>NC_134328.1:11684273-13180657 GCF_964195595.1 Calonectris borealis | reverse complement strand
TCTTTTTTGGTATGCAGTGACTACATCCACCTTCATAATCCTCAGCTTAAAGTGTAAGAGTTGCTCTATCTGTTGTAGCAAACAATAAGCACAAAAGGATTCAGAAAGTAATAACAAAGATAAATTACTCTGCAATAAAATTTCAGGTCCAGTAATTTCCCATTTATATTTTCTCACTGAATCATGTAGTCCCAAGCAATGCACTTTTTTTACGTCTGGGCTGCATCATACAAAGTAATTTTATATCTAGTACTTCCCAGTGTGTCCAAAATATAACATCACATGCACAATGCATGACAGGGTGGCCGATGAATTATACAGAGCCTTCAAATAATATCCCTGTGAACGTGATTTCATAAGCTTTCTAAGGCAATCAATCTTACCATATTATGAGGAATGAATTGTCAGTCAGGGTTTTTTTTATTCTACTAGGGAGGTTTCAGAAGCTATTACTTAATGCTACTTATTGTTGAAGGCTGCCTGCTGAATATGTTTTTCCTGTGTGAAATTACTGATGTGTTCTGTGTGTCTTAAAGTTTAGATCTTGGGTAGCATAGCATTTTGCCAGAGTGCATTACCTGAGGCTGTAGGAAATGTTAACAAGTGAAAGGAAGTGGAAACTTCAGAGGGAAGGAGGCGGAACTAGTAGGAGCAACAAAAGAATAGGTTTTGTATATGAAAAGCTTGTCTTTGTCTTATCTAAGTGTAAGTTCTCTTACCTTTCCTCCGTCTCACACATACTCCCACACACTTATTTAAAATATAATTTGAAATGACAGCTTTACCATGTCTTCTGAGAGCAAACAGATGAAGCTGGACTTCCCTCTTTTTTCCATGCGTGTGACTGGGATGTTTCTCCATGTTGTTCTTAAAATAGCTGCAGCAAAGAGAGACACCACACTGGCAGAGGAGATGTGATTTAGTCTTAGTCAGGTTTTTCCCTGATGTTTCTTGCAGTCTGGTCCAAGTCAGCTGAATAACAGGTATGAGATAGCTGTGTATTCCTGACACAGCCATGAAGCCTTTTGGGGTTACAACTGCCTCATATTCTTTAATAGAAATTTTATGTAGGTATTTTGAGCAGTTATAGCTGGGCTCAAGTTACCGATTCATTTCCTATAGACAGCTGAACAGATGGCTCTCTTCACTTAATTATTAATGTTATCTAGAGATCCGATCAGGTTGCATCAATGAGCCAAATGTAGTAAGACAAACATGTCAGTCTTCAAAGTTGGCTCTTACTTCTGAGCATTGATCATTTAAGTCACTTCTCATTCTGGATCATTTATTCACCTGGAAAGAAGTGAAGGCTTTATTGACCTCTGAAAACCTGACAGTTTCACAGGAACTGATAGTATCCACTCACCACCACCAGTAGATTTCAAAATAAGAAGTAAAAGTGACAGAGGATGAACCAGTCAGTTCTCCACCTCATGCCATCCCCTGGAAGTTGAGGTTCCAATCTTCTTTTAGATTCTTTTCCTGAATTGAAAATTGATTAATTGAAAGGAAAAAAAAAAAAAAAAAGGATAGCACAAACTGTCAGAAAACTTTTTAATAAAGATGATTTTTTCCCAGTGGGGAAAATATAATCTTCAGTTGGTTACAGCAAGCTTGCAGATTACTGAGACGGAAGAATTCTGTAAGTGTGAAAT
The DNA here is from genome assembly GCF_964195595.1 of Calonectris borealis. Lineage (NCBI taxonomy): Eukaryota > Metazoa > Chordata > Aves > Procellariiformes > Procellariidae > Calonectris > Calonectris borealis. Next base: position 13,179,002 of record NC_134328.1, on the reverse strand, counting down.
TCTGTTTAGTATTTACCTAGATGCTGTCATCTTACTCTTTCTCTAGAGATAAATGCAAATGTTGCTACAGATTTTAAATATGCCATTAATTACTGAACACTGTCTCCCTCGCACATAGTCAGTGAATTCCGTAAGTTGTCTTCAGTGTAAGGGATACAGAGAAATCGTGCTAACGTTTTTCAGTTTGCAACTTACTGTCACTTCTGGAATCAGCTTGTGACAGCAGATGTTAATTTTCTGCTCAGTAGAAAGCCTCAGCACTGGTAAGCAGCAAAGTTAGCAAGAACAGTTGTCATAGTTCAATGCAATCTTAATGTTTCCAGAGACTTTTATATTCCCGCTCTATTATACAGAGGGAAATTTAACCTTGTAAATGGAAAACCTGTTGCATCAGCACCAAAGACACAAAGCTAACCCAAATACTGGTGGATGTGTGGAATGCATATGGAATCCAACAAACAGAAATGAATTAAAAAAAAAAAAAAGCCATTCACAGATTTCATTTATTACATAAAAGCAGGACATGCTTCAGATGAGTATTATACTACAATATTTATATGTAACATCTTTCAGAAATGCTTTCCCAGCTATTTTTTACTCTATTTTAAAGAGTTCCTCCTCACCTGCTTCCAAATGTTTGTCTCAAGCTCACAGCGTAATACTGTTCAATCACCAAGCATCTCCTATTTATTACCGAAGGAATGAGCATTTTAATGAGGATGTTACTTTCATCTTGCATATTCTTTGTTGTCACTTTCCAAAACTGGAATATACCCCAGTGGTTTCAATTCTTGCACCATACGTGTTGCTTCATTGAACTGGCTGCTGTTGACAATATAACATGTAATTTCAGATATATTCTGCTTTTTCCCAGCCTCCCAGAAAACGATCTGTTTCACACTAACGGGCCGCGTCTCCATTAGCCTATCTGTTCAGAGCAGCAGTGCAGTTTGTAAATTAATTCTCCCATTGTCCCCACTTGCCATGTCTTGGTTCAGTTGCAGAATGGTTTTGGAAGTCCAAACTAGATTCTTTTCTGAGAAAAATAAATCAGAAGCTCTGCTACTGAAGCAGACCGCATGCCATCCAACAATCAGTGGGGATGCTAAGTCCAAACCAGCACTTGCTCCTTTAGGCGGCTTCAGTCTATATGTGTGATGGGAGGGATCCAGGAGATCAGGCTAAATTCAGTCCAAAGTAAAACCCCAAACTGCATACAGTTTCAGCAAATGAACCTTAACACTGACAGCTTCGTTCTGCTGATGCTTTCCTTTCACACCCAATTATTTGTTGTATAGACAAAGCCCTTCTAAGCAAATAATTTTTAGTGCTGGTAGAGGGGAAGGGATGGGGAATTACTGCAGGAAACTCAGATATACAGCTTGGTCTCCACAGACTTGTGACTGAAAAAATGTCTTCCTGCCTTGTATGCAATGCACTCTTAAAGATAGGGTGATCTCTGTCATTCCAGAGGGGCGAATGGCAGGCAAGTGACTTTTTTGCTGTTGTTTTTTTTGAGATGCAAATGTTCGTCACTATAGTGCCTTTTTATATATATATTGTACTACAAAAAGCTATGTAATGATATAAAATTGGACTGTAAAATTGGACTTTATTTTTTCTTTCTTCATATATTTTCTTCAATCTGATTTATGCAGTTTACTGAAGAGCATACATTTTCTTTGGAAAAATGACACAAAGTAGTTCAGCAGGCTTATGTTTAAGATCCCTTGTTAAATAGCCAATATTTGTGACTAATGTTCTGCCTCTGAAATAAGTATGTTATTTTCTAATACTTAAGAATAGTACATTTTGCTTTCAAAGTGCATTTTGTGCAAGAGGCTTCTGTTTGTGAAGCAAAGCAAAAAAAAAGGCCAGGTTATTGTGTATCTAGAATTAATTTCAGTGACTATAAATCTGGACCTATATTTTCGCCAAAAGCAGAAATACTTGTTCATTTCACACGCGGTTATGCTATACACACAAATACCCAGTAAAACACACTGTCATTTGAATTATTTTTCTGCCTCTTCTTGTTAAATAGTCTTGCAGATGTGCACACATTGAATTAATATTTGGCTGCTAGAACACAATGAGAAAATGCTTAAATTATGACCCAGTTTGAATTAGGTATACTCAAAACTTTTAATCTTATGCTATGAATTTATATTGGGTTTATAGACTATATTTTTAAATGCTTAATCTTCTATGAGGATACATATATTTCCAGGGGTTTTTTTAAGAATGGTTCTGATGTTTGAATTTCCTTGATCTTTCTTTAAATATTTTGTATCGATCTAACATATATTTAAATAATTTACAGTAATCACAGGAACAAATGCATAGTCATGATGTAAGAAGTGTTGCATAAACATCCAACGTATTCCAATAGCCTGTTTCACACTTTTATTATCGGAATAATATTTTCTTCACATAAATGAACACACGCAATATTTATTATATAATGTGTTTTAAGACATTTTAATATGTACTGTTTTCCTTGGTGTTAGACCTTGGACTTAGACTAAAAATAAGATAGCTTTAAGAATTGCTAGTTTGATTATTTGCTCATATCTCTAATATTGGAATGGACTTTTGGGCTCAGTCAAACTAGTTAATTTAAATTTAATTAGAGTCAATATTTAAGTATTATTTATTTATAGTACAGTATCATTAATCCAAGATTATTGCCTTGCTGTGCTAAGGTCAGGGTATAATGAGAAACACATCAGGCTCACAGCATCATATGATCTAAATAGTCAAAAGAAATAGAGGGCAGCTGCCTTCACTCACGGGCAAAGGCCAGTAATAGCCGAGCCCAAAGCAAATTTGAGCTCTCCTGAATCTAAGGCTAGAGCTTTCTTTAATATTTCATGCTGTCTCTCAATATTTTTTTTTTTAATTTCTCCATTGTCACTCTTAACTAAAAGTGAAAGCACAGAAGTCACAACATTGCTATCCTTTCTGCCCAGATGTAATCAAAAGTACTGGAAACGTTACAAGTTTCACAGGGCATTGCCAGCCTAGGCTTGCGAATAAGAGTAGTTCAGAAAGCACTGATGGTTTCTGAAATGCAGCTCAACATTTTGTTACTCATATGAACAGGGCAATAGCTCCAAACCTGCAGAGATTTCCCCATAATGCCTGCAAAATAAGGAATAGTAGCAAGACAGAAAATAAACAATTTCAATATTGAGTCTAAAAAGCGTCTTTAATATTATACTTCAAAGTTGATATGCTATCCTTAATTGGGGTTTGGAATCTGTTTTAGTATTATAAGATAACTGAAGATTCCAGGGGTATACAGGAAGGTTATTTCAGAAGAAGGTGAGGTGTGATTTTACACCAGTTATATCAAACTGATAGAGCACTTCAGAATGGATATGCTCAATCCGGTATAGGAATATCTTTTTCAGTTGGCATATTTCATTAAAGAAACCAGTCAACCCATAGTCATTTTTTCACCGGAAAAAGGGAGAGAAGATAATTCTCACACACATACAGCTATACATATAATAGTGCTTAATCTTTCTGAGACAGAATATCCAAGGGTCAGAGATCATTTATCACTTTAATAAATATTTTAAAGTACGTTTTCAAATTACCATTCCTGGGAATTTATTACAAATAAAACACTAGGTATCACTTTGCATAATTAAGTGGGGGTTTTGTATCTCTAGAGCATTCTTTAAAATAGAGTTCAGGCTACACAGACTAACACCCAGATCTATCAGATTTGTTCTTAAACCGTAGACCTCAGTATTATTAGGATTCACTGATCATACTGTGTGACCAGGCAGTTAAGAATATACTGAATACTTGGTGTTTTAAAATAGTTGTACCTAAGTACCGACTATATCAGCTATCTTACTCTTTCGCAAAAATTGTTCTTTCATTCTTTTCAGCCATAAAAGACCAGAGATTACTGAGCAAGCTGACACTCTATCAGATGCAATCCATTTTGCTGTAGCTGTTTGCTTGTCAGATTTATTTGTAGCTGTATCTCATACCAGACAACTCATACAACTGCAGTTTCTTACAGGGACATTTCAAGAGAGCATGATGAATCTTCATGGCAATTTATATGGATCCAGATGCTGGGTATTTGCACAGTATTAGAGACAAAGTATTTCTTCATGGGAACGCCTTTTAAGAGTACAACTTGTGTATTGTTTCACTGAAGGATTTGGGTTTTTTTCTGTCTATTGTAATGTAGTTTCTTATCATAAAGTTAGGGAATCCTGAACTTGTTCTCAATTAGATTGGAATTATTTCAGGTTTCTAGATTTTTCTAAAATCTCTAGATTTTATTAGAGAAGGAAATACCATGTGCTATAATTGATACAAATATCAATTTTAGCAAAGCATACTCAGTATCACTGGGTTTTTAAGGTGTTCAGCACTGTTGAAAATCTGGGCCAAAATATTTGCTGCTGAAACACTTGCAGACTGCATTTGAAAAATAGCCCACTTAAAACTATTTCCAGTGTAATGTCCAATGTTTCATCCTTCACCTTAGCTAATCGAGAATATTTTATACACCTTTGTCCATGTGGAGAATTTTATCTTTATCACCAGGTTTTAGATATGAAGAGAGTTGAGTACATGAAATACATTGGATTTTGATTCCCATTCTACAGTTAGTTACCTCAGAAATTACAGGCTTTGCCTTTCCTAGTCTACATTATACCTGCATTCGCTGAGATATCGGCATGACTGCAGGGAAGTTATGTCTCTGCAGTGTGTGTCTGTACATATTCATATTGCTGAACAAGTTCATGACAGTGGTTAACATGAAAACTGAAGCAAACACTTGTGTTCTCTGGATTCCTAGTTCCAAAATTACGTGGAACTATGAAGTGTAGGATTTGTCTACACTGTGCAAAGTGTTTCTGTCTTACAGTTCTCCAAATACCAAAAGCATGGTACTTGATGGCAACTTTGGTAAGACAAATTAGCCTGCTAGTGACACCATGCTGACTTAACTGTACTGCTTTTGTAGCTAAACCATAATATTCTGCCAGGCATAGGTTTGTTCATAGTCCTATTGAAATCAAGTAAGAATTCATGGAGTCTTGCACAGGATAGTGTTTTTAACTGCATACAGCATGTTAAAACAAACCATCGTTAGTTCAGCAATGAATCTCCTTTCAGTTCAAATATACAGCACCAGCCCTGACCTCTGCCTCCATATTCCAAGATCTCTGGGACTGAACGGCACAAGCCATGCTCAAATCTGTAAGGGTCAGTCAATTCCGATGAGCGCTGCCCAGCTAATATATCAACAGTTCTTTGCCAGATTGTGACAATGCAGACGCTTTTGTCCTTATTTTTTTTCCTAACAAATACCATTTTAACCTGAATCCTGAATACAAAAAGTGCTGAAAATTATTCACATCCATTATATGCAATACCTTCTAAATAAGTGGTCTCTAGACAGACACTTGTAACGTGATTTTAACGCTGCCCAGCAATTCTATTAAGAGGTGTGGTGTAAGAAGGAAACCAGATTAATTAAAACTATTTCCAAGTAAAACAGGAGTGGGAAATAGATAAGGCATAATTATGAATAATAGAATTGCTGTTTCCTACCCTACAAGGAGTAGCAATACAGATCATTAGCATGAACTGGCAGGACCTGTGCTTTGTGTTTTATATACTTTGCAATTTTTTCCTGGATACAGATGAGGCAAGGAGATACTGAGTAACCTGTTGTGGCATCATGATTTTCTTACTAGACCTGTACCAATTCTGAACTTGAAAACCTTCTCCATTATTTTTCATTTGCACTGCTTCTACAAAACACCCCTGGTATTCTCCATGGACTTGAGTATGCATTGTGTTAAACTCCATGGAAACCGTATGGATAACAGCTGAAGTGCTGGGGCTCATAATTAATAACTTGTGCTACCAAACTAGAATTGTTTATACTGTGTCCAAACAAGGCAGTCAGGGTTTTGGCCATGAGGGGTTCTCAGAGAGTTGTTTCCCAAAACTTTACATTCACAGGCTACCTTACCACATTTTAATGAAGGTTCTGTTTTTACCACTTTCAAGAATCTCTGAAACATTAAGGAGAGTAAAAAAATTACATGATCATTAAAGTCCATCGGATTTTACTCTAATGTCATTCTTTATAAGACTGTGAAAAATTTTGTTCCTCAAGTAGCAGCCTGTGGGTGGTATAAAAAAAATGCGGTTTGAGCACTTCAGTGGATTGCTGAAGTGCCCAAAGGTATGTGCATCCAATGTTGAGAACCCAGGAGCGATTCTGACCTTTCTACCTGGAATTGGGTATTTCTTCAGTAATGCATTTTCCCCCTACTGTTCTGTTTGGTTTTTTTATAATAAAGGGAATTCTTTGGTCACACTGGCAAATATCAGTTGCTATAGAAATGCATAACTGTTTACAGGTGCGATATTGAATTGTGCTTGCTTCCTGGGACTAGCAAGTTAGTTGTATTTATCTGTTATGGATAAAATAGCCTACAGCATTAAGGGGAATAGGGGACATATAGGTTAGAGGGGACAGAATGCCTTGAAGCTATTCATCTGCCTTTGTCTTTAAAGGTAATGTCTTTTCGGCTGCAGTGTCTTACACAATTTGTTATGAACCTTCAGCTACAAGCTCTTCTAAAATGCAAGCATTGCACTCGTTGATCTGTATATATGAAGAAAATGTATATGTTTGCATGTGTTCCCTGTTCCACCCGTAAGCAGGGTATGTAGGGACCATTTTTCATGGCACATAGAATTGCTGTTGGTACCGGACCATGTTCTTCTATGTACTTCTGAGAGGACACATTGTTCAGAAAGATCTTGCAAACACATTATTCCGTACTTTGTTATAATGGAAGCATATCTTCTCCTTGGTATTCAATACATATTTAATAACATGTTAGGGTTACATTTTAGAGCCCAACAATCTGTTTCAGAGGCTTCAGGAGTCCACATTTGATGCTGCAGTGCAGTTGCTTTCCAACATGAACACAAGATCAGGGACACAGAAGAATCACCTGTTAGTTCTGTCTGCCAAAAAACACAGATTGCTTTCCTATACCTGCCTACTCCATGATACATTTCAGCTTTAATGACAGTAGCCTACTGTCATATAAAAATTTGCACTTTTTTATGCAATCATTTTTCTAAGTTCTTTGGGCAAAAACCCTATTGCTTGGTTGGGAAAGCTGTCACTTTTAAAACACTATATGTGTTTAATGTGCTAAGTATATGCTAAAAATTATACAAACCAACCATGTATAATTCTAACATAGTGATTTTATAAGCAAAATTTTAATAACTTTAATTTGATAAAACTTTGAATTAATGTCTTTAATCCACAGGAGCTATTTCTTTTAAATCATATGAAACTGAGGATCTGATACTGTAGAGCAGTTAATCAGGTATTTAATTTTTGTACACTGAGTTGTAACAAAGGGCTGCTATCAGTCTGTAAATGCCCCATTAAATCATATTTAGGAAAAAATTAAGCACATGTAAGCAAGAAAAAGTGTGTCCTCCAAGGATTTCAATACTTTTAAGTGATTTATATGCTTGACTTGGCTGTACAAGGTCACCTCATCACTGAATTCCTCTTTAAATATAAGCGTACAATGGTATATTTTATTTAAAGAAAGTTGTTGAAATAACTGTACCTCTGCAGACAGCTTGGCTGAGTTGAGACAGTTGAGCTGATCAGTTCATGCCCACAATATATCTCTTCTACTTGGCAAATGAACTCAGTTTTATCAAGGTAACTAACAGACAAGCCACAAGGTCAGGTGTTGCTTTCCAGACAAGCAGGCAAAAGCAAGATTTCACATGATCTGCTCTGGTTGTTTGCTATGTCACTTTTATTCATGCAAGCCAAGAGGCAGAGATCTGGTTTTGATCCTTCCTCTTTCTGAGAAATCAGCTTGGGTTTGGGGACTTCCCCCACCGTTTCTATTATCTACTGGTTCCGAAGTTTGGCGTGTTTCCTTAGCCTTATTTATCACTCAGCCTGTTCCTGCCTATGAAGGACTTCCGAGTACGAGCTGGATGTAAGAGCAAGGCACTCTATGGGAATACCTTGATATCACTTCAGTTAGAGCAAGGATTTTGCTTTGTAACCGGCCAAGTAGATGCCTACTTCCAAAAGGAGAGTTTCCCACTTTGGAAAACTGGGCAGCTCGCAGAACAAGAATCTGAACTGTTAAGTTTGGGCTTTATGGGTTTTAAAAGCTGAAATTTCAAGTTTTAATTCTGCATTGCTTTACATCTTTGTTCTGTCAGCCATTAAATGACACCACCAAGGTGGGAAGCTTAAGCTCCTGGTGTTCTTCAGTGTCTCAGATTTAGTGTGCTCAGTCTGTAACACTTACATGCCCACTCCCACACATGCATAAAAATAAAATGTAATGTCTAAAGCAGTAGAACAAATGTAACTACAGTCTTGGTATTTAAATTCATCTTTCTAAGTTAGTTTTTTCATATAAAAATTAAACTTAAGATAATTATTTGAAGAAATTCATTTTTCAAAGAGCAAAATGCCGTAATTTGTTACACAGTCAAATATAATCTTTTCCTTTTTTCTCAGTTTAGGTAGACCAACAAAGTTATCTGAGTTTGACAGGAAAAAATGTGAGGGAATTTTGATCTCTAGGAGCAACTTAACATTGAAAATACTGTAATGTGACAGTTGATGCATAGTTTAATTTCCTTTTTTCCCCCCAGTTAGGACTTTTCCATTACCAAACTACCAGAAATCACAGAAATGCAACAGTGCCATCTCTAGGACAGACTCAACATCCCCTTCATTGTAGGATATGTCAAGGAAGTTCAGTAAAAGATAATAGAGGACGCATGTGAATTCACCCTTAGACTTTTAGAGAAAAGTAAGATGATTGCAAAAAAAAAGGCTCATGTGATATTTTTTTTTTCCCTCACTTGTTCTGAAGTCTGATGAAAGTGTTCAAAGTTTCATCTGAGCTTAGCTTCCAAGACCTCCTAGTCTTTGTGAGCCCTTTGCATTCCCCAGGTGTTTTCAATCAGTAAGAACAGACCTGCAGTTTTCAGAGCAAATCCTTCCAAGTGTTTCAGAATGCAGCCATGGATGACAGTGAAAGGGAAGCCCAGGCTTATTTTTCACATTCAGATACAGCTAAAAGACCACAAATATTGTTGGACTGACATGATTATACATCCTTCCCATCCCAACTCTGTTCTTTAAGGGTTTCATTAGATTTTTCACACCAGCATTTTTGTTTGTTCAATTAGAAAAGTAAAAGGTCTACATTAAAACACCGAAGTATTTGATCAATTCTGTTCGAAATCTTTCAATTCATTTTCTTCTAGTATATTTTTAATTTTCCTTGCTATTTGATAAACTGTATCATCAAAAATAAACCTAATTTTTAAAAATAAAATTCAGAGTTACGCTATGATAATTTTTATTAAGTATATGTTTGCAAAGAACTATAATTTGGAAATTGATATATGAAATAAAATTTATTACAGAAAAAAGACCCCATAACTCTACATTTCTTTATCATTCAGTGGATGAAAGTATCTGCACTAATTCTGTGTTAGGTTCAAATTTTCTGTTTTCTACAGTGTTCACATTATTTCACAACTTCTGACACAGATTTATAAAAATTCTGATTTTAATTATTTATGTATGTCCTCAAGTATACTCTTGAAATGCCCCACCATATGCTTAATTTAGAAATGGTGTAGATTTCTGATTCTAGGCAGCCACTCTCTTTAAATTTAATTGCCATGCTACTAAAGAGCACATTTGCTGTGGAAGCTACAAGAATGTAGGACGGTTACAGTATCACCTGCATTGCACATTAAAAAGGCTCACTTGCTTGAAAATAGAAATGCTATATATGGACCAAAAAGAGAAGAATTTGTATCTAGGAGACTTTTCCCACAGAGAAGGTAGATGATACAATTAACCTCTCATTTAAGAAAACAAGAAACAAACTTTGAGCAACTTATATTTGAGGAAGATAATTTCTTACTTGCCTCTGTGTCTGAAGAAGTTGCTCCTGGCAGCTTTGCAGACAGAATATTGCACCAACTGAACTCTTCCGGAATTCCTCCTTTTTTACCTGCTCTAATCTACATCCAATAATAATATGTATTCCTTACAGTACATCATATTGTTGTTTTTATTTCAAGCAAGGGCATGAGAGAAAGATTAATGAAAGGAGTGTTGTCTCAGTGACTGTATGGAAAGAGTATACAGTAAGACAATAGAGTAAGAGTCAAAAGGTGAGACCAAACAACTATTTCATAGGTTCTCTTCAGGTGCAAAATGTCTTAAGAAAAGAGTAAACTATAAATGTTGTATGAGACATCTTGTTATAGACTTAATATATACAAAAAGATGCTTCTGGATCACTACTATTTTCCTTTCAAATCTTGCCAAAGCAACATTTGCTGCTTCTCCTGTTTACAGAAAACTCTGCTAATTTGTTTGAGGAATAAATATTTCAAAAAATTAAATAAATTTCCTATATAATGCATAGTGGTTTACGCTTTTCTACAAAACTTGGAAAATTTGAAAGACAAAAGCCTTCCTCTTTAAAAGCGAATACTACCATAATCTATCTGCCTTCATTTTAAATACTTTTTATGTTTAAAAATAAAAGATCTTGATCATCTCAGCTCATCAGTCGATCATACTCATTCCTCATTTAAACAGGGCACTCTACAGGGACTATGGAGTATTCTTGCAGCCTTTCTTTCCCTGGAAATAAGAAAAGAAGGATTTGTTTCTGCTTCATCTAACTTTCTCCTGCCCTAAGAAAATGGAAGCGTATTGTTTTCTCCTCAAAAGCTTCCATTTCTCCTCCTTCCTTTTATCAGCATTCTCTTCAGTGAAAAGACTTTTTATTTTCTCCTATCAGGTGGACCAAAGAAGGACTACTTTAGTCTTCATTTACTATCTTTTATGTTGAGCCTTGGGATCACAGTCCCTTCTCTTCTCTTTTTTTTTGCCACACATCACAAAGGGAATACAATTTGTTCCTGGTCAATACCAATAACAGGTTATTGGATCAGAGAGTTAATTCATCTCTATGACACCACTCATGTTCCATCTAGTTCTGCCCCTGTCTCACCACCAAGAGATGCCCCTCATTGGCTCATCTCTTGTTTAAAACCACCGTAAATGAAAGAAAAGACAGAAAAATACAGTATTTAATCTTTTCTCTTCTGCCTGATCTTAAGGCAATGGGGAAAGAGCTTATGGTACCCTCTTCCCTTTCTGATTAACACTAGCAAAATCCAGTCAGGGTTCTCATCTTTTCTTCCCTTCCCCCCACCCCGCCTTTAACTTAGTATTATTTTGTTGTACAGAGTCCTGGTTTCTGGTATGCAGACTTATGACCACAGCTATGTGTGTCTCAACAGCTTGAGACTACCCAGACACATTCTGTCTTATACCTTTAGCCAAACCTTAATACAGGTCCTGTAGTTTATCATGGATATAGAGAACTTGGAGGACTTAAGGGCATTAGAAAAGGACAATGCTGATTTGCTCTGTCTGAAGGATTGCATTAATATTTTCTGCCAGTAACAGATTAAAGTGTGGGGAACACAGAAGTGCAGTAATGAGCTCAATAAAACAGAATTATTCTATGCTGCCTTAATATATTAGAATCACTGCTAACTACCATTTTAATGTTATTCGGGCTATGTGCTGACAAGACTTCTCCACAAAATGGATGAGTTAATTGTTCCTTCTAATTGTTTTATTTCTGAGCTGGAATTCCTTCCAGATTTCACTATTCTTTTATGACTTTCTGTATGTTTCCAGCCATGTGACGCTAACCTGTATGTGTCTTTGGTAGTCTCACAGTTGATCTCTGTCTATAATCTAGTCTCTTTCTAAGCTGACAGTTCTGTTTCTACTGTGACACTTTGTCCATTTATTTAAAATGTTTCTGCACAACATCTGTCCCCTTATTTTTCCTTCATCTTTTACTCCAAACTGTCTAAGTGCTCATTTGTCACCTGGTTACATACTGTATTTTCATATGCATCACCATGATTAGTGATGCATACGGGGGCATGAGCAGTCAAGTTGTATCTGAGGAAAACCTTTGTATGTGTTATTGACAGTAAAATGTTATTTGGACAGCTCTCCAAATACTTACATGCGTGCTTAATTGCCATGCGAATTTTTTTTCCTGTCAGTTGACATCAGTGGAGCTGTTCAGGGTAATGAAGTCACATGAGATTACAGGTTAGGAGCTAATGAAATAACAGGGTCTGTGGCTATGCAGAGGGATTCAGGCAGCAAGCTCTGCACAGTCTGCCCCTTCTTCCTTGGAGCCCCACTAAAGTATCAAGTTTGCCCGTATGACAATCTGTGTGAAACCACAGACTCTGACCGCAACAGAATGAATTCCCTACCTTCACTGGCTATACATATCTTTTTACAAGTATTTGGTGGGCGATGTGTGTTTTTCCTGGAACAGCTGCAATGGCTGGACCAATGAACAGTGACCTTTAAATACTTTTGACATCCATATAATCTTGAACCCTCAGGAAAAGCAGACAGTGATGGTGACATGTCTGTGTAGCATCTGTGGGATGATTTTTTTAAAATGTGTATTTTCATTATCTTCCTCTTCTATGAGAGCTTTCAGGAATTAGTTTGAAGGACAGTGTACCAATTTAAGCATCTAAATAGTGTCATGTGATAGTTAACTAAAAGTTAACTATATATGTTAAGTAGAACACAGAGGAAATTTGGTGAACTGTGTTCAAATCTCAATAAAATGAGGCACCTGTGTGATATTTTCAGTATAATATTTGCAAAGTCTATGTAGTGCTTATTACTCTGTTATGTCCTCTCACTCTCCTCTACACATGAATTTCTAGCTTTTTTAGTGCTTAAAATGTTTCTTCGATATCAGGATGTTTTGCTGACATAATGCTGATACTTTTAGGTGAAATTCTCGTATTCTATTAGTAATTTGAAAGTATAAAAGAATACATCTAAATCATTGCAAAGAAAGCTATAACAGTGCATCCTGCTGACATAGGTGAATGCAAAACTTAAGTTCTTATTTCTTCTCTTGTCTTGCATACAGCACATCTTATGTTTGTTTCCACTATAATATGTCATGTTGTCGTGTTCTCCTAAGGTCTCACGGACCCTTCAAGCAGGAGAGGGAAACATTCTGTGGTTGCATTTATGTTTTACATGTAGAATATGCCTTCAAAACCTCTACAGTTTAATTTTACAATTTAAATACATATAGGAGACGTCATCCATGAAGGGTGAGTATTATGTTTCTTTCAAGAGTGTGAAGGACCCATAACTCACAAGACCCTCAGGTATGAATGAATTATGAAGGCCTTTCTCATAAGTGAAAGAAACATAATCGCTCTTCAAGGGTGAGATATTCTATTTACTCCACAGATATTCATTTTAGTCTATTTAAAACAACAAAAAAGAATCTCTATTTAAATCCCATTGTGTGTCTTTAAGGGGAAAGGGTGACAAATATGTTAGATTCATCAAAACATCTCTTTCTCCCTTTCTTTTATTTTCGCTTTCCTGAACACCATGATGGAAGCAGTGGATTAACCAGGTTTGTCTACTGAACTAACATAAGCCCATTGAGATGGACCACTGACTGACATGGAAAAGAGGAGCTGTGTTTTAAAAATAGTTATCTGTATCTTGTACCAGTCTCAAAAATATGATGGTGATATTGGGCCACTAAAATTGATTTGTTTTTATCTTGATTTGATTGTAATTTTGTTTGTCACAATAATAGAGGTGTGTTCAACTATCTGTAGACCCAAAAAGACGCATATACGTGACTACACTGAAGATTTTAAACTATAATTTTTAATCTCATTCTACAGATGGGGAAAGTAAAGAACACTTGATGACAGGTGGATTTGTGTCAGAGTCAGAAATAGATCCCAGGTCTCATGCGTCTTTATCCAGTACATAACCCACCAGACCATACTTTCAGAGGACCTTAAAACTGAACTTGATCCTTGTGGGTACTAAGCATTTTACGTAATGTAGAAAACGTCCCAGCTTTGTTGACATTAGTGGAGATTGCCTTTGCTCAGTAGTGGATGGAACTGACCTTTGACTGAACATAGCATAGAAAGAAATGTTAAAAAAAAAGATGTGAATGTGCAAAGAAGTGATTTATGAAGGCCATGAATTTCATAATCAGAGTCTCAGGAAGGATGTTAAGTTTTACAAGAGTTCTGCCATTCCACAGAACATCATAAATCTCAAGGTGTTCTGCAGTTTTGAGAACTAGGCCCTTAAATGTGTATCTACAAGCTAACAGTAGTTTCCCAGTACTAAACAATTTAATCTACACTGCATGGTGACATCCCCTTCCAAGAGTGATCCCAATTCTTTGAAAAAAACTCATCCTATTCCATTTTACCCAGCACTTTGTACATCAGTACAAAACTAATACAGAGTGAGTGTAAAACTCTCGTACACCTGAACAGCATTGATTTACATATGATTTGTAGTAATGAAAAAAACACAACAGAACAATGAAGAAAACGGTCCTCAGCTTTTAAAGCATGCTGTTATCATTTATCTTAAGTCACATGCGGTGTACATACTATGCAGTGCTCAGTTGTGTGTATGCTCTGCTTGTAAGCCAACATGTTGTTGAATGATGGGTCATAAAATTCCCAGAAAAGATAACAAGCATATCTAAATCATCCCTCTATTCTTAGTCTAGCTAAGACTGTGTAATAGACATGATTTACAACATTTTGTACCATTCGTGCGGATTAGGAAGAGGAATCTTCATAATTATATAGGCTTGCTGTTATTTAAATATTTACCAACATTAAACACCAAAGGGGCTGTGCAAATGATCCAGGGGATTCATATTGTTCTAAGCTAATATCCGTTGTACAGTATTATGCAAATTGCGTAAACTTTATTTTGTTGCTTCTGCTCTGAGCAGTGTATCCCAAGGCAGCTATTCACTAAGTTGAAACAGATAAAGTTTTAATAATAAATAGTGATGATGAATAAGTCAGAAAGTTTGTGCAATGCTAATGTACTTGTTGGCCCCAGGGTAGTTTATTAGATAAACAAGTAACATTTTATAAGTTGCCTGCATGTAAGTGGCTTTTGTTTTCCAGGAAATGTTTATATGATAAATTGTTTCAAAACATTAGGTGTTAACGAACAAATTGTATTCACTTTCAATTTGCCACAACTTTCCTGAGATTTAAGACTTAAACAGCAAAATTCTACATTTGTTTTGCTTTATCAAAATGACAGTAGCATGAGAAATTAAACTTTGCTATGGGATGAGGGACAAACTCATTCTGCTCTTTAATGCAGAATTCTTAAGCCAAGAAATAGAGCTTCAGCTCTTTTCATTAGTATTCAGGGCATTTTCAGGACTTAGGATCATAGGATCTTAGAGAGAGTAAAAATTAGATAAAATAGTCCAAGGAAAACAGGAGTCCCAGTATGCCCATATTATACTTTTGGCCACTTGACAGTATTGACCCACAGTAGATCAGCTGAAAGGCGTTTGTATGATTGGGAAAGAAGCCCCGCTAAATTAAAAAGGAATGAAGCACAAACAAGCTTATTTAATCAGCATGTTGTAATGAAAAACCAGCCAAATGTATTAATGACTCTTTCTACTCTGTGCAGTATGTTCCTTATCCATATAGGGCTCTCTTTTTCTAAAGTACATTTTGAGCATCTGCATTCCAGTTATGTTGAAAATCCCCCTGGTAATACATCAGATCTTAATAAACACAAATCACCATCATTTGGATCTTTGCTGGATTTTTTTTTTAATGTAAATAACAAAACAATTTTATATCCTTGCACAGAAAGAACAGATGGTGCACTGGTGAGAAGGGTCTCTCATTACATTTTCTTGGATTTTGCAGCAGTGGTCTATAGTCTGTCTAGTTACTGCTGGACTGCTGTGAATCAGTGATGGAAACATTTATGACGGGACATGGCTGCAAGATTTTTGGGAAAAGGCTGTGTTTCTCTCTGTATTTGCTGTCTTAGTTGACCACATCAGTCACAAATTCCCTTCATTTCTACCATTCTTTTGTCTGGATGGATTCTGAATCGCTCCAAAATTATCAGGAAAATAAAGTCTACAAAATGAGTCAGAAAAACAAATGGATAGGCATTAGGTTTAATGGTTAGAATCTTGCACTACAGGAGACAAGATTCCCATTTCTGCCTCTGCCAGTTTCTTACCACTAGTTAAGATAAGTCATTTGAGTGCTAGTGGGTTCAAATAGTTGTGGGGTATTTTTTAAGAAATATGTAGCAGAAATCACATTTTAATTTTAAAGAAAATTCTTTTAGCCTCACAGATGAGAAGTAACATAGAAAAATCCTTCTTTTGGCTGTACATCAGCACACCTGTGCTCAAATTTATTTCAGAATGAGGTATAAAGACATGCCAAAAATAAGGAAGAAACATGGATTAAGTTTTTAAAACTCAAAAACTCTTTGAACTTCATAGAGTTTGGGCATAGTTTTCAGAACAGTGAAAAGGACAGAGAAAATTTTAACTAGCTATCTGCTATCTATTCCCCAAAATTAATTTGATCGTTGAGATATTTGGCTCATGCACGTGTGGGATCCAACATGCAGCCTGCTCTCCAACTATGGGAAGCCTCTTTCACTCACGTCCCCATTCTGCACTGAGGTGAAGTTCCTGGTGTTAAGATTCTTGCTGTATAGAGAGAGTGATGTTTGGCTTAGAATTTAGACATAAGGTTTCTATGAAAGTAGAAGCTGAAATTGTTTTTGAAAAAAAAAATTTTTTTTTAAACATAAACAGTTGAGGAACTTCCTATGAGGTCTTCTAGAATATGAGTGCTTGTCAAGTGTCTTTTTTCTGTTTGAATTTTTCACATTAATGGTCGTTGCTATGATACATCAAGCCCGCTGGTAGCAGCATACAACATGATTCATTTCATGGGCAGGAGATCCCATGACAAAGACTTATCGGAGCGGGAAATTAGAAAGATGCTGTTCCTGAAAGCCATTAGCATAAGAATGCACCTAAATATAATTTAAAATAATTTACCCTTAAAAGAAAATAGAAACATTTTAGATTAAAGAAAAGTCTGGCAAAAATACATCCAACTTGTGGTATTTTTAATATGTGTTGTGGAAACCATCTTTCACCACACTTGTGCAGTAGATGAGCATTAAAAATTTCTTTTGAAAATGTTACATACCCAAATTGTTTTAGTTCCGACCTTCTGGAAGCTAAGTATCTTTTCTGATGAAAATGGAAACTAATTATGCATTTCCCCCTACATTCTTTCAACATTACTCTTTGTTGGCAAAAGACATATCACTTTCATTCATCCATCTTCCACATCCTCCTAACTACATTAAAACAGCCTATTACCATCCTTTATTTCTAGAGTGAAAGGTCCATTAGTTTGCAAATTTCTGCAGAACAGCTGAGCATACTAACTTTTGTTTTGACATTTGAGAAAAAGATGTTCTTCAGGAGATAATGAACCAGATCCTCAACAGATATATGTCAAAATAATTGCTTGGCATGAGTGGAAAAGAGATGGAGGGGATGACATGGCTTGGGTGATAACGTGAGGAAAACAGTATTTTTAATGAAATTAAAATTGAATTTAAAAAGTTAAACAGAAACCGAGTAATGAGTTTGCACCAGAACTAGCAAAAGATTACGCAACAGACGGCCATTCATAACATCTGAATGGATATAGACTAACCTAAATCTTCACCTCAGAATTGTAAAATTTTCCAAAAATGCTTGCAGATTTTAAAATATGGTCCTAATACTTGATTTCCGGTTTGTGACCTTGATCCTCTTGTTAAATCACCGGTAACATTGTGTATATTATATTCATCAGCATTGCAGTTCTAGGAAACACGTTAGTTGGTTATGTCTAGCAAGGAGTTGGCTTATTCCTGAGTTAAACCATAATTCTCATGGTTTATGAACATTATAATTTTAGCAAGAAATAACATAATTATGTAAACTGCGTGTGCATGCTTATATAGGCTTACACGTCCAAGACCAGTGTGCTTATAGACACAAGATGGAGATAACAAAGAACCGTAGAGAGAGTTGTTTTTCACAGCACTCCTGAAACAGCTAATTAATTCCACTTTCTTCCTGCAAACAACAAATCTTTTTTTTAATATATATAATATTCCGGTCTCTCTGTGACCTCAGTGGTAGGAGGCTATTTAGATAAATTATCTGAGTACCAGTTTGCACGAGGCTGCTGAACTCCACCAAGAAAAAAGGCAATTTACAGTCTTCTTCAGAGGATTTACTCAGCACTCCAGTGAAAGCAGATGAGATTTGGGATTAGAATTCACATTGTTTTCACTAGTGAGATGCACTCTTGAAATAGCTGATAAAATGTCAGTTATGCTGTATTAAGTGTAGTATATAAATTGAATCAATCCCATACATAATTGCTCCCTTCTTTCAAACCAAACGAAACATGTACAACCCTCAACACCCTGATGCGTACCTTAAGGCTCTGTTTTAACAGCTTGCATATAATTTGCATTTAGCAAGCATCAGCTATGACAATTTTTGCATTTGGAAATACCACAAGACAAGTACACTGGAAAAAAGATTCAAGATAAATTAGCACATCTTACCAATGATACAGCAATAAAACCTACATTATGTCACTAACCTACATACAGAACAAAAATTTAAAGCCATTTTTTCAGCTATTCTCAAGATAGATTCTTAACTTACTGACCAAATTCTTGTTTCCTAGAGTTTATATATATAATGCAAAGAAGCAGAATCAGACTGGGTAACTGATTGACTACCAGATTTCAATGCACAAAACTGGCATAGACCTACTTTACGATCTTTATCATTTTAATTATCACAGCTACCTTCATAGAATCTTTGCTGCAGAGAAAGACATTCTGCAATTTTTGACTGGAATCTCTCTTAAAATACACTGCCCTCTCCAAACATGACTGTAGACTAATGAAATGAGAAATTCAAAAGGCAATGTTTTGAAAGAGAACCTACTGAACTTGCGTACGGAAGGAATGAAGAAGAGGAGGAAATAAAAATTATTTGGTAACTGTCAAAGTAACACAGTATGAATTCTCACTTTGCTGCAGATTCTTCTTGTTATTGGAGGGGAAGAGATGGGGGTGCATCTTCAGAGGTAATTAATCCATGCATCACCCAATTCTTGCTCTCCTTGCTCTCTTACCTCTGTCCACAGGCAAAGAGGTAATGTTCAGAACTCAGCTTTTTATTTCTTGCCTGTTAACCCATCCTCTGCTCTTGCTCTTGAACTGTGACCCTCACCAGAGCTAGAAACTTAATTTTTGCAGTTGCAAAAAAAAAAGAAAAAGGACCAAAACTCATCAACCAAAAAATTCAGAGAAAGCATGCAACTCCAAAATAGTCAGTTACTTAGTGGCTAAAGAACTACTGAAGTTTTCACTGACTTTTTTTCTCTTAATTAATGTAAACATTAAATATAGGTAAATGTGTCCTTGTAAAGAGTTCTTGTGTGTTGTCAATGGGATATCTTCTGCAGCTAAACTTAATTGTATTCACAAGTTTGTACAATGCTGGTATTTGTCAATGGCAGCAGCATCTCATGGTCTGTGTTATTCATCCAAACTGAGTAGTAACTTTGGAGTTCAGTTCTGCATATAAAGTTAATCAAGACAGCTCCATTGGTTTCAGCATATACTGCATAAAATATTGGTCATACACCTTTTAGGAGTGTTTCATTACAGTTTCTTATCTTCAAATGATTCTGTTTCTTAAAAAGACCTTTTTTTTTCCTTGGGAAGTAACATGTGAATTATTCTTTTTCCAGTATTCATTCTTCTGCTAGCATGGTTTGCATGAAAACAACAGGCTCAGTACTTGTAAAGTGCTCTTGTGATAGCTCTAGAAAAGCTCAGAAGGGCCTGACAGTTATATTCACTACCAATAGATCATCCATGAGTAGGTTAAGATGAAAATTAGTTCATTACAAAATTATAATGTCATAGTGAAAACAGCAGCCTTTTCTGCACAATAAACTTACAGCATATGTCTAATGTGGAAAATGCAGCCCACAGACAATCACTTGCAGAATCTGTGTTGCATATTAAACAACCAGAACTGCCTCCTTCTGGGCTATGTGTAAATAAATGATCACAGTATTAGGCTTCAAACAATCTGACTTTAGAGAAGAGAAAATAAAGGCAGTGTAATGCTGACACACAAACCTTACAAAAGGCTCATGGCTCAACTCAGATGCAGCCTTTTTACTATTAAGCCAAAATAACTCAAAAAAATCGTTAGTGGAGCACTGTTCCCTGGTGGCTACAGCAAGGCTCTTAGGGGTCCGTGAATAATTGATAGGTTTTTTGGTTCAGCTGCCAAACTGAGGGAAAAATAAATTCTGCTTGGATTAACCCTAAATAAAACTTTTTTTGTTAACATGGAATGTTGAAAAAAAAAGTTTTATTTCCACCCATGAATGTTTGTTCAACACTACTTGGGTGCAGATTTTCAATGCTTTAGTCTCTACTTTGACTCCAGAGCTGATCATGTGGCAAGATACCGACAAGTGGACAAGAAGGGGGATAAGCACCGTGTCAATAAGATGTTGAAATAGTAAGAAATATGAGTCTAGGTAAGTGGGAGGAGGTGACCTGTGAGACTACATACAGCGTTAGATAGTGAGCTGCACAGAGGAGCAGTACTGCAGCTTAATATTTTACTATTATTTTCTGTATTTTGTTATTATTTTTATCTTTTGAAAAGTGTGAGTTACCTTAAAATGAGGTTGCTTTATATTTGGACATCATAGCAGTTTGTTATCTATATAAACTTCCTAATGCTGATGTATTGATCCCGGACCTGAGCTGATACTGTGCTCTAACATGCCTGCCACTATGCTATTGTAGTTGCCAGAAGTGATGTTCTTTGTGTACTCAGAGCTATATGCACTTCAGTATAACCTGCACATGTCAATGCAATGTTGGTGTGGAAAAGAGGACTGCGACCAAGTTATCAATTGATTTGCTATGTAATTTTAAAGCCAATTTTGAATAGAGTTTACTCAGTTAATTATCTTAGGTACAAACTATGACAAGAGTATCAAATAGGTTTAGATGTGATTGATTTCCCAAAACTCCTCTGTAATCATACCAGGTAACCCATTACAATGGCAAACTGTTTTCTAAGGGTGTCTAAATAGCAGAAAGGATGGCATTAGCAGAATATCTCCACTTACTGCAATTGCTTAATGATATAAAATTTGCTCCCAGACAGTTTCTTTTAACTAGATGATCAGAAATTTGTGGCCTTTGGTGTAGATTGTGAAAATGGCAATAACCATAATCACCTCTATTAGAGGATTACATGTCCACAAGGCCATATTCTCATTTTGATGATACTGGAACAAAGCAGCATTCAAGACAGAAAGTCCACCAGAGGGAGGTTAAAGTAGCATTGGTTTGGGGGCCAGCATGGGGATGCTTTGACTGATCACATACACATTGCAGCTTCTACCTGCAATGCGCTCATGTCCCCAGTAGAGAGAAAACCTCTTTATCCTTCAAAGGGTTACCCTTCTGAAAAAGTGACTCTGTAGGGAAAACTCTGTCTTCTTGTTTGAGGAATTCTGAATCTAGCTGAAAGGCAAAACATATATGTCCTTCCTTTTTAATACCAGGTTTAAGAGAATACTAAATGGAAAAAGGCAAATTTCTGAGCAGGCAAATAGAGAAAACCAGATTATCAAGCTGGCCTGGTTTGATCTGAGTCACAAAAATGACAGCTGAGAATGACTTGCTGTTCATTGCCTTGCAGTGCTTACCTAATAATATTTGCATATTTTTGGAATTATGAATTCATATCAAGCCTATTATGTAATTTTACAGTACAATCCTTCCTTTTTACCTCCCTTTCTTCCTCCCTCCTTCCCTCCCTACCTCCCACTGCTGACTCTCTTACAATCCTGATAGCTTCCAAAACACTCCTTCTCCCACTAGATCAAAAGAGGAGCCCCAATATTGTTCCCAAACCTCATAGGGCACATCCTATTTTGTGCATAGATGATTCATATCAGAAGTTTATATACGTCATCTGCATGTTTCTATGCACTTGATAATATGCACATTTACTGCTTGCTGGGAAACAGTACCACAGTGTTTTTCACCTTTTAACAACATCTCAAAAACACATTAAACCAGAATGCTCTCACCACTACCAAAAGGCTCTTTTCATGCTGTGACATTCATTCTCACACCTTTCCGCACACTGCGTCCTGTGGGGCTTGTCACTGCCTCACCTGCAGTGATTTGCAGGCACTGCCCCTCTTGTGTTGCTGTGGTGGGAAGAAAGCATGAAGGTGAGAAGTTTCATGTGCAGTACTGCATATTTGTGGTTTTGATACAGAGAAGCTGACAAAATCTTACCAATACTTATTTATTTTGGCAGAGGGGGAAGGCTTCTCAAGCTGTAAGAGCAAAACAGATGAAAAGATCAGCAATTTTCTCATTACAGTTATGTCAATATCAACACTAGAAAATTCCTTTTAGGGTCATCTGCAATCTAGTGTTTTACATAGTTGTCGTGGTTTAACCTGGCAGGCAGCCGAATACCATGCAGCCGCTCACTCACTTCCCCCGCCTCCCCCCGCAGTGGGATGGGGGGAGAATCGGAAGGGTAAGAGTGAGAAAAAACTCGTGGGTTGAGATAAAAACAGTTTAATAGAACAGAAAAGGGAAAATAATAATGATAATGATAGAATATACAAAATGAGTGATGCACAATGCAATTGCTCACCACCCGCGCTGACGGATAACCAAGTAGCGATCACTACTTCCTGGAACACGCCTACCACTCATATACTGAGCATGACATCACATGGTATGGAATACCCCATTGGCCAGCTGGGCTGGCTGTCCTGACTATGTTCCCTCCCATCTTGTGCACCTAGCTCGGTCAGTAGAGCATGGGAGCTGTCCTTGACTAGGAGGGTACTTAGCTGAAAACATCAGTGTGTTATCAACATTCTTCTCATGCTAAATCCAAACCACAGCAGTAGGAAGAAATTTAACCCTATCCCAGCCGAAACCAGGACAATAGTAGATAAGAGTTTCCCAAGGACTCGCCAGTACTGTTAAAGGGGAAATCTTCACTTGTGCAAGCAGTAAGTCACAGTGATCACTTACATGAATATTGCTTTTAATTAACCGTGAGTAATACTTAAAGATTATCTCCTAAACAAAACACTGCTATTTCCCAACATTATGTTCTTCCTCACTTCCCCACTTTCACCTTTCTCTTTTGTATAGAGAAACAAGTAAATAAGGAAAAACATAGCACTTAAGTGAGACTGAGACAAATCATTGTACTTTGTTGGCTTATTCCAGATCCCTTACACAAAGGAAAAGACTTCTTAGAAGTTATATATAAAACCATCACTTTTTCTTTTATGAGGTTTCACTTGAGCAAAACTAGAACTAAATGTAACATATAAAAGCAAATAAACTGGAGGAAAAGATGTATCTGAGAATGGAAATAGAAGCTGAAAATTTAGACCAGAGTCTAAGTTTGTAAACTGCCATCCTTTTTTTCCAGCTAGCTCAAAATAAAGGTTACAATATTCACATGGCTGCCAAAGAAAAGCAAACGTCAAAAGAGAGTGGAAGGAAAGGAGAGACAAAGGCAAAAGGAGCCTTTCAGGAACTTCTGCCACAGGATCCTCTCCCAGGGTACGTTCATACCACTAAAGAGGATTCATTCCCATACTTTGAGACCCACTGTTTGGGAACTATTTTTTAATCTGCTTCCATTTCCACAGTAACCTGCAGAGAGATTCTTCTAATAGTTTTAAGGGTTTGGGTTTTTTTTTAGTAGAGTTGATTGATAATATACAGTATTTTAAAACAACAAGCTTTTAGAAAAAATGAGTCTGCAATACCTTCAGGATTTTTTGAACATTCTCCTTCTCTCCAAAGTTCATGCCTTTCCTGCACAGCAACCTCTTCAAACTCCAGTTCTCAGTTCTGTATGAGAGCATGTCAGTGACATTCTATTTGAGGTCTATACTCCCATCTGTCACCTCTTGCAAGTCATAATGTGTTGGCCCAGGACAAGTCTACCTTGCTTGGAACTCAGTACCATTACGTTGGAATGCTTCAGATCTCATCTGTACATATAATAAGAATTCAAAATATGAGATAACGTGTAGATAGCTAGCAAGCATAGTCTTCTACTTTTCTTATTGAACAGCAGTTCCTTGAACTGTTTCCTTGAACTTTGCCCTCTGTCTTATTATCTCTATTTATTTCTCTTATCCACTATTTAGTTTGCAGACTCCTTGGACATAGGTGGTTTTTCTACAGTTGTACAACAGCTAGTGTGATAATGTTGTAGTTCACAAAAGGGTCCCTACCCCAGCGCAGCACAGACTATTAAACAATATTTTCATCAGTTTTTTTACCCCAGGTGTGAATCTCTTTCATTTTCCTTGAAACCCAAATTTTACTTTTCACTTCCCAGACTGCAACATCCACAGCAGGAACTGAGCATCAGCTAGTCCTAATTTCTAAATTTACTTTTCATTCAGCTGGTATAAAGTTTTGTGTGGTGGCCTTTCCATGTCATAAATATTAAATGTTAATGTGTAAGCTCCATCTGGAAGACTCTTCATTCTTGAATTCTCAGCTCCGTTTCCTCACATAACAACCAATAACAGAGATCATTAAATTAGAAGATTTTTATGTAGGAACACTGAGAATGTAACCTAGAGTAGGCAACATATGCAAAAAATGAAGGAGTAATTTTATTGATCAATTTTTCTTTATTGCTGCTTATCTATGAAGAAATTAGAAGATAAAATCATTAGAGTAGTAAAACAACTACCATACCAAGTATACTGCTGCAACAAAATTTACTTTACCTTTTTGTGTGCTTAAAGTATAATAAGGAAAATATGCATATAAAACATTTCCTACTAACTTCTCCAGTGTTGCTTACTGTAATATGGAGCTTTCAGTTTCTTGTGGTCCTATTTGATACTAATTATTCCCATTAGAATGCTCCATTATGCTCAGTTTTCTTTGCATGTATATGTGCTTGCATGTGTGAAAGAGATGTAAAGTCTGTTCACCGTAAATTTTATTCAAATTCAGCCACACCAATTTATAATCACTTACATTTACAGAATGCCTTTCATTCTGGATGATCCAAATGTGCTTTTCAGACTTTTATATAAAGAAATGTAGAATGCAGCCAACTTCATGTGGGTTGTTGTACTATTGAATAGCATCCAGCAATTACACATGTGGTTTCAAACTGAAAGTGAGTATCCAGCAGCAATGTCATCAGATGTTTGTAGGGTGGATATAGCTCCTCATAATTTCCAAGATAATGCCTTTCTAATAGAAGTACAAATAAGTCTTTAGTCATGATGGCACTGAAGGAGTGAATTCATAGCAAGGACTGAACTCCCACAACTCACTGCCAAGACAAGTAGAAACCTCACTAATCACAGATTTTTGTTCCTAATCACATACTCCATCAGTGCTGCTTTTATATTGGCTGGATGCCTATCTACCCCTTTGGTGAGCCAATCAAGTTCACCTAGTTAATCCAGAAAATCAATCCAAAAAGAAGAAAAAGAAGTATAATTTTCTGTTGGTTAAGTGAACTGAGTTAACTCACCAAAGGTCACTTACGGCCTGCAGCCAGGACAAGAGGAGCCTGATTGTGTGGCTGGGAGCCAGGGGAGAGGAAGCAGCACACTCTACGTGTCAGGAGCAGAGAACCGCTAGATTGGCCTGGTTTTGTTGTCAGTCTGCCTGCAAGGGTACCTGCAGCAAGGTCTCCTTTTCAGCACCTGCTTCAGAAATTGGACAGCCACATTCCTATCTGACAATCACCAGAACGGCTTCCTACAGCACAGTTGTCTTTTCTTTTTCTCATGAGCCCCCAGTAGACAGCTTGATTTTGCTCTCCTTTGGCTGCAAGATCTTCTGTAAATGCACAGTGAATGCTGAGACACAACTGCAATGGAACCACACAGTATGTGTTTTCAGAGTTGAAGTCCACTACTCATAACCACAATGATCTGGATATCCTATTCCAAGCAATGCTAGTGCAGAATTCCAGTACCAGAGTTGCTAGGGAGTGGAAAGGAATACACTTTGTGGCCTCATGATAAAGTAATATTTATGGTATTTTGATTTCTTTTGTAAAATGAAGATAGTTTTTTGAGGGTACAAACTGTCACTCTGATGTAGATTTATCATTTACCTTTGTAAAAAGTTAGTTCTGCTGAAGCTATTATGTAAAATACATTATTTTCTAACAGCCATATCCAGCTGACAAGTTTTGCAAACTCTTCCTAAGACAAGATCAGATATTCACATAAGCAGGCAGAGCTATGGAAATTAATGGAAATATTAATAAGACTAGTGGTAAAAAAAGGACTTTTCTCAGTCCAAAAAGGCTGAGAACTGATCATATTCTGAACATCAATAGCAGGGTTTTTTTGTTTTGGGAAGGGGCTCGGGAGATATTAAAAGCAATATTGTTTCCTTACTGTTTATAGAACTATCATATCTAGAACTCCAGAGGACTTCTCCTAGCAGTCTTTAAAAATATTGGAACATATGTTATATACGAGCATATAAATAGTTCTTTTTAAGACAATGGGGCTAAATACACACATGTGTTAGATGTGGTAACTGCTTTGTTACCTACCATTGATTGTCTTTTTAATTCATATATTCCTCATCTATTATTAGTTGCATTTAGAAGCAGAACTGATGCATTTTTTCCTATAGTTTTAAGTCATTCTCTTTACTTTCACAAAAATAAAAGCAAATAGAAAGCAACTCCTGCTGATTTTCCAGCGGATAGATTACGACTGGTTCACATTGTTTTTTCTAAATATTTTCTATAATTCCCTGGACCAGCTGTTAGTTTTAATGTACATCACAATTCCATTAAGCATGACGCATAACTGTTGCAAACCACAGTGCACTCATCAAACTGATGTTTACCTGAAGGCCTTTGAATAGATTTTGTCAAGATCAAAAGCAATTACTTTGTAAAGTTCATTTCCCACCCCGCACCTCTTTTCTGCTGAATAAATATTTCAAGAGGATGAAATATGGACGAGTCGTTTACATCCATCACTTTTAAATATTAGTGATAGGTTTATGCAGCTCATTGTTGTGTAAAAATCATTTGGATACATTATTGCAAGTTGAATAACAGAGTATTTCAGATAAAGAACTAAACTATTGTATTGAATAAAGCAAAGGGAAGGGACTGTCTATTAATTTTATGGCTAATATATCTCCCCTCTAAATGGCTACACCTTGTAAATATTTTTGTTAACAAATATTATTAAAATGCGTATCTGATTCAAACACCTATTATGCCTTATTAAAGTAAATATACTAAATTACCTACAAGGATACATAATAATACATAATTTCATTGAAGTAAGAGAAATTTTAAAATTACACCCACTTTACATTTAAAGACTACTGGGAAATGTAACTTTCCTCCAAATTTTTTTTGGTGTTTTCATTCTTGAAGGCACATGAAGGCGTCAATGAGCAGCCTCCAGTGAAGTTTTCTTCATGCCATGCTATGGAAAAGCAGAGAGAGAGAATTGGGAAAGTTTAATGCCAGACATTTTTGTCCATCTTTTTGAAGTTTAAGATCATTTCTGGAAAAGTGTCTCAAGAGGAGTCTGTACTTCCAATCATAAAACTATCAGAAGTGATATCGTAGAAAAACTTTCTCACAAAACACTGGAAGGTGCTTTGGCTTTATTGTGCTGTTGTTTTGTTTCCTCTAACTACTCTTATTCTAGTAAGCTTGGAGTCGCTCTCAGCCATGGAGTAGTATTTATATTTATTTGTAAAAGAAGTCAAACTGGTGGAACTGACATGACTGGCTTCTAGGAATTGCTATATGTGTCATGACATTACAGTGAAATCATATAAAGGGACTAGATAAATACTGATACAGTTTCCATCTTTAAAATGTGTTCATAATTTACACAACTATATATTCAGCGTTTATGTTCAAAATCATTTACTAGCATTAAGTCACCACTTTCTACTAGAGCTAGGGAAACCTTAGTCTTTGTGTGGCTCTCTCAACATACCAGCTACAGTTAGGTGTTAGGTGGAAAAATTGTTACTCTCAGATAATGCATTTCAAATAGGGAAGCTCAAGGTCTACATAAAAAACAACGTGCATTTTGCTATAGCTCTGCTTGAAAACAGGGAAATGGGTAGGATTCTGAAAAAAATACAACATGAAGTGACCTGAGAGGGTCATTCAAGTCCATTCTGCCGATTCAAAGAAAGATAATCTGTATCATGGCTATTTCAATTTCTAGAGCCAAAGCAGTAATGAACAAGCAGTGACATGATTTGAAGGTTCATACACATATCTGCTTTTTTTTTTTTTGGCATGC
The DNA here is from genome assembly GCF_964195595.1 of Calonectris borealis. Taxonomy (NCBI): domain Eukaryota; kingdom Metazoa; phylum Chordata; class Aves; order Procellariiformes; family Procellariidae; genus Calonectris; species Calonectris borealis. Next base: position 13,150,508 of record NC_134328.1, on the reverse strand, counting down.
AGACTTCCAGCATGGTGTTGAAATTTTGTTTTCACTTTAATTGAGATCTAGATGAACATACCACAGCAAAACTGATCCTAAAGTTTTTGTAGCAGGTTGTTCTTTTTTTTCTTCCCCCCCGGTTAGACATTGGTGTCTAAAGTAAAAATAAAAATGCCAATAGGTGAGGACCAGGATATTTTATATATGAACTTGCTTCATAAACAGTTCCAGAGAGATTTTCAAAAACCCGAGATCATGGAGGATTTTGCACATGTTCTGTCTTATAACAAAAGGTTCATCCATAACATTTGTTAATCTAGGTTGGTGTGACAAATTCAAAGTGTTTCAAAGTCTCTCAGGACAGTTCTTTAAAGTGTGTTTTGCTCTCTTTTTCATTAAAGAACTAGGCTCATGTTTGAAGATGAATCCTCAGCCGGAAAGTTGCTTTTAGTTTTAAATGGAGAATTGACAGATTTTCTTCAATCAGGTTTTGGCTGCAATCCATCCTTGTCTATCAACCTTCCCAGAACTGCAGTTTCCTCCTCTCTTATCCTTTTCTTTTTGAAGACAAGGGTTTAAAATTAAATAAATAATGTGTGACATTCAGGAAAAGGTAGACTAATGTAAATTTTACAGCAAAGGGGGAGGATTTTTAAATTGGAGAGTGAACAGTGCTGAGGAATGGTCTGTTACAGCAGTCTGTGCTTTCAGAGTCTAAATATCCTTAGGGAAATTAGGAGTTTTGCCACGTTTGATATCCATATCCAGAAATACAATTTTGTCTGCACAAGCATTAATTAGCAATTTTGGGAATGCTTTCAACAAGCCAGGGATCGACTGGAACACTGAATTTATCCATTCCCATTAAGTGCTCTGTTTGGGGAAAGAAAACACTATATGCATACTTTTTACTGAGGCAGGAGCCAAAAAAAATTGTAGTCTTCAGTGGACCTCCAACTCAAGGTAGACTGGATCTGGTAGGTTGTGGTAAGACTTTCCAAGAAACTAGATTCTGGGTAACAACAAACTTCCAAATGCACAGGAATCCAGATCGAGCTCTAAATTAAGTGTCTTAGTCTGTCATTTCTTGCAACTAAAGGTGATGGACACAACAGTTATTAAATTGCCAGGAGAATTTGAGTCTGTCTTCAGCAAATTCTTTGTCCTTCATTGTCTTTCTCTCTCATATACAGTAAGCACTTCTACAGAGATTGGGAGTAACACAAAGCTAAAACTGCTAACTCCATAGATTTCTCTCCTTTATTGTTAAACAATTCTGGAGCTTCTTGGGTTGTGCAGCTTTGGCTGGACCTCATTCAGAGAATTCCTTGTCTCGGTTGCCTCATTGACTGTATATTCATCTATTACCTGTTTTGTTTTCTGCTGACATATTTGTCTGTCCAGCCTGAAGTAAAATGGTTTATCTTTAGTCATTACATGAACTCTTATGGTAATAACATTCAGAGGAGTCTTTTACTGGGAAATAAACTGTAGGCTAAAATGTCACAGAATTTTATTAGACATTCTAAACTTAATTGCAGATAACTTGATGCACTCATAAAAGATGATGCAATGTTTCTATTAACTCCAACATATGGTAACTATTCATGGGAGGACAGCAAATAGAGATATCACTAAATGTTATTTTTAAATGATCAAATTAGGAAGCTGCTTTATTTTTTTAAATAGAAACTTCTAATGTATTAATGGCTAGTGAGACTTTATTTGGCATTAGAAGTATTCAAAGGCCATTGCTTATATAAAACTGTGATAGGAATTTGATTATTCCTGCTGAGGCACTGGGTTATTTAGAATATTTTCCCATGATCTGTGATGGAAATGGCAAAAGAGCTGTTTCCCTGAAGAGCTGCAAGGCTTACTTAACACAATGATCTTTCAACCTCAGTAATAAACTACGGTGCAAACAAATAGATGTACCTGCTTTGGCATTTCATCTCTTAGTCAATATTCAGCAATGTTATACTGATGATTCTTGAAAACTGAATACTCTATTTAGAATAAAATGGCCTTTGCTCATTGGAATGCTCATTGGACTGGGAGCCATGGCTTTTGCCTTCTGTTCTCACTTTTGCCACCAAGCTCTCAGATAATCACGTCAACCATAAAAGCTCCCTGAGTTTCAGTAAAAGTCTTGAACACATTTCCCTTCTTTCACTGAGGTTCATGTAAGGTTTAATTAATTAATTAATTCTACAGTGAATGATACTTTCAGATAGAAGATATTGCAGATAGCATAGTTTAATTATTTGTGTCATTACTGTCCCTATCTTTAGAAAATTTAGTGATAAGCCCTAACAATTAAATGAACTGTATTAATTACAGTGCAAACTTTATTCCATCTTGTTCTCATGCTGATGAGTTCTGTACCATCCCACTTTGCCTTGATGTACAGTTTAAATGTGCCATGGTGACAGGTTAACTTTAAAGCTGTTCCGAGTTAATCACATGCTGCTAGAGACCATCGCACAGAGATAAGTTCTGTGCTAGCAATTCTAACAAAGCATAGACAATTCTATTTTGTGTTTGCTTCAGCTAAGGTATCAACTGAATAAAGAGTGAGAACTAAAGCCAGCTCCAAATGCTGCAATCAGTAGATGGTTAAGCAATTTCAGTTTTTTTCTTTCATTGCCAAAAATCAAGATGGTTTCTGAAGACATTTAAAGACTTGGCTAAATTACAGTGGTTCTACAGCAAGTGTAATATGCAAGAGAGGACTGGAAAGAATCCAGGGAGCTTGTTTTCACACCAAAGATCCTTTATGGGATATGAAATCATACTGGAAGGGCAGTGTGCCCTGGAGGATCAAACACCATGGTGTGAGTTCATATCAAACTCTGTGATCCGTTTGACGCTGCATAATATTTACATAGCCACCTCTTTCAGAGTTCTGATTAAAGCTCTCAAATTATATCATAGATGTATTCAGCAGAGATTAATATCCCCAGTCTGAACAGACTGTGACCATGACACACTTCCAGTTTTCTCTTTGCTTACCCAAGGAGCCAAAGGACACCTTTAAATGGTTTAATAGAGTACACCAGTAATGTCACTATGGAAACATAATCTTTTAGAAACTGCTACTTTAAAGAGCACCATCTTCCCTCACCCGATCAGAATTTACAAGTATTGGCTAGAAATTCCCTGCAGTGTCAGTGAAAACTATTCAGGACTGTCATAACCATACAGAGCAGGACAAGCTCCAGAAACAGGACATCAGTGAAAAGAGTACCAAAGAGTGCTGTTACTGGCTGACTTACCAAATTGGTTAAAAAACAACAAAAAAAAGTAGGTTGCTAATGGTGTGGGCTTTTTCTACAAAACAACAAGTTCAAAGGGCAAAAGAAAAAAAAATTACAAGTTAATGGATGGTGCGGGAAGAATATCTTCAGTACTTATGCTAAGGAAGAGGATTGTAATCCCTCAGGCAGATGGTCAGCACAGAGGATAAAGAGCCTATTGCAGTTGCCACCTAAAAGATTTATGTCCTTCACTCCACAGGTAGTCATACTCTTGCTGCCAGGGGCCAAAAATCCAGTATCTACTTCTAGTGCGTGTTTGTGTTGTCCCATGTTTGTTCTATTAATAATATTTATCATATTTAGTAGATACATGTTTCTGTCATACGTCTCAAGAAATACTATATTTGGAAAGTTTTTGCAGCTCTTTAGAAGCACTTTCTGGACAACATTTTTTTTTTAATTAGTACAAATAAAGACTCTAGATATTCTATGTCACTATGGAAAGAGGTTAGAATTTTGTAGCCACTTTTAAAAAGTACTGTCTTTGAATTTATAAAACAATGCCTTCCATGTAATGATAATTCCATGTAATGATAAAATATTATGTGATCTGGAATATAAAGCTTGGAGATTCTACTTCTATTCACGTGTGTTAGGGATGGGTAAGGCTGTTTCTTCTGCTTATGCTCTTTTACTTCCCTATTTAGTCTGTTTGCGTGATGCAGTCTGCCTCTTCTGCCTCAAATGGCACTTGTGCAAAGGTTCTGAAGACTAGCTGCACTTGAATGTGGCTAGGCCAGCTCTAGTCTGCTTGATGCTTAGGTAAGCAGCTGAGAAGTTGTGCTTAATGAGGCTTTAGTTCATAACCTATCTCAGGTCAATCAATGCAAGTTGAAAACATTTAGGCTTTGGCATGTTATGTTTAGATGGGAACCAAATAAGGAGCTATAGCTGAGTTATAATTTCAGTTAACTTAGCATTGGAGACAAACTCTAGAGACGACACCTGTATATAAAGCGCAGCAACAGTAAACTCATTTAGACAGGAAAGTCACCTCAGACTGATCTATATGAATAACGAGCAGTTTTCTTTGTGGTGTAACTGCATCTCTTCCAAGCAGGTTTTTTTAATCTTGTGTGCTCCTGGAGCATGCAGCTGTGCATCACCATTACTCAGAGCAGATCAGGTTATGTTGTTGTCCCAAATTCTCAAACAAGAACCTGTAAACATTTTGGTTGAAATAGGGAGTTCAGCTATTCAGAAAAAACAAAGACACATGCACAACTTGGTGACAAGTGATTAGAAATCAGTGAAGTAAAAAAAAAAGAAAAAAGCCAAGCTGTTAGTTATTAATTTAAAGTGACTTCAAAAAGCAGTTGCTAAACCTCTAGTGATTTTTTCTGATGCCTACTCAGGCTACAGGTGGTTGGTAAGTGCTTAATAAAGCATCTGCTCATCAACTCAGTTTCTCATTATTTTAACTAAAAGAAATTCACTGCAATTATTTAAAAACAACAACTTATTTTTTTAAATGTTCTGCCATATGTTTCTATACAGTAATGCCTGACTGCACAGAAACTATAATGGGCAAATGTTCGTAGTTTTCAACTGGGGTGTTTTAATAATTGATCCATCATTATAGGCCTGGGGTACTGTGAATACGCAAAAAGAATAATGGATTTAGATCTTCCACTGTGAGACACAGGACCCAGGCTGTCTCTGCCTAATATGCAAAATAGCGTCAGCAGGATGAACACGTAGAAAAGTGTCTCATTAATATAAACAGTATAATTAGAGTGGGTCAATTTATTTTGGGGGGGAAAAAGTTGCTTGTAACAAAACCATATTTTGCAGAAACATTTTTTGTCAGATGTTGAAATTAGCAAAATAATGCTTAGAAAAACCCGCAGTCACTTGCCTTGTCTACCTACCTTCCACTGAGAAGGGTAAGCAAGCTTTTGGAATCAACAACTTTCATATCATTTTAAAGAACAATGTAAAGTTTCAAATGAAACAAAATCATGATTTTTTAAAAGAAAATTACAAAGGAAAGAAATTCCAGAAGTTTTTCTCATCATTAGTGCAAGGCTGCCTCTAAAATAAACCTTCTCTGACCTTGCTTTATATCCAAAGTGTAGAACACCCCAGGAGTCTGAAGAACTGACAGAGTTTACTTCTTCCCCAGGAGAAAGAAAAGTGGAACAAATTATGATACAATCACAGTATTCTGCCTTTTCTTCTGGATAGTACCAGCTACCTGCTGACCTGCACTTCAAACTTTTTAGTATTTATGCCATAGGAGCTAGCCAATGACTTCGTAGGTGCAGGGTCACATCCTCAGTTCAAATTTAAATGTCATTCATAAATGGAAAGGGGATTTCACTTAAATAGTGATAGGATGTGAGGAGGAGGGAAGTGGTAGTAAAAACAAGAGGAAGATGGAGGACAGGGATACTGACTATTATAGCTTTAATAGTGTGCCAAGATAGGAAATCGATGTCTACATGACTATTTAAAAATTCACCTAGTAGAGATAAATTAAGATGCCAGAGCTAAGGGCAGTAGTAAGAGTCATGACTATTACTATTATTGCACTACTTTTCAGTCATGTCTGAGCCAAACTCATATTCAGTAGAGCAGCATGAGGCATAACCTGGTGTGGATAAATGAATAGATTTGAAATGAGCATATGTGCACCTGGTGAGAATTTTCCATAAATGTTTGTAAATGTTGCTAAGAGGTTGCATGTAGTTGCCAAGTATGCCTGCTTTTGTTTAATCCTGTTGTGTTCTTAAGATACTGTTATGTCATTAAATTGACATTTCTTTTCTTTGAATTACAGGTAGAACATAACTTGTATGATAATACTAGATCTGAGCAGATACTCTGTCTCAGTTTCTGCCTAAACATCATTTTTTTCCCCCTTGTTACAGGGTAAGCACCAAGAAGTGATTGTTTCGCCACATTACTAAAGTTGCAGGTTTAGTGAGGCATTCCTAACGAAACGCAGCTAATTCAACTATATGGTATCTGTGTAATGCCAATTCATGACCCCCAGTAAGTTTTAAGTCCATTGTCCAATTTCAGCAGAGTGTGACAGAGGAATAAGGTTGAGAGTATCACTTGTTGGAAGCTAAGATAATATACTGAGGAAGCATCTTTGTCTTACCTTGTTCTTACCCTATCTCTTGGCTGCCTATTATTGTTCACTGTGAGAAACAGAATACAGAGCTAACTGGGCTTTGGGCTGGACTGGTAGAGTTTGTACTGAAGAATCATTTGCAATTGCACTTCTCAGGCTGTGGAGCAGTTGTTTGTAGAGCTTTGGAGTACTTTCAGCAATTTTTACCATCCATTCTTTTATTCATCCATTTTTGCCCATCTCTTCATTGTGAATCGTGTATTTTCTAGCTAGAGTTAAAACACAGCCTCATATCCCAGTTGTGCATGCAAGCATGATGATCAAAGTGCAATAAAATATATTTGAAGGTTTCAGGTAAGTAAATGTTTAGGAGAAGAAGATGAGTTAGAGCCTTGAGGTCCTAGTGGTTTGTCATGTAGCTCCACCAACAGACCATTTTGTGCCTCAGTTACTTCTCCTGTAAAATGAAGTGTCTGTCTTGTCGTCTTTTATTAAGGCTTTAGAGATCTATGCAATTTTTATTTGCTATTGCTCTTCTGCCCTTCACTTCTGTTATCTTTTCTTGTATTTCAAAAGCAAAAACATTAGAGACGTGCTACTCAAATAACTACAGCTTTTGAAGGGTCCTTCACTTGCTATTGATAATAAAAAGTGAAGTAGTGGATATTTTGATTCTGTTTTGTCTTGATAAGGTTGCTGTGATAGGTGAGTTAACAGAAAATAAGTAGAACAGATGTAGTAATAAATTACTATCCTGACAGATTTGACATATCTCCACCCAGGTACTGAAGACGAATTGAGAGATGTGTGTATGATTAACGTTGCTTAAATGGGTGGTGTCTGAATTAGCATATTGTGCTGTAGGCGCTTGGAAGCTTCTATAGTTTGTAGTAATATTTAGCAATTAAATTGCACTTTACATCTTCCAAGTACTCAGAACATGAGAGATTATGTTCCGTTAAAAACTGATATATTGTCCCTACATGGGAGACAAAGAAAACACACAGTGCTGACCATGAGCATCGAAGTGTTAGGGGCAGAGAGAGATGCTAGAAAGACACTGCAGTTCACTATTTTATAATAAGATATTTCTGATAGTGAAGATTGTTACACAAGAGTTGTCTGGCTGAGAACTTGAATGTACTGTAGGAAAAGCTCCTTATTCTTTCTAGTTTGAGGTCTAGTTCCTGCAAATATTTAGGTATGTACCTAGCTTAACTTTAAGCAGAGGACTACTCCCATTTGATTTCCACAAATATGAACACGGATCAGAGAGAGAAAGAAATGTGGGTTTTCTTTTTCCTTGGTATGTGCACTGAATGCAACACATGTAAGTAGCCAATATGCCCTAACAGAGACAGATAGTATGTTAATATTTTTTCCTTTCATATTAATTTTCTTCGTGTTTTTTTTTTGCAAAGTGTGTATTTTTTAATCGTCTCTTTGTATGATCTCACTCAGTTTCTTGATTTATGAAAATAGGACTGCCAGTCTATTGTCAGGTTTTGTTGCAGCCATGTCTTACTGAGGAGAAACCATGTTTTGGTAAATTTAAATGGAATCCAATGGCGGACTGATAGACCAGGGAGGAGATAGTGAGCCAAAGAGGTAAAAACAAGAGTATAAAAGGGATTTCGGATACCTTATCTACCCTTGGACTTTCTTTGTCTTTTTTAACAGTATGTGCCTAGCTGAACAATAATAAACAATGTGATGCTGTTTGTTTAAAATGGGGTTATATTATGTGATGCTATGCAGTGCACCTACACAAACAGAGGGAATCTGGTTGACCATATAGTGTAAACATGAGACAGGCTAGACACAAAGTGCTGTCAAAGGTACAAAGTCAGCTGACAGGCACAATAGATAGTTTCCCCTTTTTCAGTTTCATTTAGGGTAGATATTGTTTGTAACCATAACAGAAATATTTTTGAAAGAAGTGCAATTTTAATAATTTCTGTTTCTGTTGAAATATTTCAGGGGGGCAAGCATCATTTCAAAGAATATCACATGATACTAACCCTGAACAAATGAATCAGTGGACAAATCTTGAGTGATTCTAAATATTTGCTAAGAATCAGCAAGTCTTACTGCACACAGTAATGCTGCAGGAGCTCAGCGCTTCATTATGTTTGAGATCAACTGCCTTTAATCCAGACCTATTTCTGACACAGTTTTAGTAGAATCAGTTACTCTAATAGATGAATGTATTGCATTCTTTTTTCTTTACTATTGTTTCCTATTTTTTTCTTCAAAGAACCTTTTTTTTTTAGATTTACAAGAGAGAAACTGAAGTCCTTTGATCTCTACAATGTATGTACTATTTATACCAAAGATGGTGAAACTGCTTTTGTCTAATTATTTTTGACGTCTTGCAAATATTTGCAAAATTCTTCATGGGGATTAAAAAGATCCACAGAGCTCAATCTCTCTATGACAAAGAAACAGTGTTCTCAAAAGGCAAAACAATTGTTTGTTTTCTCTTAGAGAGATCACAGACATTTATCTTCCAATGTGGCACATTTTATCTGAGATAGCGAATGAATGCATCCCATTTTTAGAAGATCACTAAGTTTCCCTAAATAGAACTGTTCCTTACAACATCAAAATAAAATAGTGCTAAAAATGGAGTGCGTTTGGAAAGCATCAATTCCACCTTTTTACAATGTTTGATTCCAGCTTCGTAGAAACTGTTTTTTGCAGAAGCTCCCATTTTAGGATGCGGTATTTTTGAGCTTCTGTTAAGTTACTTACTAGAACAAAGTTTGTGAGGTCATCATTGATGCATTCCCCTGCATTGGCTTACAGAACATCTATTAATCTACATGTATTTATTTATTTATGCAAAATTAGTTCCATGTGAGTAATTACACTTCCACTTCAAAAGAATAGCCAGGGTTACCAATTCTCACTATGACTGAGACTCATCATTTTGTTTCTGGGGTTTTTTTAATCCCTAAACCCATGAGTCAAGTGAATGGGGGGTTTATCAGCTTTCACCAAAAAAAAAAAAAAAATTCTAGTCTTCACAGTTTGAGTCTTGAGAATATGGTCCATATGGTCAAAAAATGAGAAGCTGAAGTTCATTTTTTAAAGCTCATTGTTGTTTGCTTCCTCATGGAATTTGTAACACGTGGGATAGGCAATAGTAATGAAGTCCACAGAAATCCCCTAAGACTACGCAGGAGATTTGGAGAGCATAGGGAAGCTTTCAGATATGTGGTCTCAGTCAGGAAACACCACCAAAGCCAGGCGGAATTACCAGTGGATGCTATCTTGGTTAAAAGTAATTGAACAGATTTGGAGACTTCTGGATACTTTCTCCAGTGAAAATGGATAATTTCTTCTTTCAGCTAGGCTCTTTTCTCTGCTGAATTTTCTGAGAGTTTTTGTCCACTTATACAAGTGTGCACTGGCAGATCACAATAAAATGTGATAATAAAATAATAATATAAAGTTTCCCATTATTTGCCAAAATTGTGCTTTTTAAACTATTGTACCAAGCGTGGAAAAATTGAGTCATAAGTGGTTTTGCACTGCAGAATAGGTATTTTGCTACCTTCTTTAAAATGTCTATGTTTTGTACATGGAATTGAGAGAAGCACTATAGAATTAAGATATGAAAGTTCTTTAATAATACAGACATATAGACTTTATTTCCTTAGTAAATCTTTTCAGTTTCTTAGAAAAGTTGTATTTCTTGGACATGACATGAGTCATACAGTATGAGCGCAGCGGTAAATTCTAGGCAATCTATTAAGAATGTCACACTGTGTTCTTCATTTCATGTCCTTTCCAAGGTGAACAGAAGTGTCATCAGCAAGTGGTTTGTGAAGGTGTCTGTGAGTGTTGGCAGGTAAATAATTTTTTTAAACCAAAGTTAACAGTCCATGTAATCATGTGCATCAATCTGATTTCTGTAGAGGCAGCTGTTCTGCTTAGTCTGCTCTGGTAAGAAGTCCAAAATGTGCAAGAGGAATGGGAGAACAAGGCTGGCAAAAGAGCATAGTGAGAACATTCAGTGAAGCAGGAAGGAGGTGTTATAAACCCTAAAAGTGTGAGAGACAGAGGGGTTATGCCGGATCTGTGCAAAAGGAATGAAAGATATGAGGGGCCTCACAGATTTGTAGGTGGCTGTTTAGATAATTCTCCTGTGATTGTTGGAAGAGCTATAATGCTCCTTTCAGAGAGGAAGAAATAGCAAAATATTTAAGATGCCAAAACCACGTACAAAAAATCTATCTAGCGTGCAAATGCCTTTCTTCTGTCTGCATCATCTGGTTAATCTGAATCTGGATAGGTGTTTGCTTAATGACAGTTGTGCAACTAGAGCCAAATCCTGCAGAAGAACAATCTCATCTATTTTGAAGGGTTCCTTTAGGCCCTGACTAACTTTTGTTTATGTAAATCATTAAAGGGGAATCTTCCTTAGCATTATGGGTCTGTTCTGCTGCTTTGAAAGGGCTGGCATAAACTACACATCGCACCCTGAGATTTCTGTGATGGTGAGATACTTGAGTACTGTACATCCAGGCAAACCCTATCCTTTGAGAGGTAGATAAACAAATCTTGTGTCACATCTTTCTAACGAAGACCAGCTTGAAAAAACTTCCATCACTACTATAAGAGGTTCCTTCAGTAACAGGCAGAGTGCTCAATGTTATATTCTGTGATCAAATAGGTCCTCATGGCAGCCTATGGCTATAGATAGGTTTGTTGGGTCTTTCAGTGCATTTTTACATCAATTGTATTAAAAAAAAAAACAATTTCATGTCTCCTCTTGAACCCTAATACATTGCACTAAAGACCATTAATATTTAATTAAGGTCCTTTTTTTCCTCTTTGTATGCCACCTTGCAGTAGCATAGTCCTCCTGTTAGTAGGCCTAGTGGCCAAAAAGACCACTAGCATCTCATGTCCTTTTGGTAGATATAGACATCTCCACACCTTCTACTGGCAGTCTACATGAAGACTTGAACTCTTAACGCTGCTTTGAGAATCCGTTCCTCTGTACTTCAGATGACATTTTGCTGCATTGCCTTCAGCAGAACTGCAGTGCTTCAGTCTCCTCTTGCAGCTGATCAGAGCTACAGTTTATGTGGCTTTCACAAGTGAGTGATGGCCCGGGGCTGTCACTCTAAGGATGTATTACTCACTCAGGGTATTTACATCTTCAGCTGGACTGACAAGAAGATGAAAAGAAGGCTTGGTTGCTTGGCCAGCTTTTGTTTTATAATTTAAAAGAGCCTTGGTATTTATAGATTGCATCCCTGTTGCAGAGTGTCTCTATTTCATCCAGGAGCTGAAAAAATTTATAGCTCCCAGATCTCACATTGTCTTTAAAATACTGTGCAATAATCACAATCAGGATACTGATAAAGAACAATTAAAAAGATATTTCTTATTAACCATTTGTACTTTAAAATTATGTATTTCAATAGTAGGATAACCTAGGCATATGGAAAATATAAGACAAATTAGTTTTGCCACTTTGATCGCAAGCTATCCAGGTCAAATATTTCACATGATGTCAGAAGTTAGTAAAATTTTCCACAGATGCTTCTGTTTTCTGCTTGGAAGATGGATACCTAAAAACAGTCTAGATTCACGCTCTGTGAAAACCCAGTGACTCTAGCTAGTGTTTGTAGTATCTCCCACTTGTAAACCATCAAAAGCCTAGAGATCATTGAGGCCATTTTGAACGGCATTAGTTTCATTTTAAGAATCAGTGAAGAAAAACCTGTACTGAGTCATTACTTGTACTACAGTAGCACTCCGAGGTTCTGCTAGTGCTCAGACTCCAATATGCTAGGTGTGCTATGACTACATAGGAAAACGTGATTCATGCAAACAAAAGGTTGGTGTAAATAAAATAACGAAACTTTTGACTTTGCGGTATGTTATATCAGCAACTCGCACATTTTTGTAAACATTCCCCAAAAGTCTCCTTGGCATAGACCATACAAATGCAGAGAGCAGCAGACGGCACCCAGCAGGTGTCTGCATGAAATGCTGCTCCTGAAGAGATTTCCAAAAGCAATTGCACTGCCTTTACCTTTGATCTTTTCCCCAACCAAAAGCATGTTGTGTTTTTGTTTTATTTTATTCCCTCTCTTACTATCTCATCCTCAGCCACAAGTGCATTTTACAGAATTTCTGCCCTTCATGTTTTTCAGCTACCATAAGGTATTTGAAATCTGACTGGCAAGGCTAAATATCTTATTTCATTGTCTATACACCAATTATTTACAGGAAACTTTCATTCTTCAAGTCATATCGCATGGCTCTGAATATTAACACAAGACCACAAACACCTCATCAACCTCCTGTTACTGAGTAGCATAGCTCATTTTAATTTAAGCCTTAAAAATTAGGTAGCCATTTGGAATTTAGAACTTTTGTCTCATGAATTGTTATAGATGCTGTGCCAGATCATCAGCTGACCAATATTCATATACAGTTCTTACTAAGAAAAATAAATATACATTCCGGTGTACTGAAAATCTTCAAGTACTTACATAAAAACATATGTCTCATGGTACGCTTTAGGTATGCCATCTGTCCTGCTACCTTGTTAGCAAATACAAAGATGCAATATCTGCTGCAAAACATTTATCATTGAATAAAGAAATGATGGTGGTAATATGGAAGGAAAGCTTGTCCACACAGAAGGAAAATCAGGTTGTGAGTACTAGAGAATGACAATGTTTCTCCTGTGTCATACATCCCTTTCTTCCCACAGCAAGCGTGAACTGCTTGCCCATGTTTCTATAATGAAGACTGAGAGAGAATAAGAGGTAGGTAGAGCCAGGTCAGGGATCAAGCCTAGTATTTAGGTTTATGTTTAAAATGAGGTGGTACAGAGTTTCTCAAAGCCTTGTTCTTGATGGTGGTATTATTTTACTTTGTTTCTGTGCATTCATATTCATCATGGCAATAAAGAGTCCATCTTTTTATTGAAACAGCTGGATTAAGAGGTATGATCTTGGCTGCTTTTAAGGAGCTGCTGTAATTGCCAGAGGGATCTGAATAGTATCTTCCCAAGAGGAAGCAAAAATGTAGCCCATGCAGGGATAAATAAAGAAATAAGTGGTCCATCAGAAGGTTTTCTGGTAAGAACTGAGCCATGGTATCAAAAACGTGACAGCACCCAGGGTGGAAAGGAAGGTAACATGTTCCAGATGACAGGGCATGCAAATAAGTCTCCCATGCTTTTAGGCACCACAGTAATTCTCATTTTTTAGTCCAAAAAGAATAGTCACTCACATAATTTCCTTCCATGGCAAAGAGCTGACTTGATAACACGAGCTCGTGCCACTGCTCAGGGTTACAAATCCACATAGACATTTCCTTCCTCTCTTCTTCAGCCCTCATGCCTTGCCCTTTCCCCATCAGAGGGAGTCCAGCTCGCTTTACAAGTCCCTTCACCTTTCCTGAAGACTGCCTGGCGAGCTGTGGTCTGCTGCTCCTGTTTCACCTCCTCAATTATTGTTATGCCAGTGGTGTTGCTCCCAGCAATGCCAGTGCAACAAAGAAGAGACAAACATCTAATGGTTGCCAGCAGCTGAAGTTAGGCTGAGGCAGAATAGCTGTTTCAAGTATTTTAGGCATTTCTGAAATATTCACATATACAAGAACAAATCACTACACATGTATACGAATGGCAAAATGACATCTGAGTTTAGCTCTTTGGTACCAGCTGTAGTTCATTCCTGTTGCCAGCGGCAGGGATGTTCACTAATTGAATGGAAAGCTTCAGGATTTGCCTGTGCATCCTCTCCTCCTTGGAAGCCAGAGTCAAACACAACACTTCCATTGCACTGACTTTCACAGCTCCTCAGGTTCAGCAGTAAGAGTGCTACGTACCAGGAGGAGTCACGCTGGCAGTCTGGCCCACGGAGACTGCAGGCCCTGATATCTGCCATCATGTCATTAAAAAAGAGGAGCAACAGCTGTTTTACATTGAAGAGACAGAAATTAGTCATTCTTGGAAGGAAAGAAAAATAAGTGAGTTTCTGAACAAACCCACCTGCAAAGAGCACTAAGTGCTTCACACAGGTTCTTGTTCCAAGCAACCTCTGGGCTGCATGATATGCCATGAAAGGGATGTTACCTCTCCATTCCTGCATGTCTGCAGCTCTACTGCACTATTTAACATGTCAATTTACAGCTGCAGTGCAAAGGTTTTATTTCATTTTCTTAGAAGTGTCTGATGAGAAAAAAGTGTCTCCTACCTTACCAAGACTGACTTTGACTCACTAACCTGATATTTGAGGGCTGACACATTCATTTCTTCCCGCATTGTTTAGAATTTCCTGATTATAGACTCCCTAACTAGAACACAAATTCTGAAGATAGGGTGGTGGTGTCATACATTACATGCTGTTTAACACTGACATGAAATCCTTCATCTTCAGGCATGCAAATTTCCTGCAGATACATAATCTAGTTTATGTGTGTGCACACTAAAAGCACTGAAAATAGTTGAGTTACTGTTCGCAAAAATCCATTCAAAAAGTTAAAGAAAAAAAATTCCCACTGCCAGTTTCCTATCCTAACAACAATTTCTGATTCCTAACATTTATTTAACCTGTGTTATAGTACTAGCAGTATAAAGTCCACGACCAATGAAAAAAAGTCTTTGCACTAAAGGACATCAAAAATTCATCCTTGCTCTGGGATTCCATATTTCCTTTAAGCCATTTGCAGTGGCTGTGCAGATTACAGGCAACTCATAGTGTGGGAGCCTGTCATCTAGTCCGTTCTCCTCTTCTGACGATTAGGTATATTTTGACCATTCTTACCAGATGTGTTTTAAATTATTCAAAGATGATGATTCCACTGTATCCTTAAGCAATCTGTTCCCATATTAACATTAGAAAACTGACCCTTTTCGTTTTCCCTTAATGAAAGTGAAATTATATCCTTCTTGTCCTAGTCTTCACAGACAGGGAGAACAATTCAGTGGTAATATATCTGAAAAGCGTTGCCGTCCTCATCTCTCCTTCAAGTCTTCTCTTTTCTTCAGCAAACCAGTCCAGGTGCTTTATTCACATCTACTGCCATTTTTGTCCCTCTCCTCTGGCTTCTCTTCATTTTATCAACAGCTTTCCCAAAGCATGAATTTTAGATCCAGAGATAATATACTTCAGCTGAAGCATTAGTGCTGGTTGGAAATAAATACTTACTATCTGTATTTTAACCAAATTGTATTTATTTTATCTTTTTCTGTAATAACATGGCCTTATTGACTGCCACATTGTTTATGGTCCCACTGTAACTCCCACAAACCTTCTGCGTTATGATGCCTGTTATATACTTTTCTGACTACAATACTTAGCAATTATTTGATTGGATTTCATCTTACATTTGGTATCTGACTGGCCAATCATACATGGAAAACCTCAGTCTCAAGCTGAAAAGCTGTATGATATATAATACCTCACATGATCAAGTTTGCTAAGTGGAGAAAATGGGTACTGTAATGCTGCACCTGACATCAAAGACTTTGAATTTGCATTCCAGGCCTCTTAATAATTTCCTATTAGAATAACACTTAAAACAAAGAAAAATTTAAATATTAAATGCTAATAGAAAGTGTTACAACTTATTTGGTGGAATATGGCTCATTGACCTGGTTAGTTTTATATCAGTGTCAATATATGTGGGATTTTTAAGCATCGTTCTATACTGTATTCTTGTTGATGCTTCTCCCCTTATTGCTGTGGTAATACATTTGGCACAAGGGACATATATAATGCTAACATTTCTATGATATACATACCAAATAAAAGCTTTTTCAATTTCATTATTTTGACAGGCAGATTCCATTAATACCTCCACAACAATCATGTTCCTTTTCTTCAGAATCTAAGAGAAGAGGATTATTAAAAATTACAGACAATACCCCTATACACTTAATCTCTCCAAATTCACTTTACAATTGCTGTCAACATCAATAACGTCGGACAGTATGATCAGGTTTGTATGAAACATCAGAACTTGGATATTCTCCAAAGGGAATTTCTTTCCCCACCTAACAATACAACTGTTAGGTGGGGAAAGAAAAAAAAATGTTTTTTTTTCAGTCAGAAAAAGATGCTCCCAAATGCCTGTGAAGAAGATATGTGCTGTATGATAGCCAGGTTGCAGCTCCTTCATCTCATCCCATTCTCCATACTGTACCTTTGGTCCGCCTTTCCATTTCAAAAACCATGTCATAAGTAATGAGAGGAATAGATCTTCCAATACCACAGAAGCTTTTCTTCAGGAGAGGAGAGAGCTTAGAGGATCCATGTCCCTTCTTCTTCAGGTGTCATAGGTTGCATGTGAATAGCCAGAAGCACAAGGCTACCAGCCAGTGGGTAAATTACTTAAGAGTTTGTTGAAAACTCATTTGTTTGCACGGCTGGTTTACTTCTCAATATAAGATGGAAGTTAAAATAATATCTGTGGACAGATAATATGGCAAGTAATTTTTTTCTGGTTTTAGTACGGATTTTAAAGAATGCTTGTTGCGCTGTTAGGATTTGTATTTACAGTGCATGAAAAACATTCTCATCACCGACAAGTATGCTGCGTGTCCAGCTGCTCTAGTGGCATTCTTAAACACAGTTAAAGCTGGTAGAATTCAGCTCTTACTAATTTTGATACACGGAGCAATTGAATCCTTTTGAAAATCCACATTTTCATTAAGACATTCTCAGAAAAAAAAAATGATATTATCTTCATGTACATTGCTCTTAAATCAAACTATGCCTACTGATTTAATCTTTATTTTTATTGATATTAGCTTTTCAATATCAGTATCAACTCTCATTCTGACCAACCCTGTATGCAACATTTATAAAATCAGTTTCTGTCACGACTTTGTACAAAACAACTGGGTGCACCCACTTTCATACCAGGCTTAATCTATCAAACAAAATACAATTTAGTTTTTCCTTTAGGTTCCTGGAAAGTCAAGTGTGAGCAACTGGGGTTTGTTACTGGTCTCTTATATGTTTTTCCAACAGTTCTATAAGTTGTCAGGCAAAGATTACTAAAATGTAGTATCTTAAAACAAAAGTGGTTCAAACTGGGAAGTGACTTATACACTGCTAAATGTTGTCTGTACAGGTTTCCAACAGTGTGTTGTTAAGTAATGATTGTTTAATGGCACCCACTTTATATTGAACAATCCTTTTATATTCTCGTGTTGTCTAAATTTATTGCAAGTATCTCTGACAGGGGAGACAGAGGATGACTCTAATGTTTGAGCAATAACACAACATTGATAGCATATATGTTTAATAAGTTTAACATGAATGATGACCCCTAATCCCAGCACAGTCAAGGCTTCGGTCAGATAATCCGATTCCTCTTTTCTTAATGCCCAGTTTGTAAACCACGAGATAGATATGTCAGATATATGCATATGGATATAGATCAAAAGGGTGACTGCACACGTTGACAGGACGCTAATTAAATTGATCCACAGTTAGTGATTACCTATTCTGGGCTGTTAATTTTGCAAGTGATAAGATAGGCTGCCTTCTTTTTTCTAATTACAGGGGCACTGATACTGTCTATCTCCTCAAGACAGTGAGTGCCACCTACTGTACACTCACTGCCTCGGAACTGCCAAGAATTCATAACTTAACATGAGTACACCTGAACAAAGAGAATACTCTGTAGTAATACAAAAAAGTGCATCTTCATGAGAGCCAATGTCTTAGTTCTGACTTACAATATGTAAATCATCTCATAGAATAGATAGAAAATAGACTGAAATTTCTATGCAAGTGTATGGAAATTTGGTAAGTAATAGTTCTTTCATCAGCTGTCCTACATGGTCATGCACCTAATAAATAGAGGTAAAGAGCTTCAGGGAATCTAAAAGCTGTGACCATGACACTTCCCACTACTAAGCCACTGATTTTTTTGTTAAAGGCTCCATAGATATGCTGTGGTCAGACCTTGATTAAGATCAGAAAGTAAAAGTACTGAAGCAGTTGACAGTGTTGATATTTAGAAAAATAAAACATGGTTATATTTCTCATAATCATCTGAATGAACCAAAGCAGGAAAAAGAGATTATAAGGCACCTGTCAAAAATTCGTTACCATGGGTAATTCTCAGAAAATGTGCTTTGGGGGGGTTCAACAAGCCCTTAAGTGAATGTGTGAAGACAAATACTAGAAGAATACTGTTAGGAGAAACTGGATTTAATAATGTATTTAAGATTCTGTAATGTACCAGCCAGAGCTATCGTTTTGCATCCTTAGAAATAGCACTGTTGTCTCAGGAAATAATACTGAGAGGGTTTCTTGACAAAGTGTTACCAAAGAGGTTGTGCAAATGCAGGCTGTTTTGCATGCAGTTCATTTTTCACAATAAAATGGCATCTGCCTGCCAAAAGGAGATAGGCATGACTTCTCTGATGGATGGGACAGGACAAAGTGATTCCAATCAAAAGGCAGAAATGCTGAAGTTTCACTACAATCAAAAAGAATTCAAGAAAGGAATTCTAGTCAGTCCGTTGTCCTTTGAATTTCACTCCAGTGGGAGATTAGAAGCTGAAAATGTACTTCAAATGACTACACGGAAAACTTTGCCACTGTTCTACAAGAGGGATTTGCCTGTAAGCAAAAAGATACAGGTTTACATACCTTGCTTAGAGTCCGAGCCAATGACCATAGAATTAATAATACTATTTTTCTTATTGCAGAGAGCTTTGGTTCAGATAGTTGGCAATAAAAAAGAAAAAAGGGAAATTAAGAAGTAAAAACAGGTTCAAGGTTAAAAGATTTTGCAAGTGATGAGCTAACACAATAGAACTATGCATATTTAATAAATATTGATCAGCATCTCGTGAACGAAGGATTTAGGAAGGATCCATACTTTATTGCAAACCTTTCTTTCAATCTAATAGATTTTTATGTTTATAGGCCAGATTTGTAATTTAAGGGAAGGATTTACAAGAGGAGCCTAAAGGATGTAAGCATCAGCTGTTTATGAAGTTCAATGGCATTTGAGTGTCTGACTCCCTCAGGCTCTATTATGAATTCTAACCGTAACTTATTGACAATAGTCTTTCAGTTCAGAAAGCACAAAATGGTTACCCTTTACAATAACATAGCCATAACAATAATCTAGTCTGCCTTCCAGGGACTATTTTGTGGTCAAAATCAGGATAATTGACACAATTTACCTCAATGGAAAGTTCAGCTTTGTGTATGTGGAAGTGCTGACTTTACTACAGATTTACAATCACAAGTTCCTGCCTAAAAGATATTATCGCCTGCTCCAGCTTCTCCATCCAGAAAACTTTTCCCTCTTGTCTGCTCCCTCATCTATTCAGCAGACCTTCAGCCCAGCCCAGAAATGCTTCCTCAGCATCTCTAACCCGGGCCTGATCCAAGGCCTCACAGACTTTATTCCCAGTTCCCTTTCCCCAGGAATTGGTCTGATTCCAGAAAACACCCCAGTCCATCATCTCACTGCTGCTGTCCGGCTCTTAGAGTCTAAATTACATGTTAGGACATAAAACCAAGGGTGAGGCATGATGGAGATGGATCTGGAGTGTTAGATAAAGATCCAGTTTGTCTTGTGGGCTTCATAAGTAGATTTTGCAGGAGCAAATTCTAATAAATATCTGCAGGTGAACAAAAGGGACTCTCCCTCTGCAGCTGAGCTACATTTGGTGTGAGGTCTGGAGAAAGGAGCAAACAGGGCTTAGAGACACCTTCTGCTCTCCTGATAGTTGGGCTGGCCAAAGGCAGGGACAAATGCCTGGTTTACAATTCTTCATGTTAGATAAAGGATATTAAACTTTATAGCTGTCGTTGCATAATATTCCTTGACTACTAAAATGTCTGCTAAAAAGTGCAAAGAGGCAGAGAGGAAATTGAATGCCTTTGCAATAGGGCCAAAATAAGGATGGTAGTAGCTATTATGGGAATACTTAATAAGGTCTCTGAGTTGCTCTAGCAGCTCAACATATCCTTTTGACACAATGCCTATAAACAGTGATTACTGCTTGACTGAGGGTGTGAGGAGGGAAATTCTAAGACAAAGTTAATTTGCATCTTAAAAGAGTTTCCTCTTAAAAAACACACCATGGTAACAAAATTTCGGTATTGTAATGATTAATGTCACCACACTGTACTGACTCTACTGCCTCATAATTAAATAGAAGATATTCAGTTGTATAGCACTTGAATATGATAATGGTTTATGTATTAACTCATTCACCTTGCAATTTCTTGACCTATTTTTCATTTTTAGAGGTACATAATGATGGAATGTATACAATAGCATAGATGCTGAGAGCAGTCTCTGAGGAGTCATGGGGAAAGGAGAGACACTGTTGCTATTGGCTTTACATAAGCCTTCCTAATAAACTGAAATCAAAACCTGGAAGTACATTTTCTGAGGACTTTCTAAGTATTCCAATCTAAGAAAGGAACTAGATACTTAATTCTCAGAATATGGTTCTAAAAATTTTCCATGAACCAAATGACAGCTGAAAAGGAAAACTGGGAACTATGCTGTTCCTTTTATTGTGAATTGCCACTTGTTGATTGTAGGGATTGCCTTCATCTAGTAAAACAGAGAAAACACTTAAACTCCTGTTCAAACACACCTTCCCCCCTCCAGTAATCCAGAAAGTGCAAAGAATGTAGTCTGCATTTTGAGCGTAAGACAAAATTCCCAAAAATTATGTTTCTCTACCATGTTAAAACCACCTACATTGAAAGATCTTGGGATTTTAAATCAGTAGATGTGTGTGTTTGGGTTTTTTGCCTGTTTCTGACAATGTCTCTCTCTGTGATGTTTGCCAAGTATCTTACATGAACTATTTGAATGCCTAAAGTTAACCATTGAAGTTCAACAGTATACTGAAATAAATCGCAGGTTTTCAGAGGTGTTGAACTCCCACGTTCTCCATTCAAGTCAAGTACATGATTGTTTCACCCTCATCATGGTCTTGTTAGCAAATATCCAGCAACTTCATAGCAGGGTGTCAGTTTTCCTCCTCATTTCTGACATAACTAGCTTCTTTACGTGAAAGCAGACTATAAATAATATTGGATCTTTAGCTTAAAAAATGCATATCCTGATGAATATTTATTCATCACATTAAAAATATCATCCATGCCTTGCTTTCATTTGGCTCATAAACCTGAATATTGCAGAAAACCTAAAGACAATATTTATTCAGCACGTCAGCATAGCATCAATTAAGGACAATTTCATATTTCTGTTCAGGATACTTACACACTTCCTATTACTGTCCTGTCAAAACACTTCATAATCTTTGGAAGTATTTCTTTGAGACATTGTTCCCATTTCACAGCTGGAGAGATGTAGTAGACAGATTTATGACATTTAATTTCCACTAATTCCAGTGGAGGTAGATGCTGAATACTTTTTTAAAATCTGGCTGCAAGTAACTGAGCCAGGGTCACAGAGGAATCTCATGAAGCATGATTTTCAGAGTTGCAGATCAGCAATCAACCTGTTGGGACGCCTGGCTTCCTGATTTTCCTTTCATGCTGAGGGTACTTTATTTTGAGTACCATGACTAGGTGTATATAGCAGTATTAGCTTAGGTTTTCAGCTCAAACTTGAGCCAAAACTTCCCCCATTATCCATCTATAGTGGTAGCTTGCTCTCTAGCTCTGTTTTGGAGTAAGTCACCTGGATCTTCAATTAAGAAAACTTAGATTATATCTTAATTATTGGCTTTGGCAGCGCTTCCCAGCTCCTATGATGGATGCATGCTCCAGTCACCTTTTGCTGTTCTGTGGGAACAAGATGCAAACACAAACTGTCTCCTCCACCTGAGGTCCTGATTTTCTTGGGAAGAGACACTGCTGTGTCTGGAGAGGGATTTTGCAGTTTGAGTACTCTTCCACGTATGGAGTTGCTCTGGAGACGCAGCGCCTCTCTAGTACAATTATGTCTAGGTTTGCATTACACCCTTCCCAATACAGTGCTCTGCCAACAGGCAATATTAAGCCTTTTTAGCTTTAGTGTTGAGTCACTCCAGAATTCTTTTTTCATGTTCATTTCAGTTTGGATTTGAAGAGATACCATTTTATACTGTGATTTCTAGGAACAAGAGGGTGCCCAGATTCTACAGCCCAAGCTTTCTCAACTTCTGACATCATTGGGAAAGTTTAGCTTGTTTTTCCAAATCCCGTAAGTTTATCTCCTTTTGAATATATACTTTCCAAAATGTCCTCTCTTCAACAAGACATATTGGTCCTCCTGCGTAATGCTGGCATCCGTAAGTAGAATGTCCTGGTCACAGCCATGGATGCTCTGACCAAGAAATGTATGTGGCCCCATCCTCTCCATTTGCTTCATTTGATCACACTGGCTTTACTAGAATCATTCCTGAATTGTCCCAGCATAACGGAAAGAAGGATCAGGCACTGAAGTGAGAAATTCTTTCCACCATAGAGGGAAATACGAACTCACTTGTCACTACTGCTTTCAAATGAATTTCTAAATGAAAATACCTTTTATACTGTCAGTAATATAACACGGAGATGACAGGTTCTGTTGGTTTTCCATCAGTTACAGCCTGTGTCAGCAGCTTTTTCGGATCCGGAATACACTCCAGTTTCTACACTAAAAGCCATTTCTTTATGTTGACTTTTTGCTAGGAATAACTGTGAGTGCTAGTACATCTGTATTTTTCATAGAAAAATCTGTAACATTCTTTGGAAGATTTGTTGGTACAGCTTCCACAATCACTTTCTATTCTTTTCCATATCTCTTCTAAATGCAATTCAATTAAATAGGTTGATGGTGTTTGTATTAATATAAGCAGCATTCCTGGCAACATGACAAGCTGCACTGAACTGAGTTTTTGTAGTTTTATGATAGTTGTGGCCACAGCTGATGTTTCTTAAACTAAGTGTTTGAAAACAAAAACATGGGGTTTTTTTAAATGTGAGATCCTTATCTCTGGTTATGTAGAAGCTATTCTGGGCAGGAGACAAATATTGCAGGATAAAAAAAATACCCTTTCACAGACATCCTGCAAAATATGTTGGGAAAAAATTCAAAAGCACAAATAGTAGTTCTGTGTCTGACTGTTAGTACTTTTATTGTGGAAGCATCTGGGAGCCCTAATTAGGGACTAAAATCTCTTGTTTCAGGCTCTACCAAGGAATAAAAGATGACACCTGCCCATACAATATGTAGACTAAGATTCATTGATGTTTGATGGACATCAGGAAAGATGGTGAAGTGATGGTCCACAGTTCTGAAAGAAATAGGTAAGTTTAATATTTTTTCTTCTCTTTTCTATTAATATGCTCATCTCTTTTAATCCTAGACATTTTACCTGTATCCACTTCCTTGGAATTAATTTAGAACTTAGAAATGTGACGCTTGCCTTGCCAGCTGTTTACAAATCTCCCAACATAACTGAACTATTGCATCTCAGAGCTGATTTGCAACAACTCTACTAACTCAGCTGTTGGCCTTTCATAGAGGGAGGCTTCAACTATGACTTTCTGTGCACTTTGCAAATGCCTAGAAAAAAAGATGTGAATGCAGAGTCTATCAAGATCACTTTCAGCATCTGCATAATCAGGATTTGACTCAACGTCCAAGAAGGGTTGTTTGTTTAATTGCATTTCTCCATGGTTTCACTTCTGGACAATAACCTTAGTGTGACAGACAGCAGATTTCAAGTTAGCAAATTTCATACTAATCCCAAGTACACTCATATCATCAAGAACTACAGTTTGACACTATCAGATGTCTCCCTGAGCCACGATTTAGGCATTTAAAACACTGAATGAAGAGAGGGAAACTGATCTCCCCTAATTTCTGTTTCTTCTTTGAAGTATCAATTACTGCAGTGTGCAGAGCATCTTTTCTGTTTATGGGATTTATAGCTTTGAATACTGAAAATGTGTATTGGAATATGTAAATTGCTCATGTTGAAAGTTACATATTGAAGGCCAGTTGCAAGCATAAATCCTCTTTTTGTGCTCGAAAGTGTTCATTTGCTGGTGTAAATGGATTCTCCCATATGCCCTATACTTTTAGAAATCATTTGACTCAAACCGTTTGGAAAAGCAAACAGAATGAAATGAGCTACAGAGTACAATACAGGTGCAAAAATACTGAGATATCTTTCTTATCAGTCATTATCGCTGTCTCTTCATCGAAAGAAACAGTGGACAAATAAAAAGATTTCTATATAATGGACATAGCCTAATGCAAAAAAAAAAAACACAACATAAATAACTGATTTTCATATTAGCCTCCTCACATTCCTTTTTCTCAGTACTTTTGTGTAGCTATTAAGTGGTACTTTCCTTGCACAATGCTGATGAGGAAAGGGCTATGTCTTAAGAAAGAAAACTCCTCTCACTGACCATATCAAAATATAGATTTTTATAAGTAGATTTGTTTTGAAATAGGGTATTAGTAAGCCTTCCCTAGTTTTACTTCTTGGTATTGGAAGGTCGATAACTGGCCTACTTATGCCATCTTCTGGATAATTACAGAACCGTCTTTACACAGGAAAAGCCTCTATCAAGAAGCATTAATAATTATCCGTGCCTTGAAATAATTTGCTAATTGAATCCCTGAAGTAATTTTCTTTCTTATTTTACAGAATTTAGAACAAACCAAAAACTACTGAGTTATTGATAATGTATCATATTCAGCTATTATGAATAATCAGTAGATTGTACAAGAAAGATCTTTGTAAGTGTGGTCCCAACAACATTGATATATTTAGTGAAGTTATGTTGTACAAAAAAATACTTTTATACTGATATTTTACGAATGAGAGCCCCATTCTCTCAAAAGACTGGGTTTTTATCTCTTGGGGATAATCAGAAAGAAGGAATAGATGTTAGTCATGTTGCATAATATGTTGCTGGAGATAACTGTGCTGTGTGACACTCGGTTACCATTCTGATGCAAGTGGTAGAAGAACCTGCAAAGAGCAGATGATGTTGTATGAGGTTCTGGAAATTTTAGCTTTGCTATTCTATTTATTCATTTAATCACTCTTGCCAAATCTCACATTGGGTAATTGCATCTGTCTAGGGGACAGGAAAGAAGGCTGAAGGGCCTCCACTCTCTTCTGTAGCCTCAGTTTGCTTCATTTTTCATAGTATAGAATTATTATCTTGCAAACTGGGGTTTACTGAAGCGTCCTCAGCAGGAGAGAGGTGGCACAGGCAGAGCAGAAGAAATGTAGAGATTTATCCTTCAGAGTAAAGCATGTTTTGTGAGTTTGAGTTTCAGTTCACACCTCATAGGGTAACTGGAAATAGTGGACTCCTACCACAAGCGTTAAGTGAAACAAAGCGGGCATCTGAAATATTAGATGATCAAGTTTTTCAAGTGCCTTCTGTTTCTTGAGAAATGTACCAGTCCCTAAGAAATGTGCATTCAGGATAGAATTAAGTAATTACAGTAGACACCGTGAATTATGTTATTCTAGACATCAAGAAAGTATCCTGGTCAGATCCAGGTCAATGTGCCATGTTTCACTAACAGGGTTAGCACAGGAGAGTAGAGGTTTCCATTTTGAAGACTTTTCATCACTTTTGAAAAGTGTGAAATAATGGGAGTGTGAAGAGCAGAAATGGCACATGGAAGCGATGGCAGAGCATCTGCTTGCCTGTGCTTTGCATGTGTCGTCCCTCACTTTTCCCCAATCACCAGCTTTCCCATCCAAGTGCAATTACAGGCTAAAATGGAAAGCCACATTGGAATGGCATAATTCTCTCATTATTCTCAGTCTTCAGCATCAGCACATGTTAAGAAAGAAAAAGCCCATTTTCAGTTTCTGTGAAGGTGATAGTGGCTTTTGAACTGAGTTGAGAAACTTTGCCACTACCACGAGTGCTACAGGCTGTTCCCTGTTTGCTCTCAGAAAACCTTGAGAAAACTCCCCAGCTTGGCCTATGGGTTTTTTTAAAACACTAATCCAACACTCTGTTACTAAGTGTTTAATTATTAGGACTGTAAAATACACCACCACCTAAGGCATTAATAGAAGGAACTAATTATAGCCCACTTAGCACGTGGTTTACCCTTCACTTATAAAATCTCTTGTCATTTATTTGTCCTTTAAATGACTTCTTCTAATACCTTAATCAGGAAAAATGGATCCTTCAGAAGGGACAAAATGACCCCAAACTGGCACAGAAAGATTTGATTAAAACTTATACTCCTTCTGTGGCAGCCTAAAGATCTCAGGGGATCTGCCATCACTCAGCAGAGTAGAGGAAATAGCAGACAGGGAAAATGCTTTCTGTCTGAGACAAAAAGATTTTATTGCTAACGTGCTGACATCCACTCTCTGTAGGACCATTCTATGATCAGTCTCTCTTGTTTCCTTTAAAACTCAGTGTCAGAAGTTTGGTTCCAGTGTGATTAATTTCCCCTTTACTGATTGTGTGTCATTTACTTTTAAGTAAGATTTTTATAAATGAGGCAAAACAAAGACAGAGATGAAGATTGTGCGGAGATAAACATTTGTGCTGCTGGGACTCCCACTGACTCGGGCACAGCAGGGGCCAGAAGTAATGGGGATTCACAGGCATCATGATTAGACCTCTCACTGTGAACAGGTAATTGAAACACTATAGCCCATCACCAGCATTTATGAAACAGCAAGCCATGAAGGTACTTAGTTTAAAGTAGACCCTGAACAAACCAGGAGCTTCACACAGTCCCTCTGCCATTATATACGAGCAAAGCATAAGCTGAGGCCATCGATAATATACACTTGTGTTTGCATAGACAGCCCTGCTCTGACACCAGCCCTGGCGTTGTCCCCTGAGCAATGGCTATTTCTGTGCGGTTCTGTGGGCGATGCACGAGCTGTCTGCCTGGCTTGGGGAGGGGGGGCACGAGGCACAAGCAGAGGGGCCTTGGGAAGAAATATGGCAAGTTGCCTTGGCTAAAGGTCCAGTCCCTCCGCCCAGGTTTGCTGGGAGTGTGAAGAAGGTGGAGTGATTGCAAATCCGTAGTGAGAAAAAGGAGGAATATTTTTTGTCCAGATAATTGCATAAATGACAGGGCTTGACAGGAATTATGGATATAATGATACTTCAATGATTACAGTGCCAAAAGGGGATTCTGAAAATCTAGATCCATTCTGCAAGTCTCTTTTTGACTATGGGAGCTGACTTATGATTTCTGTGCATCAGTCCCTTATTGTAAAATGAAGGCTTTAATTAGTTATTACTTCCATCACTGTTTGCTCCAAGACTGTATACACTAAAGATTTTGTACTGTTTTGATATGACCATAGCAGACCGCATATCCCTCAGGTCTGGTCAAAAGGAACGGCGTAAAAAGCTGCCGCAAAGGTGAACATTATTGGTGAAAGGCATATACACGGAGCACAATGGATAAGTGCCATTCCTTAGTTTGCTGCAAGCTCTGTGTGACTGTGGTCAGCCAAGGAGCTCTTTCAGCTTTAAGCTCTGCTCTTTAAAGTGTAAACACTACATCTTTACCGCACAATGGTGCTGGGAAGCTGTATTAGCTTAGTGTGTGTAAGTCTTCTAAATCCTTGAAGACACTGAAATAATGAATGTTACTACCTGCATGGACACATTGTATATGATTGTAAGAACCTCCAGTGAACATTCTCATTTGCTATACAATAGCTTTTCATTAAAACAGTTCTTTTTTTCCCATTCAAGAGAGAGACAACTTTTTCCGGCATTAGCAACTGTGGGTCTGATGACATCTAATTGTTTGCATGCATGGTGTGCTATAGACCCAATACAAGTTTACAGGAACAATAAACACACAGAATATTTTCATTATTATTTTTACTCTTCCATAATTTTTAGAAGAAATAGGAAAACACAGCACAATCCTAATCTTACCAATATGGTTATAATTTGCAATAAAAAAGCCATCTTGGTTATTAGCAGTGCTGCTAAATCACTGGTCTGATCTGAAGTCTTCCATCTGGAATTGTAAGTTAAGGACAGTTTATCAGAGCAGTGATTTATTGTGTAAACAGATCCTGCTGCTGGCATTTAGGAAAACTTAGCTGCCTGCCATTCAGCCAAATTTTTTTATCACACTTGACTGAAGTTTCCAGCTTTGAATTATTAGTTAATAACATCTGAGCAAAAGCATAATTTATTGTTTAAGTAAACTTTGAAAAAGAAGAACATTGCCTTAGATACCAGACTTAGTGCTTGCCTTAGGCAAAGCATTTTTCTTTTAGCACAGAATTGTAATAGAACAGAAGTAAGATTTATGATTAATTCCATCTCTTACTGCCTGTGTAACTTACCTAATGGCAGAATACTATCTTCTGAGCTATTCTTTCCTCATTCATGTATCATAACACCTCATGCTATATCTGAGCATAGGTCAATTGCACACATTTGCACACAAATGCATACATTCAGACACGCACAAATCACAAAAATTCGAAAGTAATATATCTGTGGTTTCTGTATAGGGAAACTTGATACCACCCTATCTTTACCATGTCATCTGTTTATCAATGGTGCTTGAGGAAACCCATTAATTTCTTCATCACGGTCACTTGTAGCTAATTTAGAGAAGGCAGTTATTTGAATGAAAGGAATAATCATATCGTGTCCTCTGTCAACAATTTCTTTCTTTCTCTGTCAACAATTAAATGAATTTAATTTCATTTAGAGTATTATTTACAATAGTGTAATAATACTAAGAGCCACCAGATGCCAGCATAAGCATGCAAGCACTGAATAAGTGCCTGGTTTATGCTAAAAGTCAAGGATGGTGCAGAGCTCTCAGGTCATTATGAGGTTACATCACACTAAGAGTGTCATATAGAAATAAAGGATCTGATTATCAAGTCAGATCCGCGTAGCACTGTACTAAAGTTAATCTTGGATTTAAAGAGACTGCTTACTGGAGAAAGGACTGTATCATTGGCCTAGCTGGTAATTGCCTTCTGTATTCAAAACTGGCTTATTTCCATATGGAACTTTGACTGGAATTTCTAGCCTAGTAGATCTGTTTTTTTCCTTTGCTTACTAAATTGAGGATCCTTAATATCAGATCTTCTATTTGTATAAGTCTTCACAGAACATGCCAAAATGACTTCATCATCTCTGCAGAGCAGAGTGGACCTTCCAGACATGTCATGTTCTTGGCCGCAGGTATGCGAACAGTCTAGGCAGGAAGAATAAAAGGCCAGGTACTCATGGTGCAAACATACTGCAACGCTTTCTAGTGCAGATGTTTTAGGTTTTTTTTTTTCAGAATTTATCAGTGCTTCTGCCAGAAGCCTTTGCAACACCATAAAGTTACAGCCTTTTGAAATTAATTCAATGATGGAAATCACTTCTGACAGATTTCTTCCAGAGCAGAAAACTTTGGTCCCAGAGTGTTCAGAAAATCAACAGGCAACTCCTCACTGCCAGTGGAGACAGAGCAGAAGGAGTTACTTCGCTCTAGTTCTCCTTCCTCAGCATATCTGCAAGGTTCATAGGTGGCCCCGTAATCTTCCAGTGCGTTTTGGTAATACAGTTTCTAAAGAAGGGAAGAAACAATGCAAATCATCATGGAAGCTCCTACTGCCTTTTTGGAAATTAAAGGAATTCATGGCATGCAAATTAGACAGGTATGCCAGGAGGTTACAGTATGAGTCTTTCTCTGACAAGGAAAAGTTTTACTGAAACTCTCAGCTGCATAAGCACCAGAGCCCGAACTTCTCCTAGAGTACAAATGAGGCAGAAAAGAGCATTTGATCTGTCCTGGACCAGACAGCTATCAAGTACACATGACTGCGTGGAGCCATGCAGTTTGGCCCCAGGACGCATGGAGGACAGGCCTGTGAACATGCAGTGGCCAGACAGGACATGGCAAGAGGAACTAGGATTTCCCTGATAGCACAGAAGTGAAAGAGCAGGCAATCAAACTTTAACCCTGCACAGCAACAGAAAGCATTTTAGCCCCCCATCTTGAAGAATTTGTTACAGGTGACAGACCCCAGCCTTGCAGTAACTGCTGGGTGACCAGACAGAGGCAGCAAGAAGTCTAGGAGACAAGGCATTTTCAACAAGGAAGAGTCCTGAATGTTTCTCCATCAAATATATCCCTTGCTTTCGATTGTAATGCTTCTTAGATGTGGGCTGAGAGAGTAGCTGAAGACATAGCAGCTTTCCAGTTTTGCAAGCCTTTTTTCCTATTCTTACAAGCCAGCTTGACAAAGGAGGGATTCAACATTCATTTCGTACCTGACCCAGTATTTTGTCCACTGTCTGTATGATGCAATCAAGGTGTCTTACTTGGAATGTCTCATAACTAGCGTACAGGCCATCCTGGAACACAGACATAATATCTCAGGTTTGACCAGCATAAAGTCACCTACTAACATTTCTTTCAGATACAAATAAATACAATTATCTTTCTCTCTGTTACATCCATTTCTCTTGTGCTGTCTTCTCCAGTTACATTGCAGCTTTTTCTGTTCAGGGACTGTTTCTTCTTATGAGTACATACTCCACATGTACATGGAGTCACCAACTGTAGGCATTCTTCATAATCTCCAGTAATTAAATATGTTTCTTCCTCTAAATTTATTGGATTCCTTTTCATTAATGGCACAAAACGTGACCTCAGAACTGTATAATGTCTACTCACAGGTAATCCAAACTATGGAACTGGGTTCTCAGATACATAAAAAAGACTATTTTACATTTTCTTTGCCTACTGTAAGACAGAGATTGTTCTTAGAGTCTCTTGGTGATCACTACGTACTTATGAACAGAACACACAGCAGTCACCTACTGATGTAGACTAGAATTTCCTTCAGGCATTCCTTACAATAAAAATAGACATCTGTTAGAGAATACAGTACAAAAATCCACAGAACAAACTCAAAAGCCTTCAAACCCCCAGAAGTACATCTTATAGTCATAAAAATACTCATAAATCCTGTCCACACTTTTACAGTGTGTTAAGTAGAAGTTGTTGACTAGCATGTTTTTGATAGATATCTGAAGAATGATGGTTCCATTTCACTTATGCCAAGAACTGAATAAAATCTTGTGCCTATCAGTTCAGGTATTGTGATAAGAATTTTGGAAGAAATTACACTTCCAAATATTTAGAACAATAACTCACAAAAAGAAGTGTCAGTCTCAAACTGAAAGCTGTGAGAAAAAAATAAGTTGTCAACAGTATTTTGAATACCGGTGGAATCTCCAACAAGTGACACTTATTTTCTAATTGAACTATATTGCATTATTCTTTCCACTATTATTAATACCAAACCTCGTTCTTGAGGTTACCAATTTTTGTGGTACAAAAAAGGGCATTTACATAAGGAAACAGGCAGTTACCTCAGCAATCACTTCTTTTGCAGGCTCCACAGACGTAGGTGGTAGAGCAGCATGATCTGTAATATCCAGCTTAGCCTGCACACAGGGAGAGGCATGGTATTAATAAGAAACTGAATTAGGCTGTGAAGGATCACACTTTTGCAGAATATTCGCTTTTTCACTTTCATTTACTTCCTTGTTGAAAACACTAGTATGTGCAGTGTGACAAGAGATGACGTGCCTCCTCATCTGTTGGATTCATCAGTAGGATGAGGCACCTGGGAAGGTCCTGCTGATACTGAAAAATGGTAGGAGTGATAATAGTCTGTCACCAGAGCAGCATTATCCAGTCCATGCAGAACACCACTCCCCAGATATGCTTAGTGGCAAAAAAAGGCTCAATACCAAAACCAGAGGAAACATAATAAAAGAGATGACTAGTACCAGATTCAGCCACACAACACTGGTGGGGTAATGTGAATATATGCTTTGCACTTACTTGAGATAAAGACATTCTGCTCTCTTCATTATAGTTGATTAAAGTCTGTTCACCTTCTTGAGGTGGAACAATGGCTTTGCCTTTAGATCCTGGCACGTAAAACCGGCAAAGTAGAATACTGGAAACTGTTGAAACAAGAAAGGGAATGGTGAAATGGGCATTGTGAATAGATCTGTATGGCTCAGTACAGTGGGTAGCTTCCAAATAAGCTAACTCGGAAACCTCCAGCAATGTAGCTGTGCAGATGCAATGCTTGGCCTGGAGTAGTTAGCCTGCTTCAGAAAGCCAAGCTGTTATCTCTACAGAGCACTGCATTGAGCAGGCAGACATACTAGATCACTCACAGGTAACCAGAGAAATAGTGATCACATAATCTATTAATTTTTGCTTCAGATAAAGAATCAGTAGTTCATCTCTTCAGCAGTAACCAACATAAGTCGTTACAGAGGAAGCCGCTCTATAATGAACAAGTACTGAGTAGTGTAACTTTATGGGAGAAAGTCATTACTTCCAGTTAGCCAGTACATGGTTAACGTCAAAAAGTCAAGTATTCCATTTTATTCAATGCAAACAAGAATATTTACTTTGTTGTACTAGAGTTCAGTTTAACAACATATTTAGATTTGCCAGTCATCTTCTAGCCACAATATAATCATGATTTTCAAAAGTAACAAGCTGAAAAATTCCACCCGTTAATGTTGCATTTCTGTTTTTTTCAGTTTAGATATTTTCTTTTTTCCTAGGTTACATACTTGTATTTATTGTTGTTTGTACAACAGTATTCCATGCATCTATGTTATCTTCCCTTTTTCACTTCTCTCTAATACACAGTCCTTACCTTTTCACATCCCAACCATGACTGCAGATAAGTTTCACCGATCTTTCTAGTGTCTTTTACCCTGTGTTGTCAGCCTTGGAGACCACCTTCCTCTGCATTACTCATTGGATCATAATGCCTAGTAATTTGAAAGTTTTCTTGGCTATAAAAAAAGATCTCTTTGGTTACTAGATGGAAATGGCAATGTCTTGTGTTGTAAAATTAAGGTCTTCCTAAAATTTGAAGAGAGAAAGGGTCATGGATCAGGACACATGGATGGAAGCGCCATGAAGAGTGCAAGTATTAACTGCTTGCACCTTGACTACACTCTAACACATTAAGGCAAATGGCCTTTCCTGTTAAGGCTGGTAGATTTTAGCACATGTTCATGAGCTGCAATTGCAATGAGATCCAATGGGCAGATGACAGATAACTTGCATGCATAAGTTAGGAGATTACTTACCCAGTAGTAATAAGAAAACTATCAGTATTACTGCAATGGCACCACTTCCAAGTCTCACTGCTTCTTGTGAAAGTGGTGAATCTTCACATGTATGTCCATCTGGGCAAAAGCAGAGCCTAACATGCTGATTCCGCCTTGTAGAAAATCCTTGCCTGTCCTGAATAATGACGGGCACCAAATAGCTACCTTGTGGGAGGCTTCTTAACATTAAAAGTTCAACTGAATCCCCTAAAAAGAAGACAAGCAAATGATTTCAAGACTCATAGAAAGAAGGCTGATATTCTACAGTCCCTTCTGTTGATAATCAAAGGGAAACTCATTCGCACCCCGATTTCAAATACTTTTTCCAGCCTTAATGCACCATAGTAAATAGGACAAAATGACATCCCACTTTATCACCTTGCTGAGCCTTCTGGGCAAAGAGATCTGTCCCAGTCTTGCTGCATTCTGGCATAGCTGCACTGATAACCTCTAAAATTCATTAGGTAGTTAATCAAATGCAGAAGTGGTTCCTCTGCTGTCTTATCCCCCTTTCTGCAATTTGAGCACATTGCTCTGGTCCTGTCCTCAGCAGAGATGAAGAATGATGTAACTTTTTTTCAAATTGCAGTAACTTTATATTTTGAAAGCTGTTCCTCCATGTCCTTTCAGTCTCATGGAGATTGATCAGTAACAAACCATAAAGGTAAGAGACAATGAAATAACTAGAGGGCACATAACTGACAATGAACTTCTCATGAAGGACATGAAAGGAAGAACTCACCAGTGTTCCCTCCTAATTTCCAGTTATGCTTCACATCTTCAGAGTCCTCAGCCAGCTCAAATGTAAATGGCCCAGAATGTGAATGGACCAGAGCAGTCTTAGCTTTTATAATGAGAGGCATCCCTTCTTTTTTGTCACACACATCTAAAGAAGGAGCCACTAATGTTGGCATACGATCATTAATGTCAGACAAGTAAAGCAGGATGGTGCCAGTACCAGTCTGTGGTGGAATACCTAGATAAGAACAAAAGAAACAGAAAAACACTCACAACTGGGTATCGACAAAAGCCAGTCCATTGGCAGGATCTCGGTCTGGTTTATCCTACTAGTCACACGTAACACAAGTTTTAAACATTAGGGTGTTCTGCATTACCATTAGATTCTCTTAGATCCTTAGTCTTGCTATCATTTTATATCTAACACGCACCTCATCTCAAACAGTCCAAATACTGCTTGAGTATTTTCTGACTGGCTACTTACCATGATCAACAGCATGAACGATAATGGTGTACAGGCTGTTGTTCACATAAGGGGATTCTTGATCAAATTCTTTTGCCACAGTAAGAACTCCAGAATTCTCATCCACACTCAGCCAACCATCTGGGTCATGGGCTAGTTTGTATCTTGCAAAGAAAGGAAAAAGTTACAAGTTACAATCTTAAATGGATTTTGAAGAATATAAAATTTCTACTGCATCTTTCTTTGTCCTTTTGAGCTCTGTAGGTATTTTTACTTGTTAATGATGCTTACTTTTGTTAACTCTATGACAAGCTGTGTGTTTCAACACAGCCAACAAACAGTTCCCCATACAAGTCCCCATACCTTGTACAGGCTCATCCAAACTGTTCCTAGGGGCTAAGAAAGAATCTAATTTCCACATAAGATTACCATTCTTACAGCCAGGCATACCTTAGTTCTTTCTATGGCATCAAAATTGTCGTCAAAAGTAACACATAAATAATGCAACCTGGTTTTAGGCAAAACTATTTTGAAGACAGCAGAAACATTGAGCAACCAAGGACTGACCGCACCTTTAAATTGTATCTTACAGAACCAGCTATCTGGATCTGCAGCATCATCAATATTAAACCTGCACCTCTAATGTATATGTTCATATAACTGTAAATATATATGCATATGTATATTGATATATGTACATATACCAAATTAAACTTGAAAACCTCTTTATATTCCTAAGCTATTTCTTATTCTGAGAGTTAGAAGCATCTCCACTTACTTTATCTTATTTGGCACATTATCTGGATATGTGGCAGGATACCTTCTAAATACTCTCCCAGGCTTCATTGAATCTTCTTTTTGGACAATAAGTATAGGAGGATGAAACCTAGGAGCATGTTGTGACTGTAAGACCTTGATGTTCACAGTTGCATTTGTGGATTCTAGGCTTGAGATCATCACAGTGCCGTTTTTACACAAGAAGAAAGGTTCTTCATTTGAGGCAGAAATGACAAGTCTCATCTCAGAGTCATCTTGATAGTTCAAAGGCTGAAAATCCCGGACAAAAGTCTGATTAGCAGCTATGACCTTTGGTTTGGCAGTCACCTCTATATATGGAACTCAGAGGTGAGATGGGCTCACCAAACTCAGCTAAGATGCCAAGCTATTGGTGTTGTAATCAGACTGGCCACACTACACATTGCCATGCTGGAGCTCATCTATTACTGCTCCTTACCTTGATAATACTCAAAATGCCTTCATTTGTGTCTGGATCCGTCTCAATGGTGAACTGTTTCTTCTCATTGCCTTTTGTTACTCTGTATTTTGCTCTCCAAGCTGGAGTGTTGGGAGAGTCTTTATCTTCCACTTGGAGCCGTAGTACAGCTGGATGTACTTGACCTGCTGAAATATGTAGCTGGTACTGGGAGGGGAAAGGAAAGAAATAAGGACTATTTCTATTCTCCAAGAGGAAGAAGCTTGTTAGCCAGTTCTGAGCCAGAGTTCCACCACCAGACCATGTGGAGCTACTTTCTGCACACACTGTCGTTGTCCGCAGTGGTTCCTGTGTCCCCACTCAGTGACAGAGAACCCCTATGGGAGTTACAGAACTAACTTTCCTCCAACACATTCCCACTGACTTCATAAAGGACTTATTACTAAATCTGATCTTCATCTAAAACCAGGAGATTACTCGTCTCTCCTAATATTGACTATAGCAATAGGCCCATAAGGGCTTTTCATCCAGGATTGTCTTCTGCCATGTAGAAGAGATTGGTGCTTACGGCTTAGGCCAGAACTAGTCTGCAGATGTTACATACCTGACCTTATAGAGAGAACGTATGTGTGAGATTTTAGGTAATTTCTTCACAATGGTTTAAGTTTTTGATGGTGCAATGTAGCCACCAGCTTGTCTAACTAGCACTCCAAAGACAGGCTAAGAAATGCCAATTAAACCACCTAAGGCAAAAATACGTCTTAAAAGATGAGATGGTAATAAAGTGTAATTTTTTTGTGTTTATTTTCTTCATACAAGTTGGTCACAGGTTGAGATCTGAAAATTCAGACTCTTGCCTTCTAATATGTAAACAATACTGTTCTTGCATCACAACTTTTAAAAATGCTGTAAAGAATAATACATGTACTCAGATAGAAGGAACAAATCACAGCTGTGAGAAGGCTCAGAATTTTACTAGACTGGAGTTAATGATGATGAAGCACAGATTTCTTGAATAAACCTGTTTTGGCAGATTATCTAACTTTATTCCCTCAGGTCTTCCAAACACCAGATGCAGATCGGAGACCTACCATAGTAACACGCTGGTAAGAGTGTTTGCTTTTGTAGGTGACTTTGTACCCACTGCTGTAACCCAGTATCTACTCTTCCTGTTCACAACTTCAAATACTTACACATACCAGTGCTTGACATGACTCTGCACCCTGGATGTGTGTACTGGTTTTGGCTGGGATAGTTAATTGTCTTCATAGTAGCTTGTATGGTGCTATGTTTTGGATTTGTGATGAAAACAGTGTTGATCACATAGGGATGTTTTAGCTATTGCTGAAGAGTGCTCACACAGCATCAAGGCCTCTTTCTATTTCTCACCCCACCCCACCAGTGAATAGGCTGGGGGTGCACGAAAAGTTGGGAGGGGACATGGCTGGGACAGCTGACCCCAACTGACCAAAGGCATATTCCATACCATATGGCGTCATGCTCAGCAATAAAAGCTGCAGGGAAGAAGGGGAAAGGGGGGGGACATTCATAGTTACAGCATTTGTCTTCCCAAGTAACCGTTACACATGATGGAGCCCTGCTTTCTTGGAGATGGCTGAACACCTGCCTGGCGGTGGGAAGTAGTGAATGAATTCCTTGTTTTGCTTTGCTTGCATGCATGGCTTTTGCTTTACCTATTATCTCAACCCATGAGTTTTCTCACTTTTACCTTCCCAATTCTCTCCCCCATCCCACTGCAGGGGAGTGAGCGAGCGGCTGTGTGGGGCTTAGCTGCCAGCCGGGGTTAAACCACAACGTGTCAACATGCAAATTACAAAAACAGCCTTTCTGGAACCTAAGCTATTAATGCGACCAGAGCCTGAAAATGGATAGCTCTTATCTGAATTCAAGTTTAGCTGTCTACCCATTCACTGCTTTTAACTCCTCAGACCCCTCTTCCTGCCAGCAAGCTCAATTGCTCCCATTCATACAGCAAACGCTCTACAAGCACCCTCACAGAATCTGACAGCAGAAGCATTGCTACCACACCTAACTGCCCTCTGTAGACAGGCAGGTTTAAGGCCATTGAGGTCTTCATGTATCAGAACTAGGATCTTTCAAGAGTAGATTGAAATCAGCACCTTAGCTTCTCAGATGTTAGAATAAGCTAGTCTGTCAGCATCCTTATGCTAATAGCGAGACAAAAACCTTCTAGTGCTGTACACAGAAAACTAACCAAGTTTATCACTGTCAATAGTCAAGCATTCTCTCACTGTCCACATAAAGCTCATTTGCACATTTTCTGGCCTGATTCTGCAAGTGTCTGAGAGTTCCCATTTCCACTGCTGAGTGTATTTAGCGGTTTTAAGGACTGAACTGTATTTAGAAGGCTCAGTAAAGTAATAATGTTTTTCCTTACATTATCACTAGTAAATACAGGGGGGTGGTTGTTTGCATCTTCAACAGCTACATTCACTGTTGCAGTAGATGACAGCTGGGGAGTTCCATGGTCACTGGCTTTAATCAGAAGTTTGAAAGAGTTGGCAGTCTGAAAAACAGAAGAAAGGAAGTTCCAAACTTAGTTCAGAAGCAGTTCCCGCATTTTGTCAGTCACAGCTACAAAGCTGGATATGAGACTCTCCTTCCTCTTACACCTGGTTAACGTCTAGTGAACACGTATCATGGATTAAATGATAAGAAGCTGTACATCACCTTACAATCCAGGCATCCTGACAGAAGTATTGATCCTGTGGTAGGATCAATATTAAATGTGAATCCATCTGGAATGGGCATTTGCATATTTAGAGAATAGGACACCTGAGAATTCACAGTGCCGTCTTCATCTTTGTCCAAGGCAGTAACTTGGAAAACTGGCTCATCTACGATGAAGAATCGAGACATTACTAGAAGTGTTTAGACTCAACATGGAGTTTCTCAGGCCTGTTTGCAGGCTCTTGAACATACAAGTCCTAAGAAAACCTATAACTTCTCCCGTGGCTATGTTTATCCCTGGTTATCTCTGGCTGCCACCTCATTTGGGTGACAAATCTGCTTAAAGTACTGTTAGACAACAGAGAGAGATACCACACTCCTGAATTTACTTTATCAAAACCATTCACTAGTTAGTTATGCCAGCTCTCAGCCAGCTCCTGAGGAGTTGGCACCATGCCCAATGTCTACACACCCAGATTAAGTCTTTGTATTTCTAAAACAGTGTGTCTGACCATCTTCTGTGAAGCAGTGTGCATGTGCAGGTTCCAAATCCACAGTTCAGTTTAGTCTGCTAAAGTCTTGGCTTGTAGTTAAGAAGAAATATCTTAGGAGTTTTTCCAGAATGTCTCCAATGTTATGCTAATGTACACTGAGGCTAATCAGACAAGAAGTCAAGAGATAGGAAATAGTCCTTCACAGGAAATAGTCCTTAAACCCATGAGTGTTTAAGTAAAACTTAGGGAGAAGAACAGATTTAGTAAGAAATGAAAAAGAAAGACAAAGGAATTAAAAAGAGAGCAGTCACAAACCAGTAGTATACCCTTGTTTGGATGGCACTTACCTTTACTGTGGTTCTCTCTTATTGTAATGCTATATTCCTCCTTGGGAAACTCAGGTGCGTTGTCATTAATATCTTTAACCTTTATATTGAAAAATAAAGGGCGGACCACTAGTTCACCAGTTTTTCTGTACGCCATATCGAAACGTATCTAAATGAGTAGCGACACGGATATCAGAATGGAATGAATGGTATCATTTAGACATCAGAATGGAACAAAAAACTTTCAATTTTGAAGCTGCTTCAGTCATATTTGGCTAGCATTTGGCTTTGAGTTGCATCACTAAGTCATTATTTCACCTTTCAAAGGTAGTAGATTCATAATGGTCATCCTGTGCATTAAACAATGCTTTAAAAAAAATCAGTACCCGGAGCTGGATCTGGGTTATTTGAAATGACCGCCTAATATAAAATACATAAATATCCTTGGGGCCAGATAAAAGAATGCTTTCACATGTGCCTCTCAATTCTGAAGTACTTATTTAAGTAGTACATTCAGTTTTCTCTAGCTGCATTTCCATGATGTTTTGGCTCCATATCCATGAATGTGCGGGGGATTCAATTCTGAATGCTGGATTCTCCTTTGCTACCCTTATTTCTGCTTTAAAACCAAGCCCAGAGTGTCTGCCCTGGAACAGCCATGTGTCCAGTGAGGGCAACAGAAAGCTCTCCAAAATTTATCTTTTCCTTATGGAAGGCAAACCTTGCACAGAAAGCCACATGGAACAGTAACTATCAATTGCGTACAGTTAATCCACAGAGACACAACTAGAAATCATCACAGAATAAACGTAAGGAGACCACAATTGAAGATTTTTTGCAAGAGGAAAACAAACCCACACTCGCATATTTCATTCATACACTTGTTATCACATTTCTTTCATTACACTTACTGCTTATGAACACTTTTTTGCTTTTTAAGGAGAAACATACGCTTACTCTTATGTAAAGTTACAGTAATACAGCTTTGCAGCTTCTCCAGTATTATCCATTTTTTTGTAACGCATAACTATTTGCTTCCATTCCCTTGATTAGGAGTTTTTGGGTTTACAACTCAGTGTTCTGGCCACTATAGGTGTAACATACTTTGAATTTCAGGAGAACCTTTTCATTTTTTAGATTATGATCAAGGGTCATACAAAAAAAAAAGATAGGAAAAAAGTGTACAGATATTTGTGGAAGTCCAAACATGCCACAAAGATTTATAATCAATAGTGATGTGGGAGTTACCTATTGGTCGCTGCTGAGACAATCATCTTAGCATTTATTTAGAGGTTCAAAATAAGAAAAAGAGGTCATAAAAATACACACTTAAAATTCTTATAGGTGTGTCTCTTGCGAAGCATTTAGCCATAAGAAAGCAATTAATATTTGGAAACAGTTTTAAGTATTTTTTTAAAGCGTGTTACCTGAAAAGCTGGGGTCTTTTCTCTGTCAATGGTACGATGTACATACACATGTCCATTTGCATCATCTTCTATAGAAAACAATCCAATCTCTGGAGGTTCATCTACCCCAGGTCCACTGATTACATATTTTACTGATGTATTAAATGATTTGTTATTGATCAGCTTTTGAAAAGAGAAGTAGCACAATGCAGTGTGAGTAGGGAAGATGGAACAGAAATAAAAAGACTTTAGACCAATTCTCTTCCTGCTCACCTTCTCTTTGCAGATGGGGCCTGGCTTGCAGGCTTGGTCTCAGCCAACTCAACAGCTTTCTGGGTTGCAGCATCACTGCTCTCTGCACAGTGTGCAGGTACACAGCTCTGTGCAATGACTCTCTTACCTCTCCTGATATGTAGTCTTCTTTCCCCTGAGTACGCCTGCAGCTTCCCATAGAAAGGAGCAGTATACCCCCCACACCACACAATTCTACTCAACTTTGTGTAAATAAGACAACTTTGAACAAATAAGTTTTTTAAAAAGTTGCTGTTTGATGCACAATTCTTGCCCTCTCCTACCTTTGGTATTTTATGGTACAATCTGTGGTGATGAATACCTTACTGAGGTTCAAGAAGAACTTCTACTAAAAGGATGTTTGTACCTGTCCAGCATATTTTGGGAATGGTCCTTTGTCCTCCTCTTGAACATCAATGGTGGTGATAACCCAGCTCCTTTTTGTACGCTGTAGAGGACGTAGACTGTTTAACTGATAAGAATCTATCCACTATTGGATAAAGAAGTGTAGTTAGTGTCATAGTTTACATATTAACAGTTGTGTATCTATTATTATAGAATATTGACTACAAACCTGAATACTCTTCTTTTGCATGGCTTGTCTTAAACTGAAATTTTCAATTTCATGAGAAAAACTGTTGGCAGCAGTAACCTTGTGGAAAAAAAAAAGATAATTGTGAGAAGTGTGGTTAACTAGAAATCATTGATATGTTGTCTAGGAGGAATTTGGCTTCACAGAAACATATTGATCCAGTTTTGACAGCATTGTATTAAGTTGTATCTGACCCTGGAAACTCCACAAATATCATCCATCTCATTCCAAATGAATTGGCATGAGAGCTTGGATACTAATTTCTCTGGTCCGGTGATGCCAGTCCCAGAAACATGCAAACACTGCATCTAACAGTCCGTGGTATTATCTCTATGGCTTTTCTCAAACCAAGTATCTCCAGTTTTTAAAATACTCCCCTCTGTCTCTCTGTGTCTAGTGCTCCGTTAGAAGTTGTTTGGTATTGACAGGACATAAACCTACTACTGGAAGAAAGTTAAGTCTGGGCGGTATTTCAGGTTCTCAGAGAGTCTGTCCTGTGACTCCAAGTGTTCCAAACATAGCTGATGTACCAGAAGATGAACACTGGACCAAAGTCTCTAATCCAGATGAGTAAAATAAATTGTTGAGAATGGTGACTCATTCCATCAAATGTTTCCAGTGGCATTTAAAAAATGAAGCAGAGCTCTTCCTGCCTAGACTTGGGTGAAGGTTGGGCCTTTACCCCGTGACCTTTCTCTGAAGAAACAAAATACTTATAAAATTGCCATGGTTATAGACTTGCCAAGCAACGGGGGCTCACCAGTAATGCCTTGGAGCTATTCTGTAAAGCTGTGGCATGACCTGGGGAAAACCTCTGTGATGTAAAAACAGCAAGGAAGGCTTTAACTTGGCAGTTGCATGTAATATTTATTAGCTTTGTTCCAGGTTTAGCTCTGCCAGCTTGGTTAAACTTTGTTTGTGCTGGACCCCCCAGACAAGCTGCTTTTCCCTTTGTCTATGTGTGGCCACTTTTGATTATATTGGAAGTTTTAATTTTGTCTTTTATGGCTTCCACACTCCTCCATGTGCACCAGTTGCACAGCAATGACTCAGGCCATTGCCGTATCAGTTCCAGACATTGCCAGTGCTAGAAAGGAACAACCCAGCTCAGGCCCACCAACCCCACAGAAACACTCCTGGAAATGCCACTGAATTACTGCAGGGCATCATTAATCCAGCAGAGCCACCACCAGGCACCTGGGTGCTCTGCCAGGACCCTGGTGTCCCTAGCAGGAGGAGCAGAGGGCCTCGCTCCTGGAAACCTCCTTCCACGAGACCTGAGCCCAGTACCTGGGGATGGAGCAGCCCCCCCTTCCCGGAGGCACCGCAGGGTGCCGGGAGCCCTCGTCCCTGCGGGAGGGGCGCGCAGCGCCTCGCCCCCGCGCCGCACCTACCTGCAGGAGAAGCAGCGCGGCGAGCAGCTCCATGGGACACGGGAGTAGCTCCATGGGACACGGGCAGCGGAGCGGGGCCGGCCCACAGGAGGAGCTCAGGGCAGTGGCGGCAGTTACCTGTTCCTTGGAAGTTTATACAATGGCTTATTACAGTCGAAGTTCTTTTCACTAAGTAGTTACCTGTGGTTTCACTGGCATTTGAGCTGTCCCAGAGGACAAGCGAGTATTTCTGCCTCGTCAGACCAAAAAAAAAAACCAACTGTTGATTCTGTAAAACTGAAATGACTCAAAGCAAAGCTCAATCCTCCTTTGGTGCTTTTTTCAGTCAGTTTACAACTGCCACTTCCACTATTACACAAAACAAATGTGCCATTTCTGCAGTTTTATTACCATTATACAGCTAGAATAAAACATGTGGCTTTCCTTGGCAGTTATTTGGAAATGCCATTTCCTAATAACTTCACAGTTGTTTACAAAAATGCAAACATACAACTTTACATTTACTGGGAGCTATTTTTATCTGCCATGCCCAGGAGTGCTACTTTTATATTACTTCAGACTTTGAACCAAGAACAAGTTCCGTAAAAGCTTACTTGAAAGCTGATAACAGCACTAGATTGTCCTGTTCAACTCAAAAGCCATCAAGCAAGTATGAACTTGTGTACCTGAAGCTGAGCTTCCCACCCAGCTTGTGTAAAATACATTTTAAATAAAAGTACATAAAGAAGCAGGAAATGAAAAATTAAGTCTTGTAAAACCACGTAAAAGGAAGACTGAGCGGCAGAGAGTATGGGGAAGGCCCCAGCTTCTATGAAAACAATTTTTACAGCATTTTCCATTCTCCTGTGTTGCTTTTACTGGGCACAAAGCTGTTTATTCTTTTTTAGAACTGGAAAATAATTAATTTAGTGTTCTGGAAGTTGTGAGCGGAAGACTTGGGGAAGAACCGATCTTCTGTTCAGGAGAGAAGAAAAGCAATAGATCACATCAAATAGGCCACAATGTTTTAAATAACAGTATTGTGGGGAGGAAGGAAGGCAGGTGATCTTCTGAGATTCACTATTAACAGGACAAAATAACAGTATCCTATCAGCAGCGCAGGATAGGA
Source organism: Calonectris borealis (assembly GCF_964195595.1). Lineage (NCBI taxonomy): Eukaryota > Metazoa > Chordata > Aves > Procellariiformes > Procellariidae > Calonectris > Calonectris borealis. The sequence goes on along the minus strand of NC_134328.1, from coordinate 13,106,265 downwards.
TGGTTTAGATGTCAGGAAAACCTCAAATAGTAGAATGTTGTGATTGTAAAATTCTTGTGTGGTATCTCACAGAGTTGTTTTGTAATGCTTAATATAAAGATTACAAAAATAGCAAAGCAAAGGCATTTTCAGCAATAGGAAATGCCATTTTTTCCCTTTGAATCTCTCTCCCTTCATTTTCCTCTTGATTAGTCTCAGCTGATCACATGAACACGCACTGTGTGAAATTAAGTTAAGCATACTTATCCATGTATACCAGCAACATGAGAATGTGTTTCTCTGCAAGCATCTACCCACATGTCTTTGCTGTTCTTTGGATCATGTTCTAAGTGTCATGGAGATTATATCGGAGAATGTGAAACTCAATGATTAGTGCATTTAAAAAAAAAAGGTATGAATACAATGAAGGACATTTTTCCTGTTACTTTCACGTGTTACGATGCCTTAACACAGCCATTACAGAAGTGACTGCCGTGTCGAGTAGAAATAATCATACAGCTTTAATTACCTAGCTTGGCCATCAGCAGCAATATAGCTGAGGGATGCTGAACTACAAGCTCTATCCTACACTGCAGTGAAGAAATTTTCTAAAAGAAAAATTCAGAGGAGCCATCTTGTGGATGATGAAAAAAACACAACTAAGTAACAAATAGGCAGTATCTCACTTTTAATATAGTAAATATACAGTAACTTTGAATTACAAGATCACTTTCCAATGAAATTACTAGCAAAAATATCCATAAAAAAAATTCAAATAAATAAGAACACATGATTACCAACATCAAAAGCTGGGCTGCAAATTCTCAGTTAATTGAGTTCTAGTCTTTCCAGATAGAGTGGTCTGTTTAATTATTTTTCAGAAGAAAACCCATAATGCCAATGGGAGCAACAAAGGCTCAATTCCTTTAAAATAAGGCAAAAAATAGTACATTATAGGCAATTTCATACCGTAGAAATTACAGCTATAATATAGGCTCCAAAAAAGGTATCACATACTGACTGAAAAAACTGTCAAAATACTCTCAAACTTCTAACAAGATCCTTTAAATAGCAAATACAAGATAAAAGTTACCTCAAGCAACAATAAATGAAACACAGAAAGGACACAAGCAGTAACGGGATTACGGCATAATTAAGCAGTCTGGAGTCCAACAAGACAGTTTAGTCCAACGAAATAAGCATAACCAGCCCCTGCAGCATTATACCCCTCCGCCATCCTGTTGGGCATGGGTCAGCAGCAAAGGCAGAGGGGCACTGGCAGCACACAGGCGGTAGGGCTGGGAGCTACAGTCACAGCACCCTGGGCCAGGCATCGGTGGGAGATGTGAGCTCCCTACTTCTGGCAACCCGTTACTCTAAACTCAAGTTTCTCAGAACGAATACTGCTGAGCCTTTTTGCCTCCGTGAGAAGCACTATCACCCGACAACCCTGAATGCGTACCAGCAAATGTAATCCCTCATTTGGAAAGAAAAATACATTCCACCTTACCAGCCTTAACAAGTGGCCACGCCATGATTTAGGATACTGAACCAGCAGTAGGGATTGATTTGAGTCTTTCTTGCAAGGCTCTTCCGCTTGAGGAGGATGTGAAAGCCCTCTTCCCAGGATGGTATGCATCGCTCACACAATGAAAACCCCTCTTTGGAGCAACTGAGTAACTGCAGAAAGCTTGATACCTGTACTGCAACAGAACGAGGATCTGGAGGCATTGTGCAGAAACTGAAAGCTACTACAAGGTGTGAGGAGGTGCGGGGGAGGTAAAACTTTTAACTGACCACAGTATTTCACTGCAGAGACGCAAGTAATGGAGAAAAAAGAAACATGTAAAGAGAAAAACAATATTGTTTTAAAATATTTCATGTTATGGATTAAAAATACAGTTTAGCATTACTAAGGAAAACAGTTTATACATATTTGAGTAAAATTCTGTTTCTTCACATCTTTGTAACAGGGTAATGTCATTGAAAACAGCAGAGTTGTTCAAAGTTTATTCTAGTATAACTGAAGTAGAATCTGGCTATTTATTTAAAATGCAACCTGAGCCTATTTGTTCTGTAGGTAGTCCTGCAGAACATTGAACCTTTGAATTATCTAGGAAAAAAAAATCACTCTGTTTAAGTATCTCACATCACAGTAAGCATCATCAATGCTAGGCTTAGACACACATAGGATCATATTGCTACACATAGTGGAAAAAAATATAAATAGCCACACAAACACTGTGCTGTGGAAGTATTTTAATTGCAAACTGAATGTATTTGATGGAATAAACTTTTCTGCTATATTCAGAAGTGCTTCTAAAGATAATATCCATCAATACAAAATGAAGGAAACATAAACCATAGTCCTCTTCATAAAAGGAGCTCTTTTTATCTATAGGCCCAGAACATAGTCAAGTTAAAATGGAAGCAAAAGTGCTGCAGGATAAAATCCAACCTTTGCAGGTCTGCTGATGCTAAGAGCTGTTTGTTGAGGAAAACACAGAATTTCTATTTCTGTACGTGAACAAAGAAGACTGCGTAAGAAGTGTCAAATCAATGAACAAAAATTAAGACTTGTGTGATTATCATGTGAGACAAACTAACTTGACCAGATCACAGCCAGAGCTTAATGATGAACAAGTACTCAGACTTATTTTAGGTGGCATCACCATCTCCACCTGCTTAACTTTTTAGTCTCCAACAACAAATTGACATCCACCAGATCACAAGCACTACATAAAACCAAAATTTTCCTAGGTCTGTGGGAAAATACTTTTCTCAGTAACAATCACCTTTGCTCTAGTCAAAGTTGACTGAAACACTGTTTATTTATTCTTTAAGAAGTGATCATGCAAAATGTGCCTGTATCTACACGCCTTCCTTATAACCTAGGAAAGCATCAATATAGAGTAACATTTCAGAGGAAAATTTAGCATACACTAATACTCAGTGCTATAATAACATGCTAAATTAATTACTGCATTTAACAGAATTTGTTTAAAAAAACTGCTATTCTGATTATTGACTTGATCCAGCTCACCTTGCTTTTGATGCTTATAATAGTGCACTAAAACAGCGTACTAAAATCGTGCACTAAAGTAGTGCTTACTGGCAAGAGCAGTCCTACTAACTTTCACTACTGTTAATGTGAATCAGGAAAACTTGACTAATGAAGGTGTGCAGAATTTGGCCAGAGCTTGAAATTCTAGCACTGGATGCAAGAACCTTTCATCTAAAACCAGCTAAAATAGATGATGAGTCCGGAACAAAACAAAAGGATGAAATAGCAACAATAGAACGTGCTGGTCCTCTGCAGTTGCTGGTGTTGAATGCCATCCTCTAAGTTTCACCACACCGCTGACACAGCCGATTTATTTGATCTTTGAGCATGTCAGATTAAGTTTCACTTTAATTGCATAGAGCTGAATGTACATGCAACTACAATTCATTTTAACTGTAACTTCACAAATACTGAATATGGAAATATAATACTGTATATTATATTTGTTTCCTTTATCAATTTAAAATTTCACATTTGGTCTCCAGTAGACTAGGAAAAAAACACTAAAAAATTTCTTAGACTATTCCTGAGCAATGTTTTTATGTACTGTAAAATACTCTAGTTTATTACTACATTTATTAATATTCTCACATTTTAAACTACATATAAATCCATGCTTTGAAATTTTACAAAGCTGAAGATCTGGTAGGCACAATGAAAGAATAGAAACAGCTAAGCATCTTAAAACCAGGATGAAATCAACAAGAGAAGTGCAATTTAACTATATACATAATGTACTCTTTAGTATTTGCTACTTTTTCATTTTCTATCACAATGTGAAGGATCCACTTGTAAAATCTGGTCCATCAGACCTCAGCTCACTTCTCATAAACAGTTCATTGTGACTGGTGGCTGAGGATGAAGTTAATGCTGCTCAGTATTTCATTTTAACATGAAGGTACAAAACATCCTTTAGAATTTCATCTTTAACAAGATCGTGTCCCCAGCTGATTTGATTTGAAATTGTAACAGATGAACTGACACTTGAATACTCACTACACTATCCTTCATATTCTCTTGTATCTCACAGACACAAAAGAAAACAGAGGGTCCGAGGACAGGACCCAGTCCTGGTTGTACAATTTCTTTCTGTAGGGTGTTGCCCCATGTCACTTCACTAAATCTTGAAACAAGAAGCCAAGCTAACTGAAGTAGACCGGACCATGGGATAAATAATAGTCATCTCGGGTGACTGAAAATAGGTATCTTTTGTATCAAAATATATCTTTACTTGAACTTACAACAGCCTTTAAATTCATCCCCTAAGAGTCTATTTTTTATGTTTTTAGAGACTACCACTTCTGCAAATTAGGCCACACAGTCTTTAGTAATACCCTCATTTTGTATTAGTCATATATATCCATATGCAATTTGAAATTTGGTCATTTCCTCTAAATGACAAAAAGCATCAAGGCTTACAAAATGAACTTCAAGGAAAGCTGTCTGTAAACACAGTGAAGATTTCTGGGTATAAAAATATGCATTCAATTTTCTTAATCTGTCACTATTGAAGCTGTCTGCTCCCTAATAATTTTTTGTCTTAAAAAGAATCCTTTCTGCATTAAAATATTTCAAAACATTATCTCCATTCTTCTTCTTATAAAAAAAATAGTGTCTAATTCATCAAAAAAATCCAATTCATCATCTTCTGTGAAGAATTAGAATTTGACTTTGCATAGATAAGCATGCTTCATTACTTTATAAACACAGTTGAGCCCTTTTCATTCAGAAAACACCACCATCAAACCTGTCTCACAAAATAGTACATCTGTTCAAGAAAAAGAGCATGGATCCTATTCTCTCAAATACATCAAGCTAAGCATAAGAAACACCACAGACTTCAATGGACTTCAACTGGTGCAAATAGGAGGACATGTTACAATGATACATTTCTCTAAACTTTCATACTCTGCTATTGTTATCTTCATTGAGCAATTGTAAATATTTTTGAGGAAAGACCAATGGAAGACACTTGCCTTCAGGGAAAAGATTTCCTGCTGGTGTTGCTGGCTTAACATCGAATGTATTGAAATGAACAGTGCTGACTTAGAACCATGCATAAAGAACATATTTTTCTGGGATCTTCCCATGAAGAAAACATGCCCCTTCTGCATTGGCCAAATGCTTTCTAGCAGTCAAGAAGCATCAACATTTACTCATGAATTTTTCTTCATTTAAATTTGCATGATGTTTGCTTCATGCCATTTGTTTTTATTTTCCTGTCCCCTGATGGTTTCTTAGAAGGAACATAATTGTTGGCATTGCCATTTTTCTTTGGATTTGTACACGTGTATGTTTTTAAGCCTTTGATGGGAGCAGCTGAACCATGAAATACTGGGGTTTGCTTAGGCGGTCTGATATTACCAACGCTTTGAATTTTAGAACTGTTCTCAGAGGGCTGCATATTGAGGAGCTGTTGCTTTGCAGTTGGTTTTTTTTTCAGTTCACTCCTTACTTCACCAGATTGTCTCTGAGAAGACACTGCACATCCCATTCTCTCAGAAAGTTTCAAGTGACCTGGATGAGAATATAACTGGCGACCTTCTTCACAGCATGAATCTCCCCTGTGACCTGAATAGCTTCTGGGCAGCTTTGTAACACTTTCTTGGGGAACCACTTGCTTGTTAGGCAAAGGGCTGAGCAATGCTTTGCCTTTGCCAGGGCTTTTTAGGGTACGGATGGAGCTGGGAGCAGTCTGCGGTCTGGCTTTGATTGCCTTTCCTTTCTCATTCTGTACAGTCTGCATTTGCAGCCATTCCAGCTGCAAAAGGCGATCAATGTATTTCTCAAGAAATCCTGTTGGCTTTGGTCGAAATTCAGTTTTACCCTCTACATTAACAAAGATGGCCAGTTGCTTCAAGTCCCATGAGTTGAAAGGAGGTGGGAGGAAGTCGGGATAGTAATATTCCGATTCTTTAAAACCCGTATCAGGAACATGTTCCAAACAAACTGGATCAATTTCTTCAGCTCTGAGAATGAGCTCTGGTGGTGTGCAGGGAGATGGAGGAATGGGAATCCTTTCTGAATCAGAGAGATCACTGGCACTATCATCTTCAGCGTCTTCTTTAATAATTTGTACTGATTCAAAATCAAGAAACATTTCATCTACAGATGCTTCTTGCCATTTAGAAGAGCATGGACCAGCTTCAGCAACATGTTCTTTGTGATTCTTTTCCAACTGTTCTTTTTTACTGCCATAAAAATGTTGCATCGGGACATCTTTAACTCTACAGAAGCTACCTTGTGTGCTGCCCTTTATACTAGGAGGGATCCTGTGCAGAAAAGATTCATTTTGCCTTCTTTCTGGGAGACTCATCTTTGGTCCTTGTACTCTGTGCAGTGATGTGCAAACACTCATGATCCTAAATAAAAAGAAAAGTCATATCCTGTTAGAATCACAGAATAGTTTGGGTTGCAAGGGACTTTTAAGGTCATCTAGTCCAACCCCCCTGCCGTGGGCAGGGACATTTCGACTAGATCAGGTTGCTCAGAGCCCCGTCCAGCCTGACCTTGAATGTTTCCAGGGATGGAGCACCTACCACCTCTCTGGGCAACCTGTGCCGGTGTTTCACCACCCTCATGATTAATATCTTTGGAACAACAGTTTACAAAGGTCTTGCTACCTCCTTCAAGGACATGGATCTACAGGAATAAACCTAAAATTTGCATGGAAACTTAGTAATGAGGTAAAACTAATATCTGCTGGCAGAGGTAACACTGCCTACTACCGATTTTTTTTGTTTTATTTTATTCTGATTTTGCCTTAGAAGCTAAGTAAGAAGAAACTAAGTAAGTTTCCAGATTGATAACTTAAATTTGTTGTCCTCATAAATGCTGAATTCTGGGATCAGTTAAGCCAAAGGCAAAACACAGAAGCCATGATTTCATCACAAGCATTTTATATACCAATTTGAAGTGTCTACAAATTAAACAGACATTCTCAACATGACATTACCTTTTTGACTGAGTATTGTCATCCAGCTGGTTTCTTCCCTTCTTAAAAATACTTGGTTGGTTACCATATTGAGTGTCATGGGAAATCTGAAAAGATATGAAAGTATGTGATGTTATTAAGAAAGCTGACATAAACTAAGAACCCTTTTTCTGTAAACAAAAAAAAAAAAAAAAAAAGAACTATTTACCCTTTCAGTGGTGCTTGATACATTGTTGCCCAATCTTCCAGGAGAAGATTTCATATGAGAAATTGGTTTATTTAGTCCTTTGGTGCTTGGATGGCTTTTTCCATTACTGTAACTAGCAAGGATTAAACAGAATATCACATATAAATAGCAACATATACGATCATCAGAATAGAAATACAATAAAAGTTTAGAGTGCAATTCAGTTTAAAAAAGAGAGGGTTGGTTGCAACTATTCTTAGACTTACAGTTCATCAGAACTATGCCATGGTCACTTTTTATTTTTTATACTACTGATGCACCACTATATTTTTAATACTACTAATGCAAAAGTGAATAATTCAATCAGATGATATAATAATAGAACTTAGCCCTTACATAGAATTCTCTGTCAGAGAATCCCAAAGTTACTTTGGGGATAATAAATAGTAAATATTAGAGACTACATATTTAGCTACTAATTTCTATAGTGTCTGGTACATGGTCCTACTGCAATTTAACAAAATTAATTATGAAGTACAATATGAAGGTCACTGCAAGCCAAGTCTTGCTTGCCTTTCTCATTTGCATACTTCAAAATTTGAAGGATTATTCCTATGAAGTTAAGGAGTGGAAGTGGGCAGAGAGCATACAGTCTATTCTGGTATTAATACAAACTATTTCACAACAAAGGCATAAACAAAATTCACCATTTCATGTTATACTGGAGTTGTGGAAATATTAGTAGGAGAAAAACTCATATGCAAGCAAAAGGAATGGCATTACTGGTCTGGACAGCTTAAAACTAAAATACATATTTCCTCAATTAAATCAGATACATTTCTGTGTAAGCACACAGAATCATTAAATCAGTGTATTCTGTAAGAATCAGAAAACAGTGTTTGTTCTACAACAAAGAAATATTACTAATTTTAAAAAGTAAAGTTTTTAAATATCATTTTAGAACAGGAATAAGCACACTGTGCCCTCCCAGTCTAATCTAGTTTGACTGCAGTTCAGTTAATTTGTCAGGCTGTACACCTTGTTCACAGTTTTTATGTCAGTATAGTCAGATTTTGTTTTGAAAAACATGATTTTACGAATTCAAGAGTTTATAAAAGAATGAAAATAAGTCTTGTGTCTCCAGCATTGATGCAGTCACCTCTGTTACTTTGTGACCTGCATGATCATAAAGCACAATCATTTCTGTTGCTGTAATCAGAGGAGAGGATGATAATCTGAATAGTACAGCCATGCACTTATTAACTAATCTACAGTATTTAGAGATTTCTATGACTAGAAGGAGAGAAAATAATTTCCTTACTTTACCATTCCTTTGTGGTTTTCATTGATTTGGCTTTCCTTTTTCTGTGTCTCTCTGTGCAGTAGTAAGGGATATTCTTGGATGCCTGGTCCCATTATCACTCTTTTTAAAGGGTATCTGCACCTTTATTTTTACATAATCTTCAAACGACTCCAGTCTTTTGGGTTCATAAGACACAGCGTATCAAATGCAAACATCACCACGTCCTAGAGATGCAGTAAACAAACACCATGTGATTCCTCCCAGTGTGATTTATTTTTAAAGCAGTAAGATAAACATAATCAGCTACCAAACAGTACTGGAAAACACTGTCCCCTCCCCCAGCGCTCACTTAATGGGAACCAGCATCGTTCGCCTTACTATTGCCGATCCATGGCGAGCTGTCATCGCCCCGGGTACAGAGAGGAGAGCCGAGCAGGAGAGCAGCCGTGCTCCTCCTCCCAGGGGCACAGGTTGGCCATTAAAGCTGCGGAGCACAGCGGGCCAAAGCCAGCCAGGGGAGACAGGCGCGGGCTTTGCGGTGGGAAGCCCTGCTGCTGCTGCAGCCACCGGGCACAGCCAGCCCCAGTACCGCATCGGTACCAGGGGAGGCTGGGCCAGCCGCCCCGCAAACCACCGAGCTCTTGCCGTGTGGTTTACAAGCCCGTCCCTGAAAGATTATTGGTAAAATACAGGAAAACATGAGGGTACAGCGGCATTAGAAGAGCTACTTTTCACTGTGTAATGTGCTCATCATCATTTTGTTCCTCCTGCGCAGCATTACATGTATTGACTGGAGCCAAGTATCACAGTCAAATGGTGGTGGGTGTTTCTGCTCTTAATTTAACAAGAACAGATGATCAACCACCCATGTTCTGTGCATGTTGAGTTGTCCTTTTTGTGTCAGAAAATGCGCTCTTCCTATATTCATATATGCAAATTTTGTATGCAAATACTTAATTGTTTTCTTTTTCCAAAACAAATCTGTCAGTACTCATAAACTCCTACTAAAAATACTCAGAGCAGAATCTGTAGCATTCTTTTATTTTCCAGAAACTGCATTCCCATTCCAGGGTGCACAGATTTGCAAAAGGTGACAGATGACTAGCACCTATATACCTCTCCTTACCCACCTTTACTTTTGTTGCAGTGCTATTTATATATTTATACTGATATTCATATCTATACCTATCTACGTTTGATCCTGTCACATTTCTGAAACGCCGCTCTCCCCCTCGTCTCCTTGGCGGAGGAGGGAGCGCAGGGGAGGATGCTTGTTCCGGCGCGTGTGGGATCCCCGTTGACCGGGACCCTGGGCTTCCAGAACCACACATTCACGACGCCGGCGGGGCAGCTCACCACCAAAGAAGAGCAAATGTAATGCAACAGCGGCTGCAGGCTGGTTTCGTGGCTCCGAGCTGCGATGGCAGCCTGTGCCCGCAGCGGCCGCAGGCGGCCGCCGAGCCGGGCCCCGCTCCGCTCCGCTCTCTCCCAGGACGCGCCCGCGATTCCCGCTAGTAACTGCCCCCGCGCTCCGTAACGACAACGACCGGAGGGCAGCTCGTTGACTGACGGACCGCCTCCACGCGTTTGCTTTCCTCCCCCTCAGCCCCACGCCCCCAGCCCCCGCCACTGCCGCCTCTCGGCCCCGCCAGGCCCCCGCCCGCTACCTGCCTTCGCCTCAGCCGCCGCCGGCAACTAAGGGCAAGTCGGGGGCAGCGACGTCAGGTGGGCAGTGCGCAAGCGCGCGGCGGCGGCGCGCACAGGCCATCGGTTCGCTGGTGCGGGGAAGGGGCGGGCGGGAGAGACTCCGCGCATGCGCCGTCGGTGAGGGAGGGTGCGCCGCACCCGTCTCCGCCGCGGGGCGAGCGGGGCGGCCGGCCGGGGCCGGGGGCGCAGGGGCAGGCCGGGCATCGCCTTGCCTTGCCGCGGGGCCGAGGGAGGACTGTGCAGCTGATGTGGGCTGTGGAGTCCCCAAACGCGGATCCCTCCCCCTCCAGCCACAGTACCGAGCCTGCCTCCACAGCCCCGCCCGACAGCCCCCGCCGCGACAGCCCCCGGGCTCCCTCCAGCCTCTGCAGCAGCCCCGGCCTCGGCTCCGGCTCCCTCCCGCCCGACAGCCTCCAAGCCTTCCCCAGCCTCCGCAGCCCTCGCGAGTCGCCCAGCATCCAGTGTGACAGCCTGGAGTGTCCCTGCTGCTGCTGCTGCTGCTGCAGGAGCGTGGGGTCCGTCGGCGTCTGCGAGGACAGCCTGCAGGCCGCTCTCACCGTGTGTAACGACCGAGGGTGCTTCAGGGCGCGCCACAGCAACCCCCAGGCATCCAGTGACCTCTCTGACAGCCTGGAGTCCTTCGGTGTCCAGCACGACAGCCTCCAGTCAGTTTCCAGCCTGTGTGAGAGCTTCAGGTCCTTCAGCATCAAGAGTGATAGCCTTGAATCCCTTTCCAGCCTGAGCAACGGGTCCGTCAGCCAGCACAGCGACCTCGAGTTTACCAGCCAGTGAGACCGCCTTCGTCTCCCCATACAATGCACTAGCCTCTAGTTCACCTCCAGCTACTGAGAGAGCTTCCAGGTTTCTGCCCTTCGTTCAGCAGGCTACGTTGTTCCAGTTGATTTTTGCTGCAATAACCTCAAATACCGTCCGTGGCTGCCATTGCCAAGTTACGTGCTTCAGAGAGGCAGCGGTCATTATTACCTGCAGCGTTAACACTGATTTTTTTGTCATCGGTTAAGAATGGAGGTACGTGGTCCTCGGAGGAATCCCAGCTACCTCTCTGATCTCTATCAGAACATGTTACGGGCTGAAGAAGCCCTGGGACAAGGGCAGCAGCAGCCCCCAGCAGTCCATACAAATAGCAGCATGACTCTTTGGAGCAGTACCGCAGCCAAGGGGGGCCCCCAGCCAAATAAACTTCAGAGCAGCACTTCTTCCAGCTGTGATCCGGCATTACGGCCTATCATACGCCGCCGAGCGAGATCTTTACCTACATCACCCGACAGGAGGAAGCGGGCAGCAGTGCCATGTAAAGTTCCTGGATGCCAGAGTCGTATGAACCGGGTGAGATTTGCTGATGCTTTGGGCTTGGAGCTCACTGAAGTGAAAGTCTTCCAGACTGGGGAGGATCCGTCGATCCCTTTGCATGTCCTTTCCAGGCTCTCCATAAACTCAGACCTCTGGTACAGCAGCTCGGACTTGGAGTTTACCATGCAGTGCTTGGTCCCTGACTTCCAGCAGCCTGCAGACTGTATGGATTTCTCCTCCCGACTTCAGGAGCAGCAGGTGTGTCTTGAACGAGTGACCAGCTCAGATTTGGGGCTCAGTGGCACCATCCAGGTTCGCAATGTTGCTTTTGAGAAGCAGGTATCTGTGCGATACACCTTCAACCAGTGGAAAAGCCTCCATGAAGTGTGTGCTCATTGGCACAGTAGCATCCCTGAGAAAAACAGCCAGGATCAGGTTGATGTTTTCACTTTCTTTCTTCCTGTACCTCCTTTCCTCCTTCAGCTGTGCTCTGTTGTCCAGTTTGCAGCAAGGTACCAAGTCAACGGTCAGGAGTATTGGGATAACAACAGAGGCAAAAACTACAGTCTTACCTGCCGGACTCACCCCCTTAAGATACCTAGAGAATGTGAGGAGAGCTGGATCCACTTCATCTGAATGAAGAAAGTGGATGCAGAGCAGCTTGTCAGTAGTCTCGGTGGCGCTCTCTTCCTTGGCGTGGCTCTCTGCTCCTATGGCAACAGCCTCCTCTTTGAAACCTGGCAAAGTGTTCCAGGGCAGGGAAGTAGCCAATGACCCGTACAAACTGTTCTAAACCTCTCAGAGAGAAAAAAGGGCCAAAATGTGTATTGAGTTACATCTGTTGAAAGGCCAAGTCATTTCTTGTAGCGTATGAATCGGTGCAGAATGGTTCCAAGGGATGCTGTCAGACTACCAGAAGGCAAAACAAGACACTTCATGTTGCTAGTAATATTCTAGGTTGCATAGAGTATTTCTAACTGTTCTATTTTACCGTTTTGTACTGTCTGTTTTCTAAATGGACAGTGTGGCTTTACTGTTTTTTTTTCTAATTATCTCACCAAGTCTGGGCACTATTCTATTTATGCATAATTTGGATGGCAGACACTGTAGAGAAATACTTTATATATATATATAAAATTAAGACTGTAAACATGTTAAATATTTCCATTAATATTTGGGTTGGAAATTAAATGTTATTATGAGCAAAACATACATGAAAATGTCCCATCAGCCCCTCTGTTTCCCTTAAAAAAAAAAAAAAAGGTGCCTTTTCTTATATCTAATGTTTGCTGTAGGCAGGATTTGCTGTAGGGAAGGATTGTTACCAAAGTTTGTGTAAGGCAGATCTTGGGAAGTTCTCATCTTTTTCAGGTGATGATGCACAAGTAGGCTTTTTCTCTAGGTGGTGGTACAGGAATTGTCCTTTCCTTGTGCACCTGTTTTTACTAAGGGAAACTAGAGCAATTTTGCACTTGCGTTGCAATTACAGTTGAAGATCTCAAAGCACTGTATGAATGCTAATGATCTTCTACTGTTATCTGAAACAGGTAAATTTAAAAATCAAGAAACGGATATGAGATATAGATATATATAAAAAGAGACAATACAGGGAGCTGGTTACAGAGCCTTGGAGTAGTACACTAGAATCGTGAATCCTGTCTGTGTGTTGCCCAGCATCCCAGTACTACTGCAGTAGTATCTTTGAATTCTTTAATCAACTGCTTCTCATTATTAACCAGTTGAACTCCAAGACTGCATCTTTTGTGACACAAAGTGGGCACTTCAAAGCAAAATGATGATTTTACTGGTAAATTGATACTTACATGGAAACATAAACAGAATCACTTCTGCAGCAGAGAGGGCAGAGTAACACATGCAGTCTTCCCATGCTTCTTGCTCTGCCACTTTCATTCTATGGTTTTCAGTGTGGTTTAAGATTGGCAACAGGCTTAAATATCTAGTAAGTAAGAGATTGTCCATGATTTTTTTCATACATATTCATCACTGCATGCAAAGTTTAGCTCTATACGCTTAGCATAAATTTTCAAAACTGACTGGCTGGATGTATTAGAAAAGCTGCCTTTTAGAAGGATTATACTATGAAAATCGGGCCACTTATTCAGGCATCTTATTTTGGATTGCTGCTTATTCATCAAAATCACAAGTTGTTTTTAAAATCACAGTTGTAAGCAACCCACAGCCAAGTATATATTAGTCCAAAAAGTCTACTGAGTAATTCTGGAAGTGCAGAAACGCTGCCAAAATGTATGTGTCTGGCAACTTAATGTTACTACTTAGTTGTGATACCCATTTAGCAAAGCTAGGATTTCAAGTGAAGAAGCTGCCTGGTTCCGTTAGTCTTTGGCTTTCAAAGGAACTGAAGTCATGAATGATGATTCTATGAGCTGCTGAGCACCTCTTGCAAGAGTACTGAGAAAACTCAATCCTATTTGAAACTTGAGAATTGACTGTGTTGTCTGCTTTAACTTTGTATTGGAGCACCGTGAGGTGGAATGTTTAAGTTGAAATTGTTTTGAAGGAGTAAGTGAGGCTGAGGTGCAATTGCCAACTACAGAGAGGAAAGAGTGCTGCCTGCTTTCAATCCACCTGCGTTATTTTCTGTATCTGGGTTAGAGGAGTGACCATTACCGATCTGGCAGCAACTCCCGTCTCCTAGAAAAATCAATGCAGGGACTGGAATTCTAGTCTTCTTCATATGGCACAAAAAATGAGAGCTCTGTAAGAAGGAGCGCCTTCTAATTACAAGGGTTTTTTGCCTCCTATGGTGGGCTTCATATGACTAAATGACGCATGACAATATAGGACATAACATATGAAGAACATATCTGAACATATGTTCTTCATAGTCAATGGAGATGTGTGGCGTGACAAACTGTGTCATCTCTGCTGAGTGCAGAGAGAACGCTGCAGGACTAGTTCTGCCATACTGAGATTCTCAGCATTAGTGCAGGTTGTGCCAAATTATGCCAGAATCTGTAGATGTCAAGTTAGATGAGCTGAAACACGCCTTCAGTGACTGCAGAAGAACCTTTCTTGGCATGAATTGAAATTGCATACCCTTCCTTTGGTGCAACTTGCTCACTTAAGGAATTCCATTAAAGTTTATCCAGTATTGTTAAAGTCCATAGAAGCAGCATTTTATGTACTTGTCAGCAAAGTACACGCACAGAAGCACTTGTGCTGAATAAAAGGCACTATTTTAAAGTATTGTTCCTTCCCTCTTTCCCCCTCCCAAATTACCTTATTTCCTCCATCAGCAAAACCACTGAATTGCCTCTTGGCATACCATTAAAAATCCCTCTCTTATGAGACTGGTATTTTACACCAGTTTTCAATGGATGTTGCTGGAGCCTGATGCAATACTTGGCTTACTGGCAGAAAGACGCTGTTGCCATCTTCTGGGAGAGACTCTTCCATGTGCTAGCAAATGTCACATCTGAGTGTTATTGCAGGCAGGGACAGATGATGTAAAGCTAAGGCTGTCACTTTAAAGGTTGATGTCATGTATACCACAGTGTCAGAGAGGTGAGAAATTAATGTCTCAGCAATATGAGTTTGGCTTGTATTGTCTTCCTTCTGCAACCTCTCAGGGTATTTGCATGTGCAAAATATTGAATACTAAAGCATTATTCCAAGTTTGCCTTTTCTCTCTTTGCTTGTCTTGCACTGCTGGAAAAGAATTGACAGTAGGTGTTACTAAACCAGTTGTCTGGCATTGCCGACTGTGAGTTGAGCAGGCCTACCTTATAGCAGAACTGAGAGTATCTCTGGATTAAGCTGTTAAACATTCACACATGACTACTGGCACCTGTCACATGAAAGATTAAATTTGCAGTTATGTTTTCCTGTTGCATTCAGTAATGAACATCAAAAGGATTCTAGTTGACAAAAAAGGGATTAAGCCATTAAATAGTGGTAATATGCACCTGTCATAAATGTAAACTTATGACTACCTTTATAAATTCTCAGGACAACTTGACTGCTTGCACTGTGTTCACATTGAGCACTTCCCTTATAACGAGGATTTTGTAAAAGTGAATTCTTCACAAGGGTTATTGCCATATAATGCACTTTTAACAAACTGTATTTATTATAGTCATACAATAAATTAATGTCTAGTAGTCCACAGTTTCAAGGTTCTTTCAAGCATGTTTTTTAAATAAACATATGGAATCCATGTAAATGAAAAGGGGTTGTCTTTCCTGATTAAACATCTTGTCCAGAATAAAGTACATTACACAGTATATCAATAAAGCACATATGCTAGACAAAAGGTCATTTTGTTTTAGTGGAGAGCTGTAAAATTGCGAAGTGCTTAATTCATTTTAAAAACAATAATAAAACTATGGCTATTGTAATACAAAAGATTGTAATAAAAGCTTTTCACAATTTTATGTTGTTTTTGTCAATGGTACTCCTGTTAATAGTTAAGAAAACTTATGAGGCAACTTAGTGCTGAGTTGTCACTTACAGAGCAACATATTCAGAAAAGTAAGGTGGGTTCGAGTTGCTAAAAAATGAACAGCACTTGATAAAAACACAGTGATTAGTCTATATAGCTGCAGAAACGACCAGGCTGCCACTTCTTACATGGAATTTGCTGTCATTTCAGCTCAGAGTTCTGTGCATGCAGCATCTGCAGGATTAATGTTGGGAAAAGGCACACTGCCAGTTGATTCTAATACGGTTTCATGGAAAAGAAGAGAAAGGGGTTTTCTTCTAACAGCACTTTCCAAAGCTGTGCTAGACTGTTCTTAACTCATTAATTTCAGAGTTGTGTTATTCTTTCTTCCATTTTTCTTTCAGTTTTCATTGCTGCAGTCTTTTCTCTCAAACCATGTTCTTTTCACCCACAGATTTCTTGAAAATACATCTACCTAGAGTATGATAAGAGATAACGAATCACTTGAAAACAATGTGAATTTGTTTTAGCCTGGGGAGTGGGGCATGTGTGGGGATGTGTGTAAGAGTATTTAAGAGAAGGATTGGCTTTTGCTGTGGACATCCAACCATCAGGTTTATCTTACAGGTAGTTAGTGTTATTTCTAATATAGGTGTTATTTTTACATTTAGTTTCAAATTCATAGTTTTTTTATATTTATCTTAAAAAGAAAAAGCATTAAATTCCAACTTGTAGTAAAAGTAATATGCTAACAGTCAATTGGAATAACAGTACTTAATTTAGCATATCATCAGTGCTCAATACAACGTTATATGTACTTTACAGCATTGCCTGGTAAAGACAAAGAATGGCAAGTCTAAATGATTACTCGTTTGTCAGCATGAGTCTAATGTTAGTACTGACTTCTTTCCTCATTTGGCTTTCTCCCTATGATCTCAGATCTGCAACTATTTCAGCTGACACTTGATATTAAAACTGTTGGCGTCAACGCTTCTGACCCTTCTCAGTTCTACAAACAATGGCAGCTGTGCCAAAGATTGATTATATTGACGAGTACAATGTCTTCCAGTACCTGTTATGAAGGTAAATGTTTCTGCTACTGTAGTGAAGAAAGGGTCCCTGTACGTAGTGCTACCCTACCCTAAAGACAGTTTTGCTTCCATTTCTCCGAAATGTTTAAGTGTAGTTGCCATATCTGTGGCCCAAATAATTTCACTGCTTGTTCCAGACTTAGTGCATAACTTGATGAAAATTCTGCTTTCTGTGGACCTTCCTTCTGCTAAACCAAACAAAATACACATTAGAGAATGAGAAATGAACATACAGTAGCCTCCCAGTCACGTCAGCGTACCTAGTGCAGGAGGGAAAGTGTATGACCCACTTCTCCCGTGCTTTATTGCTCGCTTTTCTTCTGCTATAGAATGAGTAAGGCTGTTTTTTTAATACGATCTGAAAATCTGTGGATAGTCGAAGCCTGTGTGTATGCTAATGTGACTGGTAAGGGAAAGCATCAAGTGCAAATTAGCTTTTATTACTTCTGCTTCATATGATGAAAGTAGAATTCAGAATTCAGTTTTTATACAAAACTTTTGATGCTCCAATTTCCTCATGCGAAGTTTTGTCCCTAATAGGTTTCTCAGTAAAGCTCTACTTCTACAGATCGGCTTCAGATCATCCACTGCCTTCTAATAAAGTATCCCAACTGCAAATGTGTCAGCAGTTAGCGCTGCCGTTAATCCCTTTAGCCGAACATGCCTCCTGCAAAGTGCTCAGCACTACTCTGTTCTATGGGATCAACGCCTCAGTGGAGATACTCCAATTCTCATACCACTTGTCATTTTCTTGAATTACAGTGACATCTGGTGGTATTTTAAATACTTTCTGTATGGCTTTTTTGCCTTCTATAGTATTGATTTGTTTTCTTTCTTATTTTAGAAAGTCAGTGGTATTATTTTATTTACAATTGCTGCAGGTTCATCTGCTGTGAAAGCAATTCTTCTCCTAGATGCTCCACTATTGCTGCTTATTCTAGGTGTGAACGGAGATGCTTTCTGATACTCCACTGGAATATGTGAGATTCATGCTAAATTTTATCACCTGTATTTGTGATACAGGTGGTAGATACACCAGTATCACACCAGTCCAGGTAAACCCCACTTTGGAACTGTTGGATTTCATTTGAACACGTTACCCAGTTCTCTCTGTACAATAAAGACCACGAATGTCAGTAGAAGCCCTTATCAACAACAGCTCTGTATCTGAGTTTCTGTATCTCTTTTACCTACTCGGGCACTTAATGGTAGTGAAAGTGTTTCTGCATTAAGCATACAAATGAATTACACTGGCTTAGCAAACTCATGCTCAGTAAGTCTCGTCTACACTATGCACTGAAATTAGTGTTCTAAAAATATCAATAAAGACCATCTGTAATATAAACCCAGTAGAACAGTGGAGGTCCTGGGTAAGCAAGTGCAGTCCCTTGACAACCCGCTCGGCGGGAAGGGCAGGCGCCCCACCACGGGGGCCGGCGGGCTTTGTCATAGCCGTTAGGGCGGCTGCGGCCCCATCCGCACCCCCACCCCCGAACGGGGTCAGAAATCACGTACGCGGGAGGCGCCAGCGCAGCCGGAGGCAGCGCCCGCCGGCCGGCCTAAGGCAGCCCGGCGCGGCCCGGCCGGAGGCGCTCCCCGCGGCCGCCCTGAGGCGCCCGGAGGCACCGCCCCCTCCCCGCCCAGCTGCCGCACCGCCGCGGCAAAGCGCCGCCTCCTCCGCGGCGGCTGGGCGAGACCGTGCCAGCTGCGGAGGGATGAGAAACCTCAGTGCGAGGCTGCCTGAGGATAAGGAAAGCCCGCCTGCCGCCCCGCACCTCCGACGGCGATTGGTCCGCCTGCCGCGCTCGCGCTCAGTGATTGGCTGGAGACTACCGGCGCTGGGAATGATTGGCCGGCGGGGAGTGGCGCTTTTTTCTGCTCCGGCGGTGAGGTGAGGGACGCCATGCTGTCGGGGGCTTCTCCGCCTCCCTGAGGCCTGCTGCTCTCCTGGCGGGGCGCGCCCCGCTGCTGAGGAGGCAGGGTGCACTACGGGGCGTTTTCCTCTCAGTAACAAAACTCTTGGGGGAGATGCCAGCGACTACGTGTGTCTCGAGGGCGGAGGTCTCACTCCCTCGTCGAGAAGGAGGCACCTGGAAGGGGTTTATATTTTCTACTCTGGCTTGTCTGACTAGGCAGGAGACAAGAGACCTGTGAGGTGATAGCAAAGGCTTCAATGTAGGCTGTTGCATTCTTGTATTGAAAAAAATAATTTAAAAACCCACCTGTACTTCTTACTTCTGTATTACTTAGGAGTACAGAAATGGCTAGTGTGTGTTCCCGGTTGCTCGTGCTGCAGAAGTTGTTCCCTATTTTTAATCATTATTTCCATTTGCTTTGCTTTGTCTAATTCAATGTAATTTCTGGGATGGGGAGACCAAAACTGCATGTGGTAGATTGGTTGATGTAGATTAATTTATACAAAACATGAAAAAGTTTGTTGGTTTTTTACACATTAACTCTCAAAATACTTTTGTCTGCTCTTGAGTATCAAGACAACTTTTTTTTCAGAAAAGTATAATTTCAAAATCCTGCTTTTTGGTGGTAATAGTAATCTCGGAGCCCATCACTGTAAGTGTAATTAAGCAGGCTTTTTCCCTGCATGCATTTATCACATTTTTCTTAAATGATTTAATCTACCAGTTTATAATGAGGCCCTTCTGGAGTTCTGCTGTTGATTTACCTATTCTGAATAACCTGCTGTTCACAGTATAATTGGCCATCCTCATGTTCTTTTCTTGCTGAGAGATACTGAGAGTCTGATGCAGGACCCTCTGTTACTCCATTGCCAAAGTTGATCGGTCCTTCCACTCTTTTATTTTCAGCAATTGTTTATCCATGTAAGGATGTTTCCTTATATTCCCAGTTAGTTTAATTTCTTAAATAGTATTTATACTAGTGGCAAATTTTGGAATTTGTAATGTATGACGTGTTTGCAAAACCTATTTGAAGTCTATGTCACTGAATTGTGTTTTGGTCAAGTGATGATTATTCCCTTCTTATGCAGCTGAGTAGATGAATTGCAAAAATGGCAGCCAGGAATGAGATGCAGGTATGTGCTTATGGACCAGAATATGCATATTGATTGTTTTAATTACTAGCTTAAAGCACTCCTTTAATTTGCAGTGTGGCAAAGAATGTGGTAGGAAGATACTATGCTAAGTAGCTGGGTAGAAAGCAAGAGGAATTGGAAATTGTTACTGATGAAAATACATCATATGCATTTGACATACATGAATCAGTTGGGATGATACTTAAGATGAAAATGTTGAAATCTGGTTATAATTGATTTAGAAAGAATAGAGAGGCAAAATAGTTGAGGAAGACAGAAGTCCTCAAATATATTAATATCTTTAAAAATCACTAATAGATAACTTAGAAAATGCAAAATATTAAATGTACTAAGGAAGAGGTATTAAGAATGAGCATATGTAAGCATTTATTTGTAAGATGAGGAAAGAAGGAAAACTGGCAAATAATTAAAAACTCGGTGAATAAGTATTTGCATGTTTAATGTATTAGATATGGTGTTCTGTACTTCAGGTTTTACATTTGATGATTTTGTGATTCAGAATATTTGCTTAGAATGCAACAAATGATTGCATAAAACCTATGTTAAATCTTGTTAAATCAGTATCAGTGTTAAGCATACCGTAATACAGTTGCTGTTTTCTTTTATTGTTGACAGTTTGAAAAGTTAATTGATGAAGCTACAAGAAAAAAAGATTTCCAATTATTAGAACAATTTCTGGCAACAGAAGACTGTGAAAATGTCTCTCACAAATGCAGCAAACAGTTTGTCAACAAATTAGACAAGCTTCTCTGTCGGGTAATGTAGTCATTACATCAGAATCATCTGTACTGTTATTGTAATAGTTTGAAAAACATTTTTTCATTTGGCTTGGTTTATACCAGCAGTCGATTTGAAAAACTGAAATAAAATTTAAGAACGAAATCTCTACTTCAAGCTGCAATTAAGGTGGCTTTTGAGAACAAAAAGGCATCTGATTAATTAGATACAGGTTCTTCGAGAACTGTACACTAAAGCTTGTGTTATAATTTCAATTTCAGGAACTTGACAAACAAGAAGTCAAAAGCATTTCCACTTTACTAAACTCTATTCAGAAATGTGGGAAAAAAATCAGCATAGCAGGAGAAGATGGGCTTCCAGCAATGATAAAATATGGTCTTATTGGAAGGATAAGTAAAACCATAAAGCATATGTGAACTTCTAAAAAAAAAAAAAAAAATTTAATAAAGCATGCATAAGTAATGCCTCAGTGCTGAACAGCTTAGTATTCGATTTGGTCCTTGATTGTTTCTGAATTAAGAATTTCCCATAACTTTGCAACAAACATTATTCAGATTTAAATGTTCTTTGACAAGTCACTCCTTATAAAGTGATGCTGCTCTATCTCAGTGAAGGTTTTGCAAATTATGCAATATATAATAAATTTAGATATGCTTATAGCAATTACAAGAAGATTATATCTTTTTATATGAGCTTGCTATACTGCTTTTCAGTCAGGAATTGGAATTTCCTGGTGCAGTTTAATAATTTTTTTGTTAATATTTGCAACAGCAATATTGTGCCTGTTCTTTCAACAGATTATAGTGCTATTCTGATTATTTTGTGTTCTTTCCACCTGCACGTTAAATGCATTAATCATTTGTAACTCAGTATAATACATATACTGAAAAATAGACACCACTTCCTTATTGCTTTCACCAGAGATTTCACTGAAGAAAATCAATGGCAATGTCAGATGAATGTTACTCAATTGCCTTCTCAACTGCTTTAATGAAAAAAAAAAAGTGTGGTGATAACTGCATGCTTATATTCACACCTACAAACACACTTTTTCATTCAGCCATTATCCATTTTCACCTGTTTTGTCTGTGATGGCAGTTGTAAAAGTAGATCTTTAGGTTTTGTGTTAAAGTCAGCTACAGAAATTACTTACATTAGTTTGAAATCATCCACATTCGTTCAGTGTGAGTGAAAACTTTCAGTCTGGGGCTAAAGTATGCTCAGCAGACTCGTAATGTTGTTGCTGTTGTTTTAATCTTTGTATAGTTTGTATAATTTTACTTAAGTGTAATACAAACCATTGTCCTTTTTCATGCTATTAAAATAGTTTTACTTTTATTTTTCCTTTACATGGTTAATTGGTTTGAAAAGGTAAAAGGAATTTTAATCCTTGGAGGAAATGAAAAGAATGAAATGCTTTTAAGTCTGGCTGAAGATTTCTTCAACATGTTGCTGGTAAAAATATATTGCTAATAAAATACTTTGTGTGTATTTGTCGAAATAATTATTACTAGTTTAGCAACAAAAAGACTTTCAAATGTGTTTCTGTTTAATATCCTTCTAAAGTTAATGTTACAATGATTTCTGAAATAGATTATAAGTCTTTTTGGATAAATAGTTTGCCTGTATTCACACTTGTTTTCTGTTCATGTTTAGCATCATGAAATAAAATTTAAAAAACCCAACAATGTAAGTGTTCAATGAACAAAAAAATTTCATCTTGGTCTAATTTTGATTACGTAAATTATTGGTATGCTAATCCCAGGACCCCGGGTTTATAAGATCTGTGAGTTTTCTTCTTTTCATAAAAATTTTTGTCATTGGAGAAAAAATTTCCATAAATTTAACTGAAATACAGTTTTGAGAAACCACACTTGGTATTAGAAGAAGTCTCTTATGTTCTTCATTAAGGATGAAATAATTTTAAAATCTTAAATGCTTTTTGGTTACTTGCTTTAGGTACATGTTACCTGATTTTTATGCTGTAATATTTACATCATCAAAATAATGTGTTTTGGTTTGTTTTTTATTGTAGGCTATATGTGATAGCAGACCTGAAGGTGAGCTTAAAAAAAGTGTCTCCTAGGTATGATAGTTAAAGTGTCCTGAAAGAGACATTTTAAAGTTATCAGTGTTAAAATAACTCTTACTACTTGTGGAGCCATCTTGAAGCAAGGTAGTTCTGAGAAGAACATGTATAATGAGGGTGGTACAAAGTTTCTTGATCTAATGTAAATATACCACCAGATCTATATGCTTCAGCTAATAAACTGTAACAGAAAAGGGCTTATCCTCAGAAGAGGGCTGTTCTGCGCAAAGGACTACACTTCTGATTCACATGAAAAAAGTTTGAATGTCAGCTGTAACTTTGATTGTTTAATTTGAGGTTTCTGTACTGACAGATTTCCTTGTAACTTGCTGATGTCAGTAATAAAAAACCAGGATAGTATCTCCTCAGAGATGGCAACTGAACTGAGTTTTTCCTAAAAAGAACATTGTTTCTAAGCTACTGTCATAGCTCAGCATAGCACACTAGTCCTTCTTTATTGACCTTGTTATCATGAATATCACGCTGCTCTTACCTTTCAGTATAGTAGAAAGTCACTACAGACCTTTATGCTGTCACGATCAAAATGAAAGATTCATTTCCTTGTCCCTGGGAAGATAAATTCCAGGATCTGAATTATATCTCAGAGAGCTAAGTTACAGAACTGATCTGATTATTTTTTAAAAATAATGATCGCGTGCCCAGGGGACTTATGCAGTGATGCACAGGAATAGAAACATCATAAAGAGCCATATATTTACTATAAATTGAAGTAACTATTCTGTCTTGCATTTAACCATGAAGCTTAATATACTTATTTTTAAATGTCAGTAATCCTATATGGAAAGGAAGGCATACTGTATTTTATTTCTAAATGAAAACAAATCTTTTTCCAAATGCTGATGAGGGGGCACCCTCATACACTCTCAATAACTCTAATTTATTTGTTTCCTGTTCATCAGGTAAAATGCAAATACTAGAAAACTTTGTTCTGAGAACATGTACCCTCATCGCTGATGTAAGACTTAGTATTTATGTTCAGCAGGAGGTAAACATTCTTCTTTCTAAGCCACAGTTTTCTGGTTAGTGTTTTAACAGACTTTGTGAAGATAGTAATTTAACTGTACAGATGCTACAAAAAAGAGAATATTGTAGTGCTCTAGTATCAGAAGGGTGATTTAATGTTTCTCTGGGAATGTGTGTTGTCGTTTATATGTTGGGGTTTTGGGGTTTTTTCCGGATTACTGACCTATAATTTTTGTTTTGGGCAGTAAATTACAAAACAGTGGTATTAAGATTCCGGTGAGAAAGCTGTATAAAAGCATAGGAAATAATATGCTCTATTACAACTGCTATAAATAGGACTAAGATTGTTGGTTGGAAATTCTTTAGATATTTGCAGGAAATTTGTATACCTTCTAATATACTGCAAATTTCGTCTATTTATTTTAGTAACCTTAGGTTGTCAGGTTTTTTTTCCTCTCTAAAGAAAGAGAAAGTTACAAAAAAGACTTCTGTAAAGGCTACTTTCCCCAAAGGAAAGGGTTTTTAATGCAAATTTAAGGTACACTTTAGCTCAGCAATCAACTGCAGACCGAACGCTAGCTTTGAAAGTTTTTTTTTTCCTATATTTAAAGGTGCAAATAAGAAACATAACCCTTTAACAACTGATGTTCACATTAAAGCCAATGCAATTTATTGAAATTGAGGTAGTTATATTAAGATAAATACCATTTAAGGTCAGATAGAACTCATTATGTTCTCTCATTTTGCAATTATTTAAGCATGTTATTTTCTTCAGTGGTATGAAATATATTACAAGGGCCCGAAATAAGAATAACTTAAACTTTAACAACTTATTTTATATTTAATCTTACTCCCTTTTTTCCACTTTTCTTAGGTAGTAAGAAAACTTAACTTAATGCTTGATAACACGCCTCGAGATGCCAGGAAAAAGATATTTTCTACAAAGGAAATGTTGCTTGTCATGTAAATAAACATCAGGATAACTTTTATATCATTACATCATTTGCATAGCTGGGAAGGCAATTTTTACTAAGGCTGTTTATAATGCATGCAATTGGTTCCTGTTTAACTCATTTTTGCATTTGCTATTGTGTTGCCAGTGGTAGTGACTGTGGGCAGGTATCTTCATGGGTTATTCTCCATTACAAGCCTAAATTTACCTCTTTCCCAATTTAGGTTAGGCCTCTTCTCATCCCAGTTGTCTTAAAATAATTAAACTCTTAAGAATGTGTGTAAAGCACAGTGAATCAGTCACTGGAAGGACAAGCTATTCACACTGGGAAACTTTTTTACAGCATTTCAAAAAATAAATAGAACAAAAATTATATATATCAGGTGATTCACTTCCACAGTAGTGCTTTCAGATGTATATCCTTAGCATAACAGACTTACCCCTTTGAAAACTAACAGTTTAATGGAATCGGGGTTTCGTCTCATACGTTGAAAGCTTGTAATTAAATAAACTTTTCTTCTATACTTTGTGTTGCTGTCATATTTTGATGAAAGGTTACTTTGTTTGGCAGGAGTGACATGGGGAGGAGAATTTTGGATGCTGGAGGTGAGCATGGGACTTAATAAACGATTTAGTATTGAGCTTTTTAAAAATTACATGCAGACCCATTAAAAATCCAGAGAAGACATTTAGAAGCTGCAAAATGTTGCAGTTACAGTCCTCTGAAAAATACAAATACTGCATGAAAACAATCTGCAAACTGGAATGTTTCAGATACATGCAGTGTATGGCTAACTCTTTGAAGTTTCCAGTCCTTTTCTTCTCTAGAATATAAGTTTTAAAATAGCAAAAGCTCATAAGGAAGTCAGTCTTTGAGGATAGTGAAATGCTAGTATTTAGTAGTACTAGAACTTCTCTCAGGGATCACTTTGGTATCCAATAGTTTCTCAGTTCAGACAGGTGAAAGTTGAGAACATGTCTCTTGCTTATGTGCCTAGTGTTGCTTTGACATTCCTTGAAAGTTTGGTTGAAATTTCATTTTGAAACATAAGTCATTTAGTCATCCTTATTCCCTTAGTTCTTTATATATCCTTTATGGGTTACGTTTGGATATAATCTGATATGTAATATGAAACATTCAGCGCTGCTTATACCAGTTTCCTACATAATACTTTTTTCACATCAGTAGTATCTTTAAAACTACTATTCCTGTATAATGTATTGTGCTGTAGACTATGACCTGCAAGTAGCCATTACGGAAGCTTTATGCAGAATGATACCTGAGAAACAAAGAGGAGAACTGGCGTACCAGTGGTTTTCCATGGAGTTTGTGTCCAATGCATTTAAAGGAATTAAAGATTCTGAGTTTGAAACAGTAAGTCATACGAAAAATATTTCCAGGGAGGTAAATGTTCATTTTACAATTCTTTAAGAAATTTCTGTGTTTTAATAGGACTGCAGAAAATTTCTTAACCAGGTCAATGGCATGCTTGGAGACAAAAGAAGGTAAAACTGAATTTTTTAAAGCTCATGTTTTGGTTTTTTTGGTGGGTTTTTTTTGTTTTGTTTTTATTTCATGGCCATTCATCAGGAGTAGCCTTTGTATCACAAGAACTGTTTTTGGGAACTCTGAATTAAAATAATACAAGCAAAGAAGACTAATGTTGCTGTGGTATAAAGTCAAGGAACCATGCAGAGTTAAGATATTTTTAAAATATTAGATAGTGAAGAAATTGAATAATACCATCTTTTGGCACATTGTCACAAAAATATTCTCTATCAAGATGTTAATTTTATGTAATTCCCATATTTGGAACAAAGACAAACATAATGTAAGTTTCAGATTATTGGATAACAGCTTGAAGAAACTGTTCACTAAACAAAGAACATTCGTTTTAAAAGATTCTGAAACAATATAAAGCGTATGCTACACTTCCTTTAATAGATGTTTATAAGGAGCTAGTTTTTGTATTCTATTTAGTTCTGTTGCAAAATCCTGAGATGCTCATTAATTCAATAAACATATCATCTAACAATAGCTAGTAATCTGTTGGTATATATTCCTTTATTTATTGATGTAGGATATTTACATTGAGATAATGATTAATGAGAATATCTGCTAGAGAAATAGGATACAAAAAGGAAGAGAAAATACGAGCTTTTTTCTTATCTATATGATCACATGCTCTGCGTGTTACTTTTGCATGTCATGACAGCAAAGAGATTGGTATGTTTTTATATCAGGTGTATTTTCAGTTTGAATACCATTCTTCAAATATCAGGAGATAAGCTAGAAGTATGAATGTAGTGACAAGAGGTCTGAGACCACTGCTTTAATTGTGAGGATATATAAAATTTCATGTTATTTCCTTTGGGGAAGAAGTGCAGTCAAGTGATTGCTCTTCTGATTGCTGTGATCTCTTAGTCTCTAAAGCACACAAGTGCTGAAAACACAATCCAGTTGCTGTGTTCAGATATGCAAAATTTATTTACAGCATTTTAGGATACTTGACAAAATACCCTTTTCTTACAGGGTTTTTACATATCCGTGTTTGTCAGCAGCTCTTGATAAATATGAGGTAAGTTACAGGGTTAATCATATATCCATAGATTTTCATTTGTGCAGCTGAAGAATTTCTTTGCTTTCTAGTTAAGAAAAAAATAAGGATCAAGTAAGAAAATGTTTTTTTTTTCAGGAGTGTATGGATGTGCATGTGTTTATAAAGTTTGTCAGACTGTAACACAAAGCCTGTTAGCTGGTATAAATCATTGCTCTCCACTCGTACTCTTTCATCTTAATTTTTTTGTTTTAGCTACAGATACCATTGGATGAAAATCTTGAAGAATTTTGGATTGATTTCAACGTTGGTAGCAGAAGTATATCTTTCTATGTGGCAGCAGATGATGCAGTAAGCTAACTTTTGTCTGTCATACTAGATTGTTCTGAGGCAGTAGATACACATTCTTTCAAGTGTATTAAATTTGTTTCCCCACATCAACATGTGGAAGTTACGTGTTCATGTATAGTGTGAAGGGGAAAAAAAAAATTAGATTTGGTGTACATATTTAGATTAAACAATTTCAGAGTAATGACCTTCTAATACTGTTTGCGAACAGTTTAACATACGCACATGGGAACAAGAAGCCATTTACAAAGTTGCAGTTATAATTTTTGTAGATGAGACTCAACTGTTTAATGACTTTACCAAAGCTCTTCTGAAATATTGTTTGCTGTATCAAGGAAGCATATGTTCATTGTCACTCCTTGTAACACAGGATTTAAAAAGTTGAAAATTTGTCCTCGCTGAGTAACTTTCTGATCACTGCACTTCATTTAATTGTAATATAATACTTTTCTAGCTTTAAAAATGTTTTTTTCATGTAAGGATCATCAGTGGGAAACAGTCATTATACCAGAAGAAGAGGTAGACCTGTACAGCCTTGAAGGTACTGGCACTCAAAAATGTGATCTTTTGTTACACACTCACTTGGATTTTCAAACTGATTAATCCTAAAGTACTGACTCAATTCTCAGTAAAGCAAAATGCCCACTTAAAATATTATAGGTACTGGTTTTATCAAGGAAAAAATTGCACTGCAGTCACATTTGCATTTTAGGCATGCAGGTGTGATTTTATTAAAATAATTTTAAAATAATGTCTTATAGTTATTTCAATGCAAAATAAGGCATAAGACAATGACATTTAATAATGTTCCTTTTAAACTAGTTAGAATAGTTTTGTAAATATCTATAATTTGTCTGCAGCTAGAGTAAATAACCTTAAAATTCTACAGGATAATATACACAATAAGTATTTCTAAAAGATTGAATTTTGAATTATTTCACAAATAACATTTATTGTAGGTTAGAGTGAAATAAAGAAAATATACTTTTTAATAGCTGAACTGAAGAATACAAGTAAGTTTCGTGTATTTACAAACATTATATGAGATGATGTTAAATTGTAATGAAACTACTTTTCAAATTTTGTTTTTGTCCAGAAAAAGATTCAAAGAAATTATTAACAATAGCTCTAAAAAGCCCAATGAATGTGGGTAATCAAGAAGGAGAGAAATTTTTTTTATATTTTGATTCTATCTTGGAAATCAAAGACGTAATCAGAAAGATTTATGGATTTAGTAAATGTAAGGTAAGACTTAAACACCTTTTTGAATAGTTTTTAATTGATTCAAAATAAATGTCTCATTGCCATATAAATGTTCTTATAGCTGTGATTATTGGTTTCTATTTATACCAAGAGTTTCTGATTAACATCGCTGCTACAGAACAGCTTTTCTCCCATAATATGTTAAACTTCGGTAAAGATGCCGAATAAGGATGAGAGGAAATGGCCTCAAGTTGTGCTAGGGGAGGTTTAGATTGGATATTAGCAAAAATTTCTTCACTGAAAGAGTTGTCAAGCATTGGAACAGGCTGCCTAGGGAAGTGGTTGACTCGCCATCCCTGGAGGTATTTGAAAGATGCGTGATGTGGTGCTTAGGGACACAGTTTATTGGTGGACTTGGCAGTGTTAGATTAATGATTGGACCTGATGATCTTAAAGGTCTTTTCCGACCTAAATGATTCTATGATTTTAAGATGTAAAATTAATTGCAGCAAAAATTAACTGGCTGGAAAGGGATCACTATAGCTTAATGTCAATTTTTGCATATATAACTTTCCAGAAACATAAGAACTGGATGCTTACAAATATGGAAGTCTTTCAGAAATGATTCATTAGCTATCCCATTTTGCAGTACACTTACCACTTTTATGAATTTACTCATTTAGTAAAAAATTTTTAGCAACCCATAGCTTACTTCTTACTGCTTGTAACAAACTACTTTGCCCTGAACTCTGAGAAACTCATGAGGAATGGAGCTGCTATAAGCTTGTAGAATCTGTTTTCCCCTATAACCTGAATTCAGACACTTATAATCTCTGACGTAAATATTTTCTTTCTGTTTCTTGTTTAAAAATAGTGAGCAAAGTGTGTAGTTTACATAGATGGTTACTCACTTTGTAGGGCTTTAGTAAGAAGCAGTCTGCATCAGTTGCCAAAACAACTGTACATATCGTCTTTGATGAAAGCGGATCACAGGTATTTTACTTCAGTATGCTGAGATGGTTGTTTTCTTGTTTTTTATATTTAGTCTGATTATTAGCTAATTTATGATCATTCACTATAAAAACAAGGACTTTTAAAATGGCAATAAATAAAGATAACTCTAAAACCAGTTAAGTGATTTTTAATAAGTATGTATTGTATCTTTGGGGAGATAATAATATTGATATCCAAATCATAGAATACTTTAGACAAATATACACAGAGGAAGTTCTTTTGTGTGAATTCTGATTTGGTAACCCGTCCTTGTTAGCGAAAATAACAGTTAGGTTGGATGCTTTTCAAACTAAAAGTATATAAGCTCTGAAGTTTATCAAAATCTGCAGTGAGGAAAGTGTTATTTAGGGTAAAGAAGTTGCTCTCTGTGTGTTTGTATAAATATAAAATATAAAAAATAATAAAATCTAAATATTGTATAAAAATTTAAAAACTTCAAAATATTATATAGGTTCTGGTACCAGAAAGTCAGTTGTCACCATGTTTGGAAGAAAAATCTGAAGAGGAGAAACTCAGTAAGTACAAAACCCAGCAACTTCCTGGAACTTTGAGGACTCTGAATAAAAGTAACAATCAAGAAAAATGCCGACGTGGTTCCTCCAAGGTAAGTAGGATTATCAAAATAGAAAAGAGCACATCAAAAATACAAATCAATTTAAATATTTACCATATTTTATAATATAAAAACCCTGTTATTTTACAGTTGGAATATAATTAATACAGGGTTTGATTATTTTTCTTATGACTTGACACTAAGCTATATAAATCCCTTTGCAAAAAAGATTTCTCATTATTATGCATTTTGAAACTATAACAATGTGACAAAAATAAAAAGCAATTGTTAACATTCTTTAGACCATTATGCTCTGAGAATTCTCTTTAAAGATAGATGTTTTCAAGATATGCTTAGAAAGTCTAGTATAGCCTCTGGAGACTTACTAATGGTCAGCAATAGTAATAGCTGTAATTAGAGCAAGTCCTATAGGCTTGGCATTCACAAAGACTGATGATTACAAAAAAGTATGTGGTTGTCAGGATGAATCCTGTATCCTGGTTATTGAAATCACAATTTCATGGGACTGCTCCTATGCATAGCTGATTCTATGGTTTAAACTGAAAGGACCTCAATTCATTAGGCGTGGTGTTTCTTTTGCCCCACAGTTACTCTAAAGTTATAAATGTATTATGATTCTACTAGGGAGGGGGGAAAAGATGAAGCAATGTCACCATGTCTAGCAGTAGTCTAGTAAACTTGTTTTTGAGGTTCTGCTGGTTTATAGCTTATGTGGTAGCTTTGCAGGAACTCCTGGGAATCATCTTAGTTACTTTGATTGTTAACAAGGGACAGGATTTGTCCATACTTCGTTGAATTAATTTAGAAAACACCAATTGCTGATCTCAGTTTAAAAACATTAGTTTTAAGTATTATATAATTCAAGAATTTTGGTGAACTTTCTCTAAAAAGGGAACTGCATAAAAATCACATCATATTGATGTGTGCAGCAACAGCAATTGACAGTCCAATGATAGAAAGTGTCAAAAGACTCTTGGAAATAGATTTTTCTAAAATCTTGTGTTGTCATCCCTAAATCTGTGTATTATGGTCAAGTTTTTCCTGTTCCTCAAGATAACTACATCTTGTAAAAGGAAAGTGTCTGAAGCATCCGTGCTTATTCCTGGAAGTACAAGATTTTCCACAAGGAGTCCACTGGCATTTGCTAGCGCATGTAAGTTTTCAAGTACTTTCAGGGTAAAAATATGCTATAAATCGTCTTTGAAATACAAGCATGAACTGTGATCCTTTGCAGAGCTGGAAATTAAGAGTAGACCTTATAAAATATACTTAGAAGGTGCTTTAAATTTAATTTAAATTTAAATTTTAATAAACTGGTCCATAGACATGATGCAGGATATAGCTGCACATACATTCCAAACAGCTGAAGGCCACCTATCATTTTTACTGCTGCTGTTAGTCAGCTGTTTCTGCTGGAGCAAGTTGAGAAGTCAGCAATCGATTAGAAGACCGAAAACGTAGGTGTTTTTTCATCTCTCTCCTCATACACTCTTGGTTTAAAGAATTCTTAGCAGTTAGTGCTTTTATAGCAGTTGCATTGGAAAATCAGCTTTCTCCAATGTGTACATCTATCACTTGCATTTTATTCTTATCTAGAAACTGCATGTGTTTCTTCAAGGGGCAGCTGATGATATGGCTAGTGAGCAAGGTGGAATCTACTGCAAGGTTGAGACATGGGGCCAGTGCTACTGATGTTTACGTCAAAAGTGTTTATTACAGAGGAAAGGATAAGGAAGAGACTTTATCACAAATGGGAGTCATCACTTTTCTACTAATAGTCTTACTGTAACAGATACTTAATATTTTCTGCAAGGGAGAGATTTGTAAGACAAAGACCAGTAGAGGCTGGAGATGCAACTAGTGGCAGAACAGCATGACTAATAAACTTAATTTTCTTGCTTTAACTGTCTCAAGTGCATCAGTATCCTTAGATACATATGTCCGTGTATCACGTATAAATTAAGAGTAACAGAGGCTAGAAAAGAAAGCGTTTTCAGATTAGGATGGAACAAGGCAGAGAACTTCGGTAACTTTTTTATTTAGAACTTAACCACACCGTCTTTTCCAGCAACAATATATTACAGTAAAATCTTTAAATAGGTGTCCAGATATTTTCTACCAGAGCCAGGCTGTAAAAAGCATTGCTTGCCTCCAGACATCCAGAGTCTATGGGCTCATTAACCTGCGTGTAACTTAGTTGAAATCAATAGAATTATAAAAGGTACATAGTGAATTGATATGAATACTAGCCAACTTTTTTTAAAGTTCATGGCATAGATGTGATCATGGGCAAAACTCTTCATATTGATGTCACAGACAGCACAGTAATCGTAATAGAAGAAATGGTAGAATTCTAACATGTCTCTGGTTTGTTTTCAGCCACGCCTTGTAAAGGACGATTTAAATTACCTTTGGAAATGATGAGCTCTGCTGAAAAGTCTAACAATAATGCAATAAATGAAACCAGAACAAAGAATTTCTATCAAGAACCTGCTGGAGTACGCATGTCATCTGTAGCTAAATCTTTTACTTAGAATAACATTAATTTCTATTCTAATTTGTTCCTAATTCATTTTTCAAAGAGCTAGAGTTTTGCAGTCAGCAATTCACTTTTACAAAATAGTGTTTTACTTTATTGCATAATGTTTTCTTGTCCTCTGGATTTCAGGTTTAATATGTCTAAAGTCAGACTGAACTCTTACAAAATTAGCCAAAATTTGCATTCACTCATCAGTTCTGACCCCAGAGTTAACTTGCTTTTACTAGAATCACAATTATTTCTTTGTGTGTAATATGAGAATGGTGTATGCATAGAATCTCAGATTAATTATGCAGTGTTGAAATACTCTTAAAAATATATAATACATTCAGCCATAGTTGTGAAATGTTAATGTCTTCAGGTTATAGCATTTATGGCATTGGTTTAAGTGCATTTTTTATTAGGCATTCACTAAAATGAAACAAAACTACATAGGTGTCACTGAACTGCAGTTTAAGTGTATGTATTTTTGCTTCTGTTCCAGCTGAACAAAGACTTCAGAGTAACATTTTCATTTTCTTTCTGGTTCTAAATGTCTTTCTGGGTCATATTCAGGTCAAATCCCGGACTATGGGATTCTGAAGCATTTTTTGATATAGCCATGCTTTAGAAAAAGGCTTTAACATAAAGAATGTGTAGTTTAGAATATTTCAAGTTTGACTTTCTAGGAGGATTTTACTAGTTTTGCTTTTATGGATCGTAATTGTCAGTATTACTTACTGTGCTTTTTAGAGTGGGCAAAGATGTATGCTAGACAATGAATTTTGTGGAACAGAACAGAAGATCAGAAAGTCAAATATCAGAAATGAGGCAAAACTACCTGAAAAGGTACTGGAATGGGCACTTCTATGAAATGAAAAAATAATTTCATATTTCATTAGGGAAAATACAAGTTTATGAGGTGATACTGCTTATAGTCCTACGCTAATATTTTCTTTTGGGTGTTATCCCGCTGTAGCGAATGTGTGCTGAAGAAGTTTTAGAAATGATACAAGAGGCAGAAATTGAGGCCACACAAAAGCAAACTTTAGGCAAGTAATTTTACAAGTGTTGATAGTCCTTACTTTTAAAATTATTTTAATTTTTCCATTTCTTTTGTAATAACAATTGATACCAAATTAATGTCTCATTTAGATGAAGCATTAGATATTGTTCCCGATTCTCAGCCAGTAGGGAGAAGCAACAAGCCTTTGTAAGTATTGGAAAAGAATAGCAAGTCACTGTTGTCGTCACTTACTTTGAAGGGAGTATTTTGAAGTATTGCCAGAATTGAAATTTTGTTGCATAGTTTCAGAAAATGCCAGAACTTAATTGTCTTGTCTTCCCTGAGAGTTGCATTAACAACTGTTGGCTGTGTAAGTCAGGTCATTTTTATTATGTAATTTTATTTTTTAATTCTGAAATTCATGGCACCAAAGCAGCACTTATATATATTTGCTAAGACTACTTCATGAACAATACTATTCTGTTGTCTTAATTAAAAACTTTAAATTGGTGAATCTCTTTATGAAAATAGTACTCATTAACAAGATCAGAGCAGGAGTTTAAGTAAGCCTTAGTAGTAACAAGGAGAGTAATTATTTCAGATGACATCAGAAGGTAAAATACAAATGACACATGGGTTTACATGAGTGAACTGTGCCATAAAAAGTAGTAGATTTGACACACCACGGAGTTATCTAGGTTCAAGGTTTAATGATGGCCATAGAATATTGTTGCCTTTTTGAAGTTGACTTAAAAATATATGTTATTTCTGAAGGTTTGCCATTTTACAATGTGTTGGTTAATTGAACAATGGAAGCAGGCTTAGGTACCAATGTAAAATGCATTGATATCTACAAGATATCACTATTTTCCTAATTTGTGATGCATGTTTATTATAATTAAGACTCTCTGCAATTCACAAATAATAAGATGGTATTATCTTTGTTAGGCTGCCTGGTCTTTTGGAGAGTTCTTCTGATAAAACCAAAACATGGAAAAAAAGAGCATGCTCTGTTCCTGAGAAGAATATAACAACTGGTGACAAGCAAAAGCTGAATCCATCATTGGCACGTACATCCCATCCAGGTTATGTTCACACTTTGTTAACTGGTAGTGTTAAGAATGTTTCAGATTAATTTTTAACCTACAGCTATGCTTTTTTTTTCCCCTGTGTTAGCTTCTATTGTTAGTGAAAGAACTGTGAAACAAAAAGCTTTTTATTCAGTTTAGAAGTATCTCTCCAGATAAACAAAGAAATCAAAAAAGAGAAGAAAACCAAGAAAACTAAATTGATACCATGAGGGAAGAAAACTACAAAAGACTTAGTGGACGGTCAGAGTGTTAATCATTTGGAACAGAAACTGTTAAGTACAGAAGGGAAGAATATTGAAACTACTACTGAAACATAATTTAAAACATTTCTTTCAGCTAGAGTGTCCGAAACATCTTTGCATTCTGATTTTACAAGAGAGGAACCTGATGTTCTGTTTAGAAAAGAGACTGCAAACCCAAAACAATCAAAGACGGTGAGAGTTTCTTACCTTCATTTCTTTGACTTGCAATTAATAGAATTGTCAAATTTTCAGTGTTTCAAAATTTGTATTTTACTTTCATTTAGTCACAAACTTATTTTTAATTGACTTTCCACTAATACCAAGTGAATTAAATAATGTCCGCTTCACTGTTTACTTTTTCAGTGTGAACTGTTTAAGATTAGTTTACTCTGAATTTCTTTTTTAAAATCAGCTTTTTAAAACATAATTCTTAAATAAGCACCAACGTGTGCTTTCCATGCACTTCTTCATTCACTTTCCAGTGTTATAGTACACAAAACCACAACATTTACAAGAAAATATCTGCTAAACTGATGCTTTATTGCTCACTGTTTGGGCAATGCAAGGGAAAACGGTTTTCGAAGGAACGTGATTTAGTACATCTAGAAGATATTTAATGAAGTGTAGGTGATTGTTGGGAACCTGTAGTTCTGTTCGCAGCTTTGCCCTTCTGCTGAATGGGTTCGAAGTTGAGTCTTAAACTCTATTTTTATAGAAAACAAAGTCTAAAGAAATGACAGATGCAACAAAATCACTAATTAGTAAAATCAGTGACAGATACAAAGTAAAGACTGATGAGAAAAGCAAAGCAAGAGTCTCCTTGGGTTCTAACAGGTATGATGTGAACTATTTACTTTTGTGCTTATTCTTGTTGTGCATGTGGCTTTGTCTGTGATCTACTCCTCTGTCTACAGTTATTTCACATCCTGCTTTCATCTGAATTGTTTGTTCGCTTCTGATAAACCCTATTGTACCGGAGAGTAGGAGACTAGTAGTCAAATAGTTCCAGTAGTTGAAATAACTACAAAGGCTGTTAGAAACTCTATTCAGTGGTCTTTCACTCACTCACCCACAACATGTTTCCTGGAGAGAATTTAACTGGGATAGTTCATGGGCACTGCACATGTTGAGTGTCTCCATCCTATTATTATAGTTTGGGGGTCAAACTTGGATTCAGTCATCAATTTTCTGATTATATAAATTATCTAAAGTTCCTAGTTCTTTCTTCCTGAAAGAGTTGATTGTTAGAGAGTTTAAATTTTTCAAATTCTTAAATAAGCAAATTAGTCTTCCCTTGCTGGAACTGATGCTTGGAGATACACTTTACATATAATTACATGCTCTCCATGTTTGATTGTAACTGGATGACAAAGGACTGGAATAGTTAGGCTGCGCCACCTTTTAAACCTTTTGGATAGGGACTTGGAAGACATGCAGAACCTACAGTATAGCTGTGTGATGTGGAATGAATTTTTCTAGAGCCCAAAAATGAAAGGGACTGATCTCTTTTTAATCCACTTGTTTTTGTATTTAAATGCCTGAATAAATTTGTTGTGCTTGATAAGGCTTTTATTTATATAAGCAGTTTTGTAATGCATATATTCTAATTAGCATTTAACAAAATGTATCCTTATTTTTTAGACTACATTTAAATAAATCCTGTGTCTCTAAGGTAACATGTTATTGGTTTTGTTGGAAGTTTTTTTCATATCAATGTACATATATGGGGGTAGCTAGTAGATGTAAAGCACAAGTTCACAAATACTGCTGAATGCTAAATATCTGTAGATGTTAATGTTAATTATGCATTGACTGTATATACTTAAAACACCTTTTAAATATTTAATTATGTAGAATAATACTTTTTACAGGCAGCTATCAGCCAGTGAAATCCAAATTAATTTCTGTTTACATATTATATAATTGAATCTGTTCCTTTTGCACATGGCAATGCTAAATATGTAGAATAAAAATATTATAGTAAATGAGATTATAGAATCCTTAAATGGAATATAGCCAGAAATATAATCTTAATGTTTTGGCGGGAAAAAAAATTCTGAGGTTTTGTTGATATCCTTAAAGGATAAATTCTGAAAGATTTCGTTTCTACTAGCTCTTTTCCCCTTTTGCCATATTGTTCTGTTGCTAATCAAGTGGAAGTCTGAGCAGCTGCTGGTTTTTTCATACGTTAATGATGAAGAACTTGCTTTTTGAGAGTGTGTATGAATGCATAGTCCAAATTTGACATAGGAGTTTTTATTTATGTATAGGAAGCAGTTCAGGATAGAAACCTGAAAACCACTACTCTTCTTAATATAACTGCTGGTCGTATTATGTAAGTAGTTAAAACATTTTCAAACAAAATTTCTAATTACCCATACCTAACTTTGTGAAATGTTCACTAGTTCAGTCTGTTGATCTGTGTGTCTGTTTGACAGGGATGATGTCTACAACTTTAACATCAGTGGGTTTGATGAGCCTACAATAAAGCTTGGAGTAAGAATATAACTGAAACTGATGTGTTATGAATAGAATATAAAGGAGCTCAGTGAACTTAAATTATGTCTACTGAAAGTATAGTTAACATCCTAAAAATTCAAGTTGTATCACTGAACTAAGTGGGGGAAAAAAGTTTGCCATCACTTTCAAATGTATAATGATATATGCTATCCTAAGGTTCTGGCCACTTAAAGCTATTGTGATGTTTTCCTGAATTAAGAATAAAAGAGTTTGTTAGGAGTATCATTATTTTTAAATTACCCTGTTTTCTTGAAAGCATTATTACCATCCTTCCAATCCCCCTTGTAAAAACATCTTTGCCCAGATGTTTGAGTAAAAAGAAAATCTAGCTAAGATAAAGCAAAAGGCAACAAAAGATAGTTTTGCTTCTTATGGCTCAGAGGAGCCCACTGAATTGGTGAAAGCAGTGAATCAAGTGGATGGAAACTAATGTATTAGTTTGAGATACTTCGGTCAGTTCCAGTTCGTTTTAACTATCAGCTCTCTTAAATAATTTCTAAGATAGAAATTAATCATCATAAGTTAATTGCTGAGTATAAAAACTGAGCAAAAAAAGCACTTACCTGTTACTGTCTGATGGCCTGTTTAATTTTGTTTAAATTGTATAACAAATGAAAACCTTCATTTGTTTCTTATTTACATTTTTAGATCCAAGAATTGCATGTTACTGAACTGAGTGTTCATACAGATCCAAACAAAAAAGGGTAGGGATGTTATATTGTGTCCTAGTCTGCTGATTGTCATCAAGAATAGTACTGTCTGCATTGTCCAGCATTCCATTATGAAAATCGAGGGAATGTATGCCTGACAATATTATCTTGACTGTGTTTTTTCAAGCAATAAACATAGCTGCTGTGGTCTCCTAGGCTGTTTTGTGATTTTCCTTTGGGAAGCTGATAAAAAGGAAAGAATGTGGTTCATGAAGAAAACAGCTTTAGTTCTCTTCATGGAACACTACGGGGATATAAACTCCTGAATAGAGGGCGGTAGTTTTTTGTTAATGATCAGCCTGCAAAGGCACATACTGTTACTGTGTGTTCTTACTGATCGTTAGCAAATAAGCACATCCTTTAGGGTTTAAGGTGGCTATTTCCAAAATGGATGTGAAAACAAAAGTAGGTACATTTGTTTGAATCCTTAGTCCACATATCACATGAATAGTAGAAAGATTTAGAACAAGTATTTTTAAATGTATCATTTAAAGGTGTTTTTTCTTTTTCTAATTAAGGAATGCAGATGACGGTAAAACTAGCACTGAAGTGAAAGGAAGAAAAAAAGTAAGGTTCAGATTTTTGTGGATCAATATACCTCGTCTTCCTGCCTTTAAATACCAATTATGTAAGTGAAAGGTATATTAAAAGTAAATCAATAACTGAAGAACTTTTTTGGTTTTTGCAGACTAGAAACAATCAAAACAAGAAGCATCTCTTTAGTGACACAGACACAGAGTACAGAGGTGATGACAGCAAGACAGACATTAGTTGGCTACAAGAATCAAGTAGAAAATCTAAAGCCCAGATAATTGATTACAGTAGAAATAAAAACTTAGGGAAACCAATAAGCACAGACAAAAGTAAGAAACTTTTTTCATATTTCTTAAGAATACTGCAATAAGTTTGTCCATAGATATTACCTGCACAGCATGTTGTGTGCTGTGTTGCAGATACAATATGTTTTTGTTGTCTTATTTCCAAGCATAAGGAATTTTCAAACTAGTTCTAATCATTTATAAAGGTTAATTTCCAAAAGTCTGTATTTTAACATGGAAAATTGTTGGAGGATGGGGCAGGCGGAGGATGTTATCAGCAGCAAAAACCTTTGACTTTTTAAAATAATGTGCTGAAAGCTGTTTACTGAATCAGTAAGTTTGCAGGCATAAAAGCGATGCTGTGATTTTGCAGCTAAATATCAAACATTTGAATATTTTGCTGATTTTTCTAACTTTATGTATTGTAACAGCAGATAAATTCTCTGAACCTGCTTGCCACGTGGATAAACTTAAAGGCAAAAATGCAAATAAGAAAAAGGTAAATACAAATTTGCAACTAGACTTGTAATACATATCCAAAATGTCTTAACTGAAGAAACTAGTTTTAAATAATTTTTCATAATTGTGTGCCATTTCTCCATGTTTATTTCAAGATCATTTGTTAAATACAGTTTGTTCTTTTCAGGTACTATATTCTTTTTATGTAATATTTAGCTAGTATTTCAGGCATAATACTAGCTATGAGTTAGAATTATTATTATACATTGATGCTTTTCTAAGTTTTATTACTTAAAATTATTGATTATGTCTATTTACTGCTTAATAGCTGTCTGCTCCATTGAATATGCCATTAGCTTTACAGTGAGGGTTTTCATGTGTCTAATGTGCTTCACTGAATTTTAATATCTTTGAGATTATAATTTCTTTAAATGAATATATGTAACGTAGTAAAACTGCAAAAACAAAAATGTTATAGATGTTAAGAAAGAATAATAATTGCAAAATACTCTAAGTGTATTAAAGTTGGGAGTATAATAAATTATACGTGGTTATGAACATGTTAATGGAAGGTGCTTGTCAACGTTTGTAAGCCACAGTTAAAAAAAACACCCCAAAACCCCAAAACTTTCCCCTGTCCCCTCCAGACTACTCTCTGGTCTCTTAGACTGTACAATAATTATTCAAATCTATTTAATGTTAGTAGCTTAAAGCTATATAGAAGCTTTTAATGTAAATCATGCATATGAAAATATGATCACCACATGTAGGAATTGATTGTGATGTCTAGTCCATGTAAATCAAAACTGAAGAAGGCTTCAGTTCTGAACAGGGCTTCAAAGCTGAGGAGGGTTTCAATTGCCCAATGTTGAATTGGTCTACTTACTAAAATATGTCCTTTTTAGTAGTGAAATTCCCCAAATCTACCCAAGCAAGTTCAAGAGAGTAGGAGGCAAGAATATCTCCTAGTCTGAGAAGCATTGCACTTACATTTCTACATCCCTTCTGATGTCAGGTCCCTACGGTACTTACAGTGAGAACATGCTTTGCTCTATTTCTAAACATTGACTGCTGAGTAGGGGGAGTGGCAGTAGTTACAATGTAGAAGGGGGACAGATAGAAAGGAAGACTGATTCTAGGATACTGGTTCCTGCTCACTATGCAGGCTTTTGGTTTTGTTCTATTTCAAACCAGTTACAGTCCAGTTTAAATGTGCACACGTTTCAGAGAGCAAGCTTTGGAAACCCACTTCAGCTTTGCTGTAGTTCAAAAATGGCATTTATTTTGCCTCTTCGCTTTTTTGATTCTTACATTCCTGACTGCACTGTGCCCTATGTGAAAGTGAAAATTATCCTCCCAAAATGCTTAGTAGACTCATGGTTGGACTTTCTGAGCTTTGGTAAAGCTTTGGTAAAGTTAAGCTTTTTTATTCGTTTTAAAATAATGGATTTCAAGTAATTAAACCACGTTTTAACTGCCATTTATTCTTATATATTTATTTATTAATCATTCTGATATAAACTGAAGATGTTTTTATTCTTCCAAAGATAAATGAATGTAAAAAACAGAATTCAAGAACTGATGAAACGATAGAACAAACCACCAGACCAAAACGACCTCGAAGAGCAGCATTAGCAAAAAATTACAAAGAGCCTTCCAGTTCAGAGTCAGAAAGTGAAAGGAAATCTTCAGCATGCACCTCTAAGGAGGAGAAATCAAAAATAAAGGTATACAATTGCACTTTATTCTTAAAAATCCACTTCTACCATATTTTTAAAGATAAACTCTGGTCTGCTTTGTACTTAGTACTCTGAATTTTAAGTGCCCAACATGAGCAAGTTGAACTGAATTTTACTTATTATTTCTAGTAGTGCCCTTTTTTAATTATGACTATTTAGATGCTAAGAAAATTAGTCTTAAATAATCTTCTCAGTCATAATAGTATTTCAGTTTCTATTTATGAAATTTATTCTGCTGCAAAGAACTATCATGTCCTTTATTTTAAAAACGTAATGATATTTTGAAAATGTCTATTAAATGGGAGGTTTTAGTGAGCCAAATTTTGTTCTTTTAGGTAATGTGATTTTAATAATGCTATGCCTATTCTGTGTACAATAGAAAATGTTGACTTGATAGAGGGTATGTCAATACATTTGCTGAATATCCAAATAGGATTTTTAGTAAATTAAGCAATGATGTTGGGTGCTAAAACACTTTCATTCTTTAAGCATAACATTTCAGTGTATATGGATAGGTCTGTAAACTTCATTGATTAAATCCTGAAGCATTGGTAATTGCCTTTAATAGTTAAGAAGTTCATAAGAATAGAAATTTGGGTGCTGAATTAAACAAATTTAGTGCTTATTGATATTAGAACACCTGATACAGTTATGAATTTAAGTACTTCTAAAGATGTTCCTTTTTGGACCTTCTGCTTGTTCAATGGTATATGTAGATAATATGGTCTTTACCTGCATATATATACACTGCCGTATGTTTACAAATAATGTTTATATAACCTTTGTATTTTAATAGAAACATATGAATAGAGAAAACAAGGATGATAATCAGCAAAAGGAACCCCAGAATATTGTATCTATGGAGCCAAAGAGCATAGCTACCTATGTACATAAAGCATTTGTTAAATCAAAGAATTCTGCAGAACAAAAGGAAATTGAAATGCCTTCATCTGAGAGTCCTGCATCTCTTGAGACAATGAGATGTAGGTATTTTGACTTTTAATTTATATAAATACTGTATCAAAAGTTGGAGGTTAAATGAGGATTATCACAGTAGTGCAATTTTATATTTATTTCATGCTTTTAAAATAAGAGATATCCCCTAATTCAGTGTGTACCACATAATTTAAGGAAGTGTATTAATATGTCACTAATACTTTTATAGGTTGGTACCGTTATTTGACATCAGCATAATATAAAAGTGCAATACATAAGTGTTAGCATGAATCTGGTAACAGCTAAAATGGTGCGGAGAGCGCAAAAAGTGGAAGCGTGGCAAGTCGTATGTCAACGCTTAAAGTAAAACTCCACACATCTGAGACTTGCAAATACTTAGAGTTGGAACAGTTAGCAATATGGGGCTTTAACTAACCTTTTTTCCTTTCGTTCCTCATGCTGACAGTTAAGTAACTGTTTTCTAGGTGCTAAAAGAACATCAGAAGGAGATGTTACTCAAGAGCATACTTACAGCGAAATATCACCTGATCTTCAGGAGTCGGCACTAGAAAAAAGGGAAATGTTAAACTTTGAGAAAGGAATCTCTCCCAATAATTTCTGTCCACAAAAAAGTATTCAAAGTACATCTCCAAACCAATCCCCTGAGACAACTGTTAGAAAGTTAACATTTGGAAATAAAAGTTTCTCACCAGTTTTAACTGAAGCATCTTTGGTAAGAATATTAAAGATACTTTACCATTATTTTAACTGAAATTGTTCCATTCAGCTGCCAACTGTTTTATGCTTTTGTACATCTCCTTTCAATAATGATTTTTTTGTTCATGTGTAGGTCAGCTTAACAACATATAAAACTGTCAGTGGAAAACGTGCAAAGGGATCTGTATCTGAAACGCATGATAATAATGAGGATTCAAGTTTCAGACATTGCTTTTCAGACACACTTTCTATTAAAGGAAGACTGCAAGATATCACTAAACCTATCATCAAAAGTAAAGAAGAGGTATGTTACTAAATCCTTTGCTCTTCAGAAGAGAGCTGCAACTTTTCATCTGTTTTATCTACTTTACAGATGGTGAGGTTTAAGGGAAATGCATCTTTCTTAATGTTAAACACTATATATAATGTTTACTTGAAACCTTCTTGGAAAATCCTTCTAGTTAATTTTTAAATATTTGAGATAAATTAGGGAATTGTTTATCATATGGATACAAGGAAAGAATTGTATCCCAACAATTAATATCTTAAAATGTAACAGGGAGTAAATATTTTCTTCTTGACTTTCAATAAAAAATAAACAATTTTTCACAAATTTAAAGAATTGCGACATCTGCATGGAAAAATTCTTGAGGTGAAGAAGCGCTCTCATAGTTTTGGCATTAATATACTACTCAATATAATAGCTACTGTAGCATTGGCAAATAAATAAAAACTGCTGTATACCTTCAAACCACTTCTCGTAAGTACTTTTTCTGGTGAAGAAAGCACTAATGACTCCTCTAAGAAATAATTTTGTTTGTGTCCTATTGCAAGAAACAGTTAGACCTTAACTGGTCATTTGACTTATTGCTATCATTAATTATTCATAGAATCATTAAGGTTGGAAAAAACTTCTAAGATCATCAAGTCCAACTGTCAACCCAACACACCATACCCACTACACCATGTCCCTAAGCGCCTCATCTACACGTCTTTTAAATACTTCCAGGGATGGGGACTCCACCACTTCCCTGGGCAGCCTGTTCCAAGGC
Source organism: Calonectris borealis (assembly GCF_964195595.1). Lineage (NCBI taxonomy): Eukaryota > Metazoa > Chordata > Aves > Procellariiformes > Procellariidae > Calonectris > Calonectris borealis. The sequence goes on along the minus strand of NC_134328.1, from coordinate 13,061,928 downwards.
CTGACCACTCCTTCAGTAAAGAAGTTTTTCCTAATGTCCAATCTAAACCTCCCGTGGTGCAACTTGAGGCCATTTCCTCTCGTCCTAATTATTGTGGTGAAGAATTTGTTTATTCTTCCATCTAGTGACACCTAGTAGTAATTCATGCAGTGATTTTTTTTTTTCCCTTACTGTAGTTGTATTCCTAGTTTAATGAAAAGCAACATAAATACGGATTTCTGATGAAGACTTCTAAAAGTGCTTTAATCTGGAAGCTGATAAATCAGTGACTTTTCTTTTAGGATTGTGTACCCGCATCTCCATTGTCTGTTTCCAGTGGAAGTAAAGTACAGTCTTGGAGTGAAGAACCTTATGGCCCCATACATGAGTCAGGTACAAACATTTAATTTAAAGCAAAAGACTTTCTATGTGTCTCCGTAAAGATTAAGAAAAATGTGTAATTGGCATAAAAATACAGCCCAAGTATTTTAATCTTGGTTCTTTTTATACATTTTCAGTATTACTCCATTTTTATTCTTTTTCTCATTTTCTTTACTGTTTTAATTACCCCCCAAAAAAATGAAAATTTGGCTCCAAAATGCAGTTACTGCAAAGAGTTAGTTGCGCTCTTAAGAAAGAGTTAGAAGCATTCCCACTGATACTGGGAAAAAAAGGGGAGGTAATGGTATTATCAGGAAAGGAGGGCTTAGGGTGAATCTCTTTAATGAGTGAGTCTTGCATGGGTCAGAGAGTTCTGTGTTCCATTGAAATCCTGTTGTTCATTTACACCAAGTTCTCATACCTACTGAACATGCCATCCATGAATGTAATGCTTATTAATTTTTATATAGTTCTCAAGCATTAAAGCCAAGACACATACTCCTAGAGTTTGGATCCAAAGGGTCAATAAAGTCGTCTTCATCCTCCCATGTCATTGTTCTAAATAATCCTAAAATTAAGCATTGTTTTCATGTTTATTATAGGACCGACTATACAGACATTTCTCAAACGAAGGTACCACAGTGATACAGAAAGCAATTCTGATGAAGTAGAAACAAGCAAAGAGGAGGAAAAGAAAGGAAACAGAACAAAGTTACAGCCTAGAAAATTATTTAAAACAGATGACGCTGTTACTTACAGGGGTTAGTTATGGAGTGGAAGTTGACTATAGTTGTTCAAAAGTTTAAAATAATGTAACAAATTAAAGTTTTAGCAAGAAAAGATAATATCTGTAAAAAAGCATTTTACATCTTTCAAAAAAGAATTAAAAAGAAATGCTAAATGTTTAGAGACTATATTCATTTAAAAAGTCAGAAAATTGGTATGAAAATAGAAACTGGTCTCAGCCATCTAACTGTGAAATTAATCTATATATAAGAATCTATATATAAGAAAAGCTGTCTTAAGCCTTGTTGTAACTTCAGATAGGATACTTTTTCATACTGAATTGTGACATTATCTTTTTTTACTTCTCTTCAGTGTCTGAAAGCATATCTACTGTATCTGTAAAAGACCTGTCTGTTTTGGATGGGGAAATCTTGGAACCTGGTTGTTCAACTATCAGTATATGTCAGAAGCTCCAAAAAGAATTTACTAAGAAAATCGAGGCAAGACATTTCATATACAACATTATTGTCTGTGTGGGTACATGTGCATATGAATGATAGCTTGTCTTACACCACAGAACTTGCTTAACAGGATATGAAAATAGCTATGTGCGTAGAACTTCACGAAATGACAGAATTCAAGTTTCCTTTTATGCCTTTTTCAGTTCCTTTACATACGTAACTCTCCAATGATTTTCTTTCCCAGGTCTGTTTTATTTTTTATCCTGTCTCAAAACAAGCTAATCTATCTAAAGTAATAAGCGTACTGCATTTTGATTTTTTTCAAATTGTCAAACCCATTAATTAAATCTATTTCCAAAAAACAAAACATGAGCCTGAATAATGCATTTGTTCATCTAAGACAGCTGTAAGCACACATCATCCATTCCGTGTGTACTTTCTCTATTTTGAGGAAATATATTTTTCAAATAATGTACTTGTAATTAAGTTCGGTAGAATTTTATCAAAAGCATAAACCTGTGTTTATTTACATTTCATTAACAGAAAGCTTTTCCTTAAAGGATAGGGAGATGATAAAAAAAAAGGTTTTTTTACTCAGTATGATCTGTGATACTAAGCAATTACAGTACTAAACATATACTACAGGTTTTTTTCCTAAAGTGAAAATAATCTGAATTTAATGTTAAAACATCCTCATAGAGCCGCTCACGGAAAATGGATCATTTTACTAAGCAATCATTAAGAGCTGCCCATGAGCATTTGACAACAATGAGTTACCAGCTCCATGAATGCAGGTCTGTAACAAAAGATTTATTTTAAAACACCCTTAAAATGCAATGAATACTTTCTAAAAGTAACTCATTTTGTTTTGGTAGGATCAGGCAGCTGGACAAATTTCATTTTGCTCTCCTTGAGGAACTTGAGAATTTTGAAAAAGATTCTCAGTCCCTGAAAAACTTGGAAAAAGAATTCTCGGTTTGTATTTTAATTGCTTGATCATGGAGAAAAGTGAATTCTTACGGAACCATACATTATTCATACCATCTTTAACTTCAGATCATTAATTCTGATTTTAAAAGCCTTTATCATTTTGCTTAAAGTTTGGTCAAATTTCAAATAATGAATTTGAGGTGTTAGGATTAGCTAATGCTATACTCTTAGAATTTCTAGATCACTGCTATGTGTTCTTCTTCCTAGAATAAACTACCACTACTACTTTTAATGGGCTTTTTACCCCACTTCATGAGCCTTTTTTTCAGCTGGCCTGTGTCTCAGGAACAGCATGTAGGCATTTGAACCTGATTTGCTGTGTGTTCTACAACGAGCCAGTTGACATTATGGGTCTGCTACTTGCTGTAATGTAAAAATCAATATACAAATATTTATATAAACACAAGACTATATTCACTTTTTTTTCTTTTACTCTGAAGGCATGGCTTAAATTATATGGAAAGTTTGATTAACTGTATAACTCCTACCCGTTCTGTGATGAGTCTGTGGTTGTAGGTTATTTTATTCATATTAGATAGCAGTCAGTTTTAGTTCAGAAAATATTAGTTCCTACTGATTATCTATTAATATTTTTCTTTCCAGACCTTTTGGAAAAAACATACACATACTTTTAGTACATACATGAAAAATGAGCAACAGAGGTTAGTAGGCTTCATTAATCCTGGGTGGAGATTTGTGTTCTGTTTATTTGAGGTGTTAGTCCAACTACTATTCTCTATGTGATTTCCATAAAATAGAGATATTAGATGAGAAAAGGGGATTAAAATGTTGTGTTACAGGGAAAATGTAATTATTCTCCATGTAAATTTCTCCACATACCTGCTGGACTATTCCAATAGTAACAATGATGGTAATATTTATCCATGCTTTTAAGTACAAATAGACTACAAATAATGGGATGTATTTATGATGTGTGTGGAAGGTTCATACGTAGCAAAGCTATTTGAACTGCCTTTTATTTCTTTAGAATTCAGATTCTTAAAACTTCATTTGAAAAGAACATCTACCATACTGTTGACTATGAAGAACATATTTTTACTTCAGAGGTATGATGAACTTTTGTTTCTTTATTGTTTTTAATAATTTTTAATTCTTTAATTTTACCAACAGATACCAGTATTGACTTTTTTCCCCAAAGAAAGTCTTTATCCTCAGCATTGTGTTAATGCCACATAAGTATTTTTATAGTTTTTCATTGTCATAAAGTATCCTTTAATGTAACAATATTCAGTGTTTTAGGGCTAGATTTCACCCATTAGAAGTTGTGTGCAATTATCTGGAAAACTGCTGCAAGATTTATTCTGTGACTTTGTTTACCAGTGTTAATCATCCAAGAAAGAACAAATTTAAAACACACGTCCCTTTCCTTAGGCAGGTGGATGCATGTGCATCTGTATCTCTCGGTTATAAACCATTTAGGGATGTAATTGTCGTCTTGAAAATGGGTTACCAATTGTGAGCAGAGAAGATGCATTCAGTATCTTTTTATAGATGCATCTGATGAAAGAAGACATAAAAGGACTCCAAGAGAAACTTCTTAAAGAAATGGTAAATGAAGTTATCTTGTCCTCACTTTTATTTATTAACTATAGCTGTTTGAACACTGAATTACTAAAAATTGTAATCTCTAGTCCCCTATCAAAAATAAAAATGAGTCAGAATCCAAGTATCACTGACACGTTATACTTTAAACCTTACCTGGGTGATAAAAGCAGCAGGTAGATATGGATATACTGTTTTAGTTCTGAGTCTTAATATGTTGAATGTTGATGTAGAAAAGAAAAGTATCATATCTGATGTGTTAAAAACAGCATATACTATGCACCAGAATTACTATATTTAAAAAAAAAGGAAGATTTTATTTAAAGTATGTGATAAATTTAATGCTTTTTGCACAGCAAGAAGAGGAACTGTGTAATGTTCGCAGAGGATTGCAGACATTGTTTCAATCAGAAGATAGACTTCTGAAGTAATATTTTCAGATACCTTCCTGAAATTCAAGGTGAATATGAACACTCTTTTATAATGTAAAATTTGACAACTTTTTTTTTTTTACATTCAAGGAAACTATTGTAATGAAAGCATATTTTCCTTAATATTATTAAAATCTTTGTGGATAAGACTTCTCCTTTTACACGTGAGGTTTGGAATTATTTTACTGAATCTGCTAAAATGCAGTATGTAAATTTTTAGATTTTTAGCACATGCTATTTTTTAAGAAGTCTTTAACAATTTTTATAGGTTATTTCATGACTTTCAGAGAAGTCACTTTGAATTTCACTTTGAATCTATGTTTTGGGTCTGTGTATACAGAATACCTCTTTTGTCTGATCCAGAATACAGTCAGACATTATTTAGGGATCAAATCACCTGTTTTGATCTCAGTCCTATTTGTCTGTGGTGTTAGACTTCAATAGGAGTTTCTAAAAGAAAACGAAACTCTAAACACTTGTGGTTGAAACTACGTTGCAAATAGTTTTATTAAATATTTCAAGAAAAATATATATTGTCTGTCTTTTTTTTTAAATGATGTTATTACTATTTTGCTTTAAATCCGTAACACATATTTGTATGTCAATTAAATAAAACTTACTGCTGCACAAATATTTCGTGTAAGACAACAGATAGCAAGAGGGTCTGCTATCTGTAGCTCAGAAATATATCCTATATACTAATACAATCTATTCCATATACTAGATTTCAGAAGATTTTCTAAGAAAAAGACCAGTGAGTCATAATTTATACTCCCCGTATGTTACCACGTATCAGCTAGAAGGTTTCTTCTGAATATTTATGATGTGCAACTTCGAAGCTAATATTTCTCTTAAATTGCTTTTAAATTAAACAAAAAACTACCTTGTATTGTATAGTTCCTTAGCAACCTTTTAATCTTTTTTAACTTGCAATCCTGCATGTATATACTGTAAACTTTTCAGGCTCAGAACGATACCTTTAATATTTTTCATTTAAGTTCTCTTAAAAAATGGGGATTAAAAACTTAGAGCTGATCAAGAAGTAACAGATGTAGAGAATAACTCATAGAATGTGCATGTCTTGGAGCTTGTCTACATTACCACACGCAGAGCTGCCTCTTTACCATGGAACTGACTCCAGAGTAACACTACCAGCATCTCAGGAGCCTGAGCTCACTCAGCACCACACTAACACAACTTCACAGCTCCTGGAGCAAGGCTGAAGAGGGTACATGCTTGTCTGTAGCTGGTGTTATGACCACAGAGGTCTCAAAAAGAATATATTAGCCAATTCTGGGGTAACAGCTCTTCACAACTTAATTACTTTATAGCCCTTGTTTTACATTCCTTATACCTCTTATGTTGTCCTTTGGTTGTCTTTAACATCATACACACTTCTCTGTCGTTTCTTCCATTATCCTCTCTACCCTCTGAACTCCTCTGTTTTTTCTCAGTTTCCTTTCTATAGTCCTAATACTGCTTTTATTATCAACACAGAGACCTTTACTTAGAGTAGTGTTCTTTAATCTAATTTTTTTCTCATGTTACTGAAACCACTCAGTCTCTATCTCTCTTATTTATTTTCATTCCAGCTAGTTCGGAATGCAGCTATTATGCTATATTGCTATTGTCTAATATTTTTTTAAAAGTCTAATAGACTGGCTTTCATCATTTTAAGTTGCTGGCTGTTATTTAGGTCCTATGTTGATTTGACTTCCTTCAAGCCCACCAATCATTTTTTCAAAATATTTATCCAGTAGAAGTTCCCTGCTGAACCACACCACTATCTGCATTTTTGGTGATACTTAACCAGTTTCCACTTATTAACTCTTTCTTGGTTTGCCCATGCAATCTGTCTGTCGTACAGGCACTTCATATATCTTTGATTTATCCTTCACTATTTCTGAGAGTAACTATTTCTTAAAGTTTATTTTCAGAGGGAAAAATGGCATGATTTTAAATTGAATTTTAAGGCAAAGTTAAGGTAGAAAACTCTTTGACAGAGGTCCTCAACGAAAATGGGAAAATCTATTGATTTCTGAATTACTTCTGTATCTTTATATTAATACTGTCTTTAAATTAAAGAAAAAAGAAAAGTCCATACTCATAGTTTGTGGCCTGAACTTGGCACTCACTGGGCAACCTACTGTAATTTCAAAGTTTGCCTTGCTCAAAGCAGGGGGTGGGACTCAATGACCTTGGGAAAGGACATAGGTTCTTACCAACCTAAATTAATCTATGACTTTATGAAGAAGATTGCTTTTATCCTTAGTGAAAATACCATCTTTAAAAAACAACTTCGTAGATCAGAAATGGATGTGATAAATTTCTATCCAATGTGCACTGAGACTAGAATGCAGAGTAATTGGTGTTCTGAGACTTCATTGATGGGAAATGGCTTATTGTAAACAGAAATAGTTGTAAATGAAATATATTTCTTATGAATTAATTTTAAAAACACAAGGCTGTGTTGTCTCTGGAAATTATTATATTGAAATTGCCAGGAAATAGTTTGGTCCACTCATCCCATCTACGTTAGGTGTACTTAGTGCTTTTCTAATTTTTCTGAGCCTCTGATTTTTGTGTTTGTTTTTTTTTTTTTTGAGCCTGTGATCACTGTCATCTCCACTAGATGGACCTCATGAAATGCTAAACTTATTTTTTTACTGGTCTAATTGAATTTTATCTGTATATGAAACAGTATTTTTCTCTTAACTGTACAAGGTTTTAAAAAGTGCACTGCAAGGCCTAAATTCTTTTCTTACACTGAGTGTATATTGGAAAAACAATACAACTGCTATTTTTAGTGAGGACTCATGATAAAATAGAAGAATGAAATTTTACTGTCCACCTATCAGTCTTTACCCCACCCCATTAGCCTCTGAAAGCTTTGAGCAGGTACAGTCAAATTTAACAAATGTAAAAATGTGAGGCATATCACAAGGGAGTGTTCACAAATGCAAAATTCATCATAGGGAGATTGCTTTTTTATTAATTTTTTTTTTTATTTGTGGATGGGAAACCCCAGGGGTCATTCAAAGCAGACACCTAAAGGAAGTGAGAGGAATTGTGCACTGCAGGCCTGTTTCTTTCTTCCATTGGGAAGAAGAGGCACAAGCTAAACATGCCTTCAGTGGCTGCCATCCAAAGTTGCAGCAGTAACTGCGCACAATACGTGGCCCAGTGGATGCATGCAGTCTCCGAACAACTTGATAGACTTGCCCACCAGTAAGCTGACAGTAGTTAGCTGACAATGATCACGTTTGGCTCTGAACTAGTCACAACTTTCTGTCTCTTACCAGACTGAAGCAGAAAAAAGGCTGGGATGCTTGTGATGGAAGGACAGCTGAGAACATGGGGAAGAAGCGAAGCGTATTGCTGCGTAACTACAAGACGGTTAAGTCGCATTAGTAATACAGCTCATAGGCATTGTTCGAAATTTTAAAAGCTGCTCTAAGTTACCCTTAAAATATTTTTGTTTATTATATTTTTCAACATCATTTTAATGTTGTTTATACAATATTTTTATTACCAGTGAAAGTATGCATCGCTGCTAAATAGGAGTGTTACATGGATTATGCATGGATTATTAGCCAAGTTTGTAGTTAACAGTGAGTCATCTACTGTTCTCAAACTAAAACTGGTTCTTCTGCTGAAGAAACTTTTCCCTCCTTTCTGTTTACCCTTTTTGTATATTACACCTATCATTATATTGTTGTTTAGAATCAATAGTATTTTATTAATAATAAAATTAAAATGATTGATAAATATAATTAACAGTATGTTGAAAGGCTAGTTATAATGTTACATGTTTCTGTGAAAAGCTAGCAAGTTACAAAATTGCAATAAATAGGAAAAAAAAAGCTTTGGATCAAGTAATTGGGTAATTCAAGTCTTCAACTGATAGTCACATAAGTCAAACATTAAAAAGTTGTATAAAATTACAGCTAGCTACAACGAAGCTAGCAAGCTTCATTGGTCCTGGCACCACATGTCCCATGATTCCTCAATTTCTTCTAGCATTGCCCTTACTGACATATATTTTAAATGTTGCGCTGTATGTTCTTACCTTCCATTCTTAAATGTTATTTTATCCAATAACTGTATTTATGCTACTTCATCCCCACACTGAGCAGCAGAAGAGAACTGAAAGTTAGTCCATCCACTGTTTGCATTGATTCTATTCACCATCTTGCAGCAATTCAGTACTAGTCTATACAAACAATTTTACATACCTTATTTTCTTTATTATTTTCACGCTTCACGGAGATCATCTCAATGAAGCTACAAGATCAAGAGTGCCTTTTTCAAGTTTTTAACATTGAATGACTTCCTAAAAGGATAGCATTTAGGATTCTTGCAGAGAAATTTTTGTCTTGTGAGTGTATGTGCCATTTTGTTGCTGTCTCGTCAGGCATGCTTTCCAGCTATCAGTGTGTTATTTTTTTTTCCTAATTTTTCCCTTTTAGTAGTATTTTGAGTAGAATTCTCAGATGCTTCTAGATGTCAAGCATTATTAGAAAGTCTGGCTTGACGTTTTTCTCAACCAGTTCTATTTGCTTTGTTACTAGCATTTAGTAACTTTTTTCTTCTTACTGTCAAGAAAGCATTAAAATTATTTGTTTGCTCAACATCAAAGTACATTGTTACATTTCTATCCATGGTTGTCCAATTTGGTAATTTTGAATGAGAATAACAGTGAACTTAATTGTCATTCTTTAGAGGGCTAGAACCTCAACTAGTGTAGAATGACAATCATGTTATGCTGGTTAGGATCTGGTCCAAAACATCAATATTCCACAAGGTGGAAAACCTTAGTTAAGATCATCCCTTTGAAGACTCTGTGTTGATAAAGAAGCGATATGATCTGGTGCATAATAATTGTAATCTCTTCCCTTCCCATTGTCCCTGGGGGGAAAAAAAGAGCTTTAGGAAACATGTTCATTTCCTGCAATAAGTAGTCATTTAATTAAAGAACAAAAGTAACAGGAATCAAAAATGCTTGCAGCTGTGATTCTGTTAGACATTATATAAAAAAGAATGAAATTATAATACATTAAATTAGTTTTTAGAACATGAACTTAAGTGTTTTACAAACTAATTGTGGTAAGTTCAAAATGTCTTATCAATATAATACTGAATGACAGTGTGTCATGTCCATTTATGTCAGAGGCCTTGGAATGGTAAAGCCTGTACATGCACAACATCTCCTTTTCCAAGATAGACTGCAAAACAGTTTAAAACAAGTGTTAAAGGAGAGTAGTAGGTTCTTTCAAGTAGCTTTGCTTCAGTCTTTTTCAGCAGATCATCCCACTCCACAAGCCATCGCTCTTCTGACTTCAGAGCGAAGTACATCTCTGGTGTTTCTTTCTGTATGTAAGTGCTGCAGAGACTTCATCTGCAGAGTCCTTCTTTCACATAAACATCAAGGTATCCTGGACTGAACTTTAGGGAAAGACTTACATATTCCCTGATGTGTGTTCAGCAGCAATATCAAAAAGTAAAGACAGATTCTTCTCAGAAGAAAATTTCTATGGCCTGTGAAATCTAGGAGAAATAAGAGACACTTTTCAAACCACTTTAAAATAAAAAAAAAAAAATTTTTAAAAATTCTGTGTTAGATTAACAAAAAAATTGTTTTTTTAAAAAACCAGTATTCATTCTGTTTAAAAGTAAAGTAACAGTATTGAAGAATATTAGCGACTTTAAGTCTTAATTTTCACCAACACATTTCCACATATCCACATATATGCCGTGACTGTAGTGCAGTTAGAGTCCTCAGGGCCCAGTCTAACCAGTTTACAGTTATTTGGGAGTGCAAGTGCAAATACAGGTGTGGGGTTGATTTTAGTTTTTTTCTTTTAGGAATTAAGCCACAGGTTGTCATTGGTAGAAATATTCTTTATTGTGCAGTGATCTTGTTATTCTTTAAGAGTTAAGCAATGTTGAGCTGATGCTTTGGAAAATATGAGGACATACTGTTGGTTTAATGTACAATAGTCTTAAGAGTCTGTCTGGAATAAATATACTCTTGCTCTGTAGGCTTGTTCTTTTGGCTGAGGTATGTAATTAAAGTCCCAATCATTTGTAATGCCTTAGCACTAATTGTAAATTGTAAGCCTGTTTACTCCTAATATCCTGAACAAATTTCAAAATACATCATTATAATCTACTTAAACTCCCCAGGTAGCTTCAATTAGAGAAGGTATATCTCACTTTCAGACTTAAACTGCAGCCATCCTATTTTGTTTTCCTTATATTTCATTCTATCAGTGCAGTGATGTCTTGCCATAAACATTGAGTCTGAGTCCTGTAATGTTAAAAAGGCCCCAACAATTGCATGAACAGTCTAGAATTATATAAATATAGCATTTAATCAATGTACATCGCATTTATGACTCAAGTGTATTTGCCTAGACCATCTTTTCATTGAACATCTAATACTCAGTTAAGCCGGAATTCATTCTGAGTTCAGAAATAAGCATGGAAATGTGGGCCCAGGCACTGCTGCAGTGAGCCTTCCAGAATGCGAGACTGCACACCAAGTTCCTTAGCACAGCGTTAGGCAACTTATTTTAGCAGCAAGCACACCTGAGAATGCTTACAGACGTGGCAAGAGTACACTGTGCTCCCAGCAACTCCTAAAATTGTGTTTTAAGAGCAATTGGACTTGCTCAAGAGACCGAATAGAAATTATAGGAAATAACCGATTGCTTTTTCAGTTTTTCTCTAACTAACAAGGTCTTTTTGCAAGTAACAATGGCTGTGGAATCAGCCTCTCACATTTTTTCCCACTTAGAAAAGGGAAATGAATGTTTTCATGCATGTTCAAACATAGTACCTGTCATCAGTGCTGGCACATGAAGCAAGCACTAGATTGACTAGATTCACGCTGGCCCAACCACTCGGAGAGTGACAAGAGTCCAAACCAGTTCTCTCTCCTGACCTCTCCGCTAGACTGCCATTAAGTGTGCTTTGGGGGTTACACTCCTTCCAATAGCAACTGGATTGACATTCAAGTGATACTGAAGTCTACAGGCTGAATCCATTAGAACAAATCCAATTAGAACAAATGTATTATGGGCATTATGTATGCCTTGTTATGGTATGTAGAATTTTGTATTTCTTAGCAGGGAAGTTGCAATGTTTGTGATAATAAGGTTGCACACAAGTACATTTAATTCAAAAACCTTTATATAGTGTATTAAGTTGTTTGTCTATTTTAAGAAAAAAACATTTGTTTTTTTAGGTTATACCCTACATTTAATTTTTTGTCATCGCTTTTGAATCTTCAGTGCAAAGAATGCAAGCTGAGTGATGTTCTGGAGAAGGTTTGGGGGCTTCTCAGTACATGCTAGTCAAAGCAAAACAAAAAAAAAAGTCAGAAAATCCAGGTTCTGGACAGGAAGAGAAATACTTCCATTTTCTTTTAAAGTAAAGCTTCCTTTGCATATTCTTCTCCACATCCAGCATATAAGAGCAAAATCTACAGATTCAGGACTCAAGCAGACTGCTTTTAGCAGGCAGTGGAAATAAATAGCTGGAAAACTGACCGTGTCAAATGTTTGCTTGATGCATGTACCTCCATTTCATTACTTTTGTATTCATTTAGTTCCTTCCGAATTGCTGCCTAGGAATTGAAAATAGAAGAAGGTTAACAAATAATTTTGTATTTATAAGCATTGTAAAATACCGGACTTGCAGAGCAGAACAGGAGTTTCCTAAAGTAGAAATAATAGGTATTGGGCATAGCAAAGCATACTATGCCAGTAGAGATACTGAATATTTAGGTTATATGGATTGGTGATACGATCCTTCTTATCATTCATTACTGATTGCTGATAGGGTCACTTCTGTCTAGAAGCAATTCTGACAGGAGAATAAAACCACAGTGCTTATTGTCTCATATTTAATAAGATTCCAGTTAAAATTTATTAAAGATTAAGAGAAGTTGCTGAGAAATTGATCAGCTGGTCAACTGACTTTTATGGAATTTCAATGTGTGTCGTTTTTTTAATAAAAGTCAGACTGTTTGCCTTATCACAACTTGCAAATACCAGTCCAGACTGTATTATCACCTGTATCCATAGGATTGCAGAGTCGTAAGTGAAGGAAAATGTTCTCTTTTGGTGCTTAATACAATGAAATTCAAGACTATAAAAGTGAGAGCATTCTTTTGTTTAAATGGCAACTGTGAGTGAACTGGAACGTACTGGTGCTTTCAGAGATTCTTATATATTTGGTACTTCGTAGTTTAGCTACCTAAAATTGCGAGGCTTGTACCCATGTCCATGTTTTATATCAGACATTTGGCTTATTAAAAGAAAAATGAGGAAAAATAATGTATTTGTCTACTCTGAAAGAGAAGTTTTTCAGTCACAAATGCAATGGTCAGAGTCTTGACCCTGAATTCCTGAATGCCACCAGTATATGCAGTTGAACTCTGTCACTTTCTTTTTAGCTTATAAACCTGCCTATTTAACAATATAAAACCAGTAAAATTAGGAAAAGCCTAATTTTAATACATACCCAGTACATACAAGGAAAATACAAAATCATTATTCCATTGATTAATATATTAGTGAGCTCAGGAGAACAGCTACTGTAGTAGAAATACATTGTTCCTTTTCTATATGAGTCCTCTAAAACCATTTGTTAACTTTTTGCTGAGGAGACACTGGAATGGAGAATGAAGTGTTCGACCTCCACATCTCGGAACAAAGCAGTAAGTAACGGTCCTGTATGTGCCATTTTACCCAGTAATTATCTCAGCATCCCTAATCTTTCTGCTTGCTGAAGCCCTGAAACTTCAAAACTTCTTCAGCAACTGTTCTATCTGGAATCATGCTGAACTATTTTTCCTACTACTTAAGCACCTAAATGTGAAAATTAATTTAGGATGTAAATCAGCTATGTGGCAGGTATGTGATGGAACAAAAACAAGTGTTTGTTTATGCTCGTGAAAATGTGGGATCAAGTGACTCCTTGAGCATTCATAGGAAACAGGAAAGGAAATATCTGCGTGTTTAGAAACATAGTGGAGGATATTTGCATGTTTGGGACAAAACTTCCAGCCTGAGGATAAATGTTAATACTGCATTGGTTGGAAATGTTTTTGAGTTGCAGCCCTAAAGCATTAAGAAAGATTGTATCCACCTTTTCCCCCCCCACCTATGATGGGCTGGGTAGAAGCCTTTATAGTGCTAAATAGGCATTTTTATAAATAGCATTTTTTATGACAGTATGCATTGGTCAGTGTGGTTTCAGCATAAAAAATAATGGTAACATTTACAGAGATTAAATGTCCCCGAGGTTAAATGTCTGTGCAGAATCTGATGTATCATTATAGACAAAGCAGGTAGAAAGCAGTAATATGTCATTTTAATTACGTCAGTACCTTATCTGCTGCTGATAGTCTTGTCCATGGTTTATCTGCTCGCCTGTCGTAGTCCTGTGCTTTTGCCACTTCCACATAATCACTGAATCGAATCAGGATTTTTCTGTCTCTTAGTTCATCAACTGTAGGTCTCTGGTTAAGCTGAATTAAATAGTTTTGTAAAATAAAACCAGTGTTAATGACAAAAATATCAATAAAATGTGCAACATTTTCTGCTTCCCATCTTAGCTTAGTGTACATTTATGTATATGGAAAAAAATCCCAACCTTTGGAAATTCCAGGGAAATATTCAATCCTTCAGAGGATTGTTAGGAGACTAATACTGGTTTAAATGGAGTTGTGGGCTACAGCACAGTGGCTTTAACCTCAAGTGACAAAAGAGAAAAATATTTTAACCTGGATATTGATAAAATGCATTTACAATATGTAAAAGGAATCATAATGAATTTGTTATGATCTATGTATAATATATGCTGTAGGAGTTTTCTATTACAGTCAGTGGCAGATTATCTGTGTAAGGTTTTCAGGACTGAACCCATTGTAAGAATTTCAATTTGGCTTTAACAAGTTATCAGCATATTTGGCTTATAATTTCAGTAGGGATTCCTAGGAACAGAACAATAACAAGATCTAGTTCTGATCCTGAGAATACCTTAAATGCAAAGAGAAATTTATTGTGGGAGCACACCTGGTGCTCAGCAGGGAGTCAGCTCGACTACTGATTGCTACAAAGAACGAAGTAGTCCTTTTCTAGCAATATACTTGCAAAATACACAGTGTGGAAGCAAATACCCATTTTCTGATTTAAAGTTTATATGTAAATATTTTACTTAATCTCATGTAGCTGAGATAAGGTAGATATTTTTGTAATTCACATTACTAGGTACCACTATCTCAGACATTGCTGAGGAGGATGTATATTAAGGGAGATTTTGTATAATAATGGCCTCTATGACTGGCTGATGTTATGTTAGCTTTGCTAAATTTCTAAAAACTAATAGAAGGTATTGCAAGATTTTACCTTTCTTGTCAGTCTCTGTTTGATTTCCCTTCTTTCTTCCTGTTCTGTTTGATCATTTCGTTCTGCAGAGAATACAAAAAAAAAAAGATGACTTTCCTCATGAGGAGGATTGGTATTTTCCAAAGTTCCAGGCAATAAAAATTAGAGCACAGAAAAATTAGTATCTGGTTCTTAGTTGTATGTTTTGTTAGTTCAGTACATCTCTCTGGTTCTCTATTAGAACATATCGTTACCTCTCCGTAAGGACAACGTACTGGTGCCAGTGTCAGCTTTTCCTGTGCTCTAAACTCTAATTCCAAGGAGATTTAATAAAACAACAGCAGCCACACCAACTCTCCAATTGTATAAACTTTAGAAGGAAAATCAAAATATTCCATAGTTATCATTTTTTATTCTCCACGTTGCTGGAGCCATTCATTGCTGTGAAAAGACTTATTGCAGCAGCTCCAGGGAAACTATGTTCTTTCCTGTATAACCTTATTCTAAGGCTGCATCTTTAGATGGTCACACTGCCACAGTTGTTATCTTTGACTTGCATGCTTTTTTTCTCTGCTATTCAGGATATGCCACTGACATTAGAACCTATTTATCCTCACGGGGTTTTCTTTTGTAGCATTCCATTCTAACCTAAGCCAGCTTGCTTTTGTGTATTGTGCCTATTAACATTCAAGCCGTGATAACTCCTACACACTGGGTCTAAAAATAGACTAGAGTGCTGTAACACTGTGTGAAATATATCCTTTGCCTTAGGAAACCAGTTAATGGCGTTTCTATTTCTAGTACTATCTGTTACTAAATTCAGGCATGAGCCTATGACCTGAACAAAGCTGAAGACCTAGACAAAAATGTTTAACCATTCTGGGATTCTCTAGATACTACTGTGAAGTTTATTATACCACTTGCATTAGGTATTTCCAGTGTTAAAGCACACACGTGATTTTTAATATGCCTTGAAAAAACACTAGCACTGCAGATTAGTTTCCAAAATGATATTTTTAGTAATGAAGTATTCTCCCTTATTTTTTACGCTCATTAGATTACACTGAAATTATAAGTATCTATTTAAAATAACATAGTAGTGCATAGCTACAACTGGCTATAGCAGAAATGTAAATCGAATCTAAAATGCTATAATGTGCTATATTACAATTCGGTGGCAAGGCACACAAATTTAAAAGAGAATAGGACAGCTAAAATTAGTGCTCTGTCAGGGCTAGGCAGCTATTTAAGTCTGGAATGTTTAAAAAGAGAACACGCTTTAAAAAGTAGAGTGTATTCTAAGATGTAGAGATACCTGCAGGAAGTTACTAACATGCTTCACTGAGTTTTAATTCACCGCTTTTAGAGTAGATATTCCTATCTATATATTTTTATTAAAAGAAGAGAATTTTCTGTGGCTTAGGGCCTTTTTAAGATATGACTATGATATACACTGAGAGAATTCCTAAAGAAAAAAACCAAATACACATTTCTGATCAAGAAATGCTTTTCCAAATATACTAAACATGTATAGTGACCCATTTCTCTGAGACATTCACTCAGGTTCGGTGCTTATTCTGAGCTTCAAGAAATAAAAGAAATAGTTATTTTAGAAAATATAAAACAAGATTTGATAGGAAATGCTAGCAAAGGCATTATAAAACTCAGGCGTTATTACAGAGAGGTTCTTCCCATCAACATCGCTCTGCCTACACTTTGATCCATTCATTAGTGAGGGCTGGTTTTATAAATCTCAGTAGAGAGACACTCCCAATTATGAAGTGGCATGTGCAGTACTGTAATTCATTTTGCTGCTCTGTGAGTTATTCAGGGAACTCTTAGCTGTGCGTGACACTAAAACAATTCCTGGTGTTAAGAATGAGCGGGGGATTGTACAGTGTGATTTAAGAGATGCTGCCTTCTTGAATGTGAATGTCAGCTTTCTGTTGAATACAGGAAGAACACATGTGAACACCTGGGTCGTGATTTTAGTTCATATGCTTTTCGTGCTTTGTGGTAAACCAGCAGTGTTTCTATAGTTAAAGTAAAGGACTTAGAAGATCAACAAAGTTGTAAGAAAGTGTTGCCTTTAAGTTTGCTTTTTAAGTATTACTTTTATCTCAGAAACATCTCCCTAAGGGAGATAAGAAATCACTTTTTTTAATCTTACTGAGATTTGTTTTAAAATAATGTAGTTGGACTTAGGCACTTGCAATATGCTTCTCATTTTGACAGAGTTGTACAAATGTGAATTATTAGTCCACAAAGCAGCTTTGGGGGTAGCATTGCTTCCGTTAGCAGTATGTATTATGAACATCAAAGATGTTAGGAAACATAGGATGCAACTGTACAAACCCTGACAACCTGGAGGAGGTTGTAATGATTTCACTGAAGGGCATTTATACTGCTACAGCTTTGCATGTCAGACCCAATCCAGGTGTTTTTAAAGTCCGTAACAAGAATGTCGATATCCCTATTAATAAAAGGTGACTTTACTAATTTCCAAATTCACTCAAAACTGAGGCTAGAGTTGTTGCATCTGTCCAGCCTTTTAAAATTACAACTGAAACAGCTAAGTGATGACCTTAGCTCTTTACAAGATACCTAGCTTTTTATATAATGGAAGAGGTAAATAAAATAGAAGTGGTTCTGATCTCAGCTGAACCTGTATAAAGCCTGAGCAACTGAACTGAAGTCAATAAATTTGCTCCATGCTGGGAGCTCTTTAAATGAGATATACAAATCTAGACCAGTATGTTTAGCTGGCATTCAGGAAATATCTTTAATTCTGCTTTATCTTCTTTCTGCTTTATCTCTCTCTAAGCTCATTATATGAATGTATTCAAACTTTTTTATTATTAAAGCTGGTCAGTTTAACCCAGATTAAGGATGTAACCAGCACACTTCAAAAAGTAAACATAAAGGAACAGATTTTTTCAGTAGAGATCAGCTCTTCCTTAGCTAGGAAGAAACCCAAGGAAACAGATTTTCAGAGATCTTAGGTACTGACCCATGAAAATCTGGCCCCACATATTTCAGAATCTTGGGTTACTGCTTTTTGTTGTCTCTTGTGGTAGATGACAGGTGAAATTAGGCCAAGTTCGTCCATTCACATTTGCAAAGAATGTATCCTTTTTCTCATTTAGCTATGCGTGTGTTAGATGATACGTTTAATTTTACCATGTGCTATATATGCATTGGAACAGTACTGGAAATACCAATAAATATAAGTTGACTGTGGAATTCCTTTGTGTTAAAACTGAAATGAAATCCCCAATTAACTTCGATGGCAAGAGCATGAGCTTTTTTCTGTGAACTACTAAAAGTTCTGAGACATTAAACTTTAGGTAACAAAATGTAGATAACTTTTTTCCTAGCGAATTACAATCACATTAATAATTAAATATGAATTAAATAGAATAAGCAGCATTGCTTGTATGACATAAACTTATGTGGCTTTATGTTTTATGCTTGTTTAATGAGAAACAAACTATTGTTCACATCATTCTGGTTTTTGTCTTTCAATACTACATAGACCATGAAAATAACAGAAGCAATATACTTTTCCTTCAAGCAGATGGCCTCCCCCTTTCTCCTGTCTGAGACCCATAATAGAGACAATTTCAAAGCTCTCTCTCACCTTCCCTTAACGTAGAGGATTCCCAGCACTTGTAAGGAAAGGGATTATGTTCATCACTTGTTTGATCAGAACACCAATCTTTAGGAACAGAGTTGCAAGTTTCTGCCTTGTGTTTATTTGAGAGATGTTGAGAAACAAACTATTGTTCACATCATTCTGGTTTTTGTCTTTCAATACTACATAGATGGGTTTCGAATGCTGCAGGAATCAGAATTTACAACTTGAGAAAGGCATGCAATTTAGTACAGAAAAAAATGACTTGTTCAAATTTAGGCTTTCAAATCATTTTCATTCCAATTGCACTGTTATGGATGTTAAGAGGGGAATACAATCTTAGTGTCACACAGTGCAATGAGAATTGGACTGATGTTTTTCAAGATGTGGACTGTCCCAGCAAACCGTACACTGAATACCACCAAGGCTGACGTGGAATGGAGAAAGCATTTATAACAGGCCTGGAACTGTCCCTCTAATAACTCTAGTATCTCAGAATGATCTTTCTTTGACTTGTCTTTGGGAAGGCCTCTAATGATATGAACTTGCTAGGAGAATCACACCTCTGCAAGGATGCTTTTTCCATTCCACGTCAGCCTTGGTGGTATTCAGTGTACGGTTTGCTGGGACAGTCCACATCTTGAAAAACATCAGTCCAATTCTCATTGCACTGTGTGACACTAAGATTGTATTCCCCTCTTAACATCCATAACAGTGCAATTGGAATGAAAATGATTTGAAAGCCTAAATTTGAACAAGTCATTTTTTTCTGTACTAAATTGCATGCCTTTCTCAAGTTGTAAATTCTGATTCCTGCAGCATTCGAAACCCAGGACATGTGAAAAATTAAAACTTTTAGGTACAGAAAATAATCCTAGTGAATTAATTTGTCTATTTAAAAATAATATGTTCTAGAAATGCAACACTGGTTTCAACAAACACATAAAATACTTCAGGAAAATAAATACTCACGTTTAAGTATATTTCTTCTTTCTAGCTCCTCAACAGCAGGTCTTTGGCTGAGTCGCCTGCGGAAAAACACCAAAATCACATTTTGTACCATGCCTGGTTCTTTGGAAAGTCTGCAGTATTCTGAGTTCTGGTTGGTGTTTTCCTCAGGGAGGGGACTACAAAATCCCTCTCCAGAACTCAGGAAGGAAAAAAATACAAGAATCCTGGCACCAGAATGCTTTCTTATATTACGTTTCCCAAATGTCAGCAATGCAGGTAGAAGTTCTTCTCTAGTTTGCTCTGCTGTCAGTGAAATGCTTCCTCAGAACGTGCATCCTTTTCACCATACTTTCCAGACAGTCAGTTGGAACCAGTGCTCTCCAACAGTTAAATTCACTCTTGAGGGGGTATTTAAGGGGTTATCAAATGAGTTTCACAGTGATCTTCTGTAGCTATCACTGTCTCTACCTTTTAATCTCACGTAGCAGCAGGCTTCCTTTATTCTAGTAACACCAGTGGTGCATCCTGACAAAATGCAGACTTGCCAGAAATAAAGCTTTCCTGTGGTTTCCCGACTACACATCTAACAGACCAATCCAGCAGCTCTCCTCCTGCCTGCTGAATAAAATTCGTGTGCTGCTCACAGCCTCACGCTGTCTGAACGGAGTGTCTTATGCAGTTTCACCTCCCCTTTTCAGTAGTGCTGCTTCAGGATTGAGTCTTCGAATCATATGATCAGTGCCACAGCGATTTTATTCTGCATACTAAATGAGACTTCCCCACGAGACACTGCTAATATCTGCAGAGAATCTCAGGTAATTGAACCCCTCCCCTAGGCAGACACACACACATGCTGCATTTGCTAGCTTTCAAGTAATAATCCAGCAAGCAGATCGGAAAGAGTTTATGCTTTCTGGCCTGCATTCTGGCAACGTTAAGGATTCTCATCGTCTCCTTTCCAGCAGATGTTGCCAAGCCAGAGATGAAGTTACAGAGACAAAGAAATACTCAGAGCAGGGACCACACTGCAAAGCACTGCTGCAGTAGATATCCCTCTACTGTGTATAGGAAATAAAGGAATGATTATAAAGTGATGCTATAACAAGATCTACATTTTATCAAATATATAAGAGATTAAAAAATGACGTAACAGTTAACAGACTGTAAAAGAACCAGTAAAAGTACCTGATTCTAATTTTTCCTTGTTTTGTAAGCCTTATCAAATATACCTTCAAAATCAACTCCGTATTCATATGTTATCAGACCAACACCCCAAAATTTGAATGCAACTCCTTATCCTTTTTTTTAATTAATTTCCCTGAGATCACTGGGAAAGCTTTCATCTTTGGCAACAGGAAGGCATCACAAGTACTATACCAGATTCACACCAACAGAAAACTTAGATGATGAGCTCTTGGGCTTAGAAACACCTACAGCCTAACTCTCTTCTTCCTACCTAACACTTTGTATCACCTAAGGTTTTTCTCCTGGTCTCTGGATTTCTCTTTGGAGTAACGAGTCGGATACCCCAGCAGTGGAAGCTGCAATAATCCAAACTGAAACAGGAATGCTGCTGAAATGCCCTACTAAAGGCTTTAAACATGTATTTTTAATTCCTGTTACCCTTGGACTCCTCCCTCCTCACTCATTTCCCTGTACGTCTCAGAAATGATACAATTCTGGCTAGGTTTTGTTTGAAAGAGATTAATGTGCATTTTATAATATAAATCAGGGAAGAATTACTTACTCGGAGAGCTTATCTGCAAATGAATGGTCCACCCAACCTGCTGTTCACATGCCTCTCTCTCAAGCCATTCTTAATTACAGCCCTTCCATGCGAGATTTATAGATTCTCCCAGAATCTGTACATTAGATTTCAGAGGCCCCTTTTAAACTGGGGAATTAAAAGCCTAACAGAAATGATTAAAGCAGTATGAGAATGCATATGTATATGAATGCTCTGTATATTTTTTTACATATATAGTTATAATATGTATGATGGTTAATTATTTAAAACCCTGTTTCCCTTTTGGCTTTGATAGACACATGGTAGGTGCCCAGAGACAACAACATATTTCTGTGTACACGCTGAGATTTACCCACAACAGAAGGAAAAGGTGCAGATATACACACGCATATATATGCACGAAAGGGCATTGCATTTTTTTTCCTGAGTTTTTCAGAGATACAGACCACACTTCCAAGCTTTTTGTCATAGTCACGAAACTAGATGTGGACTTTCCTTCAAAATAGAATTCTAACAGGATTTTGGGAAGCTGGGGATAGAGTGAAAACACCAAATACAGCAAGAGTCATGATCAAACAACAAGAAGTGGCCACACGACTGACATCGTTGCTACCAAGGTGTAGGGACATTTTGTTTCTATCATTTTTTCTGTTCAGGAGGAGCCTCTCTCTGCCCAGAAACCCCTTTCGTTTGCTTTCTCCGCTGTGAGAGCTGTGCTGCATGGTGGCGGGGCTCCAGGCGAAGGGGAAATGGCGTGAGTCGGTGAAGGTGAAGGACTCCAATGTCTCCACCAAGGGCTGCTGATTGTAACGAGGGGAAGCAGCCGTGAGCGCAGCCCAGCCGGGCGAGCAAGGGCCGGGGGGCCACGCGTCTCTGCTGAGCTGTGCTGGAGTACGTCGGGACGTGAGAGGCCCTTTCTGCAGGAGGGTCTTTCCTACGTCCGGAGAGGAGCGTGCCTGCGCGCGGAGTGCGCTGCCTTCCCTGATCGTCCATCGTAGCAAGAAACTTGCTGCTGCTGCGGGTATTTACTGCGCAAGCAGAGCCTGTCCTGCCTGAGTTGCTCAGCTGCTTTCAGAGGATGGAGGAGGGTGCTTCATCCCCCCACGGGGGTCTAAGCAGCCCCAGCCCCTTGTTTCCTCAGAAGGGGACTCGCAGTCCCTCTTGATACCACTGACTTCCCTCAAAACCCGCCTGGGCTTGGAGCGAGATAAGGACAAACACATTTCTGAGGGCTCCTGTCAGGTCAGCGGCTCAGCGTAGCGCAGGAGAAGCTGCCTACCCC
The DNA here is from genome assembly GCF_964195595.1 of Calonectris borealis. Lineage (NCBI taxonomy): Eukaryota > Metazoa > Chordata > Aves > Procellariiformes > Procellariidae > Calonectris > Calonectris borealis. The sequence goes on along the minus strand of NC_134328.1, from coordinate 13,039,386 downwards.
TGTCAAAAATGCACGTCCCTCTTGAAAAGAGCTTTTAAGTAAGAAAATGTTTCAGATGAGTTTGTGTCTCTGCTTGCATGAGCTGTTCTCTGGGCCCTGTGGGGCTCCGTGTGCTCTCCTGAGCAACAAGTGCTCTATTTTGGATATTTATTTCATATTTTTCTGTGAAACTGTTAAAACATGAAATCCTGCCCCTGACAGAAGCAGGAAACACCCCCTGCGCATTGAGCTCGGTGCGTTTCCTCAGCAGGCGGCCGTCCAGCCCTGTGGAGAGGCAGCGCCATGGCCTCGGAAACGCCGCCACGCCTCAGGGAAACCTGGCCTGAGGAAATGGCGGCCGGCTCTCCTCACACCGTTGTTGGGGAGTGCAGGCCAGGAAGCGGGGACTGAGGGACTAAGGCTCTAGGGAGGGGATGCTCAAATCTCCTATGTTTAAAAGAAACAAACTCCAGCTGAATAACAATTATCAGCAGACTGCGTCGCAGCAGGGGAGCTGCTGTGTGATCCCGGAGGATGAAGCAGGCGCCTGCCATGAAGGAGCCTTTGTGAAGGCTAAAAACTGACCCCTCAGTGGACTGTGGATGATCGCCACAAGCTTTGCACAGAGAGGATTTTGTATTACAGAGCCACAGGCCGTTTTGAAGCAGAGTCCTGGCTCGTTTCCTGTGGGTTCAGCAAAGTACCTGCACCTGAGCGTGGGTGGTTGCAGGGCTCCACCCTGGGGCCAGCCTGCATCCAGCCTGGGTGCCGTGCTCCCGTGCTGCTCTGGTTGCAGGAGCCATTTGACGGCCTGAAGTGGGTATGAGACTCCAGCACTGCTGCAATGTGGACATGTGAGTTCTGTGCTTTCTGGTTCTGTTGTTTTTTTCACCTAGGGACTCATAACCCCACGTGGGACTCGCCTCAGGGAGGTGACTGTAAGCTCCACTGGGAGCACTGAAGTAGTGCACCACTTCTGTTGTGTCGCAATAATGGTTTCTTTTCAGTTGATTTAAATTTAGATATCTATTTCTTGCTTTTGGGAAAAGCATCCAATTAATGCTGTTGTGTTCTTGGGTGATATTAAAATCTAGGTTTGTGTATTTTTGCACTGTCTGCTGAGGCAGGAGTGCTCCCTCTGAGCACCTCTGCAGGGCCAGCCATTTTTGGAAGGGTCTTGAAACTTTCTTGAAAACTCTCAAGTAACTCGCAGGCAAGTCCTATCTCTGTCCAGATCCTCCATGGTGTAAATGCATGGACTGTCATTGATATTGCCATGGTCTCATGTTAAGAGCACTCCAGGAATTTGCTTCTCCATTAGCTTAAACCAAGGGATGCCAAGAGCAGAAGTAAGTGGAGCTGAACCTGCAGCGCCTCAGTCAAGGCGACTGCAGGTGCCTCAGGGAAACCGAGCAGAACTGGAGGCATCAATGTCATTTTGCTGTAAATGGTATTTGGATACAGTTCAGACAGAATTTGCCGTACATGTGTCAGTGATGCTCCAAGTTTGGATAGACACCAAAAGCTGAATATTTTATCATAATGCTAAAGCAGTCACCATAAGTTGGGGGCGCGGGGGGGGGAGGTAGGACAACACACAGACACACAACACTACACTGAGCTATTTCTTAAATTCAGAAAAATAACAAAGTTTATGTGTTATTGTTGTTCTGTGCAAAGCAAACATAAACCTTCAAGCACCAGGTGTTCTTCAGCTGTTTGAAGTTTGGGGAGTGTTCTGGGGGTATCTTCAGATTACCTTTAGAATGTTTTCACCAGTAATTTGGGCTCGGGAAGATAACTGGATAAATTTATATATTTCCACCTCTCAGAGGGCAAAGACTTTGCCTGCTCCCTTGTCCTCTGCAGTGTTACTCCTGAGGGTGAGAGGAGCAGGTCATTGCAGGATAGCTGTCGCCTGTGGCTCGCCCCGAGAACACCCTGCAGGTACGGCCATGTGCTCTCTTGGTCTTGGTGTGGAAGTACCACGGGTGCTGAGAGTCTGCACATGGCCTCAAGATATTTGTTTTCCCCATGCAACGTGCACATGGGAATCCTGTGACGTTCATGAGTGCTCCATGCTGGCTCTGAGAGGGACAATAAATCTATGCGTGTCTGGCTGTTTCCTTGATGGTACATGTGCAGTGTATAATTGTAGCAAAACAGGCTGCCCAGGGAGATAACGAGTACTGCCCCTATCAGCCCGATGGGTGCAGAAGTCTCTGTTGGCTGGTCTGGTGGAGTGGGCTGCTGCCCTCTGCCACAAGAGTCCAGTTTGAGGTCCTGTTAACTAACATGTTCAACACGTGCACAAGTGCAGATGCTAGAGTCAGCCTCAAGGGGAAAACCACTAATTGCTTGTTCCCTCTGGAGAAAGGTCATGTGTTCGTGAGCCCAGCGACTCTCACATGTACCTGTGACTGCTGATCAATAGATCAATATTTACTTCACACAGTCAGATTGTCTCCTTCACATTCAAGGGAATTAATGTCTTGGGACCAGCATTACATCAAGGTTGATGGTATTGGACTGTTACAGGTGACTCTGAATACTCAGCAGTCCGAGGATTTGCATTTCACTAGGATCCCAGGGTCTGCTATCAGATGGGCAATGCATCAAGATGTCCTACAAGCAGGAGATGCTGCCAAGTTCTCTGTCCTCATAGTTAACCTCAGCAGTGTCTGCTTTGTCCGTTGTGGGAACTGCATCTCAGCAAAGCCACAGCAAGCTGTCGGCTTGCAGGTGTGGGCACCGAATAACTGATGAGAGAGAAACTTGGAACAGGTACAGCGCACTTGTATGCGTATGGGGCTATGCTGACTTCCCACACCTCAGACAGTCCTTCCTTTCTAGCTCCTGTAACTAGTCTGCAGTCTCACCTGCCTGGCAAACCCTAGCAAGTGTTCAGCAGAATCCAGTGCAAAAAAGCTCGCGTTCTTGGTTCATGGAGTTTCTTATCTGTCGCCAAAATGCACTCCTTTCTTTTCCAAGTATATGTTTGCATGGAGTCTGTTGCACAGTATCTGTATATATGATTGTCATAAAATTGAATTTCTTTTGGATTTGTAGCTGAAGCCAAAAGGCATACTTTGGAATCCTTTTTCTGCTCTTCCTCTGTTAGATCCATGTGATTCTGATAATCTTCTACAAGGGGAGGGGTAGACTGGGTAGACTGGGACACGTGCATGTACCCGTGGACTCTGGACTGACAAGTGAGCAATCAATCCAGCCTTCAGTAAGTGAGCTGTAGCCAGCAGCAATTGCATTGATTGTCTCTTGTGACAGGTAGTTCTGCAGATGGCGTTGGGAAGGGGGGTGGTGGGGAGGATCCTTCTCACAGGAGAGCTCCAGCCCAGGCAAAGGGAGGAGAAATGGGAGTGCCCTGTGCCGGCTCTTCATAAAGCAGCTTGTGTCTGCTGCCCATCAGGAGGCAAAGGCTCTGCCTCTGAAGTTGGCATCTCTATTACCAGAACATCATGTTCAATTCAACACGAAGTTTATTTTCATCCTTCCTATAAGTAGCTGTGAAGAGGATGTGTGCCAGGACTTTGAGTCACCCACACGCTGCACTGTGGCAGTGCAGTACTGCTTGCGATGTACAATTACGGGTAGTAGTAAATCCTTGGTAGGAGGGACTTGCCTTTTACAGTCTGTACAGAATTAGAAGGCAGATGCTGAAACACAAACTTGTTTTTACCCCAAGGTAATTCTGGAGCATGTAAAAAGTGATAGCTGAGTGATGTGCCAGTTTCCCGTAACAGGATGAGAATAGTTGCTGCAAATCTCTGATAGTAGGAGGCTAAAGAGCAGCGTGAAAAGAGTGAGTCCGTATGGTAGATTCTGTGAGGTGCACACAAAAATGTTACTGCTTTAAAATTGCCCAATATTTGTGTCTATGTTCCTTCATAAACTATTTTTTGCATCCAAATAAGAAAACTGCCGTCGGGTGTCCAGTAGAAGATACTGGATAAATGCAGAGCCCATATGTGTTGCCTTAATTACATATCTTATTCATTTGTTTGGCCTTTAGTTCTGTCTGGATTTTCAAGGTTGCAAATCAGCAAGAGTTCAGATAATTATGTTGTCACTCATCTCCCAGGCAATTACAGTTGTCCATCATTATAATTTCTATGATAGAAGCCCTGCAATGAGGAGTTCAGATTTCAGTTGGAATAAAAACTACATACTTGCCCAGCGTGACCCTTGTATCATAACCCACTGTCCCTGAACGACCCTGAATCCTTGTGACAGGTTTGCTATTGCATAGTGTTACTTAGTGATAAGCACTGTGTGGGCTGAAATACACCATCAGAGCCAGTATCTAATTATGTGAGAGGATTCAGATGGAGAACGCTTTACGGTAATCACTGTTTTCACCACCTGTGAAAGCCCTGCTGCATTTGACCTTTGGTTTCATAGTTTCCTCAATGTGTGAGGAAGAAAGGCCAGACACAGCTGGAGAGCAGAGCCTGTCTCTCAGTTCAAAGGCCTGCTGCAAAGTTCAGTGAAGATGCTGAGTTTCCTTCCATCACCTTCAGGAGACTTGTGCTTTCATACCTCTCTCAACATGCAGTTAAGGACTCTTGGACTATGTTGTGGCACATTGCAGGACCGACGTAACATAAGGGTTTTCATTTTCAGTTGAGCCGTTAGTTAATATACGAGAACTAACAGGCCTACATTAGGGTGTAAATGTAATAGCTGCTTATTTCAGAATAGGAGCTTTCTCCTCTCCCTTCCATCGGCTCCCCCACTCTCTGGTTTAACAGAGCTGCTGGATCTGTCCTGTTTATAAAAGAATTACAATATTTAGTCATTCAGGTGACAAAAGTACAACTGATTATTCAGCCAAAGACATGCTCGTAGTTTGAGCGTTTCTTTTGGTAGCAATATCAGTGTGAGCAGCACTACCACTTGCTCTTGTTTCTGCTTTGCCTTGCAGCTGGGCAAGGAACTGGTTTGGGGAATACATTCAAGCTAAAAATAGCTCAGCAAGAAAAACTGCTGAAAGAACACACTCTTCAAAAAACTGTGCAAGTGGTGCAGACTCCCAGTGCAACTGTGCTGAAGGCTGATGAGGGCTCAAGGCTGTGTATTAAAATGGATGTTGAAGGGTCTTCCAACTGAAACCACATGCTGGTTATGATCTAGGTCACACTGTGCAGGTCATTGAAAATGGTGAATAATGTTTCATTGCAAAGCAACAGATTAGATTTTTTTCTTTTTTTTTTTTTTTTTTTCTTCTCTGAAGCAGGAGTAAAACTCTGGAGCCCTGTGTTCCCACAGAAAAAAAAAAAAAGCAATGTTACATATCTTTGATTTGGGCAAATTGAGAACATTGTGGGTTTGATGCTTCAGGACAAGCAAACAAAAGGAATTATATAAATCCCAGGGTTTTAGTTCTATCCCATTATGTATGTATTACCATTGTATTATTTTAAATAAAGACATCTGCCACTGCTGAAGTGATACTAAAATCAACTCTGATAGCAACTGCTTGAGAAACAGTAGGGAGTCTGCCACTTTACTGAGGCTTTCCAAAACTCCTAGTGGAACAGCTGCATACTCCTGGGTGCTTACTGGGTAACAATATGTACAAAAAGAAAAAAGAGAAAAAAAAGAAAAACAGAAAAAACAAATTAGGTTTTAACATCACTGTATAAATGATGCCTAATACAACGCTTGTTCTTGATCTCCTCTAGGGAGAGGGTTGCCAGCCATCCTTGAGCCCTGTAAGAAACGAAGTGTCTGTAGGCTCATGACTCAACTTCCTGGGCAGCCAGGAATGCAATTTCAGCCACCACAGTCAGAGGGAGCAGGGACAGGAGGACAGAAAGACATGTCAGTTTGGACTGTAGCACTACCTACGTTTCAGAGTCCATCAAATAGAGATACTGTACATGGATGGAAGTGTCCCAAAATGTCCTGAATTCAGCGAGGATGCTCGCTGTTGGACAGCTAGCATTAAGATCTTGCAATACTGTCCACTTAACCTATAAACAGTTGCCCCTACCAACAGATGCCACTGCAATGTACAACTGTAGGATTTGGGTCACTGGAAGAAAGCACAGCTGGATTTGCAGAGAGCAGACAAAGAAATATTGGTATGCATAGCTTGTCAGCCTGCCTCTGCTGACTGTGTGTAAATTCTCCTCCACCCCCTCATTTAATGCAAAATGATGTGAGAATGGCCATTCTAGCCATGGCTACAAGCTGCTGAGAATTTCCGCATGCAATGTGAGCTCTGGAGAATATACTTCACTGTTCTCTGTCACCTGTATTTGTATATGAAGGACCCTTTGGCAATCTGCAAAGTCTGTGAAGTGACAAATAAACATCTGCAGCCATATTTGCTATTGCAAGGTGTTGCATAAAGCAACAGCAAGGATTTACCCCAGAGCTGGTGGTATCAAGCTGTGTGAGCCTACTAACACAGCAGCTTCAAACCCTAGCAGGAGAGGGCATGCCCTTGCACCTTCCAAACTGGTTGTAATGTCAGGCTTTACACCAAGGAATAGCTTTCTTAATCACTGAAGTAAATCAAGGAAAATGCAGTGCTCTGTTGGCTGTGTGTAATCCCTAAAGAAAAAAACTAAATGATAGTGATTCCTAAAGTTGCAAATGCTTCTGGAATAGACAGTCCCTGCTGGGACCGTATGTATGACTGCACACCTGCTATTGAATTGCAGGAATCTCTCTGGGAACACTCTCCCTGGCAACGCAAGTACTTTCTAGTTCTCTCTGTCACTCACCCACACAGCATCTCCAAAAGGATGGGATATCCCTGCCTTCAGATAGCATATCACCATCTGTTGTACTATTTTCTGTTTCTCTCGTGCACGCTATTGTTAGCCCAGCATTTTTCACCACAGAGCTAGACCAACAGCTTGCCCTCGTGCTGTCATTAACCAAGGCTGGCCAGGGCCACGCAGCCTTTGCCCAAAGCATGCTCTGAATCCTGCTTCTTTACTGCATTCCCATTTATTTTATTTTAATCTTTTACTTTTTTCAGAATTTCTCGTGAGGTTATCTGTTGATTTTTCAATGCAAAGAGTGTTCCTGCTATCAGCATGCAGAGTGAAATGAGAAATTCCATTGACAACTCAAAGATGTGGCCCAAGCACTCTGTAGGAGTGCGAGTCTCCTGGTCGCAACAACAGGAATAATCATCTATTTTGTAGTTATCTCACCAGCAGATCTCAGTGCTCTGCAGACCTGGTCTATATGGTTATCTCTATTGTACGGAATAGGAAAATGTGGCAAAGTGTCTTGTCTGGAAAACCAGACTTGCAGACCCTCCAGGGATTTATTCACTTCCCACCGCAAATGGTATTTTAGTGACTCTGTTTGTCTTTGTTTTTTAAATTGGGTGGTGTGAAGAGTATGACTTGACACTTGATGCCACAAAGCGTGACACTGAGCATTACAGACAGGCTAGCTTACATGAAAATGCAGAGAGGATTTGAATTTTAAAATGTCATCCTCATATTCTGTCTGCTCTTCCCCAAAGCTTTTTGGGACCCTCCTTAGTTCCATTTAGGATCCTGTGTTTAGTTATGGTGCTGTAAATCCAAATAGAGGTTGCTGGCAAATTTCAGTCAGGACAGAAGATTCTCAGCTTTTGAAATCTGGGTTCCTCAGTAGAATAAAATGTAAGAATTTAATTATGTAACATTTCCTATTGACCTGAGCATTTCGTTTTGACATTGCTGCTATGATTTGTTGTGGTACAACATACATTGTGTTTTACAGTTGAAGTGCAAGGCTGTGACAGAAGGCCTTTGTGAGGTCTTCGTGTTCTTGGAAAAGGACTCAATTTTACCACATTCATGTCTCCTTGGAGTTGCTTTCTGTCTGCTGTCTGACTGCTAGGATGGGGGAAGCTAAGCAGAGCAATGTAAGGTGGCAGCGACTTCATCAAAGCTAGAACAGGCCTTGTCTCTCTGCAAATGACCTCTATCATACACTGGTTTTCTAGGCTTTTGTAGCATGTTGGGGTTTTTTTATTGCAGCTGATGCACAGTAAGTACAGGTGATGCTGCATTTGCGTGCTGGGCCTCTAGTCCACCTGAAAGTCCCTGCTAACCCTGAGCTTCCTGCTCCGATCATCCTTGTAGACCTAAGCTTGGTATTTCCACACGCCTATCATTCTCTATTATCTTTTTCCTTTATGTTGTAAACAGGCTGCAAAAAGATTTCTTTAAACTTAATTGCATGATGCCTATAAATATAACTTTCCTTACCACATTACTACTGGTTTGTTTAACCTTTTCTTGAGAAGGAGGATTTTTCCCCTGTTGGGTGGTATTTGGAAGTACTGTAGCAACTCCCTGTGATAATTATCATAATAAGGCTGCAGTGTAGCCTGGCCAGAATATGGCTTTTGCAGACACCCTCAAATTAGCCCGATCTCTTTGCAATAGACCAGCTGCTATCTGGAGAGACTGTTGTGAGATCCTGGCTTTTTTTTAACATGATTTCTGAAAAACTAATGAAGTATTAATTCATTCAGAATTTAATTTGTGTAATTAATATGATCATCTCAAGCAAATGACAATGGCTGTTCATCTGTGAGCCATGTAGTCTTGATTTTGAGGGCTTTTTTCCCAACAGTGAGGCACTCATGATTTTATTCTGGTGTTTGTCTGTTGGCCGAGTAGTATTTTGTTTTATAGTTTTAACAAAACAAAATAACTGTCACAACTTTGTACAACAATGGACTAAGTAGATTGAAGTAACCTGTTTCTAATGCCATTTAAGACTCAGATTTTTACCAACATGCTGGTTCTTCAAGCAGGTGGGTTTCCTAGTTGCCTTGATACAGTCCTCTGCATAAGTGGACTTTCAACAGAAGGAGGTCCTCAACCTCCAAATGCGTTGTCTGTTTCTTTTTCATTTCACTGGATAAATACTTGAGCATGGATTGATAAATCTGGGAGTCCTTTTCTGTCTTTTGGTGCGTTACATGCGACAGCTAAAGAAAAAGATAGAAAATGAGAGTGCTTTCCAGGGAAAAAAACACTCTCCAGAGTCTGGAGAGGTCAAGGAAGTATGCTGGCCACTTGGATGAGTTAATTATGCTGAAAAACAGATACTGAAGGAAACTTGCGGTGCTCTGTTTGACCCAAGTAGCTCCCAAGCTACACAAATAAACAGGAAAACCCCCACAAGACCTGATCATACAGCTGCAGCTTGCCAGGTGGGCACAGGCAATGGAATCAAAAAGATTTATCTAGAACTGCATTTTAATAATTGATAGAACTGTACAATATTTATTAAGTAGTGTTTGATTAAAAACAATGACCTTCTGTCCTGACCTGCTTTCTCTTCTTCCCCCCCTCCCTGTTTTCTAAATATTTCCTTCATTTTTCACCTCCCTAGCCTTCTCTAAGGTTGTTTCAAAAAGGTAGAAATTGTGCTAGACTGACCTAGTTTTTCTATATGAAAGCAGCAAGCCCAAGCCTCTGATTCCTGGGAGAAATTAAGGTCTTGAATGAACCAGGCTACAGAAGTTGTGCTCAGAGCTGCCCGAGAAGGAAACTGTAGTAACTCAGTAAAACAGTAAATAGTATTTGTAAAACAGTAGTTGCAGGGCCAGCAACTGCACCCTATTAATTGCAGTTCCCTTGGATCACATGTGGTGAGCCAGTTCTTGCAAGGGAGTCCAAAAACATGCTCGAGTTCTTCATGCAAAGGTGCAGATGACTCATCTGCCCCACAAATCAGTGATAACATACTGCTGTGGTACTAGCCATACGCCCTCCAGGTATGGTGTGTGCAAATGTGACACAACACAGTAAGAAAGCTTTGTCGTCTTCCCTTCCCCAACCTAAAAGCCACACTAGAAATTTTGTAGAAGTGAATTCTGTCTGCTTTGGTATTCTGCAGGCAATTCACAGCAACAGTTATGGTGAAACTCATTTATATCCAGTCTGCATATAAAGTTGCCTAGGTTTAAAAGGGGGGCGGGGGAGGAGAACCAATACAAAACCAAAACTACCCCTCCCTCTCTTTTGTTCTTAGATGCTTTCAAGAGGTAAGTCTGAAATTGAGTACGTCAAAACTGGAAAACATGCAGCCAAAAGCCATTCTGGCTGAGATTTTGCTTATCCCAGTCATAGTCTTTCAGATACACACTGTCCATCCCATCTTGCTTCTGTTTCAACTACAGTGAAGTAAGTGCTTGGCATTAAGTACATAAAACATTTTTGCTGAATTTCATGAACGGGTTTTAAACAAAAAAACCCTAATCCTAAGGAATCTCAGCAACACAGTGACCATCCCCACAAATGGTGAGGGCTGCCACTGTGAATGCCTGAATCCTTGCTCAACCCTTGCGTTACCAGTAGCTCGCAACTGCTACGGCACCTTGTTCTGGTCAGGTTTTTGTCACAAAACAGCACAGATGACTCTGACAACCAGAGCAGTTTACTTTGGTCCCTATCGATTAAGCTCTGCAAATTAAATTAAAGTAATTTCTTTCTGTAATTACTTGTGCTGCAGATCCAAACGAGCTTAAGGACCTGAATCATAATCCAGTGTAAGGTGAAGCATTACAGAGCATTATTGGCTTTCTGCAGATTTCCATTTTGTTTTATGACTGCTTGTCACTTTGCAGGGCTGGGGCCCAGATCTTCAGGCATGTGTAGATGCCTGATTTTGAGAGAGGATCTGAGCCTGAACACATGCTGCTATTTGTAGGCAGTTTGGCAGGGCAAAACAAGTGCACTATTTTCTTCCCTAAATTGTTTTTTTCCTTATTTAATTACACTTGCTTTAGCAGTTTTCCTGCAAGTTTATTTACATAATTACGCTCCCTTGTGATACATTACAGCTTTCTGAACCCTGATTTTTTTTATTTCTAGTTTCACATGTGCCACTTATGCTAGAAGACCTATTCAAGGAATTGACTCTGTGTCCCAGAAAAGGCCCTGGATATTCCTCTCTGTGTTTACACCTGCTGCTCTGCCTTTCCCTTCCCCTGCTGTGCACTGACCTGCTGCCCTTGCCTTCACTTTGCCGTGGAAAACATGTTTGATTATGAATTCCCGGCACTGGAGCCAGGGAAGTAGAACAGAGCAGTGCAAGTGTCTTCCCAGAACACAATCTCTCACCCACTGTTCCCCCGACATATGAAACTTTTTCTTGTCCCTGGGCAGAAGTAACTGCCCTCTGCAATGACACTTCCTCATGTTTGTTCAAAGTAAATACCCAACATTTTCAACAGGAGGTGCACGCTGAATCCTTAGCAATACAAACCTGCACTGAGAGCAGCTTTGAGTCATGTGCATGTTGTTCAAATCAAAAACTAACACACAGGACTAAGTCCTCTCTGTTGCAACCCTTTATAAATGAATTAGTGTGTTCAAAAATTCTTGCCAAACATGCTGTGGGCTGGTCTGAGACAGCAAATTGCTCTTTCTGGTTCAGCTGCAGATTATGGCTCTTGCCCAGAGCTGATAGGGTGCTCCATAATTAATTGTGCATGCACTGTGCTTCATTACTGAAGCCAGCAAGCACCTCTGGTTAAAGAGCTTCTGTTCGGAGGGTCCGTTATGATCACACACTTAGGGCAGTTATGTTTTTTACTTACTGACCAGGGATTCACATTAGTGAAGTCCATTCTATTTTTGCAAGTGTAATACCTGAAAGGGAACAAAGGCTACCTTTCCCAAGAGCTCATCAGTCCTTAAGAGAAAGGGACAGGGTAGTCAAGCTATGGCCTGTACAGATGTACTTGAACCTCTTCTAATAGGCATATCTGAGCTGCACTGCAGTTCCCTTGGACCTGAAAAGCGCCGTAAACAGTAGGGTAAACTGACTCATTGCTTGGAGACGTTAACAAAACTTGAGCTTTCTCCCTTTCCTCCTGATTTTTATCCTTGAAGACTGTCTCAGAATAACTCTAGCAGCAGAGGCTAAACCTTAGCCCCCTTGACTGTAAGGCCAGTGCTGCCTGTCACTGGGTACATAACAGCGTTTCCAACTGTGTGTCACTGCCTGACACCAAGGAAGGGCATGGGGTATATTAATGCCTATGGAATCCAGACATCTAAATCCTCGAGGCAACTCCTAAAAATGGCAGCTAGCACTTGCACCTCCCCCATTCTTCCAATCCTTCTTCCCCATCCCCCACAATATTTTTCTTTTCTGTAGCCTGAAAAGCTGAGCCCATAATGGAAAAGGGACAAAACATGAAAAAAATCCCAAATGCTCACACAGCACCAGGTTTAAAATGCACTTGTGCACTGTGCAAGCTGTTAATAAAATACTGCAGCCACATGCAAATCTCCAACAGCAACCCCCCAGCTGGCCCCTGCTGCCTGCAACTCGTCTTGCTGTCTAGTGCAGAGCAAGGAGAACGGGAGACTCCCTCATTACACGCACGCCCACAGAATTAAATTGTAGCTCTATATATAGCTCCCATCTCATGCGGGAGCTGAGGCTTTCACAGACACCCACGCTGCGCTTGCTGGGGTTATTTTTAGCATCAGTGACAAGGTTACCTGCCAAATAAGAACGAAATGCATTAAATTGTACACAGCTAATTAGTGGTGGCAGCTGATCTTTTCTTTGTGCCTGCCCGTGCCTTTCTGTCTCTGGAGTAAATCTGTGTCAATTCTTCCCAGCCTTCTGAAATCAGGGCAGTTCCCTGATCTCTAGTTCAGTGAGTGGGAGTTCAAGCACAGCCCGAGCTTCAGCAAAAAACCTTCATAATCTCCAGGTGAATTTAGGCTAGTCTCTAATCTGGGCTCAGTTCAGTATTTACTTAATTTCTGCATTAGGGCTACTAGTAGTTTGTACACCACCACCACCCCTTTTTGGTCAAAATCAAATAAAACGTTCCCCAAAGTTCTGTGGATTCAGCCCAGTCTCCCACTGAATCTTTCGGTCTGGAGGGCCGATGCCTTTTCAGTGAGCAAAGCTGCACTGAGATGTTTCTGTGAGGAAGTGGCACTGGACATGCCGTTCTTGGGAAACAGGGCACAGCTTTTGTTTCATCAATAGGTCAAATTTTCCTTTATGATTGCTCTGTGTTGAACTGTCACGCTCTATGCTTTTAGGCTGCAAATCTGAAGTGCTGTTTGCTTGGTATTGTTCTGTCTCCAGCAGCACTGTGAACTTCACGCTCTGTTACATGAGGCTGAGGTACAAACCAGGGTCTAACCTGAGTGTGCATTTAGCTATGTCTGCAGTTTCTGGGCAAGTCAACTTGAAAATGCCTTTCCAAGAACCTCAGGGCAGCACTAGAACTACAGATTTCCAGATGTGGTGAAGTACTGAATAAAGGTACTTCCTTTTTCACCTTACATTGCCAAGAAACCTTGCCCCAGCATAATCCACTTACCCATGCCAAGATTTTCAATGTGGTAAAGATCATTTTAGGTGCTCGAGTTTTGGTTCTGCCCTGTGTCCACAAAACCATCATTCTTCCTGTCTGACTCCATTGATGCCCGTATTTCTGTATCTGAATTCCTCTCTCATAATCTTTTAAGTGCCGCTTAATGCATCGTGTCTACTTATGCAAATATCCAAGGAGGTGAAACAGAACATGAAGTGAAAATTACAAATATAATCTTTTCCAGGAATTCATGTTTTCACTGAAACATTAAGTAATAATGGAGTGTCTTCAACTGTGGTTATACATTGGCATACTTGAGAAGTACCAGCCACCCAGGCAGTTCAAACATTAACTTTCTAAACAGTCAGATACCAAATTTAATTAAACAACCTTTTCCTGCATCACTGTTCAGTCTAGTAACTATTTTACTCCCCCAGGTTTCAGCTTAAACCCCTTCTAGAACAAAGTGAGTCTGTAAGGCAGAAAGCAGTTATTGCAAATAATCGTACTTGCAAATGTCTTTTCTGCCTCTTGACACAAAGAGCTCTCAATTCACTGAATTCCATTGAGGGCTTATTATCTGCACTCCGAAGACATAATAATGGGAACCAAGACCTGTTGGGAGCCCTGTTGCCTAATGCACAGTAGAATATTGCAAGTGCACACCATGGCCTGGGGCATTGGGGATGCATGAATTAGTAAGAGAAACACTACTGGAAAGGGAAATCTGGGGAAGATGGAATACTGCCATTTTGGATGGAGGAGAAGGGAGACGTGCATGTTTCCACGGCAACAAGTGGTAGACTAAATTGGCTGGGAGCACGAAATATGGGAAATAGACTTTTCAAAAGCAGCAATGCACATAAATGAATACTTGAATCTGTACTCACGCTGCTGTCAGTCAATAATAAATCTGAAGTCAGTAGATTTGCACTGCTGTAAAAGTAGAATCTGGCCCAAAAGATATAACAGAATTCCTCAATCTCTCTTTTCAGATTGAATGAGTGGGAAAGTGAAGAAAAATAGGGGTTTTAGCTTTGACTGCATAAACACTCTTCAGTATGATAGCAGAGAGTTGGTTTTCTCAGCAGGTTCATAACTACTGTTGAAATGTATTACAACCAGAACCATTTAAAAAATACAGTGGTTTTGAGAAAATGTTATTCTTTTGTCTCCCCATTTTTGAAGTTGCATGGACATTATTAGTCGGTATATTTTGCACGTTATATACGTCAGCACAGCTTTCTCTCTAGAGTACAGAGCTAGGCTGTGTTAGCTGTTGGACTGAGGCAATTCGCTAGACAGCGATAGACTTTTAAATCCCTACAAATGTGCTGAAAAATACTGATCTTGAAAACAACTGCCTGTTTACTTGCCATTCTTATGCAGACAGCCATCGAATAACTACTCACTAATTTGCCCGTACATTATTCTTTTGTGCTAAAATACAGGTCTATAGCCTGTGGATTCATAACTGACCTGGCAAGTCCCATTTCTGTTATCAAAGTGTTACTAGTACAGCAGCAGCAGCAACATGCTCTTACCTGCATAGGTAGTGGCAAAATCATAGAGAGAACAGACACTTCTAATGGATCTTATTTCCCGGTCAGTGCTTTACACCTGAACGCTTAGCAGAACGTTCCTTAGCTATAAACTTCCAAGTTGTCACAAAGAGACCGTGCTGCACAAGTACCAGTAAAATGAATGGATTTAAAGACCTCAAAATTTCATACAAGATTTTCACTCTGCCCAGTGTGGTTACATTTCCATGCTACTACTGGGTTGTGCTCTGAGTCAGGACTCTGGGGTGGTCTGGGTTTTGTGGGGTGAGACCTAGTCAGTCCTGCTCAGAAACTCCAGAGGGATATCTCTAGGGCTTTGACTCTTTGGCCTTTACCAGTACCCATTTTTACTTCTTTTTTTTTTTTTTCTTTTTTTTTGACATGTACTTGCTTTTCCTGGTGTAAATATTTTCCTGCATGCATCTACCACCTGAGCTTGTTTGCACGGTCATGTTTTATTCTGGTGGATGAGTTAAGAGCTGAGCGGAGCTCTGCCAGTGCACATATGTGCTGGAAGTTGTGTGGGAGATTGCTTCCAATCTGTTTTGCCATTCCTGGCTATTCCAGCAATCTCTGCACCGTCTGTTCCCCGAGATGCGCTGAATCTTCCATGTTCCAGGAGGAAGATACTAAATGAAAGCCTGTCTTCCGGCACTTGGAACAAAGATGGCTTTTAGCCATCCTTTAGATATTACCAATGAGACTAATAGCCTGCACCACAGATTGCTCCATAAGCCCACAGCAGACAGTATGGGGGCTTCCTTCTCTGCATTTACCTATACACAGTATGTTTCGTAGCTTCTAGTAATGACCAGCCCTTTTCTTCACCAGTAGAGCAGTTTCCTTTTTAAGACCTTGTACTGACACTTGACTTTAAGTATGCCTCCTTTAAAATAATTCTTTAGGCTCATTATTAAGCAAGCTAAATGGTAAATTAAAAGAAAGGGATAAAGAAAGGGATAACCACCTGAAGCTGCAATTCCATTAGACCTAAGAGAAGTCAGGCTGTATTGAAAGGAGATGTGAGCTAGGCATTTCAGCAATACGAGGTGTGGCTGGATATGAGATAATCTTCTCACTCAGTTAATATTCTGTGATGGTCCAACTTGGTTTTAGGGATGGAGTGGGGTGCAAATAATTTTTTGTGTCTTTTAGAGCCATAAAATTAGGCTCCTGACCTATGAAGACATTTCACAAACAATTGACTGGCCAAAATACTGGAATTAACAATATTGGAGTGCAGCTTGAAATATTTCCCTGAAGTGAATACACAAGGCTTGCAAGGTCAAGATGATCAAGGCCATGGTCAAGGTCCATCACACTTTCCTTCCTAAGACGATGGGTATTAAAGTGGCACATCTATGACTTCCTCTGCCTGTAACTCTTGGAACTTAATGTAAATTGTAATGTGATATTTTCTACTTGTATGGGATGTACATATTTTTTGTAACAGGGACTGTCATCTGCTCTGTCTTGTGCAGTCACTGGCCCAACACACTGTTCTCCTTTGGGTGTTCATTCAGCAGCTTGTTTCTTAGCTGAGGGCAAGTGTGGTGATGGCAGTGATGTTTTCCTCTGTAAACTCTGGTCCATTAGGACTTGTGCTCTGATCCATATGCGTGCTTCTCATTCCCTGTCCCCTGAGGTAAAGTTTAATCAAATGCACACACATGAATGAGCTAGCCTAAATATCAATAAATGTTTCTTTCAGGAGAGGCTTGAGATATTGAATATTTAATAAGCCTTGAAAATGAACTTCTGTTCATGCTTCTCAATTTGATTACAAGCATTTTGGCGGCAAGCAGTGCTCACTGTCCCAATGTGGGCAGGCGCAGCACAGATTATTTAACAATCCACTTTGTCTCATCTAAAATATTCATGTTTGCAGATATCCAAATGTAGCTCTTAAAACAACACACACAAAAACCAAATGGTGCAGTCTGAGCCTCACAGTTACCTTAAATCTTTGCTTTAGGCTACACGCCACAGTAATGCTATTTCTCTCATAGCTCTACCCTGTTGCCCTGGTTACTGATCAAAACCAGACCATCCCTGCTGTCCCTGCAGCTGGATTTACACGAACACCTTACCCATGTGAGGGCAGTGCTGCTGAAGTTGCTTCTTCCTTAAAGCAGAAATACACCCACGAATGCATACAACAGCTTTCCCTTATTCAAGTAAATATGCAGCTATAATTGTCAAATTCAACTAGTGCTGACAAAGCAAAATCAGGTTAATAAATAATTATATTATTATTTCTGTTAAAGCACTAGCCTTCTTGGAGGACCTCTAAATCTTGATTACATCAGTGGAGCTGCAGGTAGATTTGGCAGAATTTTGTCTCCCACATTGACTTCTGTCTTGTTTTCTATTGAAATCAAGGGAATCCTGACTGAAGAGGGAGTTAAGATTTTTTTCATGTGACTGATTGACAGCTGAAAATGTGCTATATTAGTTTGTGTATGATTCACTGCAGGAAATGGACTTGGGGGTGGGTAACAGTGTCTCATCTGACAGTACTCGGAGGACACTTCATTGTAAAGGGAGGTTCCTCCCTGTTCTTCGGTAGACTTACTTTGAGAGTTTCATTTCAATTTGCTGCCGGATTTCCTGTCTTTCCTCATCTGTCCTCCTTGGGAAAATATTCCTGTCTTCCAGCTCCTGCTTACTTGGTCTGTTTCGTAGTTTTACTGCCAGCAGTTCTTTCTTGCATTTTCTTGGCAAAGTACCTGGGACATGCATTGAAAAGAAAGTTATTAGAAAGACAGCTCCTGGAGATGAAACATGAACATATGAAGAGTGGGGAACCTATGGACTGACAGTGATCTGTATGTTAGCATGCAAGTAGCACTACAGTTGTGCAGGGCTCAGACGCAAAACTGCTTACAAATGCAGAAGGATCATATTCCTGTTACCTTTGTATCCATTATAAGCAAGCAGTGCTCTCAGGTGAAAATTATTTGCAGCTGAGACATGATTCACATCACTAGTTTAGAAGTCAAAGGCTGTGCATCTTGCCTCAGTCCTCTGAGCATCCCTATAGCCCAGAGCAATCCCTATTTCCTGAACCATTTAGTGGTTCCTTTGCAGCAGTGGCCGGGACATGTACACCTTCCTCTCTGGGTCACCAGGTATAACCAGGAATAGATAATGGTAACTGAAACAATCTAAGTTGTTGCTTGGCATGTGTGTATATATGCACAAACGCACAATACATATATATAAAAAAAATATATATATTAAAAAAAGTCATTCTGGTTTTCTGGCATGAGAAATTAGAAAATCAGAATTGTGATCATACACTGTGTGTAACTCTAACACTAAATGTAAGCTATTATGTATGTCTACATCCTGTCCAGTGTGACAGTGTGTCATAACAGAATTTCATTTAGTAATCAATACTATACTGTTGACATTAGGTCTTTCCCTCTGAAGAAAGCAGGGGCAAATATTCCAAGGAATGAAAGAAAAGGCCAGATTTTATGGTGATTTGCAGAATGCTGGCAACTTAATTGGGCATTTGGGCAATAAGAGACACAAATACTTACTGTGATTGCATGACCTGTTCTGCTTATGGTAAAAATATGATAACACGTGTCTTCCCTCAAACCAGACAACCTAAAACATGGCCATTACAAAAAAACTGTTCACAGGAGAACATGCAGCAACTGTCTGCTGCTCTTCAGTGTGCTGGATGTTGAGTCCTTGATGCTGCCCTTCTTGATGACATTAGAAACATCTTTTCACTCTTACTAGAGGGAACTGTGTTTGGGCTTAGGTGTTTCTGTATCCCTGGTGTAACTCTTTAGACTTCAGCAGGCTAAACAAATGAAAATTGGACTCCTCAGCTTATAAAACCATTTTGCCATGTGTTTGGAAACGTATGCAATAAAATGGCTGTAAAGTAGAAAGCCATCTTTATTTTCAATGCAGACTGAAAGTCTGACGTGGTGGCCATATTTGATGAGGGGTAGCTTGCTTATGATGGGGGGAAAAGAAGAGGGAAGTGCTATTAAAACCAGTGAGTTGCTGAGTCATACTGGTAGGACTACAGTCTTCCAGCAGTCATGTCACAGGTCGGTTGTAAGGAAGTGAATTTACACCAGGTGTCTGCACGCCTCTACTGTGCTGTACCGGCTTTTCTGGTGTCCAGTCCAGGGCTTCAGCGGAGTCTGAAAATTGTCATTGCAGAGTAGCACCAGTCGGGTGGGGTTTAGAGTATTGTCAGGGTATGCAGGAACTACAGTTAAATCTTTGTATTCGCTTCATCTTGGGAACGTGGTGTGTAATAGGAGGTTATTTTGTTTTGGTTCCTCTTTACTTTAAAGGGTTTTTTTTAATTTAATGCTTCACCTTTTCTAGAAAAGGTCACCTCATTTTTAAAGAAAATGACATTTAATTGGTATTTTTGTTTGGCATTTGAGATAGGATTAAAGTCTATTTTTTAAAGGATGCTCTGGAGGTTGGCAAGATTCTAAATCCTAAATAGACTCTCATTCCCAAATATTGGGGTTTTATTTGCTAGGGATCTGTGGACCTACATTATTATTATCACTATTGATCTCAAATTTCTTTATGCAGAAGGGAGGAGTCTATACCACATCCACACATACATCTTAGGAAGACTGGGGCAGATAGGAGTTATGGTCTCCCTGTGTGAGCAGGGACAAGTCTCTTGATAGTTGCAGTGATCTAAAATTAAACTTTTTAGAAACCATAATCATCTCAAAACCCGGCTTCGAGTCTAAAAGCTGTGCCCTTGTTTAGCATCTTCCTCATAATGCTTTCAAAGTCTGTTGCAAACATTAATTAAATTAAACCACACAGTCCTCTGTGAAGTAGTAGGTATACATTTAACAGATGGGTAAAGAAGTTAAATGATTTGGCTGATGCCACACAGAGCCTTCTGCTAATTGAATATATGACTCCATCAGAAACATTTGGCTGACAAAGCCACAGACTTGGGACTCTGTCAAGGTTTTTCAAGCCTCCACCACACTGGGAGTGGGTGCAGAGTGGGCGTTTGCAGTGCTCGATCTATGCAGCACAGAAACCAACAGAATTCCTTCTCGAAACAACCTGAAGCACATTTGGGGCTAGCAAGCTCCCAGGTATCCCTGAACATGTTCTCATTTTCACCTGGAAAATTTAAACAGGCGGTATGAGGAATTTGGTCATGTCAGGAGATTGCTGCGGAGAGACTGCACGTGCCCGTTAAGCCCAATGTCTCCAGAACATGATAGACGTACCGCCCATGTGCTGGCCATCTGCGTAGTGCATTTGCAGGCAGTTCAGTGCATCTTGGGTCCGCTGAAAGCAATCTATGTATACACTATACAGCACATGCATACGTCTCTGTCCAGAACTGCTTAGAAGGAAACAAGGGAGCTCTACATGTGTAGTAAACCCTTTTTTTTTGTTTTTTGGAGATGCACCCTAAATGGTTATTCTCCCATTCATTGGTGACAGCTAAGGTATGAGCATGCAGGACTATCCCTACTCCCTTCAGGCTGTTATAAAACTACTTGCCATACTGTACTATATCTGATCTTTGAATTGTGGGAGGACAAGGGCTACAATCACAGTGATTTATCGCTCAGATGAGGTCAGGGCTCATTTTCTGCTGTCCCTTATCTCATTGAAGGCCAGCTGAAACTGATGCTCTGCACATAAAAGACTGGACCTTTTTGCAAGAAGTCAGGTTTTGAAGCTGATGTGGAGACATTGGCTTAAGCTAGCTCACTGTATGCCCTAGAGGCTGGTATTTCAAAGTGAGATGGAACAATGCAATGATTTTGCTTGAAACAAAGTAAAATGAAGCTGCTCTTCAGGGCCTTGACTGCTTCCAGGCTGCTCTGCTGCACACTTAGAAAGAGTCTACTACTTTGTGAAATTAAAAACACAAATCGTATCTGAAGAATCTCAACTTTAACCCAAATCTTGCTGTTGTATTAGAGGAGTGGAAAGCATATAACCCCCTCAGGATAAGCTGTGCTCACTTCATCCAGATGTCTGGATTTCTAAAAGGCTTATGCTATAGCCACTCCCATGGTCCATATGCACTGGGCACTGATTAATCTTTAGGGTATTTCACCAAATAAAAATGCAAGAGATCTGGATTAAGCTGATCTGCTAGTCTAAAGAGCCGTTCCCCATGCCTGACCAATTGGGTTGATTCCTGAAAATACCACCTGCCCGACAAAGTGAAAAGAGGGAGATGATGTTACCCCCTTCAGGAAGACATACTGGGAAACGTGTAATTCATCTGTTTTCATCTTGACTGGCCCACTGATGGCCAGTTCTGTTATTCCATCTGCTGCAGAAACCCATATCTGATGTTTCAGAATTAATAAACAAATAAATAAAACAAAACAAGAGAACAAAGATGAAATAAAGCTCCAAACTAGTTTTCTCCACATTCATTTTCAGCACCCTGAGGCAAGTTCCTTCCTGATCACTATCTCAGTAGAAGGTGAACCTGCAAATACCCTTATTTAAGTATTTTCTTCCTAAGGGTTATTTTTCCTGGTCAATAAGGCACGTTCAATGCTGGTCTGCCCCATGACCAAGCTATCTCAGGCAGGATCTTGGCTGTGGCTTGTTTCATGATTTATGGCAGCTCAGCTAGGTGAACAATAAATGCTTTGAAAATTCCCTCCCTTTTCATGCTTGGTCTGCAGGTTCCTGACAAAAGTTCCTGTTTTAACTCAGTTGAATCATGACATTTAATTTCCTGTATGTTTACTGTTCTTTCTATCAAGCAAAAGGCAAATCCTAATACTGCATGCTAATGGTAAGACCTTGCTCACACTAGTTATCGCTTGTGGGCTACATGCTAGTTACGTTATTTTTTAAGCTCGTGCACAAGACTCCTGTCTTGCCTTGTGTTTTTAGAAGTTTCAAAGAATTATTTTTTGAGTAGGGTGCTAATGGAAAGCCAAAATACAATTCCTCACTTTTTCCTGAATTACCTGTGATCTATACCAATCTCCCTGTAACCATGGGGCTGTTCCACTGATGTACTGTTCTGCATCGCAGTGGCGATGGCAAAGTTGGTGACATACTAAGGCAGTACACTAATTGTAAAGCAACTTTGCATTAATGGATGGTTTTATCTCCTGACTTGCAAACCAGCCCAGATTTTTTAAACTAGAAAGAATCTGGAGCTTTTCAGGAAATTATTCTGGTGCTATCCCTGTCACTACTGCGTCTCTCGTTCCTCTCTGAAATGCAAACGGATGCATTTGAATGAATGCTGGCACAAGCAGTGCCACCCTGTGTCAAGACCAGAAATGCTTGCTTATGTCCCAGCTTGTGCTGAGTAAATGGGCAGCGGTAGCATCCCTAAAGCTATTGTCTCCTCCAGGGCTGAGGTGATACCACTGCACACTAGGACTTCAGTGGTTTAAGCGGCTGTGTTGCGCAGCTTGCCCAGTACCCGTCCATGGCAGCCTCCTTAGACATCAAACAGCTGAAACTTTGCGTGGCTGGGTTTTTGTTGTGCCCCTAAAATGTGCCTGAATGTAAACATCAGCAGAGCAAGCACCAGGCTTGCACAAGAAATTAGGTCTTTTGTAAATGCACATTTACAATTTGCGAGGGCAAGGCAGTCCACAATGATCTTCAGCCATTTTAAATAAAATGATCTTATGTATAAAGGTCAAGTCTTATCATGACTTGGGTAAGTTTTAGGGGTGTATGGAACAGGCTTCTTGGTACAGAGACTGAAGTTTAGGTGTGAAGAGACTCGAATGCCAAAGAGTGAGACAAATTAATTACGAGGAACAAGGCTGTGTAGCTACAAACAAAGAAATGAAAGAAAATTCTTCCTAAAAATAATTTTTGTTGAAATTGGAAAGTGTTTTGCATGGAAAAAGGGGTTATATTCATATCTGGGGCCTCTTTATCAAACGATAAACCACCTTTGCTTGGTCTCTTTGCCCTCGGTGTACATCTGCAGGTAAATACTAATCTTGTATATAATCACCACACTACCTAATTTCATAACAAACCTTTGAGTTTTCAGCCTTTCAGATAAGGCATCTAACTGGCTGTCTACATATCTATATATGCACTTCTATTACTAGCACACCATCACGAGAACTGGGGAAGCAAGTCTGTATGTGGTTCTGGCCCTTGACATTTTAAATTTGGACCATTAATCTTACTCACTAAAACATTCAAGAATGTATCAGCCCCACCTCATTATATTCACCAATTAGTCCTATAAGCTTTTCCATCCAGCTTTTACATCTTTGAATACTTGCACATTATTCAAAAATGTATTTAATAATTTTTCTACTATCAGAGATTATTTTTCTAAATTTCTAGCAGGCATGCCCTACCCAATCATAACCCATGACCAATCATGCCCAACACATAAGCCATTGTATGAAGTAAGATTTATACGTACACATAATATTTTCTTAAATCAAATTATATAGTTAAGGGGAAAAAGTTTTCTGTTCAGTCTGATTTCTTTTTATTTCATGTTGTGTAGCCAATACTTCAAATGGCAGATTTCAGTATCTTCTATGCTGAGCAGCACTATTGTTGCAGCTACAATAAAGCCAAAATATCTTTGAGAGAGACGTTTTTCTCACCATCTTAGTTGGTCTAATATTGCCCTGTAAAACTTGCTGCGTTTAAACCATTCTTAAGCCATGACCAA
The DNA here is from genome assembly GCF_964195595.1 of Calonectris borealis. Classification (NCBI taxonomy): domain Eukaryota; kingdom Metazoa; phylum Chordata; class Aves; order Procellariiformes; family Procellariidae; genus Calonectris; species Calonectris borealis. The sequence goes on along the minus strand of NC_134328.1, from coordinate 13,015,832 downwards.
TACACCACCACTGTTGTTCAACTGTAGTAAGCAGAAATTTTTCAGAACTCTAACACTTACTGTAGAAAGCCAAGAGCTGCTTCTTCACTGAAATTTGTGCAATAACCAATGCCCTTCTATCATCATAATTTCTGTCTTCACAGACAGTGAATAATTATTTGTTAAATATATAGAGTATTCATCTTCAACAGTAAAATATTTAGATTTGTTTTTACTAGTAGAGGATAACATATTTTTTGCCTGGCTGCCTCTAGCTCTTAGAATTTATACCACAGGAGACCACTTTATAATCAGGAACAACACATAGTCAGAAAAAAATAGACAGAACTTAAAAGGTGATTTTTATTTTTTAAGTTATTCTTAAATGCACAGTGAATATTAAGGGATTCTCTTTTCTTTTGCCTTATCTCAATAGTCTGTTCTGTTACTAGATGTCTTAAGACACAGGAGCAGAACTCGTGTCCTGTCTGCTGGCTCACACTTTTTAATAGGTACCTTTTAAAATTCATCCTTGATCTGTTATAAGAATTATTTTTTGATGAATTTTTCTCTGCCTGCCTTCTTTTAATGCACTGATGAAGAGATTGAAGGATTCATTTCAGACTGAATCTTTGTCTTGCTAATATGGAAAACATTAAAAGCTTGAATGAAAAATAAATTTTCTAATGACAGCTGATTATTTTGCCAAAGCCCACTTAAATAATTGCTCAGGATTATACAATGCATTCCCCCTATGTCTCAAGAAAGGGTAAAATGGACCAAATGGAGAGCAACTTTCTTCTTTAAGATATTTTTTTGGGATGTTTGTCCTTCCTAGATTCATTAGTTTCTTCCACTTTTCACTGTACCATCACTGCGCTAGAATAATAGTCCTAAAATGGGATGCTTCCAAAACATCTACAGCATTGGCACCCAATATACAGAAAGCTTTGTCTACTGACAGCGAGATGTGTCTGCAAGTGCTGCCATCTCTACGTGGTATGGTACATAAGTAGGGTACATAAGTAACTGAAAGGGTAAAGCATGCTGATCCATTGACTTATCAATGTAACTCTAAACATCATCTTAGTATGCAGTACCTACCAAGACAAACATGATCACAGTCGCTATGACTCAAATTTAACTTTAGCTTTTCACCAGGATTCCTTGAAAAAGTTGATGCGACAACAGAGAATTTATACTGCTCAATATTTTCTGATGAATGCTGCCTTGTTTGGAGCATTCCGTTAGGCTACGATAGTATATCTTCATAATATAATAAGTGACATTCCTTACCAGAAATAATGGAGTCATTCAAAACTTCCTCATCCTGATAAAAACCAGAGTCTTCCTTGAGCTCTGAGTTCATGATCATGTTTTCTTTGTTCTCATCCGACTCCTTAACTGAGTTCCGCTTATTTTCTGAATCACTGCTGTAACTCAGTGAGTTCTCCTTTTCTTTGTTGCGCTCAATGCTAGATGTTCTGGATGGACGGACATCCACTCTTTTTTTTGGAGAGCCTTTGCTTTCTCTTCCATGGAAGCTGTGGGTGAAAGGTGCACAGCCCAGTTTTTACAAAAGACTGTTTTATTGCCACAGTGGGAACTTATCGTTATATGAGAATGAGCAGAATGTCTTGTAGCTCGTAAAGGCCAGAGCAGAGAGTTCAATGTGGGACAACACAGGATAGCATTCTCAAGACTGTGTTGAGAATGGCTAATGTGGATCTCTGTCATAAAAATAAGGTACAGAAGGGTGGTGGCTAATGTATTTCTTTGATATATAGCCACATGCTATACTGTACTGATTAAAAAAAAAACACACAGCACGTCCTTCTAATGTAAAACATACATGGCATGAAATATTAACATTCTGATATTTTATGATCATGACAAAGGTTTAACAGGGCCTGGAAATAATATTGTATGAATCTATTCCCCATGACAATAGCTGTTACGGAATTGAGAAATGTTACCAACTTAACTCTAAAGCTCTATGATGGAAAAGGTTATCTCTGTCCTTCTCTAATACACAGGAGGGCTTATAATGAAAACCAGACAAAGTACCCAATGTACTCCCACACAAGCATTTGTATTAAAAAGGGATACCGTATATGCTCATGTATAAACCAAGAGACGTATACTGAAATAGTAGCATTTCTCATACGTAGAGTACTGATTTAGAGCAGGATATGCCTTAGCACTCTAACTTGGTATCTTGTGGGGAGATTTTCTTTTGCAATAGGTCAAGGATTATCAAATGATTCTACCTGTTTGAAAACCTACTTCCATGTCACAGTAGCCTCCTTATAAAAGAACATACTTTTAAGTAACTCCCAAATTAAGCACTTTAACCAGGGATGGATGTTCAAAGTAGTGACATCAAGAGGAAGGCAAACCCAAGCTGTAGGAGTAAATAAAATGCTAATTACAGGGTAGGAACATTTACCAAGAAAAACGATTTAGTGGAATGACTCTCCTCATGCACCCATATGGCCAAGAGACTGTAGGTACCTGTCCTGCCGGTGTTTGGTGGCCAGAGCCCTGTGGAGTTCTTCAATGACTCTGCTGGGAGGTAAAGGCAGGTGGACGGCAGCCAAGTGAGGGGAACCGGTTGGCGTTGTTACCTGTCCTCTGACATGGGGATCTGAACTTTTCTGGCCAGGGGGATGGAAGAGGGCAGCTTGTCCTGAGATTTGGGAGGAACCAACAATGACATAATTCTTCAGGATGGTGGAAGGAGGAGATTTCATGGCTGGGTCATCTATTTCACTTCCTGCTGTCAAAACACAAGAAGGTAAGAGTTTGTCCAATGCTGCTTTTTTTTTTGCACAGAGAGTCTGCACTGAAATTAATTTGTTGTATTGAACAGAGGAAAAGGGTGATGTTTTGTTCTTGCTAGGAGGTAACTGGTTAAGCTGAGTAACTATCTGAATTCAAAAGGCTCATACTACACAGATCCAGATCTTTGATCTAGCAAAATAGATGCTTCCCCCATTTCCCCTCTTTCCCACAGTATCAGATTCTCCTTTTTCCCAGCTCACCAATGCATTCTTAATTGCCAGTACTGTTCCTCCTAACCACCAATGGCTTGTACTGCTGTGACTTTCCAATCTAGCACTTTCTCTGCTGGACTCTGGCAGACTGTATTAAAATTTATGCACTGTGGTTCTCAGTCAGGACAAAATGTACCAGTGTCTATTATCTGCTTCTCCGTGATTGCTGCACGGCTTAGACCTCTGTCTTTCATAGGCCAATTGAGGAAATGCCAAAATCATTATAATATGAGGATAATGTTTGCATAACAAAACTTGCCAAATGAAATCCAAATGAAAGATGTGGTATTGACCACTAAGAAGAAAAAAGAAGGGTGGTGCAATCTAATCTTTCTTTACCCCCAGATTCAGATATTTCTTATGCAATGTAAGCATTTTGTTGGAAATTAGACTTTGATATATACATTTCTCTGACACGTGAGTCCAAAAAACAGTAGACAGTTCCCTGGTTGTAAATTTGGTAGTTTCACACGCTTAAGATAATTGAACATCTGGCTTGAAAAAGGTGCTGATTAGCTTTTCTGTTCTGCAGTTCTCTTCCCCTTTCCCTTATATCTCCGTCCCAAGCCTCTGGCATATGGCATGGTTTACACCAATAGCTCAGTCTGGGTGTAAAAAGGCAATGGTCTTCATACAAAAGAGTATTTCTTTTCTCTTGTTGCCACCTAGTGTTTTAAATAGGAATTTAAACTGACACAGCTTGTACAGCTTTTGTACAAACTTGTTTTCACAGATCATATTTAGATTTTTTTCACTTACTTTTGAGATAAATCCTTCAGTTCATAGCAGAGGAAAACTTCTGCTCAGGCCAGGATTATCCTGAAATACCCATGTAAAAAGGACTTGGTTTCTATTAGCAGGTTAACTTACTAGAAAACTGGAGAGGACAAAAGTAGGTTTGAATACTAACTTCAGTTATTAAATATTTCCTCTCAGACCCAGCATTCTGCATAATGTTTACCAACTACATGCCTTTTCTTAAGTTCACTGCTGGAAATCTGGTACAGCTCCGCAAGTGTAGCGCTGCGAACAGAGTTGGGCATCTGGAGGTTGGAGGGCAGAATTACTGAGGACAACAGCAAAAGCACAAGTAGGAAGAAGAGCTCCTGTAGCCATAACCAAAATCAAACATCGAAAATTTGAGAGTAACTAAGCCTGGTCTCTTTTTCACATTTGTGAGGTGAGGAGGAGAGCATCCTTCAATGAGGAGAACTGCATCCACAATAAAATCTTCTCTCTTAAGCTAAGAAAGGTCTAACATTTTTTTTCATTTTTGGAAGGCATTTTTGCAGATTTCTCTCCCTCCAACCCAGAACCCAGATTTTGATTATGTGCTGCTGTGGAGATGCATAGAAGACATTTATGATCAATTATTGCCCATTGAATCATGGCCTGAGGGGATGAAAAAAACCACCTCTTAAGTCATTTTATAGTGCTGCACAGCGAGAGAGGGTGTCCATGTTTTCTCAGAGCAAAAACCCTGAGTTCAGCTCAACCCTAAAGCAGGAAGGGAGGTGACTCTGTTTTATCTTTATACCTGCTTGTTCTTGGAACAGGTCAAGGGCCAATTTTGTCCTCATTGCAGCTTGGGCCAATATTGAGAGTTGAGAGTTTCCTTAGATCTCACCTTATTTGTCCTAATGACAGCTGTTCAGTGAATAATCTTGCAAAGTGATGTCTTGGCACCTTGCCCTGTTTCCCCTCGCTCTGTGATTAATTGGTGCTTGGCTTATTCCTCACTCCTCTGCTAACAGCATCTCTAACATTGTTAAGGGGGAAAAACTAAACACAAAAGAGCTTTTCAACCTCTTCATTTTCCTTTTCTTTCATAATCGCTTTTCCTCCTTCCCCATATATTTGTATTCCCTTTCACTTATTGACAGTATTTGTTTAGTCTTAACTTACCACTGCCTCCACATCCACAAAATAAACAAATGTATAATCACTATTGAAAAAGGGTCTATAATTATTGGAGACATTGAGAAAACTGAGAGTTGTTCTTTGTGGAAAATTTAGATGAGAATGAAATACCAAAACTCAGAATATCTTAGATGTCACAGGAAATACTTTGGTTAAGCAGCAGAATATCTGGACTCAAAATGCTGTGAAGTGCATGGTGGAGCTGTAATCTCGTTACCCTCTATGGGTCAGGTTTTCCAAATAGCCTACACCTCATCCAGAGCATGGCCTTCTCATCAGTTAAGCAAAGTCAAAGGGTATCCTGGTTGTGCCTGTTCATCTTGCAAGGTGGAAAGGGCAGGCTAGAGCCTGACCCATAGCACAAAATGAAGCAATCTGAATAGCAGGTCGCAAGGAGCATTATGATACCATTTTGAATCCAGCTGCCACTTAAACTCTTACAGCTTACATGGACAAAATATGGATATTTTCCATGGGAAACAAATACTTGTAATTTTCCTCAAAAAGACTAAAAACCTCAGTATTTTCTATGAACCCCAGTGGTCAGATCACAATGCCCCTCTGATTTTTTTTTTCCTGGTGACTTTGAAAACCCTATTCATTGTGCCAGTAGATGAGTGTGGATGCAAATCAAGGCTGAGATAATGGCTGTCATTTAACAGTGTAAATATCCAACAGGTCTGACATTTAGATGTCAGGACTTTATTCTAATTTGCAATAAGGCCTTTTAACTGCTTTTACCATATGTAGGGGCCCTAAAATTGGAACAAACTAAAATCATATTCATTTTAACACCCTTTCTGCAGTGCCAGAATGTTGGAAAATGTAACAACATTGGCAATACATTAGAAAATCGGGCCCAGAGGAATTGCTCTTGAAACATTCAATGAAGTCTGGCACGGACAATTGCTTTGTGGAAGCCAGGTGTATCACTTATGTGTGTTCTGTGTAAAAGACCAGATTTCATAGCTCTAGTTTAGATCTACCCTAGAGAGCAAACCCTTCAGACAGAAACCTCTACAGAACCTATTGACTTGAACTTGATTTTGGCTGTTGTACTGTTATCCAGTGGGAGTCTAGGTAACGAAAACATTAAATCTTCCTTGTGTTTTATGGCATATCAATATGGGCATCTGATTCAGCAGATGTTTGCAGTGTTTGATTTGTTTTACGTGTGTTTAGTGCAATACACTTGCAACAAATAATCCCCTGAGAGATTCAGATAAATATGTGAAGTACAAAGATCAAGGTGTTGTTATCAGGCAACCAGACCACTCAGTTCATGGAAATCTTTAGTATTCTGTTCACTCAATATAACTGGCTTCATTCACAGCAGTTTGCAGCAATAGGCTTAAAAAAGGATGTAAGAAAAAAATTATATACTGTGCTGTGTAGGTGAACAACACATAAGGGATGGGAAAGTCTTTACTGACTGGTAATGACTGACCTGTTACACTCTTTGTGATTTTGGAGATTGCCTTAGGTGGTGGAGCTGGGAGCAACGGAGGGCTGGGAAGCTGTGTTGGGTTTCTTTCCGTCTGTTTCTGGGGGGAATCTGTGGATTCAGATACAAGTAAGGCTTGTGGACTGTCTTCAGATGCTGGCAGGCTGGCGTCTTCTAATTCTTCCGTGGGTGCTGAAGGTTTCTTGGCTAGTAGGAAGATGAGTAAAATTAATGGAACATGAAGTTAATAATAATGATAGGCCAGGGGACAATGCCAGGAACGCTCAGAAAAACAGAACGCATGGCACACAGCTAGAAGCACTTCTTTTCCATAGTGAAAATAATTATTGTGTGAAATAGCCAACCAGCCAAGGCAGGTATAGAATAAAATGTATGAGGATATTGAAGAAATGTTAGTTTTGATGTTCCCGAGAAAACTGCTGAGCTTCCCTTACTTCCCTAAAGCCTTTTTCCCTTTCCTTTTCTTTTTTTAATAATGAAGACAGCAAGGCAAAGCAACTTTTGAGAACTGCAATGAATTTTCTTACAGCATGCAGCTGCAGTGGCACAGTTACTGAGTGAGTACTCTTCTGTGCTAGGAACACAGAGCCACAGGGCCAAGAGTATCAAACTGGTACTATTATATGAAAGCTGACTTTCCAATTGTTTGTTGTACACATTTATTTTCACAATTTAATTTTTATCTTATTTAATACATGACTTCAACTTGCATCCCAAATCTTCTCTTACTGTACCTGACTCCAGAACTGTTGAGTCTTTCATGGGGTTAAAGTTGATAACCAAGAAAAGCCTGCCATAAAAAAGATTTGCCATTGGATCTCAGCAGCTAGTGTGGAACAGAGAATCGGTGAAGTACTTAAAAAAAACTTCAATCACCAAAGCCTTAATTTAAGATGGTGAAGCAGTGCTCATTTCAGGATTGTCTCCTGAAAGATGGCAAAAGCACTTAGCTCTTAAAGTTAGTGCAGGCTGAATCACTGAGCAGTTCACCAAATTGTCCTGACTGTGATGAGGGCACAGGGGAATAGATCCAGAAAGGCATGAATCTGAAGCAGGACATAGGTGGAATTTCAGTGATGAAGTTCAAAATTAACATCCTTGAATCCTCCTTAGATACCAGCTGACTGTGGCAGTGCTTAAACTCACACAGTGCCTCGCTGTTTGACTTTCACACTCTGTTACATGTCCTGATCTCTGCCTTGGCATACACGGGGACCCACAAAGAAGCTCGAGGCTGACTCATGCAGGACCCCAGCCACGGCCAGACTCTCTCCAAATTGCATTTCCAGCCACTACGGGCTCAGTCGTAGCCATGAAGGTGATTTTTCCTACCCTAAGAGGTGAAGCAGTCATCCAAATGGCGAGATCAGTGTTTAAGTCTCTCCTCAGCATAGAATTGTAGAATAGTTTGGGTTGGAAGGGACCTTTAAAGGTCATCTAGTCCAACCCCCCTGCCGTGGGCAGGGACATTTCAACTAGATCAGGTTGCTCAGAGCCCCGTCCAGCCTGACCTTGAATGTTTCCAGGGATGGGGCATCTACCACCTCTCTGGGCAACCTGTGCAGTGTCTCACCACCCTCATCGTAAAAAATGTCCTCCTTATATCTAATCTAAATCTCCCCTCTTTTAGTTTAAAACCATTACCCCTTGTCCTGTCACAACAGGCCCTGCTAAAAAGTTTGTCCCCATCTTTCTTATAAGCCCCCTTTAAGTACTGAAAGGCTGCAATAAGATCTCTCCAGAGCCGCCGCTCTCTCCAGGTTGAACAACCCCAACTCTCCCAGCCTTTCTTCACAGGAGAGGCGTTCCATCCCTCTGATCATTTTCGTGGCCTCCTCTGGACCCAACAGGTCCATGTCTTTCCTGTGCTGAGCACTCCAGAGCTGGACGCAGTACTGCAGGTGGGGTCTCACCAGTGCTGAGCATGAGAGAGGTCCAAACTGCTTGGGCTGGATAAATGGCAAATCCCACTCCTTCTAGCATTCTGGATTGTCTAAACAAAGTACCCTTCCCTCCAAACCATTCTAGGACATCTCCTAAAAACTCACAGCAGTGGGCACCCAAAGCTGCCAGGTCACAGATCTTTTCTTGGCTCAGTTTTATGTCTCATTTAGAATACAAACTCTCTGTATTAATGAACATTCAGCATCCTTGTGTTCAGAGTGCATGGGGAGGCACCAGAGCACTTAGGCAGTTGGAAACAATAGCATTGGCAAGATAATAGTATTTAATTTGTTGACAAACAGATTAATGAATATGCCTAGAAGAGGAGGAATGAGTATTTATCATTCAAAAAAGACAGGAAAGTAGAATAAATATGCATTGTTAACAGGAATTCTTGTGAAATTTGGCTTGATAGGAAAGCTGCCATATGTGATAGTCGCCTGAATTATAGAAGAAAATAATTTTCTTTTAAATATACTTCTAGGGAAATGCTTTGTTCCAGGCTGACATCACTTTGTATTTTTGTGCCTACTGCATAGAAGACAAAATGTGGAATAGAGGAAGAGAAAAATTAAGTCACTAATGGGTTACATTACAGAAAGATCAAGAGCTCCAGTAGATGTTTAGTATCGTCATAGGAAAATTAGTCAGATTTGAGTGCATTCCCCTGAGTAGAGTGATACTTTCTTCTGGCAGTAACTTCACTAAATCAGTAGACCTCTCTGTGACATGAAGTGCTGTTTGGCACAGACGTAGAGGAGCAGCCATAGTGGGACCATTCCTATAGAGAACGTGGATCCGAAACACACTTGGCCTCAGTCAAACGGATCTTTTTGTTTCTGAACTCCATCCTGTTCTGAGAGTGGGATCACAAAAACAAACTGACATTGTGCACTTTTGTCTAAAAAATGTCCATTTTACATTCCCTGCAAAGAACGGTTTGCTTCTGTTTTTTTCTGTGGTTGTTTCTGGTAAGAACAGCACATGTTTGACTCAGTCTGAAGGCAGAGCTGAGGCTTGAATACACAAACCTATTAACAGATTTCATACTGCAGAGTGAATATTATCCTGCTGAAAATACTCCAAGTGCTCAGCACTAGACTCTTTGCCAGAGTAGCTAATTATTCATGGAGTGCCACTTGTCAAAATACTATCTCACTACTAGGTAGAAATCCTCCCTTTGGGACTGCCCCCAAGCCCGTTGGCTAGGTGAGGTGGGAAAAACTGCCCTTTCTGCCTAGGCTGTTCTTTTTCTGTGTATTAACCAAACATGAAGTCTACAAATATTTTCTTTTGTTGCCTACCCTTCCCCTCCCTGGCCTTCACCCTACATCCTCAGGATGAAATATGACATACTAGGTATAAAACAAATATAATCATTTTGTTTCTATCTGGTCAAATATTCATATGAATTTGTGGAAGGACACCTACTGCACGGGGCCTGGATTGAGCCCAAGGACAAACGTTATAATAAACTCAACATTACAATAAACTTAGTAATACACTCTGACAATTTTGAAGAGCTTTCCCACCCAATGAATTCCTTAAGGCGGAGTCACAATGCTAGAATGCACAGACAGGGATAAATTAGCACATAGAGATTAGATCGACAATAATTATGTTAAAAGCCAGAGGCCACCGATGAAAGAGGTAGGAGATTTCCAATAAATAGCAGTGGAGTCTCACACACCAGGGTGACAGGAGAAGGTAATCCACTGATATTTTTTGGAACCTGGAAAAATGACACCTCAAAAAATGGAGGAAAAGAAATACAGAAGAGAGGAAAGGTTGTGCCAGGAAGACAATAAAAGGAACTAGGATTAGAGAGACATAAGAAATTGGGATGATTTTGAAAGCCTCAATACACAATTTTGAACAAACTGTAAGGTAAATTTTAAATCATCGTACTAGGTTTTGCAGAGCCATAAGGTGAAATACATGATACATTATTAGTGCCATCTTTCCAGGGTAGCCTGTCCCAATGGTAAGAATTAGAAGTTCAGAGAGAAATTTCCTTAGTGATATGGAATGAAACGGTCTAGAAAAGAGTATTGTTGCTAATAATAGCTGTGCCTGAAGGATTCTGGTCAAGATCTTGATCTAGTTGTTCTAAGAACAGGGAGATGAATGGGTTTTGCCTCAATAATTTTTAGGGTGATACAAAACCAAACACAGCCGTAAAGGATAGAGTTTGAAGAGAAAAGAAAACAGCATTAAGGGCATGTATTAATAGAAGCTGTCTATGTCCGATGCTCTATTTTGTCTCTATTTTATGAGGAAAAAAAAGAGAGAGGATAAATCCTTAGAAGCCCACATACAGTGCTTTGGGATATTTCCTGATGAAATAACACAGGTAGTTGAAATGAAGAAGGTGACGGGTGATGGAAAGGTGCTGTTAAGCTTACACAAAAAATCCGTGTGATGAGCAAACATGAGGAGAGATACTTTTTGGGAGACAAAAGAGTTTCTCTTGTCAAAGCAATTAAGAGTGGAGTGGAGCTAGAAATGGGCCAGAACAACAATTTTATATAAAAGTAAAACAGCAAAAGGGAACAAAATTGCATGAGTCATGGGGATGGAAAGGACAGGAGGAAGTGGGAAAGGATACAGCAAAGAAATGGAAAACCCTTCAGAGAATGATTTCCATTCTGAGCTGCTGAAGCAGGGTGAGGGTATAAGCAGGCAGCATTGCTCAGCAAACCGCCACAGGGGTGGGCTTGGTGAAAGTGGGGGGCTGGGACCCCAGGGCATGAGGGGGTGGGATGGAGAGCAAAAGGGAACCAGGGCAGATGGAGAAGGTGTGAAGATTGACCGGAGGGAATGGGCAGGAAGATCTGTAATCACTACACGGCACTCCTCACAAACTAGGATAAAGCATTATCTCGGCAGCTTTGCATTTCTTGGTTGTCAGGAAGTGAATGGAAACCCTCCAGTTGCTGAGTTGTGCCTGGCTTCTCTGGTCCCAAGGAACTGCTATCATGGATGAGTTCTGCCAGAGCACAGTTGCATGAAAGGAGCTTGGTTTAGCTTATCTGTGCTCCCGGTATTGAACTTCACTTGTATTTGCAGCATGTTGTAGACAGGGTGATGATATGGACAGTGTGGGCTGTCTATTGACAGTGTTCTCCCAAGCCAGGACAAGCAATTTCAGGCTTGGCACAGAAGTTTAAGAAATGTTTTTAAGAGAAGCTTGTTTCACCTTTACAGCAGTCACTGCTAATACCAAAGGGGCACCATGCCAAGACTGGATGGTCTCATAATCCAACTAATCCCATTATGCCAAGCTTTGTGTGGTCCCTCAGTTTGGTAGCAGTCTCAGAAATCACCGTTTTTACGTACTGATTGCTAACCTAGTATGGGCTGAGCCGAACAGAGTGCTCTGGCCCTTTAATGCACTGACATATTTGACTCTTCATAAAGCAGGTCAGCAGAAATGTTTTTTTAACACTTTATAGTTTTTTGAAAACTTTTTATATCCAATACCTGCATCTTCTTTCAGCTCGTCCAAATGCAGCTCCTCACCAAGCGAGGTCACATTCGTTGTGGCTGCTATTGTACTCTCTTGCTGCACCTCTTCTGAGGCAAGTGCCTGGCACACAGGAGCTGGAGGGTCACTCTGCGTTGCTTTTGTGGCATCATCACCAGTGCAGGCTTTGCCTTCGGTATCTAAAACACCAAATCATTTAATCTTAACTAAACCATGAGCAGTGGAAGCTGAAACTCCCTGCTATCCTCTTGAGAAGAGTGAGTCTTAAAGCTGCTAGTGCTCAGGGGACTGAGATTTGTCTTAGAGCAGCACCTGATTTCTAACAGTGCTGAGCATCTGTAATGCAAAACTTGTGGAGACCAGCCCATCTGGATACTAATATCCACCCAGTTTTCTCAACAGGGCACCTTTTTCTGTGGGCATCCAGCAGCCTGGGCAAATGGCCATTGTGCGTGTACAGGAAGGCCACTGTACTCTGTAAGCACCTGCTCTGTGGGAGATGAGTGCAAGCATGGGAAATCGGAGGTCTCTGGGAGAAGGCACTTCCTTGCACGATCAGAGCTCATGGTGCAGCACGTGCACAGGTTGGTCTGACGTGTCTGAGTTGCCAGACTCCATGCACGACACGCTGCCATCCAGCTGCCCCAGCAGTAATGCCGGAGCCTTGCCGAAGATAAGGCTGCTAGTATTCCCTACCAAACTGTAGGTTTTGAGCATAGTTTTAGTTACTCAGCTTTAAAAAGCGTGTCTTGTGTGATCGAGCTGATCAGAAATTCAAATCCCTCTTCATGCAGACCTAGAAACTGCTCCTTTTGCTTACTCTGAAAGATTTTTGTGCCAGTGATCCCTGCAGCTGTACGCATCTTGATGACTGAAGCTTTTCTAGTATTCTCCTATTCAGGCAAGAGTCCTCAGAATACAAACTATCCTTTTACTTCACGACTCTCTCAGAATTTACAAGATCTACATCACTGTTGCAAACCAAAGAAAGCAATTACTTCCTGCTCTAGCCAGCACTCCATGCTGATGGACGTGTCTGCTGTCCACCCTGACCTCCTAACTTGTCTTTCTCAGCCCTAGACACTCCTTTCTGGAAGCTCCTGACAGGGCTATGTTTTCTTGCAGTGATATCATGATAAGTTTCTTGAACATTGATTTAAAATAGCTAGCATTCACAGCTACTCCTTTTTAATACTATTTGGACAATCTGCAGAGTAGTTTATTGTCCTTTTGGGTAAGGGTATCACTTTTTGGCCCAGAGATGCTGCGGAAGGGATGCAGTATTTTTGTATGCTGAGCTCACTCAGTCTGCCTCATAATCACGTTTGGTGAAAAGTTACTGTTCTTAAAATAGCCCCTGCAGTAGCACAGTTGCTATGATACAGGGAAGGGGAGGGGGAAAAAGTTCATTGCCTACATTTCAGCTCATTGTGAAGGCAGCCTATACATAATCATCAGTGTATTAACAGCTGCCTGCATTATTTGACAAGGAGCCCTTATCTCTCAGTGCTGTAAGTACAGCTACATCTGATGAGTTTTGTGCTCACAATGGGGAGAAATATCGGGGGAAGCTCCCTAAATGTTTTCAAGGTAACTCTGCTTTGCACATTCCTCACATCCTTCAGAAAGGCAAGCTGCTGACAGCTGTGCCACAATGAAACTGCAGTCAGAGACATGTCAGAGTTCCTTCAGATCCCAGCCGATGGAAAGTGTAATGACTAATGAAGTGATGACAAGAAGAAGACAGGCCTGTTAAATAATTTCTGTTGAGGAGTCTCTGAGACTCACAACAGTGATGTTCCTGGTCAGAAATCATCAGCTTGTGCTTAGATCAAAGTGGGTGTACTGCTTTGATTGGCAGTGGATCCCAACACCATATTTCAGAGATAGTCTGCGGACAGGAGAAAGCACAGACCTTAGATCCACTGGATCTAAGGAAGAAAAGCAGCAGTGTGTCTTGAGTATCGCAAAGTAATCAGATGAAGTAGAGCTGTAATTTAGTTGGGAATGAATCCCGCTGTATGCCAGACCCTGCATCCTGTAACCTCTTACAGAGTGCAGGTTGGTTCCCTAGAGCGAAGCTGTATTTGCCTTGTGGGAGCAGAGCTGGAGAGGAGAAGACAGAAGGGGCCCAGGCTGTGCAATGTCATCTGGGCAGCTGGGTTTTGGGGTTGTGTGTGGAGAAAGGGCGACATAACCTGTTAGGATGACTCAGCACCAAAGCAAGGACGGTGCAATTTCACTCTGGGCTGCTCACAGATTGACGCAGATTATGTGCTAGCTTTGTGTTTTGCTCTGAGCCAAACAGTCCAGTTCAAAATGCTGTTTGACAGACCTTGTGCTGTGAAACCGGAGTGTGATACAGCTATTGCAAATGCATGAAGCAGATCTGGAGATTTCTCAGATTACAGCTTCATTCCAGTTTGGGCTACTTATGAAAGTGAGTAGGAATCAGATCTCTGGAAGTGGAGTAGAGCCTGATGAAATAGAGGGATTTTAGGATTTACTGTAGTCTTTTAGAATAGTATTGCTGCTTTGACAATTGCAACTTACTGCATAAATTAGGACTTAGCCTTGAAACTGCTGCCACTTCAGCTCAGTCCAAGTAGGGCACTCATCATTCACTGAGAATTATTTGGGTCAATTTTTGATTCCAGTTAATAAGCTGCTTCTACTAATAATATAATAAAATAACCCTGGAGATTCACAACACTGTGAAGAAAAATAACTTGCAGGCAGCTGCAATGTCCTTCAACTGACTGTTAACCATTCTTTCCTTTCTGGGCAGCAGAGTGGTACTGAAAATTTGTTTGATGTTTATAGGAGCTCTATGCAACTTTATTGCAGACAGGTGAGCTGTTTGCAGCTGCCTTTTTGAAAGCACAGCTTGTCATCACTTCTCACTGGACTATGTATTATACATAAATAAATATGTATTTATTTAAACTATTTTAGTTTTGTTAAAATGATCTTGCAACTTAGCATCATCTGTTTTCCTCTCAGCCAGTTCTGTATGCATACAAGAAGTTTATTGATTCATTATTATTATTATTACCTCTTAATGTGCTCTACAGAAGTTTTATTTTACTGTGCTTTGGCAAAGCTTTAGATATCTATGTCTTCAAATTCATGCATTATGGGGAACTTCCATACCTCTAGCAGAAATGGGGTGTATTTTTCTATCCCATAGCGCTAATATGCTAATAGGGCAACTAGTTATCTAAAATTATGAGAGAGACAAAGAGTTCAATGGACAGAATTAAAAATGAGCTTTCTAAAAACTCCCCATTTTAGAATAAACTAATGGTTTGATACATTTTTTTTTTAACTTGAACATGAAACTCATTAAAATATATCCAATAAAATAATATGAAGATTGCTTTACTGCAATGAAAAAAAAATCCTGTTTAAAATGCTCTTTTTCTGACTCTGCAGTTGCTCAGTTACACTCCAGCATAGCATCACTGAGTATTGTCCCACAGGCTATTTATAGGCATTGCATTTGTTTTATACAAAGAAACTCAATTATTAGTTTCAAAGAACGTAATTTCTATCTATCAGATTGGTCAAATTCAAAAGGCCAATCTTTCTTCATGACAGTATTTTCTGCCATAAAGTTTTCAAAGTAAAAATGGATTTTTTTTTTTTTAATCTCTTTTTATGTGGAAATGGCAATTGGGATGTTGTCCGTAACATTGGGAGCTCGCTTGATCTCGCAGAACAGTCAGACAGATCTCTGTCTCCCTTGAGCATCTGTCAGGGCTTTGGACCAGGGATATACAGAACCACAATCCTTTGTGCATGTTTCTGACATTTTATCATCTTTCATTCAATGACTGAACCTGTACTCAGGAAAGCTTTAAAATGACACTACCAAATGCTTCACTTTTCCATGGAATGAAAAACAGGCAGAATGGTAATATGTTTTGTCACAAACTTGGTTTACTGGAAAGACAAATGAAAACATCAGATTAGTGTCATTTAATAAGATTTGAATTCATGGGTTGTACATGTTAGCTGAATGTATCTGTATGTTTAAGTTTATATTTATACCAGATTTAGCTGACTTTCTTGACAGTAGGATTTAGGTAGGTTTCGAGCAATTGCATAAAACATACGTACCAGCTCAGATTTGCACCATGTATAAATCAAGCGAAGATGGAGTTGCATTCAAGATGGTAAAACATCAACAATTAAACTGCATGGATTGATTGCAGCAGGGAGGAATTTGAAGAAAGACGTGCTTAATTCAGCTATTGAATTTTCCTCTCTGTTTAGATTGAATGTTTTCCTTTTTATTCATTTGATTGTTAGGATTCTTCTTTTGGTTATTTGTTTCCTATTGTCTTGAAAAAGACTTTGATAAAAAAGATGAAGAATTTTTACTTACCTTGTTCCATCATCTCTAGAAGGCCTTTCTTAATGAGTTCATCCCGACCTTGTCGTGCTGTCATCTTCTTCTCCAGCACTGCACAAAGTAGTAGCATAACACAGCACCAGTCGACAACAGAGTATTCATATAATGGAGTGAGAAAGTTGCAATGTGGAAATTCCCTCTAGTCTCAACTACTGTGTGTTTGGAAAGAACTGCAAGGATTTTGTTTTGGGGAGCATGGACTGGTCAGCCTGTTTGTGCCTTTTCCTTTGTTAAAACAGCTGTAAAATCACCCACATGTAGAGCTGAGATTTATGATCTAACCTACTGTCTGATCACACTGAGTGCAGAGTAACTGGGATATTAGAGCCTTCATGCTGTTTAATACAGCACGTTGAAGCTGCCTCAGGATGCCTTGTCCTTCACTGTGACACTCCACAGGATATTGGGGCAAATGGAGGGAACTGCACCATCCTATCTTAGGAGAAGGCAAGTGAGTTTGTCTCCTTACTGATCTCCTGGGACATCCCTGGAGACTGGCGAGAGCATGCAGTGCTGTGTGCTGGGCTCCTTCACTGCAGAGACAGCTGCTTTAGGGAAGGCATTTTACATGCTGTGGCTCCCTCCTGTCACTTTTCATAATGTTACTGTGACCTATATAATCTTCACCCCAAATAAAAGGGGTGATGATACTTGGGGCCATAAATGTAGCCTATTTTGAAAAAAGAACAGCCCATGAAAAGCAGTCTGTGTCGAGGCTTGTGCTTCACTCTCGTATTTTGACCTTTTCTTCTAAATGTACTATATTGTGTTATCTAGGAAGTCAGCCTATATGGGCTCTTTCTAGCCTTAAACGTTATTAATCTGTAACATGCTGAAATCTCTGAATTAGGTTTAGATCAGGTCACCATTAACATTTCCTATGTAAGCAAAGTTCGCCCAAGCTAAGCTTTGCTCTGTGCACCATCACTCTCTTGTTCTCATCCTACCTGCAGATGTCTGCTTTAGTTTCTCGTTTTTCTTTTTCCGCCACTTCCACGGTTTGAAGATCCTGCCCAGTGTTGCCAGTTTGCTGTTCCTCCTCACTGGTGGAGTTCGAATCCCTGAGACCAAGTAATCAGAACGCATTGCAGGGGACTGCTCCATCTCATCTGGGAGGGGAAGAGAGGAAAGCCAACTGTTAGACAAAAAGCTTCAGCATAGACTTAAAAAGGAGAGACAAATGGAGGCCCACCAGCTAACAAGCATTCAGTCTAGTCACCGAGGTAAGCAGTGCAAGACTTACAAAGAAAGTCTCTGCGTTGCTGGAGCCAGCAGCCAGGCTGAGGAGCGCCAGCCAGAGAGGCGTTCAACCTCACTGTGCCAGCCCAGTGCTTCCTACCAGCTGCTCTCCTGACTCCGGTCTTGCACAGTACTTGTCTGGATGCCAAATATTTCAGTATCTCCACTGCTGCTTTCCTCATGCCTTAATCGGGGCTATTAGGCCCATAGAGAGGGGGATGTGCTGATTTTGTACACCCTATGCTTTATTCCATCGCTTTCCTACCTTTGTCCATTCCTGGTACTCACCAAGGTAATGGTGTTACTCTCCCTCCCAAGGGCTGCGTGTAACTGCATTACAGCCTTCTGAAACGAGGAGAGCTGAGAGCTCCCAATAGCTTTAATAGGAGCAGTAGAAATTTAACACATCTGTAAATCAGGCCCATGCGGCCTCCAGTTAATCACATAAATGTAATGTTCATTTAGAAAAATTTAGACTTTATGAAAAGCTGAGAGGAAGTGTGAGAAAGCCCAGGTCCCTTCTGAATTCCCAGCTTCCAGTTCTGTTCTCAGGCCACAGGATATTGCTGCCTTTTAAATGAACTCTTTCACATAAGCTAACACAGAACACACTGACTTGTGTGAGCTAATGCAAATCTTTTATATAAGAATAGTCTGTTTGATATGTGCTACGTAAGTTAAAATCCTAGAACTATTGTGCAAATTTATTCCTTGAGGAAGCTAAAGGGAAAATTCTTTCCATTTTGTTCAGCCAAGCCACAGGAGCTCAGAGATAATGCTTCAGCTGGAAAAGCAATTTAGGTATTTTTAATATTTTGTCTTGAAAATACACTGTAAGTTTTGCTTATAGACAAGTTTTGCACGAAACAATACATACTGACTATTCACAGTTGTGTGCTAGCCAGTACCATGAAAGAAAGTAGCACAGTTCCATAAATGGGGTTATTGATGGCTTTACTGAGCTTTGTATTTGAGCACCAATACAGTGATTGTTAAAAGAGAAGCTGCCATCAGTTATCAGACATGTTACAGGAATAAAAACTGAATGACAATTTGTATTTTTTTTCAACCATCAGTTATGATTTAAATGAGCAATGTGGCGCTATGAACATGTGCACATTTCCAAGTAATTTCTCTCTGGAACAACAACATTTATCATAAATTGCTTTATGACTGCCAGATAAAAACTATACAGCATCTTCTAGGCTTTGTTTTACGTTAACAGGGTAAAAATGCTTAAATCACAGCATGGAGGTGGGGATTTCCAAGTAAACAGGAAACAATTTTTGGAAGATTATTAAACACAGCAGGGGAATGAACACATTCCTCCTCTTCCATTTAATTTTGGAAATACTAGTAATAAAGATGAATCATTCAGTGGAGACAAACTAAAAACTTGGCCACGTGAGCCATCAGAGCAGAGAAAAGGCTGTAACAATTCCCGCCCTCCCCCATTGTGCGTGCGCAGTGAATTTCTCTTCCTATGTACTGAATTTAGAGCATCTTTTGTCTCATTCCACAGAGTTTATCTTGGGGTTTAATTTAGAAGAGATTTAAAATGTACATGCAAATATATTTTTGCCTTTGAAAGAATGGTGTCTACCCAAGGTGATATTTATGATTTACAGTTTAGAGGTCACTGTTAAGTTGAGAGCAGAAACTAGCAATGAGCCTAGCACAGAAGGAGGGCAGTAGCCTACAAACCACAGCTGGAGTGCCAAGAGATCATGCTCCTTTCTTAATTGCATATTCAAAAATGAGAAGTATCGCAGAAATAAGCTTTGAAGAAGTAGAGCTGCTCTTGATTACAGAGATGGCAATGAGAATGGAAAATGGCAGAGTAGATCTGCTATTAATTTGCTATTATGATTACTTTAAAGCTGTAATAGAAGCCTCAGAAAATAGCATTTGGCCATTTCTTGTGACATCCCTTGAGTGGGAATGGAAATGTTCACAAAATCAGCTCATCTCAGAAGAGCTGTAGATCAGACTGTAAATCAGACCCTTGTTTCTGGAAGCTACAGAGGAGTAGGACAGCCTTAGCTTAGCCATCCCTGGAGACCAGTGGAGACTGCACTGGTGCTCAAACACTTCCTGCCATCCCAGGAATTTCTCAAGCATGTAAGTGAAGATTAAATAAGAAGCTGATTTCAAGCAGTACCTTGGCAAGTTACTGATCCTACTGTGTTTCATTCAGGATGTAGGTGTCTGCAAAGTGGTTTAGGCATCATCCACATGTTTTGTTTAACATTGGTAGCATGAGATAATTTTACCTTTTTTGCTAGATAGCAGAGGATGTAGACAGAACCAGGAAGTCATTCAAACCCAAACCTGTGTGTCTCTAGCAATGTTTATTATCCCAGATATTCCCCTAAGAAAGAGAATGGGGAGATACTGCAAAGCCACTAAGAATTCCCTAAGTGCCCTGTAGTGATCAGTGCTTCTGTAGTTTCTACCAGCCCTGTCAACTGGGTTTCTTCCATCCCCTTCTGCCCTCTTGGTTGTGGAAATGTAAGGGTTTTATGCCTTAGAATTTGGTTACAGATGAAATACAGATAGAAATCAAATGTCAAAGAAGGAATAGTAGTTAAAACAAATGTTCCAGTGGAGGTTTTCGTGGGCTTTTAAACTTTATTAATGCTTCTCATATAGTACAGACAGTCCTTAAGCAAATGGTTTTATCACCTGGTATATTCTCACCATATGCAGTTTCTACACTGTTCATTTGGAGAGATGGACACAAATAAAAATAGATAGAGACACAGTAAGACAGATGTCCTGAAGTCATAAATAACAAGGAAATGGTCTCACTGGCAATAAGAATCACAAGAAAGCCCTTGGAGCTCTTCATTTCCAGTCAGTTCATTTCTTCTTGGTTGTGGGCTGGCTGCTTCGGAGATAAGAAGTTGATAGCACAAAAAGCAGTTCCCACGTACAGCAATGAATACTGAAGGAGAAGGTGCACCTAAATATCAGCCAGTTCCTGCAGCCAACAAGCTGCCAAGTCTTGCCAACCCTCCAACCACTCTGTGAAATATTCAGCACATTTTTTAATCTGCAGACAATATTTTAATTATGCTAACTGCTCTGTGGAATAATGTGGTTATTTCTCCCAGAGCCTGATAGCCTGGGGCCAGGCCATGCAACTACATAGAGGATGTCTGCAAAATGTAAACAGCCGAGAGCCAAATCGAGACTCTCCATTATCAGCAGGGAGAAATGAGCAACAGCTTAACTAGCTGTGTAATGTAGAAGGATGAGGGGCAGTCGTTACAAAGGGTCAAGCGAGCACAAGCTTAATCCACAGCACAGCAACCTAACCCTACCCAACACAGCGAGGCCAGGTTCTGCTTGGCCATCACTGCTGAGACAGACCAAGTGGTCCCACACTGTCCCACAAGGAGACAATCATCAGCCCTGCAGGGCCAGAGCATTTTGCTCCGATTGAAGCTTGTTGGCTGTTTATATAGAAGCTACTTTCAAATTGCTACTGTACCCTATTAAGGGCAAAGGCTTCTGTGCTGGAGCTCCAGATCCAAAACAAACCCCTCATATATCACATAGTTGTAATCTGCTCTGTGTGTGTCGAAGGCGTGGAAATGAAGGTGGCTGTGCCCCTGCTGATGATGCTGTGCAAGTGCTTCTTACAGTGCTAGCTGGGGTAATTTCTAGAGCTCCCAAGAGTGGTCAAGAGTGTGAATGGTTTGATGTCTTGAGACATCCCAAATCAGATGAGAGGACAGGTTCTGACCTGACAGGTATTGCTCTGCATTACTGCTCCAGGCTGCAGAATAAACCAGGCAACAGAGAAGGAAACAAACCATAATATGCATTACATTTGGCTGCAGGGCCTGACCCTGCAGAAAGTCTGAGCATCTGCAGCTTCTGTTTACATCAACAGCAGTTGTGGTGATCAGTGTTTCTGAAAAATGCTCCATTGCTTTCTTCTTTAAAATATTGTGGTGGCATAAATAGAATACTATTCCTGTTAGTCCTTTCTCTATAGGAATTGTGCATAGATCGTGCAGTTTTTCTGCACATAGAAGCTCTCCCATTTACAAATATCGAGTCCTGACTCTATCCCATCCAGCCTCCCACAGAAGTGGGGTAGGTTTGCTGGGACTACTGTGAAGTTTGAGTCCTGGATGTGTGATGGACGAGTGCCCTATGCCTGCACACAGCCTTCATTTGTACAGCAGATGGTTTTGGTGCTGAGATGATCATGTCTGGGTGATAACAGTGTCATGAAATTGAGCATTGGGTTCAGTCACTTGGGTCTATCCTCTTGGGTTTTTCATGATGAGCCAAAAAAGGCTGTAGCTTGATGCCTGGGTTGCTGATTATTGCAACTGCAGGCTGCACTCTGCAAGCTGATGTATGGCAGTTGGGAACATCAGGAATGCAGAGCCAAGATAACTGACCTTGCCACAGAGAGAGGCTGTAAGAGATTTGGGATGCCCTCTTGTGAAGACGCAAATTGCAGCAAGAAGTTTATGGGATGATGAAGAATGCTGAATTTTAATGTGCTGGGAATTTTGGTAACTTAAATTCATGGCAATGGAAGTTGTGCCTTGCTAAATCCTCTGTGTACACTGTTAGGAGGAGGACCACTGAAAAATCTGCAACCTGCAGGCAGTTTAAAAATAACACAGCAGACAAGAGCTGCAGGCAAATTTGTAAAGCAGGCGTGCTCTGCTTTATGATGAATTGGTTTGTAATGCAGCTCTGCGTGTTCTCCCCTTTGTTGTCATTGCACCTGTCTTTGCAACTCAGAGAGTTAAAAGAGCAAAAAAAGGTTCCCTTTGGTCCACTCCAGAGCATAGAGACAGTGAGTAGAATCAAAATGACCTTTTCAGCTTTTAGGATAGAGGTGCCTTTACCATTACAAACTTTCAGTGCTGCCTAGAATTAGTGTCTACCTCTAAAAAGGATGTTAAGGAGGATGTCACAGGGAGAGCTGAGCTTTTAAAGGGTTCATGTCTACTACTGGTCAGTCCTGAATCCCGCAAGCCAGACGTTTGTGGGGTTAGCCAAGAAACAGCACTTCTCTCTATACAGAGGGTACTTTTTATCTAGTGAGAGAAACCTGCAGGGGAAAGAAGGCAGAAAGGTTGCCTTGGTTTTAGAGTGGGGACTATCCTGAGCTTTAGGAAAGAGAATTAGCAGCAGGAACAAACGCCTTTTTCCTTAGTTTAGCATCCTAAAAGAGGAAGAACTGATCACAATAATTCAATCTGCGGGATAGGGGTAAATTGTTTGTGTCTAGGAACCTTTGAACATTTCTGCTATGTTCCCGAGAAGCAGAATTCAAACTGAAGAGCTTTTTTATTGCACTAGTTAGATGTTTCCTGTGATGGAGCTCTTCCTTGTTCTAAAAATGTTTTCTGTCACCTGCATTTCTGCAGACATGCTCTCTTTCTTGACTCTCTTTGAAAGAAAACTGCAGTGGAATGTTCCAGTTTGAAGTCTCCATTTCAGTTTTTTGAACATATAGTATTTTGATGTTTCCAATTTTGAATGGCTGTTAGAAATTAGAAATTAAAATTAGAAATGAGAAAAAAGCTTTTGATGAACCTGAAATTTATTTATTTTTTGAAGGACTTTGTTTGTATTTGAAGCTGTGAATGTTTCAGTATTATTTTGCATTGGTTTGGAAAAATTTACACAGAATCCTTTGTAAAACAGAAAACCTAGTTCCTAACGGTTTAGTTATTTAGAAAAGGCAAGGTACCTGTAGTATATTATTGGATGTAATCATAAGCTAATTTTGGATGCACAGCTGCTGACATGACATAGATTGTTGCCCTGACACATTATGTTTGTTACACCAGAAAAATATTGAAACAAAGTAGGGAAAATTACAGGATTGAGGTGCAAATTCAGGCACTTATCCAAATTTTTAGGTTTTATATGATCCACGGTGTAGGTAAAAATGGCTTGAATTCTCATCTCTCTGTTCTCAAAATTGTAATCCTTTATGTTCATGATTTCCCACCTTGGATTTCATCTCACCCAATACTTTAATCCTGTAAGGAAGCAGATGGATAGTGGGCCAGGTTCATGCACACAATAACCATGTCATTCATTGAGTTACCTTGGGGGGAAAATCTGGCACAGTAAATTTGTGCAGACTTCAGACTCATGGAGATACATGAAGGCAGGGTGAAAATACTAAGATAAATGGCAGAATGACAAAGGGGAATAGAGTCCTTTATGAGCACCATACCCAAAACAGCTCTAGGTTCAGCTTCCACTCAGTACAGGCTGTTCTTGGTCTGTATCACCTTTCTTTTAGCCAGGTAGTATGAATCCTGATTAGGTTTTTATACTTCCCTGAATGAAAATGCAAGTTACTGTGCTTTTCTTTCTACCCTTCGTGTGGTCTCCAGAGTCTGAGCTTCCATTTTCACTTCATACTCAAATGTTTGCCATGTAATCCTTGTTCTGTATTTTCCGCTGCTCTTTAGTATGTTAAATTTTGATTTAACATTTTTCTTTAATTGAAGGAGGGAAAAAAAACCCAAAACATAATTTGTGGGTGGTAGAAGGGGGCTGTGCTTGCCAAGGAAATTTATTTCCATTCTGTCATGCTGAGCCTCCCTTCAAAGTATTTGGATTTTAAAACGAGCTTTAACTGAAATGAACGGGGAAACAGATTATACTTATCAAAGGAAAGAGAGCAGGGAAGTGGCAACTCCAGCTAAATCTCTTAGATAAAAATATGTTTTATATGCTTGAGGTTTGTGATTTCTTCCAGAAAATGTTCTTTCGGGAAGTTGACATATCACCTAACAGCATTACCGCCATATGAGCCAAGGTGTAAAGAAATTAATCAGGAACCTTTCATGCTTTTGGATCATTGTGTCAAGTCCCAATAGCACTTCCCATGATTTACAATGCACAGTGTGACATTAGCAATTCATTAACAAAATAAGTTTTTCAGTGTTTGCGTAAAGGAACCCACAACAAGCCTTACCTGGATAAGGAAGAACTAAATAACAGTAAGAAAATGAGACTAATGAAGGATTGCTGTATAATCACAATTCAGTTACCCGAGCCTGTACAATATCTTCTTTCGAGAGGCGACGCTTGACATTTGCATGCCTCTCACCCAGTGAGAGCTTGCTCAGGCACCAGACAGAGCAGCATCTCCTGAGATTCACAAAAAATCTATTCAAATAAAATTAAATGAGCACTGCATCTGCAGAGGGCCAAGAGCCAGACTGTGCACCCAGCCTTGTCCACCCTGCATCTGCAAAGGGTTTTGTACCACACAGGCATTACAAATTCCCAGGACCAGGCAGTTTCCCCACGCCTCTTGGAGAGGTGCTGCTTTGCGGAACAAAGGGAGGCCATGCCCAAGAGATACAGGAATGACTTCAATTAGGCTTTCCATACACTTGCAGTAGTAAAGCTGTTGTCTGCACTGCAGGACCACTGTTTCATCACCTGCAGTTGTTTAATTAGCTGTAGCCTTGCTGCAAACCTGTTGAAAGGATGTTTTTTATAGCTTCCTCAGAAAGTCTGCAGACTGAAACACACCCTGTGCCGTCTCCAAGAGGCACCTTCAAATCTATTTCACTCCCTGATAGAAGTTACATTTAGAGGGACATGTAACACCCAGGGAAGTCATCGGTGTAAGAGCACCATGCTTGCTAACAGGGAACTATGCATTGCTTTTTTCTGGGATTCATGCCCCAGAATTTATCTGTTTAGAGTTTCTTCTGTTTATGGGAGTCTATGTCTGTCAGACAAGCAATCAGCTCTCACTTCATATCCATCCAAACTTGTATATTAGAGAAATAACTAAATCCTCATGTCCTATGCGCTTTTACGTCCTTGTAATTTAATGCATCATTTCCTTCTTCCCTCGAACGCACCACAGCTCTCTGTTGGTGCTCTGTTACTGTTCAATGCCACTATTGCAGATAGAAAACATTCTTTCTGCTTTGTGAAATGCAAGAACATCTGCCTTTTTCTTTTTTCCTGTATCACTTCGGCTGCTTTGCACTTTCACTTTCCTTACAGCCATTGGCAACAAATACACATTAGTCAACAGTCTCTGGTGATTGCTCCAGGTCTGCTATACAGAATAGGACAGAGATTTGGAGGAAGAAATACTTAGACAACAAAAATATAACATAAACCAGAACAGCTACAGAGAAAGGTAGATAGAAAACAGCCACAGTGACTGAATTCAACTTTTGTCTAAAGGTTATGCATCCAATTTGGCTCCTTGTTAAACTGTTATAAAGCTGCCAGTGATTTCTACATTTGGCTGGTATGTAAATTCTGATTAAACCCTTCTTAGGAGGTTGTATCACCTGAATGAATGGTCAAATACTTTCTAGAGATGGCTTGGTCTGCTGCACATAATGTTCTGTAAATATGAGACACATGTAGGAAATGCTTTCAGGGGGGCATTGTTTTTAAAGATCCACTTGTCCCACTGTCTACTGGTATTTTCCAAAGAGGCAATTATACTAAATACTCAGCAGTCTTCAAAAGACAAACCCTCTGTTGTCCTCAGCATACTTGAAAAGACACACACACACATGTGCATACACACAGAGCAGAAGGTCAGGCAGTACAAAGTCTCCATGGGCAATGGCACTTCTCACCTGTTAAATCTTGTGTTAAAGTTAGTATTACCTGCTCCTTACCATAGCACTATCTCAAGGCTCAGATAAGGGCTTTAAAGCACTGATCTAACAAAACTGCAACATGCTTAACTGTAGAGATCTGAGTATCTTTAAAAATTAATGAGTTCCTGGGAGGTCCATGCTCTAAAAATTGAGATTCTGCTTCCAAATAGATGGGCTCTGGGTAACAATCTTTAAAGTGCTAATAGAGCGATATGCCTTCTAAAATGAAATTCTTTACTGGTTGAGGGCCAAGAGAAATAATTGCTTATCAAATTTACTGTAGTGATTATCACTGTTTGTCTGAAACAAGATCACAAGCTATTCCTAATGGGAATGGCAGGATGTTCAGGGCAAGGAATGAGCATGGAAATTACTCAAAATACATAAAGCTCTCTCCTCTGCAGCTCTTGGAATGACTCCATTCCAGGTTGTTTTCTTCTTGTATTATAGGAGCTAGGAAAAATAAACTACTGAGTTGTAATCCTTGCCCTGTGTAAGAAATAGAAGAATAGAGAGACAATGTCCCACATGGCAACAACAAAATGAGAATTTGGCAGAACAGCGATGTCTGTCCATTAACTCTCTATGTCACCCAGCAGCCAAGCAGGGAGAACAACTATGAAAGTAACTGCTATTCCTTTTGCTAATGTAATATACTGTCTGTGTCTACATTAGCAAGTAATGCAGCCCATTAGAAGTGGGTCTGTGAGCAGCTGGTGCTGAGGACTCAACATTTGTTAAGTAGTGTGATCTTATGACCCTAACTTGACAGAGAACGAGCTCTTTCCTTACAAAGTGCAAAGGAAACAAGATTCTTCTTTAAAACAAAAATACCAACCAAACTAAACAACCATCCTTCCAAAAATGAACTAAGAACTCCTGTATTTTCTTTCCAGAGGAAGGATAAAGATCATTGTTTCTCTTACTAAATTATGAGATTCAAAAGCCCCTAAACACACATGCAAATTCCTGTGAGTTGTTGGTACTGAAAGTCACTAACTGTCATTAAGACTTTGGCCTTTAAATTTTTGGTAAAGTAAAAATTCCCTTCTATTGTGTTTTAGCTCATATTACAGCTTAGATGAAATGTCCATATACTATACTTGTTTGTTTTATATCCCTATGTCCAGAATGGAATATATCTTCCTTCAGCAAGACATTTTAGCATCAATGAAATTGCTATGCATAAATTAATGAAGAAGATATAATGACAATTTCAAACTTGCTAGAATGATGCTATAGTTGTGACAGAAAAAGCAAATTTACTCTAACGCACAGATGGACGAGTTTCTTTTAGCTTATTCTGTTCTAAGGTTTATAGTGCACTGAATTTAGTGGAGAAAGGCCTTTGCATTTAACCAGAGTTCTACTGATTTCATTAATTGGAATGAGTCTTTATGCAGTTCAGTGCAAGAACTGAGTTTTTTATTAATTTTTGACTTCATAAAACATTCTTTCCACACCAACTAGACAATTGTTGCTAAAAACAAGTCAGAAAATGCATAATAATAATTTCTTGAAATGGTTACATTTGAAAGAAGGGGAAAGATATGCCTTAAATACCATTTTAATATTCATGTTCTTTTCAAGGAGAAACTTTGTGGCCTAGTTAGGTTGTACTGCTTACAACAACTGCAAATCACATAATAAACCTCAACAACATGTTTGCAGATGGTTACTATCTCTAGGAATATTAGGCAATAGTATGTACAAGCGTGATGTTTAATGACTACAGTGCTTACACCTTAAACTGAAATAAACAGAGGAGGAAGGAGGTAGCACACAAACATATTCAAAGCAGGTACAAAGAATGCCATGAGCTAAACTAAAATGTAAATGATAACTACTGAGAAATGGCTTTTTTGATATTTTAAAAGTCTACTAGCAGCATTTGCATTTAAAAGTCTATAGCAGCATTGGTAAAGGTTCCCCACATCTGCCTTTATGTGCCTGGAAGGTTTCCATAAGTGTCACCATGTGGCTAATACGTCAGGCATTGTCCTGCTCACCCTAGACCAGCCTGCAGATGAAACAGGAGAGGCTGTAGCAACTCTGAGTTGCACAAGAATTTCCTACTAAAAAATTTTCCCATGGCTTTGTCAAGGCAACTTAGTGGTCAGAGCCAGCATGGTGGATGTGGAGCAGCTTAAATCTGCCTTGGTATACAAACCCTCTCTGTACCATGTTTCACAGACATACAGAAGTTGCTGATCAAAATCCTGTTCTGCACATTTTGTCTGAACAGGAAAGAGTGCCCCGGTTCTACATTTACAGACTTAATTTATAATGTAATGGTGTTTAAAAAAAAAAAAAAAAATTGATGAGATTCTGCAATATTGAGAAGTGTCTAAGGAGCACATGATTACACTCCTATTCTGCTGGTCAGCGCTTATGCAAAAGAACAAAAAATAACTACCGTTTTCAAAATTAAAAGCATGTCAAGAGCTTCTGTCTCGGTAGAGACAAGTTTTGTTAATTTTACTGGTAACAGGTTTTAAATTCACATGTTTTTTTAAGACTAACAATCCCAGATAGTTCTTTGGTCTCCAGCTCTTGATTTTCATTTGGGTCATGTTTTTGAGAAGGAATCATCTAATGAATGTTTTTCTACCATTTGCCTTTCATTAGCAAGAATATTTGGACTTTTTCCTCTTGTTTCCTTCTCTTTTTTTTTTTTTTTTTTATTTTATTATTTTTTACACAAAATGGATAACCAGACCTGTGACAAAACTATCATTTTAAAACCACCATAGAATATGAACTGAATTTCTATTTCAATGCGTGAGTTTTTTATTAAACAAGTAAATAATAGTCTTGTTCATTTCAACCATATCCTGGGCCTGTTTTCATAAGTCTCACAAAGCCCAAATAGCATGGAAGGAAAAACAGCATGAAATATTTTTACCCTGTCTGACCTAAATTTATGTATTTTTTAGTTCTTCCAAGAGAAAGAGAAGTGGAATAACTACTCCCTCTTCTCAGCTTCTTTTCAACTTTCATATTTTAACTGTGTTCTCAGCTGCTTGCATGAGTCATGGAGAGCTGGAAACAAGACCCCCCCCACAATATTATAATAACTGCTTCCTCATGAGGAGGCCTGTGTGTGTTTTGGGGCATACCACTAAAAAGCCACAAAAATCTCCTGGAAGCTTCTTTGTGCCAGAAACCTACATGGGAGCTAACAGAAGAAGTATCTTAGCTGCAAAAACTGATTACTTATAAGTGTAATGAAAACTGAGATATTTTAAGATTTCTGTATCACTCTGTCTTGAAATTTATGCTATTGTTCTTTGACATTTGCAGAGATGTCAGACTGCTGTTGACTTTGTAGATTGTCTTGTGTAATGATGGTATTGAATTTCACTGGTCTAGGCATAATTTGGATTTGATCCTGTGATGTTCCAAGAAACTATAAAATCCATGGGCTTTCATGAGAACTGGAAGTGTGTTCAGTACTTGCCAGGCTGATCCGTGCTATTCCAAGCTAACATGTTCATCATTGCCTGCTCCTTCCTGTACAGTGTAAGATATGTCCAAATCTCTGTTTGAAGCTACCTATAATACTGTATTTAGAAACAACAGGGGACGCTCATGGCAGAAAAACATTCTTCATTCTGAAATCCCATAACTTTGTTTAGAATAAGCCAGATCCCTCATACTTTGGCTCATGTCTAGACTGAGCAGAGCATATCAAACCAGGTCAAGGATCTTGTGCAGTAAGAGACGAAAAAGAAAGAAAGGTCAACTTACTCAAGCATAAGCCAAATTCATTGGCAGGTCAAATGGATTCATACAGCAAATGTAACAGTAAAAAAATGTTGTGAAACACATTAACAAAGGATATTGGTATCAAATGTGCCTGTCAGCTCTATTGCATTTATAGGCATGTATTATTATGCCTTATACTGCCCTGTTTCAGTCACGTTAGCTTGAGCTTCTCTGCCTCTAACATAGAGCTTCGGTCCTAAATTCCTGAACATAAGGTCAGACAAGGAGTTTGTCACACTGAAATGACATGTCCCCATCAGAGACTATTCCCTTTCTCACTGGGCTACCCTTCCTCTTCTCTATACACATTCTGCTTTTACACCCAGCTCTGGTTTTTGCTATCGTTTCACCATTTGTACTACTTATCCTGCAGGCAGCCTTCTCTTCCTGCTCAGGACAGTTTACTGATCCTCTGGACAATAACAGTCTGTCTTTAATCAAGACTGTGCAGGAAAAGCCTTTCTTCTTAGAGAAAGCTTTTAGACGTTACAAGTATTCAGGATTGGTTTACCACATTGGGTAATGAAGCAGAGCTAAAAATACCATATGTTCCTTTGACATTGCCCATTCATTAAAATAAATGACTGAAATTTCTGTGACTGCAGAACAAAACATGGTTTATGTTTTTGCTTTTAAGTGAAGCTGTGTATAAAGCTCTTTGCCACTTGGAATATCCTCTTAGTGTTTTACATAAGAGGATAACAAAGTTTATTTGGAAAATGCAGAGAAGCCTACGGCTTGTTTTCCTCTCATTTTCTTAAATGAATGAGGAGAGATCTTAGAATGTGAGATCACGGAAGTGTAACTGGCCAAATTCTCTCTGTTATGAGAAAATATAGTGAGGAAATCTGTTGAGACTGCCCTTCAGAACACCACCTCTTATTGGCAATTCACTGCATTGGATAAGCAGAAATCCTTTCAATCATCTTCAAGCCTCCTGTGCAATCTGTGTAAGTCTGTTTCAACAACGGAGATGAGATTATCAAAGCATGAGAAAGAACTGACACATAGGACCAGATTGTTTGAAGATGTTTCTTTTAAGCCATTTCACATAGTCTCATTTACCATTTTTGGGTTTTGAACTCAGAGAAAGAGAGAGAAAATTTTTTTCTCCAGTAATTAAAACTCTGAAGGCGGACACTCTTGCCTGCACAATAAAAGAACTTACAATATTTTTAAAAGTATTAAAAAAAAACCACCATAAAAAACTCAACTAATTTCTTCCTTTCAAGTGCTGAAATGATCTAATGCTATTAATAGAAGATTCTTTCTCTGTGGAAAATTTATTCTTCTATTTAAAGCTACTGGGGAAAAGCTTGAAAGAATAAAAAATTATGATTCTGACATCTGGCTATTGGTATAGCCTTTGGATGATGAGTTCAGATAGTGGCTCTAAAATAAATACTTTTATTTGGAAACAAGGCAGAATGATCGACAAGACATCCCTTCTCCACACAGTTGCATGCAGTGGCTGCATACTTGCTAGAAGCCTACGCAGCTTGTCCCTTAGTGCTGAGAGAAGCAAATTTGAGGGTATCGGATTGACAGCACTGAAAAACACAGATTCTTCTTCATGCACAGAAATAGGCACAGCTCATGAAGCAGCATAACTTCCCCACGCTGCTGATCAGTGAAGCCTGGCCCTGACCTAAATGGCCCATGATTAGCAGAGCAGGTGTTTGTCTGTCCCTGTGATCTTCCTGCAGAGGTACGAAATTGATACTAGCTGTGATGACATTTTGTGTGGGCACAGGACTAAGAATACCTGTCGCAATAAATCAGCAAACAGAATACCTCCCCAGGAGTTTAAAGAGGACATTTTATACCGAATAGCTCATATCCTGCTTCCAGGCACCTGATCCATTAGGCTTTACTTCTTTGACATGTGCTGGTGCTCAGTGATTTTGTTCACACGCGGATCACACGGCCCAGGTGCTGTTCTAACAATTTATTCCAGAGTTATGAGTGTTACGTGTCTTGAGCATTCTGGTGGGATCACTCGGAGATCGTATTTGCAAAAACACATGGGTATGTTACCCAAAACATGTGATTCACAATAAAACCACCAAAACCAGAACAAAATGCTTAAAGCTGAAAATAAAACACATCTTATGATTTTGTTCTTTCTTTTGTTTAATAAGGAAATGGAAACGAGATATTTGTAAAATGTACAGTGAAGCATTGTGCTAGATGTCTGAGTAATCAAAACAAGCCAGGGTGCTTAAATATCACTGCAGCATTTATATAGCTATGAGCTCTAAAACGGAGAGCTAAGAAGCATTGTCAGTGGGGTGCTGGATGGAAGGAGTTACATATTTCCATGATCTACGCATGGCATTGAATTAGATACAGAAGTTCAGATTCCCTAATGCAGCTTCTCTTCCATATGGTAGATAAACTCTTAGAAGACACAGACACAAACAAGTAGGCCTTGGTTTACAAAGTCTTGGGCTGGTATCCAATAAATCTAGTTTTAGGGCATTTAAGTATGAGATCAAAACTATCATGGCCCCAAGGATACAAAGTGCAGATCCAGTAGAAATTCATTCTGCCCTCTCAAATGTGTTTAAAAAATACTCCTGCAAGCTTTTTGCTAGATCAGGTATCATTTGTCTGCGCCACCTTGCACTTTATGCCATATCAAGCATTGTCTGTCTTCCCACAGTTGGCATCAATCTGGCATAAAAGCACAGAGCTGGCATAAACTCTGTATCGCAGCTCTGGCTGATTTGACAGAAATATGATCATTTGCCCATGCCTGATCTGGATGAAACTTGTACTGCTGTTAAAGACAATCGTGCACAGATCTGGTGCTAACATCAGCCTCTCGTACGACAGCAGAGCCTGTCGGTGCCAGAAGGTGACGTGAAACTAATGGAACGTCTCTGCCTGCCGCCCCAGCACAGAGGTCTAGGTGGCAAGAAGCAAAATGAGACATCACATGGTGGCTCTAGCCTCTGTACAGATCACTTCTGCTCAATGACCTCAACTTTCAACAGCAGCTTACGTGCTACATGAATAGCAAGGAGAGTTATTTTCGCAGGGGATGAGCCTATGCTGTGCAGCTGTATCCAGCAAGGCAGCAGCGTGATGCAGAACAGCTCCATTTTCAGAGCAAAATAGACCACCCTTTTCCTCATGTTTGCTTTTCTTTGGTTTTGGCTTTGGGCTTTTTGCTTATGCACTACTGTATGCATGCTCCACCCTCTCCGAATTCGGTGGATGTGTTTGTATCTACATAGTATATCTATACAGTATGTACATATGCATGCAATATTATGCGTTATATTACTTAATTACATTTTAAAAGTCTACCCAAAATATCAAGAAGTCTGCTGGTAATATGGATTTGATTCTACTTCTCACATAGGTCAGAGTGAGAGAGGGTTTGGGAGCTTGATTTTAGGGTGGCATAGTCAGCATCAGGTATCTTCTAAATCCAACTAAGCTACTTAGCAGATGTGCCCTGGCAGAACCCAGTGCAAAGTTTGACTAGCTCAGCCATGCTGTTTCTAACCCATTCTCAATAATGCACCTAATTCATCCTACCAGCATGTATGATAACTTTCAAATAAAACAAGATAGAAGCAGAAGTTAGAAGTTAAATTTTGGCATCTATTACAGCGCTGTCTTGAATGTTCATATTTATAACACTTGAGTGCCTAAATGCACAGTGAAAGGTTTGTGAACAGAGTTGAACTGCAGTTCCCGTTAAAGGGTTCTTTAGCTCTCCTCACCTCTCCTGGTATTTTTTTCCTTAATTTGTTTCCTCTGATTTTTGTGTTTCCTTTTGTTTTTTTGTTGTGTTTTGGGTTTTTTTTCCCCCTGGGGTTGGCAGAAGGGTAAGGGGAGAAGGGTAGTGCTACTTAGTATTTAGTCAACATTAAAAGTGAAAAGTTTTGACAGTTAAGCATCTCCCAAGCCAAAACTGGCAAAGCCAGCTGAAAAAAACCAGCAAATGTTCCTGTTTCAAACTGCAAACTTTTCTTATTTGTTGAAAATGTTCCAGGGTGGCTGCAGGGTACACTGAGCCTGCCTAAAGGCAGATTTAACTTATGTTTTGACCATTTAGGAAGGAAAACAACTCTCTTCCACCACAATGCGCTTTGGCACTCAGCAAATAAATTTTACCATGGCAACTGTAAAGCCACTTGAGACACACAAACTTTTCAGTAAGGTGGTCCTAGGCATCTAGTTCTACAGACTAACCTGGATACTCTATGGTCATTAAAAATGATAAAAACCCCACATGAAATAGCTTAGTATCATGTATTAGTATCATGTTTTCCAATCGTTATGTTAATATAACAGCCAAGTCTTACATAATACTTTTTTGTAAGTATATATCCGAGTGCTTTACAAAGGAGGAAAGCTAAAACACAACGTGTAGTGTGACATGTCTCAGGTTGAACCAGTGCCAGAAAGAGAACCTTCACCTCTGAATATTGGTCCAGCACTCTGCCGTTTAGCTTCTTGAGCTAAATCTTGCAGCCCAGCAAATTCTGACCGCAGTCACAGGCTGAGGAAGTTCTACAGAGTGGCCCAGTGGCATGATATATCTTATCTTGCTATAAACATGAAAGAATTCAGAAGCTTTGAGGTCAGTACTACCCGGAGTGAGTGCAAGCTGACAGTGCACAAATGGATAATGTACCTGTTTTTTTAAACAGACCTGAATGGTGTGTAGAATGACTGCACTGACAGGCACAGAAAAATGTATTCAATGATTGTAGTGTGCAGCTGTACACGAAGTATGTGCATATTTAGACCTAATTTGATATATAGTTGCCACAGCTGTATGTATGAATCATATAATGGCTATATTTTTGGCCAGTTCTGACTACGTACATGTAACCACCCAGTTACACAAGCAAAACCAAGGGTTGTCAATATACGCCTTTTTGCAGACTCATTTAATCATCTCTCTTTGACATTGTGGCCTTAGATTCAGTGCAAACAGAAGGACAACTTCACAGTTCTCACAATTTGCAGAATGAGACCTTGCTATACAAACATAATGTCTTGCCATGATGTTTCTCAAAATAGATTAATCTTTGTAGAAAATGAGAGCAGAGGCTAATGAGGGTTGAGGCACAGATGGGATGGCACCAGTAGTTACTTCATACAAACGCAGCAAAGTAATAGTTTCTAGCATGACATTTAATAAAATCGAGCCCTACTAGCATGCATAGCTACAGGAGAATTTATTTTGAAGTCAAATATGATGCTGCCTGGCTGTCTTCAGTGGAAATACATGACACATGGTCTATCTCATCTCACCTTCTTCCATTTAATCACACTTTTAATGAGCAGAAACATAAAAAGTAAACAGTTCCTTTCTCCTCTACAATAATACTAATACTAATTTTCTTCCTACACTGTTTACTTCGAATAACCAGAGTTCATTTTTAGACCCCTGTATAATATTTCATTCAAAGTACTTTACAAGCATCTTCCAAATGCTATTTTGAAGCTTCAGCAATGTTCATTTGTGTACTGAAAAGGAATGCAAATTTCCTGGGGTTTTTTCCCCTCTCAAACAGGGCTCTGTTTTCCAGGGCAGGGGGAAAGGTTGTTTCTTGGTTTGCTTATGAATCCAGCTCCATTCCCAATTGAGAGAAAAGTGAGAGCTATGTAGACCAGAATATAGTTGCACCGTGGGTAATTTATATATTAGCCCCTCATTTACAGGTGGTTCCTAAAATGTAAATGTTATTCAGGGATTTGTTGCCTTCTATTATGAATTCTGAATACTGAATAATGAACTACTCGTGAAAAAAATAGCCCGGTGGGAAAAGCCTGAAACTGTGTTTTAGTAGTTATGGAATGACAGATACATGTGTGCGTCTTGATACATGTGCAAATAACAGTAACTGGCATTCATAATGGCATTTGGTAAGTTGCCATTCTGTTGTATGCTTGGAAGAAAATAATATGGTGTGTCTTTTGACACAAATTGCCTTCTGAATAATCACAGAAGTGCATATCCACAGTAAACATCTGTACTAAGGAAGGCCAAAGCCAGTTTCTTCACATCAAACTATTTAAAATCATGAGTCGGAGATCCAGAATCACAAGATTGATTGACTGATGGATTGACTTGGGATTTTATTTTGCCTTCAGGGACTCTCTAGCCTAATGGCTGCCTCCTCATTTCTTGTCTGCAACCAGGAAGATTAAAAAAATGTTCAGCTTTTTACATGAAAACTGAAGATTCTTTGCAACTTCCTGATTCCAGAATTTTATAATCCCAAATTCCAAATGTGATACTCACTATAAAATTACACTAGTTGACAACTCTGCAGATCCAAAAGCTTTTTACCTATGCCATCAGTTCATTGGAGACAGCAAAAGCTAGAGCTGGAGGAAATATTCTGGATAAAATTTTTCAGTGACATCTTTGAGTTGAAGAGGATCCTTACCATTCACCACCAAAAAACCTCTGATTAATATTTTTGTTACAAAACTATTTGTTTCAACTTCCTTCAGTTTATCAAAATATGAAATGCTGAACATTTCCTTCAAATGAAAATTTTTAAAATACTTTTTCAGAACTGCCAGCATAGTAAAATATCAGTTATTTACACAGCTCCAAGGATCTCTGCGTTTGCAGATTGTTGCAATTGCTGTCTCATTTTATTCATTATAATTGGGTTTCACTGTGCTAATCTCTCTGGAGTATAGCATTTATCGCCTTCCAGATGATTGTTAAATGCTGTATTGAAAGGGAATTATCACCTATCTTCCATCCTCCTGAGAGGAATAAGAAAAACTGGGAGAAGTTGTCATTATCTG
The DNA here is from genome assembly GCF_964195595.1 of Calonectris borealis. Classification (NCBI taxonomy): domain Eukaryota; kingdom Metazoa; phylum Chordata; class Aves; order Procellariiformes; family Procellariidae; genus Calonectris; species Calonectris borealis. The sequence continues at coordinate 12,979,117 of NC_134328.1, read as the reverse complement.
GGATAATGGAAGAGCTGAGAGGATCCTGCTGTTTTTCTCTACTTTGTGCAGCTGTTTATAGCTGACTTCCAGTGGCAGTGCAGGCGTAACACGCCAGTTACAGTCTGCAAAGGGCACTGTGCCTGTGCCACACAAATAGGCCCAGTCCTATTTCTCTGGCACTAAAAATGAGGGAGAAGACTTTTGGCTTGCTGACATGGGGAGAGAAAGAGTCCTTTGCCTGTATTACTATTGCTAGGTGACTGAATTGTAACATTGTCTTGAAACTTGCACCCCCCTCTTTTTTTTTCAGTGGGAGAGGGGCAAGGGAAAGGGAGAAAATTCTGGGATCTCCTTGGCTGTCTGGTTTTTGAACCATTAGGGAGCACATGGATCAAATTTTCAAGGGTTATTCTCCAAAAGTGAAAATCAGAAATTTGCATTCTTGAAGTTTCTAATACTTGAATATGTATGTTCATCTTCCAAAGTGCTGCCCAGATAGTATGGTGCTTGGTGATCATGCCTGGATAATCTTGCAATAGGTCGAGATCTACTTTTAGGGAAAAATTTAGTGCTGCAAAAATAACATTACGGTCTGGTAGTTCAGTTTTCTGTGAGTGACAGAGCTTATTTCTTCTTAAAGGACATTGATATTAATAGATTTTGGAAAGAGACAATAGAAATTAATCAGTTTTCTGGCCCACATGGTTATTCAGAAGGGCTTGGTAAAGTGAGTCATAAAGACTCAAAAACCCATGGTTTAATTTAAGTTACATGACTTCTAAGAAAATCTCAAGATTTTCTGGGGAGTAAGGTGAACTTTCTGTAAGACAAATTAAAGAACAGGGAAGAACAGGGGAAGTAATTCCGAAGGACTTTAGTGCACAAAATCTGGAGAACGCCGGCACAAGCAGTCTCAAGGGAAGATGGGATGGCAGTGACCCATACTTCATATTTGAATCATGTCCTTTGTTTTAGTTTTAAAGCAATATTTGGCAGCAAAGTTATAAATAAATAAATTAACCAGAACCAGAAGGCTGAGAGGGGGCTGGCTGCATTAAATATTACAAGGAACTGTCAGATTAGTCACATGTGGCATTTTCCTTTTCAACCATTGTCCAACGTGTGAAGCTGCGCATTTGTTGTACAATTAACAAGTCACAGGATATTTAAACAAATCATCAGGTCAACTTTCTACCATTTCATTACATCACTTTTGAAATTGACTCTGATTTTATATTATAGGCCTATATATTCCCTGAAATACATTCCCTGAAATACATTCCTCTGCGTATGTGGAGCATGAAAAATTAATTCCATTAACAGGTATTCTTTAACTAGGTCTCTAGAGTTCTGTAAGCCTGAATTACGCTGCATTTTCCAGTATTTTTTTAATTTTGCATGCTTAAGATAAAAAACAGTTTCCTTTAAAAATCATTGCCCTCTTCTCTGTAGTGGCGACAAGATGGGAAGAGGATATTGAAAAGTTCCTCATCAGCATAAATAAATTAAAATCCCCACTTCATAGAAGCCAAGAGTAATGAAGCTGCTATTAAATGTTTTAAGAGGAAACTAGAAGCAGAGATGACCAAAACGAAGCTCCCCAGTCTAAATACATTAGCAACTCTCTCCACACTTGTATTTTTAAATGTCAGATAATCTATTAAAACTGAAACATCTTTGAAGGTAGTGTGGCTGAAGAAGGGATTGTGATACAATGTATTTAAATAATGGGAGATCACATTTGCAGTTCTTCTGCAAAAGGTTAAAATTCAGCTATTAATAAGGCCAGTCTCGTATTTCTATCACAACTGTCTCTACTCAGGCTCCTCCTTTTTTTGTCACCTCTTTCTATACTTGCCTGATGCTGCTTAATTTTGCAAAGGTTTCAAAGGTTTGCAAAAATTTCACAGCAGTAATCCTATGTCATCCAGGAAGGGAGATCTATTTACACTATTTATAAACTCACACAGTTCTACTTGCTGCATAATAGCAAATTCATGTTTAATTAGATATTTTTGTTTTTTCATTATCCAGCTTGCATGCATAATTGTCATAACTGTGCCCATGGGGTAGATTCACAGCTGTATATATAAACTGCTCTGAGGCATCTGGTTGCACAGCTTCTCTGTAAATCTGGAGTTGGATATATAAGAGCAAGTATGTTACAGACAGCCTTGATAGGTATAATAAAGCATCATGTGCACCTACATTGCAGAATGGGGAGAAAGAACTCCTCTGCTCTGGCCCTATTAGGAGCTGAGTGACGCCGAGTAGGAGAACGTGAGCGAGAGCCCAGGGCAAAAGCAGAGAGGTGCTTCCAGGAGCTGCTGTGGCTCAAGGTACATGGATCCCCTTTCTCAGCGCTTGGTGGTTTTGCATTGCATAAGAGGCAGAAAGGATGTGGTAAAACTGCCCCTGACGTTTCAGCGACTTCTCATCTTAGGAAATGCCAGCAGTATAGCTCCCCTGACCTGCATGGCTTAGTGGTGACTGGCTAGTTGAGTGGGGAATGGCTATGGTGCGGTCTTCACAAGCAATGTGCTTCCCCAAGCAGTACGGCTATCCAATGGGTGGTGTTGCAAGCCCGGGAGAGCTTGTGGGAAAACAAATCTGTAATGCAGGCAGCTGAAATCGTAAGTGTGCAGTAGAGACCTGTGTAGACTGTACTGCCCTGCCCACTCGTTCTGCTGGGTAATGTCAGGTTGTTCTCAGCTGATGTGCAGAGCCTCCTCTTGGGCTTTCAGTCTACTAACATTTATGGTTCATTATTTTATTAGGGAATTAACAGGTTTTTTCTCTGCTAGATGCCGTTATGCTATCAGGTTTGTGTTGTTCCTTTGGCTTTTGATAAGCAAAAGCTCTCTGACAAAGTTAATCATCTTTCCAGCACATTCTGGGCTGGAAGCTGCTCTGTTTGTGACGGTCCCCAATGACAGCTTGCAACATCCTCGCCCAGGTTGGGTCGCCTGCCGACCAGGTGAAATGATTTTAACAACTCCCCATTCACACTTCCCTTACTTGTCACTTCAAAGATGCCTTATTTATTTGTAATGACAAGTGGCAACACAGTTGCTAAATGCTTAAGCAAAAATAATTATGGCGTTGCTATGACTGAGAGTGGTTCCTAGCAGAACTAGCTTTGGTGAATATATCAGGAAAAAATGTTGCTAAGGGGCAGCTCACTTGTTTTTCAGTAAATCCTTATCAGGAAAGATTAATTATTCTTCTAACACACCCAGTGTTGCCAGCTTAGGATTCTACCCCAAGTTTTGTGGTATTTGCGCTTCAGTGTGGGATTTTTTCAGACAATTATCCATAAATTGGACACTATTTACATTTCCTGCCTCTCTTTTCATAACACCTGTCTGTGTGCATGGGCCAAGATATCCGCAACCTGGGGGTACTGTTGATTTTTTTTTTTACTGCAGTCCTGCCACTGGTGGCCTTGAGCAACCTGTTTCCTCCCTCTAGGCTTCATTTATCCTCTTTGAGTAAAAGGGACACAAGTAATTTAATTTACTGTGAAAGGTATGACTATCGTTTGCAATGTCCATTGGATTCTTATGATAATGGATGGGCGTCTGTTTAATAGAGAGGACATTCCTGGCAGTTGCTTTGGCAGGAGGATGCCTTCCCTGACAGGAACTATTCAGCACCATTTTAGGCAAAGAGAAATCTGATGGCTTTAGAGTCATACAGTGCTAGTGAGGGGAAAATGAGAAAGATGCACAGAGTTTCTAAGGTGATCCTGTTCTCCTCATTTGGGCAAACTTTAATTTTTGAATGCCAGCCTTTTCCCTACAGTATCTCCTTAACTTTCCCATTGCCATTTGTGTTATTTTAGGACAGCTTTATCCTGAGTTATGGGCATATATTTCACCTGGGTTTCAAACATAGTATGTTTTTATCGACTTAAAGGCATCTTGTAGGAATCTTGCTTTTTGGATTGTTTATTTTATGGTTTCCTTGTTTACCTAATCACCTCGTTTTTATGTAGTCCCTTTTCTAGAAATTAAGTATCTGTATGCTGGATGCACTGGGCCTCCTATCCCCCTACGATTGTATTTTGGCTGTTACCCACTTAAACCCTTTTGCACTGAGTCCTGAGCACCACTCAAGATTAAATTCAGAATGATATCTTTTCTTGTGGGTTCTAAGATTAGCTGCTTGATGAAGCAGTCATTTACTGTGTCCAAAATTATTTATCCCTACATCTTGTCTTGAAGAGGCAGTGATCCAGGCTATATGAGGAGAGCTGAAATCTTCTACTATGGATACTTGTCTATAATTCACAGCTTTTCCTTGAAATTTCAGCTCTTGAATTCTTGCAAGTTTTTTTCATTAAAAACTGACATTTCCAGAGTCACATTTAAATCTATCTTATTCACTTGACATATTTTTTCACTGAGATGGTTATGCAAATATTAACAACCTCTGTAAACAAGAACAAACCACACACAAGAAACGCCTCCTTAACCTGGTCCCTGAAGAGCCATTTGGAACAAATGGTTGTGTGCATAATACAGTTTTTTCTAATTAGCATCTCTGGCAATAAGACACTTGGGGGTATATTTGATATGCTTTTATCTTAAGATTAAATTTACATTTGCTGCTAGGTAGCTCTGACATCTTCATTCTTGTTTTAGATCTCTGTCATAACATGATTATTGTGTGATCACTACTCGCAGCAAACCAGCCCCTATTTGTATATGGCTCAGGCTTATCTACAGTGATGGGCTCTATGATCATGCCAAATAAGGAGTTGGGTTGGTTTTTTTGCAACTTGCCTCTTAGAATTAAAAAATTATTGTTGTAAAAATTGCAGGGCAGGTGTTTTTTTTGGAGCCATATAACAACTCCAAGATACAAGCAGTAAAAACAACCAAGAAAATAATTGAAAGATAAGAGTGTCTTTCTGGAAAGATTTCAATTTAAATATTCAAAAAAAAGGGTTAGTCAAACTTTACAAGCCAGAGTGAGGCACAGATATTAATGATTTTTCCAAAGTTTTGAAGAACTGGGTATAGAACAGATCCTTTTCTTAGTCCAGTATTCTAACCACAAAACTTTTTCCTACCACAGAGAACTAAGCACTTTCAAAAATAATTTTTCAAGCACAGATTCACAATCAGTGTTATAAATTGTTACAGCTCGTATGAAATCATTTGATCTATTATTGATTATATCAACTGAGGATCTGCCACAGGACTCTCCAGTAAAAAATAAGTAAAAAAATATACATCAAAGAAAATGTTTTCATAAACATTAGAAATAGATAGTAACAAGATTTCCTGTGCCATGAAAAATTCCATAATTTTCAAAATTTTTATGTTAAAATAGAACCTTTTTTTTTCAATTCTTAGAAACAATGAGAAAATTTTCCCAGGTCACAGTAGGAATTGTTGTCTAAATCGGATCAGTCATTCATCTAATTCAGTTAAAGCATTTTCACTATTAGGTTCCTTACCAGCTGCTTTAGTGAAAAGTGAGTCTTTATTCTGAAGTGCAAAAAAGGATGGAAAATGTCATACCATTGCAAGTTACCTCTCATAGACATCACTGTCGGAAATTAGAAATAGAAAAAGCAAACTGCAGTAATAAGGTCAAGTGACTGTACAAATCAAACAGCAATCTAATTCAGTTCACCACATGGGCCTTGGGGATTTTCATACCTTATGTGCTTAATCAGATTTCAGATGATGTCCATTCATTAAGAAAAACATTTCTATTTCCCCAGGTTAGTAGATTTCTTCCTCCAAACAGCTCTGTACTCCACTCACTCTCTTTACCACAAGAGCCTGTTAAGTGTTTAGGTCAAAACCACAGAACAGGAAAATACTAAAGCAAAATTGGAAATCTTTTATCCAGTCTCAGTTTAGATTTGTTCACCTCTAACACCACAAGGAGAGTGAGGAAAAGTGTTCCAGTCACACAGGTCTGAAGTTGTATTGGGTAGTTGTCACTGTGACAAGACCATGCTGAAGAAAATAGCATGATGCTACCCATATGAGGTCTACTATGAATCAACTCCCTTTCAACCCTCTAAAACCTACATAAATCACATTCTGTTAACTCAGGGTTGCTTTATAATTGCAAAGTAGTGCCAGATTTCCAGCAAAAACAAGGGACAAAATATTACCACACATTTGAGATCCATAAATTAATCAAGTATAATTTATCAATTCATAATATCAATGATAATATAGCATTCATAGCATGCTCTTGTGTATAACATTTAATGCTTACAACATAGCCACTCTATATTATTACAGGTATGAGGATTGGTGCTACTAGGAATTACACATTATAGATTCAATCTATTGACTAACACTATAAATCCAATGGCAAAAAACATATTGTTCATTTAAAGGGAGATTAAAATATTTTATCTAGGTTTACCTAAAAAAGATGTTACCCCCAAGAGCCACTGAAAAGTCTCCTTAGCCCTTTAATATGTATAATTTAACTTCTTTTTTAAAGGGTGCTCTTAACCTGGGTTATTTCAGTGCTACACTTCACATTGCCTCAGAAACCATTCAATGGGCAAAAATGAAAGACAAGCAGCTGAGTGCAGGATGATGAACTACATGTGGGAATGGAAACAAATAGCTAAGGCAGAACAACTTCTTAATTGGCTTTGCCTTCAAAGCAATGTCCTAAAACTCTGTCCCAAGCTTAGATTTAAGAGAAGAAAAATTGTGCCTGGGAGTGGCGAAGTGTAGGATTAGAAATACGAAAGAGAGAAAGATCCGGAGCCAAAAATTTCAATAGAGACAAAACTCAGCTGGAGAGATTTAAAGGGAAAGAAAAAAGTTAAACTCAAAGCACACTGCTGTCTAAAGCCTCAAACGGAATCCAAGATTTCGGACCACTGTTTCTCTATTGGAAAATATCTGATGGGTGGTGGTAAAGGTTTCATCTTCATTCCTGTCTGCTGGCTCAGTTCAGTTACCCTGTTATTCTCTGCAGTGTGTGATCATGCACTTAAAGGCTGCATCATAATGCATATGCACAAGGAACCAAATGAAGGTTGCATAGGCAACCATAATTCTGCATTACCTAAGTTTTTAGTGCTTGTCTTTAAAATCTTAATAACGTGCTCTTAATATACTGGCTTTCCTGTATATAACATGCAATTACTTCAAACTACATATGTGATGTTTTCCTCAGTATCTGGAGAACATTTTGGTTTGTGCTCTAAAAGGATCCCAAAGAATAATCGTTATTTAACTAAAACATCTTTGGCTTTCTTTTCGCTTTGCTTTTGTGTGGAAACCACAGAACAGCTTTTCACATACCAGATGAATAATGTGTAGGAAGAGTGAGAGAGGAAGGGAATTGATGACTTTTTTTTTTAAGTATGTGAATTTAATTTCACCAGGCACTTTATTTCAATCATAATGCACATCCAAATTTATAAAAAAAAGGATCTCCTCCTGAATGCTTCAATGTTGTTTTATACATTATTGAAAAAGTTCATATTTTACAAAATAATACATTTCTTTTCAACTGATTTTTTCAATTGTAGGTTGAAAATTAATATATATCAATGTCTTAAGTACTAGGTAGCATAAAAACATTCTGCATCTTTAAACTATACAGCAAAATGTAATCATAGGCATACTGGACAACTGTTAGATTACCTGACCAGATTTAAAGGTTTCATAGAAATAAACTTTCTTACACTGTTGGATTTTTTAGAGAAACTCTTTTTCTCATCAGTGCCAGGAGGGAAGGGACCAGCTATCCAATACACGTTTAAACTAAAAAGCATTGTGACACTTGCAGTGGGAAAAATTCCTCATTCCCTGCCCCCCCCAGCTTCTCTGCAACACAACTGTAGACATAAATCCGTCTCCCTATTGGAAAAGTGTATATATCAATATTGAAATGAAGCACGTGTAATAGACAGTTATGCAATTAATCTGCCAGCACCATCACTGATTCCTAGTTTTGGAAGAATACATTCATCGTTATGAAATGTACGATTTTCAGAGCACAAAGTATGAAAGAACAATCCTACTTTTTCAGCTAAAAGATAGCCAATGGATTTTTTTTTCCTATATTCCTAATGATCACAGATATAACACATTCTTGCACATTGTATCACAAGCAAAATATCATAGGAGTCCTAATTCCTTAGTGTTAAAAGCTAGCTGCATACCCTCAATATAGAATCTCAGAAATATTAAAAAAATGCCCAAAGCTTTAGGGTACATAATGTCCACTCACCTCAGTTGAAACTCCAAGTAAATATGATAGATCAGCTTAACAAGATAAGGCATCAGTAGCAGGAAGTAAGTATCTATCCATTTTTCTATTCATTTATTCTATTCCTTGCTACTTACCTCTGAGTGCTGCTGTTGCTTGGAGCACACAGAATGCAGCAGCTCAATCCGAGGAAGAAAATGGATATTTCCTTTCACCCTCTGTTACTGTTCTTCCTTGAAACTCCTTCACTTTTTTCTTTTCAAGTTGCATAGGAATACAAGAATGGACCCTTTGGGCTCTATCCAGGTCTGTTTATATTATGTAGAACAGATGAATGCATTTCCTTTTTTAACCATGAAAATCATGTCTTCACTGACAGGCGCCTGGATCATTAATAGTATACTGTATGCAACTGTGAAAACCCACGTAATGGGCTCAGTTTTCTAAATGAAGAACCAGATGAAAATCTGCAAATCCACTTCTCTTTGTTGCAAAAGTTTCTCTTTTTCTCTGCTGTAGAAAAAACTGGAAGTCACTGTTTAACCAATACGGATTTTTAATTGGAAATGCTGGAGGAGACCTCTAGTTTTGGTTTAATACCAGAAACAAACACATTGGAGATGTTTTGGTCATTAAAGTGCCTCTAACCCCACTGTAACTTTCAGTCAGCTACCACACCAAACCTGTGATTCCTTTCTCCCAAGGCAATTTTGTCTTATAGCACTGTCAGCAAACTGCTTCAGCACTGGTTGAAAAGATTCCAGCTTAAATTACAGTAGTGAAAGCCTGTTCTGGGTTTTTCCCTTACTATTTTTTCTAGAATATTTAAATTTCATGTTATTCCCCACCCAGTTTTAACCATACTTCCCAGAATGCAGGAAAACAGTTTTTCCTTCCTGCAATTCTAAATGCCTTCATTAGGGAAACTTAACATTGAAGTGTTTTGGAAAGGCAGATGCTCTAGATCTAAAAGAAACAAGAGAGGACTCTCAGTGAACAGCTGCATTGCTCTCAGCTTCAAGCAAGCCATATCTCAGAATGGTTTTGTACATTATTTTGTCACTGGGAACATATTATTACTATCTAAATATAAAAACACTGGCTTTCTTGCATGAAGGCAAAAGCAGACTTAAAACCACAATGACTGTTCTGTTCAAGTATTCTATGCCGATGATGCAGAAAATAAGATCAAAGTGAAAAACAGTTCTTGTTTGAGATCTTCTTTGCTTGCAAGGTGTCTGAACAGAACTGGCCAAAACCACAGGTACACGAATTCTTGTATACTTTCAAATGTAATCACTATTCACAGTTCTTTGTTGAAATCTCATTCTGCAGCTGCTTCAGCTCTTTGTTGACTGCTTAGAAATATCTTGTCCCTACTATCGAGCAGTATTATTTTACATCTGTTAGTAGATTGAAATGTTCGGCATTAAACCATTGTTCCAAAGTTATAATTTTTCAGTTCTAAAAGAAAATATTTTTAAAATAAACCGAGCACTGTCTGCTTCTGTAGATATTAGGTCATGTAATTCTTGAAATAGTGTTCTGGCAAACAATTCCACTTTGGAGCACTGAGCATACCTCTTGCTCTTAAAATGGCTAGTGAGCTTCCAAAATCCAGGGAGAAATCTAAACAAATTTTTAAAAAATCTCATTAATTTAAACTAAATCAGTCTTTTTTGCCCCGTGAAATATATATTAACAGTTTTTTCTCTTATTGAGTCTTCTTATGCATCTTCTACAACCACCCACATTTATTTTCTAGAATAGTTTAGTCAGTGACTGAATGATCCATTGCAACTCAGGTAAACTGCTTGTTCTGAAAAAAGTGCACTAATTATATGAATAATATAAGATTGATTTATTTTAATTTACTGAACATATGTAAAACAGAGGCATAGACTTTCAGTCATAAACAAGACTCCAATGGACAGTCTGTTACTTATTCCCTGAGGGATACTTTAAGGAACAAGTTGAATGAAGTACTGTTTCAATGACTATTTACATCATTGGGAGTCTTTTAATTAATGTCAGTGGCATAACTTAGGTAAAAAATTTTGTGTACATATATATATAATGTATATATATATATTTTCTAGCTAAGGACTTCCTTACTTTTTCTCAGTATAATTTTTGCATTTCAGAAGTATCTGATTCTCTCTAGTGGGGGAGCCAGCCTAGAAATTTCAGAACTTTGCTATTTGATAAATCTGGCTTTCCTGATTGTTTTTATGTAATTACATCTGTAATGTGACAAGAGATTAAATATCTTAGAGAATTAAATGCAATGAGAAGTTGAAAAAAAATTTCTCAATTTTTCTTTTAGTATTTAGTAGAAGTTTGCTAGTGAGCATTATCCCGATCCATCAATTGGTATCTGGTCATTAATCTAATTGTTATTCAGTAGGTTCTTCCTATTATAATCTCTCAGGCATGTGCTGCAAAGTCTAATGATCTTTCTGTGGTGTATCATAAGAGAAAGAAGGATGTTGAGTCATCTTGTAAATCTCTTCACCTTGTTGCTGGCAAGACTAGCCTTTTCTGAATGATTCCTGAATGGAGGAATGCTAAAATTGGGCAGGTAAATAAGGCTCTGATCAGAATACTGGACAGCAGGGTAAAGAAGGGAAAAGTGTAAGATAAAGCCGAACAAGGAAAAGGACAAACATCCTCGTATCTAAAAGTGTGATTCCTTGCTTGTATTGAAGTCCTTAGTTAATTAAAAAAAAAAGACAATGACTATCTCACCATTCTGTGTACAGAATTCATTCTTCTACTTACTGAAGTTCTGGAAAAAGTTATGACAACCAAAGGCCTAACTTTCAAATGTAAATAAAAAATAATAAGCAAATTCTCTATTAAAAATTAAAGACTCTGACCCAGCAAAGTTCCCAAACATGTGCTTAAATTTAAGTATGTAGTCTTAACAGGGTTAATAGGATTCAGCTGTCACTGAGATGCCTTATGCGCAAACATGCTTCTCTGAGTTTTAAAACCACTTTTGCTAAGCTTCTAAATACTTGAAATCTAGGCACACAAGTTTGAAAATCTGGCAAAAGTTTCTTAAACGTTTTGCTGAAAAATAAAACAGATCTTTTCTGGTTTAGAAGTTTATATGAGTCATTACTCTTTGGGCCAACAGAACTGGTTGTTAACCAGTGGAGTTGTGTCATGGTCACACAGGTAATGTTGGAGAGCTTCTGAAGCTGACTGCAGTGACCAAGGCAAGTCGAAACTTTTGATACATGACTGCACTGAACATATTGAGAAAGTTGATGTTTTATACTCTTGCTGATGGGCAAAATTCCCCAAAAGCTTGGAATGGCTTAACTTCAGATTCAGATTTTCCATTGCCATAAATAAAACAGAACTTTTCCTCCTTAACAGGACCCTTAGCGGGACCCCTTGCCTTTTTGCATGAGACACAGAACTCTCCTTTTCACACTTCCATATACGAAGCACCTCCAGCAATGCACACTGCAGGAATGAATAATCTCTACAGTGAATTTATGCCTTTTAAAAATATCTCTTTAAGAATCTGAACTCCCTTCGTACACTTTGGTGTTCTCCATGTACTGGAGAACTAAGTTTTTGTTAAGCATTTCTTAGCTAACATACTTCAAGTATGTGAATTTTGTAAAGCATCCTAAATGTTTCATGTAAAATTGTGTGCATGTGGTAATTGTCTTGGATATAATATTCGACATTTCAGCTGTCAGTGCATTTCTGTGTTAGAAGACATTCATTTATTTATGAGATCATAGATGATCTTTGGATTACAGCTAAAATATAAGATATTCTTTGATGGTACCAAATGGTGACCCCTTTCATTAAAGCTGGGCAACATTCCATCTTCCAATGTTTTATTGTGCAGTTTGTTTAAAAGTCTTTCAATAAAAAGAGATTAAATTGTCAAAGTTACCAGGTAATGACTTGAGCAATTGACGTAGCACAAACTTGGCATACATACCCCTATATGGATACTAAAGCTTGTCTCCCCACTGAGGAAGGAGTGGATGGGGACAAATTGGCTAGGTTACCTCTTGAAAATCCAAGGTGTTTTGCTTCCGATTCCTGTTTCTCAAGAAAAAATGATTGTGTGAAAATCTGTCTGTGTATCAGAATGCTGAGTGCTAATTTTAGAACTCTTCAAATAGAATCAGTAGACTCTTTGAAACACTCATACTGAAGAAAAATTGGCATTTGAGGAATCCCTCTTAAACAGGTTTTAAATTAGGTGAAATTAGGACTATACTTATTCAGTATTTCTTAAATACTCATAAATTGTGTTTGGACTCAATTTTGAGACTTTCTTCTATCAGACTTAATGAATACCCACAGAAGAGGCATATTCATAAAAATTGGAAATAACTACTCTTTAAACCAGAAACTTTGAGATTAGGTTTAGAAATACTGTAGAATGAAACATTTGTTCTCCTATTATCATGAACCTGAAGAAATCCCTCTTATTTTAAAGCCTTTTTCATTTGAATAAACTTAACATGCTTGGAGTACTTTGTTACTACTTCAATAATTAACATTTGTAACCTTTTCTGATTTGGCATTAACGTTATAGTTAGTAGAAAAAGATGGACCAGATATTCCAATATATTCCTGAAAGTATCTTTAAAATGTCCTAAAAAGTATTTTCAAAAGATACAAAATTCATATACCACTATCCCTGTGTCCCTTCATCAGCCTTAATTAGGATATTTTTGGTTTTTAAATGTGGCAATAAGTTCCTTTTGTTTTCTCAATAAAGCCTTTTGTAATTTTTTATTTTTATCATCTGTCATAAAGATTTGTTGTACGTGTAAGCAATTTAATGGTTCACTGAAAGGTTGTTATGCAACTGAATTGTATAAAATCCTGTCCAAGCCCAGAAATTAGTGTAAGGGGGAAACAGCAAAATGGTGAAAGGCTGAGAATTTAAATATGTTTTCTGTTTGTATTTATATCTTTTATATAAGTGATTTTGTATAGCTACTCTCTTTGTTACCCTGTGAGTGTAAGAGGGAATGGAAGATTAGGTACCTCATGTTGAGAGGTCAGGAGTAGATAGTTGTTGCCTATTTCCAGCACCATCAAGACTCTAGAGTCATAATTTAGCCAATGGGGAATATGTAGTACCAGATCTGTTTTACATAGGTCTGAAATCATTATTTCAACAGTATACCATTGCTAGCTCCATTTCATGGTTAGTTTTTCAAACAGAAGCCACTCAGTGTAATGCTGAGCTATTATTAAAATCATTAAGCCTGGTCTTAACAGTGTAGGTGGAGAATGATAAATGCAGTATTCCAACTGCACTGATGTCAGAACTCAAGGGCTTTCTGTCAATACTCATTATAATCCTGTAAATGACTACAGAGGATGGGAAATACTATCAATTGGTAAAGCTGTCATTGATACAGCTTATTAGCTACTGTGACAGTATATACAGCTATTCAGATGTGAGGATCGCTGCAATTAATGCAAAGGGCAGATTCTGCCAGTATTACTCACGTCACTAAATCATACATATTTCTGTTGACCATTGTTGTGATCATCTACACATCAAAGCATTACTCTATGAATGAAAGCTGGATAATTTGACTCTAAACTGATTACACATAAGTACGACTCCAAAAGAAGAGAAAGACCTAACATTGCATTTTTTTATTTCACTGGCACTGATTTCCACAGGAATAAGAGCTCATCTTAAGGTATTTGACAGAATAAAGAAATATAATCATGCTATACACTTGTTTCTGCAATCACAAGATATAACTTCATAATTCAGTTTATTTTCCAACCATAGCATCCTCTGAGAAACTAGAAACTCTTCCTTGCAAAGAACCTTTGTATTGGACTAGATGATTCTCTGCAATCCCTTCCAACCTGAATCACCCACCCTATGATCCTATGATCTGTTTATGTAACCCTTACAAATAAAATCCATGTCCACATCCATCAATTATTTACCTGTATTTTTACAGATATCCCAAATGTATGTTTTTGACCTTCAGGCAGAAACACTGAAGCACAATAGAAAATTCCACTTGACTAAAGTTGGAAAAGCTTAGAAGCCTATAAATTATCCACTATTTTAGACTGCTAGAGTAACTTTTGTAAAACAAGAAATAGTAAGTCAGGTTCATTTTGGCTCAGTAAAAAAAAATACAACCAGCAGACGTGGAACAATTGTTGATAACCAACAGCTGGTATTGTTTAACTTCTTGGGTTGAATTTTTGTATTTGCAATTGAACTTGCTAATTTGAGCTCCAAATAAATTTTTGCGTGAAGCTTTACAGATATTACCTACTATCACACACAATGTGTATTTCTCTTCTCACCTGTTAAAATAAGATCCTTGTAACTTCTAACATTCATCATTGCAGAATTCATCACTTGAAACATAGGTGACCATTTTTTCACCAGCCAACATAAAAGAAAGTGAAAAGAGCGATGTCAAAAAGCAGTAACACTGAACTGCAATTCCCCCTTTTCTCCTATCTCTTCTGACTTTATATGAGCCTTACTTCACAATCTCTCTTGCCTTTTCATTTGAAATCGTGATGATTTTTCAAGAGAATAATCAATGAGAAGGCAATTTGCACACTGTGTAAAAGTATGTATTTTGTTCGCAGTCAGTTCTGAAACCATGGATTCATGGATTATCCTATACAGGATAAATCATTAAACAACTGAATATAAGCATACTGTACATTGCACAGGCCATAGCCTTGAAACCATATTTTCATTGCTCTGAGGACTAAAAGTGGCTAATATTTTTATGCATATACATAGATCCAAATCAGCATGTCATGAGTTGTTGAATTTTTGTCTAATAATGCTTTCATGGACTGCTGTTTTGGGCCTGTCTTCATTAGCCTCCCTCAAAAATCACTATAGGAATTTGAGACTGGCTCTACATTAATCAGCTAATAAGAGTAAGAAATACCAACATGATATATATCCTCACAAACATACATCTTTCTCTAGCACTGGGAGTACCAGTGATATAGTAATGCATACCAGAGACCACTCCAATATTCAGCACCAAGGTCAGCTCAGGACTACACACAGCCTCTAGAAAAAGACCTTGATTCATTAAAAAGTCAAAACTCCCATCAAAAATATAAAGCAATCTTGAATTAATAAAACACTTGTTGGAAATAAGCAATCCTGATAGAGAAGATTTTCTAAAAAAATATCTAAACCTTAAATTTTATTCATTAGCTATATTCTTTATAGAACATTCTATATGGAATATAATGCACATGGTTAGATGCAAGATACAGTTTGTAACATTATTTACTCTTAGTAATGCACAATGCAGCTACCGGTATGTGTGGTGGAAGAAAAGCCAGATGAATTGTGCACTGCACTCGCATCTATTTTTTTTTTAATTGCCTATGTACAAAATATGGGCTAAATCGTGCCTTTAGGCACAGTCTTGAACAAAGATCATCTCAGAAGACATGATATTGTAGCACAACTCCCTCTTTGCTTCATGATAGGCCAGCCACAAATTAACTTTTTCAGAAGCAGTCTACAGCATGTCTACAATGTCTCAGACGCACTCACTAACCAGGGCATCGCATTGTTACAACAGAAGACTATTTCTCCTTCCACTTCTCCTTGTCTACTCCTCAACTTCATCTTCCAGAGAAGAAAGATGTCATAGGTAACAGATCGCATGTATGCCCCCTTGTATGACTGAGACAGACATACATTTTCACTCCCTTAAACAGATGTATGTAGTCTTTCACAAACCTGAGATTCTTTTTGTGTAGGTTTAGCTGACTTACATTTCCTTTGAGCGTGGACTTGAAACATGGAGATGCATTGGGTAGATTGAGATGAATCTATTCCTGACCTTAAATTGATTTAGATGCATGTGAAATGCTAACTCAGAAGGCCTCTATATATTTTACACATGTAAAAAGGCAGACGAGGTCCTACTGGATTTATTATGTATCAAGCCAAAGAGTGCTTTAATTTTTAAAGAACAAATTGTCATAGGTTCTGAACAAGACTTTGGCAATCCACCAGTGACAACAAAGCTACACTGACAATATAAAACTTCTAAAACTTCAAAGTGGTTGTGTAGATTATTGTGTTGTGGTAGTAGACAATTCTGGTACATAGTCCAAAAAGCCAACACTGCAGTAAGGTTAGAAAACGTTCCCAATGTAGTAGCCTGGAATATGTAGTATCACTAGAGAGAACATGGCAATAATGCATATGGGAAATCCCAAAACAAAGAGAAAAGTCAATCACTGTACATTTACCTAAGCAACCAGACTGATACTGTATTGCACACAAAGACATTTCAGCCTAAAAGTTGTCCTTTACATGAATCTAAAGGCTTTTTTACATGGCAATGCTTACAAAATCTAATCCAAATTATCTAACTGTGTGTGCTTGGAGTAGCTTAATTAAACCACACTAAATTTGCATGAATACTCTCTCTTAGAATTAAAGTAATCTTAATTCAATTTAGGTTCATTTACTTTGGAAAAGAATAAAGCTAAATTAAATTGAGCTCACTTTAATTCTCGACATGAGTGTCCACAAAGATTTTAATAATTAATTAATCCACTGTACTTTCATAAGTTAAACTGCATGGATTTTCATAGTCCGTGTTTATGTAAACAAGCTCTAAACACACTCTTGTGTTATTTCAAGGCTGTTCTATTTTCTATTACACTCCATATGGGCTAATTTAACAGTCACTAGGAGGAGCCGAGTATTAGCGGATTGTTCTTAACTGAGACTGTATTTTCCATCACTGTATATAAAAGAATTTTTTATATATTCTCTGAATTACAGTCCTTAACGTTGCCCTTTAGGCCTTAAAGTCTACTGATGATGAACAAAAGAAGCTAGGTATGATTCTTTAGAAAAAAGAGTATTTATTTAAATTCCAAGTCTAAAAATGGTATGCTTAAAGATGTTCCTTTGCAAAATAGCTTATAGCATAAGAATTGGATTTTCTAGATAACAGATGCGCTAAAACCACAATTTGGAACAATTTTTGGACTGTGTCCCAGCACAAATCAATCTTATGGGTTCTGAAAACACTAAGACAGATCTTGAAATTGTAATTAATTTGATATCATGATTTTGATGTCAAAGAAGAAACTCTGATTTATACCTGTTAAAGCTCTAATTCAACAGTAATAAAGAATGTTTTTTTAAGTTTCATTGTTCCCAAACTTGTTGGGTCCCCTCATTAGTTTAAATTTTTAAAATGTTCTCCTGTTCATGGGGTGAGAAACTCTATCTTTGGCTGCAACTCCATTCAAATCACAGCTTGTTAGGCATAGTTCGTGTTAACTATGATTTCAGCTGGCAGGGCACTAGATTAGCTGTTGACATCAAGCCAACATTTAATTTTGTTTTCTTGAGTCATCTGTTGCCAGTTCCCATGACAACTGATCTTCTAGCCTTCAGATTTACTAGAGAGAACCATTAAAATGGCCAGGAGTACATATAGAGATTCTCTGAGGTAGATGGAAGTTCAACTGTTTTCTTCAATGGAAACTAAAAGATCTTTTCAGCTTTTACTTTAGCAACATGTGACTTCTGTTCACGAAAACACACATGTTCTTATATTAGAAAAATAGAGTGAATGGTAATTTTTAACAAGAAATCTGTTTTACCATCTTTCTACTACATCTATAGAATGAAGGTCTTTGTCTCTAAAATCACGTGATTCAGAGGACAGGCAAAAATATTTTTCTATTCTTACTTGCATAGCAGTACTGAAAAATGAAATTTAACATATGGATTCTTTGGATCTTCACTAGAGTCCCTGTACATTTCAATTTCTTGTTTCACAAATGTGTAACTTAGGTAAAGGAAGTATCTCAGGAAGACATCAACCCAGAGGTTGTGACAGATCAGAGGAAAAGGCCAATCAGAATGCTATGGGAGCTTCTAGAAGCAAAAATACCTTTGGCTAAAAGTAGTAGTCAGTGTATATAAAATATGTACAACCTATATACCCACAGGTTATGAAAGCATAAGAAAAAATTCGATAGCATATTGGATCACAAGCAGTCCTTCTAGTAGAATGTTAATACGCAGTGGTTATTTCTAAGACCATCTCCTGTTGAGTTTCACAGGACTCTGTGCAGGAGTAGTTTCCAAAGTCTGAATTCCACATTCCTCTTATACACTGTGTTCGAAACATTGCGAAGCACTAAGCACCCCCAAATCCCTTTGAAATAAATGGAAGCACAAATATAATAGAAAAAGGTGCACAACAGGTTCAAATACTGTTAGAGATGTCAGACAAAAAAAACAGGCTGTCTCTTTACTTTATTAGGTAAACATTTGCCTCTAGTATATGAGAAGAAAATAAGTAGCTAGACAACTTTGTCATTTGATGTGGGTATTTCCCACTGCCCAGGAGCTTGTACTAACAAGCATTATTTCAGGAGGATGTCCTGTTATCCCAGACCTCCACAGAAAATGCAGCAGGCATTGCAATGCTTACAAGCTCAGGTGTGGACACAATACTCATGACTGCGTTCTAAGAATTAATGGTCCTCTGCAAAGGTAATAGACTAGAGGTTTTTATGCTACCCCATTCAGTTTATGTTTCATTATACATATTTGGATGACTTTTCCAGGCTGGTTCTTCAGCAGCAATTCAAGATTGCTTTCCTAAATGTGAGGGTATATAGGCCTATCATCTCAATTAAAACAGAGAATAAGGCAATTACTCTGACAAGAAGCTACCTTGCTTCTCTTCTCCTCCTCTGCCCAGTAGAAGCAGTTAAAGCATTTTAAAGATAATGGGGGTGTATGTGGGAGAAAGTGAAAGATAAGAAAAGAGAACACACCAGTTCCTCAGCTTAACTATCCCAATTCCACTGAAGACAGCCATTTTCCACCAGCTGAAAATCTAGCCCATTAGAAATCGCAGGTGGCCAAGTGTGTTTGGTACCAGTCACACTGCATGTAACTAAGTGGCTTTCCCTTACAACAACTTTCTCCCATTTGAATATAAAGCCACCCTTTGCACTAGGCTGTTGTGACTGGTAAAAACTGTTGTAAACTAATGACAAAAAAAAAGCACTGCGGCTGAGATGTATGATTGCCATCTTTCAATACTACAATGGAGATTAAACAACTGCATACATTAAAACTGGCAGGTTTTGCTGTAATAGTTCAGGCTGTGAATTCAGGCTCTGTGTGATTGTTTTAGACTGCAGTTGGCTCATGAATGTCATTGATGCAGATGCTGGCATACATTCAAAATGCTGTGTTTCATGTTTTGCTTTTATCTTTAAATATATTTGAGCAGGTTTTTCTCTCTTCTAAAACCACTCACATAATATGTAGAAGTAAAAATGATCTAATAGCTTCAATGCCTTAGAGCTACTGCCATGCATGAAATTCAAACTGTGACTATAAAAAGAAGTAAGGAGGGCTTACTCTCTAATTCTCATTTTTAGCTATTTCCATATTTTTTGAGAAGGATAGAACTTGTTCATGTTTCAAGTCAACATCAGTTAAGTAAAATGCAATCTGAAAGTTTGTATAGGTCATCTGGGGAACTGGAGGCAAAAGTCTGGGGGTTTTTGACTGGTTGAGAAGGCAATAAATTTAGGAAGATTAGTAGTTACTAATTAAGGTTATAGAGTGACCCAAATTTGTTTTTACAGCCCTTACTGTTTTAGTTAGATGCAATGATATCCATTATAGGTGAGCAAATAATTCCTGATGAGTAATATATTTGCACCTTCTTACTTTCTATCTGCATATTCCCTTTGATTGTATTACAGTTTTCCTGACACTATCATCAACTTGTACTTGCTAGATTATTTCTGCAGTGTTCAAAATGCATATTGTGTGAGTTCAGCAGCCAAATACAAGTGGCATTGCTCAGTTCTAGTTCAATACCTTATGTCAATTCACTCTATGACTGAGTGCAACTCTTAATTAAGTTATTTGCATGTGTGCAAAACATATGCTTGGTTATTCAAACCTTGTTTTATACAGATGTTGCCTAGTTTTGTTAAATGGGGGAGACCACTATAACTTTTAGGAGAAATTAGCTAAATTAGAATAGATTGAACCATTTGAGTATGTTCCCAGACTAACATGACCATTTGGTATACCTTGCTTGTGAGAATTTAAATATTAACATGGATTGTTATTGGATTTTACTACATGCTTCATTCCAGCACAAGCTGACTCAGTGTGTTCTGAGACATATGCATGTTGAGACACTCCTGTAGGGTGTATATCAAGACACTCCTGGGGATTGATTTTAGGTTGAACCATAACCATTATGACTTTGGACAAGACCCCTGAGGATGCACACTGTGAGTAGATGGTCTGTCCACTACAGCATGCTTTAATTATGCCATTGGAGCCTTGGATCATACTGTAAAGAGGTGGACTATGTTGTATCCTTTAAACCTGTTCTAATGAATCAGAGACTAATATATTTATTATGAATAAAAGGAATGGGAGGATACTAAGAATTTCTTCGGAGAGGCTTAATTGATAGTGCATTGGGTAATGAATGACTAATTAATAAAATGAAAGCAGAATATAATGGATTTGTACTTTGTACACAAAAGGCATCATTAGAACTCTTCAACCATCATTAGCTCTGTCTCTTCTGCAGTGAGTCATTCTGCTCCCTGAAAAAAGTCTAGCTGCATTATAAAACTGCCAAACCATACAACTGATACAGCTAAAATTTTCTGGATTGTCCTCCTATGTAAGCTGGTTCTCTGAATTTAGGGGATTCTTTCCCATTTCTTTTTTTCCATTTCATGGTGAAATAGGTTATGCAGATAACTCAATGCTAATCCCAGCAGAATTTTCCAAAAGTGAAGATACACAGAGAAAAACCCTTATCCTATGAAACAGTCATATCAGCTATGGTCTCTTGGAGGACTCTACCTGGCTTACTGTGGAAAGGAACGTCTTAGGTGTGGAGAAACCAGGAGTAAGTGAAAGTGGATAAGCTTAATGACAGCTCTTGTGTTTCTGGTTCATTCAGACAACCTGGGTGCCACTCAAACTAAGATTTGGCCCTTTGTGAATGGGAATGAGAAGACTTTGTTCTCTTCTGCTCCTGAGGAGATGATCACACCCTAGAGGTATGCAGCTCCAGAATAAGCACTCCCTGTCTTAACCAATGCGCAATAACCTATCTTTACCGATTCAGGATCGGTGCCATTGCCACATTTAAAACCATTGTGACAAGATTAAACAAAGTGAATGTTGAGAAACTGAAAACAGAACTTAAAGAGCAGGGATGGGGTAATCATTTAGTAGCATGACTTACTCAGTCTTAAAAAAAATTAAAATAAAAAAAGGAACATTGAAGTAATGAAACAAAACCAAAGGGAGAAAAGCAGTCTGGCAAATTCTGGCCTCTGTGCTATCAACTCTTGAGTAATTAGGTTCTTCCACAGGTAGATTCTCAAGAAAGGCCCCAAAGACACATAAAGGGATTTTTCAAAGTTCAGTTACAAAACCATGTTCCTAAAATTTATATATTTCTAGTAAATAAGACAGTTCTTGATCTACCAGAGAACCAGACAAACACATAAGAATCAGTCTTTGATTAAAAAAAAAGCATTATTAATCCAATCTAGTTAAGCAGTCAGTCAATTACAATCATTTGGTTGAAATACATATCAGTAGTAATTGTGTGCTTAAATGCTTTGAATGTTTACTTTAGTATAATATATTGTGCAAAATGAAATAGGCATGGCAACAATATATAAAAGAGAATTCTTTTACATACAATGAAGAAAATTTGTAAAATCAGATGCCGAAATATACAAATCATTTGTATGCGCAAAAATCCCATGAGTACATATGCAAACCACTTAATTATGCCTGTTAGTTATTGTAATTGCCATTAACGTGTGCAATTACTTGCTCTGCATCACAACTCCAGGTGAATGGTTAAATCAGCTACAAAATTATGAATAGCTCAAAAATTCTATTTCAGTCCCCAAGCCATTTCATTAAATCTCTTATTGTATAGTAAACAAAGTGCATATCATAAACTAACAAATTGCAAACTATATTTTTTCTTGAAGTGACTGCAGTATTCCCAGAAGAACTGAGGTTCTGTTGTTCACAGAACAACGATTCCATATGCAATAGCAGTGAAATTGCCCTTCCAGTCCTTCCCATCAGGGCTTACTCACATCATCAGGATGGGTTATTTGGGGCCCTTCAAACCTTGGGTGTTCTATTAGGGCTGTTATACACTTTTTTTTAATGCTGTCTGTGACCCAAGTATTTGAGCACTTTCTGCATAAATCCATTAGCAATAACTTTGTTACTTACAGACATATTTGTCTGGCTTTTCTCTTTTTTGAGGGGCCAAACTTTGGTTGCGGTTGGGTTTTCTGGACTCTTTTTCAGGGAGGGGAGGATAAGAATATTCTGGAAATAGAATGGGTGTTAAAACTGTAAATGTAATTTTTGGTGGAAAAAACTGGAAAATGAGGATGGTTATGTAATATTTCTTAAGGGCTATCAGACTAGATTTGCCCAGGCACTTCTAAAAGACTGTTCCACAGTTAAATCCTCTTGAATCTAAAAGCTTTGTTCTCATCTCTTATGATGGCCAAATGGCTTCATCCTTGGTTCTGCATTCTAAATTGTTTTAGAGAAACAGCTCTTATAGTAGTACTTGATCAGCTGAAATTCAGTCCTAAATACAGCTGAAGTTTGAGCAACCTCTTATATGGATATTAGGGCCAAAGTTGGTGCTCTAAGTTGGCCTCTCCTAAGCTCACTCAGAGCTAGTTTGAGGATGTGACTGCAGGCTTGATGGATTTATAGTGACATGAGCCATGAAGAAAGGAAATGTGGGATATCTAGACTACCCTTTGGGTTGTGCTTTTCAGCTAATATGTTGACAGGAAAACGCACCAAAATATAAAGGTAAACAGGTGACAGCTCCCATCCCCTCCTTATTTCTCCTTTTCCCACCTCCCCCCACCAATAAAGGCTGCAATTATTGTTTTTTCAGCAACAATGGTAAAAACTGAAAAATTAATAAAACCTGATGGCTACACTCCCTTATCCTAAAGCTTGTCCTAGAGCTTGACCGTAGCTGCAGTGCAGAAAAAATCTAGCTACATACTTTAAAAATTCAGATTCATGCAACAACATCAGCAACAAGAAAACCCCAAACCCAAACCCCTTCCTCTCCCATCAGGACCTGGACCACACGTAGACTGTAATTACCAGAGTTATTGCTGAGGAGAGACCATACAGAATGCAATTATGCTATTAGGACAGGGTAATCAGAATAGCGTGCTTATTAGAGAAAACCACATACTTGCCCTACGCTATTATTTTCATGTACATAAAATAGCCGCCTTAGGAGATACTACAATGAAACAGTGATTATGCATATCAAATCAATTTTCAATGGATATGGTTTATATGATAGCACAAGACCTGACAGAGTTTAGTGTCCATGCATTTAAATAGTGCAAATAGTTTTGCAGTGATGCACTGGTTTAGATGTGCCACTGTGAGTTTCCATTATCCTCAGTCAAACAAACTGGCGGACAGTGGTATCAAACACAGACATGAAATGTCCATTAAAAACTATAGTTAGAACTGTTAAATTTCAGACAAAACTCTAAAAAGAAGAATATAATTACTATTCAAACATCATTGTTATTGGAATCTGGTGTTGGAGCCACTTTGAATTCGCTGATTTGCAGATAAATGGATGAGACAAATACACTTGTGATCCCAAAGCTGCCAACAATTTATGAAAATGATACTATGTACATCTTTGGGAAACAATTGCTGTAAATAACCCATCTGTCATGAGAAATAATCCTAAATAACAAGGCTGTCACCTCAAGTAGACTTAGATGGCAGTGGAATTGATGAAGCCTTCTTTGCATCTCAGAAGGCAGTGTGTGTTACGGGCAGAACAACAATGAAATAAAGCAGCTACTTAAAAGCACTCCAGGCATACTATTTTGGAACAGTTGCTTTGAAGTCATACCTTCTGAAAGCTATCCAAATGACAAGATGAGGGCAGGAGCACTGGGTCAGTCAGGCTTATTGCAATGGTAAAATGCCTACAAAGGCATCTCACTGCTATCTCTGGAGGATACAAAACATCCGAGTTATCAATGATCTTGTTTTGTGCACAGATGTATGTTACATGAGAAATGAGGGAACAGAAAATCGATTTTGAGAAGGTATAATTAAAAATTTCACAATAACAGTCATGATTTTAAAGTTTGGAACATGACTTGGATGTTTAATGAAGTGGTATGACCTCAGCATTTTAGTGGACCCTCTGAAGATGGGATTACTGATTTGTGGTATCAAGTGACCGTAAGATCTGACTTGGAAGCTATAAGCCAGGAAATACAGTACTGCCATTAGCAACACATAGAAGACAAATTTTGCAGATTTCAACATGTAGTGTTTGTTATTCTCAGGGGAATTTTCTAGTACCAGTTTTTGACCTGTTCTACACCCTTTAGCTCTAAGATCTGAGCATGCTTGAACTTTGGCCCTCTAGCACTTGCCCTTGCTCTGAGCTTGTCAGAGTCAGGAGCTGGGAGACTCACAGCTCGCTCTGACTCTGCAAGAGATATGAGCCCATGGAGCAGTTACCCAACATTTTCATGACTCAATACCAACACCTGTAGAGCTGATACAGGCTCCTTGGAAATCTTTGAGAGTTGTATAATGGAAGAGCGGGATTTATGTGGTAAAACAGCTTCCAAAAAGTTGCCAACCACAGCAACGTGGAGAAAAAAAGCAGCCACTTACTATAGCTATACAGACCTTGCCTAGTAGCTGTTCTTTCAACAACTTATATATGCAATTACACATCTATTCACCATCATTGCAGGTGCAAGCTGAGCAACAGCATGTGTATAAATGTGTGTGGGTGTGCAAATGCTTCATTATGGTGATTTGTTAGCACAGTGAGTGAAGCTTTGTGTCCAATGAATGTGTAAATGAGGTGCTTAGTTTATTTGAGTGAAAAACAGTTCACTTTGCCTTCTTAGCCGGTCCCTCTCAACAGACATTGGAAAAGAAAGTAGCTAGATAGTTTCATTCCCTGTCAAAGTAGCAGCTTGCATCTAAAACCTAATCCTGCTTTCTTGTGCTGTCCTCAGGTTTCTAACAATGAAGAGAAGTGAATCTTGAGGAATTAGTCGTGTTGAATGATATCTTAGTCATATGCATGATATGCTCTTATGTAGCATTAGAATAAGAGGTGTCAAATCTTGTGTTGTCATTTCTGGGACAGAAAACTGGGACTGTTAGCTAGCTTTAAATCATTTCTGGCATTAACGAGATTCTGACCAGAGGCTCTCTTTCATGTTCAGGATATGCACTGCATTATTTTCTATTATATCACAATACATTGCAAAGCAACAGCTAAGTTACCAAGACTAATCCTTTAAGTCTGTCTTTCTTTACAATGTCAGACAAAACAAGACTATGCCATATTTCCGTAATCTCTCTTGTATTATGAGAATATTATGATCTATAACAATAATAAAATCCCTAAACTGCATGCTTTCCCGTTGGCTCTGATATGCTTAGACTTGTCTCTTTCTGTCAGAAAAGATATTTTTAAGTCTGTATGATTTCATTTTAACAGACACTATCAGGCTAAAAATCAGTTCATTAACATAAAGCAGGAAAAAAAAGTTTTCTGGTGTTTAAAAATTAGTAGTTCTGAAAAGACATGATGTAATACCCGAGGGTCTCCTCTTTCTTCAAGAAACTATTTAAAATGAAAGTCAATTTTGAAGATCTAGGGTATCTATTCCTACTTTTTTTCTACTTGGATATGTATATTTAGATTAATCTGTTCAAAAGTAATTTTTGTTCTCAGACAACTTTACATCAGCTACCAAGATCTAAAAAAGCTTTCTGCAATGCTGTGATGGCAAATTGCAGGGGAATTTCTTGAGGGAGGGTGGGAGGGGAATCTGAATTAAAAACTAATTAATTAAACCCACCAGAAGTAGCCTTCCATTTCTTTTAATAGGATGAGAAAAAAAAAAGAAAAAAACATATATATAAAGGTGTATTCTCCTTCTGAGCGATCTGCCCTTTTGAATAGAGTGAAAACATCATCTCATACATACCTATTCAAAAATTTAGGGTGTATTTCTCTGCTGATATTTTCATGATGTATAAGCTGCTAAGAGCATATTCAGCAATTTAACTCTTTTAAAATCACTTCATTAGAGCAGCCAAACAAACCATGATCTCAAAATGCATAAGCTCTTGGCAGTGTTTTTTGTTTGGGTTGAGGGGTGGGGGATGTTGTTGGGGGTTTTTTGTTGTTGTTTTTTTTAATCAGTTACTGCAAAATATGTCTAAAATGCTCAACAGGCAAAGAAATAGAGGAATAGATAAATATTAAATTCCAGGATGGGAAGTGGAATGAATTTTCTGCAGGTGCAGGACACAAGAGAGCTGATTATATAAAACATCATTTCCCAAATAAGATAGATGAGTAATGCCCCAGGTCATAGTGCAAGTTTTTTCGAAGAGGTTGGTAGAACTAGAGACCTTTGATGTGTTGGAATAAAGCCTAAACACATCCTAGAAGTAGTGTTATGAGGGCAAGAGTGAGAAAAATATAAATAGAACAGCAAGTTACTGAAAACAGCTTCTTCTATTTTTTGCTCCCAGGTTCTTCTTTCAGAAACAAGGTTTATTTAATCACTTTTCATCTCATGTCACCCACAGTAACTTTGGAGCTTACTGGCAACTTTCAACAAAGGATATGGTTCATGAAAAAAGACACTAGTGACCCTATTGAGTATTACCTCTAGGAGAAGCCTCAGTGTGAGGTCAGTTTTGCTTACGCGCCAAAGCGTCTACACAGGAGAGATGCCCTAAGGGAATAGTTTTCAGTCAGACTGACACTTCATCAGACAATAGAGGATCCAATCTTAAGTCACAAGTCATAAATGAGATTTTTGACAGTTTAAGATCAAATTGAGGTCTGAAAATGATGAAACTATAGGAAGGCAGGCTTTCCTGGCTTCTCTGTTGTTACAGTAGTAACACCCATTCTGTTTCCAGAAGAATAATTTGGGAGAAAGGCATCCGGAGCAGGGGGCTCCTGCATTTGCTAAGGCAGAAGAAAAGTGCTAGCTACCAGAGTGAACTCAGACTAGATGGCAGAAAAGTGAAAAAACTGTACAGAAAACAGACTGAAAAGTAAAAAAAAGTTGCAACAAGCTCTATTCTTTCACAAGAGAGCAAGAGAATGTAGGAAAGCACCAACTCAGTGAGATAGGAGGAATGCCAGTTTTCCGGATCAGCCTGTGTTGTCTTCAAAGATACTTTCTTGGACTAAAGAAGAGAGATACAGGATACATTTCTATTACGAGTTAGAGCCCCTTCTTAAAACATTTTCATTCATGCACAATATTCCAGATTTTTGAAGGACACTTCTTTGTACTTTTACTTGTTAAAATGATCTCTTTCACTCGGCTTCCTTTCAGTTTATTCTTCTGGTTGAATTACAGCAGAAAATGTACACCATAACACTAAGAAGTCTATCTGCTATCTATCTTGACAGCTGTTGTTCACATACCCTATGTTTGCCTTAAGAAAATATGCATCTGATCATGTCATCTGTTAAGTTAACCACTATTGCGAGGGTTCAAGTAAACTAGCCTCAGGCAATGGCTGATATTTGCTCCTCTTACAGAGTCTTGGTTTTAGTGAGGATATAATTTTTTTGTATCATGCCATTCAATTCTGAATTAGTATCAGGAGTTTACCGTAAAATGTTCTTCAGGACCTCTGTTATGTTCCTAAACATAGGGGATTCCCAGATGACAGTAAGTTCACTTATGTTCCTCACTTGCAGGAAGAAGTGTTACAGGTTGCTAGGTTCTCCAGAGTTAAGTATCTCATGTGTGAAATCTGAAGTGAAAATCAGAATCCCAGTTCTGATTTTTCCATTAATTTTCTAGAGTTAAACAAGAAACTAGGCATTTAAAACTCATAGTGAACAAGTGGAAAATTCGCATGAGTGAAAGACTAGGCTCCATCTTCTTTTTTCTGGAGCTTTCTCTGCATAGTTAGTATTCTAATATGAGTACTTATTCTCTGCTTCTAGGCATTGTAACATAGAGCAAAGTCAAACAAGCAACTGTTATGGAAGTAAACATTTTAGCTGAAGTTAAGCTGAACTGCTGTATCTGAAAATAGGATGCTTTTCCCCTTGAAACCTCTGCAATCCCAGAAAGCTGCTACCCAGTCTGCAGAGCTGCTATTTAAAAAAAAAAAAAAATCAAATTTTTTCTTACAAAATTATAGAAGTCCGACCTGCAAAGAATAAACTTCAGAGAAACACAATTAAGTCAGTGTTACATTCACTATCATGCGTTGTGAGCAACCCAAAGGGGGCTGAGGATTTAGGTAGCTGGAGAGAAGGCAAGCATACCGAACCAAATTTGCCAAACAGTCTCAACAACTGTGATTTCCAAGGCCTGCCAGTGAAAGTCTGTACAACTTTTCTCCCCTTTTCTGCAGTAATTCATGAAATCCCCCCTTGCTCTGAGCCATCATTAGAGGTGACTGGCACACTGTTGAGTGTGTTTTTCACTTGTACTGTCATTTTCTCTCTGCTGCTGGAATAACTTGGGATGGGTAAGATTTAAGGTTCTCAGTCCACCTGTCTTACTCTGCCATGCTCATTCAAAATGCAGAGAACAAGTCATTGCAATGTAATGTATAGTAATAGTAATTCAGTGATCCCTCAAGTGGATGTTCAGCAGTGGCCATTATACAGCTGACCATAATGTGTGCTGGTTGAGAAGAAATCTTTTAACTATTTCTTTTCTCTGTTCCTCACCACAGTTCTCAAGGCCAGCTGAAATAATGTTGCGACACTAGGTATTGTGTGGGAAATTTTCCAGACTCCAGTCCTAAACTTGCTGTCATCTTCCCCAACTCTGCCCATCATATATAACTGAAAGCATTTTAACTCTGGAGGCTGAGGTATTCTGGCTTAGACAGTGACTTCTTGCAAAGCAATCTCATCACATCTCTTACATGACAAGACATGGAAATAGGGAAGAGTGTATAGTTCTTCTATAGAATAGTAGCTAACCTTTCTGTTGAGAATGTTTGCTCTATCTAAATATTTCACACAGATTCATATCTTTCCTGATGAAAGAATTAAAAAGTACTTGCAAGAGCCAAGAAACCCTCTTTGAGACTGATTTCTACTAATGTTTTGTCTGAGTTCCCCCAAGCAAGCAGGGCTTGTTCTAGATGCTGAGCAAACTTGCCCAAAGCATCAACACTTGTGTATGTTATTTGAACTCAAACACAGAAGAATGACCCTGAATATTTCGTTTGGTGTTTACGTGTGTTCGTTCAGCCACCCTTTGCTTTGCGTCCAGCCTGTCTCAAGCTTCAAGGCTAGGCAAGTATGCTCTCCCTAAATAGCATCTTCTACTGCCACTGTCAAGAACACTGTACCAGACTGGGTGGACCACAGTTCTGACCCAGTAGAACATTTCTTATGTTCTTACAAGGATAAAAAATGAAGTCTTGGTGCAGGCTGTTTAGTTAAGAGGTAAGATGCAGACTTCTGTGAGCAACTGAATGAAATGTGACAGACATTCACAATGGATCAATATGGGCAAGGCACAGAGAAGACTGTGTGGCTGCCCTCGGAAAAGGCTGAAGGCTTCACTGGTTTGATGTAATGCAGTGATCTATGTCCAGTTGCTGGTTATGCAGCAATAGAACAGTTTGAGGATGTTAAAAAAAAATTAGAATAAGGAAGTTAACACATGAACTGTCTCTTCATTATATGCAACAATCATGAAGTGCTTTATGCATAAGGACATGTCTTTCTTTAGTTATAATCATAGGTCCACATGCATGAACCATGTGTGATTACAGGATATTACTGTACTACAGAGAGCAAGATAAGATACCCTTTGATTAAGATCATCTCACTGAAATATTTATGCAGGCTCAAGCATGAAGCTACCGGCCTGCGTCAAGTAGTTATATGATTTGCTCTCTAGGGCATGTATAAATTGTGTATACATTAGACCATAAATCACCTTGAATTTCAAACAAAAGCATGGGATTTAATGGGCACAAAGAATCCATTGTATTAGCATACAACCTCTAGCTACATTTAGAAGCAAAATGAAGGTATCATATTTAACTTTACTTACTCTTTGGTATTTACAGATCTGACCTGCTTAGAGAAGCCAGGGTAATTAATTCTATGTATTAAATTTTAAAAATACAAAGCCACAAATTTGGTTAAAAAATTCCATAATGTTATAAATAAATGAATGGTGTAGCCTGCTCATTACAGCACAAATTGGGCAGTCTTGAAACAGAGTTCCAA
This sequence comes from Calonectris borealis, assembly GCF_964195595.1. NCBI lineage: Eukaryota > Metazoa > Chordata > Aves > Procellariiformes > Procellariidae > Calonectris > Calonectris borealis. The sequence continues at coordinate 12,948,533 of NC_134328.1, read as the reverse complement.
AACTAAAGATTTTTGAAGATTAATACTGTTACTTAACTACTCACTAAAATAAACAGTTAACGTTTCCAGATAAACATGACTCCAAGCATTATGTAACTTATTACATTTTCAAAGTGTGGTGCAAACATTAGCTGACTGACTAATCTTAAACCATCTTCATTCATAGCCAAAGTGTGAAGTTTTTTTATTATTTGACAGACATATGAGTTTATCTTATTTGCACAGAGAAGCAACTAATTGTGTGCACAAATTATTATGTGTGCAAATTAAGTCTGAGTACTTGTACTTAATGTATGCAATCAAATTTGGAGTTTACTTTTGTTTTAAAATAAAGCCTGTAACATTAAAGAGAAAAAGATAAGACAGGGTTTCAGTACTCCATAGGCTAGCTGATTTGACTGAACCATTTCCATTCTGTTCAAGAGCCCATTCTGCCTAATTACTGATCTTTTTTTTCTTCTTTTTTTTCTTTTTTTCTTTAAATTCTGTTCTTACTGAAACTAGTGTACATATACCTGCCTAAAGCTGGGCAGGAAGGTGTGGACAAATACATATTTTCTGATTTAACTTTTCTTTGTCAAGTTCCCAACTACCTCTACTTCATATCAAAAAAGGTCATTAGAAGGTAAATCAATTGCAAAGAGGAAGGAGAAGTACTAAAAGGTAATTAGAAATCCCTGTCCATCTTTCATCAAAAAGCCCATGGTTTCCCTTTTTTTCCTATTACGTGAAACAATATTCAGCACAAAGACTGAATCTCTGAAGACTTTTAACAAATAAAAATTCTTATCCTAAATCTCCAAGTGAGAGACCAAACTTGCCTGTGATTTTAAATTGTCCCAGTGTAACATTATGCAAAGAGCAGAGTTTCAGAATTTTTTCTCCCCTTAATTCACCAAATTTCCAAGATGTACTTGCCTAAACTGTTTTCTCCATTATTAGTAATATGAAACACTGCATGCCATAGAACAAGAAACTGCAGCTTTATTTTTAAAAATAAATAAAAAATCAAAGTTCTCAAAACTTACAATAAGAACAGATTTCTTTTTCTATACAAAATATTTTTTCTTCTCCCTTCCAATTTTTTCCACAAGTTGACTAGTAGACTCCGAAACACCTAAACACATAAACAGCATTTATCCCAACAGTAGTACTGCTATGTATGATTTCTGTGGTTAAGATATGGGACTGAGCCTTACAAAATCCAGAGTCAACTTCCAGTGGTGCCACTGGCTTCCTACAGAAACTCAGAGAAGGCAATTAATTACAGCTCAATTCCCCATATGTAAAATATAAGAAACACTTGGTATTTTCCACTGTTTTCTGTCTTTTTCAAAGTAGATTGCAAACTAGTTAAAGTGGGAACAGTTTCTCTTCATATGCTGACACAATCATGCATTATTTCAGATATAGCCCATAGGTATTTCTCAGACCAGACATCTGTTTGGAGAATCTGAGCCTGAATCTTTTTTGTATTCTGTGATAGTTCTTTTATGATGCATGAAAACATCGGAAGAGTTAAGGAGGGAAACAGAAATGCCCTTTGTAGAGAGTATACAAGAGACCTGTAATACTTCTTTGTGTGATGTATGAGATACTGCAACTCTGAAAAAGCCCTTTTTCACTCTCACAGCTTGCTTTGATGGTTGTATACTTAAGACCTAAAAATTTCTTAAATAAGATGCAAATGCATTATTTAGATATCGATATAAAAATAAAAAAAATCAATCCTGCATTATTTGCACAATGCAATGTCATCCCTGGTGCTTTTAATGCCAGGGTATAGTTGCTGCAACCAACATAAGTGTGAAAAAAGAACTTGGGTGCACATAACTAGGTTCTTTCTGGTGCATGAGAGAGGATTCCCAGGAACTAGGGGAGATATTTAAGACATTCTAGAACTAATAAATTAATTCTGATTCAACAAGGGATAATAGAAACTGTTAGATCAGATAACTAGTGAAAAAGTGTTTCACTGACATGAGATAGACTACCTACTCTAACTCTGATACTCAAGTTTAGACCCAAGGGTTTTGCTAGTGGCACTGAGAATAAGAGAACCAACAAGCATCTGGAATATCAGAATAGCAGTGCATTGGGACTCTGTAATGTGGGAGCAGAGTGCACATTTGCACTGTGTGACGGTCCCTTAGGCTTCTGCATTTCCAAGTGAGATTCTGTCCAATCTTTTGGCTCAGAAGAAAATTATTGTAAAGCTAGGAGGAAAACAGAACCCTCAGGTATTACTCAAGGATGTAGCAGTAATTATAGATGCAAAAAAAGTTCATAAAACAACACCAGGTATTTCCGATATGATGACCTCACTCTCATAAATCCAGTCCAGGTTATGATGGTGTATAATCAGTATTTCCAATTCTTGGGTAAAGAGGTTTAAATGGTTTAAGAATCTTTTCAGCAACAGTCAAACTACCTGCCAGCTTGGGATTTTGGAGAAAAGCGAACTGTAAAACACTTTTTTTTCCCCATTAAAGGTCTCTATTTCATTTACAGAACTCTAATATTTGGCTAAATATAAGTCTCCAAACACTGAGAACAGTCAAACCTTGGAAAAGCCTAAAAACAAACCTCAACATGAATAGCATACTTATTAACTGATCTCATTTAACTGCTGCAAAAGTAACATTAAAACATAACTGCACCAAGCTCTCTCTTGAATCCCCGAAAATAAACTAAGTAGTTATTTTCAGTAAGTAAAATACCCAGGCAACCAGCATAAAGCAGTTTGTGTTAAGCGTGCATCTTGAGTAATATGCAACATAATGATACCACACCATTGTCACAAATCTAAATAGATGCAGTACCAAAATCATGCATTCGGAGCAACAGAATCTACATCTAGTAAGTCCCACCTATGCAGCTTGCCCAAGTGCACTGTGCCCATTCTCCTCTCCAGAAATGGAAGGATTACTCTTCCCTCCTGGAAAATGCTGGAAAGAGCTGCCATGCATATGAGATGAGTCATGCACCAGGGAGGAGAGCTGCTGGGGTAGGACGAGGTTCTCTACTGCAGGACAGAGGGAAAAAAGGGAGTTGTGTGCTACCAGTGAAGTTTCTCTGCATCACAGGGACTTGGGGTCCAGTTAGATCAGACCAGCAAGGGATTGGGGATTTGATGAGAAAGAAAAAGATCTTCCCAAAAGCACAATGGCCCATTTGTTAAAGGATAACTAGCATTGCAGTACTTGGTGATATGGTGATGATTCTTCTGGTGCTATGTGACAAAAAACTCTAAGTGTACCTTCCCACAAATAACAAATGTTTTGGGGAGCCTTATAGGGCTGTAAGTTGGATTTCAGTGTAAAAGGAAATGGGATATTTAGTTGGAATGTAAATTAATAACCTGCATGTTTCTAGTCTCCACTGAGTATTCCTGTGTATACTCCTCATGGTATCACACAAGGAACTGAATACAGGTAGAACAGTAAGTTTCTGCTGGGAGCCCTTTGGTTGGATTAGAACAGAAACATCCTGACTTTGAGTGAGAGAACTTAAAATATCACAAAGCTTCATATATATGAAAAATAGGGTTAAGTCATAAACTGGAGCAAAAGCACTGACTAGCTTATTTAAGTTTGGTCATAAATTAATAGTGTTGGGAAAGGATGTGGGAGACCTGGTACACTTCTTGTTTCAGAAGATACATGATGCAGGGCAAACAAACTCTGTTAACAGAACAGACTTGTTGATACAGGACAATTAAATGGAAACCAAAATCTTTCTGGTGAAAAAAAAACCATTTAATAGGTGGCCTGGCTCGAGTGTTAGTATCAAATTTGAAAATTTATGCAACAACTAAAAACATCACAAATAAGCCTGCAAGTCCCTGATTTAAGTTGCAGTGATCTAACTGACTGCACCAGCCAACTGACAGGCAGGGCATCAAAAGCATCTTTTTCTGTCCTGGCGCTCACTCTGCTATCAATTTCCTTGCGCCTTAAGCACGTTTTAAGTTAAGCACACGGTTACAAGATTTTCTAAATTATGGGCCTGGAATGAATAGATTTGCAGCAAATGACAAAAGCAAATTCAGAAAGCTGGCACCAATCTATCTGCACTCCAATTGTACACCTCTTTCTCTTTGCCGTCCCTTTGTTCCTTACAAGCATCTGCAGGCCAAACCTACTATACTTTACTTTTAATATGCTTTTCAGTTTTCAAACCTCCCCTGCCAGTAGCTTCCAACATCATGCACTTTACCAGTGTAGTGTCCTGATGGCTAAGGAGGAAAGGCATAGCCTTCCAATTGCTAACAAGCCCCCTAACTCTATGCACAAGACTCAAACTGAGCAAACTTGTTGAAGGAACAAACACGTCAGCAACAAGCGTTAATTAAAATCTTTAGCAGCATAAATCAACCCTAAACAGTTATGAGAAATCAATGGTAGGCATATGAAGGGAGTGGCGCAGACTGTTCAGGCTAGGTTCTAGCTTTAAAAAAGAGGAAAAAAAAAAGCCCTAGTATAGAGTATTCCTATACTTGATGTTTTATTGCGTTATGGCTTCCCCTAGGCATTACTTAGATGGCTGATGTCCTTATATTGCCTGTGAGGCTCTGTTGGGTTACAGGTCATCCTTCAGCCCAAAAAGAGACAATGTAAAAGGAACATAACACTTCAATTCTTTTCTTAGCATTCTAGAAGAATACTTACAAGAATGTTTCCTGCTGCAAAACTTTTGAAGTATGAGAACTAGAAACAGTGATGAAGGAGCTTTAAGTTTTATGCAGTTGTTCTCTCCTTGAGTTAATTCAGTGCACAGTGCTGCTGATTACACATGGTATCAATAGAAATAAAAAGGGCATTAGTGTCTGGCAGCGACACAGTTGTACATCTCTGGCACAACTACTCTGAAGTAGCTTTAACTTGTCAGATCTTGAAGCACACCACAGCAAAGAGTGTAGAGGCTGAGAAGCCCCATTCATCAGTCTTCTCCAACAAGAATGCTAAGAAATTATGCTAATATAGCTGTTAACAACATCTAACACTACTGCTTGCACCACTCCTTGCCTTGGTACAGATCCTACACTGGAGGAGAAGGAAGACCACTGGCAAGGTCCACTGAAGAACTCAGTAGTGCCAATCCTGAAAAAGCATTCTTTAATTGCATGGTGCCAGGGAGGAAAGGTGGCAGCATAGAGAGCAAAACGTGATGGCACCAATGTATACTTATGCAAATTAAAATGGATTATCCCAAAATTAAGGGGGGGGTGTGTGTGACATTTTCACACATTGTCATGGTTGTCTGTATCTCCTCAAGTAATAGGGAGTTTTGACATGGTGTGCTCTTCTTCAGTCTGTGGAGCTCTATCTTTTATGACTATGAATCAAATGAGATTGTCAATCTTTTCTATGCTCTGCTGGAAGGATATAATGAGAGCAGTATTTTGGCTTCCTGCAACTGTCTCTCAAATAGATGGTGATACTGAAATCTGTTCTGAATTTCATATCCCTCCCTCTACAGACTCTCCTTTCTCTCTTGTACCTTACCTGGAAAGATGGAGGAGAGGAAAGAGAAAGGGGAAAGGAAAAAAAAAAAGATCTCTGGAACTAATGAAATCCCTCTTTGCGTTATGTTTTCTTCAGTAATTGCTGTCTTTTGCTATCAAATCATTTTCCATCACCTTATATTTTTTTAAATTAGAACTTCACTAGTATTTTATCATTTTTTAACTTTCTTAACTGCCTCAAAAAATTCCCCTTGATGTTATGGCAGGATATGATATTTTCTAGAGTAGTTTTTTAGCTCAGAGCTAACCCCAGATCTACAATCAATTAAGTTGTGTCTTTATACACAAAATTGGATATTCTGGCCTTCTCCCAAACTCAGTAAAAACAATGGGACTTTGAACAGGCATCTTAATGGCAGCAGGGAAGGATGTTACTGGTTTTAGAACTCTTTCCTGAAGAGTTGCAAATGAAAGTTGTGTTAAGTGTGATTCTTCTTCTCCTTTGAATCTGGCATTAAGTCATGGCACAATAAGAAAAATGAAATTCACTTTCTTAACAATAGTACAGTCTAGAGACAGTCTATAGTTAAGCAAGACATAAGTATTTTGATGTGTGTTTCTCAAATTCAGGACATATTCCTTTTTAAGGCTTGCTCACTCAGTGTGACAGCGTGCTTAAATAAAGACTTAAATATGAAGTCCAGTGTTCACTGTACTATGCTAATTCTCATAAAATATTGCTCAGTGGCCTTAAAATAGTTCACTTAAATCACAGGCTGAAATGCATTATTTTATCTTAAAGGAGAAAATAACTGATTCAATTAAAAAAAAAGAAACATTCATTCCTTCTTATCTTTCTTATACTATTTCCAGTATTCTCTACACTACCAATAGGGACTATATGCACCATTTAAATGCTGGAGGAAATTATCTATTTGTCAGTAGAGCCTGCACAGGTAACTGAAGTCCATATTTTCTTCTCCGGCCACGACTGTGACGTCTTAATTGATCACTGTGAGAAGCTGCTGTTTAACTAAAGTTGCATGTGAAGGATCTAAATCAGTGAATTTGTATCTCTGTTTTAGAAAAAATAGCTATTAACTGCTTCTAGTCTAGTTTACTGAACACCTTGTTTATCTTATTTACTGCAGGAACATTTAATAAGATCATAGTGGCATGTGATAATTTTTTAAGCTTTTTACATGTGATAAAATTCACTGTAGTCTAAAGATTACATCTGTTCTAGTAAATCAAGGTTATAAAATAGCTTTTCATTTCTACAGGGAATGCTTTGTGAAGAAAAGCACACTAGATAAGAAACTTTATTGTGAAGCCCTGATTGTTCAAGGCTTGGAGTAATTGCAGGTTCTGCTGGCATCCATCAGGATTGAGAGTGTCAAGAACTACTCAAAAATCAACACCTAAAGCTATTTGAACCAGCCAGTTAGTTGGTTATTCTGTGCTCTTGCTGGAAGAAAAGGGATTCCTCTTAAAAACAAAACAAAACAAAACCACAAACAAACAAATACCAAAAACCACCAAAAAACAACTTCAGCTTTGTTCTCACATGGGAAACTCCCTTTGAGATTTGACCTCAAGCAATAGTTCATCAAAAAATTGCGAATGAAAGCAATAGGAAGTGAACTAACACTTGCCATCTGCAGTCTGTTCATCCTGAGTTCCTTGAATCTGATGTTTACATTACTCAGTATCAGCCAAAAAGAGATTATATGGTCCAGTGATAAAAGCTTCTGAACTTGTGCAAGACAGCCAGCAAGTCTTGTAACCACACTGTGTACAGTCAATACTACTGTTAAGCTGGCGTTTCAAGAAGGAAAGGAAAATGAAGCATTGCATCAGAGAATTTTCTTAGGCAAATACATGAAAAGCTATATGCTGCCACCTCTATATTCTCAGCTATGTCACTGAAATTTCCTGTATAAAGCTGGACTAAAAAAAAAACCACTGTAATTGTATAGGTCAAGAAAAGGAATATAAATTATGTCTTTGAATAAACCCACATGAACACCAGAAAAATCTTTAGAATATAGGCTGGCTTCATCTATTACCACATTTTCTACCTCAATATACTTTCCCACAGTAGACATAGCCAAATGAATTGGTGCAGAATAATCCCTGACCGCATTCAAGAAAATGTTGCAAAACAAGAGTGTATCTCCAGATCTCCAGTAGGAATATAGTATCATTCAAATGCCATATAAAAGTAGGAATGTTTCTGTAGTGATCCTTCAGTTATATCCATAGTTTGTTATTGGCTTATTTGCCTGTATAATTTAAATGCATAAGCTATAATGAAAATTAATTTAGTTTTTAAATTAACAAAGAACCCTACACGTTCAAACTTATTTCTCTACATGGTTTGTTTGCGAGCAGGGTTGGGACATAAACACAAAGTTTGTATGTATCATTTAGCGCTCCTAAGACTTTCTTTTGACTTAGAGTCCATAAATGGTTATGTTGGTATTATAATGATAATGATAAAATTATTTTCCAGAATAATAAAATAAGATAAATTACAATTATGTCATCTAGCATACATAATTATTACAATAGTATAAATTGTATTTCAGTTTTTTGAGTAGCCGATTGTATGAAATTGCTCATAGTAAGTGATTACTTACAACACTGTAGGGTAAAATATTATTTAAATTAAGTAATTTACGTTCATTTTATTATCATTTTGAAGCATACAGATTTTCAATACTATTTGATAAACAAATTTAAAAAAGCTTACCAAACGTGCTAACTCTACTACTACCTATTTATACCTACCTGGACAAAAAACATATGTATTTATCACCTTTTGTTCCTCTCCACATATTGTATGTATAACACAATACCATAAAAGACATCTTTTCTTGCATATTAGTATAGCTTCTGCCATGCAATGGGACACTGTCTTATCTGATGAAGTCTGCATTAAGGGAAAAAAAATGCTACTTAGTATTGATAGTTCTTTCTCCTTACAAAAAGCGTAATAATGTTTATATCTTTGTCTATATGTCGGACATGTTGTGTACTTTCTTTGTTGTGTATTTCACAAAGGTCAAAATAATTAATTAGCAGAAAATAATATAGAGGAATTAAAACTGAGATGGCATATGCCTTTCTTTCATTAGTCACTTCTGCTTCCAGAAATCAAATGGCAGAAACATACATTCCTCTTTCAGTCAAGATTGCCCCTTTGGGAGGGAGTCGAGCAGTTCATGTTAGAAGAGTCCTTTGTTCCCTTCACTTAGGGTATCAGAACAGTTGGGCATCAGAGATAAATCATCTATTGTTTGCCTTAATTTAATTTGCATTTCACTCCAGAGCAAGGTGCTCAGAATTGCTTGATAAGACAAATAAACAGAAGAACTTAGAATAGTTACAAATATTAATATCCTCATTGGCTTAGAAGGAAGCAGTATAGCAGGTGTATGAAAAGAGCCTGGAATATTTTGTTTACTCAGTAATCTGAAAAAGGCCGGAACTAAAGTTCAATCCAAAATTGCATTCAAGGACTGCCTCTTCCAGGCTGATAGGGCCTGACCCAAAACCCAAACCCATTTCTAAGTTTAGAATTTAGTGTAATGGGCAGTGATGATCAACACCCCATTCATTGTCTTACACTGTTTTGATTACTCTTTTTCTCATAGGAAACCTTCCAGTTCTTGTATGACCACCCATTCAGATAAACTGAGAGTAAACTGGCTCTTAGCCTTTGCTTCCAACTTGCTGTTGTGCCTTTCCATGCAATCACATCACATCAAAGTGTAGTTATTTGTTTCTTTTTTTTTCTAAAGGGTTCATCATTGTTTAGATTCTGACAATCTGAAATTACTGAGTCACCAACAGACATTTAGAATTATTCCTCAAAGTGAAGTTAAGCTGAAAACATCATCAGCCATTGTTAAAGAAAAAAAAAATCTAATCACAATATTCTATTTATATACTAGCGATTCGGCTGTGTCCCCCCAGCACCACCCACCCTCTGTGCCTACACTTCATAAGAAGATTACACTTCTCTCTATGAAGTGAAAATTACCTTCTTGTGGGGAGAAAGCGTTTAATTATGACTCTGCTTCCCCTTGTCTCCATGGTGATCCCATGCAAACAGCCAGCTTTATTAGACCTTATTTCCCCCCGCCCCACGAAAGTAATAAATCAGCTCTGTGTGAACCTCAACTGCAGCGTTAACCGCTGCCACGCCGGAGCGCGGCACCCAGGGGCGGAGGAGCCCGTCGCCTGCCCGCGGGCGGCCGCGGGGCCCGGCTGCGCCCCGGTCTGCGCGGGGCGGCCCCAGGGACCCCGCCGGCTGCCCAGCGCCAGCCGCGCCCCCCGCACGCTCACTTTGCGGGCGAACGGTGCGATCGCAAAGCCGCGGGAAGAGCTCCGCTGTAATCCTATTCGGAGCTAAGCCGCTGCATCATTTCAGCGCTTACTGCAGAAAATATGTTCCCAATTCCCCGCCCGGCCGTGGCGGACAGGCGCGCTACAAATTGGCGGATGATCCCGGCGCGCCCCTGCCCGCTCCCCCGAGCGCTGCCGGGGAGAGCGGGGCCGTTACCTGGGTGCTCCCCGGCGCCGGGGCCCGCGGGGTCGGTGAGGATGCTGGGGTCACTCTGCGACCTGCCTCGCGGGAGAAAGCAGCCGGTCCCTTCTTCCGATGCAGCCATGAGGTGGAGGGCGGGAAGCTCAGAGGCGGGGGGAGGAGGAGGCGCTCATGGAGCCGAAGGCGGCCGGGGGACAATGGGGACGGGGGTGCGGCGGCGGCGGGGCGTCAGCCGGGCAGGACCAGCCGCGGCAGCATCTTCCCCGGCGCCGTGGGCAGGCTGCGGCGGGGCGCTCCGCCGGCACCGGGCACTCAGGGGGCAGCTTCGGGCGCCTCAGGGGGGTGGGCCATGCTGCCTGGCGGGGTGGGGAAGTGCCGGGGCGCGGGCCGCCGGCCCGGCCCCCCGCCGCCCCCTCCCGGGACGCCCCCTCCCGGGACGCCCCCCCGAGCGTCGCTCCCGGAGTCGCCTCAAGCCGCCGCGGTGCTGAGCGCATCCGTTGGAAAACATTGGGATTCTCCCATGGTGCCCCGCGAGCGGCCGTGTGACGTCACGGCGGGGGGGCGGGCGCTGCACCTGCACTGCACAAAGGCGGGGGCCGCCGCAGGTGCGCGCGGCCTCGGGGTTCCGCCCCGACCGGGCGCACGTGACTGGTGGCGTGGGGAGGGGCCGCCCCGCCCCTCGGGGCGTCTTCGCTCACCGCGACCCTTTGGCACGGGGGCAGCCGCCGCCGCGGGGCTCGGCGTCCGTTGGCTGTCTGCGCCCGGGGCCGAAGGAGGGTCTGCTGGGGGGGTGTTGTTTCCCCTCGCACCAGAAGGCGCCGGTTCCTTCCCGGCGCGGGGCGCGGCGGTCCGCTCCGCACCCCGCTGGGGCACCCGCCCAGCCGCGCAGCTCGGCGGGAGCTTCCGCGGAGCCGGCAGGTCCCCCTGGGGTGCGGCGGGGCGCGCCCCGTGTCGCCCCTTAGGCTGGGGGTGCTCCCGCGGTAAGGGGGGTGTCTCACGGTGACGCCGGGGAAGCAGGGCATTTCGACTCGGACTAAATAGTTTGGTTTGGGAATTTGTTAAAAGGGAGTAACTGTTTCTGTGGATTTTTTCCTTAAATGAAAGGTGACGACTCCTCGTCTTGCGGTGGGTGCCAGCAGAGGGGCTGCTTGTGTGCACACAGTGCTCCGGGTAGCATCTCCTTGCAGTTTGGACCTGTAAAAACCAAGGACGCTTTTTAATCGCTTTCCCAGTGAAGTCCCATAGAATGCTCAGTTTAGCGCTTGTTAGGATCTCTCCTCTTTTATTATGGGGGGGTAGCGTTGAGGAGCGGGCATTAACCATTGCTTTTGTCTTTGTATGGAGCCAGCATTAAGGAATACACATACCTACAAGTAGATTTCTTAGGCTGACTCAGGAGCGGTGGTTTTACATGACGCTGACTGAGTTCCTATCATAAGACAGGTGTGAGGGATGCCAGATTTTAGGGATGAAACTTTGTGTCAGAAAATTTTCCATTAATGCAGTCATTCATTCATGTACATACTCGTTTTTACAGAAATACATGGAAAACATTTTGCGTATCTTATATAAAGCAAATGTGGTTTAGCCATTTCTGAAAGCAAGGGCAAATGAAGTAGTTCTGTGGGGTTGTGTCTTTGTTGTGTTTTAGGGGGGGGTTAATCCAAAATTCATCATATCACATTGAGAAGTGTATTTGCCTTTTTTTAATTTAAGTGTGAGTTTCAAAGTTAGCCACCTGCACACATCTCATTTGGGAGTCACCTTTGGGCTATGTATTCCCTGAGGTTTGGTCAACTTAGTGACCTTTTGAAAAAAAGAAGTGTGGGGGCCTGCATTTAATGTAGAGCTTGATAAGAAAATTCTTCAAAGACCCCGTTTGAACAAGACCTGAGTGTGGCTGTTCCGGTAATGTCTGCCCATGGCTGGGGTAACCTGCTGCATCTAACAGTGAGTTTGAATATTGTCATGAGAACAAAAATTGAACAAAGGGTTTAAAGCAAAATATCGGAGAGTTTCTCATTCAATGAGTACCACCCGTTCTTGTTGTGTGTAAGGTAGATCCTAAGGAAAAAGTAGCATGTGGTAGTGTAATCTAAGCCATATCATAACGCAATGGAATAAATTAAGGTAGCAAAGACATTCTGTAAGTTGGGTTTTTTTGAGAGCTTAACATTGCCATCTTGATACATTTTCAGTGTCGGTTTTTGTAATTTCTTCTAAGCCTTGCCACTCAAACAGCTCATCGTAATTCCAAAAAGCTAAATGAACCGTTTTTATCATGCTATAAAACATTCCCAAAGAAACAAACAAACAAATAAATCCAAAATACTTGTTTAAGGGATGCTTTAAAGAGATCAGGATGTATTTTGTAGTCCTTTCCACCTCGAGCCAACTTTTGAGTTGCCGTGACTCAGCTTTGAAAGGGAGTCATGAACTCTAAAAATTACTTACGATAGATGTTTTTTTCTGTGCAAACAGATAGCACAGTCTGACATAGGTACTGGCCCCGGTTTTCAAGTAAGAAATCTCCGCTTCATAGTGAAATAATAAGCCAGATCTGGTTTTAGTCCTAAAAAGTGAGGAAGTAGCAAGTTTTAAATGGTTTTTCTCTATATAGCTTTTAGGTCATGCTAGAAAATGTTGATGGTTTCTAGTGAATTCTGTGAAAGTCTGTTTGTACTAGTTGATATACCTGCCTTCTGCAATGAAGAATGATACTGATTTCTTTTATAAAATATATAGTTGAAAAGTTCCATATCAGATTTAAGCATTTGTACAAGATTGAATATATTAAAATATTTTTAACCCAAGAAAGAATATCTCCAAGACAGCTTTAGTACCCTATAAAAGCACACAAGATGAGACTGGCTTATTTTTAACCAACTCACATGGATTGCCTCTATAGAGGACACTTTAGAGGTTCCTTTAGATCCTAAAATATTGTCTGATAGAAATCAGTCAAACAAGGCTGGAATCTGCCTTGCTGTTTTAACTTAGTTAAAACATTTCATTTTCTCTCATTCCTGCCAAACCAAGCATCAAGAGACTTAGTCTGGGAGTGAATCCTAGGTGCTGTGTGTGCCAGCTGATGGAGCTGTCCTTAGGCCACCTTCCTATTTCTGAATGAACCATCATCGTGTTTGGGGGAGGGGGTACAAGAAAAAAAAAATTGTGTTAAATTGTTTAAACCTATGTTGCTAAATAATGTCTCTCATGTAAAAAGTATGATTATCTGTATGTCTTTTACTTTCAAGTTTCATGTATAATGGTGATGATGTATCTATTTGCACTTTTCATTTCCTTACCATAAAGCAGGCTCTGCATTCCTTCTGGGGGCAAAGCTTTTGACAGGAAAAATAAATGTGAGGCAAAGTCTTTTCTTCATGTTGAAGGACCAATGCTAAAAGGAACACAGCATTTTCACAGAAGTAAACAGAAGTTGATGGAGGCATGCACCAACCAATATATTGTAAGTATATTGATTTGTAAATCCCTCTGAAACTGGAATGAAACTAAACCTGGTTCTAGCTGTGGGTACTAAACACTTGAAAAATTATCCTTAAGTTCCCTTTTACTACTTGATATAATTCTATAAATGTCACCAACAAAAATATTTGCAGGATCAGAGTGACTATTAGTAGAAACGTGATTCTCCTTTTATTTGCTTTATTTTCTTACTATAGCAGTCTTGTGGTAAACAAGTTTGCAACATTTTCCCAGAAAGAACAACGATCTGATGTTTATTTCTCTCTCAGAGGATTTCTAGCCTTTGATATTTATGATGAAAAGTTATGATGGGATTTTTCTAGCTTAGTGGCAGATATTTCTGCAGTTGGAATCCATTCAGCTGCAGAAAAATGCTTCTTAAAATGAAATATCCACAGAAGGAACAAAAAAGAGAAAATAAAATTCATTTAGCTTGATGCATATTCCACAACCAAACCAATGCATGGCCATTTGATATGCCTTCCCTTGATAAATTTTTTTAAAATGCAGTTGTATAAATGGTATGCATGATTTGATTAATTTGCTTTCTGTTTGATAGACAGCTGAACTCCTGTTTCATGATCTAATTATATAAAGAGAAATCCTAACTTGTGTTAGAAAGGAGTAATTCTCTGAGGAGAAAGAAAAGAGGTGAGTCATGTCAGTGCTGTTTTTCTCGAATCAGCAGAATATTAAACCACCTCATTTTCATTAATCTGAAGCCTACATGTGATCTCTGAGCATAATTCTGATCTTTCTGTGCTGTTATTTGGAAAAATGAATTCAGGATACATTTGGACTGACAATATCAACTTTCATGTTAAAATTGTTTTGATGACTAAGGGACAAATAGCCTTGCTTAGAGCAATTTTCTTAGATGCAGCAACAGAAAGCATTTGTTCTGTTGATTGTGAATCTTAACCTAATTTTTTTAGATTTTATGCCAGCTTGTTGTAGTTCAGTATGCTTACAGTAACAATAAAGAAGAGCATTCCAATGCTCAAAAGGCTCTTGCCTGTATTTACTTTGTGTTTGTGTTTCTTTTTCTCCTCAGATGCTTTCTTGGTAAAGAGGACATAGGGCCTATTTTGAGCCTTTATTTGTCAAGAAGATAAATGCATGTCACTGGGAGGAGATATAAGTATCATCCAGCAGTCACAACTTTGTAAGTACAAAGCCTTGAAATATGTCTTCTCCAAAGCATGATGATGTAGTTGCTACTATGGAAGGCAAATAAAAAATGAATAAGCATCAGGGACTTCTGTGTTGGTGACTTCATGTACACATTCACATTTAACATCTGTGATACTCAAGAGCTATTCTAGGAATCACCCATCTGATTTTCACGTTTGCTTTCTCTCACAGCTCTAGTGCTCGCTCTGCCATTTTATAAGTGAAGGAACAGGAAAGGAAGAGGCAGGGAGAAATGTAAAGGAAGACAGTCATCTCAGCTGCCTGCCTTCTTGACAAACAGCTCCACTCACATAAGTCCTTCTAGGTAGCAGTGCAATGACAATGAGAAGGTGAACTTCTGCTCTTTTGTCAGTTACTCCACATTATGCAGCTTATAATAGTAACAGCAATGTATCGGTTTATGGGGAGGGAACTCATATCTGTGACATGCCAAGGCCAACAGAGAGTTACAGGGATGTCATTAGTGCATGATAATTGTGTGTAAGAAGCAAGGAAAAGGCAACTGTGTGGAAGACGGTGGAGGACTCCTGCAGCGCTGTCAAAGCCAGTGAGGCTAGAGGTAATGTGCCATGTAAGTATTGTTTGTGCCAGTTTGAACTCTGAAGGGATAAATCTGATTTTCCTCTCTGTTTTTTGTTTCCCTTAGACTTAAGTATGTCTGAGGAAAAGGGGCGTATATACAGCTTCTAGCAGGTCCAAATCCTCTGCATTGCCTTTTGGGGAATGAATATTCTTGTATACAGACCTTTCTCTTTTTCACAGTGTTTACAGTATTCTTAAGAAGGCGTGTGGCTGGAGGTTCCTTATCATCCTCACTTTCATCCTTGAAGTATTCCATGGTCTCGGATATTCAAAACTGAAAAACTGCAGATGTGGGAGATCTGAAAGCCACGCCCAGTGTAACTGAGACCCCACAAGCTCTACGAATTAATACGGGAAAACCCAGGAAGTATTTCTTGTTACATTTGTAACATAAGTGGTAGAGGTTTTAGACTTCAGGATAATAGAAATAGCTTAAAGAAATTGGTGTTTGTTGTAAATATAAAAAATGCACTGTAAGATCCCAGAAAAAGTTTGCCATTGGAGTTAGGGAATTCCACTTTGAATGACTAAATTGTCCTTTGACATATTTAAGGGTGAGAAAAATACCTGATCATGTCTGATCTGCATTTTAATTGGTGTAACCTGGCCTGACTCTCTAGGCCTAGAGGTGTCTTCACAGGTGAGGTCTTGCCTCACCTGAGAGGGAAACTTTCCGCTGACTTTTTACCCTCAGCGTCACGTTTCCCGCGGGGTCCTTTTCCGTCCCTGTGCAATTTCCCCCGTTAAAACGCCTTTCGCCTGGGGAACGACGCCGGTTCCCGCGGGGCCCGCAGCGGAGCCGCCGTGCCGCCTGTACCGCGCTACTGTCCCGCGGCACCAGGCGCGAGCGGCAGGTGGCGCCGCGCCCGCGGAGACGTCACGGCCTGTAACGGCCGTTGGTGCGCGAGGAGCGGCCTCTCCTCAGAGCCGCGGTTGCCTCGCGCCCAGCCTAGCGCTCGGGGCGTCTGGCGCCGAGAGGAAGCTCCTTCGGAGGTACGCGCCTGACAGGATTTCTTCCCTGCTCTCCGTTTAAGCTTTTACCAGGGTTTTATACAACCTGCTCAAGGGCTGGTGCTTTCCGTGGGGTTTGCCACATCCATCCTGTTGGGTGGAGGCTGAGGAAAGGCTCTACGTGAGAATCCCAGACCTGCGCCGTGTTTAAACCCTGACAGGGTTCACCAGGATTGATGTCAACTTGGCAGGTATTTGACCCTGGAGTTTAACTTTAGCTCCGCAGAATCAGGAGCCTCATTTTATGAAAACATTTTAGGCCCACATAACAGTGTATAAGTATCGTTAGTTAATAGTTTGATCATATCAACTGTTTAAAGACTTTTTTTCCCCTCCTTAATAAGGGGAGGAAGGAAGGCTGCTTTCCCAATGATTTCCAAGCAGCTGGAAACTCATTTATTTTATGTTTAGCCCTTTGCTAGCTAGCAATCCACAGATGAATATTTGATTTCTGTCTTAACTGAATTTTCTAAAAATCATGGACTTTTCTTCACACTAAAAATAGCCAACACATGCTAGTGAAGGGTTTGTAAGAGTCTTAGCTTGCCCGAGTACTCTTAAGTCCAGGCTTGGTGGTATTAGTGAAATGAGTGTCAGGAAGGCGTTGTGGACAGCATGCTAGTCACCTTCCTCACTTTATATGTCTAGCAAAGAAGAAATATGGGAGGAATAATTTGCATCCAATTGAGACTTCATTAGGAAAACTACGGTGTTCTATTTCATGGTTCTAGGGCTGTGATCCTGAAACTGTTATGGGCATTAATGGGTTCTGTGGCAGAGTTGCTGCTGTCTGGCTGTTCCGTTTAACTCCTTTCTTCATTCTGCCTGGTTGCAGTATGTTTCAAAGCTTTTTTCTTTCCTTTGCCAGTTGTCATCTTGCATGCCATGCCTGAAGTACCTGAGCTTTTCACTAACACAACGCTTTCATTGAGCAATTATGTCTGTCAGCTTTTCTTATATATATTATTTTCTTTCTATTATTTATGTTTCAAAATCACTTGAATGTATTGAAGAAGAGAAAAAATGATGGAAGCTATTTGACTTCGTATACTAAGTGGGGGAAGTTCACAAATGGCTAAAACTTGGCATCTGCTACTAATTGATTTTTGGATTATTAAAAAAATGACTGCTTGCCACTTGCTTATGAAAGTCTGATTTAAGTAATTCTGATCAGTTTGTCCCAAGAACAGGAGGGTACATGCCTGGGAAGAAGTTGTGGTTTGGAAGGAAGAAGGTGGAAGGCTTCCTTCTAAGCTGCAATGTGATCCCCTACGCTATTGGACAAAGCATGAAACTGTTTACATCAGTGCTAGACATTAACACTTCACTTAGGTTTATCCACTGTTGCAGTCTAGACTTTTTTTTTTACATACTCTGTCTTTTCCCTGTTATGGAACAGAGAGACTCTTTAGGATGTATGGAACAATGAACAGCTGAGTAAATCATATTTGTACACATGTATTCCAAGTAGTAGTAATCACCATAACACCCCTACATCTAGTACACTGTATGAATTTTTTTCTATATCGGCGTGTTTCAATAAGATCAACATCTGCAGTATTACTAGAATACATACAGTATGCAGGTTGCTGCAGCTCCTATGCTTTCCATATATCTCACTCACATCATTGAATCTCGCGTTCCATCTCTCAGCGGGTAAGTGATACAGGACCACAGTGCAAGGGAGACAAATACATTGTAATTATTGTAGTGGTGTTTGCTTTCTCCTTGCAAGTAGTAAATTGCTTAGAAAATATGTAGACTCTTTTAATAACTATTTTGAGCACTTAAATTCCATTAGGAAATAAAATATATATGAAAAAGAAAAACCTTTGTTTTGCTTATGCTTTGCTGTTGGAAGTGTTTGTATTTTAGAAGGAACACAACTCATTTTTTCAGGGATAAGTTTGGATAACTTGTACCCGTATCAGAGATGTCCTTTCTTTTTATTATGTGTTGTATTCAGACAGTACATTCTGATTCAGATCTCCTCTTCCGTTACTAAAGCTGGAATAATTTTAATGTATAACTTTTTCAAATTAATTCAAATAGCGAAGATCATTCAGTTGTCAGCAGAAGCAGAAAGGGAAAATTCGTGTTCTATGCTAATTGGATGAGAGCTGAGGAATCTTTGACGTAGAGTTGCAGACAAAATTATGGTCCCATTCATGTTAGTATAAGTTGCAACATTTACTTCAATGGCATTTTGATGTCATCTGTACATCAGTTTCATTTCTTGTGTAACACAGGACTTTGGCTGGTGTTTCACACACTGACCATGATACACAAGAAATTTGGCAGTTGCAGAGTTAAAATACTTTGGGGACCAGTGATACATGAAACTAGTGAGCTTCCTTCAGTAGGTCACAGTTTGCAGTTCTTGGGGACCTGAAATCTAGTGAAGACCATAATAATCAGAAATTATGAGCATCTCACAGAAGACACAACCTCATATAATTGGGAGCTAACTTGGGCTTCATGGGAGAAAATACAGGAAGTCTAGAATTGATCAGCAGCTGAAGACAAGAGAATGAAAGATCAAATTGATTGGAACTCATAATAAGCAAGGTCAAAGTTAGCAGAACAATATCTGTTTTGAGATTGAAGTTGTGTATTGCATGACTCCCCAGAAATCATAGCCACTGGTTCCAATTCTCATACTCGGGTGCTACATAGTGTAACAGAACAGTCAGTGGTCACTCTCTGTTACATGTTCTTACTTCTCTAAGTGCTTCTGCGTGTTACCTAGTTTTATATGTGTCTGGGATAGAGTAAACCTTGGGATGGTTCCACCCATTCAATTTCCTGCTCACCAATTCCTGAAGCAAGACTTGAGAAGGGAAGCAGGACAGCTACAAACAAATTCCAGGAATTTTCAGTTTAATTTTAAGGAAAACTAGGACTGAACACCATTCCTACATAGTAAAGTTACTGCTTTCTAAAAGATGAAGTAAGGATTTATGTAGTGTTTTGCATCCTCATTTAGGCAAAATATGGATGTGCAGTAAGATTATTGCTGTGGAGGTTGTGCTCCTGCTCTTTTGCGGATGTAGTAAGTCTTTTTGAGGAATTATTCTTCAGCAAAAACAGAGTTAACATTTTTTACTTTTTAAGTATCGGATTTTTTGACAGTTGTGTATGTTGCCATGACAGCAAGCAATCTTAAAACAATCTGCTCATCTACTGTATTGCAGTTCAGTATGCTGTTTCTTAATGGCGCAGATGCCATCTTGCTGCGAATTTTGGAAGGGCAGGCTTCTTAGCAATTTAAACACAACTTACTTGATGGACCAAGGTAGTGGTTGTTTTTCTAGGATCAGTTCTAATAGTAAACTTTTAACCTGAAAAGTTAGCCCAAGGCAGAAGTAGACGGATGTTCTCTTCCATGACTTCAAAGCTGGAGGCTGACATTATCATAAGCAAAGTCAGAACAATTTAATCATGGAAATTTCTGTACTTGCAGTTCTACTGTAAAATACACTCTTTGCCAGCCTTGCTTCCAAACAGCTGTTGGCTAATCAGGTGAACACCTTCAGACCATGCAGCTTTGATCTCATGTATTTTGGAAACAAATCCTTCAGCATCTTTATCCAACAAGTAGAATGGAGATTTTGCCTGTCATACTCTTCCACTGAGGTCAAAATTCAGATGGTTGTTACGAAGCCCCTTTCTAGGCCAAGCACCACATTGAAATAAAAGTGCAAGTAGGATTTTACAAACACTATTTCTGATAAACTTATTCTGAACCAGAATTTGTGTAAGAGTTGTTAATTAAGAGTGTAAGAGTTAGTTAATTAGTATTTAAAAGGCAGGAGTCTGTCTTCACTAGGATTACCGCATCTGTTAAAACACAAGACTCTGGGAGTAGAGTTACATGACATGGTGACTTCAACAGTAATTTGGTTTCAGAAGTTGTGCTTCGACCTGCTTGTTCTGAGCATTCTACTTTGCTGTCTCCTTCGGTTGTGCCAATATAGTTGTGGGACTGTGGTATAAACTAAATCAATGAAAAGATAAAGGTTAAAACCCAATCCCCTTCCTTTAGTGCTGCTTCTAACCTGGCTTATGTCAGTGATCAGATTTTCTGTGTGGTCAAATGAAGAGTTGCATCAGCACAACTGACAGGGTTGCAAATTACGAGCTCAGTGGGGTGTGTTGTGCAAGAATGATTTATGGGGATTTTGTTGGCAAAGTCCTCTTATCGTGTAATTACACTGGAAGAGACATTCTAACAAAGCAGTCTCATCACTCACCAAAGAATTCGGGAAACACTCTGAAGTGCTGTAGTGATGAGTGGATTTAAGAATGTATTATGCATGTATTTGAAGGACATTGGATGTGGCTCTGAACTTGTACACTGCAAGGCCAACAGCCCCAGCTGCTTCCAGTGTTTCAAAGCTATTGGCATAATCTAATGTGAAGCCAGAGCAACAAGGAAAATCCACATACTATCAGACCCTTGTCTGACAGTCATGTGTTTGTAAACATTGGAAGGTTTTAGTCATTTGAGTACTGTGCAAGTGTACAGCAGTGTTAGCTAAATGGGAAAGCGTGCCAATTTATACAGAAAATGGCACCAGGAATGGTACCAAAAACAGAGACATGGGCAAGCTGGAATATGGAATGGGCCTTAGAGCTTGATCCAAAACCCTTTGAAGTCAATAGAAAGAGTCCTATTGTTTTCACTTAGAGGTTGTCCCTAATATCTGCCTCTCGTTATTATACAAATGTATACTTCTAGGGCTAGATATAAAAAAATGCATTGGAAAGGAATTCCCAAGATCAATTTAATACCATCTGTGAACCATATAGATATTTTAGGCCTCTTTCCTACAAATTACTTCTGAAAGGCCATGTCCTTCAAGTTTTAAGATCCAGTTGCAGAACTAGATTTTTTATTATTAACATACAGTCTAAAAATGTTTTATTCTAACTCAATGTGAAATACAGTGACCTGGAACACAAATTTTTGCTAAATATGCAAATAATTATGTACATGAATGGCTTCTTAGAAATCTTGCTGGTCATCTGTAGGCATATGTATTGGAGGTAGATGTCCATACAGCTAAGGATTGTATGACCCATGGTATTTATAATTAGGTAATTATATCCTTGCTTAGTGAACTAGCAAACAGGGTTTTTTTACTGGTGTTGGGCTTTCCTCCTTCTCCCCCCTCCATTCCTCCCCCTCCCCCCCCAAGAATAAAGTGGAAATAAGTCTAATTAGATCAGTCAGGGAAGATGCCAGTAGGTTTGCTTCTTCAAAAATCATTCAGAAGTCATGAATTATTTTAACATTTTATCATCTTTCTCCCTTGGCTTTGTGGCTGTTACAAAAATTCTGTTTATTAATGCATTATGAAACAAAGCTGTCAGAATGAATCTTTTTCTCCATTTGTAAAGATGTTATATTTCTGCATCTGAATGATACAGTATGTACTTCTTAAATTTTCATGTGGGCCTCCTACTGGATTTCCTGAATAGAAGACCAGCTCACAACGTAAGAATGTCACAGCTTGTGTATTCTACCCAATGCAAATGTCATATAAATATTGTTTACAGAGATATTTCCAATTCTGTAAAACACAGTTACTAGGACCAGGTTTGGGTCCATTTTATATTACTCTTGGGTTTTAACCTGCATTTTCCTATTCAGTGCAATGAGGAGCTCTGCTTAAGACCACAGGGAGCTCTATTTAATTATAATTGGCAGTCTGCAATCCTTTGTGCTGTCAAGGAAATCATGGAGCTAATGGATGATATGCAGAGACTCAGTAGTGGTTTTATGCTTAGCGATTTGTGCTTTATTTGGCTGGATAAATATCTGATGGAGCCGAGAGAATACACTGATGAAACATTATTGGTGTACCTACCAGAGAGCCATAGGAATTATGTAATTATTTTAAAGGCTAATTTTGCCATCCAGCCTTTATTTATGCATCTGAAATAACCAATATCAAAGTATAATTTATCTTTAGTAAGACATTTTACAACAGCAATGTTAACATGCCAATGGTTACAAAAATGCGTCAATTACTATGGGCAGAGGGTAATAGTCTGCTGTCAGACTGCGCCATGGTTTAACCCCAGCTGGCAACCAAGCCCCACACAGAGCTCGCTCACTCCCCCAGTGGGAAGAGGGAGAGAATCGGAAGGGTAAAAGTGAGAGAACTCGTGGGCTGAGATAAAGACAGTTTAACAGGTAAAGCAAAAGCCGCGCACGCAAGCAAAGCAAAGCAAGGAATTCATTCACTACTCCCCACCGGCAGGCAGGTGTTCAGCCATCTCCAGGACAGCAGGGCTCCATCACGGGTAACGGTTACTTGGGAAGACAAATGCCATCACTCAACATCCCCCCGCTTCTTCTTCTTCCTCCAGCTTTATCTACTGAGCATGACACCATATGGTGTGGAATATCCCATTGGTCAGTTGGCGTCAGCTGTCCCAGCCGTGTCCCCTCCCAACTCTTTCAGCACCCCCAGCCTCCTCGCGGGTGGAGTGGGGTGAGAAGCAGAAAAGGCCTTGACTGTGCGTAAGCACTGCTCAGCAGTAACAAAAACATCCCTGTGTTATCAACGCTGTTTCCAGCACAAATCCAAAACATAGCCCCATGCTAGCTACTATGAAGAAAATTAACTCTATCCCAGCCAAAACCAGCACAGACTGTTATATACCAGGACTTCAGAGGTCTTGAGAAGGTCATCTATGACAGAAGCAATTCTCCGTTGCATTAGTATCCAGGAATTTCCCAAACTATTACGGGGTTATATTATTGTGATGATGGAGTTTGAGAAGTACTGGCAGACTTAACCAAATTTTTACTTTATCTAGGATTCTAAAGACATAGATGTTTTCTCTACTAGAATATCCCCAATTACCTAGATATGTTTTGGATTAGAATAGTAATTTTTAAAAGCCAGACAGCAATCTGTCTTCATTTGTAGGCATTCAAATGAATTTAGAAACCTTCTACTCCTGTCCCAGATTATGCAAGAAGACTGCAATGAAACGCAACAGAAATTTCCAGAAATGTTTTTCTTGCTCTGTAGTGTAATAGTGAGTGGAAGCACCTGTTTTTACACTGGGCTATTTATGGTAAGAACAGCCCTGCTGAGTCAGAACAAAGATCTGCCTGGCCTAAGTGTCCTGCCGCTAGCAAATTAAGCAGATACCAAGGACGGGCATATAGGATATTTCTACCTAATGCTTCTCCAACTGTTTTAATCTTCCCATGCTGGATGCGTACATCTCAGTGTATATCTGTCCCAAATTCTTGCCTGGCCTCCCCCTAAATCCTTGTAAATATCCTGATCCACAATATGCTTTGACGAGTTCTGTAGGTTTGCCACCTGTTATGTGAATGACCACTGCCTTGTGTTTTTTTTGAACCTGGCTTTTGCTAGCTTTGTTTACTGTCTTCTAACACTTCTTGTGTTTGAAGACATTTTGTTCTTGATCATCTTTGTTACTCTTTTGCATCTTTTTTTCTCCACCTTTTTCCATTCTGTTTTGAGAGGAGGAGGTCTGGCTGCTCTGTCTTGCTTAGCAACTTTGAAACATTTGTGTAGCTGTCCACATCCTTTCCACTCTTGAAATTTTACAGATCACAGGAAAAACTGCAACTTTTAGTCCTCTAGAACATGTTGTTTTGAACATATATAATGATATGTAACGATTACAAGAAAGCATACCCTGAAGCCATTTTCCTAAATAGTATCAACATGAAAATCATATAAAATCAAGTATCTTATCTGCATTTACTAACACTTTAATCACTGAAGTGGTTTCTTATGGGTTTTTTCCATTTATCCTGTTTATATTTTTTAAAATACATCATTCATCTTAATTAGATTGATCCATTTCAGTTTTTTTTTTCTCATCAGGTTCATGATGTGGGGCTATTCTAAGAGCTGCTTGTTGGATAAATTTTTTTTCTTACAGACACTTGTATGTCAACAACCAGAACTAATTTTCAGTTAAATCTTAAAATATTTAAAGAATATCTATCCATATTGGATTTTTCACATCTTTTAATTATGTTACGAATCCTACAGTGTGGATAGAAAAATAGAAATAAAGCATATTTTAAAAAAGCTGTAGAGAAAAGCTTTCTGAAAGGTTAAGAAAATGAAGTTCTATATATTGGAAAGAAATCATACCGGAGTGCTCCTTGATTTTATTTTCTTCTTGGTCACAAGGTTAAGTTCAACACTGGTAGCAGCAGAAGTCCTGTGGTTTTATGTTTTAGTGTTGCGCTAGTCTGAAAATAGCTTAGGGTATTTTTTTTTCAGAGTACATTTCCCTGAACTCCCACTCCCATTACTTGGCACTGTAATGGAATGTGGGTTAGTTGTCTGGGATGCTTCATATTTCAACACTGGGGAAAAGTATAGTTGACTTGGATGCTCCCAGAATTTGCCTTTCACTTATGGTGTTCTGACCTGTTGGACTTTTTCCACTCAAGAAATATACCGTGAAATTCTTAGAGACAAATATTTGGCCATTCAGTTTTGAAAATGTACCTAAATGTATTTTTTAAAAAGAATCCCTATATAAAATAAAAAATTCAAGTAAGCAATTTTAACAGTTACTTTTTGTCTTGTTTTCAGCTTGGGTGTGGTATGTGCAGGTTCCAGACAGCTGCATTTGCTGGCTGTATGCTGAACTGAACTTCCTAAAGGGGGTCAGCCCAGTGAACCAGAACTCTCCATATGCATCATCTCTGTCTTCAGCCTCACAGAACTCAGGATTTTCCCTGGGGTCTGCATTGTTTTCGCATGAAGCTCCTATGTGGAAAGCTCAGGAAGAGGGAGAAGACTGATGGCCCCAGGCCTGTTTTATGACTTCTGTTTTAAGCACAATAAGATAGTACAGTTTTAATAGCCCAAAATAGGCACCCATTTTGCAATATGGTCGTCTCAGCTAGAAGGTCTAGGTGGAGCAGAAGGGAATGGTTTTCCCTCAGGCCGCCATTTGTAGGATGAGGAAGAAATCTGGCACAACTGGAGTTTGTTGAAGTCAAAAGGTCCCCTGTTTTGATACCAACCAGGTGTCAGTGAGACACTTAGTATACTAAAGCATCATCAAATGTGTTAAATTTGTTCTGTGTAATTCCAGGCACATCAATATTTGCACTTTTGTTATGGAATGCAGTCCTTCTCAAGAAAGAACAAGACTTGGGTCAGTGCAGAAGGCTGAAGCAAACACAAGTGCCTTCTCTCTCCCAGCACTTGATAATTTCTTAATAGATAATTTTACGAACTCTGACCCCTGTCTTCATATCCACTGACCAGCTCATATCCACACCAGCACTTGACAAGGTGATAAAGTTTGTTTTTGAAACAGCATCACAACAATTTATTAAACATGCAGGAATGTGATCACACTCAGTGAGGGAAAAGAAGGAATGCAACAGTTAGTCACCTTTTTCTCTGCATCATGTGTTACCTAAGTCTGTGCCGAAAGTCACTATCTACTCCTCAGTGAGTTGTTAAAGATGTAAGGTCAGCGAATCTGGAGACATACTAAAATGCCGAATTTATTCTCATTTAAACAAAATTTTTTTTACTTTCTGATTCACATTCAAACCGTCAGCTCTGATTAATTGTAACTAAAGGTGTTTCAAGCCCATTTCTACAAGCTATTGCAAACAGACAGGGCTACCTGTGTACTAGGTTTGTTCCTCTTTTTGTCAGAAGCGGTGTTCTTTCAGTGAGTTGTGGCTGATTACAGGGGCAGCTGAATATTTTGATTATTTTTCGTATTTTTAAACCTGGAAGTGCAGCCTGCAGAGGTTTTTTGATTGACAGCCACTAGAGAGCACTATGTGATTGTACCTTTTCCAAAGTAGGGCATGGTAGCCAAATAGAGAACTACAATGTGAAGTTAAATATAAAAGGCTTTTTCCACGACATTTCTAAAGAATCCTCTTGTGTTTTGCATAAAATAGAGTATATTAAGCCAAGATTTTAGCACCTCTGCCATTTCATTTTACACAATTATTATTCTTGGTGAGGACGTCTTACATCAACATTTAATTCTTGCTCAGTAGAGTAATGTAGCCAGGAAAAGTCCACTATAGTAATTAATGTATGGGCTATTTTTACTGTAAGACTGAATGACGATGCTTTGATGCATGCTGTATAGATAACCTTTGGTGAATCTAGTTCCATTTTATCTTAGTTCTTAGAAAAACTTTTACCTCAAATCATTATGATTCAGCAAACCATGAATGGAGTGGATCTATGTAAAATAGATAAGCAAACTCTTAGAAGTGGTGATTTAAAGGGAAAATGCTGCATGAATGAATCTGCTCCTGTCTTCCTGATCCTAGTATTTGATGTTTCCTTATCTGGTCGACACTGTATTTTTGTATATCTCATATGGCCCATCTTCCATATTCCCTCAGAAAAGAAAATTGCAATATTCTTTTCTTTTGAAGTACCTGGGCCTTGAGGTGATTTTTTTTTTTTCTCTTTTCATACTGACTTCTGAAATCAGCTGTCAGAGACCTTGGTATGTTTATGTATTGTCCTTTTAAAGCTCTTCTGTGCTTTTTGGGAAGACTTTCTCATTGAAGTCATTGGTACCTTTCAGCTTATTGTATGAGCAGAAGGTGGAAAAGCTGTAGCTTAAAACTTGGCAGTGATTGTGGAAGAAAGCATATTCTCAGAAGATAAGGAGCCCAGAAGTCCAAAGTTTTCATCATCAGGTCTGCAGTTGTATTTACAGCAAGTGATTAGTGCAGCTGTGGTCAGCAAAGGGATTGTTGCAGAATGGTGTTTCCTTACTTAATAAATTGGTGCTGAGAGGCAGAGCCACTTATTATACTGAAGTGAAATTTTACTACTTCTGTCAGCATTATTGAGTCAGAGCAGCTGTAGGGGAGTAAACTGGATTCTGAAGAGATTAAATGTTAGGGCTAGCTGTGTAAATGGAACATGTGGTGATGTGAAAGACCCTACCCATGACAATGGTATTCATCACATAAGAACCTAAATAGACCAGACTGAAAAAAAAACTATCTTGAATTGCAGATCCCCAACTTAGTTTGCCAGCCTGTTTATGTCAGTGTTAAACTTGAAAACTTAACTAGTAGGTTTGGTTTGAAGTACTTGGTGACAAAGCCCACATTGCTTCTATGACAGTTGAACCAAACTATTAAAAAAAAAAATCACAGGTGTTCCTGTATATTTGTTTGTTCTTTTCTGTAGTTGTTCTTCACTGGTTATGAAGAAACTTCATAACATTTCTATTTACTTTTACAGTACCAGAATGCTTAGCTGGGAAGTCATTTGGCCATGTGGAAAGTATTACTGGCTTTAAATCAAGTGATGAAATGTAAAAATCACTCAAACAATTTGTTTAAGCAACTTAGAATAAACAGCATTCAGGTTACAATCTAAATGACTGAAGAAGTGTGAACAGTTTATTAAAATCCATGACCTCTGAAGTTAATAAATCTGCAAAGACTTGAGGGTCAGACCTTCAGAAGGGAGCTTTTACATATTCCCTAGTGATTAGAGTGTATACTTAGGTGATTGATTTGTACATTTGCATTGATTTGCGTGCAAATTAACCAAAGTTCGTATTTAACTCTTCATTCTTTATCTTCTGGCTTAGCTTCAGTAGGAAAAAGTCAGTGCCTATACACTTCACATTATTGCTTTTTGATTGAACCATTTTTATGTCCAGAGTAGCTGAAAATACTGAAATTGTGATCTGTTTTAGAATTTATAATTAATTAATCTTTATTTTCATTATAATTAATGAATCTTGAAATACATAGATGAAATTAATGGAACTTTTTATGTTTTAAGGCGTGCAGGCAAATATATGAAAATTCATTAATAAAGAAAGGTTTTTAAAAAAAAAAAAATCTGGCCTTAATTTCCCAAGGAAGTAGCTATCCAAATGATGTCTAATGGAGTTTGTAGGTGCTGCTCTATCACGCATAGGGCCAGGAAAGAAACAGTTTCCCATCCTCTGAAAATTGCTGAGGACTCTGGAGGTTTTTTTGCTCAACCTGAATTATCTCCAAATCTTTAAAATGTTTGCAGTGTGGGGTTAGGGGAAGAAATAGTGGTCAATTGAAATATTTTTTATTGCATTTAGATTACTTTCTATGAATTTTCCCACCTGCTTTCTAGGACTTAGCACAGGTTATTTCTAGGAATTTTCCTGATGGCTTTCTGGGAATTTTTCATGATGCTTTCTGTGAATTTCTCTAATGTGTTTTAGAAATGCCCCCAAGTGCCCTCTAGGATTTCCCCACGGAAGTTTCCAGGAATTTCTCCAAAGCTTTCTAGGAATTTTTTGGGTGCTCTCTGGGAATGTCCTGATGATCTCTAGGAATTTTTCATGTGCTTTCTAGGAATTTTCCCTGTACTCTTTTGCAATTTCTAGGAAATTCTGGAGTTTTATGGGAATTCCCTGCGGCATTCCAGGAACTCCGGTGTTTAATGTATTTCTAGGAATTCCTGCAACTGCCCTACTGTATGTAGAGCATTACTGTGAATCCCTGTCACTTAGTAGACTTCTCCAGGACATTGTAGGAATTTGGAGGAAGGAGGTGTCTAGAATTTTGCTAAGAACTCCTGCAGCTTGCTAGGGGTTTTCTCAGGCTTTCTCAGTATTTCAGGTTGAAAAGCCTTGTTAGAAATTCTGGGAGTTTTGTAAGAATCTTCCTAGTTTTTTCTAGGAATTCTTAAAGCTTTTTAGGAATTCTCCAAGTCTTTTTTGAAATTCTGGGGTCTATAAACTTTTTAGGAATATTTGGGGCTTTCTAGGAGTTTTCCTGGCCTTTCTAGGACATCCTGGATCAAGAACCTTCCTAGGAATACCTAGATTGAGACCTATGCTATGATTCACTGTATTGAGAAATTTTCAAAGAATTTCCTAGCACTTTCTTGGAATTAATTGATCTAGATTTTTTCTAGGAGTTTCCCTGGCCTTTGTAGGAATTCCTGAATGTATAAACTTTCTAGGAATTCCTGGACTGAGACCTTTTCTAGGGTTTACTGGACCTACAATCTTTCTTGGAATTTTCTCACTTTTTATGGGGATTACTGGATCTAGAACCTGAGGTACTTCCTGTGCTGTTCTAGGAATTTCCTTTCCTAGGGTTAGAACCTTCCTAGGAATTTTCCCAGGTTTTCTAGGAAATCTTGGATCTGGACTCTTTTTAGGAATTGCCTGCAAAAATTCTTACCGGAACTGCAGTAGTTCTTCATGTCCCATATGCCCTGATTTTGCTTCAAGGCCTAGAAATAGATTTTACCAATTTTTTTCTGTCAGAGCTAAGCATCTGTTGTATGCATAATTGAGTAGCTGTAGGCATTCTGCAAAAAACCCTGCTCTGCTCAAAGTGCTTGAATTTCTGCTTTAAAATCAGTTACCACAAAAGTGATTTTTTTTTCCCTCTCTTAAAATTCACTACATTATACATTGCTTCCAGGAGTGATAATAAAACAGCTTCCTGAGTGCAATCTGCCTTTCTCCAACTTCCTTTCTCCAACTCTTGTGTCCCTCTCACAAAGCCTTCTTCCCCACAACCTCTTCAGTGCAGCATTTTTAATAGAATTTGGAAAGCATTTCTTTGTAGCTGGCACCCCTTTAAACCTGCATACTGTTAGCATTCCCCTCTCCTCCACAAACAAGCACATCAATCTATTCTCTGAAAAACATTTCATTCTCCTGGCACCTTCCTTGCCTGCCTGAACCACAAAGAAGAGTGACTGGATGAGGTAAAGCCATCAATTTACCTATGTGTAAACCCTGCAGCACCACCTTCTTCCACCAAAGAGCCACCTCCTCCATTGAAGAACTAGCCATTTCTGCATAAAGGACGTCTATAAATACAGAGCACCTTTCATCAGTGTTAGATATAAGACATCAGAAAATGTATTGTGCCTATTTGTGGGGTACAGCAGGACAGGGTTTTCCTCTGGGCCAGAGTCTGAAAGGCTAGAAGTTTCTCAAAAGGGACATGAGCAGACAAGAAGAGAAAGATAGGAGATAATTGCAGGATGCCATTCCTCTTGTTCAGAGAACTACAGGAGAAGTTCTGAGAAATGAACGTCGCTGCTAATTTAGGCTGCCCCAGGTCTTGAATCTGTCCAAAGTGATCTAGATACACAGAAATTTCCAGAGATATCACTGATGCAAGGAATACAAAGCTGCCTGAAAAGACATCACGTAAGGGACTGCAAATTTCCACTGACTTCAGTGAATGTTAGCAGTCTATGCTCGAATAGAAATAATCCACTTACTGCAATGCAGTCACACCTGAGGAGGAGCACAAGCAGTTAGACTGTATACAGTGACATGACAGACAATGACTTTACGACCCTGCAAGTCTCTCCTCCTTCTCCCAGTGAGAAAAAGTTTTGCCACTGAGAAAAGAGGAGTAGATATTTCAAGTTAACTGACAGGAAGAAGAATATAACATTGTTAACTGTTAATGCATAATAATACGGCATGTAATACATCCTTTGACATCAAATGTCAGGATTAGGAAGGTATCAACATGGACTAGAAAAATTACTCCTATGGACCTCTTTAGTTAATATGTGAAATCCTTCACATAGCATAATACACACAAAGGCAAGTTATAAAATGTTTACTCTTGTCCTTCTGCCAAACACTTGGAGCCAAAACCTTAATTGGATTTAAAAAACATGTTTATATATTTTCCTTTAGGGCACCGGAGTTTTAAACTGGTCTAAGACATATGGCTATTCTCCTCAATATTAAGTTAACTTCTGTGGTCTAAGTTCACTTTGAGAGCAAGTCCAGTCTTCCCAGAATGTTCTGTTGCAGAAGTGATTATACTTTTCTCAGGAGGAGAATGATGCTCGAGACATAGGGGACATAGGGACCGTATGGTGTTGTCTGATCAATGGAATACGTCAGAGCTACCTGAAAATTTCTAATCTTACTAGCTTTCTTTTAGCACAAAAAAAAAAAAAAAAGGAGAAAATGATTTTGTCCATGTAATTCATAAATATGTGCACACTTCTGCACAGGTCTCTTACTAAGCGAGGTGTAATCTACAGATACCTGTGTTTTGCACCAGGAGGTGCTGGTCCTTTATGATCCCCATAAGAAAGGCACTGAGCTGCTCTAAGTGTCACTTAAAATGGTATTTATTAGAGCTAACACTATAAGGAAAGAGTAGTACAGATAATCTTATGTCACTTTAGATGCTAGGAACCCCGAGTGGTATAGCATCTGCATGCTGTGCAGAACCCATCCACAGAAGAAGCTCTCCCGTTTTGGTCATTCAAGCTGTTGCAGAATTTTCTTGCAAGAAAACAATCCTATTCATCATTTCTACTGTCAAACCAAAAGGCTGCTTGCATGAGAACTTCTTGCTGCACTTTTAGATAAAGGCAAGGCCATGCAGGTGGCATAATCACTGGTACTAAGTGGGAGCTGCCTGCAGGCTCCGCTGTTACCATTAGCTGGCTCAGTTTATCCTGCTTCCAGGGAATTTGTGCAGCACAGCACATGCCTGAAAGCCACACTGTACATCCAACATAGGAGTTTGAAACTATGTGGACCACAATCATAAAGGTTCCCACATCCATACCATTGCTGCTTGAGAAACGTTACAGCACTTAAATGTCTCATATACCTAACAGAATGAGACTGTTGGCTCTTTAGCATTCAATAAATGCACTTTGTACCTACTAACAGTAAAATTATCAGCGGATGATCATCAGTTGAGATAAGATACCTTTTCTCCTATTGCACAGAAAAGACCAAAGGCTAGCCCCGACTTACATCACTTTCCAGTCTTTGAAGGAAAAAAGTGATACACATGGGGGGGCACCATGCTGAACAGAATAATGGCATTACCTGTCTCTGGGACTCTGGTAGTCAAACAACTCAGCTCATGCTACTTTAACACCAGCTGGCCATGTTCAACACACCTGGTATTTACCAAAGCCACTGTTTAACTCAGTCTAGGGAAGAAATCTCCTGACATTGAGATGTGTCATGCTGTATAACTGCAAGTAAAGTAACTAGCATTAATTGCTACAGAGAGTTACAGCGGAACTGCAAGATAAAATGCTATAAAAAATAGCAAAGGAAGAATTAGATAATTCAGTAGGTCTGTAGCTTGAACATACAGGATTCAGTAACAAAATCAGAAGGTTATAGTTTCTCCATTTCCTTCCTTCCTTTTCACATCATTTTATGTTTTACATAAGTTTAAGACTAGCCAAAGCACCCATTGCTATACTGTCACTCAAATTCAGCAGGTGTGGAACCATTTGTTATTTTGTGACTCTTGGAATAGAACTGTATTTTTGAAAGTGATAGCACAGAGAACAGTCTACATGAGCCAGTTGTTAAAGCTTCATAATTTTGTGAGTTCAATTTAAGACTCATGCATCTTTGGTTCATAGTGTTGTGTTGAACTGACTTACCTTACTTCCCACTAAGCATGAGTCATTCTTCTTAATTAATTCTGATAATAAGATTACGTATTAGAAGCCCTGTAGGACAAGAAATAATCACTGAGGCACTGTGAGAATGAGGGAGTCAACTTAACTGCCTGTGTAGCATACCCTTTAGAAACTACAAAATGCCTCTTTCATGATCATTGCATAATATTAGTAGCCAACAAGCAGCATTTGAGAAGAGCTTGAACTGCAGAATTGGCATGACAAGTTAGAGAAAGCCACTCTTCTGTGCCTCCTGTTGTAATGTTACATTGAATGGGTGTTATGTCAAGGGAATGTCTACAATCAGAAATATAAAGGATTTAAAAATAAGAACTAAATGATACTGGCTTTATAATGCTTGTAAATGTTGTTACTCAAACTGGCTGTCTTTCATAAAAACTGTAGTTCATTTGGTCAAATTACCAACACATTTCTTTCCACAGTTTCTTTCGAGCCAGCTCCAATTATAACCTTAAAATAGCATCTTTACTGGCAGAAAAAACAAATCTTCAGACAAGACATGTGAAAGCAATCCATTTCCTTTAGCTCAGATATCTTATTTAATTTTCCCCCCCCCCCCCAGAAAAGCACATGTTTGCTGAAATAGATGTTTCAAACAGGTGCTTCATCTCACTGAACTTTTTGCAACTTAGTTGGGTAGCTTAAGATCTAAAAGTTACAGTATAAAAAAAAATTGTTTTTTTTTCCTGTTCTATCATCTGGTGTTTTCTCTTTTACTTGCTACAATCAGGCAATATCTAGCAGCAAACTGGAAATGAAGATTCTAGAACTCTCATTCATTGCTTTTTATGAGCTGTTTGGACATGTCCTGAAGTAAACAAGTTAAACGAAAAGGCCAAGCAAAACCTCTACAAGAAAGGATACAGAAAGGTATCTGCCCACATATTGTAAAGGGGGGAAATATTAAAATTGGATAGTCCTCTACTCTTTTTGATGTGGAATTTCTAACCGAACACTAAAGGTGCTGGGAATTTCACATTGCAATTAACATGCTGCTGATCAGTTCAGCTGTTATTCTCAGCTCTGTAGTATCTGTTGTAACATTACTTTCCTTATAAGTGTTGAACAGTTTTCATCTTCAAAGCTAACACAGATGATTTTCATAATGCACTTTTGAAAATACTCTTTGAGACAGAGCTTGTCCCTTATGAGTGACTTAACGGCTAAATTTACATTTGCCCAGTACCTGGAATAAGGGGGCCTTGTGCTGTGAGTTGGACTTCTGTATGCTGTCAGGCAGAGGAAACTGAGGTGGTCATGAACACAGCAGGAATAACAACTGTGCTTAGAACTTTGTGGCTCAGGAGTTTCATACATGAACTGCAGTCAGTCTTTTGAGAACTACCTACTACCTGTCTGTAACTGAAGAGAGAATTTTTGAGTCTATTCTTATCATCTGCCTGCATCTGAGTACATCATGCTCTTTTAAAATGCATCTGAAAACTGCAGAATGCCATTCTTGTAGGCCTGCTGGTATTGGACTAAAGGCCTGTTATTGCCTGGAGCCAGTGATTAAAGAGTATTTATCAGTCTTTGAATTCATAACACTGAGTAAAATATTTAGTCAGAAATGAGAAAACGTTACACACAGTTAAGAATACAAATGATATCAAATTTTGTATCTTTAAAATAGTTTCCATTAAAAAGGAGGGAAATTACATTTTTAAAGCTGTGCAACACGATAGTGAAAAACCTTGATGATAGAATCTTCAATTATTTCTTCTGTACAGTAGCCAAACAGAACATTTTACAGAAAAGAACTCTAGAATTCCTGTAAGTATGCCAAAACTTATCCCAAAATATGAAATGAGTGATTTGGAAACTGGATCATGATTTTTGTGTCAGAGAAATATTTAGTTGACTGATGTAAGGAAACACTTGGTTTATCGTGGATTAAAAATATGTGATCCTCTCATTCTTCTCTTTTCAGTTTTGAGAAAGGCTGTTTTATGTCCATCTTGGTGCTGTGAATACTGACTTTCTTATTCTTTCTCATCATTTAGCACACATCTGATTCAAGTTAAAAGATGCAGTCTTCAAGATCTATTATTTTAATTCACAAATTGATTAATTTGAAAATATTTGGATAATCCAATGTAAATTGTCCTATTGCCAGGGGATCAGGCCCAGCCAGCACGGGTTCCTGAAAGGCAGGTCCTGTTTGACCAACCTGATCTCCTTCTACGACCAGGTGACCTGCCTAGTGGTTGAGGGAAAGGCTGTGGATGTGGTCTACTGGACTTCAGTAAAGCCTTTGACACTGTCTCCCACAGCATTCTCCTGGAGAAGCTGGCGGCTCACAGTTTAGACAGATGTACTCTTCGCTGGGTAAAAAACTGACTGGACGTCCAAGCCCAAAGAGTTTTGGTCAACGGAGTTAAATCCAGTTGGTGGCCGGTCACAAGTGGTGTTTTCCAGGGCTCAGTTTTGGGGCCGGTCTTGTTCAATGTCTTTATCAATGATCTGGATGAGGGGATTGAGTGCTCCCTCAGTAAGTTTGCACATGACACCAAGCTGGGCAGGAGTGTTGATCTGCTTGAGGGCAGGAAGGCTCTGCAGAGGGACCTGGACAGGCTGGATCAATGGGCCAAGGTCAACTGTATGAAGTTTAACAAGGCCAAGTGCACTTCGGTCACAACAACCCCACAATGCTACAGGCTTGGAGAAGAGTGGCTGGAAAGCTGCCCAGAGGAAAAGGACCTGGGAGTGCTGGTTGACAGATGGCTGAACATGAGCCAGCCATGTGCCCAGGTGGCCAAGGCGGCCAATGGCATCCTGGCCTGTATCAGAAATAGTGTGGCCAGCAGGAGTAGGGAGGTGATCGTGCCCCTGTACTCGGCACTGGTGAGGCCGCACCTCGAATACTGTGTTCATTTTTGGGCGCCCCACTATAAGAAGGACATTGAGCTGCAGGAAGGTGTCCAGAGAAGGTCAACGAAGCTGGTGAAGGGTCTGGAGAATAAGTCTTAGGAGGAGTGGCTGAGGGAACTGGGGTTGTTTAGCCTGGAGAAGAGGAAGTTGAGGGGAGACCTTATCGTGCTCTACAACTACCTGGAGGTGGGTGTTAGTCTCTTCTGCCAAGTAACTAGCGACAGGACGAGAGGAAATGGCCTCAAGTTGCACCAAGGGAGGTTTAGATTGGGTATTAAGAAAAATTTCTTTACTGAAAGAGTGGTCAGGCCTTGGAACAGGCTGCCCAGGGAAGTGGTGGAGTCACCATCCCTGGAAGTATTTAAAAGACGTGTAGATGTGGCGCTTAGGGACATGGTTTAGTGGGCATGGTGGTATTGAGTTGACAGTTGGACTTGATGATCTTAGAGGTCTTTGATTCTATGATTCTATGATTATTGCTATGGTTTTGGGTGAACTGATGGTGCTACCTGAGCTCACAGCTTCTTTTCTTAGAAGGGGAAAGTCCAGATACTCAGCTTGAATAAGCTAGATTAGTTCATATTTGCTTGGATTTCCCCTTGGATGCAATGAAGTAATTTGTAAGCACTTAATATAGTTACTGCTTGTGAGTTGGTTTGTTCAGTTTTTAGCATGTAGAGTGTGTGAACTGTGTGACGTTTGTAGCTGGCAAGGTTTACTACAATGAGGAAGGAATCAAAGAGCATTTTCCAGGAAAGGAAAGGGCCTTGTCTTGTGCTTAGTGTACTGAACTGAAGCTGTCAGAGGATATGATGGGACATATACAAAAGAGGGGTTATAACGACGCTGAAAAAATGAATTTTAAATATAAAACTGAGCAGAAGCTTTTTTTCTTTTTTAATACTAGTATATGATGTGGTTGCTGCAGTAAAAGTTGACAAACTTTATGACTAGGTCTTTTCCAGTCCTCTCTGGAATAAGATGTAAAACATGGAGATTTAAACAGCTTGTGAAAAAAAATTCCAAACAAACAGGTAACTGTGACTTCAGTATTGAGTTTTGTTTCCAGTACGGTAGCCAGGGCCTAAATTCTGCAGCAGAAACTTTTGCCATGTGAGGCGAAATACATTAAAGTTCACACTTTTCTCATGACCTAAGACAACTTGTCATGACTTTGGGCCAAAATAGTCTATAGTACTTAGCTGTACGATAAGTGCTAGTATAGACAATTACTCACTTGGCCTTTTTTAAGACTTGATGATGAAGCAATTTCATTTAAACCTACTTTTCACAAAGCTAAATTGTTTACTTTAATACTCATCACCCTCATTTTCCATGTTTCCTTGTTCTTTTCTCCATCCAACTGTTGAAGCTATTGGAAAATAGATCAAATACCTCAAGAGCAAAAGTTTTTATGTTATTTCCTTTTCATAAGAACCCTACTTAAAAATCTTTTTTGGCAGGAAGAAAATAATAGAGATGGGAAGCATCTGATAGCAATCGAACTGAAGACCTACAAAAATTTTCTATCCATAACAAATGTTAAGTAAGGCAGTTGCTACATTAACTACACATCTGCGCTGCTGGTCTGTCCCATAAAATATCTTTGTAGGTTTGTATGCAAAATATAATTTTTAAAATTATGTATTAATTAGGAATTTCAATTAAGAATAATCAGGCATCTTCTAAAAATAATTATTTCTGATTGCATTGAGATTTATATCA
Source organism: Calonectris borealis (assembly GCF_964195595.1). NCBI lineage: Eukaryota > Metazoa > Chordata > Aves > Procellariiformes > Procellariidae > Calonectris > Calonectris borealis. The sequence continues at coordinate 12,911,164 of NC_134328.1, read as the reverse complement.
CAAAAATTCTCAGTCATATGTGTATGAACTATATTGACTAATGCTAAAGTGATGGAAGTTTTACAGCCTCTTGGCAACATTTCAGTGTGCATAAAGTAAGAGATGTATCTGTTAATGAAGCTGTAAAAACGCCCCTAGATAATGCCATAGCAAAATGGTCTCCAGTGTGATGATGGGGATTCTTTAAATGTCCTGAATTGAGTTTATAAAATGTCTTAAAAGGAAATTGAAAATAACTGGTGTTAGTTACATGATTTTCTGGGAAAGCTGTTAAAGAATAAATTGTCAGGTAATACCAATGAACTGTGTAAAATGCTTTTAAAACTGTAACTTTGGCCCAGTGTAGTGAAGAATCATTCAGCTAGCTGCAGGGCACAGGGCACATGCACCATTCTGTCTTGGCTTTGTCACTGAGCTTGGGCAAGTCTCTTTGATTAGGGACACATAAACAAGTTACTTCAGGGCAAACTGCTGTGTGAACTTGAAATACATCAGCTTCTCGGCAGTATTGCCAAACAGACATTCTTACCCCAGGACAAGAAGATAATCCACCTCACATTTCCCTCTTGAAGTAAGACAAGAATTTATCCTCTTTTGAAATAATTACTTTTTAGGATAAGAATGTGCATGTATCTATTTCTCATGGAATAACCGGAGCTCAAGTTTGCTTGCCCTGCAGAAACTTCTTTGTGTATTCCTATCCTGTGCATCTTTCTTTGTGTGCATAAAGAAGAAATAATAGTTCTGTTAGAGTTGTATAGGATCTCCAGATAAAAGTGGAATAGGTCTAATAACTCCTTTTTTTACATATGAGATATAAATGATATGACAAGGGATTGGAAATCAGAACAGCGTACTATGTTGGCTTGTTTCTAGTCTTGGTTTGTTATAACCAAAGCTGTGGGAATCAGCATTTTTTTCTGGTTCATCAGTTGAATGGAAAGATTAGAAATTAAAAGCACCTTGTTTCCAGTTTGCTCAAATTAAAAGCCCTTATATTTTTCCCCATAAATTGCTATGCTAATTAACTTCTGAAGGTAATTTAAAAAAAAAATTTCAATAGCACTTTAAAAAATATTTTTCCCTTACATAATTTCCTCAAATGAATGCAGATTCTTCAATAATTCAATGAACTTAACTTTATTTTATTTCATTCTATCCTATTTCATTTCATTTGTGAGTGTGCACCCTGCATGAGAAAAAATGTTTTGGATAAAAAATTTCACTGCAAAAATGGTTGCACTTCAGCTTTTATGATGAAGTTAAGCCATTTTAATAACCAGCAACCACTGAAGTGATCCTGATTCTGCTCTTGCCCTTTTCCTTGTACAAGTGAATGTGTTTGTTTGTATGCTTAGTTCAGGGAATTCAACTGAAAGCAGGGGGTTTTGCAGGGTTGTTTTTCTGGTTTAGCTCCCTACACTATCTTGCTGTAGTATAAGTAAGAGTCATATCCCATACAAGAGAAATGGCCAGAGTGCAGCTGCCATGAAGGAGAATATTCGTTCTTTTGGCTGAAACTAGGTGTTCAGTTGACATAGCAGTATCATGGAACTCACCTTCAGTTTCTCCATTTGAGAGAAAAAATGCATTATTTAAAACCTGAGATACCTTTTATGAAGCATATTTGTAGACTAAATACTTTTTGCACATTCTAACCCAAGCATAGACACTATTTACAAATAAGAGTACAGATGTGAACTATGACCTAAGCATTTGGGGTTCTAATTCTGTATGAAAGCTGAATATTAAAGGCTTTGTATATAATTTGGTGCCTAGTTCTCCAATTGCTAAAATGCCAGGGTGGCTTGCAAAACTCTATATGCAAAACATCATGGTGCAGGCAATTAGTATAGCCACATACATCCAACTAGCTAGCTCTTTGTGTGTCTTCGTTGATATTTGCTTTATTTATATTCTCAGAGAGCCTTTGTTGGTTTGGTGCTGCCATTTGGTTGAATTGCTAGAGAAAATTTTAATGAAAGATACTAGAAGTCATCCCCATTTATATCAAGGGGAAAGAACGGCTAGAATTCGTTGCTCTTCAGTGTCACTAGCCTTGAACCTGGCATAGCTCTACAGCCTTTAGGTCTGAGTGTTATTAAGAGTAGGACCAGTCACATGTCTGATCCATAGAAATGAGTATGTCTTTTGAGCGCAAATTCCATGCCTGGCACTTTCAAATTTTGCTGCTACATTAAAATAGCCTTCTGCACTGAGTACACATTTTGCATATATGTAAATGTAAGATAAAACGTAAAGTAAAATAACTTGGTAACGTTTGGATACCACTGAAATTTATGGGCTGCATAGTCCCACCAGAAACATGTTACCTTTTCCTCCTTGGGTGAAATAATGCATTTAAGTTTCTAGCTAGTCATTTTTAATCCTTTCAGAGTCTGCATAGTAAGGGAGGAAAACATGTTTTCAGTGGGGTAGAGCTGTTAACCAGCTCAGATTTCATGTTACACCTGATCACTGATTGCTTGGCAAAAGGGGCATGCATAACATGTCTTAGCCTGCTGGGCCTTTTCAGCTTTCTCCCTCTTCCCTACATTTTCCAGGGAGAAGAGGGTTATGTTCCTGAGGCGACCAGTGGAAGAGCCTGGTCAGTATACTGCACTGATCTTAATTGGTTATTTTTCTCAAAAGAAAGAAGCCACTAAGCAGAAAACCAGTCAGTGGAAACTTCTAAGACAGTGCTTAAAGCATAAATCTTCCTTGATTGCCTGGCTTGCTTTTAAAGAAATGTAAATTTTTCACTAGTGTGAACTGATGCAGCTTACCCAGGGGTCTTATAGAAAACCTAGTTCCTGAAGTTTTTTCATCCACATCCTATGTACAAAGTAGATTTAGTAATATCCTTCAAGAGCATTATGGACAAACAGTGGCTTTGTTGTTTGTGCTTATTCTAGTGTAGTAGCAAGAAAACAGTTTCAGCTGTGCAGGCAAAAGTGAATTTTGCAATCCAAAGCCTGAGAGCATAACTAATTACCCCTGGATGGTGGGGCTTGCTTGGGTAGCATGAGTAAATTGTGCTGCTGAAAGAAAATGGAGAAAAGAAAAAAGGGCTACTTCTCTTTCTTCCTCCCGCCCATCTCCAGCCACTGCCACCCAGTATGATCTGACTCCTTGCTCAGTGACAAAAAGTGCCATCCAGGTTTTGCAGGAATCTAGTACAAGTGAAGTGGGACACAGTCTCTTCCAAGGCCTGTTTTGTTGTCAGCAGTCTGCTGTCTTAGACAGGAGATATTGTTCCTATACTGACAGCCATTCCTGCAAAGAGGATTATCCGTACGTTGTAAATGGTGAGGAGCTGGCAAACCTATGGCAGAAAAACAAGTTGGCAGGGAGAGGTTTTGCCTGAGCCTGCCATGGCAAGGCTGCTTCTAATTCTCAAGGCAGGGAGGGGGAGAACAAGCAGTTTCTTAATAATACAGTCTTACAGCAGTGATTCGACAGCAAGCTGGAAACTTTTCACAATATAAAGCGTTTGGGGTGATTTTTGTGAAAACAGAGGTATGAATGCCATCATTTCCTCTAAATGCTTCACCAAATGCTAAAAATTTTGAAATCTTAAATTTAAGGCAGGTTGGGATTATTTGTCAGTGTGATTTTAAATAAGGATCCCACTGTTTTTTAACTCCATTGTGAATGTGACCAGCTGTATTTCTTCCTGTAATCAGCTCTGATTTGGTTCAAGTGGCACCTGGATCCAGCAATTAAGTCTTTATACCGTGCCCCTGGGCATATGATACATGTATAAAGAAAAAACAGGAGGAGGAAATTAAAAGAGTGTCCTGCAAAGTGAGCTTGAAAATATGTTGAAAAGGAACTCTGGAAAAAGCTAGTGAAAAGCGTAAGACAAGTATGCTAACTGAGACAGTGCAATGGCTCTGCTGACAGAAGAACCTGTATAGAGTAGGGCTCTTCCTGGGATGGCCTGGTGCATGCCATCAAGTATTCTTTCTTACAGCTAAGCTTCAGGGTGAGTTTACGTGAGGGCCAACTAAGCTGCACCCAAAGCCTGGAAAAGAATTTGAGGTATGGTAATTTTTTTTAAATACGTTTTGACTTCATTGTGGTTGATGTTTTTGCTCTTGTCTTTTGATTATGTGCATGATTAAGCATCTAAATGCTTGCTGTCTTTGTAGGTTTTTTGTTCCATTTTAAGTTTATTTTATGTTTGTTTGGGTTTGGTTTCTGTTTGGACCAAATGAAAATTAATAATTATATGCTTGTAAATAACATGGTTAAGATTTAAAACCAAAAAAGGAGGGTTTTTCTTTTTGTTTCTATGTATCCAGCTCTTTTAAGAAACCTTATTTTTGTATTATAAATTCTCAGCACCTTCTTGTAATCTGGAAGCTTTAATATGGTAAAGTTGACTGCCCAGAAATGAACCTACCGATGCAGAAGCACAGTTTGGCAGAATCAGTCTTTTCCAGTGATTGTTAGAAGGTGTATCTTTGTAGAAGTGTGAAACTGGGGTAATTTCTGTTGAATTTAAAAGAAAAATGGGATGAACTGTGTCATTTGGTTTTTTTAATCTAGCCTTATTATATGTGTTCCTGTCTATATTTTCAAGTCTTTATTGCTATGACTGAAAGAGCAAAGGCAGCAGAAATCATGCCTAAACAGATTGTCTTTCCAGGGCAACTAATAATTAAATCTGCTGGGTCTTCTTAAAGTGACTGGTTGCAACTAAACTCTCTTGTCCATTTAGAATTATTCAACTGATCTGTACTGTTCTTTATTCTTAGGTATTCATCCTCACAAAAATAGAGGTCATTCTGTTTAGCTGGACTTCCTTATGAGTAAGATGAAAGGCTATTTAAAATTTGTAGGATTATGTTTATATTTTTCAAGGGATATTTTTAATATTACCTACTAAATATACAGGAATTACATTTTTTTAGTTTTAATCAAATATCAAATATTATTATTATTTTATATTTGGCACCTCTGAAGAGAATTCTCATGGAATTGACTGATTTGAAACTATTGTTTTTCTGGCAGACTGAAAAAATTGTCATTTGCATGGTTCATGCACACCAAGATTGCTTGCTTTCTGTAAGCATGCTACGAGATAAACCTGCTTCCTGATCCTATGAAAGGGGCAGTACCTAAGATCAAGATGGTGAATCAGTGGTACTAGAAAACAGGTTAGATGCTAGAGTTTTAGGACTAAAATAAGGAAAAACTGAGAGTTTAACCTAGGAATTGGAGGATGAATCTTCTGAATTTCAGAAATAGTTGTGCTTTTTTGTACCTACAGACATGGGATAAGCCCATGACTGCATCAGATTGCAAAATTCATGTATTTGCATGTATTGTCTTGAAAAATGCAAGCTTTTCTCCTAGTAAGCTTGTGCAGTTGGGTAACTACTGACCGTTAATCTTTCTTACTATATTTTTCAGATTAGGAGTCTTAAAAGAACAGATTGGGAGTTTTAAAAGAATAAATTTGGTACTCTTACGTAGTCTTCCTATTTATAAATATTTTAAAATATGGTCTGTTAGTGCCTAAAGTTAAGCTATTTCTCTCTCTCTCTCTTTTTTTTTTTTTAATTACATAGTGTCTTGACCTGTTTGTTGTGAGAGGGACTGCAACTAGAAATACAGAATTTGAATGTTTACTTGATGACAATGAAAACTGAATTTACTTCAACTGCATTAAACAAGTTGCCCATATTCTACTTAGCTGCTTCTTGACAAGGGAAGTTTTATAAAATACAGTGATAGTTCCTTCAGAGGTTTTTTTATTTGGAGGCTTTTATATGACCTAATAATGCCATGTAATTCATATTAGAAGAACTCCCTAAGGCCTTGGTTTATTTTGGTGAACAGACAGTTCTTAGTAAATGCCTAGCAGAAGCAAAATAGAAAAAAACTATGTTTTATCTCAATATTTCAAAACAATTATGCGTGGAGCTAGGTTTCTGAGATCATCTTTAGGCAACTAAGTAAGTGGCCTGGTTTTCAAGTATTCTGAACACTGTAGACACCATACAGAAATGTAATCCTTTAAAAATAATTTCTGGGAATAATTTTTGAGTTTACATAGAATCTTAGAATAACTTAGGTTGGAAGGGACCTCTGGAGGTCATCTGGTCCAAACCCCTGCTTGAAGCTGTTTGGAAGTTAGATTCAACTTCAGATTTAGCTTAGGTACCTCAGGGCCTTGTCCTGTCACATAGTCTTATCAAAACTGTTTTTATTTTGGCATATCTTGACACTTATATGAGCTTCCCAAGTACTTGTTTTGTAGGCAGCTGCATATAGCAATTGCTGAGATCAGAAAGGGGTTTAAAAGATTACCATAATACTCTGGAAATTGGATACTGCTTAGGGACCTATTGGTTTAAGGAATGTTACAAGCTGTTCATTATAGGCTGACCTGTAAAAGTCGTTTATTTCTTCAGAATATAAAGCAAGTGCTATTAATTTTTTTGCAAATGAGACTAGCAATTTATGGAGACTTAATGCTCACATATTAGGTTGTTGGTTTTTTTTATGATGATTGTTTTTCAGAACTTGGCTTTCCTGCTTTTTGCACCCTCAATGATGCTAGTATATTCTCAGCATTTTAAGCTAATGTTATCTACAGAATTTCACATTTTTTGTTTCCTTCTGCTCTACAGTAAAGAGATTTGGATTAGAAGGACTGTCAGCCTGACTGCAAAGGAAGTGATTTCACTCAGAAATGTTCAGAGAAATCCTGAGACAGTAACATAATTCCTTATTTGCTCCCTTTGTGGACAACTTCACTGCTTTGGGGGGTGGGGAGGAGCAGAGCACTTTTTTGGATCCTGTCAGAGAATTAAATTGCAGCCTGTGCTGTTCATAGGCATCGGAAGTAATTATTAGGTTTGAAAGAAATATGCTAATTTGGTAAGTGTTCAAAAAGCACCTCAAATGTAATTGAGATATAAACCAGCAAGAGATTATTGTTGTAGTCAACATGGCCATGACATTTCAGTTTATTTCACAAACTCTTTAGATTACTGTCTGAGGAAGGCTTCTGTTCATAATTTTTTAATTTGATTTTACCATAAAACAAAACTGGCATTTTAGATCGTATTTTGTAAACTGCTATTGGCAAGGTTATGAACTTGATTACCAACCTTATCTTAAGTGGAAATATTTTTAGAAGAAATGTTTATCAACGTTATTCCTTCCCTTGGTGTCTGTAACTGTTTGATTCTATCCTCTGATAAATGTGGAATTTTTCCTTCTCTGTATTTTTTTCCTTTAGTCATGTCTTCTGGCTTGTTCCATAAGATTTCCTTACTCGACTGGTGGTCTAGTTGTTCACAGTTCTCATCTGTCTGTATCTGTTCTTCTTAAAACAAAATTCTCACTGTGAGAAATTTTTCTATTTGAAGTGGGATGGCAGCATTCCTTTTTAATGTCTGTTCTCTCTGTTCCAACACGGCTTGCCTCTGGCTGGAGTTCTTACATGTCTCCAAGGGTGTTACTAATCCAGCTTGGAAGAGAATGGAAATTCTGTTTTACAAAGGTTTTAAGTCTTTTAAACTGATTTTATTCCAAATTGAGTCCACCCCTTCCAAATTTAAATTCTTTTCTTGAAAGAAAATATTTTTGTTTTTCACTCTTACAGGAAAAAACTACAAATAAAAATCCATATCAAGATTAACAGTGAAGTTCTTGATTATTTTTGAATGAAACAAGATTTTTTTGCATGGTATTGGAATTAGTAGTAGGGTTATTTTTTTCCCCACTTGGAAAAGAGATGAGAAAAGTCGGTAACACTTTGTCTATACTCTAAATTTAGCAAAATTACAGCAAGTGCTAAAAATTAATCCACATGGGTTATTTAACCTCGGTCTGGTTACTTAACACTGTTTTTCCTTTATTATCCAGTTATATACTTGCAATGTTGTTCTACTTCCTTCCAACCCAGTCTAAGCCTACTTTATTGCATCTTTTTTTTCAAAGCGTACAATTTTTGATATGTGTTCCAGTGTAACTAAAATTTCTAGCTGTTTTCTATTTGGTTGAGAAACACTATTCTCTTTTTCTGGCTATGAAAGCCTTGTAGATTGGATCTTAACCCTGAAGGAAAATATTCCAGATACTTCTTCCCAGGTATGCCTGTCACTGGTTCATCTGCTTTATCTTTGAAATAAATGCCTAGGAGGATAAAAAATGCATCAAAATAATTCTTCAATTGTGAAACTACAGTAGTATGTATTAGCTAATGATCTGTTTCCAAATGTGTTGTATGAATCTGCCCTTTCCCTTTCAATCTTGGAATATTAAACTCACTTTATTTTGAGACAATTGATGCATATTCTTCTTAATTAAATGCACATATGTATCAGTGCACTGACAGGTATTTCTTTTTCATAATATCAGTACTTCATTTTTCCAAAAGAATGTTCCCTCTTCACCTTTAAGTAGAGATAGAGATCTCTTTATTTACGGTAACTTTCTATTGATTGGTCTTAATTACTTTTTGAAATTATTCCCATGAATCACTGAGGTCTAGATTTTTGCAAAGACCAGCCCAGCAGGCTCTGCACAGAGAGCAGAAGTGTTCAGACTGTTTGTGCTTGCTTATTCCTTCCACTGAACAGGCAAGTCAGGGGCAGAGGGAATATTACATGCACAAGTTCTTGGGTTTTCTTCCCTATAGTAACTATATAGGGATTCCCATAATTTGTTATGATACTGAAGTGAATCATACTGCCATTATCTCCTCTACACGAATGAGAAGGAAGTAGAGGCTGAGCTGCTGAAAATAGAGCATTGAAATCCTGACTCTGCTGGAGTCAATACCTAAAGTTCATCCTGATTTCCGTATAGCAAGGATTTCACTGTGTCCTAAGGGAACACCTTGCATGTTACATACTGGTACATGTTCTGCAATATTCTTTCTTTGTAGCTGAGCCTGGATGTGTTGACTGTCCCTAATTAATCTAGGAAACTTAAGCAGCTGAGCTTATAAATTTAGTCTTGAATGTGTATATTGTATACATATAATATCTCTTGTAATACTTAAACATTTAGATATTTGTCAAGCGTGGTGCTGTCTGAAATTGTTTGAAGAATATATTCTCCTCTAAGACCATGGACTTCCTTTTCTTTCTTTTTTTTTTAAATTATTTTTTTGACAAAATGGAAACTTGCACGTACTCTTCCATAAAGTAAATCTTTATCTCTTATTGCTTTATTATCAGCTCTCAAGGGGAGTGACATAAGATTGCAATCACTCTAAAGAGAATGACCAGCATGTGGGATAAAGAAAAATAACTGCTTATCTTTTAGGACAGAAAAATTACTTTTCTTTTTGTGAGACATGGAGGAACATTTTGGAGGGACATGATAAATAGTAATAGTTCTGTCTTCTTGCCTTGAGGAGCAGGTGGTCATGGTGAAATTGGAGTATGGTTCTAGTAATAATGGAACTTCTTTTTAGCCCAAGAGGTAAGGAGGGCTTTAAGTAACATGCAGGTTTTTTCAGGAGAAACATACAGTATTTTTTAGACAAATCTTTCTTCTTCCTTATCTTCATTACTATATTCCAGAGAAAGTCTAGGAAAATGTCAAGTGTATAGGTGGAAAGAAGTTCCAGTTGTATTTAATCTCTGGATGAAATTATATAATTTACCATTTTACTTCAGTGTCATCGTTTTAGGTGTTGGTCCTTTGAGAGTGGTCTGTAAATATTAAGGATTTCACTTTCACAGGGATGAAAAAGAAATGCAATGGTTTTCAGATAAGGACATTCACTTAGGCTGCCCAAGAACACAATGGAAAGTTTGTATTTAGTAAGTCCCTTGCTGAGTTGGTGGTGAGCCCTGTGGTTGAACTTACTTGTTCCGTCAGTTACCATCCAAGAGATGTTGCTTTGATGCACTTTGACATACTTCACTCTTCTAACCTTGGTACGTGGGGAAGAAATACATTTCTTGTTGAACTGCTCACAAACAATTTTAATGTTATTTTATAATTTATTTAAACTCATCCTCCTAATTATTGTCTTTGGTAGTGACAGTAACTTTAGTATCTTCTATGTAATATTAACTTATTGAAACAAGCTGTAATACACATATAACAGTAATAGAGCTATGTCACTTCCTTAATATTCACTTATTTATATTCTATTTTAAATTGTGAGAGTTCAGGAGATTATTATCTCTTATCAAGGTAAATGTGCAGTATGTAATGTATGGTTCATGCTCTGCACTGGGAGCCAGGAGATTTGGGTCCTATTCTGGACTGTACCACTGCATTTGTGTAAATTTAGTTAAATCTTTTGCCTCCCTCAATTTTTGCACCGCTTGGCTATACTGTTTGCTGTTTGAACCATGGTTCAGAAGCATAGCTAATTCCTTACTTACCTGGTGCTACTTGCTGAGGTGTGGTGAGAAGCTGAAGCAACTGCAGTAGGATAAGAGCTGTAGAAGACAAGGTAGGGGAGCTGCAGTGGGAATTCCTCTCTGAAATTTCAAAGCTGCCCATTGGTACTGCTGCGCCCCAGTAAGACACAACTCCTTAGGAAATCAAGCACCAGTATTTCTACTGATCATAGCAACCCATTATTTAACATGTGGCTTCGCAATGTATGCGCATAGACTTACTTTAGTTTTTAAGGGGGAGATTAACTTCCATCTTCTTGGAAAAAAGCTTAAGAATGTCTTTTATCACGTTAGTGTAGTTTCCAAACAAGGTACAGCCAAGGTACATGCAGGTTGTTAACTGAGGTGATGTGTTCATTTGATCTCAGAAGACCAAGACTTATCCTCCATCCAGTCCTTCCAACTTAATCAAGAACTTTCAGTAGGAGATAGATGTCTGAAGCTTATGTTAGCAAATTTCAGCCCAAGACAGTGTAGAAAATATGGCAAAGAACTGACGCTATTTGTTTCACTAGCTTAGTGATAGTGTGGAAAATAATCTAAAATCTTTGGTTAAAGAAAAAAAGACATTGTAAAGACAGTAATAGCGTTATTTTTTCCACTCTTGAATATGTGCTATATTCTAAGTACAGAAAGCAGTTAATATTTCATAACAGTGTGAAATTGTATCATGCAGGTGTCATCAAATACAGTAATTAAAGCTCAGCAGGGTAGTTTAAACATGCTGTTACTAGTGTGACTAGTTAGTGCTGTGAATGATAGAGAAGACAGTCTGATTAGGGAGCCCGTAGGCAACTGGGGATAAAAGACCAATGTCAGCAGCACCTTAACTAGCTGAGAAAAGTCTTTGTGCCCAACATGCTGCTTCTTGTGCGTTAATAACTAGTCATCACCTGATACTTTTCCTTTTGACAACCAAGTGTGTATAAAGGTGATAAAAATGTGAACTGTGACCAACATACTTCAGCCACAATTTGGGAGGTTTCTTCCTCATGTTTTCAGAGGCTGTTTATTCAATGGTAGCTAGATCACATGAGTTACAAAGGAATAGTATGGGCTCCTTGTGCAAGAATGTTGGTTTTATAAGAAATAGTTTGACACGCATTCCCCTCGTGTAGTGAGTATCCAAAAACAGTTATTCTAGAAAGCCAGGCAACCAACGCAAAAGATTAAAAACCCAAAGAGGACAGAGCCCAGCTTTATCAGACTGTGTCTTATCTTAAAATCAGCGGCAACACAAATCTGTATGAAGAAAGCATGTATGAACGCTACGCCATGAGTGTAGACTTCTGATACAGGAGACAAGCAAAGGTAATATTTGAACACTTGAAGATCAAAAATTTTTATTATACAGTCTTTCAGAATGACCCTTTAAATCAAGTTTTCCATTATTATTGATTTGGCTAGAGTGTGGGAAAATAAAAAACAAACATACACCCCCAAAACAAAATATCTCAAAATTAAGTGGCTGCTGGGTAGAGGAAGACAAACTGAAAAATGATTGCTTCTAAATTGGCAAGGGAATTTGTATGTTATGCCAGGTATTTGTATCTTCTCTCATGAGATGAGTTAAGATTAGGAGAGTAGAAGATGAGAGAGCCCTTGGGACGGACTGGAATATGGAGAGCAAGGCAGCTGGGAATTTCAGAGGATTTCTGTTCCAGGCGGAAGGTGTTTTCTCTAAAATGCAAGTTAAGACTCACTGATGATGGAGGTAGCAAACATCTGGCAGAGCACAGCACTCTAAATGTGCAAAATTAGAAAACAGGTTCAAGGTGACCACTGGGAAACTCTTCTAAGCCTCTGCAGAATTGCTATTTTCTTTTGTGAGAAGATGCTGTCATCTGTTTTGTGACACTAGGAGAAAATACTTGCTGCATGTAAGTAAAGTTTGGATTTAGATTTGTAATGTGTGAATGTATTAGTGCTGTTTGGAAAATACCTAGGCCAATCGAGTTCTCACTGGAAACCTAGTTTAGTGAGAGCTGATGTGAAACTGCAAAATTATTTCTGTGGAAGAGTTGGAAACAAAGATACTTGTGATACAGCAAAATTGTGATTATGATATTCTGAGTAGGTAGCTTGGAAATTTTTAAATCAAATAGGTGGGGTTTTATTTGAAAAATAGTGGCTTGGTTAAGCAAAAATGTAGCTATTTCAATACACTTCCACATGTATCTGTCAGAAACTTGCCTGGTTATCTTGCAAGGTGCTAAAAATCAATAGATTTTCAGTATTTGTGTCTTCTTGCCAAGAATACAGTAAATATTCCATAGTTCTGTTTTCAAAGCTGGAATGGAAGTACAAATAACCCCATCTTAAGTGAAGGCTCATGGGATCTGCTGGTTCCCTGCCATGCATTTCAAGGACTGATAAGTTTGATAGGCCTGGGACCTTTAGGTTGAAGTGGGGATGTTGGGATTTTATGCTCCCTGATAGCACTTGCCCTAACTTTAAGAGGACTTTGTAGAATGTCGTTATCTTTTCTGGAGCAGCTGAGGCTATTCTTAGAATTAGGACGGGCACAAGTAGTTGCTTGGAGTTAGGGCAATTGGCTGTCTAGTTTTATTTTGAAAAAAACCTATTTAAAATATTTGGATTTTTTGGAAACTGTATTTCTCATGCTGGATTTTCTGACTTGCAAATGTGTTGGGGGGGGCGTCCTATTCTGTCTCAGAGAGAGATTATGCTGCTGATTCAGATTTCCTTCATAATGGAAGTTACAAATTTAAGCAGCATTCCTGGCTATAAGATAGTATTGTGCATCTAAAGCTAATAGGATTTCCTCAAGGCATCAAACAATCAATGCTGCCTTTTAGTGCTGCTTAGTCTCAAGACAAAATAAAAGAGACAAAACATTGATATTCTGTAATAATGTAAGGACAAGTGCAAAAATACTGCTAAACATATCCTAGTAGAACTTGCTTTGTTTTATGTTACACTAGTAACCTAGTACACTATTTGTTGTGATTACTAATGCTTCACAACAGTGTGTGCTCTTACCTATTTTATGAATTATGTTGTTTTCCAGCTGCTGCTTTTCACTTGTTTAAAATATCTCTTCAATCATCTGCAATGCTGCTCCTTTTTATAAAGTAACAAAACACTATGAACTATTCTTTTGATTAAATTTAGTTGTGTTATATGCATAGCTGACATGTTAATATCTCATCCTATGATACTTAAATAAACGTCTTTTCCTCCCATCAGTTTCTCATAAATCCTATACTTATTTTGTATATCTACAGGAGTCCTTTTGAACTTTGCATTTGTTATTTTAAAATGTAAGTGCATGTTTTACTGAGGACAATGATATCTTGGTAAATAATTTTGGCTTAATTGATTTCATGCAACAGTCACGGGATCTAAATATGCAAACAGTCAAGTTTTCTGGGCTCAAGTCCCACAGAACTGAAATACAGGAGGGCAAACTTTAGATCATGAAATTGAGCAACTGTTTTCCATTTATGTTGTTGTATACAACTGAATTATAGGTTGTTGATTCAATGACCCCTGGAAGAATCACATTACAAAAGTCTTTTGGCTTGTGAATTGCTATGCAAATGTAATTATGTAGGTGTGATGTGTTGTGGATTTTTTTCCCTAGTTCTTCAAATGAACATTAGTCTGTGTTATACTTTGGGCTAGGTTGCAGGCTTTATATTTGGTTGGTTCACTCTTTCTTTCCTGTACAATAATATGTAATTCAGTATTTATTAAGGTTTTATGTGCTATGGCATCTTCTCACAGTCCAAGCTTCATTTGTGGTAGTTGTTAAGGATAAAATATAATTGTACAATAAACTAATTGTGATTTGATACAGAAATGCTGCTAGGAAAAAATGCAAACATCTACTGACCCCTTCAATCTCTCCTCTCTTTTAAGACTATCTAAGACAGGAGGAAATCAAAAAGCCAAATTGTCCTCATGCCAGTTGCAGTACAAGTTGACAAAATATTTAGACAGCTTGTTCCTAAGCAAATACATATGCTAGACAATCAGCTGAACATTTTGATGGATCTGATAATGAATACAAATTAAGACCACAAATCGCTGAAGGCGGCCAAACTGTCCTGCCAAATGAGTTGCTGCATAATTGGAGACAGTGGGTTGAAATTGCCTGGCATCTTTTTCCCCAACATACCTTTCAACAATTCAGGCTGGCTGGGGCCACTTGTCCATTCCCTGTAAATCAACGTTTTCTGTGTGTATTTCCTCCTGTTATCACTCATGGCAAAGGAACTCTTCTTGATTCTACCTTAATATTGCTTTGCCTTTTAGAGTTTTTGTCTTAAAAACTGTAAGTGAAGGATGGCAAATGTACTAATTGTAGTTATCTAATTATACCTAGTATGAAAGCAAGCTACTAGGTGTAGCAGCTGAAGGCCTGATTTTTACAATTTAAGTGAGCACATTTGAATTTGAACAATTTTAAGTGTCTTGGTTTTGCATAAATACATTGATGGCAGAGCTACTTCTGATTTGTCTCAATCCAATGGAGAGAAGAATCTATCCCGTGGCTGCTTTGCTGCAGCAGAATTGCACAATCCCTTCTGGAATGCCAAACAGCATGCTGGACTATGGATGCAAAGGGAAGGATCCTTCTGGGTTTGTTTCTTGTATTTTTTTCAATGCAACCTCTTGGAAGTCTGTTTATTACCCTATCGATTAAGTTTTCAATTATATTATTCTTTTCTTCATGAAGGCATTTCTTGTTTTAGTTGAAAACCTGTAACATTTCAGTAATAGAAACTTTGGCAACTAGAAATTTTCAAACTTCTTACCCTTCAAAGTAATTTTTTTTTCCTTTTGAAATATTCTTCCTTTTGTTTGGGTAAAATACCAGTGTTGAAAAAGAATGCTTTTTCCTATGTAATGGCATTTTCTTTAATGCTTAACTAAAATATGCTTAACTAACATGCTTAACTAAAATATGACACAAAAATCTCTCTTTAATCAGAGGGATTATGGAGGAGGAAAATCTGTCAGTTACATGGATATCTGCTGTCATAGCAGTATATTTACCACATTACAAGTTTTAGGAGTTCCTTACTATAAGCCTGCAATAGGATTTTGTTATGCATTTTGCTTCCATTAAATGCTTAATCTAATCTTTTTCATTATATAACTTCCTATTTTTTCAGGAACCTTTCTAAAGTATTCAGAAGCCCATTCAGTATTAGTGTAATTAATAAAATGGTCTTTGCTTGTCACAAGTTCCTCATGGTTAGTCCAGCCAGAACACTGAAGTTTCTTCCGCAACCTCTACCTCTCTTTCTTTAGACGCTTGAGCAAAACTCCATTACATTTGTTTTCTGCTCAGCATCACATACTTCTTTCCTGGACGACACTAACTTTTCTTTTGTTCAAGGATACTAGTGGTTATTGCAGTTTTCAGAATAATGCATAACTATCCAACCTGCTAGACAATCATATTCTTCTTAGTTTTTTTTAAAGGTAAATGTTATGAATGTTTCTTGTAAATTAAATTAGTTCTGCTGCTTCCTCAAACATAATGAGTTACAAGTCTGGTAATGAAATGGTTTTAATTTTTGAATTTTTCTTGCCCTGTATTTCTTCTTGTTTCTTGTCTTCTGCTCCAGTTGTGTAACCTTCCAACCGATGTAGCCACTCAATTGTTCAGTTTTTTCTTCCACAACAACCATGTTGCTAATGTTTAGTAACTTTTGTGTTAATGGGAACAATAGAGCTTGTGACTTTTGCTGTGATAATCGTTTGTCCTCTTGTCCAACATAAAGGGCAACTTAGGCTACATGAGAGTTTGATGCTGTCTTTGTGCATAAATCTACCGATTTTCTTTCATTTGTAACCGAACCTTAAAAATAGTTTGACATTGAAGATCTTGAGAATTCAAGAGACTGATGCTGTATAACATGTAATTCATACAATTAAATTATATCTATAATGATACAACTGAAAGTGAAATTTGGTCCAAGTTTCTCATGGTTCAACTAAATCAGATTTATTTCTGTATTTTATGAATCTTCCTGAACTGTGCTGCACAAGAGCTGCACTAGTAAGTACAGAAACCTTACAAAGCTTTTCCAATCCAGTTGACAGGACTTAGAATAAATCAGAAACTTGTAACTTTGTGATTGTGACACATGATTCTTCTAAATGAAATGGTATTTTTTTCTTTCTATAGGTTTAGAGCCAGAGTCCTTCAAAGACCTCATTATCCTCTATACATATATGAAAGCAATAATTAATTTCAATGGAAGACCTGAAGTGGTAGAAACATTCTCTGTCACTTGTAGAGTGGCTCTTGTAGCTTCAATTTAGAGTGGAAGTGTTACTGTTCAGTCCCTTAATAGTTTGTTCCCTTTCATCTTCTGCAGTTTGGGGTTTTTTTCATCATAGCAGCAGCTTCATTTTGTTGTGTGTTGCTGCAGGATGCTTTCAGAGTGATTGCTGCCAGTTTTAATCTCATGGTCCTGTCATTTACAGAGATACTGTCTGATTTTTTTTTTTCCTCCCTACCCCTGTTTTTAAAAAGCTAGTTCCTAAATTCATTTAAGTCAGAAGAAATTTTGCTGGCAATTTTAATGTGGATAAGATGTGACCTATGCCACTTAACACATTTTTTTCTTTTTTTGAAGAATGGCAAAAATACTTTCATTTCTAAGATTTAAGGTTTATTTGTGCTTGGGCATAAAGAAGAAAATGTCTTCAAGTTGTATTTTTTTTTCTTTCCAAAAACTGGAGTTTGGCTGTAACTGATGTTGTATGGAAAAGTAATTTTACTTTCTTTCTGCCAGCACATAATCTTCAGGTTTTCATTGTGCCCTTTTGTGTTCCCTTCTGCCCATCATTGATACTTCACACTCAGGAAGTGGAGAAAATAGTGTAACATCATCTATGCACTTGGAAGTACAATGGATACCTTTACAAGGTAAATTCATATTCTCTTCCTGCTCTGAGATAGAACTATCTGATAAAGCTAAAGGGAGTTGTGTCTTTCAGTCCTATAAAGAAGACAACCCGTTTTAAGATCTGGGATCAAATACTTTAGCATTTAACTTCAGTCTAATCAGACATGGAATGCTGTATTTATGAAGAGCAGTAACTGAAGTTCATTCAAAAATGCTTGTTGCTTGTGACGTTCACCGTCATGGTTTGCGGCTCCATAACCAAAACTATTTCTGCTTCTGGATTCTGGTTGTCTGATACAGCATGAGAACTGTTTGTGGCATTTTGGAAGCATCTTGCATTATGGCTGATTCTCAAATCTTCGAATATTTAGTCTAATCTTGATTCAGATGTGAAGTTAATTGGGATTGTATTTTCGGTGTCAAAGTGTGAGAAGGACTGTATTAAACTCTGAAGAAAATGAACAAGCTGTCTCTGAAAGCAAGCATTGCTTCGCTTCTGGGTCTCTACTAGATGTTCCTTTTTCTGTGTCTTTTCATTAGTGGGATACTCCAGACGAGTTCAGTTGAGCTCAGCTGTTCTTTGTCACTTTAATTACCGTAATCAGATGGCTGAACTCCTTGTGTGTTTGAGAAGAGGAAAAGTTTTAATATCCTGTTTAACCTTTCACTGGTTTTAATATTTCCATGAATGGAAGTTAAGTGAAGGCATCTGGCATGTTTAATCTCAGTAAATAATGGAACTTCTCTCTGACATATTAATTATACTGAAATCATGATTACTATAAAACTTAAACAAACTTCAGACCTGATCTTGGGAACTCAGGTGTGCACAAGTAATGTTTCACTCCTTTGGCAATAAAATTTCACTTGGGAATTTTACTTCATCTGTTGAGCGGAAAAAGAGAAATATAAGCAACCCCTGCAGCAGTAGGATTTTTTTTCTTTTGCAAACACCAGTTAGCATCAGAATGAGTCGCGCAATACTACACTCAGCATATAAATCCAGTAAGATGTGTGTAACAAAAAGCTTACAGTTGTTCTTCTAGGGTCCTGAAATCAAAACCTAGTAGCTTTCTTTGTGACTTCAGCAAATTGCATAGAATGTGCGTTACCTTGGACAGGGCAGTGCTGTGCTAGCATTATGGTAGCTCACTGTAAGCAAGTTACTGTACATAGTACATTGCTAATGTGTCCACGCTAGGTATGGAGCTAGTTTTCCTCGCCTAGCTCAAGCATCTCTGAATGTATTGCTATTTAACTGCTTTCAAGGTATAGTTTTCCCTGCAATCTACATTTCCATGTTCAATCCAGCAGTATTCTAGAAGTCTAAGAATGCTCACTGCCTTAACAGGACATTTTGGCCACATATGGACAAATTGATTAAAGCAGAACTGCAGAGCAGGCACGGAAAAAAAACCAGTCTCCAAGCAAATATCCTGAACTCAGTTTTTGCTATGACTGATGTAGGTATTTTCTCTGCCAAGCATACAAACTGTAATGTATTCTGAAAGCACATAAGATCAAGAAGATTGAGTTGCATAAATCTGCTCTTGAGTTTCCACTTTCTATTACAGTAAAGACGGTCTTTGTGTCTTAGTTCCTGATCTGCAGAATAGATGCAATGATAAATCTCTCCCAGGCTGATCAGAAGCTAAATATTTTGACAGCTATGAGAGATGCTCAGAGAATACAGTTATGAAGACCACAGAGGTATCTCTATGAGAAAAGAGAGATCCTGGGAAGCTAAGGGGAATTGCATCTACTTATTAGCACCATTAAGTATAGGATGTACTTGCCGTATATCCATCAAAAAAAAAAAAGATCATGTCCTTTACCTGTCTAAAGGAGTTGCTTTCCAACAGTCCTTATTTTTGCTGCTTTCTCTTCAGCATTGGGAGATTTCTGGAAAGTCACCTTAATTTGCTAAAATTTCCAAACTTGATAGCAACAGCAATATCCTTCTGGGTCTTGATATATTCTTGACACTTCTCCCTTTTGTCAGAGGTAGGTGCTTGAGAGAGTTTTGATTTTTATTTTTTAATTTATGTTTTTAGATTGATCTTATTTGAATACAGATTTATTAGAAAAGTGGTATGTTGCATTAATAACCTGAGAGTTAATGTACATGAGCTATTAATGGGACAATCAATGCAAGGTAGATTAAGTGTAAGTTTAAGTCATGTACTTACTAGCCACTAGACACTTATTGCACTGTAAGATAGGATGATTACATGTGACAGCTTCTACTTTCACTATAACTTCAACATCAGGGTGATGTCAAATTTAAAATGATGCTAAAATTAACAGAAAGTTTCTAACCAATAAAAGGCTTTAATGAAAGGGAACAAATACAGTGATAAATCCGGAGTAGTTCTACTAGGCTCAGTGCACTGATTCTTTATTTGCACATTTGCAATGAGGATGAATCAGTTGGTATGATGTTTAACCCTGATTTATCTTTGTCATGTTACTTGAATTCTCTTGAGAAAAATCTAATTCAAACAATCCTTGTCACTAACATCTCCTGAAATAGAGTAGGAAACTAACTACGTCAAGCCAGACATGGTTTTTAGTTCAAAGGGTACAGTCCTGTGAACACTTACATTCATTTCTTCTTTTGAGAGCTGACACTTGCATATACAAGTGTATGCAGGTTATGGCCCCAAAGGGAGTTGAGGATACTAGCAAAATATAAGAGAGTTGGTGTTAAGTTTGCAACACTGTCAGAACTTTAATCTTTCCTTCAGTTCAAATCTTACTGTTCAAAGTTTTCCAGAATGCTACCAAACCGAGAGCCACATCTTGATTTGTTAGGTACATTTTCCTACATTTGTAGGTACATTACAATATTAAGGATTCATATGAATATTTGCAGTCTTGCAGCACTGACCAAGACAATTATCTCCTCTATCTGTAATAAACAGAAAAAGGAAATTCCTGAAGGGGTCTTTGTTTCTGTAAATCAGTATGAAATCAGAAAGAGGTTCAGTGTTAGTAACTGTAACAATTTTAAGTGTGTTACAAATTTATTCCAACAGAATTCCAGAGAATTCTGTAATTTAGATTAAACAGAATTTTGCTCAAAATACGGTGTTTGCTGGGGCATAGCTGTTGTACATCCATAGTTCACTTCTGTTTAATTGGAATATCTATTGTGTATCCAGAAGATAGGGTCACTCTTCCCTGGTATTGGCTTATATAATGCTTGTATTTACTGCTAAGGAAAATATTGGTGCAAGTAGTTCTGGGGACACTAGATAAGAACTTAGAAAAAGAGCATTAGGATTTTGACATGCATAAATAGCATCTGGATCAGTCCCTAAGTTGCAAGTGGTTGAGAGTTGGACTTGGGAGAGGTGGTATCGGTGTTCTTATTCTTCCATATGTGTCCATATCTGGTCACTGCTGGAAATTGGTCCAGTCTGAACCAATATGATCACTCTTATGTTCTTAAAAGAAAAACCTCTCCTTAAAAGAAAACCCTCTTCTTAAGAAAGAGGGGAAAGGAAAAAAAAAACCCACTACTTGAAAATTTACAATTTACAGAAGAAAAATAAGTTGGCCCTTACATAAAAGACAAATGTGAGTGACTCTTATGAGGAGTCTGAAACTTTTAAAGGAAAAAGTTTCAAAAATACTCTGTATAATACCTTAAATTGCTGTGTTCTTTGAACA
Source organism: Calonectris borealis (assembly GCF_964195595.1). Taxonomy (NCBI): domain Eukaryota; kingdom Metazoa; phylum Chordata; class Aves; order Procellariiformes; family Procellariidae; genus Calonectris; species Calonectris borealis. Next base: position 12,890,208 of record NC_134328.1, on the reverse strand, counting down.
AGGTGAACGTATTAAATATTTGAAGAACATGCATAGTTATTGTCAAGGCAGACATTTGGGTGAACTGTCAAAGATACGCATCTGAGAACATGCTCCATATGCTTTATTTCCCAAATTTGAGGAAAGCAGTTGATTTATTGTCCTAGAGATTGTATTATGAATCCTGTAAGTTTGGCTTTATTTACACAGAAAAACTGTTGGAATCTAGAAGAAATGGTCTCAATGTATTGTACATGGCCAAAAGGTAGTTAATAATGTCTTACCTGCAAACTGCCAATTCAGTACTTTATTTATGAAATTAAGTGAGTCATTATCATCAAGATTTCCACTGCAATGAATCAAGAAACAAGTTCAGTCATGCACAGTCACTTAATAAAAAACAGTGCTATAATATGGTGGAGTCTTAAAATAATTACTTGTCACAGTTTTGTCATTTCCCAGAATTACTAATATCTTGAACAGCTTGAAGATATTTTGAAAGATTATGTATAAGACCAATTTACCCAACCTTGAGGCAGTGCTAGGAGTCCTTGTGGTCATTTGATGCTATCAAAACAGTTTTTGACGACAGCTGCCTATTTCTAAACATGAAATGCCAAGTCACTCATGCCAGCTGTATTCTCCCATCTCCTTTGTGAGGTGATTTTTTTTTTTTTCCATATGCACTGAGAAATGAAGCAACTAACCAGCTTCAGAAAGGAAGCTTGTCTATGTTGAATCTTATTCTATTGTTCTCATTACCATCAACGTAATGTAAGAATTTCTAAGTAAGCCCACTTTCTTCACTGGTAAAATACAATTCAGTTTCCTTTGGGGAGACAAAGATGAATGACAGAAGTGAATCAGAGGAGGTAGAATGAGAAATAGGATTAAAAACAATAATGCAAGGGGGAATATGTTGCCAGAATTATCTTGGGCTTAATGCTGTGAGTCAGTCATAAAATGCGAGTTAGCTATTGCCCTCCCTCTAGAACTGAGGACAAAGATCAAAGAAAGACCCCCTACATCTACACAGAAAAGCCCAGAGGGGTTGCGGAGTATTACCAAGGTGAATCCTCTAGGGAGTAATGAAATTGGAATTGCTTTAGCCACAGTTTAAAGGTTAATGTTCTGGTGATGAATGATACGACAGCATATAAATTGCACTCTGCTCAGTTCTCAGTGTTGGGCTTTTTATTGTCTAAATTGGCCAACCAGCACTTTGGGTTTTTTATTTGTTTGACATGATGAAATGCAGTACTGTCTGGATCTCTATGTTGTCAATGCCTAGGCCAGGTTGTAGCGTGTGCTTTTAAAAAAACAAGCAAACAAGAAACCCAAACAAAACCAACCAACCAAAAAAAAACAACCCCAAAACACAAATTACAAAACTGTGTAATGAAAAGCAGGAAAATACTAATGTCTTCTATAAATTTGCAAGGGTAAGGTTTAGTTTACTGGGCTATGCACAGGATAAATGCTGTATTAAAGGGAGAAAAGTTAAAGATAGTAAGCTTGCTTTGTAAAACTCAGAATTTATTTGCTAAAGTTGCATTCTAAGGAGATCTGGAAGGCCGCCTTATCAGTCAGGGATCTTAATTTCTCTAGCAGATCTCCAATTCTGTGTAGTAGACCTCCTGCCTGCAGAATTAATTTCCCTTGTTCTGTTGACACTTATCCAATTTGCAGCCCAAATCACAATAGGGTGAACACAAGCAGCAAATTGCTCTGAAAACAGTGGAATTGCTACAGTCTAATTTCTTGTAGAGTTTTACTCCGTTCATTTCCATACTAACTCTATTAATGATATTACCCAGCTCTCTGGCCTGTCATTATCAAATGCTTTTCACTTCAGTGACCGAAACCCCTCCCATTTTCTTTGCTTACCCACAAAATACCCCCACTCTATCCACAACTCCCTCTTGAGTTCCCGAACTAGCAGATGGGCAATAAGCACTTACTGCTCTGGTTCATTCCACACTGCCTATATTCTGACTGACCTACAGATACTTAAGTGTTCCCCTTCACACAAAGACAGCACTGATTTCTGGCACCTATGACCAGAAACTGGTTTCTGCAAACCTTTAGAAACAATTAAATTTTATTTAAAAACAAACAAACAAAAAAAAAAAAACAAAAAAAAAACAAAACACACACAAAAAAAAACCCACAAACAAAAAACCCCCACTCTACCACTTTGTTAATTTTAGTTAAGTTGGCCAGAAAAATCAAAGGTTGTTTGTGGCTGATATATATGGACAGCATATTTTTTTCTTTTCCTTTTTTATTTTTAGATTGGAAATATAAAGATGTAAAGATACCTTGCAAAACACAATTTCTTCTTTAAGACTTAAAAAAAGACTTTGCTTTAGAAGTATAGGATTTTAGAATACTAAATATTAAGACTTTTGACTTAAAAGTGTGTATTGTCTTCCTGCAGTTCAAATGCTAAAAATTTCAGTCATATTTGTCAGTACTGCAGTGTTAAAACCCAATTTTTTTTTTGTTGTTGTTTTAAATGTTACTCAACTGAGCCTTTGAAGAGTAACCTCAAGTTTATTTCATTCTTTTGTATTTAGACTTTACAACAGTGGCTGGCAATGAGTTCCCTTTAATAAAGAATCTTATCAGTGTTGTGGTTTTTTTGAGTTAACAATGTGATTTTTTTCATCGTTTGCCTTCCCAGTACTCCGTCTTCTAGCTCTGACATGCCCTGCTATGTTGTCTACTATTATGCATTTATCCCCTTCTCGGCTTACATAATGAAATATCCCTGATTTGTTTGGCCTGCCAGGAGGCTTATGCTAACTGATGAGACATCTGAGAGATGACAGTGGCTTTGTGAAATACATTTCACTGTTACTTTACATTCTGTTCATTGTTTCCACCTGTGAAGTAAGAAAGGAGTCCCAGGAATAAACTGATACAAATACTAACTTTTAGCATAAGTAACTCTCTCAAAGCATGGGACACTTAGCTATAAGTGTTCATATATCCTGTAGAACAGTAATCTGGAATCGTTTGTCTACAAAGCTAAACTAAAAGATTTTTATAGGTGTTTTTGTTTTTCTTTAGTCTTCTGGTTATCGCAAATGATACAGAAAGTTTCCAATAACATGTATGTGCTATACCATACTGTTAAATTACCGTGTTACTTTCATGTACCAGAATGAAGAAACATTTGTATTAGCAGTGATTTTTGGCACAGTAACCATCCAAATCTTACTAATTTCCTGTGTTACATACCAGCAATAACCCTTTGAGTTCTCATTACCTAACCACAGCTACTTACTTCACGCAGAGAAAACATTGTTAGTTTAGGAACCAAAGTTTAATAAAAATAAACCTGTTAAACTAATGAGTTTTCTGTAGATCAGTCTCAGCAAGTCATTGACCTGATGAATGTAAACATTTTAAATGGACCAATGATAAAGAGTCTGGCTTCTAGACAAAGTAAGAATTTATGTAGAAAAAAGTTACACATTAGCATGTTAATAAAAAAATTCCTCTAAATTTGCTATCAGAAAGTGAACTTGAGTAATTTTTAATTACAAAGAAACCTAACACACTGATGGTTTCTGCTTCCATGTAGCATGTTTCTCTACTATATATTGTGCCCTTTTGCCCTGAAAAGTCATAGGAAAGGGTAAAGAACAGAAATAAATGCTCTGCAGGTTTTCTATATGTAATTTCAATCAAACTGTTCCATCAGTGCAAAAGAGAAGTGGGAGAGTGAATCCACAATACAATTTGCATCCCTGGTGTATGCAATAGCTCTATTGTCCTGGTTATAGGAAATGGAATATACTTTTCTCTCCATGCCTAGATTATAAAATGCCTTGCATGTGGCCAAGAACCTCTCTGTTTGTCCATCCTGGCAGAATCTGTTGTGCTGAAACAATGTTCTTGCCTCTATATAGAACTGCAGGAACATCCTTCTTCTCTAAAAAGACATTAAGCCAATGCTTTTTAAAAGTAGTTGGCATCAGTTATGTAAAGGAAAGGTTAAGAGGACAGTAGCTCCTGTCCCTTTGAAGCGTAAGTGGGATGTATTCACTCCTTGTTTTGTGATAGGGGAGTTGCCAGTCTGCATTCCACCCAGCTGAGGTTTACATTTGGTCCTGGTGTAACACTACTGAAGGTGACCCACTGAACCCCATCGGTTCTAGGGAGCTAGGCAGCCATGTTGCCAAGCAAGTTCTTAACTGAATGTCATGATAGTTTTGCGTATTGAGTGTGTTCTGTTCTAGTTTTACCTTATTTAGTCCTCAGAAGGTTTTTTCCTTTGTAAATTTTAGGCTATTGACAGGGTCTACTGGGATGTTCCACCAGAGAGACAGAATGAAGGCTCAGAAGAAAGGTGCTCTATCATTTCTTATTCTTAAAATAGTTGAATACACTGTGTTCTGAAAGAATTTCAGTGATTATTTACCTATAAAGAAGTATGCTTGGTCATTCTAAGTTCACATACAGTGAAGGGCTGTATATTTTAATTGGCTCTTATTAGTTCTCTGAAATTTAAAAGCAGCAATGTTATGATTGCATTTCAAGGATCTCTTGTATATATATTTTTATTTAAATCTAATCCCTCTTTAGAAATCACAGAACCCTAAAAACAGTTAGGCTGGAAGGGAGTTGTGGAGGTTATCCAGGCCTTGAGCTTCCTGCTCAAAGCAGGGCCATTTTGTAAGTTAAATCAGGTTACTCAGGACTGTGTCCACTCATGTTTTGAAAATCTCCAAGGATGGAGATTCCAGTCTCCCTGAGCAACTTGTTGCAGTGCTTAATCAGTTTCATTCTGAATTTTTTTTCCATATATGCAATCAAACTTTCCCTTTTTGCAACCTGTGATCATTGTGTCCTTTCACCGTGCACCTCTAAAAAGGTTTAGCTACAGCTTTTCTATATCCCACTTGCTTTAGGCAGTGAAGACTGCAGATTGCTCCTTAGCCTTCTGTTTACCAGGCTGACCAGAGCCACTTCCATCAGTCTTTGTACGTCGTGTGCTCCAGCCCCCTAACTGTGATAGTGGCCTCTGCTAGACTGTCCGGTTTGTTCATCTGCCTTGTAATGAGTGTTCCAAGATTGGACAGACTATTCCAGAACAATCATTTCCCTTGACTTGCTGGCTATGCGTTTACTTATGCCGTTAGCCTTTGCCACTGCAAGGGCTCACTGCTGACTCCTGTTCTTGTCTTCCACCAGGATCCAAAAATCCTTCTGTGCAGAGCTGCTACTTAGCCTGTTCTTAACTTGTTCTTGTAGTTGAGGCCTTGTTCCAAAATCCCCTCTCGGTTCCTTCTCAACGCTATTGCCTCTTAAATCAGTTTTGTAGTAGTGCTTGTCAACTCTTTGAAGAAGGCTGCTTGGAAAAGATATTGCCTGTATGTTAATTAGGGCCAGATATTCAGTAAACATATATTGTCATTAGTGGCAAAGTAGCTACATCAGCTTACATCATATGCAGATTTAGTCTGTTTTGTTCCGGGCTCAGCTGGTGGATTTGGGCTTACATTATGGTCTGTCTCAGTACTTGCACATTTTCTTGGCATAACTTTTTAAATTTCAAGTCTCTGATTAATCAAAGTAATCCTTAAAGAGTTATGCCTTTTCTCAAACATGGGCAAAGAAGCTGTTTCTGATTTGATGTGGGGTTTGTGGGTTTTTTTTAGTGCAAAGGACACGTGGATTAGTATGAGTTTAGTTTTCTTATTTTTATGTGCAATACTATGAATATAAAAGCACCAGTAATAATAGTAAAATAAAAGCAAAGGTTATTAATATCCTATTAGCTTTAACAAATGAAAACATAATCTTTTTAGTAACAGATAGAGTCCAGGCTCTGTACATTAAGTATTTTGAAAGTAGTTTGACATTTGAACAGCAAATGGATCAAGTGGATCACCTCAAAAAATACACAAAAGAAATGATGGCTTCAGGAATAATCTTTTCTGTGATAAATAGCTTCTCAGTCTGATACACAACTAATCTATTTTCAATCCATCCTTAGTGAATTAATAAATAAAACTACCCACCGTTTAGGAGATATCAGTCCTACGTAGGTCTCAAAGTATTTTATTGCATTGTCATATCAGCATTCTCATCTTTGCTGGAATAATTGTGGTCCAGCGATGTGAAGTAACCTTCCCAAGGTTGTCCAGCAGGCCAGTGGCAGACCAGTTTATTGCCATAGAGCTGGACAATGTAGAGTTTGAGCTTCTGCAATACAATTAAATAATCATTCTGAAATGTATAGTACTGAGTAGTATTGTAATGTAGCTGATGCTAACTAGACAAAATTGCTAAGTGTTAATTTCATTCACTCTTCATCTATTTAGAAATGAACATAAACAAAGGCATCTGAAGCAATTAGTATCCTAATGTAAGAACTCTCAAAATACCATGAGAAAAATACTGATTTTAAATATAAGCCAGCAGAATATTTATAGGAGCTGAAAAGTGGATGAAACCCTCTGTCCATGTTTTTCATTATTTAGGAAAAACAAACAAACAAAACCAAAAAAACCTCAACCAAACAAAAAAAAACACTTCACATTTTTCCATTTGCTCCCAAAACGCAGATCCAGTTCTCTGTCTGGTGAGAAGGTCAGTCTTCAGCAAAAATCCTTTGCTGATTTTGGACTGAGTTTATCTGTATTTGTTTTATACATGTTTATCCTTGGGGTTGAGCCCATCAGTGGTGAGAATTCCAGACTTTGTGGAACAAAATGCAAAGGAAGCATTTCATAGCTGGAGAAAGCAAAGCCAGGAAGAGAAGGCGCTACTTGCATGCAATTTTAAGTGCCCCAGTACACGGGCATTCAAAGCCGTCATGATCTTTAATGTATTTATCATCTTTAGGGTTAAGCCTTCCATTCTGAGGTCATAAAGATATGTATAACTGAAATGAGTACATTAAGTTATTTTGGAGACTCTACCAATATAGGCTTACTGCCTAAAAGGAAAAATGAGTTTGTGTATTTATTAGCCAGCATGGAATCCTTTCACTAGAATAGTTTTGGTAAACTTCATTTTATGCAATTGTCACTGGTAAATCCTTTAGAATCAAAGATAACAATGAGAGTGAGTGAATAGACTTTATTTTTATATGTAAATTACTATATACTTAACAGGTGCCAAGAACGTTGTATTGCACAATTCTTACCCCACTCAGCACATAAGCCATTCAGTTGCTACATTTAGCAAAGTAGCACTCTATTTAGAAAAAAGGGGATAGTATTAAATTTTGGCTTAGCTTTTAAGGAGATTAAGCATTTGAAGTCATGCAAATTAATTTGTTATAACTCCATATGCATCTTGCATAATATGTTTGCATTTTGGTGTATTCTGAAAAGTCTATAGCCAATTTTTTGTTTAAATTGTGAGCAGCAGCTCTGCTCTTGCAGCTTGTAGGCATATGCAGTGTTAACAACTCAGTTCTGTCTTCAGTCTTCATTGTAGACAAACTCTGTCCGATGACCATTGCACACAGAATGATTTAGACCTGGGATGTTGTTTTCTCAGTTCCACTTGTGTAATTAGAACTTTAAAAAAAAATCCATTTAGGAATGGGGTTGGCAACACTGTAATAAGGAAGAAAGCAATTTGTGAATTACAACTGAGAATAAAAGTTGTTGGAGTTTGAAGAGGCTAGCTGAGTTTCTGGATTTTCCTCCCAATTTTTTCCAGCCCTTAGAGCAGAGTTAAGGTCAGCCTAGAGCCATTTGGTAAAACTCAAATGTTTGTAGGTTTTATACATTTGGTTTTCTTTGTATTTTCTGTTTGCTGTTGCAATGGCTGAATTATTGTTCCTACTGATCAGGTCTTGGTGTCTATAGGTGTTTGCTGCTGCTGTCACTACCAGCACAGCTCGGGGGTAAGAATGGAAGGGGGCAGTAGTTCTTAGTACTGGCAGAAGCAGTTCGTTTTACAGGAGGGGAAGAGACTGTCGGGGTGGGGGATGCCCACACCCATCTGTTTCCGGTGGTTTCTGAAAATGCACTATGCCAGTCAGGAGCAACTTAAGAATTAGTGTCCACACCTTTGTGCATTACAATGGATTCGTGGAATGGTAAATGATTAGAAAGGACAGGAGAGTTATGCAACTCTATTAGGTTCCTTAATAAACATGTATCTACTAACGAGTTATAAAGACACATGTAGTGAATGAAGGATTATATTCAGAGAAGTACTGCGGAGAAAAAAGACTGAAAACTGTTTGATTGGGTGTTTTAAGTACCTTTTGGTCTTAGACTGTGAATAAATGGAAATTCATTAGCAAACATTCTTGTCTGTAACATTCAGCTTTGCCTTAAGCTTTCAGAAGTCTTTAGTGTGTTAATACACATTTCCAGGAATGCTGAAAAATAAGGATCAGTGGTGGCCTTACAGTGAAAAAGTCAGCAATTACAGTCTGTAAAGCAGACAGAGTAGAAAGCAAGTCTAAGCCAAAGAAGGTCTATCATTCCCTGTTATTATTCGCTTTCGGTTGTTGCAGGCTTAACTGAGAATGCCCAAAGTACTTCTCGGTCCAGTATGTTTCCAAATTAACCATTACCAAATTCCTTGGTAATCAAGGTAATGGCTAGGGGAGTGATTTATTAGGGTTTTTTCTCTTTTTTTTTTCTCTTTTCTTTTTACAATCTGAAGAATATTTCATATTAAAATTTACTATAGAGCTGAAAAACTTTCAATATCAAGCAAGGTGTTCTACTGCTTTTTAAAGTTTGGAATTGAAAATGGAATGTTGAGGGAGAGCTGAGAATTCAGAGAAGGTGCTTAGAGCTCCAAAGTATAAATGTACATACATTATATTGTTGTCAGTTAGATTTTATAATTTTCTGTTTCCTATTCATTTTATATTGACAATTTTAGGAGACTCAGAAAGCTCCCTTTTCTCTGTCCATTCTGCCTGGCTGCAGTAATGAAAAACTAACTAGGGACCAAATAATACAATTGAAAATCTCCTTCTGCTTTTATTAGGAGACCCCAACACGAACAGACGTGCCCTTACTGTTAAAGCAATGGACTGTGTCTCAAGAGACCTTGGTTTAGTTTCCAGTTTAGGCTCCAAGCAAGTAGATCACTTCATCTCTCTATGCCACAGTTTTATATATGTAAAATGAATGCTTACTATTATTGCCTGTCTCTAGACTGTAAAAGACAGAACAGGTCGTTTATATATTTATAGTACTTCCTGGAATGCAGCTTCAATCTCATCTGTGATAGCTGAGCAACGATGGCATAAGATAGTGATCATGTGAATGGTTAGTTATGCTGGCCCACATTACCATGGTTTTGCAGGGGAAAAATTATGGGCTTTGAGTATCTGATGGAGAGAGTTTAATACTGCTTCTTGTCTTGTACCCACTGGGGGTTGCAATGTGGGCCTGACGCATAGGAGGTGTGCTAAGGCTATCGTTGCCTGACCTTTGTATAACAACGCAAAGAGTGAGAGAAGCAGCCTTCATTTCACTTTCCTACTGTTATGCTTGGTCATCTGTTAACACTACCTACTTCAAAAAACTAGTTACTAGATTTAATTATCCCAGAAAAACAAAGAAAGGCAGGCCAGTGAAAGTAAAAGTTGGAAAATGGCATTTATTTTTCGCTCTGAGATCTGTGTCGTCCATGGCTGGTTATCACTGTATCCTTCTGAAATTGAGTTTAGAATTGTGAAAATATGTAGTACAAGTCTAACTCAAGTATCAAACCTGTATGGCATTAGTATAGTACAGTGCCTTCAGATAGTAAAATCATGTGTGAATAAGGTGCAGGAACCAAATCTTTACAAACAAGTTACTGAATCTAATGGTCTCTGTTGCTGTCTGTTTGATATTTTTTCCCCCACAGTATCATGATAAAAATGTGACTTGAAGTAGCTTTTTTTTTTCTTGGGAAAGGAAAGAGCAAGTGACCTTGCATTACTGCAGAGCTGCTGATAGGCAATGGTATGCTTTTTGTGTTAGACTACATGATAAATTTGTCATTTTGTATTAGAATTTTACTATGCCAAAAATACAGCCTAGTCAGAAAACTGCATGTTTCAAATCTCTTTGTAATCTTTTTTGCATTAACTTGTGCTCATGAGTATTTTACCTGAAGTCAATGGTATGAATCCAGTCTTAATGAAATTATTTGTTGTTTGTTTTTACTCATCTGGTAATTATACTTCGCTATCTGATTCTTTTGTGACCCTTCAAGCAAAAGACTCAACAGAAATAAAATCATCTTTGCTTCTGCACTGGAGCCAGTTCTAAAGAAATGAAAAGTTCTTGTATCCTATTCTTAAAAGCATGGAGTCTGCAAGTCTGACAAGGAGTGTGCTATGGTATTATGAAGGTTGCTTATATATTTCAGATTTTTAAATATAGATGGGATTATGAGTTAAAGCTATTTTTGATGAAATACAATGATCTAATATTGTAACTAGTTGCATCTGCCTGTAAGCCTAAAAGAATCTTATCACACACACGAAAATACAAGGTTGATAGAAAAACTAGTAAGTTGTTATGAAAGTCTAGAAATAAAGCATAATAACATTTACATACAGTAAATACACAATATAAATATAATCTATAATATTTATAATATATTTTACTCTTGCTACTCAAAAGCAATAAAACAACTTTGAAAGAATTTAATAAACAGAAACATATTCAGGAGGGCTGCAAAAATTGCAAATTTTGAAGCATGGATTTCCTTTTTCCAAAATTGCTGCTTCATATTTTGTATAAAGTTCACAGAGGATTTAAATGAAGTTTATTTTCTGAGGCACAAGAATTGCTCTGCACTCTCCCCCATCCTACTGATATTACTGCAGATTTTACACCATTTTTTGTTCTTTTGTGGCAGGGATCAGAAAACATCCATCCGTTTTTCAGACTCCAACTATTCATACTTATTTGTGCAAAGTATTTTCTCAAGATGTTTCAAAAACTAAGGTCCAAACTTTCTTTAAACAACTTCATAACATTAAATAATGATTTTTATAGTCACTTTACTGTGTGGTTTCTTCATCCTGTTTAATATAAAATGCTTGTTGCTGATTTAAATCTTAAATTAGGGGAGGGAAAAAACCTAGGAACATCCTAGTTGAATTTGTCTCCCCCCTCTTTCCGCCCCGCCCCCCAAGGTTATGGCCAGTCATGTTGGCACAGTTCTGAGCTAGAGCTTTTGTTGGTTTTTTGTTGTTGTTTTGGGGTTTGTGTGTGTGTTTGTTTTAATCTTTGCTGTGGAAGAATTATGAGAGGTTTTGTCAGTTCTTGTCTAGCAGACAAAGTAGTGCCTATTGTTTGCGCTATTAATCTGTGGCATTTGGAGTAGTTTATTTTTAAATGATCTTAAACTATGCAGTAGCATAGTCTACTTTATTGCAACCAATACAGAGAATTTAGAGCACTAGAGTATGTTATATCAAAGGTCCAGAATTCTAAATTCTAATAAAAAGTAACAGACTTAAAATAAGAGAATTTTTTTTCCCCCCCCCCCCCAAAAAAACCAAAAACGCTGTCTGCAGAGAAAAAGGTGCATGCAGATAATTCCCTTACAATGAAGATGTGACATGTATCTCTTCCTGCTCCATGATGTGGTACTTTCTCAGTAGGATGAGACTGACAACTTTATCACGTTAGGGTTAATCATGCAGGTCTAAAGACCTTCTTTGAGAATCTCAAAGTGGAAATGTTGATTTATTGTATGGAAGCTTTTTCTGAAATGTTCCAATTTTGGTCGTTTGTCACAAACTAAAAATCAAGTCAAGTAGATGTTTACAACCGATGCAGGTTGACACTGTAACGTTTTTTCTCACTGAAAATTTGATTGTCAGATATGTAAAAGGACTTATTTGAAGATTCTAATTTTCTTTAAATGCTTGATTTTCTTTCCTGGTGGAAAACTATTACAAATTAAAACACAATAAGACTAATATTTAAGTTTTTGTAAGTCTCTTTTTCGAAGGAGAAGGGTAATTTTCCAGAAGAGTCCATAGAAAATCTTTGAACTGCACCAGTGGTTTCTCTACTTGGAGTTTAGATGGATATTTATGATTTTATATGGACTGTAGAATTAGGCTAACAAAACAGTATGCTGGCTATAGCTTTTTTCCCCTGATCTTAAATATTTTATGCATGGCATATAATTAAGTTTACTAATTAAATGCCTATCTCAAATATAATAGAGGTCACTTGCCTTGCTTGTTTCTATGATTACATCAGTCATCTTAATTTAAAAATCCATGTATATCTTCAGAAAAGGAGGAGGGGAAGGTGTAGCCAAAGGACTGACAGTTGATATAGTGTGCTCAGAAATTAAGTAAGTAGAAACCCTGGATAGATAGATCATTGAAGAGTATTAATGGAGATATTTTTATCAACCCAGTTAAGATCTTATATCTAATCAACTGTGAATTAATTGTGTCAAATGCACTTGGTTGACAATGACCATGTACAAAATAGTTTCTGTGAGGAATTCAGTATACGCTGTTTCCGTAAGTATTGTTGGCTCAAAAACAACTGTGGAAAAGTATAAAGGAAATGTACTTCTGGGAGAAAATTCTGGTTTCTGCTCCCACTCCAGATTATTTCGGTATATGTAGGGTCCCACATGGTGTAATTGCTCCATCCTCTTGAAGCTTAGAATCAGGGATCTTTTCCAGTTAGATTATTTCCTTTCTGACATGATTCAGTATTTTTCTCTCACTTTCATTTTTTAAGCTAAAACAAAGTTGTTGTGCTACTTATGGGAACAGGCTGAGTAAAATAAGTGTATGTACATATTAAAGAGGTTCTAGTGGAAATCTAATTAAAAAATAGCGGTAAAAGTAGTTTTGGTAACCACAGCTACCTCTAAGAACAGCCTAAATGGCTTTACTGATTTTTAAAATGTCTCATTTCCTGTGCAGTGATTCTAGTGGAGGAAATGGAGCTCAAACGTTTTGGTTCTGAGAATTCTTTCTTCCTTTGGAAATTTTGTAAAACATATAACACATGCACTTTTATTCCCATTGTTACACAATAAAAAGGGAACGATACTGATTTCCTGTTTTCCAATCCAGTAGTTTTTTGTCCAGAAGCATATACTATTAATTATGTATACTGTCGGTATTCATTTTTCTTGTACAGAAGGCTTAAATTTTTTTCCTTCCATTGCCATTATATTTGTAGGACTTCTTTTAGGTAAAGCATGCAGTGAATATCCAAGTAATTAATCTTTAGCTTATACTGGGATAAATCTCCTTACTCTAGTGGTATTTGAGTGTTCTTTCGTGGCTTTTTTTTACAGAAAAACTTTTTTTTCTTTCTTTCTTTTCCATTTAGCCTTACTTTTGCCTTACTTCAGATAATAGGGTCATCTTGTGTTAAGCTAAGAGTGGTGCAATCTTAACATGATTCTGAAGATGTGCGCATGTGATCAAGATGAGGTCAAGCATTTAATGGAAAGTTCCGTATGAGAATGAAGCAGACCTCAAGTGAAACCTCAGTCTAAATGTACTAGTAGCGATTGATCTTCAGTATTATTGGTTGCTTATCCACCTGTAATTATACAAGAAATTCTTTGGGCTGGTAATCACGTGTTTCCAAAACTGCAAGGTACTGCTAGTTAATAACAGCTTTCCTGTTAATTGTGTTTCTGTTAATAACATATGACTAGACTGAGAAATTTAGATAGTTTTAATCAAGAGTGACTTCTCTCACACTGTTTTAAAAATACAACTGTTTTGTATTTTAGAAAATGAATGCATTTTAGAAGCTTAAGATTTTCCATCTTATCAGTTCTCAGTAAGTCTTGTTTCTAGGATAGCATGTGTAACTTGAGGTTTTTATACTAAACTATGCTATAGTTGATATCATCCCTATTGTACATGTAGAAGAACGTAAGAATTCACCAAAGAGGCAGTGTGCAAAATGTTCTTTTCTTGTGTATAACACTCAGTTCTCTGACTTGCTCATACAGCTCCAAACAGCTTCTGTGGGAATTGCATGCTCGTATCTGAAGCTAAAACTAGGTTTTCTTTATTCAGTGTAATTATCTCATGGGAATCTCTGATACCCATTTCCTGACTTTTTAGCCTGTAAAATGGTAACCACGAGCTTTTGCTGATGCATTTCTCATTCCGCCGCAGCGGTGGGAGCCGGGCAGGCCCGGGCCGCTTCCCGCGCCGCCAGGTGGCGGTGTTAGGTCGGCTTAACGGTCGAGTGGGCGGCACGAGTGGGTTTGGATCCAATGTTGAGGATGGATTAACAAGTCTGTGCAGGTTATTGTCTTGCTTAAATATAGCTTTCTTTAATAAGTAGATTTTTTTTTTTTGCACTCCATTACTGACAGATTTCTGTCTTTTCTTAGGGGCAGCTTTCTTTTACTAGGTCTGCTAAATTACCCCATATATTTTGATTACTTGGGTCCAGAAAGGCTGCATCGTTTGAGATCATGTCACTTAAGAATTTAAAACAATAATATTATTAGACAGTAATTTCTTTATATTAAAATAAATGTTAAAGCCTCTTAAAACAAGGAATACCATAGATCTAAGAACTACTCTGTGATAAGGTCTCAGGGGGAGACCTTATCTCTCTCTACAACTATCTGAAAGGAGGTTGTAGCAAGGTGAGTGTCACGTCTTTTTTCCCAAGTAACAAGCAATAGGATGAGAGGAAATGGCCTCAAATTGCACCAGGGGAGGTTTAGGTTGGATATTAGGAAAAATTTCTTCACCAAAAGGGTTGTCAAGCATTGGAACAGGCTGCCCAGGGAAGTGGTTGAGTCGCCATCCCTGAAGGTATTTGAAAGACGTGTAGATGTGGTGCTCAGGGACACGGTTTAGTGGTGGGCTTGGCAGTGTTAGGTTTACGATTGGACTCGATGATCTTAAAGGTCTTTTCCAACCTAAATGATTCCATGATTCTATGATGGTCTTATATCTAATTTTTTGTCTTGTGTTCTCCTTAAGAAGTCTAAATAGCACAGATTATATTTATACACAGATAACACATGCATTCATATATACTGCCCTTCACTTTCCAGTTGGAGATCTCTGCAGTGTTAGGTCTCGCCAGCATGGCAGTTCATTGTTACATGAAGTTCCTTTAGGGAACATTGTATGAAAACCAAGGAATATGTAAATCACAGCACAAGAGTACAAATGGCTAAAATTATGCTGTTATTAAATCTCTTACATGTTTGTATGTGAAGAATTAGTAACAGCCATATGAATTGTTTTGTTTACAAAATACAAATTGTGATCTATGAAGTGGAATCAGGTGTGTTGTTAGGACAACACTGAGAGACAGAGTATGAAGAAAGATCTTTCAGTACTAGTGTTGAAAATGTGAGAAAAGCAGTAAATCTCTGACAGGAGCTTTCAGTTCAGGATGCCTACTTGCAGGGCGGGGGTGGGAAGAGGAACAGTGAGGAATCAGGATGTAAGGAAGCAGTTCAGTTTGTGCAAGGTGTTCGATTTTGAGATTCTCAATTCACAAAATAAAGAAACAATGGTGCTTTTTGATTGTAGAGACTACCAGAAAGGCTAGAGACAGAGCAAGACTCCTTTATGATTTTTTCTGATATTTTTGTCGTTGAAATTCAGCCATGTACAGCAGATTAGCAGGAAGCTATCTGAGACCAATTACTTAACTCGCAACCCTCTACTGGAGGATCTAGATCATGAATAAAATTTAAGCTGTGCCTCAGTTCAAACATAAATTTCATTGTCTGTAAATTACGTGATATAACCAATCTATAGATATATTGATTTCTTCAGAATTCTTTCTAGGTTTGAATCATTTGGCCATATGTAATTATTAACATATAATCAGGAATGTATTTGGAAGAATTTGTCTCTATCAGAGTGTGCCTTTATTACCTCTGAATCTCTGTTTTGAAACAGAAGAGCTCTTTGCTCTTCTTTGAACCCCAAAAGCTTTTCTACAATAGTTGTCCTTGAAAGCAGGCCCACTGCATTGTCAGGAATTTGTATTTCTATAGGGTTATCGCTAATTTAATTTAAACCAACAGATTTGGCAAATTGCTTCTTGTCCTCAGATCTCTTTCAGATGCTAAAAGATGTGATTCTTGTTGACTTGTCTGCTACTCAACCTAGAACAGTCTTGGGTTTTACAAAAAATGAGTTGCAAAGTTACATAGAAGTGTCTGAATGGTTTCCTGAGCTTCCTCCTGCCCTGTCTGTGATTCAGCCTGGTGGGTGGTCTGTCAGCTGCTGAAGTTGATCATGAAGAATTAGACAAAGCAGTGTGAGAGTTCACATTGCATAGTGGCTGCAGAGCTCTTTAGTATGTAATCGTTACACAATATACAAGCTGCTTACAGTATTTTTTCATTCCTTTCTAGCAGCATAGCCTAGCATGACTTCCAGTTCAGCAAGGTCACCTTAGATGTTCGCCACAAATGGTGGAACTTCTCCTGTGAAAGCTAAACTCACACTTTAAAAGCTGTACTGAATTGAGATGTAAATCTGGTCTAAACCCTTGTGAAGTCACCCATTGAGTTAATTGGGTTTGGGCCAGTTCCTTAATCTTGTGGCAGCTATTAGGGTGCATGCTAAGAAAAAAAAACCACCACCAACAAAAAAACCAACAACAACAAAAAAACCCTGAAAAACCACAAACAAAAACCCCCAAAAAACTCTTGAAAACTTGGCTTTGTATCGTCTTATCACCTCTGGACACTTCCAGGGCTTGCCTCCCATAAATTTTTGCATGCTAAAATACAGAGTTGTTGCAGTGTGTTCTCCCAGAAAGTTATATTTCCATTTTGCATCTCTTAAGAGGTTTTCCTTTTCTTTTCTTTGAATTTGTCAACTTTGATCAATATTTATGATGATAATGAAACTGAGAGAACTATTGCTGCAGGTGCATTTATAATTTTCAGTCACACTTGACTTCTGCCTCTGTGCACCTACTTGGCAAGCAGTAGCTCATTTTCAAGAGACACTGATGGCTTACTACCGAGTTCTTCCCACGGCCACAGAGCAGCAGTTGAAGACTGCTTTGTTTTAGACCACTGGAGGTAATTGCTTGGTGACAGGCAGAGCTTAACATGTTTGAACTGCCTAAAGGGATGAGCTGACTTTAAAGAACTGCAAAAATTACAAAACTGAGTAACCAAACAGGGCCTGGCCCCAAGCCTACATTTCAAAGAGGCTGTGTGACCTATCAGCTAGTGCTAGGATGCAGCATGGGAATTCCTATATTATATGAAGGGACAAAATTAGGAAGGCGCTTTTGCATCCAGTGAGGATACCAGAAGGCACACATATATTGCAGAAAGTATATGTAACGTGTCATGAAAATATGGAAAAAACCCAACTGGCTGCTTTCCTGGACGCTTGGCAGCCGGGTATTCAGAAAGGTGGGCACTCCTCTAATGAATAATGTATTCTGTATGTGTTAAAAGCACTACATACACATCATACATTTGGTCAATGCCTATGCCTATGTTGCATACATGCAGTGTGTGTCCAGACCAACACAATGCATGTGAGGGTGATGCAAAGTCACTCGCCACTTGCAGGTTTTATTTGGTGAGTGCCACAGAGGCTGCTACTCAGTACTCTATACAAGGCATCCAGACTTTGTGAAATGGCCACATTCATTCATTGTAGAAATCCATCAGAGTGAGAAGAATAATATTTCAGGAAGGAACTGGGCCTGAAGAAAGTAAGCAAGAGGGGTTGTCATTAAAATTAAGGGAGGAGGATTTAAAAATAAATATCAGAATGCTCTAGAAACACATTTCCCAGAGCAACACGCTTTGTAGGCCAACTTACACAAGCCCCTGCCCCCAGCTACTGTTTCTGTGATGCATGCCCAGTCTTCTCTAGGTAGATTTCTTACAGCTATGGATTGCCAAAGGTGGAACAGCAGGAATATTCCCAGCACTGGCATAACTTAGAGCATTTACTTCCAAAGAAAATATTTTATTCAGGTGTCAGAAATCTCCTGATCGGGGGGGGGGGGGGGGGGGGGGGGGGCGGGGAAGAGAAAAAGAAGGGGAAAAAAAAAGTTCAGGCTAATAAGCTGAATATTTCATTAGTAATGAAGTATTTTTCTTAAGAGAGGACTTTTTAAAGAAAAAAGTGAGGAAAAATCAGAATCTAAACATGAACAAAGATAATGCAATTAACAGGCTTGGCCAAAAGAAGGCTGAATTCAAGACCTTAAGCATGTAGAAAATCCCTTTTCCAGACCTGCCCCACCACAAAAAAAGAGAAATTTTCTCTAAAAGCCAGGTATGAGACCCAAGAATGGAGAAGTAACTGTTAGGACTTGGAATGATAGCTCAATTTTCTTATTTTTATAATTGCTATCCTCACAAAAAATTGAAACAAAGATGATAAAAAAAAGAAGGTTGATTTAAGCTAAACACAACTAAACCCAACTAATTTTCCCCCTCCTGTCTACCACTGAATCCTACTGGCAGATTGTTTGGGCAAGGAACTTTATCCAATTTCATATTCTCAAAACCAAAGAATTTTGTGGATTCTCCAATTTTTGGATCATGGTCTAGATGTTAGAGAAAATTCTGATGAACGTCATATAGACATTACTATGTTTCTTATTAAGCTGAGGTAACTCTGTATCAAGGCTTCTCAGAGATATTGACAAATTAATTGAGTTATCTAGCACTGATTCTGACTTTTCACAGTTTAATCAAATTTCTCTGGTAAGTTCTTTCTCCTCAAATCAGTCTGCCAAGTATTAGCCTGCATTGTGTCCATCATTCATAAATATTCCCACAGCATAAACCAAACCTATTTTGTTTAAATGCAAATAAGTCACTGATTTCATTATGTAACAAATTTTGGCTTAGGTTATGTGTAGTCTTTGAAAGTGACTGTAATGTATTCCAAACTTTTAATATTCCTGTCTAGTGTTTCTTTTTATTATTATACTCTTTTTTTGTTTGTCTGAAGTGGAAGAGATTATCTGTACTCTAACGTAAGCCTTCAGAATATCCCACTATACAAAGGTTATGGGACTGAGCCCTATTTTTTCAGCAGGATAAATAACTTTTGAACAAAAGGCTTCACTATGTTGTTAGTCAGATTCTCTTACTTTCCTTGTACTGTTGTTAAGCTGAAATGGATAGCATTACCTTCAGTAGTCAGAGAGAAAAAGGCAAGTTGAGATGTAGCCAAAAATATCAGAATTAAGAAAATGAGATGTCTGCAGTTAGCCAAGGAAATTATTTTCTTGTAGCAGTGGGAACAGCAGCTCTCACAGAGAAAGTAGTCCCAAACCTTTGGCAAAATTAGGATTCTGAAAGCAGTTACAGAGCAGTTTCCAAGCGTGTTTCCGATGTGACTCAGGATTCCTGTAAGGATGGAAGGTCTGTTTAAATGTGGCAGCCTGATAAAAGGACTTTTTGGTTTTGATCTCCCAATAAATTCAGTGATAAACTCCTTGAGTGTTTGTTTAGGTCCATCTGTAAAAATAACTTAATTGGGATGGAGTCTACAGTACAGCATTCTTTTTTCTTGTTCTGTTACAATTTTCTGACCCTAATTTCCTGCTTCCTGGTTTGGTTTGAATTGGACCGGTTCATGAGAAAAGTCTTCCCCATAAGGCATAAATTCTGAGTGGGGGAGAATTCTTTGTAGATATTTGTTCTGTGAATTGGCATAATAAACTATTATAAGACTACTATGCATTTGAAACATACTTTGGCCAATGGCAGCAAGTCTGAAACTTTTATTTCATTATTATTCATTTTTCAGTTAATCCCACTATGCGATTTGAGATAATCTATTTCCTCTGTGTTTTTCCTTTGGCAAAAATGCAAAAACCTTCTTGTCCACCAAATGCACATGCGTACTATGGACTTGTGTTACTGACATGTCTGTACTTCAATTGAAGCTTTGAATGAGTGTTTTTGAATAACACACCATAAGTGTTTTTCACAGAGTATTTCACAAATGTATTTAGAAATTCTAACGCAGATTATTCTCAGTCTTGAATCAGTGATGTGAAATGCATTATGTTCTTCACATAAAAGACTCAGTGGTATTGAATTCAATATGGCTATTTTTTGGTTGCATCCATGCAGGCTATCGCTGATATTGTTGGCTGTAGATGTTAATATTCTGTAACATCTTATTCTGAGGGTTTGTATTTACTTTTGATTTTTTTCTTTTCTTATCAGGTCAGAGTTTGCCATTTCTAGTACAAGAGCATGTTCTTTCCAAATCCAAAATTTTTATTTTGTTTATGTTAAACTTTCTGAAATCCTTTGCAACATTTTAAAAAAAGTTTTTCAATCTGCAGCTTTGTTAAGGTTATGACTAAATAATATAACATGATGACCTTAAATTGTCTTTGAATGCTGATTTGAATCTCTTGTACACAAACCAGTAGTAATTGTGTTGGGCAATATATGTCCACGTTTTTTGACACTCCCAGTTACATAAGCTGTGTGTGAGTGAAGAGATATTGTATATATTAAAACAAAATCTCTAACTGCAGCTGCTCTTGTGACACAGCAGGTTTTTAAGGCTCCCTTCAAAGGTGCTGCTGGGGACCTTCTAGGCACTGCCTTATTTATGATGTTAATGTTGTGGTAACGTTGGCTTCAGGGGAGGGACTTTTCAAAGCTTCTAGCTGCTTAACAGCACAAGGAATTTGTGATCCCAAGTCTCTTAGTTACTTTTGAAAATCACATCGCATGTATGAACTTAACTGTAAGGGTAGATACTTGCTTGGACCATAGTTTGGATTAAATGGACCCCTTTAGTGCAGAAGAGGACAAAAAATATAGAAAACTTCTGGAATTAAATTAAAAACATTGACTAAGATCTGCAAATATACGTGGGTATCTGTGCTGGTTTTGGCTGTGATAGAGTTAATTTTCTTCATCGTAGCTAGTATGGGGCTATGTTTTGGATTTGTGCTGGAAACAGTGTTGATAACACAGGGATGTTTTTGCTATGGCTGAGCAGTGCTTACACACAGTCAAGGCCTTTTCTGCTTCTCACCCCACCCCACCCACGAGGAGGCTGGGGGTTCTCAAGGAGTTGGGAGGGGACACTGGGACAGCTGACCCCAACTGGCCAAAGGGACATTCCATACCATATGGTGTCATGCTCAGCATATAAATCTGGGGGAAGAAGAAGGAAGGGGGGGATGTTCGGAGTGATGGCGTTTGTCTTCCCAAGTAGCCGTTACGCGTGATGGAGCCCAGCTGTCCTGGAGATGGCTGAACAGCTGCCTGCCGGTGGGAAGTAGTGAGTGAATTCCTTGTTTTGCTTTGCTTACGTGTGCGGCTTT
This sequence comes from Calonectris borealis, assembly GCF_964195595.1. Taxonomy (NCBI): domain Eukaryota; kingdom Metazoa; phylum Chordata; class Aves; order Procellariiformes; family Procellariidae; genus Calonectris; species Calonectris borealis. The sequence continues at coordinate 12,868,951 of NC_134328.1, read as the reverse complement.
TGCTTTACCTGTTAAACTGTCTTTATCTCAGCCCACGGGTTTCTCACTTTTACTCTTCCGATTCTCTCCCCCTTCCCACCGGGTGAGTGAGTGAGTGGCTGGGTGGGGCTTAGTTGCCGGCTGGGGTTAAACCATGACAGTATGTCCACAGGAAAATCTTTGTGGATCTGGGTGAAGATTACGGATCAAAAAAACTAAAAACAGTTACTAAACTATGAATTTTGTAGAAGAGAATAATTTAGTTTTCAGGTTCTGATCTGAAGCCCATTGAAATAAAAGCAACTTTGACTCTGCAGCATATAATGCGTGGGGTAGTTTTTGAGAGCCTTCCTTTCATTGCATAGTACAAGGAGTCTCAATGAAGTCTGTAAGATTAGTCATTTAGTGCCTCTAGGAATACAGTAGTGAAAAACATCCTGATAAAGTAACTAAATAAAATAATAATTGTATCTTGAGTGATTAACAGAGTGTATGTTTGGATATAATCTTCTGGAGGGAATTTTCTAAAACATTGAGTGTCTGTTCCTGCAAAATTAGTCATAGCCAGTCAAAACATTTCAGTACCAAGTACCAGAAAATATATTTTATTTTGCATTCATCCACACAAAGCTAGCTTTTCTCATGTGCTCATGCTCGTTAGTGATTCTCAGTAAACTAATCTGAAATCAGATTGTAAGTATGAAAAAGCAAGACCTTGCATTTTACATATTCTGCAACATCAGGCATTGGAAAAATAACAAAACACTTTTCAGCAGACTTGTTAAATTGTTATATAAATTGGTACTTTTTCATCATTACACTATATTACATCTAATCTTCTGTAAGTGTTTTTGCTTTGTTGTTTCATTTTTTAATGAATGCATTTCTCAGTTCTGAGTTACAGCTAGTCTTATGGTTTTAGGAGGGGCAGGTATTGTTACAAACACAGATGGTTTTGGTTAATTTCCAAAGTAAAAATGATTAACTAAGTGTTGGCAGCTGCATCTACCATTTTATATATATATTTAAATCTATTTTGTGGTAAGGGTTGTTCATCCTAGATATAAGGGTGGGTATACGCTGTAACCTAATCAACCTTTCAGAGTTCACAGTGGCAATCAAGTACTGGAAAGACGACTTCGATGAGAACAAAGCTGTTGAGGAATTCTCCTGAGTCCTGTTAGAATGATGGCTTGGAACTGATATAATGCCAATACCTGTGACAAGTCTGTAAAACTCAAAAGAAGTCTTACTGATTTGGTTAAAGTGCTTCGTAGATTTTCTGTAAAACTGCTTTTCATGGACCATATAGGCAGATCATTCAGGGCAGTCTCCTGTCATGCTTTTGCGATGACAGCATGCTGATCACAAGGCAGAAGAGTGTTTAGAAGTGTTGTTATACTTCAGAGACTTTGAATTGCTAAGCTAGTGGTGAGTCTACTCTACCCCCTGACAAACATTGGTCAATAGTGTGACGATTCCTAAATAAATTGCCTCACTGACCCTGCTTATGGTCTTCTTCAGGGCACCGCCCCATTTAAGCCTCCAGCCATCACCTAGAGTTCCATGGTGCACTCATTCCAATCTGAGGCCTTAGGCTCTAAACCTCTATTGTTCACTGTGATCTTCTTCAACAGGTCAGGTCAACACCTGCAGTTCCATTCTTTGCAGCATTATAGTACACATCTTGTTTCTGAAAAACAATATATTATTTAAAATTAAACACTTCAGAGAAAGCAATTTTTAAAAGAGCAATCAGTCTGACATGTCTTCACGTCCACCTTTCTCAAGTCAGTGTTCTCCCTCTGTAAATTTAAAGTCCTGTGCTGTGTCAGGTGTTTTGAACAAAGTGAAATTACTCCTTCAACTCTCCTGATTGGGAGTGAAATAATGAAAGGCTCATCTTCTCTTTTTTGTTATCACTATGCTTTAAATATCTCAAATGTCTTCACTTCCTGAAGGATTCTGTCTTTAACTATTTGGAAAACAAATACAAATACAATACACGTTGCTGTAACGTTCTCAGAAACGTCTTGTCCCTGAGGGGAGGAATGTGGCTTTAAGGTCTTCCTATGCCCTCAAATTTCATTTAATGCAGATATCAAGAACATATTACTTCTTTATTCAAGACGCTAATACACTTGTATGTTTAAAAAAATTTTAAAAAGAGAGGGAATTTAATAGCAAAAAAATCAATAGATTCCGTGTCACTAATTTCTTTGAAGTTGTATGGGTTTTATCATTCTTTATCACAAATTTTGAATGAATGTCTTCCAATATGTAGAAGTCAGCAGACAATATGACCTGTTGATTGGTTTTAAAAATGTCTTGACAAATTACAATCTCCTGAATATTTTCTGTTTACCTTGAAGCTTGTTCTGAAGACTATTACTTCTGCTATCCATTTTTAAAAGCTTGCATTTATTTTTTTAAGTGATTCTGTGCTTTGTAATAAAGACATGTTACAGAGCTGGTCTTAACTGTCCTTTGTTATGCCTTTAAAAATTGACAAGAATGCTGTTGTGAGTTAATATATTTGATGATTCCTCCTAATTAAAAAAAGGGAAAAAAGTCCCTATCTGATGTGAAAGTCTGTAATGTTTGCAAGGTTCTGTGTTGTTATGATGTAGTATGCCACGGAAAAACCTATAAAGAAAGTGCAATTGCATGGCAATATTGGAGACTGTTTCTTTGGGGGAGAAGGGGCAGTTCCCTCACATGTGAAGAGATTCAGCTTTTGAACTCCACACTTCTCCTATTTTTGTTGGTATAAAATTCATCTCAAACTTTCAACAGTTGGTTTTGCAGATGTAGTCTTGGGTGAGTGATCCTGTGACTATGAAATACAGCGTAGAGGTGACCAAATTAGTTTTAAATCCATCAGCTTGGTAACTGCAGTTTTAGACACAGTAATGTGTAACACCATGGAAGCAATTCACTGTTCAAAAAAGCATTTTGTCTGTCTGCATGTGTATGCAAGGTAAATTGGCTGATACGGAGTTGTGGCTAAACCACTTTCTGTACTTGAGCTAGTTAACTTTAAATTAATTTAAAGGTTAATTCATCCATCCCTAGGCTGAAGAGCAGACAGCATTGTAAGCAAACTGTAAGTACAGAACTTAACTCAAACAAAACTATATAAAAATACTGAATAATTAAGCGTCTACTTGCCAAGCAAAGAGAGTCTGCCCCACTGCCGGGTGTTGAAAGTGATCATTACCACACATCAACCATCTGGGGCTGGGGCCATCTCTGGATTTTCTTTGTGTGTTTGCTTATCTTGTTTAAGTTTCTGAAACATTTAATTTATTTTATTTCTATGAAATTACTTGTGGTGATCCTTGGCCTTGCTCATAAATATGCTGTGGCAGCTCCTTGCTGCATTTGAGCCCTCCATGGGTGCTTAGTAGATGCTATGATGTTCCCCTGGGAAATTTCTGTGGGCAGAACAGAGATGGCATGAGGCTTTCTCAAGTCCCTCCCTCAGTTCCAGCTGTCTCTATTGTGGAATATTCTGTAGAGCCAGAGCTGATGAGAGTCCTTCCAGAGGGATGACTGACTCAGGTTCCGGTGCAGGTACTAAGTGTTTAATTTTCAATAAAATTTAGCAACAGAGAAAGAGACTGCATGGTATAAGAACAAATCGCCATCACTGTAACTGGAGTTTTTTCTTTAAACAACTTTTGAAGTGCCTGTCATTTCACTTTACAGTTTCTTTTTTTTCCTCAAAAGGTATATGATGATGCTTCTGAAAATAAGCAACCTTCCAGTGGCTTTTTAGCAAAAAAAGATTCACAAATATCTCCTTCAGCAGATTACATTTATCAGCTTTCCAATCTCTTTTAAAGATGAAAGGTGAAACAGTCTGACTTGAAACAAAGAAATAAACCCTATCTTGTCTTTGAACTGTTTGCCAAGGAAGTAATGGGCTTATGGGGTTTACCTGTGCAATGCTGAATTTTGCTGATGACAGCAGCTTTTAATGAAGCATACAAAAATATTTGAAATTTAGATATATTTTGGTAAGGGGGGAGGGAAAGGATTTTTGTTTGAACAAACTGTAATTCTGAAATGCTTCTAAGTATTCACCTAATAATTCTATTAATAACCCAGAACTGTTTTCTACGTGTCTGTGTACCTTTATGTACCTCAATTGCAACTGAGCCTTGTATTCTAGAAGTCATCACTTATATTTTGAAAATTAAAATAATTGTAATAGCCCTAAAATATGGCTTTAATTTCTTCAAAGAGGCCATATGTGGATTTTAACTTCTTGCTTCTGGGCAACCTGAATCTTTCAGCATTCGTTTTCCAAATACACAGGCTGGTGCATAACTTCATATGTGAAGCTATTCCTATTGATTTCAACAGGACTACTCATAGGAAGAAAGTATGTACATGGATGTTTGTAGGATCAAAGCAGTATGAAAAACAAAACAGGAAGATAAATGTCATTACAACCAAGATCGTCCACCAGTTCTGTGCTGATGTATTTCTATGCATTATTCTTATTAATACATAGAAAGAAGATTTAGTAAAAATATGTATTTGGAAAAGATAAGAACTGTCCCAGAAAATTTGAAAACATCATATATGAAAGCATCATATAATAGGGACTCATAATAAGACATCCAGATTATTTTGCTATAGAGCCTCCAGCTGTACAGTAGACAAATACCTTCCTGTAGTAAACACACATAATAAACAAGTGGCCATGGAAGAACAAAATGTCAGTTTCGATAGACAAATTGGGAGCTCAAGTAGATCACAAAGATTGAGAAGCACAAAAGTCAAAGTTCTTACCAAGGAAGCTTCCTAAGCAGTGAAAAATTCTGCTAGGTCTCATACTGAAGGAGAAACAGGGAAGTGTTTGAAGTAGATTACTAATATCGGGACAGGCATTCATATAGCCAGGATCCATAGAGTGAAATTACTTACCTAAGAATTATGAAAAAAGAGCTTCCTTGTCCCCCTCCCTTTTTCCTTCTCTTTTCCTACCACTATTCCTAAAGTAGTATTTAAAAACACATGATACTTAACTTTTAAGAAAACGTCTATACATACTATAGCAAACTGCACATGTCCATCATACAGAAAGCTCTAAATCATTACTTTTTGGGTTCTGCTGTGCTTAAACAATCAGATGACCAAAGAGCATGCAAAATTAACATGACGCAGCCAGAATGTGTGCTCTTCCAAACAAGGCTCTTTTAAGGGGAAAAATTAGCCTCCACACATGGCATTTAGAATATTTAAACCATACTGAAAGCTGCTCTCTCCTGCTCTTCAGTGAGGTGCTGTTCTTTATCCTTGCAGATGTTCTGCAAACACATCGTTATAATACATAGCAGATATTGACCCGTTATTTCAGGTGTTCCATTAGGCACCCTGTTTTTCCATTTCACTCCCCTATAGTCACACTTGAGTCACCCTGCAGTGATGTGAACCAGAAGTCTAGACAAAGGCTTTTTTAATCATGGCAGTTCTAACTAGTTCTTCAGTTTACAGTCAAATCTGCTTACAACAGGTAATTTTAGTACTGTATGGCTCATTGCTAAGCCATCTTACTTTCTTTTTGTGGAACACTATTGAGATTTCTCAAAAATTCTAGTATTGTAAATGTTGCTAGACTGAGCTGCTTTGTGATTAACAAACCTACTGTGATTAGCTGAAGTCTGAAATCTTTGTTCCCTTTCCATTTATGAACTCACAGGTTTCATGCCAGAGGGGAGCATAACAATATGGATTTCTTCACTTTCCCTAACACAGTTCAGAAACCTTGTGAATGAAAAACTGTTTGTAATCTCGAGGTGTGTGACAAGCATTGTAACATATGGTGGCCACATTAGTTTTTCAGACCCAGAAGCAGCACAGCACAGAGTGAAGCTGTACCAAAAAGAGTATTTATTAAAGCATCATCGTGATTCTGTTGTCTTCATCCTTCTAAGACTCATCTTTCTTGCTCACTCGCTTATTGGCATCCAGGTTCATGAGAAGAGAGAAGCCTTGAAATAATATTCAACATGAATAACATTTATTGTAATTTAAGACCATCCTAATAGCCAACATGGAAAACAATAACTGCCTGCCTTTTTACAGTAGCTTGAACATAGCTGAGGACTGTTTCCATTTGTGTCCTTCCCTGATTGTCTATTCTTTACACTAAATCAGCTTTTCTCTGCCTGCGGACAGTTTGTGAAATAATTGTGTAGACAATATTTTTCTTAAATGAGGTATGCACATACTCATATGTATGCTAGCAAAGCAGAGAGGAACAAACACTAGTAATTAAATTTAAATTAATTAAAGGTTAGTCTAATTTTTATTTGATTGAAAGTGGAGACTAGTATGGGAACATTGCACAATAAATCCAAGAAATTCTGCATAAGGATTAGCTGATTCTTGGACTGGAAAATGTGGAGAAGCATGGGCAGAACACTTCCAAATTTCCACTCTGCTCTCACAAGCATGTTTGCAAAGATGTTTGACCATCTTTGCTGTTCTTCTGGGCTGATCTAAACGCGAAATTTGTTTCTAACTTTGAAGTTAGCCGTGAAATTGGACCAGATGATCCTCAGAGGTTTCCTCTAAAATATATATTATTTTATAATTCTAACATGAGCAATGCATGAAAAAGCATCTTTAGAAAGATTTTCCGTCTACGATCTGGTTTATTTGGTCCCACAAATGGCTGCATAAGTACAGCTGTAGGGGCAGTAAACTGTGACATGAAAAAAAAGGTCAGGATGGAAAGGGAAAAAAGTAGTAGTCAAAGGAAGCCTCCTAGATAGGCTCCGATGCTGGACACATCAAAAGTGGGAGTTGTGTCACCAGGCACACCTGGTGTTTGTCTTCAACTTTTGCTTTATGCCAAGAGCACCACCACACCACTAACAGTTTGTGGATCACTTTCTTAATGGACACCATATGGGAACAAGAGATCAGACAAAGATCATCCTGTGCAGTACTAATTGCTTAAATCTGGATAGCATCTAGGGACTGAGAGCTCTACATGTGAAGTCAAGACTGGTATGGTAGATCAGTGCCGTGTATAGAGGCCAGTTTGATCAGCATCAAAAGTCTATGTCCCAGCTTCGGTACAAAAAAAAAAATCTTAATCTTGGCTTCTGATAAACATTTCCTTGTCGTGATTCTATCAATGACATCAGTACCTACATCTTAATTAAAAGTGCAGCAATGTGTAATCCTATAGCTTTCAAATCCTATTTGAAAGACAGACAGAAAGAGAAAAAATACTGCAGTAATCACATTTGAGAAGGGAAGTAAGCACATATGGAATGCACATGTAGGTAAGTATGTGGGGAGGCTTACTGAGATTCTTGCAGAAATAAGGAAATAACTGAAAAAACTGTTGTAACTACTAAAAGCTAGCCATTCCCAATATGAATCTTAATTATTTTTTTTAAAAAAAGGTAATAAATCAAAGAGTTTCTGTTCAGCCTTTAAATCATTCTTGGACTTCAATAAGCTAGGGTCCAATGCAGGACTTATTTCTTGTAAGTAATAGTAGGACTCACTAAAAAGCCTCCACTGTGACTCAAAATCATAATTTCTAAACTATTATATTCCAGATGTCTTTACTGGTATGCCTGTGAACGCAGTCTATGATAAACTGATGCTGGGATGTTGTCTGCCTGTGCTTTTTCTGTTATGGTAACAAATGTTTACATCTGGACAAGAGTCTGCTCTACTACTGTACTTTATGGAGGAAAGCAGAAATTCTCCTAGATTTCTCCTAGTTTGTGCCCTTACTTGAGATGAATAAAAAAAGTAGTGACATTGATGTCAGATTCTCATAGAGGTGAAATGCTAGAAGTGTTGAAAGTTGTTGCAACTAAATGCAGTGAGGTGAAAGCCATTTTCAGGAGTCCATTTCATGGTTCTCTTTTCTCAGTGTAGAAGTGTGTTCATTTTAGCAGTTTGCACAAATGCAAGTTCAAAAACAGAGTTTTGATCATAAGTTTTTTTTTCAATAAAATCATCATAGAAAAGAGATTCTCAGTAATTTTTCAATGCAGTCCTATTAAAATCTGTGGTTATTTTAACTTTACAGCAAAATAAATTAAAAGCAGAATACAATCCCCAGCATCATGCCGTGACTTTCTATTTTAGATAAGGTTCAGTAGTAGACTGAATTGCTGTGATAACTAAAAGTTCTGTTGCAAAGTTCCTATGATTGATCAGAAAACAAAAAAGTTGTGAAAAATCTTATGGCCTTACTCTAAAAAATAATTTTTCCTTAATTGAAACAGTTTATAGTCATTCTTAAGTGTATTTTTAATTTTTTTTTTTATCCTTTTCCGCATTTTTCTCATCACTCACTCATCTTCACAGTTAAAGAAAGGCCAAAAAGAGAGAGTGGCTCAGAAGAGCAGATGAAGTAGCCATTTCCTGAGGGTTTTTTTCTTTTTTGCAGAAAAACCCCACAGAATACTGGCAGCGGCAGGCCTGGGAGCATTACACTTTGGAGCAGAATAGCTACTTTATTGCGCTAGAACACTGAGATAAAACTGCTGTGGACTTGGTAGCTCTTCCTGTGATCTGTGATTTTGGGGTTTGATGCTGTCCCTAAAATTAGCACTACAAAGAGTGATGCTTCCAGTAACTAAGCCTTAGCAGAAGTACAGCTGAAAAATGTAACGAAATGGTTATTTATCCCCGTGTGCTAGCAAAGGTAGATAATTTCTTATTCCTCCCCCAAACCGGAATGGAAGAGAATCAGTAGGTAGAAACAGGAATGATAGAAAGTTGGAGTATGATCAGTATATATTCTTCTCTGTTACCGCTTCTGTTTCTAGTCTTTCATACATGCACAGTGCAGTCATGGGGCTAATCTAGTGACTGTCCCCTGGCAATGAGCCTAAAGTAACTGCTACTTTTAAGAGAGGTTTTCAAAGGTACAAGCGAAGGTTGGTTGGCTGAAAGTGAAGGTAATGTCACTAGTAAGTTACAAGATCCAAATATGATTTTGCTTTTGGCTTTAGTAGTTTTGTTTCTGGTAGTCCGTGCTGTGGACTATTTAGTTAGGCCCATCCCTCTGATGTCTGTCTTGTTTATTAGATAGTAAACACCAAAGATTTTCTCAGAATGTGTGTGTGTGTTGGGGACAGTCTGAATGCTCTTATAAGCATAATTACATACGGAATGATGTGCCCTTTTCCCCTTTCACATTTCCATGTTATTAACTAAGCCATCACTTTTTTTATGAAAAGGAAAAAAAAAAAAGGAATAGAAATGCTGGCTTCCTTTCATGTTCCTAAAAAAAACTTGTGAAAAAAACACTATATAAAAACAAATTTTGTATTATCCTAGCTTCCTAGATAGAGGAAGAGGAGAAAACTGAATAATTTGGGCTTTGGTAATCTATTTTTTGGGAAATTTACAATTTCCAGGTCTTAACAGATTATGGATTTTTTTTTTTCCCCTAATTTTATTTGGATTCCTATTTTGGCTGGTAATTCCCAAGTCTAGACTCAACTTGAACATAAATTTTGGTACTCAATGTGTAAGAGGTATAAGCGATTTCAACTATTTCATTTTAGAAGAATTCTTCCAGAAGGGTAATTTCACTCCTCCTGAATAAGAGATATGTGTTTGTTTTATCAAGAGTGTTTATAAACACAGGTCCTCCCTTCCAGTCAAGGTTGCTCAGGAAATTAGTTTATTAGTGATGTTTAAGTCTTACTATGTTTAGTGAAAACACTTGAGGGTTCTGTGTCTGGCCCTAGAAATTATGTAATTGTTATTGAAGATTTAGGGAACTACTTATGGTAGATATAGATTGCTATTTCCTGTATTTGGTAATCTTTCCATGGAAAAAGTATTCCATGGAAATCACCAATAAGAAAAAATTTCCTAAACAACATGAATATAAGGTATTGATGACACTGACACGATTATTCTCTTCGTCCCTTGTGCTATCACAGCACCTTCCTTTCTTCTGTAGTCTCTAAACTCTTATTTCTTGAATGTATTTGCCCTCAGAACTTCTTACGATGCACAAAGTTGACATCATCAGGCTTAGACTAAAGGTTTTCATAAGCAAAGTATATGTGATGTTTTTCCAGTTAATACTACAGAGTTGTTCTTCCATATAAACATATTTTTAATCAGTTTTCCGCTATTTATGCCAAGGTACCATGATTAACTATGTTAGTAGCATTTATAATTGTTAATAATTTAAATCAATAACTACTTCTATCCCATTAGTGCATGGCTTTGATCACTGTGAATAAACAAATAGCTATTTTGTTCCCGTTTTAGCATAACATAATCGAGTGCTGTGTTTGAATGCAGAATCTGTACAAGGGTTATATGAAAATTGTTAAGGAGAACTTCCAATGTCCTTACCTAAGCAAAAGTTTGAATTTAACTCACTCTTGTTATTCAAGTATCACTCCGTATATGGCCGTTGGTGGGTTTTTTTAGTAAGACATACTCTTTCTGCTTAATTTTTTGTTACTTAAGAATTGTTTTATGATTTGGAAATTGGCTTAAACAAGCCATCAAGAATCAACCAAAACTGCTAAAAACAATGTCTGAACAGGGATATATACCAGTAGAACTTCAGTAGGTACACCAGTTCAAAAACTATCAATGTACATAGCCTTGAATTGCATAAACAACTCGGACTCACCTGCAGAGTCTGTGGCTGAGGAGGAAAATGGATGCTAGTCTCATGAAGCACAGGTAGAGCCATTTGACCGCTTCTCTTCTCTCAAGTTTCTTAAGGTAGAAATGTACCTCTTGCAGTTCATACTTACCTTTTTGTGACAGCAGCACGATGTAAGAGTTATAGATAATCTGTTCAAGTTTAGTGCAATTTTGGAATTTCAGAGCCAAGCTCCAGTGACTAAAGATTATTCAGAATAAATGAAAAGTATTTAGGAAATCAGAAAAGGACTTAAAATCTGACCTTAAATCTGAATTCCAAAATCCTTAATTATTGTGTCAGGGATTTCATTGCAGCAGTGATATTATATTCAACTCCACACCCCTCCAAACTACACATCAGCAGTCTGTGCTACTGCAATAGTTGAGTGGGATAGTATAATTAAATCTTGGTTATCTTTCTCAAGATCTTTTGCAATATTAATGTGAAATAGAGCTCCCTTTCTGTTTACTATTAAGTTTTCTTTCTAAAGCTTCTGTCCAGGACTGATTACTGTTTTGCTGTTGTGTGCTCTTTCTTCTGAGCTCCTCTGTAATCCTAGTCCATGTGGAAGTGCCATAGCTAGTGCCACACTAGTTGCATGTCTGAGAAACATTTGCAGGCATAACGTTCTGCTTTGGAAGCTAACAAAACTGTTCAGGACAGCTACTTCCCTTTGCCTTTGTCCACTGCTTTTGCAGATGAGTAATTACATGCTATTGTTTATTCTTCTGAAAATGCACTTCTCAAGAGCAGTATTTTTCCCATGCTATGGTAGTATTTGTGGAGTATGCCCTCTTCTAGCTGCATTCAAGAGAGACTATATAAATACAGAAGTATTTGCAAAGCGAACTTGAATTCTGCAAGATATTAAATAATCAAAAAATAGAAAGATGGATCTGATCCCTAGAACGCTGGGATAGCCTCACAGATTGAGAGGTAAACAGAGTTTTATGGGGGAACAGTTTTATTTCCAGTCGGTGGATTTGGAAAAGGCATTGCCCATTTTACAGCCTCAGTTTCTTGTTGGTGAAACAGAAATGAAGATACTGACTTCTGTGAATTGCTTAAAGAGCTGTGGATAAATTATGACATGTAGGAATGGGATAGTACTGTTCCCCTAGCCTGTATGGTTGAATCTCTGCAGTCCTCAAGGAAGCTGAATAGGGAACGTTTCAAAAGTAAACAGCCATTTCCGCTTTCCTCTGTGTATCTTTCTGCTAGAAAAGGTATTTAACATTAAGAACTGGAGTAGTGCCATTGTTTCCAATGGATGTTACGATTAGCACTGAGTATTTTGAGGGTAAGGTGTGCTCTAAAAACTAGAAGCCTTAAGAGTTGGATAGACTATAAGACTAATTGAAAATAATTGTGCTTAATAGAAAAATGGAATATAGTCATCCTCTTTGTCCTGTTCTAGAGAGTAATCTCAAATGGACCAAAAACTGTATGTTGACAAAAAAAATTTAATTAAATATTGTCCATAAAGGTAGTTTCAGTATTTAACATCCCCTTCCCACTCTTCAAATTTGCATTTAAAACTTCAAGAATTACTGCAAAAGTTGGATTTTCAAAAAAAGTCACAAATTTTAAATTCATTTCCTTAGATGAAAAAGATACAGATGTGGAAGACAATGCAGCTAGTAACTTTGGCATACCAAAACTTTGATATATAAAATCAAGGCTTAAAAGTACTGAGAAGCTATTATTATCAGACAGCTACAGACCATGACCTGCCTAGCTCAGGTATTATAGTCTTAAATCTAACTGAATTATTATCTTCAGTGCCTTTTTTCTTTTCTTTTTTTTTTTTTTTCATGCAAAAAATGTAACAATGTGTGAAGTGGTACGTAATAATATGTGAAAGTAACTCGCGCAAGCATTTGGATAGTTATGCTGATACTCTTGGACTAACATCTAAATCAATTAAGTCCAGATCAGATTATTCATGACCACAAATCATTCCCAGATGAGGACTTCTCCATGAGTACGATAAATAAATCTCCATAATCAAAACAGGACTGCTGTTAGCCTGCAGTGGTGGTGTCAGAGGAAAGGGACAATGGAGTACAGAAATTAAACTATATTCACGTGAATTGTTCTTTCAAATGAAACACTTTGGAACAGCAAAAACACTCTGCAACATTTCTGCTATTGCTGCCACATAGAGGAATTTTTATTGTCAATGAGACATCTCTTACAGGAACTTTAACTGTGGTGCGGGACTTTGCCTGTCTTGCAATAAGGAAAATGCCAGAGTGTAGATGCTTTACCCGTAGGAAGTTGTAGAGTGAGAATATCAAGACATAGATGGTCAAACAGTGAAAGTGGCATGTCATATTTATAGGCAATTACAAGAGTGAAGTCTCTGGGTAACTGCTGCTTCAATAGTGTTACAGAAAAAACATCTACCTTAGATTTTTTTTTTTTGACAGCATCTCTCAACCATAAACTTTCTCCTTTATGTTGGTTGAGCTGCCATTTTCCACGAAATTGTAACTGAAATAAATTATTTTGTTATAGCTTTGAGATGCACTTACTATTTTTAAGAGTGAAGGACTGCGTAAAAAGCTATTTAGTTAGGTAATATGTTATACTTTTATTTTATATAGACTTATATTTAATGTGGCACAATTGTGAAATTCCAAGCATTTTAGCTTACTTCCTACAGAAGGCAAACTTTTGCCTTTTAGGTAAATGCTGTGAGTGTTTGAACCTTTCAAACTTTCTGCTGCTTACAACCACTTTTGACAGATGGCTAGATGAGTTAATAATCTCAGATACACTTACATGCCTAGAAGTTCAGTATAAGCAGGTTCATCAGGTAACGGAAAGTTCATTCACAATTTTGTCCTTAATGACCCATCTACCAATGTTTGTAATCATTCAAGGCAGCCTGCCTGTTTCTGCCAAAATCCTCTGAAGAACCAGGGTCTTTTAGGGGCGGGGAAAGGAGAGAGTTGTATAGATATGTGAGGAATTAACAGAAAAATTGTGTACAATTAAATTTAAAAGTTTATTTTAAAAAATGCAAATCCATAAGATGTTAGACTTGTTTTGATCTGTTTTCATAGAATTAATGGTTTATTATTCATATTGCTGTAATACATAAGCTTTCAGTGATGTCACTTAGGATTTCCTCCCCACCTTAATTATCTGTAGGGCATTTTTTTAGTGATGTTTAGCGTGTGTTTGAACAAGGTCTCTCTTTGCCTGTATAGAAGTGGACATGATACAGCAGTGGACGGTTAGCAGAATTGTTTTTGTCGGTATAGTTTAGAAAAGAATGTTTTGTATTTGAGAAACTGGAACAATAACTGGTTTGCAATACCATTCATATGATGCTGGTAACAGAAAACATGAATAAATAATGTGAATAATGTTTTTCTAATGGGTCTATGTCTACAGCAGTTGATCATTTAAAAGTACATTTCAAGTGCTAACAACATACCAAGTGAGGTTCCTCAGTAAGGTAATTGTTTAACCATGAAGGATGGAGCTAATATGCATGCTGTATAAAATACGAAGCAGTGTGAGGAGGATGGTAAGGATCTTTGAGGTACAAACAATATTTTAAGAAGAGCCTTTGGTGGATGCACGCAGATTACTAAATATATGTGTTTGACAGAGAAATGAAAAATTTCCAGAGGAATTTTTCAAGAAAGTGATGTTGTGATGTTTTGTACAACATACAATGTTCCTATGGCTTTTAAGTGAAAACCAAGCTTGATAAACATCTTAAGGCTCTTGTCCATAAATGAAATCTGCAAACAGTGGAATCTGCAGTAGGAGAAACAGATGAAGCACAAAAAGTAGTGTGAACTATTTTGTGTACAAACAGAAGAACACTTGAAAAATAGAAGTTGACTAACTTAGGAACTTTCTGGACAGCTGATGTTCCAATGCATACTGTTAGACAACCCCACTATAAAAGTGCCATTAAAGAGACCGTTTTAAAAAAAAAAAAAGTCATACCTTATTCAGGCCAGATGAGAAAAAACATACTTATCAGAAATGTTGGCAGTTGTGCAAAAAAAGTTGTTGAAAGATTGTATTGAACTTACTCTTGCTGCAGCAGAGGCAACAGATGCTGGAGGCCTCTCTGTTCCAGATACTGTAGCTGTGCCATGTTCTTTCTTTACCAGCATTTCTTGAAAATTAGGAAAGGGGAGTTTGGAACTTACGTTTCTTCCAATAGACTGTTTGTTTTCAAATCGGTATTTTTCGCGCAGTCAGGCAGGCATGGTAGGAGGAGTTTGGAAACAGGCACTGCCTTTTGGAAAAAAAATTACTGATAGTGCTGCATATGTTGGAAATAAAGGCTTTGAAGACTATTCATGAAGACAATGCATGTGACTGGCAAAACATGTTTACTCAGTTTGCTCTGTGATATTTGGGAGAACACATTTGTAACATTATCGTGGTTAACCCCAGTTGCCAACCAAGCACCACACACCCATTCCGGTGGGATGGGAGAGAGAATCAGAAGGACAGAAGTAAGAAAACTCGTGAGTTGAGGTAAGAACAGTTTAATACTTGAAATAAAAATTTAAAAATAATAGTAACAATAATAGCAATAAATTGTAAGGAAAAGGAAAACAATGAGAGAGAGTGGAACAAAACCCAGGAAGAACAAGTGATGCAACCACTCACCATCCACTGACTGATGCCCAGCCAGTCCCCGAGCAGCAATCACCTTCCCCCTCCCCCAGCCAACTACCCCCAGCTTATATTCTGAGCATGACATCATATGGTATGGAATACCCCGTTGGCCAGTTTGGGTGAGCTGTCCTGGCTATGCTCCCTCCCAGCTTCTTGTGCACCTGGCAGAGCATGGGAAGCTGAAAAGTCCTTGACTTTGTGTAAGCACTACTTAGCAACAACTAAAACATCAGTGTGTTATCAACATTATCCTCATACTAAATCCAAAACACAGCACTATACCAGCTATGAAGAAGAAGGTTTCCCAGCCAAAACCAGGACAAACATCAATTAAATGAATAATCATTGCTGTAAAATGCCCTCCTCTGGAATTCTTTGCTTGGGTGGCATAGTTCTATATCACAAGACAGAGGGCCCAGTGCCCACATTGTCATCTTCTCTAGTAAACACATGGTGGAGCAGCTACATGGCATGCTGCCCTTAAGAATATGTGCAAGATCATACACAAAGTTGTACATCAGGGGTTGGATGCGGGCAACTAGGATGTGCATTTTAATAGGACTGGTACTAGTAACAGATGTTGCAATATTGAGACATTTCTGAGCATGTTGGCATAGTGAATGCTATGTCCATTAGTTTACTTTCTGGGACTGTTTTTCTCCAAGATTCTTGCATGGAATGTACGTTGCCAGTGAGTTGCTAATCAAATACCTCATGCCCCTTGCTTAGTTTTCTTTGTGTTTCTACATAATACTACAGTTCCTCAATTTAGATAATGGTAACAACATGTCAGCTTTCCTGTAAAAAAATGTTTCTAACCCTTCTGGTTGAAAGTATGCAGGGGGACTGGAACCAACCAGCCAAGGCAATACCAGCATTGTTTCAGGACAACCAATATATACCTGAATGCACAGGCAGCCATAACCAAAGGAAACGGCTTTCAAACAAGCCGTTTGGTGATTCTGCTCTGAATCACCACCAGAACCAAACACTTGGTTTCATGTGTGCATGCTACTCTAGGTACAATATGGTAGTGTTTGTACACTCCTTTTTTTTTCTGGTAGGCAACAGGTAACCAATTCCTTGAAGTGACAGTTCCACCAAAAGACACTGATCCTTCGCATGTTCTAAAATTGTTATTTGGAGAGAAATACAGCTTAGGGCTGAGCCCGTAAGGATCTTAACATGGACCTTGCCTTTGGTCTTGCTCTTCTGTTACTTGTATGCAGTAAGAGCCTAAGTAATTTACCCAAGGTCCCATAATGAGATAGTAGCAGAATCAGAATTACGATTTGGGGGTTACTGAACTCTAATGCAGGATTTCCTCTCCTTCCTCTCCTTAAACTTTGTTTTTTTCTTCTGTGCGCCTCCAAATACAGAGTTAAATTATCCAATCTTTTTGGACATCTGCTTAAAGAATGAATGTTAATCAGAGACAAACCTCAGGATCTGGCACAGGTGTTTTGAATGTTTTAATTCATGATCAGATTTATATAAAGAAGTTTTACATTTAAGAATTCAAATGCTTAGGTTCAATCTGGTTCTTAATTGTAGTGTCTTAAAAACACTGAAAACATGACCCTTAGCTGACCCATGACTATCCAAATTGACACCAGAAGGAGCTGTAAACTGGCTTCATTGTGAAATTAATGGAATTATCTTCTGTGATAGATATAGGGAAACAAAGTACAGGTTTAAAAAACGTCTATTTTGGGAACTGCATCTTAATGGTATCAGAATTGCATAAATATATGCATAGTTCCAGGAATCTTCTGAAAGAGACTCTGGGCTTTGATTTTTACATCTGCTTTACTCTGGTTATGTAGTTCACCTAATCCACTAGCCATTCAATATATATTTTATGTTGCTACAATAGTTAGCACATTTATTTTTTTAATGACAAAAGGCTCCAACTCTTTTCACATCTGCATTGAAAGTATTTGCATAGCTAAGGGCCTGCACTGGTAAGCGAAGGCAGCAGCTCTTGAGCAATATAGATTGCCAGGCCTGGAACACCAAAGAGAAACATAGTGAGACACTGAAGTGTTTCCAAATTGTTTAGTCAATTCTTTGGAGGGGTGAGAGAAGTAATTATAAAAACAAGACAGCTAAATCAAAATGAACTATGAAAATAAAAATGAAAATTATTTAACTGATTGCAATTAATTCCTGGACAAGTACAGCAAAATTACTACTAATTAAATACATAAACACTCATTAACTTAAGGGAGAGCTGGCTCACACTCTAACAGAAATGATTAATTAATAAATGTGATTTGTTGTCTAATGAAATAGCCATTATAGCTAGTAAAAAGGAAACTCATCTTCTCTAAGATTATTTCATTGTTCAACATACTGGGCCTTTAGTGTCTAAATGATCTTGTCCGTATAGGATTTTTAAATATTCATAGGAAAAATGGAGTTTGAACATCAAAGACTTCTAATCATCTTATTGTTAAGGGACTAGAACTTCAGCTCTTGCAGGTCAATACAAGTCCATTTATGTTGATAGAGACATCTGCAGGAAGTTTGAGTCAAGGTATCCATTTACTGATGACCAAATGATAGCACATGGTAAAGATGTTTAGATGCCTAAAGAAACACAGAGGTGTAGAAAGAGTTTTTAGATGGGCTTACATATCTATGTAATTTCTAAAAGTGGTGCATACAGGAAATGACTAGCAACCTAAAATGGATAAGGATCGTACTGAAATAAAATGAGAGAACTAAGCTAGAAGACCTAGATATGGGGAGGGGTGTTCAATGTGGATACTGGTGTGACTCTAGGCTAAAACCCAGTGAGAGCTCAAGGATTCAGTGAGGTGTTTCCCATGGCAGAACAGGAACTGAGACTTGAACCTCATCCTAAACCTCTGTTGAAGCTCAGCTGTGCTACTAACTATCAGCATGGGTCACTTGGCTTCAGAGATACCTTTGGAATGCAACTCAAGGCATGCCTGTCTTCCAAAGCTCTTCTGAAAATCTTGGAAGTCAAAATCCTTTTTAAAATGTCATTTTAAACAAAGTTTGGCAAGATACTACTGCAAGGTAAACAGACAGTTCAATATGCTTTGTTTAACTTGCTTAATGTATTTGAAGTTTCTCAATCCTGACATTTCTTTGTAGCATAAAGCTCTCCAGATCAGATTATAAGTGTATCCTTCCCATTGTAAAACTCTAGTAGTGAAAACAGACATTGTTTCCAATCTCATCTGTTTACAATTTTGCTTGATTACTATTCCAATAGATTTTTAAGCTGTGAATCTAACGATTTAATGTTCATATGGCTAGAATTTGTTCCTTTTCTAACAATAACTTTTAGCTACATTATTCAGTCTTACTTATGTTAGCCTGCATTTTACTTTTATCAAGACACACAATTTTGTCTTCTTAAATCACCTTGAACCAAATTGTCACGATTGTCCTCAGCAGTCTTTCACATCAGAGTTATTTTTGTCTAGCTGTTCTGAAAACCAACTCCTAAAAGCAACATCTTGAGTATGTGTGAAAGATGCTAGACGTTGCCAATAGGAACATCTTTCAGGCTTGAGTGCTAGGTATCCAAAAGTATTCGGGGTGGCTCTGGTAAGAACACATCCCAGGATTGTGGCCACCATTTCTTCTGGTCATTATAAAAAGAGTATTGCAGTGCACGTAACACTTGCATTCTTTTCCTGTAGCAAGCGAAATTCCTACAAGCTCTTTTTGTTCAGCTGTGTTTTGTGAGAGAGAAAGGCTGAGATGTCAAACTTGGGGATTTTAAAACCATCAAAAGCATTTCATTCAATCTCTGCTGGCACATCATGCCAGCAGTTTCATGTTTTATTATGCAGAAAAAACATTTCAGTTATGCTGTATTAAATAAATAGTTGGAGGGTATAGTAAATACCATTTAGCACATTTTTAAAGCAGATGAGGAATGATTTAAGTCATCACAGTTTAGCCAAGAGAAAATTACTTCTGCCTGTATGACAAAATAACCCTAAAGATGTATCGCCTTCTCCCACTCATGTATCTGGTAGACTTCAGTGTGTTACAAAAAACCCTTAGTAAGGGCGAGAATAATTAAATTAATAAATCAAGGGTCTATTTTAATTTGTGTAGATTTCTTTATAAAAATGAAACATCTTTCCCGGTGAAGTCAACTAAAAATCAGTTTCTTTTCCTCCTACATGCCTTATTTTGTCATCCCTATATTGAGATAACAGGAGAAGGATCTACAGAAGAACTTGACTTCCAGGTTTTACAAGCATTTTATAATAGATGGGAAGAATTAGAAGCAAAAGAACGGTATTGCCAAAAGCTAGCACAGCAAGCAAGGAGACATTTATTCTAATGAGAATAGAGAAACGAGACATGAGCTCTGCTCAGAGAATAGTCACCTAACTCTGTAGGAAGACACAGGTATCCTTTTTCACACTCACAGCTTTGACTGCCCTCTTAGACTGACATCAAAGCCTATGCCCTTCACAAGGCAGAGCCAAGGAGCAAGAGGTGGAGGTGGTGATGGAGACCATTGTCTTCATGGCACTTAACCATTCTTTCTGATAGGTTTACCGGAATGGCTTTGCTGTAATGTAAGCCCCCTACTTCTTGTACTTCCTTCTGGGAACACAGGGAACAAAATACTGCTTTCCTGTCACAGCCCTGTGCATTTGATGACTGCGTTCACATCTCTTCTCTTTCTTCTCCTTTGTAGGCTAAAAACCTGAAATTCTTCCAAACCTCCCTTCTACATTGTTTAGTTCTAGACTTTTGATGATTTTATTGTTCTTATTGCTATTAACAACTGAAAACTGAACTTTTATTAATGGGAACTAGAATGAGAGCTATGCAACTCTGACAGTATTAGAGCAGAGTTATATATAAATGGTTTTACATGGAATAGAGTAAGAACCAGAACTGATTTGTTGTTACAAAAGTAAACCCAAGTGTCCTCAATATCCCAGACCAAGAATAATTCTGCGTTACACCTAACTATGCTAATGTTACATGTTGAAAGAACATTTATTTCTAACTTCTGCAAATAATCATTTTATGATTTATCACATTTTAAGAGTTGTTTCTTAGTTAAAAACATTCAGTAGTTGTATGTGAAATTAATTTTGTGTATAATTTTTAAAAAATAGGATTTCAAATTAGCTTAACATCTTCTAGTTACAAATTAAAAATAGGTAAACTGAGTCCCGAAGAGCTGAGGAATATTAATGGTGACATTTTCTATAAACATATGAAATTAGGTAAAAACAATCTCATGGCCGTTAACTGTTCCCAGACAGCATAATGGTAGTTAGACTCCAGAACCCAGCACATGTAATTTTCAGGTATATGCTGTGGTTTATAGATTTATTTGGAGATATCTACAGTAAACTTTAGATTTTCCCTCTTCTGGGTTTGATATAACAGTATTTCTCATTTTCTTTCTTTTGCTGTACTCATGACAGACTGACTTTTACATTAACTGCTAGCGGTACATTGGCACAATGTTTTCAGCTACTGTGCAGAGTCCCAAAACCTGTCCCAAACTACTTGAAAGTGGAATTCACATAGAAAAAAGTTGGATTTTTCTTTCTTGAGGAAAAAGCACAATAATAGCAACACATAGCCACTACTTAAGGGCTAAATCTACCTGCATGCCAAAGAAAGAACCCAATTTTTTTTCTGTGAACGTTTAAAATAGAGTGAAAGCATGTGGGACTGGGGAAGGTGTGAATCCATCTTCAAATGCAACATTTAAATTGAATTAACGTAGGGGAAGACAGTAGAAATCCAAACATAGACTGAGCAGTTCATCTAAAAGCTGAATTGTATCAGTCAAGGAGGCAGCATTGACAGCCTTGTTAGCACTGGGTTGTGTTTGCAATTCCAGGGAAAAAAAAAAGATGATTGAAGCTGAAGTCAGTGAACATTGTTCGCAAAGAGAACTCACAGCCCAAATGACCATTACCTCCTCGTTTGTCCCAGGATACAAATTAGGCCAGATGAGGGTTACATTTATAGCAAAAGGGACACAAAATTGAAATGTAACTTTTTATATGTAATTATTATCAAAGAATTTTTTATTATGTTTTCATACTCAATTCTCAAACTGTTAGGAGAACTATCAATCTCTTGAAGAAGGCAAGTTTTTGTGTGATCTGGGCATATGCATTCAGGGGAAAAAAAAAAATTCCAGTTGGTGGTTATAAATGAACATTAAGCATTCTTCATAACAAAGCTCGATTATTTTTTAAAATCCTCAAAACTATACAATGTCTTTTAAAAATTATGGGAAAATAGTATGTGAAGTGTTTTTATACAATAAATAATCTTATTTTCTATAAATGTACAAAATCATTTGTACAGCAAGTAAGAAACTAATACAAATGCAATAACTGAAAGATATCTTTAGTTTTATAACTATAATAATTTATTTATGAAATATATCCACATATATATAAAATATATCATATATATTTTGGCAAAAACCTCCCTTTCTTGTTTCAAACAAAATCTATTACCACTGCTTTAAGCCTATATAACCATTTTTGCTGTTAATTTCTTTTCATTTTTCTTTTGGTCTCCATCTTTCTTCTGATAAAATATAATTTAATATCATTGGGTTACAGTTCAACTTATGTGCCCTAGGGAAAGTCTGCATGAAGGTCAGTCAAACCAAAAAAATACCTGTAATGTCACGAGTAAGGGATTTCCTCTCTTTCTTTTTAAATAATATAAAACAGGATTTGCAAAAGTTACTCTTTTTTCCTTAGCTTATTCTTGCATCCTCCTATCAAAAAAAAGTCCATAATTTCTGAAGAAATCATTTACATTGAAAAATGTCCAGGGCTGGATATAACCCTTATTGCCAAGTTTCCAAGTTATTCAGTGATGATGTTTCAATGAAGAGATAAAAATGTGATTTATACTACTAGCAAAGATGAATGTATGTACTGTGGATGATAACGTATGTAGGGTCTTAGAATAGCAAATGGTCTAGTACAGCAAGTTATTCTGATTGCATGAAGTTTCATTTGAAGTTCCACAGTCCTACCCTTTTATCTTTAGGAAATTCTTTGGGATGAATTGGAGCTCTGTTCATCAACTACAGTGCATCCTTAAATAATCACTGTAAATGTTTTTGAACGGAACTTTGAAGTGCAGGAATAATTTGTGCCTAAATTAGGTAATCTATTGAATACTCAATGTATACTCTTAACTTGCTATAGTTTATAGTAATATTTTATATTAGCCATTCATATTTATTCTGCATAGATACTGTCATTTAAACATCTGCCACGAAGTTACAATATGATGATTCAGGCTTGCATACATTAACAAGAGAAATATTTTGTATCTGTTTATTCTTAATGAGAACTCATGGATAGGCAATCTCTCTCTAACTCATCATGTTCTCCAATTACAGCTGCCTGCATAAAGCTGTGGATGGATTCTTCAGACATATAGCAAGCGGTAAGTGGAACAGTATGTTTCTATTTTTAAATCACATAGAAAAATGTTTCCTGAAGCTTTGTGTTGCTGAAGTTTGGATCTGCCTTTGAATTTTTCTTCAATAGTGATACGTTCCCTGCTAGGTTACATGATAAAGATTATCCTTTACTGAGACTCTCGCAAAGGGAGCATGGGAGAAAGCTTCTTCATACAGGTTCACATGCCCTCAAAGTGGCATTCTTGAAATGAAAGTGTTGCATATTGCTGAATTCTCCACTGGCATCAGACTGAACCATCAAGTTTGTCCATCTCAAGGGAGAGTTGTAGTTTAAGTTCTTGCTTCTGAGCTTCAGCAAATAAACGTTAAAGCTTTAAAAAACAAAACAAAACAAAAACCAAACAAACCAAACTGCTTAATTATTCAGAACTAACTCCCTATTATCTGATTGAACTATGGTTCATCTCCTTGATTATGTGTACACAGAGTGAATGCTACCCAGTTGTCTAATTAGCTCTGATCAAATAATCATAGCAATAAATTCAGCTTGGGGACTTCTAATCCAAATGCTTCCCTTCATAGAAAAAAATTTTAGGTAATGGTGTGACTATTTTTTTTTTTTAACTTTTCTAGTTCTAATGGCTGCTTCATTTTACCCAGAACTACAAGCATTTGCTTATCCTGATATCATTTTGTATTTCTTATGTAGCAATAGTATTAAGGGTAGATTTGGAACTGGAACTTTTTGAAACTGGCTACTAGGTCACAGTAACCTCTTTATATCTGACATCTAAAGTAGATTTATTTTTCCCTCCAAATACTTTTTCCACAAAGTTTGTTCTGTTTCTTTACCTTGACAATTTTAAGTTTTACTGAAGCACTGCATTGGGACATGTAGCTTAAGTTGTTGCAGTGCCAAATGAGCAAAAAGATGACAGACAGGAACAGACCTTGCCCTAAAAAGAAGAAAAAATATGTTGCCAAAATATGTATTGGCTTATAGCCAAAGAATCCAACTTTTGAAGGAGCCATATTAGCATGAGGAAGGTTGTAGTAGTTCTGTGTATACTAAAGGTTATTTTAAAAAATAAATTTAAAAAAAACAACAAACAAACAACTGATGGGCCAAATTCTGCCCTTATTTAGCAAGAAGTGATAATATTCAGTTGAAAGAATTTAGAGTTCTGCAAATACAAAGAAAATTTATGGAAAATTAGTATTTCTTTTCAACATTAAATAACTGTAGCATAGCTGACTGTTCAGAATCCTCCGAACTCTCTGTCCTACTGAATGAAAGTGTGTTCCTCTTCCCTGCATTGGTCTTTCTCCGCTGTCTTTTTCATGGAACCATGATTTCTGGGGAAGAGAAATTTTCTAAGTTTGTCACTGTGTTCTCATCAATTACCCTTACAGAGCCATTTGTAAAATGACAATGTTGTACTCTTCATTAGAATAGATAAAACTTAAAAAATTCTAATATAGTGCAATATTAAGCATGCCCCTAACTGGACAGGAGATCTGCTGTCTCAAAAATACCACATCATAAAAAGAAACAGCAAAAAGAAAATTCAAAACAGTACTGTACTGGGTCTGGCGGGGTCTGGCCTTTTTCCTTCACCTATTAAACTATCTTGATTGTGACACATGAGTTTTCTTGCTTTTGTTCTTCCTATTCACTCCTCTGTCCCACTTAAGGGGGAAGTGAACAACCAGCTGTGCTTGGCTGCTGGCCAGGGTTAACCCACCACAACTGGAGATGAGAATTTTATTTAAAATCAATACATTTGTTAATGGGTTTCATTTGATACATGCAACTTGATTAATTTATCTCCATGAAATAGTCAAATCATGTAGACAGTTTGCAATACTAAGAAAAGATACTCACCTTCTTCTGTCTTGCATTCTTCTGCAAAACTGCATACACTGTTTGTCATGAGCATCCAAACAAGAACATCGAAATGAAGACTGGAAAGTACTTTGAATCTGGCCTGTAGACCTTTTGCCTCTAAAACTGCCTCTATAGTTAGACAGCCCATATGGCACAGTCCTCCTGTTGTGAGAATCACAAATAGTGTGTATTTTAGGAGCCAATTAAAATGATATTCCATATTTTTTCTGTTTTAGAAAATAGATCTATTGATGCAAAGCTATAAATAGCGGCACAAAAATCAAACTCTATGCTTATGTAACAAGTTCTCCCTATAACAAATTACAACTTCTGCTCAATCAGCTCAGGCTTTCATGAAGTTATAAAGTAGCAGACAATCAGCTTAACTGGCAGAATTAATTGGCAGCTACACTGACTATCTAAAAAAATTTTGATTACCTAACAGCTGATACAAAATACATCCCCAGGTTATTGCTTATTTTACTGCTTATTCCTTTATTGTGTTGGTTACCCCCCAAAAATGCACAAAATTTGTTATGTTCAGTGCCATAGCTGGTATGAAGTGACACGGGAGCTGTGCCGATTTCCAACAGATAAGTAACATCATGTCGGTGTTGTCACCTTCATGATTCAGACCCTGATTTGCCATTAATTTTATCATTGAGAACTGGAGAAAACTGTCAGCATGATTCATTTACTGCATCATGTTTGGAACATGACCCATGGAGTTATAAATGCGAGAAACAGCTAGATAATCTTCCTCATATGTATCTACTAGAACTTTCCTATGAGAGATCATACTCTATCACAGCACACCAAGAAATACTAGAGGTAGTTCTCTTTATTTCTCAGTCTGGCATGCTTTGTTCTTTAATGGGTTATAGTCAATATTATTATCAGAAAAGGACATGCTTCATCACTGCCTGCTAACATCCCCAAAAAGCGCTGGATAGTTTAGACTGATGTCATAAATTATTCTCCTACAAGTTGTTAAAGAATCTCAATTGATAGCAGGTGTACACCACATGGAACTTCTGGAGACTCATAAAAGTTCCTGTGTACTTGAGGGATGGGCTAAGCAACCCACAAATCCACAAACACAAAAATTCTGAAAAGAATCTCATGTTCAAAAGCAAGAAAGAGGAGTGGAGGGAAAAAAAAAGGCAGGGGACAGGAAGTAAGAATAGATCTAGAAGGGTTACAGAAAGGTTACAGAACAAAGTCTGAATAATCAGTCTACAACCACTAATTTCACAGTTGTACTTCTTTCCTTTGCTTTCACGAAAACATCATTAGGCTATTAATTGGAAAGCTGCAAATTTTCCGTTTTCCCACACTCATGGTGGGCTGAAAGGTTCAGAAACATTATTTTCCTCATCTCTGCAATAACTTTTGATGTAACATCAGTACGGTTGATGCAAATCATTTCTTCAAACCTCTGCACTTACAGTACATATGAGCTTCTAACAGTGCATCTCATCTTTCATAGCCTGAACCAGAGCACACCTATCATATATAGATTTATCATAAAATCATACTGAAAAATAGAAAATCACAAGCAGTATTTCTGTGTGTCAGAGACCATGACATGGTCTTTCTCCAGCAGATGCCTGGAGATATGCCTATATGCAGAAACTGTTACATATTTTCACTACTTCCTTCATTCTATGGCTATGCCTAGACACTGGGAGAGACCAAGAATATGCATATTAGTCTTAAAAGACTTTAGGACTTGATTTTGGCCCCCCTTCTCAGTCATTTAAAAAGCTTTTTGTTGTTTTCAGGATTAGGGGTGAGTCCCATTTCATAATTGAAGAGTATTAATAATTCTATACTGCCATTTACTTTAAAATAATGAATGATAAATGGCTAATGTAGGTAACTTCGGACATAAAAAGTATGACCATACAGCAGTTATTGGATACATTCATGTTTTTTACGAAGTAATGGCTAGTATTTAGAGACAGGAACAGGAGTTTAAGAGTGGCGAACCCTCTACGAAAACTGTCTGGTAAAATTCTGTTATTCAACTTCCTGCTCAGATTTAGGCTGAAATGAAAAGATGTATTTTGCTTGGTCTAGCCAAACGTGAAACCCCTATTCCATGGCAGAGAGCTTGCCAGGGGATAAAGAAGCTTTTTACAGCTTTTGCAGATGTCATCCCACATTGTGCTAACAAGACATAAAATACCGTAGTATTTTATTCTCATCATTTAAAGTGGTTCCTTGTTAAAAAGTCCACTTTTCCAAAATACGATACTGTTTCTTCTTACTCTACTTCTCTAAATAAGAATCTCTTCGGGACTGAGCTGCGGTTTGCCCTCTGTCAGAGGTTCTGCCTGAATAGCCAGAGAGGAAGAAGGGCACGTGTTCTATTCCTTAGTTGCCGCAGCTTACAAATTAATGGACCAACTAGAATTGTCATCAACTTCAATTTTATCTTAATACATCAGTATGTGAACTCCAGTGATTGAGGAACAGGCCCAGTACCAGCCTACTGTCTTTCCTAAAAGACAGTAAATTCCAGCAAACAGGCAGGAGTGGAGTATATAGTATAAGTTATAAGAACCATGAATCACAGCCCCAAGCAAAGGAGGAGACTGATATTTTAGATACTGCTTCTAATCTTTCTAATAAAGTGCCTTATGTTCTATGAAACTTATAATGCTTATAAGAGTATGCTTCATAGCTTGGAAAATGTATTCAAGACCACTTCATTCTCAAGGGTCCAGAAATACATGCCGATGCAATGACATTTTCAAGTGTAAGAATTTTAACTAGAACGCCCAAGCAAAAATTTTTATGATGTAAGCTAATGGGCAGATCTGCTAATCAGAGATAGAAATATAATAATTCTCCCCACATGCCTGGTTTTGCTAATCCAAAAATTCAAACCCAAAACAGATAAACTTCAATAGCATCCCAGAGCCTTTCCAACAGTATTCAGAAAAAGCTAAAAAATATAGTAGATGTTTTCTTGCCTGTCAGTTACTCTGATGCAACTCATAAATCACGTTTAAGCAAGTGTTAGCGTGTGTATGGTTATCATTCCAGCAGCTGAAAATGTCAGTATTTCAAGTTAGTTCATGCCTCTTTCTCAGCACTTCAGAAGTGAGAGGAGATGCCGAAGAGATTCAGTTGAACAAGTATCAGAAACATTTGCCTAGCAGCTTGCTTAATCTTACATTGTTACATGCGATTAACAAATGCTGCTTTTTATTATTTTTTATGGTGCTGCAATGTTCAGGTTCAAAATGAGGTAAATAGAATCACAATTTCTACATGCTGAATGCGAATTACTGTCAACATGTAATTGTCACCCAGCATTTGTGTTGCTAAGTCTCTTTGCTTTCCATTTCAGGTGAGGCATCTGTTTTCTTTAGTCAAAGCTTGCTGACTTTAGTATACACGGGGCAGTTTGTGTCTCCACAATGAAGATGAGGAATAGCTGAACTAGGCAGGGGCAGATTTGTTGGCTAGCCAGCTGCTAGGTTTCTGGGGATCCTGAACAGTCAGTTCCCTTACACTGTGTTCCTTGTGGTTATGACCAGGTCCCTGGCCAAAGTACTGGTGAAGAGCCATTTACAAACTTTTTGGAAATTTCGATGCAAAATCCACAGATTTTTAAAATCTGTGTGGCAACATACAAACCTGAGATTTATGTGGAAATGACCCTCTTTGGTAGAGTTCAGTTACCAGTATGATTACTGCAGCCAGTGAGTAGGTGCATAAAAGTCTGCATGCTCAGTTTTAAAACACTTTCTAAATTACAGAAGGTCTGAGTTTAAGAAAATAGTTTCTTCTTCAGTATAAGCTATTTGTTCTTTATTCTGTATGCAAAAAAAAAGAAGATGCTAACACAACTCTCCAGTACCTGGAATTATTCCATGTGATAAAATTATGATTAGTCAGTGCAACAGATCTGTTATCTGAAGATAATTCCATGTATAATATAGAGCAGCACAAAGCTAATAAAAGCACAGTGTGTTCTTGTCTTGAAACATACTTTTGATTTCTGCAATGGAAAGCGATCTTTAGGTCAGCCAATGTTCCTCCTAGAATTTTAAAAGAAAAAAAGTATAGATCTGCAGATTGGATTCTGAGATTCTGAAATAACCTAGATTATTTCTGTACTTTGTGTCCACAAAACACAATCATAAAAGCTCTCCCCCTGAAAGTCAGCTAGGTCTTGAAGCAAGGTTTTCCCATTAAATTAACAGAGATAGGCATTTGTTTGTTGAAAAAGACAAGAAGTATTAAGTAATAGTGAAAGAGCCATTCTGAACCAGTGGTACCAGTGAAAATTTCCCACAGAAAAAAAAAAGCCCATTGAATGACTACTACCTCCAAGTCTAACTGGGTAGTATGATTTGCCTAAGTCCTGCTGTCCCTCATTTATACTATAGTGAATGTTCAGAATTCAGGCAGACAAATCCAATTGGTTTATTTTAATTTTTATAACATGTGGCTGAGTTTCTCATGCTATGTTATAATTGACCTATGAGCTGCTATTATTTTCTACTTTCCCAGCCACTTAAACACAGTAGATACCTCCAGGGCACTTGAGTTTCAGCCAAAACAAAGGGATGAGGGGGTTGCAGCAATCATCTTAGATGCTGTGATTTCAGTATTCAGCAATATATTTTCTGGCATGCATCCAGGCCAGCAAGGCTCCCAGCAGTCTCCAGTGTTTTCAGACAATCTTAAAATGTATGAGATCGCTGTAAGGACCACTGAGAACAAAGAACGTGGAAAGGAAGCAAAATTTAACATCCTCCAAGTGACACAAAACATCTCCAGAATGAGAGATGCTTGGGGGAAATAACACATATTTCTGTGTATGCTTTCATATAAAGCTACTGCAGTAATATTATGTAGCTCTGTAGATGAAGGGATCCTTGGCTGCTCTGAACGTTGGCTCCAACTCTTTCTGTAACAGGCGTATTTTTAATGGAGTAGTTCACAATAGGTGTACCTCCATATTATACCCTCCTTCTCATCATCATCGTTTAAGAAGTGAAACACCTTCCTCAGAGTGCCTGACTTGTTGGTCTTCTGTCATCCTAACCACATGCTCCATTCACAGAAGCTGTACTTTTTCTTAGCTTTTTGCAGTTAAAATTATTTTCATAGGAAAAAAACTTTTACCCTTTATAGCCACACCTTTATTTTCCACATCCTCAGTTTAGTAGTAGTCAATGTTCCTAGATACCTAAAGATGTAGGTATCTAAAAAGATGTACCTCCACGATCCTTCTAGATTTAGTTTAACCTTCACTTTTTTTTTTTCAGTCTTATTCTTTAAGTAATACTTGCTAATTTGTTAGGACCCCAAATTAGTTAATAGTTAATTAGTTATAGCTAACTTAGGTAATAACTAAGGATTGCACACATCTGCTTCATCATACAGTTTCACTGACCACACGAGTTCTTTGATTTCCCTCCTACTGGGACTTCACGGTACCCAAGTTAAGTACTGTGAGAGAATCTGAAGGCTTTTTATCACTAGTCATCCTCCTCCTGTAGCTGTCAAAAGTGTGTTACATGTTTTGTATTTCAAATATGATCAGAAAAATATCTGAGTTGTTGAGTGAAAAACCAGGGTACGTTTCTTGAGGTAAGCAATATGAAGCAAGCAGGAAGGGGGATTTTTCCATTAACACCCCAAATACGCAGAGAAATACGCAGAGAGGCTG
Source organism: Calonectris borealis (assembly GCF_964195595.1). Lineage (NCBI taxonomy): Eukaryota > Metazoa > Chordata > Aves > Procellariiformes > Procellariidae > Calonectris > Calonectris borealis. Next base: position 12,838,626 of record NC_134328.1, on the reverse strand, counting down.
GCTAGAGCTCACCTGACCTAATAAACTGAGCCCTTGTTTCACAGAAATACCTCTCTCAAAACAACACTGCTCATATCCTTCAGTACCTCATACCAATCCTAATCTGCTCCCAGTTTTGTGGCAAGAAATGTGATTGTTAGTTTAAATAAATAAGTAAAAAAAAATGTGCAGCATTTTCTGTCTGTGAGGCCCAAACTCCCACAATTCCTTTTTCTTCCTCTGACTGGCAGGGAGTGCTGTTAGTAAGTTAGAACGCAAATACACTGAGGTAAATCCCAAAAGGCAGAGCAGCTGGAAAATACGGATGAAAGGAATCAAATGGTAGTTTTTTCAAACTAAAATTCAGAGTACTTATTGCTAGCTTCTGAAGCCACCACACCACCAAGAACACACACGCTAATGCATGTTTCTACCACTCTCCACAGTGTGTATAGTTCAAAATCCACTGCTGGTTTAAAAACAAATAAAACAAAAACCTGGGGGAAAATAAACACATGGTGTTAAAATTTAAGACTGATGAAAGTGACTGTGGTTTGACAGCCCTTAAGACTGTTTATTCTTAGAATTAGACCAACATGAGCAGCAGTAGTGAGATTTCACGACACTAGCTACTAGTGTGTCTCATCCCTGACCCCATGTTCTGCAGGGCCAGCTCCTGCAGTGACGTGGGATTTTAGTCTGCAGAGCCAAATCATTTCAAGTCTTTCTGAGAATACTGCTGTTAAGACATCAATACTGTGAGTACTGTAAATAGTACTAGCTTTACAGGAAGACTAAGACGGTATATTCTACTTTTAGACTGTGGAGGGCATGCAAGCTGTGCACGTTTCAGATGGTAAGACACTGAAAGTGTGAAGTCAGTACACGATTTAAATATGCAATCAGAATAACTGTGTTTGAATAACAGGCCTAAAAATCAAATCGGTTTGTCTGTCATAAAACATAACAATAACAGCATAATCCTGTTACTATGTTCAGTAAATCTATTTGAAATACTCTCCGTTTGATGTGAAGATTTGTGCAGCTTCTTAACACCAAAGATCCTCCAATTTTTAGGATTACAGATATTTACAATGTCATTTAAATTTTCTCAAAAATTTGTAACTAAAAAAAAAAGGAAAAAACTAAAAGGAATTGATGGAGATAAGGAAGATGATCTACTTTATACTTCGTATTTTTTCTGCCAGTGAATATAATCACAGATTCCATAGCTTTAGTTATTTTAATTGTTACTAGCTTGTTAAGATTTTTCTTTTTATCCTTCAACATTCAGGCTACATTAGGACATACAGTGCATATACATAGTCTAATCTTGGTAGCATTCACACATGTAAGACAAATAGATTTCAGTGAACATGTAAAGTCTGCAAAATGCAGGGCAAACTTCATTCAGAAAAATAAAATCCACTCAACAGAAGATTCATCACTTCACTTTTGGCACTTGGTTCTGATGGTTAACCATGCGCACTGTTTAACCAACAGATCAGCTTCCTTATTTGAACTGCCTGGCTTGTAGCCACTGTTTTATCATCATGCCTTTGGCTAGCAGGTATTTTCAGTCTGATATATTAAGATTATAAGCGCATGCTTAATTGTTTTGCTGAACAAGAGATCTTTAGTTGTGTATTTTTACTTCCAGTAATATATGGGACATCACCTACACTTATCTAATGATGAAGGTAATTCTCAAAAAATGGGGTAACTGTAATACTTTATAATACCACTTAATATCCGTAAGGATGAAAAGTATTTTAAATTACATTATATGGGCTTCTGTTCAACAAAATTCAATCATCAATGAGATGCAGGTAACAAAAAGATGTTATGAAGGAAAAGTTAACCAGCACAGCATACAGTTAGAACAAGAGTATCCAATTGGTTGTCTTAAGTCTTCTCTTTCGTAACAACATCCCAAGACATCACTTCCTCTCTATATATGAGCAAAACTATGAGTGAAGCGATGATAGAGTATAGATTATTCCCATTCTAAGATGACTTTCTGATGGTGACCTAAGCCAGTAGTGAGCAAAGATCATTAACTTATAACTGTTAGAGAGCTGACTGTATGTGGAATCAGCTGCTGTTGTCTGTGAGTCTGGTAAGTCCTGGACCCCTAACAGACCCATTTGTCAGCACTTTCAGGAAAGACCAAAAAAATGAAAGTGTATGAAAAGCCTTTCTCACCGCAACAGGTGGTCACATTAGGTCAGGAAAACAGATTTCTACAGGGGAACTATCTGGAACAATCTAGTGCTAAATTTTGATGGCCACTTAGGAATATCTGACTTGCATATGTTACAGAAACAAATTTCTTCTTTATTAAAGTGACAAAACAGCACATCCTTGTAGTGTCAGCCTGTGACCACACAATGTGAAACACTCACCATATCCTCTACTAATATATCCCGTGGAGCAAAGCAACAGACTGCAAGTCTGTGCATGCCCTTGTCCTTCCACGGAGGAAACAGAACATGTAAGTACAGAGGATCAGAGCTGCAAACACAAGGATGTTAGATCAAATTCTTCCTTTCGCTCTGTCCATCCAATTCTACTGATTCAGAAATTCATGTAATGACAGAACTCTTAGATCATCATGTAAGCTGGTCTTTATAACATGGTCACAGAATTTCACTCAGTTAAGCCTCTTTTGAGCGTAATAGCAAATACTGAAATTAGACATGTCATCTAAAAAAAAACCCAACACTTTTGCTTTGATTTAGATGCTTAAAGCAATAATAATTTTTGGTGATTAGTCTGAGTGAGGAAATAACTTTACCATTGTGGATCTACGCTAACTCTCCTTTGAAAGTGTCTGGATTATTGCCATAAATTCCCGTTATACTTTTATTTTAGAATTAAAGAGTATCTGATATTGTGTCTTCACGATAGTATCATTTTCTTACAGTTGTCACCTTTTAATCTTTTACTAATCATTCTGAGCATCTCTAAAGCTTCACACAGAAACATTAATGTCATTAATTGAACCACATTTTGCTGTTGGATGCACAAGCTCAGTTCATATTGAAATATAGGACCCCTTTAAAGAAGTGCAGATGTAGAAGAAGTCTTGCCTATATTTTCTTCTTTAATTTACAGAATTAAGTATCAAGTCGTGGCTGTATTACATTAGTGGGTACTGTTTAAACAACAATTCATTCATTCTTCTTTAAAATGTGTCTGTAGCTATAGATCAAGATAAGCATAATTAATCACTTGACAAAAAATACACTGCAAACTAATTCCTGAATAATCAATCTTATCAGTAAGAACAATTTACTAGCTTTTAATTATCTTTGTTATGCAACCTTTGTCTACACCACATAATTGCATTACTCTATTCTGACTTACCTGACTTTCTTTAGGTTGTCTTCTTTTCCACTTAAGGCTCTCGTTGTTCCCAGCATAAGAGACTTACTATGTCAAAATAACACTGGTGTGCTTAGTGGTCTGGACTAACAGCAGTGGTTCATGGACAAGTATAAAGCAATACTCAAACATATGTGCAGAGATAATTTCTCATTTAATTGGCAAAAGCTGCAGAGAGTCAGAGGCTGCATATTCTGCTGTTTTGTGCTTTTCTACAACTGTCACCCTGCTGACCTAAGTGGTTTCTCAGCAAGGATAGGAATAGACCCTCTATCGTGACTCTGCCTCCAACAGTTTCAATAAAAACTTTAACCACTTCTCCAGAAAAGGAGGGGAGGCCATGACCAAGATTTGTTTTGAATATATTACAACAATGCTTAACAGCATCTTCCATTGGGAAAAGCAGGGGGAAGAAACCAGAGGAGGAAGTAAAGTTTGTCTTTGAAGTATGGAGGAGAGAGTAACCTGGAAACAAAATATTAAGGAATTTGTGACGGGAATAAGAAATGATAAGTGAAGAACATAAGTCAGGAGAAATATGAAAGGAAAAAACAATAAAAAGCAATTGTAGTGTTTGATGTAGGAAATAAAACCAAAAAAGATGTGATAAGTAAATAAGCAGGAAAAAGATCAGAATCAGCACGTCAGGAAAACTTCTCCAGTCTTTAACACCATCTTTCTGGCCTCCCATCGTGTCTATGGTCCTCAAAGTTGCATTTGAGCCAAATTTTTAGTAAATATGAAAACTTTCAACAACATGCGTATAACAGCAACGTAAAAGCCCCATTTACATACAGCCAGTCTGTACAGATCCAGTGGTTACTTCCATTTAAAAGAAGTAGCATAATTTTCTTAGGATATTAAATTCCACAAGCAGGCCTGATTTCTCTCATTCTCATCCAGAAGTACCTTTTGACTTACTAAGACATTGTTCCAGGTGGGACACGAGGCCAGAATTAGTGCCTGTTCATTCAGACGTGTGATGTGAAATCTTAATCCTGCCTCTGTTGCACTGAACATGGTCCAAAATGTCTAGTATCTGCCTACATACTTGTTTCAGTGACTAAGCATTCCTAGGAAGAATCCTAGGACTTTTGAAAATTGAGACTGCTCTCTTTCAGCTTAGAGGGAGATTTGTACATCCACCTCACCTGTAAACACAGCTTTTCCTTTCACTGCTCACCTTGCTGGCTCAGACCAGGCAAGTGCCCAGAAACAGCTAGAGGAGCAGGACGGCAAGGCAGCCCAGTTCAGACACCCGGCTCTGCCAGCCAAAGAGCACCACTCTCTAAACGCCGCAGCCGGCCAACTTTGAGAGGACCTCCTTTCTCCAGTTCTAATGAGCACTTACAGATTCCAGAAAATTCAGTTCCTACTGGACTAATTCCCCTGCTTTCCACCATTATCCACTCCCTATTTATCAACCCCAGAGGCCCCCCAGCATCCTGATTAACCTAGTTCCTACAGCGTTATTAGGTTATACAGGTTCATGTCTTTGGTGCAGAGTAGCTAAAATGTATCATTCCGTGTGAATATTTAATATTCAAATTGAATATTGAAATTGAATATATTCATTCTACAGCTTGCATAGAAACGTCCAGTCAAATGGCATAAAAATTATGTGTGATAAGAATCAGAATCTCCTAGAACTCACGTCAAATCGTCACAGGCTAACCTATACACTGGACAGAGGGGGTAGACTTTACATATCTGAGAGATTTGCTGTTATTTTATGTACAACTGACTTCAGTTAAGAAAGTGGAGACTTATAGCCCCAACTCTTTAGTATTTGGATTATTATACGTACTTCATTGCTAATGCTATAGGTATCATGAAAATGTTATGTATCTCTATTCTCTATTTTTTGTTCTTTCTTTGGTGGTCTTTACACAAAACTTTCAGGTAGGAAAAAATTCTCCACATCACTGAATTAATGCACACCATTAATGCACACTAAATACTTTTCCCACTGGAATGAAAAGTATAATTTCTGTAGACTTAAAACAGGATATCCTTAAAAAAAAAAAGTGTGTGTGTGTTTAAAATTAGCAGAATTCTATTTATTCAGTGTGTAGAGGAAAAGGAATGTCATTCCCCCATTTTCACTGGTGAGCTCTGACTTAAATATACTGAGTCATAAATATTTGGCTAAAATAATTCTAAGTAATCCTGGGGTGGATTAGTGCAGGTATGGAACTCAAAGAATTGAAAGACTTGTGTGAATACTTGATACTAACAGGTTGGTAGAAGTTCAAAAGACTTGTCATCAGACATGGCCTCTAGCCAGGACACAGACATGAATTTACAAATTAAGTGCCCTAAACCCCATTTGACTTAACCTATCTTACGGCTACTTTCTATTTGTCTATTCCTTTTGTTATTATAATCTGATTAAAAGCTTTGCAATTGATTCAAAGGCAGATCCAAGTTAGTACAAATGTTCCCAAACTAGTCAATGGAATACTTGATGGTGAGTGTAGAAGTTCACAGTCATATAGTCTCAAGATCTTTAATTCATGAAGTTCATCAAGAGAAATCTGGTTTTAGGTTCATCTGATCTCCTGATTATTTTTCAATGAACTGATTGCTGTGGTTGCTACAGGACTGAAACCTATTAGCCTATGAAAATCTTTACAAATCTTTAAGACTGTTTTAGTTACTCAGGGAGACATGATATATACAATGGTCTAGGAAAAGGAGGCCTCTAACCTTTAGGATGTAGGCAAAGTGTCATTCTTCCTGGATGAATTCTTTTCATTAAGTGCTGTTAGTACCAGACCCTGTTTTTCTGCATACGTGCTCACCCCCACTGATCTGTGTGAAACCCAGAATTTCCAATTCATGGGAAATGTTGTTTTCAAAAATTGTTTTTATGATGAGTTGAAACAAAAACTTATGTTCTCCATTCCCATAAAACATAATTGCAGAAGACGTTCTTTTGTAACATCTTAAATCTGGTATATTGAGGTTTTCAAAAATTACTATTTTAATGTCAAAGTATTTTTCCACATGATTTTTTATCAAAAACATGACAGTTGCACACACACACTATTCTTCCCTTCCCAGTGAGTGGTTTATTAGAAACACATTTCTCCTAAAAAATAACTACTTTTTTCCCCCTGGCCAGTTTCACTCGGGCTATACACAGTACCCACGTGCTGCGTACAGCAAGGTACACCCGTACAGCCGTGCCGCTACGTGTGTGTAGGTACCGGGAATCTGCCGGACTGAGGCGGCTGGGACTGCAGGCACGGGCCCGAGGCTCTCCTTGGCTCATCAGCACCCCGGCGTCCCTCCGCCCGGGCCACCCAGCGACACCCGGCAGGTGTCGAGGCGGCGGGGGAGCGGCACGGCCCGCCACGCCACCGGGCTCGCTCCGCTCCCTGGGGGCTCGGGAGGCCCCGCCAGCAGCGCCTACCCCAGCAGCAGAGACCGGGCTACCGGCTACCCGGGCAGCGCGGCGGACGCCTCTCGTCCCTCCCTGACCCGGGCGGCGGACGGCTCCGCCTTCAGCCGGGCCCGCGGCGCCCCCGCCCGGCCTCTCCCTCGGGGTCCCCCGGGGGCGGGCACGGAAGCCCCGCCCGTTACCGCCCCGCGGCAGAGGCCCGTCCGCCGCACAGCCCTCGCGGCGACCGGCGCCGGGCGGCCCCCTCGCCTCCCCCTGCCCGCGAGGGTCGCTCCCTTCGCAGCCCGGCCCGCCATTTCGCGTCCCGCCGCCCGCCCGCACTCACTCGGGGGTGTTGATCCAGATGATGTCGAGGTGGCAGTAGTAGACGCACTCCTTGTCCTTGTAGGTGTAGCAAGTGCAGCGCCGGGCTCGCCTTCGCAGCGCCCCGCCGTCCACCTTGGCCCTGCCGCCGGCCGGCAGCGCCGCCGCTTCGCTCTCCTCCCGCTCCTTCTGCCCCAGCGCCGCCGAGCGCGGCTCGCCGCCGGCCGGCAGCGGCAGGGAGCGAGCCCGGGGCAGCGCGGACCCTGCACCGCGGGAAGGAAAGAGCAGCGCTCAGCTCCCCCTGCGCCACCCCAGCGCCCCTGCCCCCGCGCACCCCCGCCCACCCCCACACGGGGAGTAACCCCCCGTGCCTTACAGCCCCTTTTGTAACAGGACCCGAACCATCACCAGGCCCTGAAAAGTTTCAGGGCTGTTAAAAGCACCGTTATGTTTACATTTACTGCAGCATGGTGGGGTGCACCAGTAGCACCCGCAGGCTTGGGGTGCATCGGTAGCGAGTGTTTTGTTTTAAACCTACGGACGTCTTTGGCGTGTAGTTATTTACCACGCATGGGAGTGGGCTATTGCTTACAGCCTTTTGGAAGAAGAAGAAAAAAAAGAAAACACCACCCAGCCTTTCTTTGTGTGCATGCGTGGAAGTGGCTAAGAAAGAAAGAAATTCACGTTACCTGCAGTCGACGTAATTGTAAGTCCAAAGAGGAACAATAAACCCAGCTCCATTAAACCCAAATTGCACGCTTGTTAACTGCAGGCAAAGGTGAACTGCAGGGGCGACTGAACCGTTCCAGGAGGAATCACCTCAGGTTGGAGGCAGGGAATATCCTGAGGCTGGCGGCAAACGCTGCTCCCCAGAGTTAGTTCCCACACGGAGGTGTGATTAGTGGTTCTCCCTTGCAGTTATTCTCCTCCAGTGCAGAGTTAGTCCTGAAGGGGAGAGTGTTGTCAAAAGAAGGGAAGATCCATCGCTTGGCTTTTCCCACACACACCTCCCACCCCACCCCCAAATCTGATCAGAAACCGGAGCTGCTGTTTTCCAGCTGCAGACGCCTCCCACCCGCGGACAGCTGCCTGCCTCTGCCTCCCCCTCCCACGGCCCACGGCCCGCGCTCCCCGCCCCCGGCCGCCCCCCGCTTCCCACCCCGCGCAGGTAAAAGGCCGGGATGAAGCAGCACATCCTCCCCTGGAACAGGAGGCACAACCCCTTTGTTATTGGCAATGCTGATCTTTGTTCATCACTTCTACATGACCTGAGCCTGTTGTTCTATGTGCAATTCCAGGAGGACAGAGGATCGCTTGCGCGATAAAAATGCAAAGTTTTGACTCAAATCGGGGCTACAGATTGGGAATTGTTTGGGGCTTTTTTTCCCAGGACTCTGCCAGTTCTTGTCCAGGTGAAATTAAGTCACCAATTTATTACTACTTTCTTTTTCCCCAGTTAATTATGAACACCTCTTTGCAGACAAACCTACCTAGAGTGCAAAATTTAAGGTAAAAGGGGATTTCATATTGTGTGAAATACCTGACACTTGTGCCTAGAAAAACACTCCTGCATGTGGCCCATTTGTTATCATAATATCAGCTATTAAGTGATAATAGGTAAGGGTTTAAGGGTTAAGGGAGTTGGCTATATCTTTTCCTACAGTAGTATGTGTAATATATCCTGTTATAGGAAACATATGTTGTACATAGCACGTGGAGAAAGGTTAGCAAATTTAATTGTGGCTATCTTAAATCAAAACATGATGTTTTATTTAAGAATGTTTCAGTACTAACAGAAAGAGCTGCAGCCAAACTTGCTTTTATGTATCACGCCAATTTGACATACTCACTAAAATCTTTTTTGTGAGTAGAAAACTAGTTGCAGGATCACTCAGGTTATGTTATCCGCAAGAGGAACGCCGTTCTCTACCACATCACATTCTTCTCCAGCCCTGCCCCCGATTCCAGTTTCTGGTGTGGACTATTCAGTAACACCACATACAGAAAAATCTCATTAAGATGTCCTGTTTTGTCAGTTTGTCAAACCTTGCCTTTTGTCAGTTTCTAAAGATTGAGAGTTTCGTGGGAGAACTTTAGTTGACCATATTCCCAGCTAATAACAAAAGCACGATGGTCATCAAAGACAGAGTAATAGCTAGAAAGTTCCTTTTTCTCAAGTTTTGCTGAGACCATGGCTCTCTGTGGAAACTTAAATTGCTTTTGTTTCGCACAGTTTGTGCAAATGACAAGACTTTGCAATATAGAATTGAAATGTCAGAAGCATTAATCATGCCCTATCTCCAAAACCCAGTTAGCAAAGACAAGATTTCAGTAAATTTCTAAGGTTTGTACCCACTGCAGTGAGTGCAGTTCATGAGGACATAGCTGCAAGTAGTTTGCTCAGGTATTGACAACATTCAAGTACTAAAACAGAACTGTGAAAGTACCTGATTGATTTTAGTTCTGCTAATTTTAAATAGTTTCACTGCAGTGACTAATGTTCTCATAGCTAATACAGTGGGGGGAAAATAGATCCTGTGTAAATTACTGAACTTAGTATTATATTGAAGTTCATGCTTGATCTAGGAAAGTAAGTGCTTACTTACCTTTAAGGATGAGTAACTGCAGTGACCTGAATGTTTATATAGTTTGCTCTGCTGGATTGTGGGTTTGTGTGTATTAAAGTCATGCTCTCCAAGCATCAGCAGAGTTACAGTTAGGCTTCACAGTTGTATAGCTGCTGTTATTTTGAAAAATACCATGACAAAACATCTCTGAAAAAAAGAATGTTTCTGAAGTTATTTCCATTTCTTATATAAGTAGAAAAATTAATTGCTTCAATCAGGAAGTTGTAGATATTGTACTCTGATACTGTTGGATACAGGATTGATTTTGACCAATGCTTATGATTGCATTTTAACTTATCTGAAAAAGGAAAAAAATAGAGATTTATTGTGCAGTTACTGTTTAACAGACTCTTCACTGCAGTGAGTAGGAAGTACTCGTTATATGTTGCTGGTGTGATAAGGCACAATGACATGAGTCCAAATTCTGATTTATGAATTTCATTTTCTTCATTGCAAATTTTTTTTTTTGTTAATAATGATGTAAAATTATTATGGTAACAAAAAGTTTAAAATGAGTAATATATAACTGTATCATACGTATAGGTTTGTTATGGCAGAAAAAGGTCATGTGTTGTGAATTGATTTAATGACATTTTCCTAAAAAATATTGTTCTATTTTTTTAAATAATATTTTGAAGGCCTCTTCTACATTGCTCTGCTTTTTCTTCTGTGTGCTGTTTAATCTCTGAAAAGCCAGGGGAGGCCATATCAGCACTGATACTGAGTGCTGTGTAAACAAAAGAAGCAATAAAATATATTCTGAAATTAGCTATCAGGGTTTAGAAATTAAGAAGGGCAAGGTTTTGGTCAAATGACCTCTTGTAAGCTTTAAAAGGACATAGACTCTACAGGAAGAAAGAGACTCTTATCAAAGGAATTAATACTTCTGGACATGGTGGGCCTGATTCTCATTTACATTGATTATCAAGTTATTTGTGTCACATATTACCTAATAACTTGAGACCTTTTTATTTAATAAATATAGCAGTCGCAAAACAAGAATGCTGGTTAAGCGAATAGCAACAAATAAATTTTAAAAATCCAGGGTCTATTTTGAGTTGGGGTAGTAATAAATGATGTCTGGATATTGGTGTCAGTGATATTAACATGTGATGCAAAATCATTTTATAAATCTATTTAAGCATTATATTTTCATTTGGTTAAAAAAAAAGAGTAGCAGCTATTGAGGTAGCTGGCATAGATTGGAAGCTAAGAGATCCAATTCATATTATTTTACAGCTTTTCCTTTAAAATTGTTTTCGCTTCATAGGTTCCTTTTTCTATTTCAATTTCAAGATCTTTAGGGTGGATGGGTACTTTGCAAAAATCTTGAGAGCCCTGAACGTGTGGAGTTAAGCCTTCTCTTTATACCTGCTAATCTTCCCACCTCCAACATACTCCTTCCTGCCCTTGTGCAGGAACAGCACAGCAGTGCTGTAAGAGCCAGCTATACTCTCCACACAGTGGGAATTCCCCTGTGCTAGGACACTTCCTCATTCTTAGGGCCACCCAAGCAGCTTAAGGAAGACAATCAGCAGATCTGCCCTGTTGCCAGGTGTAAATATTGTATATTTGAGAACTTCTAATGACTGAAGGGAGAATATATCTTAGAGATGAGGTCAAGGCTGAAGGAGTCCTGGAATGTGGAGCAGCTGAAACAGATGATGTTAAGAAAAGTAAGCTCAGATTCCAGATTTTATATTTGAAAACCCCGGGCTGCCATTTCAGTTAGGAACATAATCTTGGTTTTGTTTAGTACTTCTCTGCCCCTTGTATCCCTACTTTATAAATACACTTATGCGATTGTGAAGCAATCAGAGACCCTAGCAGTAATTCCATAGCATTTAACCTTCATCATACAGGTGACTACACAAAATAGTTATGAATTATAAAGAAGTTCCAGATGTGGTTAAATAAGGTTGGTTACTGAGAGAAACCACTTAAAAAGGTAACTTTCTGGGATATATTTACACTAGTAATAAAGCCTGTATTTAAAAGGTACGGTAGGGTTTCAGCAGCAGTGGAGAATTTTTTGGCACTGGTATCTATCCTCACAGCTTCACAGCAGGCCAAGAGGAAAGCCTCATTAATACAGATATGATACTAAGTAAAGGCAACCAGTCTATTTATTACACTTATAAACCATTCGTACCTCTTTTCCCACTCTCTTGCTTCCTTGATAATCACAATGTTCTTTAGCGTTGTTGAAAGAAAAGATCATACTAAGCTGCAAACTCTGTGTATTTAATAGCACACTCTGCATCACTCTCACAAAGCAAGTAACTTAATAGATGGTAGCTGATGTTTGAAAAAACGTGCTGAAATCAGTAGGTTCTCAAAAAAACCTTATCTTCTGATTATTATTTGTTACTTTTTGCTTGGGTTCTATAGCCAGAAAGCTGAAGTTAATCTTGTCTCCCCTCCTGTTAAAGACAGCCCTATTCAGAGCCCTTTGATGTCAGTGTAAAGAATCCCATTTTTAGTGGCCTTTGAACCAGATGTAGTAAAAGCGCAACTGAGCATTTTGTAGGGGTTGCAGTTGGGTAACTTGCTTAAAGGAGGAGAGTTCTGTTACTTATTTCTGTTTTCCCATTCTTTTTATTATTTTTAATATTTATATACCATTAAAAGTAATGTAGATACTTGGTAAACAGTGAAGAGACAAACACCTCTGCTCTGACCAATTATAATTTATTTAGATAAAAGCAGAGTAAAGAAGGTACTGTATGGCTGTTTTTCAGCCTTCATAGCAGTAGAGCAATAGCACACTAATTTAATGATTCCTGCTTGTTTCAGCTATTGTGAAATTTAGGAAGGAGTTTGCATAAGATAACGTATCCTGCTGTTGTAATATACTGGAGACAGGGCTGAGATCTCTGGATAAGGAATGCTGCAAAAATCCTAAGTGTTATTATCACTAGCCACCACTCTCCCCAGGATCTGAACCTGACCTCACTTCCTGGATCCAAACAATTTCTGTCTTTGTGAAAATAACAGGATTTTACAGGAAGAGAATTTTCTATAATTATTATGTGAAACAGTTCTTTTCCTCGACATTTATTCAGGTTTGGGCATGTTACTGAACAAAGAAAATTCCATATCAAAATATGATCAATCTGAACACTTCTTGTGTTTGTAAAGAATGGACGGAGAGCTGCCAGCAAATAAGAAGCTAGATATGGAAAACTGAGGTGGCTGTCTTGCCAAAAGAACTTAGCGCATTTAAAAATGAATAAGGCAGAGAGGCAGGCCACTTGGGAGGGACAGCTTGTTTCTGGAGGTGTGCTGGCAGGAGGAAGAAAGCACAAGTACCAAAGCAAATCAGTTTGGGCAGAAGCCAGTCTGGAGGGCGATGAGAAGAGGGAGGGAGCGGTGTGGACATATAAGGATTTTGGTTTCTGGCCTGGTTTTCCTTCCTCAGCAGCCTGGTAGGAAACTTGTGGTCAGTTGTTTGTAGTGTGAGTGACTGGGGAAGTCTGTAGTCCTGGGAGGAAAGGGAGGTGTACGGATAAGCTGGAGGAAGGTGGCTAGAGACTAGGTATGTCCTGAAGACTATGGCTGGCCCTCAGGCTATTATACAAAAAGTGAAATTCATGTGCTTCTCTGACCGCACTTCCTTGAGAGCTCCCCTTCTTGGAGTGCACTGAGCTGAAACCTGCCTGGATGCCTTTGAAGAGGGCGTTTTCTGCATTTGTTGGAAAGCCAAAGGACCAGAAACCCTGAATCGACTGTCCTGTCTGGAGCAGAATCTGCAGGGAAGGATACACTGGACTGCTGGAGAGGTGAGTGTCTGCCATTGCCATTGCTGTGCTCCTAGGAGCTGGATGGAGCAACAACATGAAGTGTACTGGGGTACTGCAATGATGCTGCTTTTTACGGCTCCCTTTGTCCAAAGATGTAGCAGCTTGGGTGGAATAAAAGCCTAAAGCTTGTGTTGCAAATCATGTGGTTCGTAGCCCCTCTGGCTGTGAAGAGAGCTTTACAACATCTGCTGGATTTTAATTAAGAGCATGGATTTTGCAGAAATGGTTGGCCTCTTTGTGTGGTGACAATTCCTGTTTGCCTAGTTAAGCAGTTTTGGGGCTTTTTTCTTAGTGTGACTTTGTGATGTGACATGCAGGTGATTGCAGAAGTTTAAAAAACCCTGTGTTGGACCATTGATATGCAGGAGCATCTTTTACAAATCTGTGGATGAGATGGGTGTCTTCTAACAGCCAATCTTGTTACATAATAAGGGCAGTCTGGACCAAAGCTTAATAAAGTGTGCAGTAGCAAAAAATGTGCACATCAGTAAAAAAACCTGATTTATTTTATATGATGTGTTCAGGTGGACAAGACTGTTAATGTACATGCAGCAGTCAGTATACTGTGTGATAATAATTTATTCACCTATATGAAAACCGAACAGGCTGGTCATAACTACTGTTATTCTGTGGCAAATCTCCTCTTCAAATTTGTATTTAACAACATTAGTAAGAGATTAATGTTTCTGGTGCTGCCTTGTAGTATAAATGAAAGTTCTGGTGCAGTTACCAGCTACTAATGAAGTTAGTGTCTCCTTACTGCAGGTTCTTGGTAAAACCAATTTTAAAGACAAGTACAGGTCAGACCATTTCTTTTTCTGGAGGATCCACAGCTGAGACTCATCAGTCTAGCAACAACCTTGACACCTTGTTTGAATATATAACCTTTCTTCTCCCCAAGTAACTTATCTCTCGCTAAGAAAAGACTTTCAGAGAGAAATAAACAAGTGTCTGCCTGTATGAACTAGTAAAGGGAAAATAAAATGAAAAATGAACCTGTATTATTTAAACAGTGTGACATGACAAACTGCAAGTGCTGCTCACACCTAGCCCTCTGAGAGCAGCTTTCTGTGTTGATAAGCTTTGATTGAACCTGAACCTTTGGTTACTGAACCTAGCTTTATGAATACATTCCATTTTGCAATGGCATGATATTATAATCCTCCAGATTTTCTTCAGACCGTTTGTTGGGATGAAATCACGCAAATGTCTGAACAGAAAGAAAGGCCAAGTTGGGCATCAGTGTTGTGAGTGATCTGACTCTCAGTCCTCTGGGAGTATTCAAGTTTGGTGCAGAGGCTGAGTAGGTTAAATCATTCTAGTACCTAGAAAGACTGTGTGTTGGGGGATCAGGGCGCTGTAGCATGAAATCTGGGGTAACAACTGCGGACTGTCTGTGCAGGTTGCGTGGCCTAGGGCTGGTGCAGGTTTAACTAAATGAGGTTAAGGAAGCTTATGCATTGCCAAAGTGTATCGCTATACTTTAACCCTTTCTGCAGTGCACATAGGGTGCACAGCTATTTTTGTGCATTCTAAAAATCCACTTAGGTGTGCGTTACAGGCCTAGCACATCTTATGGCAAAGAGCTAATTGCCTTTCAGATCCAGATAACCGTGTCGTTTTCAGCTTGAGATGCTGCTGATAAATAACAGATGGCACAGATATCCAAGGTAGTCATAGTTATGAAATTCATGTTTGTGGCTATGTTGTGTTTAGTCTGATTTGTTGGAAGAACAAGAGTTGCAGCATCCTTCTTGATGGTTCAAAAGGAACAGCTCTTTCCAGAAGAGGCAAAGTCTGCAAAATAAACTGTATACAGAGTTACAAGATGAACATACGCCTAATGTAACATGGGAATTCTTAATGTGTTTAGCTGTTCTCATTGACATGGTTGTACTTATTCTGGAGGGTCTCAACCTCACATTCAGTTTAATAACATAAGCCTGGGAATAATAGCAATGCAGTACTTCAGACACAGAGGACTTCTGTACATTTTGTACATATATTATCTTCTCTGTGGTTGAAACATCAGTATAGGAAGAGAGGTAGAGGAAGAGTAAGTGCACCATACAACCTGCATGTAAGTTTTGAATGGAGCTGATGTAGCTTTTCCCTTTCTCACATTTTCCACAACTGCATCTCACCCTACCTTATCAGGGTTGGTAAAGCAAGTGCTAGTAAATCAGATTATAAGAAAGGAGTGGGTGCCAAAAGAATGTTCTCCCCTAGCTGCTATTCTTATACTGGGGCATTAACCAAAATAGGACAGGGAAAGTAGCAGTGTTTTGTGGGAAAACAGATAATGGGGAAAAGCCAATAGGCAAAAGAAGGGGAAAAGAGAAAGTCAATTAACTCACTTTTCACAGAAGTATCTTTTCTATGTAAAGACAACAAAAGGAAAAAGAAGGAGGAATAAACAAAAAATAAAAAAATACAATAGGAGACTTAATGGGGGAAGTAGAGAAAAGGAATAAAGAAACAGGGTAGAGGAAGAAAATGAGATGCTAATCTCTTTCCAAGGGTCAAGTATATCCCTCTAACAGTTAACATGGCTAAGATTTTGTTTCTGCTTTTTGCCTCTGAGTGCTTCTTAAAAGCAAATAGCTAACCAGGCACCAGGCTGTTTAGATTAGTTGATTGTCGTTTGAGCTTCCTAGGTATTATGCTATTTCCCTGGCAAAAATTCTTCAGCTGCAAACGTTTTCAGGCCATGGTTGTGTTGTTAAGGTCATGGAGAAAAGAGACAATCTGAGATAATTTCTTAGTACAGTGTTACTTTTCATCTATTTTAGAAGATACATTGTGGTAAGTATTGAAAAGAATATTGAGGCAAACTACAACAAAAGGCAAGTTCAAAAAGCTATTTTATTGATTGAAAGGCTTGATGAGGGAGGGAATGAAGAAGGACTGGAATTTGTACAACTCTTGTTAACAGTGTGGCTGCATTCTTTTGTCAGTATTTTAATTGACTTTCACTTCTAAGGAAACGATGATGCTTCAAGCTGTTCTCTGAAGTCTGGATATACCTTGCTGAACTAACGAGGCAGAATGCATCGCAGCTGTTAGCAAGGGTTGCATGTGTGTACACACATTTGTACTAGATGAACAAAAGAGTTGTGATCTTATTTTTCTCACTCTGAAGTGCAATTGCTTCTATGCCTTTTGAGTTTTGAAGAACAGCACTTCACACATTAGAAGGGCTACTTATTTCATAATAATGAAATCTATTATCCCTGGCTCTGAAATAATTTATTGTTGTTTTGATGTTTTTCTCTTCTACTGTTTTATGTTTTCTCAGACTAAGAATAGAGAAGTAGGAGTCGGACTTTCTGCTTTTGATATTTGCAATTTTGCAAGTGAAGATTGACCTAATGTCTATACCAGTTAAAGTTAGACTGGTAGTGACTATCTGTTGTAATGATATATAGCTGAAGAGGATGCAGGACACTTACTCATTTTGTGATGAATCAGAATCTAGGGGCAAGGATTTTATATGTCCATCATTGTCATAATCGTGATGGGCAGAAATTCAGTGTCTTACTATAAGGTAGCTGCAAAAAGGATGATGGGGATTATTATAGGCTCCAGTTAAATAGCATAAATATAAATTGAGTAATGACTGTCAGTTTTTCACTGAATAGTTTTTCACTGAATCTAATAGATGTCTGATCAGATAGAGATTCATTCAGATAGCTTTATTTGCTTTTAGTTACTTGGTGAAAAGATGCATGAGTTACTAATAAATTATAACTAACTATTGCTTTAATGTATTTGCTTCAAATAGTTTATATTTGGGATTCTGAAAATGCACCAGGACCTTAAAATTTGCAGAATCTAATAAAAATGCTAAAAAGGGTTGGCATCGAGAATAAGGAGATGTGAGCAAGTAAAGATAGTTACATTGCTGGAAACTGGCCACCCAAGAAGATCTGGCAGAGAAATAAAGTATTAACAGCGTTATTAATCTACTGAGTTTTACTGCCAGTAAAATAAGTAGAGAAAGCAAGATGAAGGAGGAGAAGTTATAAGGCAGCAACAAAAATAATGTAACAAATTTACAGTTGCCAGAGGTGTTATGTTTGTGGTTCCTGATACCAAATTGTGAGTGTACACAGGGACAGTAGCTATGCCAAATGTCCAGATATTGCAGTGTGCAGGGGGATAAAGGGCATAACACTGTTTAAACTCAGTATGCTTCTCACATGTAGTAAATCCCCCGTGATTATTTATTGCAAGAATCAGAAGCCATTTGTCATAGGTTTGGAGGGAGGGATTTGAATGCTGAGTTAATTGAATGCATTTCTTCTACTCTTACTCTGCAGAGTTCCAGTACGATGGCCCTGTGCCATTGTTACTTCTTGTGTATTTTTCCAAAAATTAAAAGTTGTTTTCCTGATATTCTGGATACATTTTTTTCAGACAAACAGTTCCTGTAATTTCAGAATGTCTCAATCCATTGAGACTGTCATTCATGAAAAGTTTGGGTCACAGTTCAAATTGTTTCTAAAACCCCACTTCTTTCCAATCCAGCACCACTCAAGGCAATGCCACATCAGGCATTGGAAATCTCCATTGCACTTTCTGCATGTATTCACATCAATGCTTTGGCAGAAACATGTTAAGCTTTAATTAAAGGGTATGTTTTATTTCTAATGCATAAAGAAAATTCTGCTCTAAGTCTGTGGTTTTCTATTAAGGTTCAGATTTAGTTGCCAGTTTTCAGTGAACTTTTCTTTTATTCACTATTTTATTTTGCTGCTCTTGCAACACTGACACTCAACTCACTGACACTCAACTTCCTGACACTCACCATGACTTCACAGCTAAATTATGATCAATATGAATTTTTCAGTATGTGCTTTACAGAGTTAAAGAACATTTGGCTACACAGGCCTCCCTGAAAATGACATGAAGCTATTTTATTTTTTATTTTATTTTATTTTAATGTTTGTTTTGTAGCATCAACTTAAAGGGCCAAAACAGAAGAAGGATGTGATTGCTAGATACACCGCATGTGCATAGGAAGCAGTTCCTACCTCCTCCATTCCGATTGTTCCTGGTCAAGACAGTAGGTTTGCACAGCTGGAAAACTGAAGGCAGTGATAGGTCAGATGATTTAGAAAAGATTGACTAAGAAAGGAAAATCCTGTGAAGCACATTTGCCTGACATCAGATAGAATAAATAACTGACAGTAACTTTTTTTTATACAGAACGTGTTCAATACGAGCAGTGTCTAGCAGTCCCTCTTTATTACACAAAGCATGACGAAGCCAAGTGCAATTAAATCCAGAAACTGATCTATCCGCTAGAAAACATAGTCTGTCCAGGATATGGCCCAGGCTATTCCACATTACGTGGTCTGGGAGAGGAGGGAGAAAAAAGCTAACACATTTTTGTGATTTCAGATCCTACTATAGATACGTTAGGGCTCCTATAGATGGGTTAAGAAAGGATGCAGATTCCAGACAAAAGGCCCAAGTAAATACAACATCTGGGACAATAACTTCAACGCAGAAGACTGTAATAAAAATTCATATCTGTGGGGGAAAAAAACATATATTTTTAAATAAATAGATAAGACCTATCAACAAAGTTACATGTAGCTAGAATTTTCTAGAAATATGAAAAGCAGAATAGGAAAAAATTGTTTGGAAAAAGAGAATAAAAACAGATCAGCAGGAAAATTGAAGCTTAGTACATTAGCTGTCAGAGAACCATCATTCACTTTCTGATTCCTCAGAAGCAGAGGGGGACACAGTGTTTTCCTCTGTTGCTTCACCTTCTTTCCTCTCAGTAAAAATCTGTTGTTTAGTTTGAAAATTCACATCTGTTTTGTACAAACTGCATGAGTATTTTAAACTTCAGCTCTAAATGCTATTAAGACATCATTTGCTGCTCACAGTATGGTTTATAATTGGGATCACGTACTCCCTTCTTGAATCAGGAACTGAAGCCAGGATTCCCTATCTCGATAATTATCTCAGAAATCAGTGACAAACTGAGTCTCATCATCTGTGAGCTGGGCTCTGTCAAGGGTGACAGACTGCTGGTCGCTACCAGTTACTACGTAGCTCAGAAGGAAGAGGAATGTGCTGGGAATCCAAAGGTACCAGCCTCTAGAGGGCGGGGGTGGCATAACAGATTTTTTTCTTTTAACTTGTCTGTCTGTAAGTAATTTTTTTGTTTTCAAAACCTTCCTTACTTCCCTTTCCCCAAACTAAGTTAAACCCAAGCAAGCATCCTGTTTAAAAGTAAATAAATAAACAAAATATCTAGCTATGTAATCAAATCTCAAGTATGTTGCTTATGCAAGTGATCTGAACTAAGTCAGCATGAAAAATCCAGAGTTCTGGTATTTTATCCCCTTAAGATCTAGGTTTTGATTTTAAAAAAATCTTTTTATTTTTTGGTTTGTTTTAGACACCTCTGAAAAACAGTTGCTTTACAGATATAGTGCCTTTTGAGGATTATTTTCTAACTTTCCTCCAATACTACAGTCTCCTTCTGTCTTTGGGGTGTGTATCTAGCCATTTCTTTTTTCCTCTCTCTTTCTGTTTCTCAGGATTACTCATAATCTCTTGGGTGTATAAAGCATGTCGAGGTTGTTTTACTGTTCAGAAACTGAAGATACAGCAATATAGGGAGCTGAACCAAACCTTTTAGGTTTAATTCTGATATAAATTTTCCATTATGATTTAGGAAGTCACCATCTCTTCCTGGTAGTATCTGACAAGCTGGGCAAGTGGTGTTCTTCAGGCCTGTCTATTTAGGTTATAAGCTGTTTGAGGCAAATTCTCCTCGTCTTTTGTGTGAGTACTGCCTCGGTGTTTGCATTTTGACTGAAATACACAATATGTAATGGTAAGTCCCTCTAGTAAGCTCCAGCTTTGATTCCTAACGACCACTGAAGATAGGCTGATTATTTCCCATCTCAAAGAACTAGATCTTAAGTAAGCCAAAAAGTTGAAAAAAGCTGCATCTTGCATAAGCTTTAGTATTTCGTTTCAGTGATATTTTGAAAGCTGAATGTTTTGTTTGAGATGGATGTTTGGAGTTAAAATTCAGTGGCCTTACAGAATAAAGGCTCTGTATTTGGGGCGTTTGAAATGTGTGGTTGGTTTTATTTTCCTCTTAATTTTTGTATGCTGGCTGTATTTACATTTTATGCCCAGATGGTTTTCTTTAACGTCTTAGTATGACTTACATGTAACATCTTGCACCAGCGTTGTTTTCTTGATTTATGCCTCTGTGTTTGAATAGTTTGAAAACTTTGTTAGGGCACCTAATGGGGAAACTGCTTTTTTAACACTGTGGATGGCTGTTCTCTATCAACAGAAAACTGGAAACTTGTGGTTTGTGTGCGAATTGTTGGACAGCATTATGTCATGCTGTTTTTTTTTATTTTATCCTTTAAAGAAGCCTAAAACCTTTACCCTCAATTGAAAGAGCGTTCTTTCTTAGCACATTAATAGCTCTGGAATTAAGGATTAAGTAAATAATTTACATTTTTCATAAGGGATCATATTCTTCCCGTGTAATAAAATGCCATAGAAGATGCTAAGGCCTGTATGACTAAGATAAAGATGAAACTTATGAGCTGATACATGTGACATGAACTATTCATGGAAGGAAAATCCAGTGTTAGGTAGAACTAGAAATGCTCATTGAGTAGATAAAAAGCCTGCAAATACTGCTGGCTATAACCATTCTGTACACAGCATTATCTGAAAGAAAAGGTTGTACAGTAGAGAAATATTTATAGAAAATTTAAAAATTACTCTGCAACCTGATGTGCAAGTCAGATGTCCTGCATTGTAGCAGATAATTTTGTTCTATGAATAAAAGTACCTGCTTTGCAATGGCAGCCTAAAAAAATAGGATATATAGAAATCCGTAACGTGTTAAATTGAACTAGCAATTGAGGGTATTCTCAAAACAAAATAACACAGGCTTCCTTCTTTCTGCATCTGGGGAGGGCCTGAGGGCTTTTGGGATTACTTAAAAGATGAAGTATAATTGTGAATGAAATTATGCAGCTGGCACAAGGAATTGATTTCTTATCAATTTTGACTAGGCCAGTTATAAAGTGGTTTAGCTGCAATGACTAACAAGTATTTCTGTTCCACTGTTGAACAAAATGGGCTAGTAATATTCTCAAACAATGGAGTTTACATTTTCTCTTGAAATGTGCTATTGCCAGAGTTCCATTTCATCCCCGTTTAGGTGAAAGAAGAATAGAAAAGCATCTCATTTTCGCATAATGTCAGTGTAATAGAAATTAGGCAGAGTACATCAAATTTACTGTAAATGTGCCACCTAAACTGGTGAAGTCTAAGTTACTTTATATTGGTAAAGTGAAGATATTAAAGCTAGCAGCTAGTTACACCTTGCCAAGACATTGAGATCTTTTCAGGGAGGCAGGACTTCTGTGCAATCCCAAAGAGATGAGATCTGTTAAAGTACTTATTGGTTACACAGAAAAGTACCTACTTCCTGTCTGAAAATCTTTCCATATACATTTGTTTGCATCTCACACCCCCTTCAGACAGTGCTTAAAGGAAAATATTATGCTAAATTCACTATGTTGGCAAAACGTAATTAGAAAACTTGAAAACCGCAGTTTTCACTAAATCATGATTTGCAAGTAATGTTCAATTTTGTAAGACTGCACTCTACGTTCAGACTCACTTTCATGTAAAACATACCAGAACATATCAACTCTACAAACAACCTGAAGCATGATCAGATCTGTAGCTTTGAGTCAAAGAACAAGTCTTATTTTCATTGACTACAACATTTATGTTTGCCAGGATCATACAATCCTGAAGACCATCATTGGTACAGTATAAATTTTTCTGAATTAATCTCATGACTTCATTGATTTAGTGGAAGAATTTAAATCCTTTTAGTCTGATAAAGTACTTATTAGGATTTCGTTGCTTGTAGAACTTCTTTATATTTGTGCTCTTTTGCAGAATAGCTAGTGTTCTCCCACAAAAAAAAAAAGACTTGTAGGCTTAGGAACCCTTGGAGCAATGTACTGCTTTCTGTATTTTTTTTTTGGAGTTGACTGTGTTTAATGCAGGCTTGTGGTCTGTTTTAAGTTGTGCTATCCTATGAAGCCTTTGTCTCCCAAATAATGTTATTTCTCCCTGCATTGCATAATTTTGATTTCCCACTTGGTGGAGAAAGGGAAAGAACCTGTGAATACATTTCAGTTCTGTAAGGCTCTTCTTAGGTGCTGCAAGCAAATGGCTACTTACATAGGCCACTCAGTTCTCTGGGAGACAGAGGAACGTCTTATCTTCTTGGTCTGATATTGCTCTGGTGCTCCGAGTCTCCTCCTGACACTGCTTCTACTGCCGCTGAGAGAAGGGCTTCACAAACCTACACTTTCCTATGTGTCTGGGCAATGTTCTTCTGAATTCATGTTTGTGGCTTTCCTTTATTTGCTGCTGATCTCGCTCCCATGCCCATTTTTCAGGCTGTTATCTCTGTTGGTTTCAGCACCTGCTCATCAGCTAATCCCCTGAGCCTCTGCCATCTTTCATAGCAAGGGAAAGCACCAAAGGTCTCTTTGATGCTCTCTGCCCTAAAAATGTAGCTCTTCAGCATTAACTCCCTAAATTATATCCATGGCTGAATAAGAAGGTTTTCTATTTGAACTTTGCTCCGCAGCTACATCCAGTCTTCCTTCAGCATCCCATTGCTTTGAATTCTTGTGCATCATTTCCTGCCCTGAATTCCTGTACTCCAGAATGACGCTTCCTCTCTTTGGTTGCTTGAATAACAGAGTTGTCTTCTGGCAGATAGTTATTGCTATCCTTCCTCTAGTATTTTTTCCACAATGACTCACAACCTAGCCATTTTCCTCCTCACCCATTTGAATTTGGAAATAAAGAACCCACAAATGAATTAAAACTCTACCTGACTGGGTGCCCTTGCTGCTTTTTCTTCAATTCCCTCAAGTATGTTAACTTGGCAAGTGAAGAGGGACTTGGTGAATTAGAGATTTTCTGAGTAAACTGGAAGCATACTCAGGCCTGAAATGTTGCGTTGAAACCAATCTTCAAGGATATGTTGGAAGTAGTCTGATGGCACAGCTATTCATTAAATGCTTTGAAATTCCTTTTTTTATCACTTGTGGAAGTTCCAGGGCTTCTCAACATGGCTTATTGGCTTAGGTCAGCTCCCCATAAGCACGACTAGACTCTGAATTGGTTTACTTCAAGCCAACTTGATATGTCTGTTCTGATCTTCCATGTTTCCAGTATTAACCCGAGTTAAGAGAGTTTGGACAGAGCCAGCTTAATTCTTCCTGTACGCAAAAGCATGTAGCAATGTCCACCCAGCATGTAAATGGAGAAAACCAGCATGTAAATGGAGCCAAGGGAAGTGAGAACAATGGAATGAAGTGGAAAGACATGTGGTAGTGAGAAATCAACATGTTCCTGAAAAGCCCTCCCAGAAGACGCAGTACTTGCTGTGAACAGACTAGCTGAGAAAAACTTGCTAAGTTTTATGTTTGTTTTTAGTAATAAATGTTTTAGATGTCTCCAATGAAACTACTTTATTAAAATATCAAATTGCAGATTTTAGAGTAGTAGAATGCATATAGTGAGACAAAAGAAGAGCAAGCTATAAACATGTTCTGCCACTGGTGTACATATATTAAAAAGACTATTTTTTTTTTAAGCAGAAGTCA
Organism: Calonectris borealis; assembly: GCF_964195595.1. Lineage (NCBI taxonomy): Eukaryota > Metazoa > Chordata > Aves > Procellariiformes > Procellariidae > Calonectris > Calonectris borealis. The sequence continues at coordinate 12,814,415 of NC_134328.1, read as the reverse complement.
GGCACTAGTTAAATAACTATTGCTCCTAACTGCCTTTTTTGGCTTTCTTTTCAGAAGATGTTTGAATCAAGGCATGTAGCTTGCTACTGTGTTATAATTTATGTAGATTATGGAAAATAACTGGAAGATCCATTCATGGGTAATTTAAACATATTCTTTTTTTCAACAAAGTTATCCGACACACTTAAAAAGAGGGAATTCAACATCCAAATTAACTGCCTGTTGGAACACTAGCCCTGAGTCTTCCCAGAAGAATGTAGAATGAATTTAACTTTTCAGGGGGCAAAGATATTTAAAGCAATACAAGCTATGTAAAGAGCTTAGGGATAGTCAACTAAATAGTTTTCTGTTGACTCAAGCACTCTTTTTCTTATTGTCACGCAGCATGGGATCAAGGGTGGTGGAAATATGCATGTGAGGAAGCGTGAAGAAATGGCTCTCTCTCTTTGTATATCTTAGTGGCTTTTTTAGACTTGGCCTTACTGCAACATAGTTACTGTTGCTATAGTCCGATCTGGAATCTTTCCATCAGAAATGCTATTTTGAGTACTGACTTCTAAATGTTTCATATCTCATTGTTCTGAAATTTGTCACATCTAGAGGCAAATTAAATCCCATTTAATTTCAGATGGATGATTTGCTATGCTAAAGAACAGATTTGGTTTTGTTACTTTTTTGGCTTAAGAGTTCTATTGATTTCTGAAGTCAGAAACATTACAGGTGGGTAGCACAGTCATCTGAATGGCTCAAGTAACTTGGCATGAGATATGTGCTTTGTGTGTAGACTAAGACATGTATTTTTTTAAAATGTTTGATATTAGCCTAACTTTGTTTCAGCTGAGCTGAATTAAAAATACGATGAACATAATGCTTCTGGAATTCCTATTCATGCAATACGGATGCTCATGTATAGATAGCATCAAGCTAACTTGCTACCCGTTTTCTTTGTTCCACTTAAACAGTAGCAGATCTACATCTTTCAGGTTTGTTTTCCTAAGATGAGTAAAGCACGTCTCTTGCTCGGCATGTGAACCTCAGCTGTATCCTGGAGAAATTCCTGGACACGCAAAGAGGGTCATGATTGGGAATGTCAGCATGGATTCATTGCCTTCTCTGATGAAATGGCTACATCTATGGATATTGTCTGCCTTAACTTTAGCAAGACTTTTGACATGGCCTCCCATGGCATTCTTGTGTCCAATTTGGGACGTTAGTGTAGACAGGTGAAATACTAGGTGGATGCAAAAAACGGCTGGGCTATTGGGCTCAGAGGGTGCTGGTTAATAGTTGATACTGTACCTGGAGTCCAGTTACCAGTGGAGTTCCTGAGAGTCTGTTCTTGGACTTATCTGTGTAATATCCTGTTTAATATCTTTATTGATGACCTGGAGGAGAAAATGGAATGCAGCTTCACTAAATTTGCATGACACCAGATTGGAGGGAGCAGTCAATACACGTGCTGTTTAGAATGACCTAGATAGCCTGGAGGAATGGACCAACCAGAACCTCATGAAATTCAGCAAGGACAAATGCAAAGTCCTGCATCTGGGACAGATTGACCTCGTTCAATGGATGACTGGCTGGATAGCAGCTCTTCTGAACAGGATCAGGAGTTCTGGTGGGCTAAACATGAGCCAGCAGTATCCTGGGCTGTGTCAACAGGAACATAACCAGTAGATTGAGGGACGTGATTATCCCCCTTTACTCAGCACTTATTAGACCCCATCCTGATTACTGTGTCCAGTTTTAGGCTCCCCAATACAAGAAAGATGGTAAGTGCAGGGCCACCAAGATGATCTGGAGGCTGGAGGGCGTGATGAGTGAGATGAGGCTGAGACAATGTTGACCCTTGAGAAGAGAAGATGTCTTTGGGTTTGAATACCAGCATGCCGATAGCTCTGAGGCAGTTACCAACTAGATGGAACCAGACTCTTCACTGAGCTGCGTGTTGGGAAAACGAGACACAATAGTCATAAGTTGAAACAGGAGATTCCAGCTGCATACAAAAGGGGGGGGGGGAAATCATTCTGAGGATAATTATGCATTGGAACAAGTTTCTCAGAGAGATTCTTGAATCTCCATTCATAGAGGTTTTCAAAATCTGACTGGGCAAAGCCCTCGGGTGCCTTCCAATCTGAATGATTCTATGAAATAACATCTAAGCAAATAAAAGTAATCCAGTCCACTTGTCTCCTTATGGAGGGTTTTATTCTGCCTACAGAAACTACCACCAGAATGTGGATGTTGAATGTTCGTCTGCTAAGAAATGTAGTGAGACAGTCACCTTTGCTTTATGAGTTTCATCACACTAGTGTAGATTTGACTTAGTCATTCTGTCTAAAAGCTGTTATCTCTAGACAGAGATTTTAGTTGTAAGACTGGAGGAAGGAATCTTAAGGGGAAGATACGGAGTTGGAAGAGGAAGAATACAGTCAAGAACACAGTCGCACGTCTGAACTGTGACTGACTGATTTCAGAGATTTGGCAGATACTTTTCATCATGAAAATAGGTTCAAGTGATTGCTGCCAGGGTACTTTTTACAATGAGGCTAAATTTCCAGTTGTTAACCCTGAACACGATAGTAATATGAATGTTTCCAAACATTTTTCAGCCTTCTGTATTCCTATCTGAATTCCCACTTGCAGAATTTCGATGCATTTTGGGCATAAGTGCACATGCTCTGAATCTCTTTGCATAGTAATTAGTAAATTAAAACATTGGCAAGGATTGTTGTTGCTTCCAAAAGCAAAATACCAGCAAATGTAGGTATTTTCAGATCTACCTCAGAAACTCTCTCTTGATCATATTATCCAGGAGGCAAGGATAAGTGGTAAGATTGCTCTCCTTCTAGCCCCATTTTTTTTGCAGGGGCATTGTAATTAAACCAAGAATGATGATTTTTTTTTTCCTTTGAGGAGCTCTTCTTACACAGTGTGTTCTTGATGAATACAAAATGGAACATCTGGTAGACTTAGCAATAAAGGCAATGCAATTACATTTTAGTAACTGATCCAGCTTGGATAAATTTTCATAATGCATTAGTCACTACTATGTGAATTAAGGTGGAGAGAAATAATGGATGTAGGCATGGAAACAATGGATGTAGACATTGTGTCTGATTCTATGAATGACAGGGATATCTAAGAGAAGAACTGCTTGACTGCATTCTCTGGCGACCTCCTGTGTATAATTATTTTGTACAGTAAGTGGCTGTGTTCTAGCTTCACGTTAAATATCCCAGAGGAGGTATTTAGTAGATATAACTGCAGTGGAACATTCTCTGGCTGTATTTTCCTTCTTTTCAGTTTAAATCTTATTACAGAACCTATTGTTTCCCTAAAATATTTTACCAATTCCTTTCCTTCCTAAAGAGAATTCTTCCTCTGAGCATTTCTAAGCAAATTCTTCATATCATGTGTTTCAGTCAAGCTTTTCTCCTGGTTATATTGGTACATCGTCACTGAATTTAATTGGATGACATTGGTGTAATTGAGAGCAGAAGATTGGTTCCTTTAATCTTTCTGCATAAGTAGTCTATTTCCCCCATCAGTTTTTTTTCCCTGCTTGGAGTTTCTTCAAATTTGTCAACATCTTCAGGGTAAGGAGGTTATCCCAGTTCTAATAGCACCTGAATTCTTTTTGAAGCACAGAACATGTTTCCGCAGGCATGTTATTAATTATGGATATTTCCCTAATTCCACTTCTCTGACTATTGTCCAACAGTTCACATCTGCCTGTCCACATCTGGTACAAATGAAAAAAAGTTTTTGTGCTTTTCATATCAAACATGTAAAAATGACCATTTTGCTTTTGTTCTTATTTTTAAATCCAAGTTTGTAAATCCTTTTTATATAATCTCTTAAGCTTTATAATATTGCACAGGATGAGGCAGCTTTTTTATGCTTTACTTAGCTATATTTACTTTCTTGCTTCTGGACAACTAGTGATTTGAGATCTGAGACCTTTGTATCATTTCCCTTTTGAATGTTTGCTCCGTTTGGAGCTAGCATAACTCATAACTAGAATCAACAAGGTTATGCAAAACTTCTTCATAAGAGGGATGAGTTGGAATAAAAACCACTCGTGGGCTGCAGAGGCTGTGATGATGTGTTTTATGCTTGTATCGCCTTCCATTTGAGCAGCTCAATGCAAATTATCCTCTGTAAGCAATGGGAACATTAAGAGGCATTGTACAGTTAATGGTCAAATTACTTTTTAAGAGGTGTAATTTTCCCTGTTCCTCCTTCCAGCCAGCACACACAAACGTGTATGTGCACATAGCTATCTAAATTGCTAGTTGTGCCAATCTGGTAACTGCATTTGTACATACAGGTTTTGAGATTTGAGCTATTAGAGCCCTGGCTTAGCTTCCCAGTAAAGTATTCCTTTTCTCAGACTGTGGTTTCCTAACATAGGTAGGAACAACCCTGGCTCCCTTTCCCCTATTTAGTTGCTAACCTAGGTTGCTGCCAAAGCATGCTATGGAAATAAATTTTGTTCTTTTCTTTTTGCATTAACCATTTTGATGGAGAGGGGTAAGTTTCTGTAATGGCTTACATTTGAATGACCCTGTCATACTCCCAGCTGCGTATTCGAGACAAAATGTTTTATTTGGGAATGTACGATGAAATGAGAAGGATGTTTTCAAGAAAAATCTGAATATGACATGTATAATAAAGAATGATAAATCATAGAAAGATTTTTAGATATAAACACTGACTATAGCTCTATCAGTGTAAAAAGAGTGGGGAGGGCTGTTGATGTGACCTTAATTTTGCCCCGTGAATACCTCTGTAATGTGTAAGAAGCTTTGCTCTGCAGAGGTTAAGTGTAATTCAGAAAGATACATTGAAGCCTGACTCCATAAAGGCTTAGTGTCTACGTTTGTCTAGAATGATTGACCTCATCAGCAGTACTACTGAACCTAAGTAGCATTCAAAGACGTCTGGAAAACAAGACCGCAGTAGGTTATGAAACACAGCTCCCACGGCTTTCATCCAATTGCTCGTTTTGTTAATGGCATAAGAATCTTTGAAAAGAACCAGTCTAATATATCTGAACTAGCTCACTCTGAACCACTTCCAGTCATTGCTGGATTAAGTACATAATCTTAATATTATATCCAATGTTGTACTTAGAATTGCTTGTTTTGTCAATCAGTGAAACAAAAACATGCTGCAAATGCATATACACAAAACTTGTGATGCTTAAAAAACTGGATTATGGATTAATTAATTGACTGTATTAGAATCACCTTGTTTTGTTTTGTTTTTTAAACCATAACAATCATTAGGGACTGATAATGAGAATTATACAGTGTTTTTTTTAAGGCCAAAATAGTCTATACATCCCTGGCACAAGAATCCTTCTTGACTACTTTGCAGAGCACTCACAAATATGTTCAGCTGAGTCCATCCCTTGTTTAACTGGCTCTTGTAGTTCTTTTAAACTCAAGCATTACATAAATACAGAACATATTTAGGCAGTTGTCGTGAGTAGTCAATAGGTACATTGACTTTAATTGTGAGAAAGAAAACTGCTTTTTTATATTTAAGTACTGCTTAAACTTAAGAGAAGGGCTTGTAACCGAACTGTGGTAACATTACAGTTCCCTGGAAGACACAGCTTTTAAGTTATGTGCTTCTATGTGACATCTATCCAGTTCCACCAGGACACTTTAAATGTGCAGTTAAAATCTCTCAGTATTTTAACATCTAAAAAAAAAATATTGACCTTTTCATCCATGTGACTTTGGTGGAATGCTCATGGTAAATGAGAAATACAGGCCAGGAGTCTTAATCTGCAGCCATAATTCCACGCAAATCCTTAAGGTAAAATTAATGGTTTAGCAAAGCTACTTAACTACATGAAAATGATTATAATCTAAACATTCATGAATAGGAACAAATTTGGTTGTGTAAATAAAACATAGGCAACATAAAAAAACAGATATACATTGCGAGTAATGCAAAACAAATGTGTTTAGATACCACTCTCTGTGTGTATCAGTAGCGTATACATAGCCACATAAGTACTAAATATTTTAGGCATGATGTTTTGGGGAAGCTATTGACAAACTAGAATTTATGAATAAAAAATAGGGCTGGAAAGGAAGGCTGTTCCGGCCCTAAATAATATCATACTTATAATAAAAAATACTTGCCTAAACTGTTACTGAAGTTCCCGAGTGATGAAGAGTCTATAACTCCCTGGGTTATTTGTTAAGGAGCTTAGTTGCTCCTTAAATAGGAAGCTTTTCTTAATACCTCGTTTATATGCTGCAAATTAAGCCCATCATTTCATATCCTCCCGGAATGGATGTGGAAGACAGATGATTATGATAGTCTTCCCACATTCTTCTTCTGAACTTCTTTATGCATATTTCCTTAATTTTCTCTTCTGATAGCTAGCCAGCTCTTGTATATCTTTTCTCATAAATTATGTATTCAAGGTATATCTTTATATTTGTTGGTGATCTCTGGCTTGCTCTTGCTCCCATCCACCCTTGTGCCTGAGTTAGGGTTTGCCAGACAGATCAGTGAACTATCTGTAACTAATAAGATCTAATATAAAGGTTTGAAACAATAAGAAATAGTTTATTCACATCTGAAAGAGGGAGAATCTGAAACATCCACTTATTTACGGTCTATTTGAGTAGAAGTAGGTGTCGAATATAGATCTTATCAGTGATCAGCATTCCTTATTAATTTGCTTCCTTCAATAGAAGGAGGAAAAAGTTGATGAGATACATTATTGTGCAAAGGAATTTCAAATTTGCCTATAGCAAAGCAATGATGCATCAGAACTGCTGCTGACTTTGAAGGATAAAGAAACACAGATTTTTCTCTGTGCCTGGTGCCCTCATGTGGCTTCGATGTTCAGCTTCTTGCAGATTAGTTAAATACATCACTGCATGACTGACACTTCTGCTGTGTAAAAGGTAGAGAATAGTTTGCCTGTATAGCCTTGTATGTTTTTCTGTCAAGACAGCATCTTCTGGAAAGCCAAAATATGCTGTTTGCCATATGGCCAGTTGGTTTGGATATGCAAACTCCTTGAGTTCCCTAACTTAAACCAAGAACATTTCTCACAGTCTTCACGCATTGGTGTACGTGATTCAGACCTTAGTCCTCCAAGGGCTGTTTTGGCTAAAAAGATTTGTGCTAGAGTTGCTACTTTCTTTTGTGATACTGTTAAAAATGCCACCATAGATCTACTGGTGCTTTTAAAGAACTATGATTTTTTGGTTTTCAACTCTAATGTTAGGTCAGATTTTTACACTGCATACTGAGCTAAAATATCAAGGATTACTTCTGTCAGGAAATAGAGTTTAAAATGTACTTTCTCAGCTAACTTAAAATTGTCCCATTTTTCTTCCAGCTACAGCTGCGGTATGATAAAGAAATTTCAATATTTAATGCTGTAAAATATACACAGGATAAATGTTTCTTTGCACAGCACTTCTGAATCAGTAATTTAGAAAATTAAATTTCTAAATTACTGATCTAGAAATTCCACTTTAAAACATCATTTAGCCACAAACATTATGCAAAAAACTTTATATGGCATATTCATTACATGTCCATAAATTATAATAAAAAAACTCTTGCACAAGCAAGAGGTGAATGCGGTTGCTGTGGAGGCTGCTGGTGTGGTTTGATGCAATGGCTTTCTTGTACTGTGCTTTCTAAAGGCACTTATCAACGCTTTTCTTTACAGCTGGATCAGATAGATTTAATAGGTATGGAAATTTCCTATTAGCTCTAAAAGACTATATATTTTTAAGAGTCTTTGCAGAATTTTGAAACACTTGAAATTTTACTTCGTCAAATTTTTGGATGGATGGCACAGAATTGAAAATTCTGATTAAAAATTTGAAAAAAACCACTTTCTTGTCATCCACACTACTATTTACAAAGATATATAGGGAGTTCGCAAAGGAAGATGGGAAAAGATCTGAAGCTAAAGCAGCTGAAACCACGCGTATGCTTTTTTGTTAGTATGATTATCTAATGAATGTAGTCATGCAAGTACCTGCATGACAGCAGTTGTATAGCCTGTACTAAAGTGTGCCCAACAGTGTTGCTGGGAACACTGTGACTTGTGTATCTCTGTAAGCATTGCGTTTCGTTTTCTCATGCTTCTTCCACAGATTCAGGATCCAGCTGCAACTTTGAATGATTCCATCAGACAAAAAGTTCCAAAACTTTGAATGGTTCAGTATTGTGGCAATATTGATGGCATCTCCTCCCCATCCCTCTTCCCTCTTCTTTTCCTCTTTTTCTCCCAAATTGGAGTTATATTAGTGTACTTTGAACTCACACCATTTAAATTCTTTGCACCTGGGATTCACCCAAATACCTCTCCAGTTTGTCTTGGAGCACAAAGACTGAACAGTGCAAGAAAGATTTCAAGACAGTTTTTTCTTTGATCTTTCTTCTCCTTGTAATACCAAACCTAGTGAAACTCGTCATATTAGTGATGTTACCAACATTTTTCTTGCTTATAATCTCACTCATAAGTTTCCTGAGTACCATGTTAGTTCTGCTAAGGTTTGAGGTAGACCAAGAAATTTAGCATAATTGCTACTAAAAATCATTAAATGTTAATATGCTTAAACTATAATACTAGTGCATGTACTAAGATCTTCATGTTTAATTTTTATTAAGATAAAATAATTTAACAATATAAAGAGAAAAATCTAATATAAAACCAATCTGCAGCTATATCATTCTTTTCAGCTGTATCATTCTAAACAAAAAGGTATTTTTTGTACTGTATCTCAGTCAACAGAATAGGCAATTTGCAGTGCCTTGTCCACCCTTGTTGATGCCATTCATTCTTCAACTATATGCTCGTGCTTGCTAAGCTCTAAATACCAAGCTTCCCAAGTAAAGGAGGCTGTTACTTCACCTTATCCTCTCATTGTGTGGTATGTGGAGATAAAACTGAGGTTTACAGAAGTCTACCATAAAATGTAGCAAAAGAACAGACCGGTTCGCTGTATGTCTGAGCTGCGAATTCTGATCACAACCCAACAGATAAGTAGTAATACTATTGTTATAAAACCTGAGCTCTTGGTAAATGAGAAGTAAAGCAGGAGAATAAAAATGCATAATTCCTTAAACTAATATTCCTAGATTTTTTCCTTGCATTTTTGACACCAATTATTGGTGTAATTGGTGTACTATTGTAACATTTTTAGAAAGGGAAAAATATCTTTGATGGTTCATCCTCTATTCTGGAAGAGTAGATTTTTTTCCTAACTTTTTTTTTTTACACATTAGAATTAGGAATTGGTGTAATATTTCCATCATGATTTTTGTTTTCTGTACCAATAATAAATTTATGAACATAATTTGAGGCTAACGGTGAAGCTCTATATGGACAACCTCAAGTCTTGTCATGTTTGTAAGACGTCTGAAAACACAGGAATCACATGGGACTTAGCACTTGTTTTATCTCTGTTAGCTGTTCTGGCATCTTTTTGCACATATGCAAAATATGCATATGCAATATTTATTTTTCGCATGTAGTGTACTAGATTTCTTTGTGGGTATGATCTATATAAGCTTACCTGTGCATGATTAAAGTAAAAGCAATTCTAAATATCCCATGTAGGTTAATCCAAAAAATCCATATGTATGATGCACAATATAAGAATGGTAGAAGTATCGAATTTGACTATAATGTAGAAGTTGAAAGTTTTTAATGTTTATTGGTTTAATTAAGCAAGTGAATACACTTGGTGAAATTAAAATATCTAATTATTTATTCACATAGAAACCAGTAAGTTTTAGGGTTCGTAGCACAAAAATTTTTGTTAAAAAAAAGAAAACAAGCTATGCCATATAGCTTCTTTACTCTCAATAAAATAGCATAATTGCAGTTAAACTTAAGATTACAATAAAAATAAAACATTCCAGATTACATTGGTTGGAGCACAATGTGATGAATATAATGAGAAAATCCTTGTCAGAAATTTTACCACAAGGAAATATCAATAGCTAACACCCATATTCTCCAACTAGAAATCAAGAATATTTGAGTAGATCTTGGCATAAAAGGCACAAAACAGAAAGCAAAGCATACTTGTGTTATTTGTCACAAAGAAGCATTGACATTTGTGCAACACGGAAAAAGATCAGCATTTTTCCAGACTCTTCCAATATCACGGATACTTAGGGAACAGATCTTCCCCTTAATGCCAGTGTATCATTCCCAGTACAGATGGCAGTGACTACAAGACAAGAGGAGTATATAGAAGAGAATACATCCATACCCTTCCAGGAAATCGTAGCTCATATATTGAGGAAGCTGCTGCTATATTATTGTTAGTAGTAAATAAATACACTGCAGCCTTTTAATAATTCAATCACTTGCAGCTAGCACTTGTGGGAATTATGTAAGACTGGTAAGAATGCTAACAATGCTGGAAACCCCTCATAAACACAGGTTTACCACTCGCATTTAAATGTGTGATGCCAGCTCCCTCTTTGCTTCAAATAAGCTTTTTTAAAGTCCTTGAAAGACTTTTAAAGTCCTTGAAAGAAAGGACTCTTCAGAAGAGAATGCTGCCTATTGCACAGAGGAATGGCTTTTCTGATTTTAAGGTGCTTCAGAAATACAGATCAAACATCCGTAGTATTTCCTTCCGGAATGGGCCATGATACAAGCATCTGGTTAGCAGCCTATTTGCTATATTTCTATAACAAGCCTATCTTCATCATCACTGCTAGGGTCATCATACTCAACTCTGGTTTGCTTCCTCATCATCTCTAAACCTCTCTTTTTGTATGTCTTGGAAGGTGTTGCAGAGTAAGTCTTGAACTCGAGGGACCTGAGAGTAATTGGGGGCTTTTTAAAGGTAGTAGTAGCTGTTTCATGTTGCCTTCCATAGCTATTTGGCTGCAGGTGGGTTCCCTTCTTGTCAGCACTTCCATGAAGGTCAAGGATTTTTTGAGAAAAGTTTGCCCGCTCTGTGTATTCTATACTGGGTGATACAGCCCTTGTGACTGACTCAGGAAGAGACTCTGCTTTTGATCCGCATAAACGTGAGCATCCAGGCTGCGAACTGGCAGTTGAGTTTTCTTTTGGAGATGAGTATGTGTTTTCTTCAGTTGGAGGTTTCTCCCTTCCTGAGGCCTGGATCACCGGGTCTAATGTACCAAATCTTTGACTCTCCGACTCTACATTTAGTATGTTTTCCTGGCTTGCTTCTAGATGTAAGGAAAGAGGACCAGTAGTCTCTGAGTTTGTGCTGTCAAGTTGGTCACCTGTGCCTGTATTTGTAAAATCAGAAGGGCAAGACCAAAAAGGAGATGCCATTGAGTGGCTCTGAACATTTGGCTGTGACTCCCCTGGGACGGATCGCTGAAGCACAAGTGGTTGTGTCACTAAACAGCAGATTTCCACATCACTGCTGACTTGCTGCATGGCTGTATTAACTGTGGATGAAAAGGAATGAGCTGTCATAGATATTTCCAGAGGAGCTGTAATGTTCTGAAAAGAGAAGTTTGTTCTTGTGTGTTCCCTGATTTGCCCAGAAATGTCCTGTAGAAATTAGGGGGAAAAAAGAAATTTACACTTAAAATTTTCAATCCAGAGCAATTCCATCCTTTATAAAAGTGCAATGATAACTAAATTGACTATATCGGTAGAAAACATTTACCTCTGCTATAACTCATATCAACTGAGTAATTAAGCATAATGTCAACCTTTATTTATACAACTGTGATTATATTTGCACTCTTTTTTTTTCATTACTGCAGACCAAGTTACTCATCCCTCTTTTGATGAGAAAACTTTTTTTTCTTCCAGTGCGTGTGGGAGGTGTAGTAAAGGATGTACTTTTTCCTCAGGTGTTTTTTTCTTCTTCGTTAGGTGACAGATCATGCTAGTAATTTATGGATGATAGGGCTTAGGGCTTTCAAGCTGCATTCTTATGTACTGTCTAGGATGATGTTCTCTTCATTAAGATATTTTAATATACATATTGCAACAATGTTTGTGCAATGTAGGGGGGAAGGTTTGTGATGAGTCTGTAAGAAATATTACAATGTCCGAGGTGGTAACATATGTGTAGGAAATAAGATTACTTAATAAAAAACACTTAAAGGATTAGGTTCCTAAATATGATACTGCTTATGCTACATGAAGAACCAGTGCTCATGCTACACAACAGCAGTCTGGCTCAGTAGCTTTTGTCTTCAAGTGTGGCCAGCAGAAGTCTAGGGAAAAGTGTAAGAACTAGGATAAGCATAGAATACTCCCAGAAGCTGTGCTGACGCTGCATACAGCAGTGTTGTGTGCAGCACGTGCAGATGGGTCTAAGGCCCCTTCTAGCTAATGCAGCTATCGGTAGCATTGAAACCACAGCAGCACTGGCTGCCACAAAGGCCTAAAGAAATTCAGTTGCGACGCTGGGTGCACATTCTTCCCACCGCTACGTGGCCATTACTACCCTCCCCACTTTTCTAGTTTCAAGCTTACTTGTTTCTGTCTCAGGATGCTCTGTGCTACATCTACTGGCACCTCTGACACCAGTGCTAATTGATCCTCTGACAGCAAGCACGAGAAATATCTTTTTTAATTGATTGTTTAATTGGTCTTTTAAAAAAGCTAATTCTAACATTAGTAAGTTTTCATTATATTTTAACTCCAAAAATACCTTTAACACATTTTTAAATGTGACACAAAGTAGTCTCAAGTTGAACTTTAAAACAGCTGAATATAATTCAAGTTTTAATTACCAATATATTTTTTTTTTCTTTTAATAAAAAGTAATACATGAATTAAGGTACAATACCTACTTTTTTATCCATATTCTCTTTTTGTTTAACATGGTTTAGATTTTCAGTATGGGAAAATATTCCTGAGTTATTCTTTCCTTCTTTTTTCCTTCTGCAAAGTGGCTTGTCTGAGGTGGAACAAGATGTGTCTTTTTGCTGTTGTAGGTAATTTTCTATTGAAAAGAGGTTGAAGAAACTTTTACTTTGATTTTTATTCCCCCACATGCTAGAACTTACTAAATTTCTCATCATATCACTGAACTAACTTTTACTATTTTCTATAAATGTTTATTCTAGGCCTGATACATTTTCTCATTTACTGTATATGTGTTTGGGTTTTGGTTTTTTTTATTGGCCATTACTGCCCCGCAAAGTAATAGCTATTCATATCTGCTATGAACGAACACAAGGTATTGTCCCTGCTTCCAAGATGGTTGTGGCATAAACATCATTTGCATTAATACTGCTAATTACATGGAGGAGTGGTCATTGAAACACAGAAAACAAGTCAACACACCAAACTCATTTCACACTGCAAACATACAATCTTGTTTCAGAAACTGATAAAGATCCACCTTAAAACTGTTTAGGCTTTTAGTGGAAGGTTATTTTGAACTATTTCTTTTAAAAATGCCCTCCTAATTGTCAAATTTACATATGCAAGTATGTATATGAAAATCATTGTGTGTTCAGTTTTGAAAATGCGTGAGATGTTTATATTTTTACTCGCAGAACATACTGAAGGGTAAAACTGATTTTGCAGTTCTGTGGAACTATGTGGAACAGGTGCATATCAGAGATACTGCTAACATTCATTATCTTAAAAAATAAACATTCAATACATTAAAAAATATTCAAAATACTTACCTTGTACCTTTGATTGAGGAGAATGGCACTTCTTATACTTATTAAATTGTGATGAATAGCCCTTTTTCAAAGCATCCAGGGTTCTACTTGTAAAACAGTGCCGCTTGCTTAGTCGGTTCAACTGAGCATATCCATGTACATGCCTCCCTCTGTACCTGCATTGCCAATGGCATTGAAAGGGTAAAAAAAAAAGTGCTATTTAAAAGCAGCCAGAGTAGAATAATACCACATCATCAGGTAAATTTAAGTCTAACAGGAATTTCCTACTGTGAAGGAGATGTTCGTTTATGTCGACTCAAAAAAAAATCAGGATTTTAGGCAAGAGACCCACAACTATTTTATTAAATACTATTTCCTCAGTAGGATTCAATTTACTGGTTTGCTAAGAGAAAAGTATTCAGGAATAAGAGATCCTTTTTCCTGTATCTGGAATTTTAAAACAACATACTTCATAAAGACTTGAATCACACAGGCATCACCTGAGACTGCATAGTTGTTGGCTTTTTTACTTTTCATTACACTTCTTTTGTGCTACCTATTCATCATCACTAATGAACAACATGAGTATTTCAGTTATTTAGAAAACTCATGCTGAATAATCCAACTCTGCTTTGTTTTCTACTCTAGCGAGATCTCAGTAACTCTTAATGATTGAGACTAAAGTACATTGGAAGGTCCCATTCCTATATCGATAGAATCAGTTAATATACACAGAGTAATAAGTAAATCTAAAAGGACGTGCTTATTCAGGTGTTTGGTGTATTAGAAAAATATATCAAATTTAATGATTAATAGTTTGGCCAGTTAGCTACTAATATGTACGACCTGAGCTTTCAGGACCCTGTACTTAATTGAGTCCCTGTACTTCTTTGATATAGCCAAATACATAAATTCTGAGACCAGCAGGGAAAACAAAACAAAACAAAACACCACCCAAAAAACAAACCAGAAAAAAGTCCTAGAAGAATGTCACTAGACTGGATAACATAGACCTGACTCTTCTATTTTTGTTCTTATAATTCTTCAAAATTGCAGTGCTGTTTGCCAAACTAGACATGGTGATTGAGTTACTGACACTGATTTGTCCACAAGGGAGTCAGTCTGTCTGATTTTGGTCATGAAATAAAATAAAAGGGATGTATGCACACAATATGTGTTTCTTATTGAAGCAATTCATCAGACATTCTGCTACCCCACACTCTTGAAAGATTAGAGGCTAAATCTTCCACTGATATGAACTCCTGTTAAATACGGAGAAACTGTGCTGATTAATACAATGTGCCTTTGACAGTTTTATACTCAAATTCTTCTGTCTTTTTATTTAAACCAAATGATCCTTTAAACTACAGGTGGTTTTGTTAGATTGTGTTAGAACTTGATATTTATTCTTCTGCATTCTCTAGTGAATACAAGTTCAGGATACAGATCTTCTGAGGACAAAAAGGTCTCTCACACTGCTTTTAGCTGTAACAGGATTAAAAACTGGTTCCCTTCCAACAAAAGTAAATGCTGACAATTTTGGCAGATAAGAATAATTTCTAAAGCATAGTGAGAGTCAACTGACCAGTCATCATCTTTCTTTGGTATATGTCTGTTTTGCTTAGAAAAGTCTGTTCCTGAGAGTAAACAACATATTGATATTTTTTATAGTTTACCTTTGTGGAACTGCCGCAATGTGGGAATAGCTCTTTCTGAGATGTATTTTTTCCCCTGCTTTTGACACGGTTGAATTTTGGGGATGACTTTTTATTTTCTGTGGACTTTTTACAGCCATTTTAGCAAAATTATGTTTGTATCTAGGGAAGCTGAAAACCATATTCCGTACCATTTTGGGGTGACTTTAATCTTTTTCTGTTTGTGGCTCCTCTTGAGTTTATTCGTTGAGATTTTTTCCTTTTTGCAAACTACTGTTTTCTTCTTTTGCTCTGAAATATTTCTGGAAGCATCACCAGAAGCTGCTGAGCTTAACTGTTGAGAATATTGGAAAAAAAATGAAGTACATGAAAATTGTGAATTACATTAACTGAGAGATGGGAAATCTATGCTCTTTTTAAATAGCACTGTAGTAGCACATAGTAGTTAAATAGCACAACTCTGAATTTTTCCTAGAATTTGTGTGTGAGTTTTTTCTAACCCCTTTGTCCATCTACTTTTATAAAACAAAATTAAAACAACTCACTGCTTTTGTGGATCTTCTTTCATATGTGTATGTGTATGGTTTTTCATATTCTTCTTCCTATATAAAAAGTAAGCTTAGTCTTACAGAGCTGTTCTAGGACCTGTACAGATAGACTAGTCTATCTTCACTGACCTAAAAAAGAAAAGCTTTCAAGCCTTAAACACTTCACAGCGTATAAATGCAATTTGGTTTTGTTGACATTTCAGTGTATCTAAATGATGAGAGATCTAGTACACAGTCTGTCTTTGACTCCAAATATCTCCAAGTATAATAAAGTCTTGACATTAATGGTCTACTTAAGTCCTACTCTAATTCAAATGAAAACAGTGAAATACATATGCTGTTACAGAAGAATATAAAATATACTCATAAGGGGAAAAATCAAGAAATAGAAATACACTCTTCTCACTAGACAGCATTCCTACTGAAATTCCCAAGTGAAAGAAGCTTAAATATTCACACAAAAGTATGTATTTTTCATACATCAAATAAATTTGTAACTTATTTTATAAAAACATAAATTGTAAATTCTGTATCGACAAATGCCTGTAAATATCCATAAATATACTTTTGATAATTCTTTTATTCTTCTAATAAGAGGGGAGGGTTCAGCCAATTCCTCTTGAGAAAGGAAATAGGATTATTAATATTACCTCCTGCATTTGTTGTCCTTTAGAAAAGGATGAAACCAAAGTTTTTAAACTCCTGTTTGTTAGGCCATATGCTACAGTCTTCCTAATATTTTTCATCTTGAAAATAGAAATATCGTATTTTGACAGTTTGCGTTCATTGCTAGATTCCTTGTCACAGGTGTGCATAGAGGAATAAGCAGAGTCTGCACTCCCCTTCTGCTCAGCAGGCAGAGGAAGGCTTCTTGTTAAACAACACCAAGTTAATCGAGGTTCAGCATTTAGTGATGGGAAGGTGCTCTTCGTGCTTGATACTGTTAAACTTCCAGAGTAGCAAGTCAGATTATTGTGGGGTAGTGCTGGCAATTCTTTACAGTGAGTGGTGAGAGTGTGGCAATAAAAAGTGCCAAAAGAATGGCAAAAATAAGTGGGGTTGTCTGTTAAGCTCTGAGAATGCTGTGTATCCTGCAGTGTTGGTGAAATGTCCTTCAGAATGCATGGACTTCCACCTCTGTCACATCCCATGATTGTTGGCTCTGCACCCTTGCTAGAAGCTGACGTCATTATCAAAGAGTCACTTCCTGAGCAAAGCTGATGCAAAACCTTCCTCTCTTCTTTGATGTCAGCTGATATGAAAAAACCACTTGTATACATAGAAGTAAAGCATATTTTCTTCTTTGGGGTCTGTGTAGGGGAAGTAGTTATGCTCATCCACTTCTCTTCTGTTTGCCTTTGACAATTTAATTTATTTTTGTTCTGTTTGTTTTTCCAAGCATCTCTTATAATATCCTGCTGCCTGAAGTTTTGATTATAAAAGGTGTTATCTGCTGTGGTTAAGATATTTGTTGTTTCTGAATTGACTGGTGAACAAAATACTGGAGTTTTCCAGTTTGCATGTACGTTCCATCGTAGTTCTCCTTTGCTGGCCTTTTGTCTCACTTCAAATTTTAAAGGGGACCAAAACAGATCATTAGAATGAGAACTGAGTGATCCGCTGTTGGAAGAGCAGGGGGGGTTGGTTAAGGTGTCTGTCACAGATGTGCAAGGTGTAATCTTCTGTTCTGATCTAAGCAAAAGCGACAAATCTGAAGCTCTCTTGTCTTGCGGCAATTTAAGGATATATTTTGGAGAAAAGGCATTTTGTTGTGGGACTGGAGTTAAATGACCAGATTGCAGATGATGAATTCTAGAAGACAGGTCAACAGCATTGTCATCAAAAAGTGGTACTTTTGCTCCCGTTTTCACAAGACATGTTTTGACATCTTTATCTGTTGCATTGTGCAAGGCAAAAGAATTGCAATCACTTCCCCTTAATTCAGGCCCTAGAAATCCCACAAATGAAGCTTTTGAGATACCTGCTGGATGTGAAAGAAGGTTAACATCACTATACTTAAGAGCTTTTGTGGGGAGTTTGATTGTTTTCATATACTCCACATTCTCAGTACTTCCAGTGGATTCATTAATTCCTGTGCTTAATTTTTGCTCCTCTGCTTTACTGGAGGATTTCACTGGTGCTGTGGAAAGAGACTGAGTGCTAGTGCAATAGACTCTCTCTGCTTCATTTACTGCATTGTTTTCACTACTGGGACTAGGGCAGGACTTTGAAATAATGTTTTGTGTCTTCTCCACTTCAAATTTCAGCTTTTTTCTTTCTGATGGTAAATTCTGGGATTTCCCTGCAGCTTCTCTATTGTTGCTGCAATGGACCCACAGGGGCGTCAGGGCATGCTGGCCAGTTTCCTTATTCCTGCTATGGTTTCCACAATTGTTTGAAGTGCTTTTACAATCTGATTCAAATTTACCGGATTCTTTCCCAGGGCTTGGTTTTTCCCATTTGCTACTCTGTACTGGCAAGCAGTCATCATTCCTTCTGTTAGTGTTCAGCTGACACTGAGTATTTTGAAGCCTGAGCTCACAAGTGCTTGGAGCTAGTAATGTGCTGTTGCCACTTGTGTATTTATCTGTGCCACTGCCACTGAGGTCTTGGGAAGTTTTGCTCATTACAGTATGTGCACTAGCGTTTACTGAATGTGATGTCACTGTTACGTAGGTTACACTGTCTGCAGTTTCCTCGGAGGACACATTCTGTAGAATATGATTACCATTAGTACATGTTTCTGATTTACCAGTGTTTAAACCTGTCGTCCCAAGGGAGGAAAGACTGTCACTTGCAGAGCTCCTGCCATCTCTTTCCTCAGTAATTTCAGTACTGCTGACTGATTCCTTTGAATCAGGAGTGAAGCTTGTAATACCTGTAATCTTATCCCCCCTTTGTTTAATTTTCTTGGCATTTTGACTGCTTTTCATTTTTTGGTAGATTTTCTTAAATGTTTCATCTCCATACATTTGCCATTTTTCTTGAGAGAACATCTTTAACTTCCTTTGATTGTGTTTCTTATTTTTAGCACTGATTACTTCTCCAGCCCCAAGCTTTTTACTCCCTTGCAACTCCTCCTCCGGAGGATGATCAACCACGTTACTTAGTGGCAAATCATCCACTGCTGTTTGTCTGACTAGAGCTCGGGGATGGCTATTAGGAAAATCCACTGAATTTGCAGCAAGATTGTTGCTAGGCAGCAAACTAGCAGTGCCTGTATTTACAGACTGCTGAGTAAGAGAAAGTGGTTTTGAGCAACCTGCTTTGTCATGTGCCATTCTTGTGCCCTCCACAATTGGCAAAGAGTTGCTTCGTGTAACAGGCACAGTATCTATCGTTGTGGAGAACTGGGTGGGGACTGAATGAAAAAACATTGGCTTGCATTTTTCTAGGGGTGCAAAGGTAGATTTTGCTGGACAAAGGGAAAGATTCTTTTTCCTGTTTACATCACAAGTTCTGATGTCAAAATGGAAAGAGTCTTTGTATGTATAAGGCATTGGCAGATCGATGCTTCCCTGTTTAGAAAGGACGGTTTTTCTGGGCCTAACGTTGTCTAACTGGGTATCATCCACCACACTTTTGTTATGAGAAATAAGTTTTGAAATGTGTTCTTCCAGCCTCTTTTTCTCTAGCATCAAGGCTGTAGCTTTCTCAGCTGCATCTAGCTTTGCACTGCTTCCGGAGGTACACCTTAAGCTGCTGAAGGCAGTTTCATTTTCCAGTTCTGTGCTGTGTTCATAGAGACTATGCAACGGGCTGGATGATGCCATCTGTTGTTCTGTACTATCAGAGCGTGACAGATACCCTGAGTCAGTGCTCTCACACTTCTTTAGCTTGCAGTCAAATGGCTTGTAATCCCACTGTTTTTCTGAAGAGGTTGCTTGCTGCCTTTGCAACTGAATATGCTTATTGGCAGGTGGAGTTCTTTGCTCCTCTATCTTCTTTCTCTGGCACTGACCATTTGGCAAAGCTCCTGGAGATGACAAACTTTGAGGTTCTCTTTCAGGAACCCCCTGATTAGCCTTTGAAGTAAAGGACTGATTTGTTGTTTCTTGATTTTCTGAAGCAAATGATGAATTGCTTGTTGCCGGCAGTGAAAGGTCATTAGGAAGTTTCTTAGTATCTGTTACAGCACTGGTCTCTGAACTCATTTGTTTCATCTGTATCCCCTTGTCTTCACAGGTGCTACTACGTAGTTTGCTGCCTTGATGTGATGTGATGCTCTCTGTTGATTTCTCACTTTGCTCCAATATGCCACTGTTGTCGGAGTCTGAGGGCAGCCTGGTATTGTTGACATGTGTTTGAGTTCTTCTGTGTTTATACAAATTGCTTTGAGTTTTAAATGCAATACCACAAGTGGTGCATGGAAAGGGCCTCTCTCCTGTGTGAGAGCGAATATGTTTCTCAAGGACACTTGGCTTCAAACAATCTCGTCCACAATGTTTGCAGATATATTTCCCAGCTTTTTTTGATTTTCCTGCATTTATACAGGAATTTGGTGATGATAAAACTGGCAAAGAGCTCACTATGTTCAATGTTAGAGTTTGCCCAAGTTGTTTCTGAAAAACTGACTGAGGCTGATCCGTGCCTTCTGAAGGAACAAGTGGATTCAGGATTAGAGGTATGTTACTGCTGTCTAGATTTAGACAGCTCCTGCCAGTCACTAACTGACTGTTTGGCTGAAAGCATCCTGCCTGGACGGGCTGGTACAGTGGTATGGTAAGGGCTTTTAGATACAGAAGCTGAGACAGTGCTTGTTCCTGTTGAGGAATCACACTGCCTTGGCTGAGATCTGAAGAACCCTGCGCAGGCTGAAGAGAAGAGGTTGGAACTGGTCGATCTGCTAGTGCAACTGTAAAACCAGGCTGCTTCTGTGCCTCCATTTCAAAGGTTATCTGCCATATGCTCATGTATCTGTAGGGGAGGGGAAACAAAACAAGTAGGAATCTTCAGATAGCAAAATAAAATAAACACTTTCAGCTGCTGGACTGGGAAAGTTAGCAATTAAGAATATCACAAATCTTAAATACAGGCATTATACAGACAGTAATTACTTCATTTTCCAATTGATTCATCTTCACTTCTTAGCTAGGAATTAAAGTTCGGTACAGTGTAAAGATCATTGAATATTGCACTTAAAACCTACAATAAGTACCCAAAGTATTAGAAATAAATCTGAGTATCAGATTTGCAAATGAAGGCTCTCAGCACCCCAGAAATAATACAATTTTAATTTTCTGGAACCATATTCCCATTACGTATTTGTACTATGTTTTTTAATTTAAGAATTTACATTAATAAATGTTAATATAGAAACACAGAACAATTAAGATTAGAAGGGACCTCAGGAGGTCTCTAGTTCAAACACCTGCTCAAAGCAGAGTTAGCACTGGGGTCAGATGAGGTCGCTCAGGGCGTTATCCAGTCTGGTTTTGAAAACCTCTGAGGATAAAAACTGCACAGCTTCTTTGGGCAACCTGTTCCAAACACAGGACATTAAACATGGCTGCATATTATCTGTATTTACCCAACGTAAGTGAGCTAAGGCTAAACACATTGCAACAAGTGATGCAAAATGAAAATATGTGAACAAGGTGAAATGGATGTCCTGTTTTACAAGTGAGATTTACATAAATATGTACAAAGTAGAAAAGATGGTATCATAGGAAAATAGTGGGATAAATTAAAGCTGTCTTTTGTTAGCCCAAATTAATTTTGTCTAATTAAAGGCGATATTATAGTATACTGCTTATTTTTAGATGCTTTCAATGCCAGATGAAAACGTTTTGTAGATACAGTTTTTGGAAAAAGTCAACCTATTTTTATGAAATCTGTCCAAATATATTCAGGGTTGGTGCTGGTCCAGACTACTTCTTATTTTAACAAAAATTTGTCTTGTCTTCTTTCTTTCTTAGAAACAAACTAGGAAACGATCAAAATAAGCTGGTTGAAAATGGAAGAGCTGATAGAGGCATCAGCATAACCTCTTGTAATTATAGTTTGGGTGAAAATTAGAAGGTGATCTGTGAATGTTTATTCAAATTCTTATTCAGCTGTACTCACAGCTTTGTATCCATTGGCTGTTATGAGTAATAGGCTGTTCTTATGCAAACAGTCATAAAACCCCCATTTGAAATAACATAATCAGTGGCTAATGTGAAATCTGCAATTTGTTGCCTTACTGCATAATCTGTAGCGGTGTTTCTGTACCTTCCTTGGATCATTTTAATAGGTAATCATTACTGGGAAACAGTAAAAAAAATTACTCAAAAATGTTGTTTGAAATTTAGACTGGTTCCATATGACACACACACTATGTTACTGTTATTCAAAGCAAAATCTCTGTTGCATGTAGTTACTGAGAATTTTGCAAATAATTCACATAAAGGAGACATGGCAAACTCAATGTAATTGTTTTTGAGTATTCCTCAGTTACTGTTAGCGCAGTTAATAAAGCTGGTAAGTTGATATAAAGTTGCATGGAGATCCAAGAGAAGTTCTGTTACTTCACAACTGAAAATTATAGCATCTCACTCACGTCACATGAAAAAAATGGGAAAATAACTTTCTATTAATGATCAGATGGAACAGGTTAAGGTCAATGAGTTATGTGCTCAGTAATAAATGTAATTAGCATCTCAATAAACAGACTAGGAATTCAGGTAGTTTTCATATTAAATGTATGCACCATTGAAACTGAAAGATAAAGCCATCCTCTTGGTTATCAGTCTTCTGCAAAGGAAAAGGTTTTGCATATTAGGATATTGCCTTTAATCCCACTGATTATTTCATCCCTATGCGTAGCTCACAATGCAACTGTAAATACTCGTCTCCTTGAGCAACAGAAAACTAATGTATCAAGAACCCGGTACCTATTACTCTGCGCTCCTCACTCTGCACCACTTCTGGAAGTTCTGTTGCTGGCTGGCAACTGATGTTTCACAGCCAAGGCTTCTTCCAGTTTCTCTCTGATCTGCTTTGCTTATTGCAAGAATTGGAAAAGTGGAGTTAAAACCAGCAATGCAGTCCCTGGGATGTGTTCTCTGACTTTCCTTCTGGTCACGAGCAAGGCCATTAGCTTCTCTGCATGCATTACATGCACCAACAAAACTGCTGATGAGCCACTGAAGCAACTGAGTTGCTACCAACTGTAGTGGGCTCAGGGTTAGACCATTTATGGGAAAGGTATCAATGCCTGATGGTCTTCACCCAAAGATTTTAGTGTAATAAAAATCCCAGAAAACAACCTGTAAAATGAACTGATCTGTGCACAGCAATGTGTTAGACTTTGCCTTTTTTCTTTTCTCATTAATTTTATAAATCAAACTCAGTTATCAAGCATGGACTTTTCTTGTCCACTTCAGAGACTTCTACATGGAACAATCACTGAAGTGGCTTTGTAATATGGGTATTGACTATATTGATAAAAGAAAGTTAAAGGAATATGGCTTGTTAAAGGAATTAAGTTATTATCCATATTCTGCAGTGTGGTTAACACTACGGGATAAAAGTGGATTTCTCTAATCTGCAAAGTGAGGTTATAGACATTTCAAGTCCACTTGAGATGGTTCTTGAGCTATACAGTCATCTTTATTTATAGCAATTTAAACACAGCATACAATAAAAACAGCAGCAAGTGGTAAGACATGAGCCAACGGTACTCATAAAGCACGTACTAAGCATGCAGTAGTTTTTCCAAAGATGTGAAAATAAAGAAAAGTTGAGGGGAAAATAATATGCTGCAGAGACAAGACTCAAAGAAGAAAAGTGAAATCTGAATACCATGTAGCTAGAACATGTAACAAGTACCACACCAGACGAAACAAGCCATAGTATCTATGCTCCCTGCTTTCCCCTGGAGAGAAGTGTGGAAATGCGGAATTTACATTTCCACTCCAATAAGCCTGCTCCAGTGTCACAAACTGTGTTCTCCCTTTGAATATCCTCACGCGTGTGCATATTGATGGGCCCTTCAAGGCCAGCCTGTAAGTTAGTAGAACGTGCAGTGGACAGATGTTTTTAATATGAATCCCGTAGTTCCAAAGTACCAGACTGTCTGTGTAATTTCACTTATTCTGTTCGGTTTCTGGGGCCCAAAATACAGCGCAAGAAATTATTCTGAGAATCATTTCAGTGCTCTGTAATGTTCTACAAAGAAAATACCTAAATGATTACAGAAGATTTAAAGGGAAGTTTTAACTAATGCTAAACAATTAAACTAAATGGTGATACACAATCTCATTACTTGTAAGAGTTTAATAATCTGTTTCTACCAGCTGTGGTAGTTTGCCGCTTTTCACAGCAAACAAAAGATACTTTCCTCCTAAGTGAAAGTTCTGTGGCTTGTATTCTACTGTGGTGAATATGATCATACTTTTCACATCTGTCGTTTATATACAAAAAAACCCACTATATTTCTTTGTACATTGAAAAAATAGCTTATCTCAAACTAATTCTACCCCAAGGCTAATTCTGAGTAGTCCGTGCCTAAAGGAGAAAAACTTCCTGTGTTAATTGTCCCCCAGGTTCTGTTGAGCATCTACCTGATGTTCTGAGCTCAATTTTTAACTTGTAGCATCAAACTACTAGTATAAAAACTTGATCCTAATTAGATAAGGAAGAATTTCCAATAAACAAAACTAAAAGTAGGATTTGGCCTGTCCAAAATTTTCTAAATTAGTTTCTTAAGCTATCAAAACTGGTCAATAAAATTCCATTTAAATACAATTATTTTGTTCCTAGTTTGAATTACACCTTCAGGTATACACCATAGGTAGGCCTGTGGAACACTGAAAAGTCAAAAAGTGGAGTAGTTTCAGATGACAAATCAGCGTAGCAGAAACTGTCTTATTCTGTATATAAGAATAAGTATAAACTATTTTAATAAGAGGAGAAGTATAAAAAACCCTCATTTTAAATCCAATGTGTTCCTCCTTTCTATATAATTTTTTCCATTATATATTTTATAAAATTTGCTTCATTTTATCAGCACTGTTATAATAATCTTGGATTATACAACCAAAAGATTTTTGTCTTCTGCATGGCACACATAAATGCTCTGTCAGCTGGCCATCATTATTAATAAAATCATTAAATAAAAATGTAACTACTTATTTCCTGCACTTACATATAATTTTTTGACACACCATTGAGAGGAGTGTCATAGTCTTTAAGCAGATGCAGTGCTCAATCCCCTGGCTTGGTCTACAAATATGATCTGTAGACATGATAGAGTTAGTTTATTTTTGTAACCACCCAGAAGCAGCTTTTCAACATTCTGAACATACATAATATACTGTATTATACTGAAAGTCTTTGCCTTTTTTAAAAGCTTTTGGTGATCCCTTCCTTAAATATAATACCAGAGAACAAACAGAAGTGGAACCCTCTTTAGTTTGTAAATAATTTTAGCTTACATACCTTTTACTGAGCCAGGCATTTCAGCAAAAGAAGTCTCATTTCTGTCAATACTTGATGCAAGCAGAAAGAAACGAGGACAAAGACGTGAAACAGATTAGAAGTAGGAAGTTGGGTTTTTTTCTTTTTTTTTTACATTGGTGTCACAGTAACAACCTTCAGAAAACAGGAAGAGATGAAACTGAAGAAAATGAAGTAGCATTTCAATCTCTTCGTATCCTTTATCATTATTCATGTAGGAATCTATAAACAGAATCAGCTGTCTTCGAAATGTAGGCATTTTGTACACTGCATTCAATTGTGTCATTCAGTGAAACACACTGACACAATGGTAGAATTTTTTTCTTTATAACCCTAAAGGTAATTTGCTTATAACTTTACAGTAAAGATCTCTCTTAAAATGTGTTGGAAAAGAAAAGAATGGTGGAGAAAAGACACTTGCTACATATGAAATGCTAAACTTATCCAGTATGGGTATTATCTACCACCTTCTTCTAATGGTGCCCTGCAGTAGGGTATAAAGCAGTAACTGGGAGGGAAAATACTTCAGGAATGTTAAAAGTGTTTAGGTCATGCTCAACAAACCTCCCTAAAATTTGTGAAAAGCTGTAGGGAAAATGGGATAGGAGACAATCAAGAGGAGTGAAAAGATCATTTTAAGAATTTGGATTTCGTTTGTGGGTTGACTTCATAAAGAGTCCTCAGATAAAGCAGTCAGCAGAGCCACGGTGTCCTGTTATGGGGACAGCTGTTAGTTATGCAAACACCTGTTTAAAATATGGACTGGAATGGCTACTTCCTCCACTGCTATTAGACTAAGTAAATCCCAAACTGGAATATGCATTCCCTATAACGTTACAAAATCAGCATATCTGGCCTGTAAAAATTCCTTAGGAACACTGTATTTTGGAAGATGTAGCTTTGAAGCTGGTTATAACTTACTGCAATGACTATCTGCCCAATTCAGATGGCTGCAGCCTGTATCTTGTAAATTGGGTAGTGGTGAAACTGTAGTATTATGATTGTTTATCCAATATCCACGTTAGTGGAAGTTCTCTCTTTTAGTAATTCAGATGATAGACTAATGATTGAGGTGTCAATGGATTTTCATTCTACACAGCTTTATTGATCTTGGAGAGTTTTGCCTGTTGTATGGATTGCTTTCAGTTTGTTTCTGGACACTATTTTAGTAGGCCTGTAATTTTGGAGGTGGAGAAATATTTCTGTCTTATTCTTCCTATCTTTCTTGCCTGTCATTTAGTTATTCAGGGGGCAAAAAAGCTCTTAACAGGGCATAGTATTGTTGCTTAAAATCCTTCTAGTTTTTATTATACCCTGAAATGCTCCCAGTAATTGGTAATGGCACTGCACATGCTTAAAATCAGTGAATCTAGAAAACTACTTGACATTGTGAACTTGCTTTACAATGACTCAAGCTTCTGATCTACAGATTCGTTCTGTCCATATGGATAAAACTACATGCAGCAACTAGTTTCAGCTCTACTGGGAGATACTTTCCTAAAGGAATGGATTCTCACATATAAGTGAGATCTTCTGGAGGATTATTGCACGCAACAGTCAACAAACTAACGGAGAAAAAAAGATGCACATCTTATAATAGAATACTGGCATGAATCAAATCATACAAACAGATGATTATGGGTATTTTACATAACCAGTCAAAATTAGTTTCTCTTCAGTTTTATCACATCTGAAGTACATTACATTTTATTCCAATTTGAGACTGACTATTATTATTTTAAGTTAAGATGAACTTACTTAAAAGGGACACTAGTATGCTGGAACTAGTAACAACTCTAAAACATATCTAAGCTTTTAAAATTCGTTATTTAGAACACTCAGTAGCATATCAAATTCTAAATGCTAAAACTGCAAACTTCTTATCCTGAGAGGCTTAAAGAAGCAGTAATTAAAGAAATCAAGTTACAACTAAAGCAAGTGACTGCATGGATGTCTGCCACTATCACTATCACACAGGTTTCAGGGCTTAGCAGAATCTTTTGAAGCTTGATTTAAAATCTCTAAATCTTGAATAAGTGACTCTGGAATCAGACTGACTCCACAGCATCTTATGATTCTTCCCATTTATATGGATGAACATATTGCTGTAATGGCTAGAAGTAATTTGAACTGTACACTTAATACAGAGGACCAGGATTACACCACATTAGTTCTATTTGAAATTAAGTGATTTTTGTTTTCTCTTTTTACCCAATCTATTTTTGGATGTCACTTCCTAAGCTGGAATCTCTACGCAAGATTACTTACATTCATTTAAGTTCAAAACATTATCCTGCTCAGAGAAACCCAGTTAACGTCAGTTGGCTCAATATACAGCAAAATATCTATTTTAACTATGTATAAAGATAAACCTACTGTCAGATACTACACAGTAGGGAGTATGTGGTGCTATATTGCACTTTACTCTCAATTCATGTCTTAATCAGGATTTGAGGAGATAAACCCACATACCATTGGTATACTACATACTAGGTTCCAAGTATCTCTGGAATGGGCTCCTTCCCAGGTGTCTAAAACCCGGTATCCTTCAAAAATACCTACAGGGTTTTAGTCAAAGATGTGATCAGGTGAAAGTAGCAATAAGCATGCTTCCTATACTAATAAGGAAATCGATTTCAAAGATCCTATCAACTACATGTTTTAAAGTACTTTTAAAAACTTAAATGAAAAGGAAGTATCTTACAGGATTGTTAACTATTAATTTTTCTTATGAGGACAATGATGCTGAGAACAGCACACAGTATCTTACTGTCAGCAGAAGATACAGATACTGGAATTATCATTTCCAGTTGCTAGTGTACCACTGACGGCTAGCATAAGGTGCCAATGTTTATGAAGAACTCCCTCAGTTGACTAGACAAAACTTCTACTTAAATATTAGTATAATAAAGTAATAGTGAACCATAGGGTCTGAAATAAATTTTGTGCAGGTACTTTAAACACTACTTGTTTGATGGAAAAGTTTATGAGTGTACCCTAATTCTGGCGCTTTCTAGACCTCAATTCAGACTAGCAAAACGGAACTGATACATTTCCTGCTTAGGCCAGAAATTACTGTTAATCTTGTTTTACTTAAAAACTATTTCGGCCTTTGCTCTTTTCTCAGTTTGACTTCATACCTTGAAATGTCTCATAACAGAAGTACCGACTTCACCTTTTCACTTGTTCATAAGGGATGTATCTGATCTTACAAGACTGCAAGTTCCAACAGCAGTGTGCAGACTGCTTATAACCTTATTAACGAAGTTGAGAGCCTCAGTCCCCTGCAGAATTAGGATGAAAATGTGTAATTCTCTAATCTTCTGAAACCCTCATAATCTTTCAATGGTAACATTTCTTGCTCAAATTCTGACTTTGGGAAATCTTGCTACTTGTTACGAAGTCGTTGTTCTTGAAGTTTTGCCCTGCTTCATATGTTATAAAAGTACAAAGCAACTACAAAACACACTGATCGAACTTTGAAATTCTTGTGCCATATCCTGAGGACAAACATTTTTGACACTGTACTTCCACAATTGTGTAATATCAGTGAAATCGTTTTATTTTTTAATTTTTGTAAACATTGTACCAGAATACAGTATTAAAACCTTTTAAGAAGAATATGATCTGTAATACCTTTCCTTCAATCTAGAATAGCACCGTTTTGATCATTATTAAATATACAGTTTTATATCCTTTTGATTCTCCTGTTCTTGAATATCCATAAATGAAAAAATTCAAAAGGCTTAAATCAATAACAACATTGTTAGCTAAAATATATTTTAGTGTGTAAGTAAACATTGTATTGGCCCTTTTGATCTCTTCATGCAATTTGTATCAGAGAATATTTCATATTATACTTCTTATGCTGCTACTTTTCTCAGCTCCAGGCATAAGAAATGCTTTCTAGTTTATTATGTCTTTATTTTAAATTTACACCACTTCTTTCTAAAAAGAAACACATCTAACACATCTGTTGGTTTTGTAACACCGTTGGTGGCTTCACAATGAAAAAAAATAGGATTGTTAGTGCGTAAAAAATCTAAAAACCTCAAAGGATTTCCATTCTTTTGTCCTTTCATCAAATTCACTCCTGTGCATTTCCCTTGTTAGGAAAGAGTTAACAACCTCCAGCCAGCAGTCTGTAATCAACAGGTTGCTCTAACAGAAAAATAATAACCCTAATCCATCTTTTAAAGTTTAGGAGGTTGGACTAAATGATGAAAAAATACTGATTAAAGCCCTCTTAAAACCAGAAGTGGGGTCAGTAATAAAATGCTTTGTGTTTTAGGAAAAAGTCTTTCTCATTGCTAATTGAAAGAACCATCACATTGAAAAAATTATAACTTTAAAATTTCTGTCTTAACATCTAGAATTTAATTACATCTCTGTCTATATAAAATGATAACAAAACACTTGCTAACCTTTAGGTGGCCAATTCACAAGCAGGTGGAGAGGTTCAGGTCTCTCTGGAATAGCGTTGAAACGAAGCATCCTGTTTTCTTTTTTCAGTGTCTCTCTCGTCTCTTTTTTTTTAAGCATTTGAAAATTGAAGGGTGGGTGGTGGGGTGTGTGCAAAGCGAGGAGGGGGTGAAGTCAGCCCACGCTTGGTGTGGGAAGAGTTTTAATGGCCGATGCTGGTAACATGGTTTGCCTGCTACAGTGTCTGCACTACTGCAGCTCTGTGTGTGGGCGTAAAGAAATGACACGACTGGGTTTCAAACCATTACACTGAAGATTTGCAAACAGTTAAAAAAAAAAAAACACAACCCCATCAGGCACAAATGAGAAATTATTACTTTTTTTCTTTTATCTTTTTCTAAGGTTTGTTTGTTGTTTTTTTTTAACTTAACAGATGTAATCCAGTCAAGTTTCTTCCTCAGCCTCTAAATTACAAAAGGTGGATTAAGTATTTAGGAAGGTTTTTGATTTTATGTAGTGTGAACATTTTGTTATGATTTTTGCTGCAATTTTTTAATTAACCTACAAGAGCCCGTATTCCAAAAGGCATCCAGATTTCCACAGTAAAAATCTTCACAGGACACCTGTATTTCTGCCTTTGAACATGCTAAATAGGTACCCAAATCTTGTTAGCACTGAGTAGCATGGTACGATAGACATAGCAGCCACTCCACAACCGGCCAGGTAGGAAATCTTAGGTCATGAATATTCCCTTGAATATTCCACAAAACACAGCCAAGAAAAAAAGGGACATCCTGGCAGCCCATTTTTGTTCAGTAGTCTAGCAACGCATCAGGCTTACTGATCCAAATCAGACAGAAAACAGGCTTGAATGGTTGTTGTAATTAATGGATATAAAGAAGACCAACAGGAGTGAGCAAAGGGGCTGTTCTCTGTAATATCATGGGGAATGAGAGGAGATTGCTATTTAAGCTAAAATATAATTGCTGGCACAAGAGAAGGGAAATATAAATGGTTATGTTACGTGTATATGAATACACGTTATGTTACGTTATGTTATGTATAATCGTATGAATGGCTATGTTGTTGGGAGGGACAGGTGGAAGTTTTTTGTCAGACGAGAACACTTCTCGAACATATTCTTGACCACAAAGAGTGAAACGGAGACAAAACAGTTTTAGAAAGGAGCTTGAACACTTCAAGGAACCTTTATGACTTGGCTGCTCCATGATAGTAAGGGACTAGCACTTGTTAGATGCATATCTTCATGTATGTATGAGAGAAGACATCCAGCTTGAAAATCATGTGCTTGGACGCAAGGCATATGCATTCTTGAGTGTAATGGTTTAGGTGTGTATTTTTTCAAACATTCAAATGAGCCCCAAATCAACCAGGATTTCTATTGCATTTGGTATTCTGCTGACAATAAAAAGCAGGGCAACTGGATACCTAGGCAAAGGGGGATGGGAATGATACCTAGGCATCATTCATGATGCCCATATTGCTATTTAGTGCGTAGTATCACTGGCAGTTCTTCATCTCATCTCCTGGCCGCAGTGTGAAGCAAGCAGCTGAGAGCTCCCAGTGTGGAGGATCCAGAGCTGAATGCCAAATGAGCAGAATTCAGTGAGTGAGTAAAAACAGCAAGACTGGACTTGAAGACTTCAGACTACTAATCCCAACCTTTAACAAAGAATCTTATAGAGGTAGTTAAACAATGAATCACACTATAGTGAATGAAAAACGATCTTCAATTCTATATCTATCTGGCAAAACTGTCAAAGAGATATTACCGCTAATACACAGACGTACAGGCTGATTTGGTATTAAGTGGGGTCTGGCTACTAGCCACAGTAGAAACTTAAATTTTTCTTTCATGTATAAACTAACAGCTGAGGTCAGCTCCAGGAAAATTTTGCCAGAGAAATGTCTGTGGCCTCAGCTGATACAGAAAAGTGCATGTTCAGAGAGAAAAGAAATATGGCTCCCAGCAGGGTTACATTCATGCAGACTGAGTGCAATTGTACAACATGATGTAGATCGCAAACTGAAATTTCTTAAATTAATTCAGTAAAACTGGTAATTTTCCGAGCATTGTAATTTTTTTATGTGTATAGAAATAAGAAAGACAGATTTTTACCTTTTTTATTACTTTGTCTTTCTCTAAACTCTAAATTAATCTTTGTGTACTGTCTGCTCAATGAAGACACTTTTTGCCCAGTTAAACACCATGCATTATTAATGAGTAGTATCATTTGAATCTTTTACTACAACTCATATTTTTTAAAAAATACCAATTACAATTTTCTTGACCCAGTTTGAAAAGTGTAGTTACAAAATACATAACCTGAAGCAGTAACTCTGAAAGGTATATGTTGCTCATTTTTGTCTCAGTATGTCATGGACAACTATGTATAGTGACTCTGTAGTAGTTGTATTTTCAAGTCACTGCAGCATTCATCATTTCTGCCATGGCATTGGCCACTTTGCTGTAGACAAAGTAACATCTGGAATGTCTAAATGCACCTAATCCTCCTCTGAGGACTAATCCCCATGAAGAATCATTACATAATATTGCTATTGGGTATCACAAATAGCAATATTTCTTCTATAGATGTGGATTCTTAAGTTTTGAATGTACAGAAATCATGGTTGCCTACACAACTTTCATTTGACCAAAGGCACATTTCCACCATGGTACTTAACATGATGTTTTTTCCCCAAAGATCACAGCTCTGTAAATTGACAGAATCTTTAAAGCAAGTATTAAAAATCTGGAAAAATTTGAATATAAAAATATATTCAAAGCAGGAGGAATTAAGGCATTCTAGTAAATTGGACAGCCAACTATTACCCTCATATCAATACTGCATAACAACTACTAAGATTCATGTGGCACTTCTGTATATTTTGTCAAGACAGCAGGACCTGCCACCCTGAAGAGGAGTGTAACCTTCACATACTGGTCAGACCATACCAAAAAAATAAAGTCCAAGAGAAAAGAACTTAAAGACAAAAATGTGCTTTAACAGCATAAAGGAGAGACACAGCTTCATTAGAAGCAAACACGGGTCTACTTGCCAAAGAAAAGCCAGTACAAGGAAAAAAACTAAAACACAAGACAAAAGTAATAGTTCCCATAGGGAAAAGACTCAAGGGCTGCTGAGAAAATGCTAAGGCAATCAGAAAAAGAAAAGGTACAGCTGGTTGTGCATACAACCTAAGCATTTCACCAAGAATTCAATTTCTTCTTTAAAGTGCTTGGGTTATTTTCACACCCCAACAGCAGGGCTGTGCATGTAGATGCTCCCCCGAAGGAGAAAAAAAAAAAAAGCTAGCCTCAAACCATCTTCCATTAAAATCCCACAGACCTTTTTTCCAAATTTAGATTTAATGTGTTTTAGGTAAGGCTCTAAATGCTGAATCATCATACAGGATTGATTTGTGGTTTTATTTGGTTTGGGTTTTTAGTATTTCAGCATAAGCAGGTCTGGTGAAGGACTGTTTTATGGATTAATTCACAAGGATAGTCTACAACAAAAGAAAAAACTTAGACATCTGAGAGAAAAAGCAGATGTGAGTCTAGCTTTGCTTCTAAAGTACCAGCTGATAAGGTGGTAATGAAGAGAGCTTCAATTACTCCTCCTCGCTCAAGTCATTCTTTTGCTGACAGTTAAAAGGTTAAAAAGTGGAGGACGTTATGGTGCCCCTTCTACAAAATAGATGTTTTGCGGGAGGAATATGAAGGGTATTTCCAAGTCTTTTAGATTGCTGGAGTATAGTCATACTAATTTTTCCATCTGTTTCTTATTTGTCATAGGAAAACAGATAACTTCAGAACTTCTGATAACATTCAGAAATGTTCTAAAAACTACCAGCTACATTAACTTAAATGTACTTTACAGAAAATGAGACTAGAATTTGACAGTGTCATTGATCATTTGAACCAACTTTCAGATCAATGTCAAAACTAGTAAAAGGAAGCATCAATAACTAGAACTGTAGAAACACAGCATTCCCATCACCGTGACCCCAGACCAGTACCTGTCACATAGGTAAACCCATGTCCCACACCATTCAGCCAACTAAACTATATTTTTTTTTATTTTCTCCATAAGCTTTTATGTAGTTGTGTTTTTTCTCAACATGTTGTCAAGGAAACCCTACATTCTTGTAGCTTAGTATCCAGGTCCTTATTGCTATAGACACAAAACAATTTAGGATTTTGAACTGATTGATAAACTTTCCTCCCCATTATGAAGGCATGCTTTTAATACCATAAGCTGGATAGAGTTGAAGGAAGACCTTTTTTTGAAGATTCAGTTCTTCCAAAATGCCTATGGGAAATTTGCCAAATAACTCTTCTATTTATTAATTTCATTAAATTATTTTATCAATATTCTATTATGTTGTATGCTATCCACTGAAAAATAGCCCTGCAATCTTACTGGTGCGCTCTTATTTACATCTATCACACTTCCTCTCTTATTTTATTGTCTTTGAACAATGTCGAGTTCCTCTGACAAAAATATTTTTGGATTGTGTGAGAGCTGCCAGCTAAATTTCGAGTTACAATAATTAAGTCAAAGTTGCACACTCCTTGTATCCCTTTCTGTGTCATAATCTTACCTAATATTTCTACAGTTTTTCACTGGGAAAAGAGGTACTATATGTACATGTACACAGAATTTATGATGCACTCCAGGGAACAATTGCTTTTCAACACCTGGTTGTGAAATAATAGTGTCCACTCTGCCCATGGTTAGCTTTCTGTAGAGTGCACCAGTCACATCCACACTGCAAAGCACTAGGTCAATCTCAGGGTTGGCACCTACTGTTTACTTCTCATGCCTGTTGTCTGAAAAGTTCTTTCAGCATGCTATATACAACACTCATCTGCTCCATGCATGCCACAAAAGCGTTCCAGTTCTTATCACAGGCTTTAATATGCCATTTTAATTCTTACCCTCATGAAGATGATCAGTGAAACGTACAGAATGCCTCATGCTACTGGGTAACTTCAATATAAAGATGGGAAGTGGTCGTGTGAAAAGAGTAGCTTCTGGCAGAGTGAAGTATATTATTGCACTGGACTTGTATTTCAGTTGTATGTCATGGTAAAAGGTATTTCTGTCATTCTCTCCTTTGGGTTTCATGGAGCTATGCTTTTATCTGTTGTCAAGGAAACACCAGGTTTTTCCCCCTTGCTCATTAATGTCTGCATTTTTGTTTCCATAGCTACAAAGGAACCTCAGTGTTTTAAAATAGCAGTAATTGGATTACCATGACTTTTTGTAACTTATTGACACGATTAATGGCTCTGATTTTCAAAAGCAGACACCAAAACTGTATCAGCAGTTTTTCAGCTATTAACATTTGTTATCTCCTTGTCCTGAAATACTGCGTACATGCTAAGAAAAGTCTTCAGCATCCAAACACTCACCGCACCCAGACTGAGACTCTATACATGGTACTCTAACTTAAGTCATTGAGTTCTTAACAGGAATGGGCAATCTGTTGTTATATTTAAATGTGGTTTTCTGTTCATGCTACTAAGTTATATGCAAAACTGTGGAGATTTAGCCTGTTTGTTCTTCTGTTACAAGTTACTAAAGATTCCTTAAATAATCACAATGAAATGTGACAGTTAACATTTAATTGGAAGTTTCCCTGATCATGTCTGTACTGAATGAGCATCTATTTGGCACAAGCTGAATTTCCAAACACCTGTCTCAAAATGCCTTCATCTTGGCACAAAATATGGACTGAAACTACTGAAAATAGTCTGCTTTTTAGTTGTATTAGTTTTAATTTCTGATGGGCATCTACAAAGAAGTGCAGAGGTTCTATTGTGAATCTGCTAGATGTTAACCCCAACATCTAACATATTACTGATCCTTTGTAAATTTGACCCCAGAAAAGTAATCTGGGAGAATTTTTACAGCCAAATATCTAGCACACTCTGGATACAGGAACATGGAAAAAGCATGAAGAATTGAGAGCACCAGTGTTGCCAAGAACTGGTATTACTTAGCAGGGTCATAACTCACATTTTCTGAAGACAAAAACTGAAACTCCTAGACAGGCTGATCTGCGTGTCTGTCTGTCTGTGTCTGTATGCACACTCCTACCATGCTGAAATTGTTACCATGGCACCTGCTAACACTTCTAATTTATTTGTTACAACTTACTTGCCTGTTTGAAGTGTCTACAAAGCACCATAAATGCATATTCTATACCCTTACCCTTCCTTTCCAGTATCTCCAGTTCCTCCTGTCCTCAGACTCAGCACGGCTTGTCCCATATCCCCTA
The DNA here is from genome assembly GCF_964195595.1 of Calonectris borealis. Taxonomy (NCBI): domain Eukaryota; kingdom Metazoa; phylum Chordata; class Aves; order Procellariiformes; family Procellariidae; genus Calonectris; species Calonectris borealis. Next base: position 12,778,399 of record NC_134328.1, on the reverse strand, counting down.
ATTAGGAGGCATCCCCAGTTGTGGCTGCCTGGCCAAGCAGCAGGCTGAACAGAAAGCAACTGAATTCACCATATGGTCTTCCTATCAGCGGTGTCACCGCTCTGGGGTTCTGCACTCTGTCTACTGAGTCTCAGTCAGTAGACATATATAAGTCCCACAGTCTAACTTGATTAAAATTAACCAACAGTTTAAAAAGTTGTAAGAGGAGGACAGACAGAATGACTAGATAGCACCTATTTCTTTAGAAAAACAAGCTAAAGAGAGTCACCAACCTCAAAAGTTTACAATCTAGGTATAAGAAAAAGGTGACAAGTGGCTTAGACACCGGTAAGTATAAGTAAGGAAGTCCCTTTAATCTAAAATATTAGTTCCTCCTTTTCATAATGGATTTCTGTGCATCCTTGAGGCTAAGACATTCTATTACCATAGAAACAGTATCCTGTGTCATTGTGGACCTTACTGTAGATGCGTACTGTTATGGAAACATTCATCTTAACAGCTGTCCTCGTGTTATATATTTCAATTACTGTGTTTGCAAATATCCATTACTAAACTATCCTTTCGGGATTCATTTTAATAAAAACTAAGTCTCTGAAGTATTTAGCAATTTAATAAACACCTCAAGGCTGCTCCAAATTAAAAATACAGCATTAGAACAAAATGTATATTAAAATTACAGTGCCTTTTCAATAATTACCTACCTTTCAAAATCTCTAGCATCTGCAAAGGTTTGGGGAAAAAGATGGTCTGTCCACCCCAGCAATCATTAGTAAAACTACTTTAGGAAAGCAAATTTTTAAGCCATGTGTTCTGTGCAAGGACTCCTTTGCACACACATCCTACATGCATGCGTGCATAGAAATGAAAGAAACAACATAAGAAGGTTCAGTGAGAAAATGTGGCTTAGTTGACTGAACCGGGAACCGTGAATTCTTAAATTGTAATCACAGATGGACCATTCTTTTGTCTTGGAAAAGACATCTAAGAGAGATCTTGAAAAAGATACATGTGAGTTGGAAGCTCAACTCCCACTAAATTTTCCTGGGAATTGAGTCCTTAGCTGATCCTAGAGCTTTGAGAAAATGTCCTCAATATTTTCATATTTGTAACATCTTAGATGCTACTACTTACTTATTTCACTAGAATCCTGTGAGCGTAAGTATTTCTTAATTTTCTTGAATAAAGCCATTGAAGCATCTGTGACACAATTGTAAGTTTTTGTTAGAGTTAGTGGTCATTCATCACTTAACTTGTCAGATGTAAATAGTTTCCTGGCTACTTATATTGATTATACTATTTAGTTACTGCAATTTAAGACTGTAAATGCAGATTTTTTATCTTTAACTTTTATGTCTTTGACTTTTTTTTTTAATCAAAATCATCTATACCAAGAAGGTTATCTCCTACCTCTTTATTCCTACACAAAATACTAGTTATTACGGCTTGTAATGGGAATGTTTCCTAACACTGAAAATCTGAAAAGATATGAACTACAGATAGCATTTTAACATGTATAAAGAAAACATCCAAACATAATGAATTTATTGGTAAAATTCAAGTACCTTCACTGAGCTTCAGGGAAGCAGGAAAACAAAAACTACTCAGAAACATGTCAGTTTTGAAACTCAGCTAATTTCCCCTCATAAGGCCAGTGATGCAATACCTCAGCAATATTCTTATAATCATTTAAATGGAGTAATGTTTTTGTTATGTCCTTCTAATTTAGCCTTGAATTTGACTCCTTAGACACTTTTTCTTTCCTAAACCAAACTACTAAAGACCATGTTCTTGAATTCAGCTTGAAGAACATTAAAAATTAGTCCATCGAATCTCCCCAAAAAAGGTTTTCAAACTAGAACTCGCTCGGCTCTGGGCACAGACGTGACTGTCTGCAGTCTGAGAGCGCAGTCGCAGGACTGAGGAGCTGTTGGGGCTGGTACAGCTCGTAGGCCAATGCCAAACTCACAGGAAAACTCTCAGTCGGTGGGAAACTTGTTGGCATTCCACTTTTGGGATATGTAATGGACCAATTAAGATGTCAACACAGAAAATGATATTTTTTTCCTTCAAAATATTTACAGCTTCTCTAATATTAGTAAATAAATGTGTCAAAACCTGGTAAATGTTTAAGTAGATTTAAGTCAAGTGAAAAGGAATGTCAGTTATTTTCAGGACAAGCAATTGCTAGGTACTTTCATATTTTTCCCTTGGAAAATCAATACAGCAAAAATAAAGTACTGAAAAAAATATATCTTTTTCTTAACATTTTCTTTAACTGTTTAGATTCTGCAAGCTTTGTTGTTTGGGATATGTGTCATAATTTATTTTGTTTTTATATTCACAACTGCCAAAGGGAAGAGTTTGTTATCGAGATTGTTACCTGTGAAAGATGCCATCTTCGCAGTGCTGGTATTCCCCATTGGCTTAGTAAGTAGTCTCGATGAACTGTCAGAGCTCTCAGTGCTTTCTCATATTATTTCTGAAAAGACAGAATAAATTGATGTGCTCAATTTAACTAACAAAGCTGACAGGTATAATCCCATTTTGTTCATCTTCCAAAAATTGAGAGTGTTTTAGTGAGGCTAACAGATGTTCTCCTTCTCTCCATTTATAACCGTGTTTTTCAGAAAACAGATTCTCTGATATTTATTTTTTAGTATTGCAGCTTTTGGAATGCATGCCCATGCTAACTAGATTTTCTAAGAGGCAACAACAAAATATAGTAATTAAAAAACAGATGACATACCATACTCTCAATATAGGCCTTAAAAAAAAAGTCTACAAGTAGATGAAGTAGGAATTATTTTTTGAAGAAAGTCTTTTCTAAGTGAGCACAGAAGAGATTTGACATCTGAGGTTTGCCTAAGTCCTAATTCTGCAGACATTTTTTTCATGTTTTTGATTGTCACAATTATTTAAATAATTAGATGAATAATTATTGAACTAAAAAGAATATTCACTATCCCTTTTCTAAGGAAGGGTCTTTCTTACAGGTAGTTGTCGTTAACTTTTGTTTAAATCCGTGCAGATCCCTTGTATGAGGGTTCAGATGGTTTTGAAAGTACTCCTCTAATTTTAAGTATATCAGCAAGGATTAAGATATATATGACACACTGAAATACACATTTATAAAAGGAACAAACACTGATTTTGGAGTAACCAAATTAAATAAGTTTTAATTGCTTCTGATACTGGGTTGTCTCCAAGTTCAGTGTTTAATAAAGCTTTGTGGAGGTTTTTTATTAATATCATAGTTTTACTTATAACTCGCCTTGCCTACTGCTTTCATTGCTAATGTATCTGGCAGCGTCAGTCCCTGTTTGAGTCCATATGCTCAAGGGAGTGTTCAGCTGTTCAGACAGTATTTGTTTTTTCTGTTCCTATGATACTCATACCACCGTACATTTGGGAGCCCCTTACTTAGAAGATACATAGTATGCATATCTTGATGAAAAAGAAAAGCTGCTGTGGCTCCTATACTCTTCATCTTACCTTTTTATAGACCTTGATTTCTAATAATTATTGATTTACAGTATTTTATGTATTTCAGAGAGCTGCTGTACACTCGGAATTTGTCACGAGGAGAAAGTGTATATAAAAACTACTTATTTCTGAGCATGAAAACCATACATTGACACTAACCAAGAAGGTCAAACTCTAATTTTGCTATCATCTTATTAGTCATGAACCTGCTGGAAAAACAATGCATATCCTATTGATTTAGTGCAGTAGAACTGATATAAATATTATTTACTTGTGCAGCAACTTCAAGTAGTTCTTAAATGACTGAAGTTCAGAGAAGAAAATAAATTGAGGCAGCTAGTAAGAAAGTGCTTTAATATACACTATGCAAAAACTAGATATGAAAAATTACATTTTAAATGGTTGTTTTGTGAGAAGACTAGTCATTGTTAAAACTAGTTTTTGCAAATATTTATTCCTTTTAAAAATATTTTTAACTTCAGTTTGTGACTGTTACGTTTTGGACTCTATATGCATGCAACAGAGAACGTATATATATCCTGAAAAGATGGATGGCATTAATCCAAGTTGGTTTAATCATACTATGGTAAGTTTGATGCTTTCTCAGTGCTTTGAATTTAACATTTTTTTTTCATTTATACATGTTGTTTATTCATTTAATTATTGCTTTTGCTGAAACACTAAGTTGCAGACAGCTTAGTATACAGCTTAGTTTCAGCATCACATTAAGTGTAGGTAGTACAATGATGAAAAAGCTTTTGTCTCCCAAAGTGCTTTCTAACTAATCATCACTAATGAAGCTGCACAAATTAATAACAATAATGGGGGTAGGGGAAGGCCTAGAAGAGTCCAAGTTTCCATGCCTAAATTCCATATCTAAGAACTGTCGTGTGCACTGAACACTTTCGATCCTTGGTACAGAGTAAGATGTAACAGTATGGAGAAAAACAAGTGTATGATTTTGCAGGTATACTACATGCACAGGTGGGAGTTAAGGCTGCGATGACATTAACTTAGTATTCTTCACGAAGTGCAACACTTCAAGTACTGTTCTGTAAATGTATTTTTAACAGCTTGTTTGTTCTTGTAATACTTACTAAATTCTTAGATCCTCTTTAAGTTGTTACATAATTTTTACTCAAATTTTCTTATTCTTTATGTACCAGGCTTGTACAAGCCTGTTAAATGTGTTTGGCTTTGGATCAGGACAGTTCTAGAAAAAGTAGTGGAGTTCTTTCACAGGACTTCGAAGATTATAACTTTTCCCACATATTCCTTTCAGTTTCCTTAAGTGCTATAAGATCTCACAGTTAAGTATGTTAAAAACATCCATAGCCTGTAGTGAGTGTCAGATAGTGGTTACAGTACAATGCAGATTCAGGCATTTTATCTAGCTGGACTCTGCCACTTAATTTTGATCTCACCATCCGTTGCCTTTGATTTTGATTTTGATTTTTCCTAAATGGAAATCTATTATTTTTACATAAATGAAGATTTTTATGGAATCTGTTTATTAGTTTAGAATGTTTATTAGACAATACCATGAAAGAAAATACTTTTGTCCCAACTGCACATGAAGAGTATTCTATTACTTTATTTGCGTAGAAGATACTTGCATTATGTTTCCATCTTAAACTCTCCTATTTGACTAATATTTTTTATTTGTTTTTCTTTTATAGTTTATCCCTTATGAATGAATGAATGGATGAAATAAACTCATGAAAAACCCTCAGAAGACTACTTGGAAAAGATACATATTTTTGGTGAAGCTACAAACAGGAAACTACCACTGGCCTGACAAGATATCAAAACTTTTAAACTGTTGGAGTGCCTCATCCCCAGAAGGAGAAGGGCCATTTTCTGGTGCAGTTTTTGACTTTCAGAAACTAGCTGTTCCTCTGTGGATTGTTAATTCCATCCAAACATCAGAATGTCTTCTCAGCTTGGAGTTGGGAATTCCGGCTGGTAAGCCCAGCTGAGAAGGTTGGGACTGAGCCTTAAGTTGCTGCTACTATTAAAGGTCTAAGGACTGTAGTCCCAGAGATGAGGTCTTGCGCTCTTGATTGCTGAGACTGGATCCTCCCCCTCCCAAAGAGGTGACAGATACAATCCCAGTACTAAGGACAGCATAAATAAACTTAAATCCAGGATCTACCTGTTCTCTGGCCCACAAAACTTTGAACAAAAATGATTTAATGGCTTGCCTTCATTATAGCTCTGTGGTCAGCCATTGACAAATAAATGTAAGCTAGAGGTGTCTTGAGACTTTTTGATTTATAATTGATCTCATAATTATCTCTGTGATAGTTAAGATGTCAGCGCTGATGACTAAGTAGCCACTTTCATGCAGTAGTTTGTGTATGAAGAATTCTCAACTTTTATTTCCAGATTGTGGTTCCTTTAAACCACATCAAAAGATAGCTGATTGAGTACAAGATTTCTGAAACAAAGGGCTTAATATAAATTTTGGATACAGAAGCAAGGTTTGAAGACCATGAGTGAATACATATTTCTATGTTTGTGATTTAACATGTTATATTATATAGTTATAACTATATTATGACCACTACCTGTCATCTCTGGTTCTTCAAGGTTTTATATTAGAAAGTTGCATTCAACAAATGTTTGATAGCATGGTGTGTTTTCATAAGAAATGTTGTCGTCTTTAGAATTAAACAAGGATCAGATGTAGGGGAGAAGCATGATTATTTCCACACAACACAAAATTATCTGCAATTTCAAAGTACATTAGAATATGTGGTTTTGTCTTTAATTGTGCTGTTACTGTGCTTGCTCATGAGTTGTGGGTGATAACATGTGATTATCACCTGCCTACTTGATCACATGCACATTTGTGATGCTTGCAAGAAAAAACATTATCTGGCTGGTAACTGTCATATTATGCAGAGTTTAAGAGACTGTTTCCCAGACAACAGAATAGTCTTATTGCATCCATGAACTGCACACCATCGTGTATCTGCACTTAAGTCAAACACCCAGTGGCAGCTGCTGCTCCCACTAATGACACGGACAAGATGGAACTGTTTGTATAGCCATAATGAAACTCCCTGAACTATGGAAGTGGGGGAAATTCCACAGTTTCAAAAAAAAAAAAAAAGTCAAAATTCAGGGTTCTAACAAGTCATACAGCACATACCTTGTTACAAATTTTGAGTCGGTTTTTAAATTGAAATGAAGTCATTCACTAGCCAAAAACCATTTAAGAGACATGTACTACCTGTTTAAGACCTCTGCTGCAAAACATAAATACAAGCGCACCTGTATAATATGGTATATAATTTCACTATGGCAATTTGAGTACGTTAAAACAAAACACCACAGATAGCAGATGGAAGACCTAACCTTAAGAGTAGCCAGTATGCTAATGATGAGGCAATGTGATGGCCAGCTGTGTGTGATTGTGTGTACATTCATTTTTTACATTTTGTATGTTGTCAGGTGGGGGAGAAAGCTGATAAGAAAAATAATTATTTGCATTCAAATTATATAAACAGTATTAGAGCGTAGTTAGTGTAGACAGCATTAGATAATATGTTTCACAACTGCAGTAGATGTATCACATGCTTGATAAGGAAGGTATTTGGCCAGTTTTGCATATGAGGCAACAGTACTCTGAAGGTGTGCAGCTTTCAGCCTCTTAGGACATTTTATGGCAGAAGAATAAAATAAAAGGGATCGGAAAATCAAATGTTTGTTCCAGGACTACTGCCAGATCTATTAAATGCACATTTTTAATATACTCTAACTTAAACTAATGTTAGCAAGCAAAGATAATGTCTGGATTTGAATTTTCTTTTTTTTGGGGGGGAGAAGGTGGGGGGAGGAAGTTGGTGGGGTTTGGGGTTTTTTTCCAAGGTGTGGGGGTTTTTTGGGGAAGGGAGAGATATTAAATACTAGGTAACAAAAACTCAATCTCTCCTTGATGTTCTTAGCTTCAATTAGCTAAAAATGAGTGTGCTTTAGCAGCAGTGTAGCAGTATCATCAATTAACAGTTCATATACCATGCTATTATTTCACAGTCAGATGGCCACAGGTTTCTGAAGATCTTATCACAAATTTTTCATTTTTTACTTGTTAAGAATGACTTCAAGTGTGAGTGGAATAGTAAATGAATTTGCTTACTGATCCTGTGACATTCGGTCAGAATACCCTGTAAATTTAAAAAGGGGTTCTCTGGGGTGTGTCATTCCCTCTGTGGGTAGTATGGGAGATCCAGGGTAGAACCTGATGGAAGATTTATCATCTTCTATATATCTCTTTCATATATAGTTTCTGACTGCAACTCTGCCTTTCACAGCTTCTCCAAGAAAAGTCAATTCCATGGTCAAGACGAAGAGGCCATTCTCTTTTCAACCAAAGACTACTTTAAATCTTTTTGAAATATGCATCACCTTCTGTTAAGAGCTTACTAAATTACATTCTGTGAATGTTATCCTAGGCATACTTCACTATTTCCGTAGTTAAAGTACCAAACACTCTTATCTGACATTTAATGCACGTCTACAACAGTATACTACAGTAGAAGCTTGCACTCTGGATTTTCCTCAGGTCTTGAAATCTCAGTCTGCCTTTACCTGAGACATCATACACGCTTTATTTAAATCAGGCCACTGACCATTGCATATGTGGTGACAAGAATCTGCAAAGGAAAGAAAAGCTACTTCATCATAGATGTGGACTTCTGGAAATTGAAGTCTAAAAGACTGTTCTTGAGTATATGAGGCATCACGTATAGAGTGGAATACATAGACAACACGTAATCCGACATATTCCACTGATTGTGAGTGGTGTTTGTTGTAGTTTAAGACAGTCCTTTGGTGCAGGAGTCAGATGCTTATGAATAGGAAAAAAATGTCAATGTTTCTTTAAAAACAATTATTAAACAGCGCATTCAAGTTGACTGTTTCAGAAATACTGTTAAAAAAGTGTCACCTTGGTAGCATCAGCTCTTTTTTGACTGAATAGAGAAGATTCAGATACCTGTTCAAGTGAAAAGGCAAAATGGTTTTGCCTGCTTTTTACCAACGGATGAGGTCAGCCTCATACTAAACAAAGTTGAATATGATTTTAGCTTTATGATTACAAAGAACAAAAAGATCGTACAACAGAGAGAAAATAGCTGCATTTTTCAGCTATGATTACAAACCTAATCAATAAGATACTCTGAATGCTTTTTAGCATGGATAATGTAAGACCATTGACACTACTCATTCACTGTATAATTTCAACTTTCTGCCTCATTAGATTTTCAAAAGGCTTTTTGAAATACTGCTATGTTATCAGTTATTCAAAAGTTCCCTCTTCCTAGTAGCTACATACTTACCATATACACTTTTAAAGCTACATTTTTTAAACTATTTGTTAAAAATTAGCCATCTCTTGATTATATATATATTTATATTATATATTTGTCATAGCAGGTTCTTGACACCTAAATTTGCATTAATAAATATTTGTGAGTTCATTAAATGTAATTTTTACCCCTTCTAGGTTTCTTCATGCAAACTTACTGGCATAGACAGCAAAATCCTGTGATTTGTGTATGCAGCTCTTTGTGTAGACAGTGAGCAGAGCCAATGTGTTAGTGTGTAAAAACTGAGCAAAGGAAGAGCATGTGACTTACTTCTAAACTTAACCTTTTCTGTAGGGCAGGTACCTATCCAAAATGCAGCCAATCATTGTAGATGATAAAAAGTTGTCAGAAAGACCTACAGCCTTATGAGGGAAGGATGTGCTGTTGTTCTGTTCATTTGCTGTCACCCTTACAGAGGGATTTGTTGACTCAGCAAAACGTCACCAAACCACATTCACTATAATTGTCCAGTGTTGAAGTAATTTATGCAACCTGGTAGATAATGTTGATGAGCTAGTAAATTGGCTGCTTTATTGAGTAAGTGGAAATACCAGTATAGACACCTCCTTCCCACAAACAAATCTCAGCTGGCTTTCAAAAGATCATATGTCACCTTAGAGCTTAGAAATTATTTTGGGAGCCAGACTGTTTTAAGTGTGTCCGAGAAGGAAATGAGCATAATTTTGAAACAGGAAATAGATTTGCAATAGTATTGTTAAGAAATTACATCCCTTTTTTTTTAGCTCTCTGTATCACCATGCTAGAGAACAGCAGCACTTTTTGACTGTGGCCTTTGTACAACAGTTGTGCATGCATACATATATGCGAAAGATTTAAGCAGTAGAAAAATAATATATATTAAGAAACTCCAGGAAGAATCCTTTTATGCATTCAATATTGGAAAACAAATTCTGAATCTGCATATAAATCTGTGGAAAAGAGTTTAGTTTTAGTCATAAAAAGGAAGAAAGTATATCTCCCCTTTTTTATGATATAGGAAATAGAATATGGCAGCTGAGAATTAATAATTCTCATTATACACTTTGCCTTTTGTGACATCTTTTTTCCCCCAAAAGATGAGAAAAGCTGTCTGATACAATTTCTATGTTGTGGTTTGCACTCACTGCATTTCATTCCTGCAATAAGACATGTACATGAGCAATAGTACATAGAATCAAATTGTACGACTCTGGTTTTGATACTGCCCCATGAGCAATTGACTTCTCTGTCCTTTATTTCCATTCCATAGGTTTACATGTGATTTAAATTCCTGGCATAAAAAAGTGGTCTGGAGACTTTCTGGCCAGGCAACCAGATGTTCTGAATCTTTAGAGTCTCACGGGGTTCCAGCTGCCTATATTTCACTTGTCCTTGTGATGAAGGCAAATGTTGAAGGTGAGCATACAAAGATGCTAGAAGATTGTTATTTATATATGTTACCTGAAAACTTCTGGGTTTTTTCAGTCCTTTTGGGAAGGCACTGGTAAAAGCAATGGATTTTTGGATGTATATGTTTATTATTCATTGTAGATTACCTATGTCAGAGATCAGATTGCCAATTACAGTCCCTTTTATCCTTTCACTAGCAAAAGATGAGAATAGATCACTAGCATGTTGGAGGGGTAGCACTTTCCTGTGGTGTAAAATACTATGGTGTGTATGTACAGGGCCACTTAGGCTATACTTTCAGAAATTAATTAAACTGGTCTAAGATCACGCTGTTGTCAAAGGACTGTTTGTGGACCTATGTTCCTGTCTCATCCATTTTTCTGCTGCTGAATTCATGCCACTGAGCAGACAGTAGTATCAGTAAACTGGTCCAGCAGTAAGTCAGGTCTTTTTTGTAGGTTTAAGTTTCTGTCAAATTAACCAGGTTTAACTAGAAGACATAAAAGGGACCTTTATTTTTTTATTTGGGGATGTCTCATTGTTGAGTTTTCATTAATACTTTTGAAGTACTGAAAAAAAGAGCCTGAATGTATCTTTCGGATTTGTTTCCAGCAAGGAATTTCTGTCTAGATCACATTTTAACATGGAAGCAGAGGAACAATTTATTTTTGCAGAAAAATATGCTCTGAATTTAGGGGTGGCCAGCCCTTTGACAGTGGTTGCTGCTGGGATGCAGGATCAGAGTAGGGATCTTGTCCTCTTTTATACGGCAATGCTTAGAGATTTGGATACTTCGAGGTGAGCTTGCTTGTGAGCCCTTTCCCTCTGAAGGAATTAGAAGCAACAGGTCTTCACGTGGAGAACCTCATGGAAATCTAGCCCCCTCTTGTGGTTTTTCCACACAAAAGGCATGACTCGATTCAACCTTATTTCTAAATAAAAATATATATACCTGCAACTTTTCTCTGAAGGTTGATATGGTTACTGCTATTTCACCTCTTCTTAGGGGATGATAGGTATTAGTATCAGGATAGAAAACGATAATCTGTAAAAATTTTTACTTGTATTTCATATGCAACTTGACAGTCATTTTCACCAGAACATGGGGGATTAGGGGAAAGGGATTTGTTGGCTATTTCTATAATCTGATTTTTCTTCAAATTGAGGGAGGAAGAGCCCTAAATACTACAGAATAAATTAAAAAAAAAGACTCTCCTGGTTGACTGATAAAGTATAGAAACAAATACAGGCATTTGGTTCTCTCACAGTGACTTGTGTTTTATTTTGGGTTGAACCAAATTGCATGGTACTTACAAATACCAAGTCAGTGTTCGTTAGTGGATGAAGAACAAATGCACTGAACTTAGAGAACTGTTGAATGTCTAGCTAAAACTAAGCTATGATTCCAGTAGGCATTCTGGTGAGTACACAGCATTGGCTTAATCAGCCCTGACCGCTTGTTCTTGCAACCTCACTTCCCCCTCTGCAATACTAGCATGGCCTTTCTGTGATTTTCAGTTCCATTTATGGTTCACAGTGCAGAAAACAAAAATTCAGCTGCATTGTTCCCTTATAGCGCTCATCCTGGCCATAAGAACAGCTGTTCCAGTGCAACACGAGTAGCAGCTCGAGAATGGGAGTATGGGGCCTCGGCATCTGTTCTAGCCAGCTTAAACAGCTTTGACAAAAGTTGAGAAATAGTTGTATAGAGTGTAGTTTGACAGTGCAGCTATCTTGATTGAGGTAGGTAGCTTTAAGATTGTATAGAGCTCGGTGGTCTTAAATGTTGTTTGCTGCATTCCTGTCCCTTCCCTCCGCTCTGGGTCAAACGATGAGGCCAGTCCTCAGCTGTGACAAGGAATTTGGGACTACATCAGTTATGAAGAAGGAAGCTGAAAGGTTTTGGAGTGGGAAACCAGCTTGCTGAAGCAGTGGGAAGCAGCTGTTAGGACTCAACATCAGCAGTGGAACTGCTAATGCCATTCCAAGGAGAAAAAACTGGTAAAGAATGCTGGTTATTTCGATAAAACCATATTTTCAGTATTGAAGAGGAAATATTTTTATTCCATCTATGTTTCTCTGAAGAGAGAAGGAGATGCACTGAAGCATCTGAATGCTAATCCATTATATACTTAGAGCTCTGTCCTGACCTAGTAAGTGTGTCATCATGTAAACTCATTTGCAACTAACACCATGTTTTTCACCAATTGTGATACATTGTGTAGTGGTGGCATTTCCCCATTAGTTTCCTTTTGATACTAATCAGAAATCTGGAAGGATCAAAATTACTTGAACAAAACTCCTATTAAAGTATGAGCAAAAACTAGAGGAGTTGGCACTATCCTATATTGAGATATTGCTGTGCTTTCTTTCAGAAAAGAAGGGTATTTGCTTATTAAAAGTACAATTTGAGGTGACCTTTTCATACAGACATGTATAATGACTTGCAAGGCATTAAAGAGCTGATTCTGGAAGCACTGAAAAGAGAGCTTTGCTATCCAACAAAGCTTTTTTAAGAAGTACATATAGGAAAATACAGGCAAGCACTAACAGTCTCGTATACTGAATTGACTGCTGATGGTGAAAGAGTGTTTATAGGTGGGGTAGTCATTAAGAATTGTATCATGAAAGTCATTGAAGAGGTATGTCTGGAAAAGAAAACATCGATAATGTCAGTTTTCTGCCAGTACAACTGCCAGACTGACAAAGGGAGTGGGAACTTGTTTTTCCAGCTCAAAAAAAGAGCAAGACCTTCGAATGGTTTTCATTAATACTGCATGCGAATACCAATATTTCACACATATCAAAACTTTTAATTTCAGATCAAGGAACTGATGCAGTATTACTGTAGTGTTAGCTGTATTTCAGAATATGACAGGGAAAAAATACACTACCAAATACATTTTTCTTAAGTGTATGAAATAGTAAACTTGCCTCAGTTGTAATTTGAAAACTGTGAAGTGTTGTGATACATGAAGCAGGGCAAGCAACCGGAGCTCATATCCTGCCTATTGCAAGGAAGTGCAGCAGTTAAATACGGAACTTTCCCCACTTACTCTTCACTGTATCAGTCATCTGCAATCTTACTACAGTAAAAATTGGTTGTGGTGATCCATTATGAATGCCACTTCTGACTTGCATTCATTTCATTCAGAAGTGCAGCTTGAATCACAGCCATTGTCACCAAACCCTTTTCAGTTTAGAATTTAGTGACATTTTGTACCGCACAGTGGTCTAGTTGATCTCTGGGATTAGGGCTTTGAACCAGGATGGTGTTTGCTTTTCTAAGTGTGACACAATACCTGTATTTATCCTACAGAAGGCTAAAAACATAATTGTCTAAGCCTGAGTGGGTTTGACAATCTGGGGTTTTGGTAGCCATTATGGAGTGCATGAATCATCTGGACCTAATGCTGGAGATAAAGTGACTTTTGGTTTGTGAGCTATTTCCTGAGGTTTAGGCTTTTCAGTCAAAATGATGGATACTTTATGAGGCTGCTTAAAGGGGACAACTCACACCTCCCTGCTTGGCAAACATGGGTCTGAAAATACAAAATCATAATGCCTTGTTCTGCAAATAAATTCACTGGAACCTCAGAGCGCATTCATATACAAGGCCAAGAGCAATTTCAAGTCTTTCTTAGCCACACCAAGGAGACTGCTCTGCCAAAATCCCTATGAAGCATATAATCACAAGGCCCATTTCATGCATCAGTTGCATTTAGCAGAGTCATATGCAAACAGCCCCTGAAAGATACATATGAACTAAGTAATCTCACCATGGGTTTCCATAGATTTTTATATCCTTTTGTAGATGTCCATTTTGGTCCTTAATGATCATCTTGGTAGTACCTGGGACTGGACAGACTTAACTGAAAGAATGTTTTCTTTGATTTCAGTTATTAGACAGATACTGTCAACATACAGGGGAAGATATTGAATTTTGTAGTATTAAATTATTGGTCATAAAGATGGACACAATATTCTCAAGATGCAACATCACCAACGTAAAGAATTTTAACGTTTAGGATGTGCAACTTTTTCCTCTGCAGTTACAAATGAGCATTTTATTTTCCTAAAGTCTGGCTTTATTATTTATAATTTTATCATTCCTTTTAAAAGTCAAGGTTATAAGTAGTTCAGCCCTTGATATCACTCAAATACAGAAGCTTACTTGAATAAAACTCCTGCTAAAATAAACTGAAGTTTATATGAGCAAGAACTGTTGAGATCTAGCTCCTAATCTGCACCATATGTTGGCATGCGTCATTCCTGGAGATGTCATTTTGCTTTGCTTCCAGTAGTTAACATTTCTTTTATGGAAAAAAATGGTAAGAGGCTATGGATAGCCTAATGGATAGGAGATGGGTATCTGCTGAATTGCCATTGTCTACTTAAGGGTCACCATTTTCCACAGCTATATATTGCATTCTGAGACCTCTCAAAATGCTTAGCATTTTTAACATCCTTTGCAAAATTCTCCAGTTGCAAATATCACTCAGTGGGTATTAAGACTACAATGGATTTAGAACTGACTTGCAATCTTGCAGAAATTACTTTGTACACTATGATAGATTACTAGCATGTTGACAATGTTTAGGAATAGTCCCATGAGGTGAAAGAGTCAGGAAAAATAAGATCAAGATAGTTCTCTCCAGCAAAAATTTATTCTCTTAACAGCTCTCACTTAAGTATTTGCTACTGACAGAATCTGGTAGTTTATCATTAAATAGTAGCTTCTCTGTATAATAGCTTCTGTATTTGATGTTCAGTGCGAACAACAAGAATGCATAGGAATATTCACTGAATCTGAGTCTTTCCACAGACTGGCTAGGATGTGGCACTGCAGAAAGATGCTAGAAATTTCACTGTGTGAAGTAACCTGTTTCTGGGAAATTTCCCTCTCAACCTTTTCCAGTGAGGCCATTACTGTGCAGTTATGAATACATAACAGTCACTCACTGGTTGAGAGTTGTGTGCATGAAATGCTGTCCTGCTGTCTCCCTGTTTGAAAAAAATACAATTTCTACACAACTCAAGGCACTTTCAACATTGTTATCTTGAGAATTGTAGAAGAAAACGCTTGATGATGTGCCAGGAAATGCATGTGGGTTTGTTTGTGGCTATAACTGATCCCTTACTGCTTTATTAGTCTAGTAAATCACTTGTGATTTCTTCCAAGGATGAGTAAGAGAAACAGTTCAGGACAGTTAGTTGAAACCCTTCCATTCTGGAACAGCCTGCCTGTTACAGAAGGTGCTTCTCAACATAGAAAATAGTAAAGGGGCTGTTTTGTAACTGTCGGTTATAAAATAACTTCCAGGCAGTGTACTTACAAAACAAGTTGGCTAAGGACACCAGTAAGCTAGCCTGGGAGGGGCACTGGTATGACCGCTGATGCAGCAGTTAAATAACATTTATACGTGTCCCGCCTTTCAATCCAGCACGTGCCCCTGCTGCACCAGCGAGGCTCGGCGGACCTCTGCGCCCTCTGCTGACCGACAACCGTATGACGGTTTACCCCGAACGCAGCCAACGGCGGAACGGTGCAGGTACCCCCAGTCAGCTGCAACGTCGGCCCGTTGTACCCAAGGCAGTAAAAGAAGGGCTCCTGAGGGTCTGAGTTGGTATGAAATGCCCATTAATTCCAACTTTCACTGATTAAGCCTTACAAAAGCTAACCGGTTATATTTATGAAATGAGCGTCTTATAACACATTTGCTAACTTGAAACGTTTTCAAATGTAACTAAAACTCAGTTCTTAGTTGACGGAAGCTACTTAGTTGCACTCTTTATCCACACCTCAGCTCACGGGCGGGGGGAAGAACTCGAGAAACGTGACGTAACGTCACCCTTAAGCGTGGTGGCTGGTGACACACGAGAACTCCACCAGGGCAGGCCGCCTCCTGCAGCGCCCCCGCCAGCCGAAGCGGATCCGCCACGCGCCTCCCGGGCCGCCGCAGCGCGCAGGCGCAGTGAGCGCGGCCGGGCCAGGCCATCAGGCAGGCGCGTGACACCCTCCGCTGCTCGGGCACAGCGGCCGAGGGCCCTCTGCGTGACTTTCACGCGATTCGTGACGCCTGACGTTAACGTGGCGCCGCGCGGCGATTGGAGGCCAGCGTTCCGCGCCCCACGGCACCGCTGCGGCTCGCTCTTCGCTGCGCAGGCGCAGCGGCTGCCGCCGGCAGTGCCTGGCTCCGGGTGCCGGGGCGGCGGGGTGCGAGGAGAGCGCGGCGGCGGCTCTCCCAGCCCCATCCCCGCCCCCGCCCCGTGCCCGCCGCCGCTGCCGCCGCCATGAAGATCTGGACCTCGGAGCACGTTTTCGAGTAAGTGCAGCGCGGCGGCGGTGGGAGGGGAGAAGCAGGGCTGGCCTCGGGGAGGGCGGCTGCTCCTCCGACGGGCCGAGGGGGCTTCGCCGCCTCTAGACCGTCCGCCCCCCGGGCCGGCTCGGCGTCGCAGCCCTGCTCCGGCCGCCGCGGCTCGCTCGCCTCCGTTGACCTTCCCCCTGCGCGTCCTTGCCCCCCGGGGTCACTCGCCGTGGGGAGCCGTTCGCCGGGTGGCGGGGCGCGGCGGGCGCAGCTCCGAGGCCTGTGGCCGCGGCGGGCACAGCACCGAGCCGGCTGCCGGCTCTGAGGCCGCTCCTCTCGGGGGTGCAGCCCGGGCGGCCGGGTCGCAGCCCGGCTACCGGAACGCGGGCGCGCCGCTGCCGCCAGCGGGGTGGGCAGTGTGCGGGTGACTGCCGGCAGCCGGGAGGTCTGAGGAATCGCGGCCGGTGAGACCATGGAAGGCACTTACAAAGCAAACCCGGAGGCGTACCAGTATAGCGCGGATCCATCTGCGGTGTTGGTCGCGTTAAGGGTGGTCTTTATGCTGTCCTCGCCTTCCAGGTGTGGGACTTACCAAAGCACTGTGAGTCGCCTCGTGTTGTCAGTGCTCAAGTGCTCCAAAACACCTATGGTGAAAAATAATCCGAAGGAAATACTCGTTAGAGGAAAGTAACAGCTTAATAAATTAGTCAAGTATTACTGAAACCTGAAAAAAATTGCAATCTTTCAGCGTTATGTCACAGGGAAGATGTTCTTAACCAAATTATAAGCTAGAAGGTAATTGAACTCAGGAGTCCTGATTAATCAGGTGTATTGTATGCTTAACTTGCATGTACCACTGTCCAATCCATGAAATAGATGTTTTTCTCTAGGGAAGGATATTTGTAGGGTTGAGAACTGGAAATTGAACTGCTTTAAAAATATAAATCAATTGATGTGTTGTGTTCCGTTTTAATAGAAATCCTGTTAAAAAATGAAGGTGTACAACTTTCTGTCTTGATTTTTGACAGTCACCCCTGGGAAACGGTAACGACGGCCGCCATGCAGAAATACCCAAATCCCATGAACCCCAGTGTGGTTGGAGTCGATGTCCTGGACAGACACGTAGACCCCAGTGGGAAGTTGCACAGCCACAGGCTCCTCAGTACAGAATGGGGAATACCCGCCATTGTGAAATCGGTACGTGTTGTATTGCAGAGCTTGAAAAGGATGCCGGAGGGAGGGGAAACTTGTGGACCAGGTGTTGTAATAGACGTGTATCATTTCATAACTTTAATGGTTTAAAAATACAAGCATTTATGTATCGAGAAAGCTCAATAGCAGTACACGTAGTGACTTCCTGATAGCCAGAAATTGCCTAGACCTTAGATTGCTTCCATCTTGAAAATGAGATCTACCTCAATACCTTAATAGTTTTATTTTAAGCTAAACCCTAATTCTGTTGTTTTAGTGTCTGTTCAATACAATGACCACTACTTATGCATTTCTAGGCACTAAAAAAATTGCAAGTGTTTAGCATAATTAATTCCGTATACGTTTGCCTGTCTTCTAGCTCATTGGCACGTGCAGAACAAAGACATATGTTCAGGAGCACTCTGTTGTTGACCCAGTGAAAAAAACAATGGAGCTTAAATCCAGCAATGTAAGTAGCTGTGTTTAGGCAATTGAAATAGATTACAGATTATAATAATTCCTTGTAAATTTGAAAAGGAAAATCATCTTGAAAATGACTTGAAAATTGCATTAGAACAATACAAGTTAAAGGTTTATAGTTGACTGGTTCTGTTTTTCAGAAAGGAGCTACTATGTTTTTTGAACTTGTCAGGACCAAAGCATCTGAACACACCGATGAGCAGGATAGCAGTAGTTTGGGGGGGGTGGTGTTAAGAAAAAAAAATTAAAAGCCATTTGGTGTACACTGTCACCATTTCCTAATCATGCAACATTTTGCTCTTTGTAGTACTCCATCTGTAGTAGTAATACTTGCAGGAAAAGTATAATGTTTAAATCAGATATAAGCATTAGTTTTGCATCTGCAGTTTTATTTACTACATTCCTTTAATATTTTTATCGAGGGGTAATCTTGTCTTATATTCTACAGATTTCATTTACAAACCTAGTGTCAGTAGATGAGAGGCTTGTCTATAAACCACACCCTCACGAACCAGACAAGTAAGTACCTCTTTGTTCTGAGATTGCCCTGAAGTAGTGCAGACTTTGGCTTTGAAAATTCCCATGTTTTCCCTTGAACAGAAGATGAGGTTTACATCAGCTTTGTTATGGTAACTTGTCTAAAAAATAATTAAATGGACAGTCATTTTTTCCAGTGACATTGCTTCTGCAGAGCACTACTGGGAAACTTGCTGTCATGCTATGATGGAGTGCAATTCAGATCAGCTTTTTAGGGAGTTGTCTTGTGTCCTATCTGTAACTGAGTTTGTATACGTCTTCAATTATTTCTGATCTCTTCATCAGCCTGAGCACAGAACCTGCACTAGAAGCACATTTATCTGCCTTTAGTCTGTGATTTTGGAGGTTTGAGGTTTCGTTTTTCTTTTTTAAGGCACCTTTAGAGCTTGCTGAGTCCAGACTCCCGGAACGAGTGATAATTCTGAGGGATCTTTTTAGGGATTCTAACATAAGAGGTTTTTTTCTCTCATGACAGTAAGAAATGTTAAATCCCTATTGTTGAAGGGTATGTCTTAATACTGTTTTCCCAGTATACCTTCACTCCAAATCTGCTGTTTCCACTCTTAACTTGCTGCTGCTGAAGACGGAAATAGTTGAGTGCCACAAAGAGACACTTGGACTTAGTGAGGACTCTTTGTTTTTATTTTTATGAGTTGAAACATAAAGCAGTTAAGCACTGTGGAAGTGAGTTGTGTTTATGGGGCAAGAAGTTCTGTGTTATACAGCAAAGCTGATGAGGGAATATACTTGTAGGGGAGGAGCAAGTTTCTTTCATCAATGCGTTCTTTTTTAAACTGCTCAGAATAATTCAGTTTCCTGCTCTCTATTTCAGAACCATTTTGACACAAGAAGCAATAATATCTGTAAAAGGTGTCAGTCTCAGCAGTTACCTAGAAGGGCTAATGGCAAACACAATTTCCTCCAATGCTAAAAAAGTAAGTGTGACCTTTGTATAAAATGTGTGACCACTGGCTAAATGACAAAGGGAATAAAAATCTCTATTTTACTTTTTGGCTTTGTCAGCTATCTTCAGAAGGGTCCGCATAGTTCTGCCTTTACTGTAGAGACTGAATGCTCAGCTTGCTGAACTTCCTCTTTTTTTTTTCCTCTTGTGAATGGAGGTAATATGTTATTATTGGCAAAGCTTTCTGAATCTTCACTGGAAAAACATCTCCACTCACTTAACAGCCTGGCGCTGTCACTCTTTTGCTGCCCTCTTGATGCCTTCTATTAGTTTTTGCTATTGGAAAAGGATATACATTGAGCCAGATGTGAAGTGGTTATGTGGGAATAATGAAGTGGTGTTTTAGTTGAGAGTTTATCCTCTGGGAATCCAAAGTTGTCTTGAGTTCAGCCTCAAGAATGATAAAACAATCTGGATAAAAAGTCTTTTGTGGTTCATAACGTGAGCACTGCTGACATAAGGAGTTTTTTCATGAAACGTAAGGCAGTACCTGTTCCTGCAGTACTCTGGTTATTGAAGTAAAAAAAATCACAGAGGCGTGTATTTCTGTACCTTTTCCTCCTTTTTCAACTATTGTGTCTTTAGTCATTTTCAGTAAGACAGGGTTTAACCTATTTACTTATTTGCAAAGATTTACACACTGATAAACTTTTCTTTAACTGTAGGGCCGCGAAGCACTGGAATGGGTAATTAATAGACTGAATGCTGAAATTGAAGAGTTCACAGCTTCAGCAAGAGGAACCATGAGGAATTCAATGGCGGCAGCAGCATTTGTAGAGAAATGATAGTAAATATATCTGTATTACTAACGAGATTTAACAATCTGAAGCTTCTCTCCAAACCTAAATACATGTATCCTTTGTTATTTAAAGGCATACCTGTGTATTAGGCATGTTTCAAATTTAATTTGGAGAAAAGCTGAATTCTTACTAACGAGGCTGATGCGCAAAGCCTAGTTAATATATTGGTTCAGCTGGACCGAATTTTGGTTACAGATGAAGAAGTAATTTTCAAGTATTGTTCCTGTATTTACATGAACACTAACTTAAAATGTTTTCAGATATGAAACAGCCTCATTTAGCGATGAGGCTGCATATGGTGGAGGAGACTGGCATGTTAGGTTAACTTCTGTGGAATTTTTACTTTTGTGTGACTTGTGGACTACCTCTTTTGGGACCAAGCCCAAAATTAAGCAGAATGGTTTGTTCCAGCATTGTTCTGTTCGTTGATTTTTGATAGTTGTGTGATACAACTTGGTTTAATAGAAAGTTTATTACTTGACGCTTGAAATACAAAAGTATGTACAAAATATTTTTTGATAAGCTTTTTAACTTGTTTGACTGGTTGAGCTAACATGGTACTCAAATTGTTTTTCAGACAATATAGATAAAACATACAAAGTGTCTCTTATCTACTAAGACCTAAATTCTCTTCCTAAATGCGACATTAATGAGCTGGGCATGCAGTAATTTAAAATAAAATTTTATCTTAAACTTCTAGAGTAAGTATCTGTTTCTAAAAGCCCATTAAATAAAGGGGTACAATAAGCATAGAGCCTTAAAATCTTGAAAGCTGCTAGGCCATCTAAGAATAGTAGGTGTTCACTTCAAAATTTCAAAGAACCATTTAAAGGATTAAAAAACCTTTGTGAAGTTGGCTAAAGAGATGCCTAAACATAAGAGGAAGTGATACTAAAGAATGTTAACGATACATGCATTAATGTTCTAAAAATAACCTGTTACATCAACTGAATATTGTGTTGTCCTTAATTTAAACATAGTGTTCTAAGTTCCAGAAGGTCCTTTACCTTTTGAACTAATTTGCTCACAATATAAGGCTCTTTAAATGAAAACCTTGAGAATAAAAAGTGTTCTACAGTTTGTGTTTGTTTCTTGGTACTTGCTGTAGATTCTTGGTACTGTCACCAGTCATTAGCTGTGGGAACTTAAAGGTCAGACCTTGACATCCTTCCTTACATAGTATACTAGTCTGCTCGTAGTCCTGTTCCCTTCAGCAGAGGCTATCTGTCCCATGAGGCTCCTTCAGTGTGAAGGAAAAATGAAAAGACACAGTCCTGAATTAGCTGATGCTTGTATTTTGGTGCCAGAGGTTTTTCCTGGAATTTTGATTCTAAGCTTACAAGTAATTTCAAGACTCTCTCTTAGCCTTTAAGAACTGTAATGTCACCTGTTCCAGCACATTTTACGTTGCATACCATTTCTGTTACATCAGAATTGCCTATTGAACAGAGTCTGCTATATAGAGAACCAGAGCTTATTTTAAGTGGTAAACACATGGGAACACAATCTTCCTTAAGATTTATGTAGGGGGAAAAAAAAAGGTACATATAACGTCTAAAAATTTAACTATTCTAAATATTTTTCCAAAAAGAAATGGTTTGAGGCTACCTTAATAAATTGAAATCATTGAGGTTTGCCATGCTTTTGCAGGAGGTTATTACAGCTGAAACAGCATTTCAATTTAAAAAGTGTATGCGAAACTTCTGCAACACTGTACCATCATTTCTGATAAAAATGCAATGCTTGAAACTGATTTTAAATGTTTGTTTAGCTATTAGCATCACTTGGCATTTTAAAGTCGATTTTTTCTTTTCCTATTTTTTCTGCACTAAGGACTGTATAGTATGAACTCACAGTTTGCCCTTGCACTGAAAAAAACTTTAATATTTGCAAGCATTCAACAACTTCTTGAAAGATCATTATTTTCTTTGTTCTATTTTATTTATATGCCTGCATTCTCATTCTGTCAGGGAGTATGGCTTTCTGTATGTGGCACTTTTTAAATAAAATGTTATCTGAGTTCTGGCTAGTTCCTGAAACTTTCTGATCTATTTGGGTTTTTTATCTGCGAGGTGAGTAAACCTAAAATGAGGAGGGTGAAGGTGAAGAAATACTCTGGAGTTAATAGCTTCTTTTATTGAAATGCATATTCTAAAATGCACATTTACAGCTGCAGTGGTCTTTTTTGCTTCTTAATAACTGCTTTTCTGCAAATCTGACACATTAACTAGTGACAAGATTTCATACTTTGCTAGATCCTGTGGAAAGATTTTCAGTCTACTTGGACCGAGTTTTGTATGCTATAATCTACCTGTTAAGGAATGTGTCTCTCTCTGCATGTGGAATCAAATGCTCGCTATTGTTAAGAGCAAAAGAGAACAAAATGTTTGGGTCTGTACAGTCACGTAACAGTTTGCCTGTTTACCCAGAAGTCTCAGAATAGGAGACTGCACCAAAAGAAGCTTTGCTTGATGGGGAGTGTGGGACTGTGTGTGCAGCAATTACAAGGTATGTGCTGCCCCATCACAGGAGAAGGAAGTAGATACCTGCCTGCTGCTCGGTATGCATATGTACCCAGATGGTTTCTTTGCTAGCCACTTCAGCAAGTCATATGTTCCCCGTGGATCAACTTCAAAGTGCACTGCAGGGCTGTGTCATGGCTGGCAATTCTCTGATGAATGTAGGGTGCTATGGATGAATGCACCGATACTGCAGCGAGTGTGCCCTGAGATAGTGCAAAGAAGCTGTGTGTTCTGGTGGTTAGAAGGAATGGAGGAGGTGGCTAAGAGAAAGGAACTACAGCTGGAGGGACAAAACTAAAGGACCAGGAAGAAAGAAAAAAGGGAGAGGGGAGGGGGATGGAAGGGGCAGAGGTGGAGGAATGTGATGTGAACAAATCGGTGGTGTGGTGTCTGATGGATCCCTACCTGCTTCAGTTTGCCTAAATGGATTCATGTTTTACCTTATCTGCATATTTAGGCTGTTAAATCAGTAAAAATTTGCTGAGAAATAGAACAGAAGTGAGTAAGCTTTAGATGCAAAGCTCAATGGCCTAAAGAGTGGCACTGTTAAATCTTTTGTTCTCATTGCTCACCACCTGAAGTTTTCAGTAATAAATCAATAAGTTTCTTTGCGGTTTATGGTCTTAATCCATTGTCTTTCTCATGTTCCTGTGACCCTTGTAAGTACTCAACACAGCTACTAAGGATGTCTTGCCAGGAGGAGGGACATGCTACAAGTCTCCAAAGCATCCTTTTAAAGCAAGTTGCATCCAGAAATGCTATTACAGTTAATTTAAAACCAGAAGTTTAAATTGCAGTAGCTGGAAGTTTGAGGTCTTGGCAAGCTTAATGCCCTCTTCTGTTGAGACTGAACACTTGCATCATCTGCTGGTTCTAATGGAAACTTAGTGCTCTTGAATTCTCAAATATTTGTATGGATATAGCCATATGCCTATGGAGAGATTCTTCTGAATGAAACTGCTTACCTGATTTGTATCTAAAAGTTGAAACAAGGAATGGAAAAATTACTTTCCCTCAGGTTTGATATAAGAATTGGCCATAGCAGTGGTGGGATTTTGGTGTTAACTTAGTAAAGATTTTTTTTTACTGTAAATTACACTCACCTTGTCCTTCACTCCTTGATTTAAACAGGCTCGGGATGGCTAAAGCAGCAGTATAATGGATTAACTTGTTTTACATTAACTGCAAGGCATTCTAAGAAAAACAGATCTACAGGGTTTTAAATTTTTTCTATGGTGTGTAGTTGTCTAGCTTCCATGTACCCATCTGCGCTATAAACTTGTTAAAGCGTTGTGTTTGTGCACCTTGCTAATTGCCTACTACTCTTGTGTTCCACAAGGTACTGCTTTTGACAATCTAAAATGATGAAAGCTGCTACCATGGAAGAAAGCAGAATCCTAAATTTACTGTGATACTGAAACGACTTGTATCTATATGACCACTAAAATAATACCACTTTCTTCAGTAAGCAATAGAAATGAAGCTCTTTTTAAAAGGTTTAATTTGTCTGAGAAGTATTTCTTCTTGCTGATAATGGGTGTCAGCACCTGTTCAGTCATATAGCAGTTAACTATAAATGTAAACCAGTTCTTTGTTTTGGAAAAAAACAGAAAAAACTTTAACCACCATTTCCTACAACATTGCTGATCTGTCTATTGTGGTCTATATTTGCAGTTAAACTGTACAGTCTAGCATATTTCCAATAAATGTCATATACAGTAAAACTAAGCACCCAGTGTCTGGTAACTGCAACCTTTCAAAGCCCCCTGGCATTGACAGATAGTTGGTTCAAAGGAAAGATCAGCATCCTGTTGAGGTTCATGTTTATAGAAGAACTGAAGAGTGCTGATAAAGAGAGCTTGTGTGAAAGCACTGAGTCATTTTAGAATCCTTCCATTTCTCAAGGTGAAGGTTGTTCTTTCACTTGCAACGGACCTGTTCCTTTCTCAAATAATTTGATAGCTTTGCTTTATACGTTGCTATAAAATTGAAATATTCTGAAGATGAGGATAAATGTTACAACTAAGCTGAACTAATTGCTTACCTTCAGCGAAAAGAAACAGTCCTGTGTCTGTCTGCCTGCCGCCTTGTTCCTGGCTGTGCTATCCTACTTCTTCCCTTGCACTGAAGATAGTGGTCTTCACACTCTTTGTTGAGCCAAGTCAACTTGTTGAGCCAAAAAAGCATGAATACCAGAAATGATAAAATCTTTATGCAGCCAGCAGCAAGATGAGACACACTGAAAGAGGAGAAATGGAGGATCTCCTTATCTATAGGAAGCTCTTAGGTGGGGCTGAAATTATGTTGCCTCTGCAATGTGTAGTACAATAATTCCATATCGCATCTACTACTATTTGATGCTGTAAACAATGTATGTTGTTATAACAGAGAAAATTACAGTTTTGTAAAACAGTAACATTGTTAACTTAAAGTCTTTCTTCTCAGACACACATATCAAAAGTAGTTCAACACAAGATGGCTTTTTTACATTTTCTTCTGCTCCAGAAAGGTTTGACAGTCCTTTAATCAAAAAGTTTAAAAACACTGAACTAAAAAAATATTTCATTACAACAACATTTAAAAAGTAACATAGCTAACAAAAGTTATTAAACACATTAAAATAGGAAGTAATGCAGAAGATTCTTAGAATTTGAGTGTACCTGAATTCTGCACTGCAGGTCCTGGGTCCCTCCAGAAACTATTTATGCCAGATTTTGTAGAACGGACAGCTGAGAACTTGGATGACACTGCAAAATTATTTTTTACTTTGAATCCAGGTGTCCAAAAGTTAAAAATTAATGTCTTCATCTGCTTCATCAACTAACCTTCAAAATGTTGTCCTGTAATAGGAAACAGCACAGAAGTGCAACTTTATTTTTAAGATTAGAGCTGATTTCAGAGTATGTTTTCTGCTGGTGCTCTGTGCTGAGTGCTGTACTTAGACAAACGGAGATTTAATAGGAGATGACCCTTATTGTCATCAGCATTGGCATGAGTTCCAGTAGCTGTAGAACAGATTAGGGTCATCAGCAGAGAGAACGGCAGAGCTTTACCAGCAGAGCCCAATATGGCTTACACAGGCAGAAAACGGAGGTAAATCCACAGCTATCAAAGGTAAGAAGCATTATTACTGACCTGTACATTTTATACAATAGTGGCCATAATTCCATGTTTCTTGACAGTGTTATTTCATAGGAAAATGTGCAATAACTTTGCCATTTTAAATTAAGGCAGAAGGAACACAGTGAAGGGATGATGGAATTCACAGTCTCTTTGAAATCATGTTGATACTGGTTTTTTATTGTATTGTAATTTGCCTTTTGTATAATTATTTGTTCTCCCTGTACAATGCACTTGAGAACCTTTCAAGAAAGATAAAGTCAGTCACAAAATTATAGTGGTGTTAGATAGCAAGAGATTTTTTTAAGGGATTAATTATTTTTGTTGTTTTATTAAGAATATAGGTCAGCAAGGAAACTTGTAATTTCATCACAAATTATGCATGTTAAGAAAAATTCATTTGTTTTGTCTTTTGATCTATAAACATTGTGCTTTTGATAGAATTACAGCTCATGTTGCATGAGCTCTAAAATTACAGATGCGTTATGAATACATATTAAGTGTATTCAAGAACTATTTCAGGTTTCATCCTTGGTACATAAGCAGCTTTTTTTTAGTCTGGTAATTTTTGTGTTGTGCTAAATCCCCACAATTTTAATATTTGCATAGTAAGACATCATTCCTGTCAACTTCAGTCCATGTTCAGCAGACACCTGCTTCGATTAAGAGGTGACCTCAGTGGGAGTTCCACCCATGGTGATTATGTTAAATCCATTATACACGCATCTGGACATCAGCCGTGTAATAACACAGGCAAAACTTGGGTGTATTCTCAAACCTGAGAACCTGCAGTCTCCTGTATGTGTGTATCTTTGACTTTCTTGGTCCATAAAATACTTCTGTGATGACTCTCTGAAAAACTTTATGTGCATTCCTGTGTCTACGTCTGGAAAGACAACAGCAGGTTTCAACAACTCTCTGCTTCGCAGCACAGTCTTGAGACGAGAGAAGGCAGCTGTAGATCAGCCTCTTGATCTACTCATACTATAATTAGATGCACCTTTATTAACTGAAATATAAGCTGTTCTGTTCCCTTTTTAATTAGATGTCTGCCTTCTATCAGAACTTCTCTTTAGTATATTTTTATTAAACAATTCAAACTAACCACAAATTAAAAATTACTGTTATTACAGTATAGGTTTTGTGTCCAGAGGTACAAAATAAAAGTAATAAAATAAGACCTCTCTTTACCTGAAAAACAAGTAGAACTGATATTGCTGAAAAGTGTATTTCTTAGTGACAGAATCAGTTTAGCATACTGCTAGCTTCCAAAAATAAATTCTGCACATGCTGCAGAGAAAAATACTGTTTTCTTTGCCATTTTTGTTAGCCTCATCAGGAAGATCCACATTTTTTAGTCAGATGTTATGAATCAAAAGGAAATAATTCCTCATACCTTTATAGTCAGAGGCCCAGTTTGGCTTGTAGTTGCCATTTACAACTGTGTATTTTTTTTTTAAATTTCTCTCCATAACCAGTAAGCAGCCTAGTATCTGAATATCCTATGGTATCGGGAAAAGAAGAACAAAACCGTTTTAATTTCCATTCTATTACATAACTATTCTTTTATTCCAGACCCTCAGGACAGGGAGACGGCATTTGACAAGAGGGTATTCTTTGTCAGGCTATCATAGATGCTAAAATCTGGTTGAACAAGGAGAGACATGCCAGGACAGAAGAACGTCTGCTACGGTATGTATTATTCTGTACTTGCACTTCTGTACTGGTCCTCTGTGAAAGAGCAATATGCTAAATAAGTCTGTGAGATCTTATTACTAGAGTTTTCTGCACCATAAGAGAAACTGCTATGAGACATAAAGATTAAAACTGTATGCTTAGTTATTTTCAAACGTAATATTATTTGGGTTCATTATGTCTTTTTGGTTTGTTTTGGCATGTTATTAGAGATCTTTAGTTTAAAATACTTATGATTTAACACCAGTCATGTTGTGGATTAACTTGGCTTTTCAGTGTCATCTCTTCAATCTACCTGGACCTACTTGGGCTCTCTTTTTTGGCCTCCCTGGACCCCTCCAGTGTCAAGACTTCAGCCTCCTTGGAACTCTTTAAAATCCCCTTTTCAGATTCTTTGGATTTATCCAGTCTGAGCTCTTCATCCTCTGTGGACTTCTCCAGTCTCGCTGCTTCATCTTCTCTGGACCTTTCAAGTCTCACATCTTCAGCCTCTTCGGACTTTTCCAGTACCTCCTCTTCAATCTCCTTAGAGCTCTCCAGTCTCACCTCTTCAGATTCCTGGGAGCGCTCCAGTTTCACCTCTTCCATTTCACTGGACCTATCAAGTCTCTCTTCATCAGGCTCTCTGGATCTCTCTGGCAACAGTTCTTCAATCTCCTTAGATCTCTCAAGTCTCACCTCTATACCCTCCCTAGATTTCTCCAGTCCTACTTCTTCACCCTCTCTAGACCTCTCCAGTCTTACTTCTTCACCCTCCCTAGATGTTTCCAGTCACACCTCCTCAACTTCCTTGGACTTTTCCTGTACAATCCCTCCATCCTCACTAGGTGTCTCAGAGCACACCTCCGCAACCTCTTCAGAGTCACTAGATCTCACCGATTTTAACTATTTCATGTTTCAGAGCTCCTCTGAATTATCTTCATCGACCTCTGAGGATGTTTCTAGTCTCACCTCTACACCCTTTCTGGATGTCTCCAATCTCACCTTTCAGGATGCTTCTTCCCTCACTTCCTCGGTATCTTTGGACATTTCTAATCTCACATCTTTAGTTCCCCCAGACCTAGCCACTCTCACGTTTCTGGATGTTGCTAATCACACTGCTTCAGCTTCTCTTGATCTCTGCATCTAACCCTCTTAAAGTACATACCCCTTTTTCTCTCTGCAACCTCTCTATACCTTTCTAAACTTTCCTCCTTTATGTGCTCTTTCCTAAGTTTTATTTCTGAAAGTTCTTTTATCTGAGGAAAGTTTAGCGCTGTACAAATATATCCTAGCATCTAAACAGAACTGGGCATGAAAACAGGTCATACAAATCTATAATGGTGCCTTGTTTACAGCTGCATAAATGTCAATATATATTCTGGAATTTTTGTAGAGCACAGTTTCTGTCACTAATCTAATTTTCATTCTGTCTCAACATGGTACCTTTCCCAAAGGTTTACCTTTTTTAATTCATGATGAATTTCTCTCTTTCAAGATCAACAAATAGTAAATAGAGCTAAATGTGCAAATAATTGCATCCAAGTTGTATATCTCTATTATGGATTTAAACCTGAGTACATACTGCACAGAATTGCTGGCAGAGGCATTTCACATGGAGGTACAGAGAGAGATGTGGTGGGAAAAGAAAACTGGAAAGAAAAGAGCAGATAAGAGACAGGGGTAGGGAGGAATCAGAGATGATGTGGGACGGGAACAGAGGATATGTAGCTGGAAGGAAGATGTCTACCTCTGCTAGCATAATTTTTTTTTGCCAAGCTATATTTGTGGCCTGGGCTGCCCATGAGGCTTTAATTAATCTTATAGATAATTATTTTACCTATCAAATCATCAGATGTTACCACTAAAACAGCATTTGTATATAACATCCCTTTATCAATACATGTAAGCAGTGCAGTTACTTGTGTTGCATCAAATATGTTGCGTAGGTAGCAGAAAGGGGCTTCCTTAAATCTTTGGTGCTTTCTTGTACCTTTTTCTTATCATTGTTATAGTCAGGTTTTTAGAAAACAAGTATGTTTTGTTTCAATATCATATCACTGGCACCCTTTCTGTGTTAAAAACACTGCCTGTCACAATGAACGTTTTTTAATGGATTTAGTTTTTACAAGTTGGAAAGCTTTGCTCCAATATGCCATGTATATCTCAAAATTAGGAGGACAAAAATGGCTCACACAAAAAATAAATACAGAAATAAATGCATGGAATAAGAATTATCTTCTGTCTCATTTATACTAGTTATTTCTTTACAATTAAGAAGATTGTAATACATGGATTTTAGAAATGAGCCCCAAATTCAATAGGAGCAAAGTTGTTTAGCAGTTATAAAAAAAAAAAAATCACAAAGCGTTGGTCCAGATGGAATAAACTAGTGTAATGCAGCATCCTAAAGTGTCCACTTTCAAAATGTCATCACAACTGGCACTAGAGTCTTCTTCAGTAATCTCAGTAGAGAGATTAACTAGGCAAATTAAGGAAATTCTTTCCATCCTCCCATTCTTTCTTCCTGGTTGGTGTTCCTACTAATTACACTAATAGGCAATCTTCTCTTACTGTCATATGCTATCCTGGAGACAGACTCTGACACATCTGGTGAACAATTGCTCTTTTTGTTCTGGTGGAGCTATACTGACATGATGATGTGTGGACTGTTAATTGCAATGGCTCTGGACTAAGTGAGATCTCTAATAAAGCTGAAAATTACTCTGTGCTTGTAAGTGAAAACATCGCTGTGTAGTGATGTGAAACCACTGTGTGATTTCCAGGGATTTGCACTTCAGCAAATACCAAAATCGGCAGGAAGACACAAGGCCTCTGTGCAAAGAGGACCAAAGTCACCAGCATTTCCTCAAGGCCTGTACAGCTTCTGAAGGATTCTTATATATTTTGTGATGTGGTTTGGGTCTGGACGGAAGGAATAGAGAGAAGAGGTATACCTACTTAAGTGCAAGAATTTAATAAAAACCCAATTCATAATCTCTTTAAATCCTTAGTCCTAATTACTTAAATGAATATTAGATTAAGACCAAATTGATTCCTTATCAAACATGATTCCAGTCTTCTCATAACTTTTTGCTTATTATATATGGAAAATTGTCTATTTTTCCATCAAGTGTCGACATATGATGGTAGCTTCTAGTTTGCTATGTTGTCTTTTATCAATCTGCTTAGAGCAAACGATTGAATATAATTTCAAGTGTATGCATAAATGGTCTTACATCCAAAAGAATCCCATGCCAAGGCATCATGTCCAATGGGATAAAACTGAATACAGCACAGCTTGGCCACACACAGATTAAAACTCCAAATTGAAGACAGTTTGTGTTATAAAAATCATTAGCTCCACATGCTTGTAAACCATTTTCTTCTTTACAGTCTTATCTAGAAAAAGCTAAGAACTGATGGCATAGACAGGCAATGACAACTGATTTAGCTGGGAAAAAAATGCTTTTAACCACCTGCTTGGATTCTTAGATTACAACAGTACTACTTAGGATTGAGTCCATACTTACCTACCATAAATGCTATATAACTAGCCATTAGCCTCATGGAAGAGTCAAGCTTTAATTTCTTTAATGTTCTTTAGGTAATTGACGTGTAGTGTTTGTGTTTCTGGCAAATTACCGGCTGCGGAAGACCACACACACACGCTCTTCTGGGCCCCCGAGGCAGGTCCCTGCTGGCCACACCTGGAAGCGGAGCTGAGGCCAGGGAAGGCCCCAAACCTTTCCCACACAGTTCCTAACGGGGCGGGAGGGAGTGGGAGAAACACGTCGGTGTAGTGTGGTGCTGTCCTCCCTGTGCCTGCGGGAGGACAGCACTCCGGCCCCGCTGGCCTGTTGGCCACCTCCACCCCCCCTGCCGCGGGCCCGCGCTGAGCTGCCTCGGCTGAGGGGAAAGAGGCGGGCCGCGGCCGGGGCTCCTCAGGAGGAAAGGCCGGGAGTCGCGCGCCTTATTCAGTCCTCTGATTGGTTGCTGCCAGAGGAGAGCGCTTGTGACTGGAGGGGCGACTGTATAGTTGCCATTGGTCAGCCTCCCTGAGGTAATTCGGATTCCGATTGGCGGAGGAATCGTTCCTGCTCGTTGATTGGCTAGGACGCAGCGCTGCGGTCTTTCCCGTTCCGGTGGGCGCTGACCTTGCCCGGGAGCGGAGCCGCCTGTTGCCCTGTGTCTCCCGCAGCCGTAGCCATGGTGGCGTACTGGCGGCAGGCCGGGCTCAGGTACCCGCCTGGCGCCGACAAGGCTCCTCTCGCGACTTCCTTGCGATAGCTGTAACGGCCGGAGGCGAGGGCCTCGCAGGGAGGGCTGGCGGGTCACAGCGGTGCCGCTGGAGGGGGTGGAGGAGCTTGTGGGATGCGTTTGAGTTTCACCGTCGTTTTGTCCCCCCTTCTCTCTCCTGTCTTTAGCTACATCCGGTACTCCCAGATCTGCGCCCAGGTTGTCAGAGCGGCAATGAAGCCTCAATACAAAGCAGAGGCAGAGAGGGCTGCAATGGCCAACGTGAAAACCGTGAAACCCAAGAAGGAGTAAAATGTGAGTAAACTGGATGGGCTGGGGTGCCTTATTGTAGCTTTTTATACGAGGAGTGTTGGTTTCCCCATGTGAGTCGGGTTAATGATAGTCTGTAACTGCTTGGCTCATTTTGTGCTGTATGTGGAAAACCAGCTCTGATCTTCATGCGTGAAACTGGAATGGATTGCTGACCGGGTTAGTGCAGCCGTGTGCCGATGTCTCTGCATCCTGATTACGTGTGGGATAGGGAACTGCATAATCTCATTAGTTCAGTAAAATGAGATGTTGTCTCCATCAAGCCCTGCTTTGAATGATTTGGGCTTTGGTCAAAGTTATTATGGACTTACAAAACAGCTGAGTTTCTGCAGTGATGTTCATAGGTTTCCTGTCTCTTACTTTACTAAGCCAAGAGATGGCCTGTCTGAATACTGTTTCCCTTAATCAGCAGACTTATTTGTGTAAGGGTTATCTACTGTCTAAGACAGATGCTACTTGTACTTTTATTTGTGACGCTGCATACGTCGAGAACATCTGAAATCTCTTCTAAGTAGAACAGCTTCTATTCCTGACCTGAGATTAAATATTACTACCTTTTGTTTGAAGCATACCCTGTACATAGTGTTGAATTGAATAATTGTATTTTAAATCTCTCATAGGAGCTGATCTGTGGTGAATACTCTTAAGAGCAAACTGCAAAGCTGTAGGCAAGCTCAAGACTCTGCAAGATAATGTCATCGCATTAACTGTAAAACTTGCCTCCGTATGTAAATCAGCATGCTAATAAATGTAATTTCTGTTAAACGAATGTGTGGAAAGTGTTGTTCCTCTTGAAACAAAGTACTCCATTTTGCAGAGACATTTATCTTTCGCTTGCATTAAAATAGAAGACTGTTTTTATCAGTCTACCATTCAGTAGCAACATATGTTTTTTTTAAAGGCAAATATCTTGTTGGATTTCATGCTGATATTTCAAGTACATCAATGAGTGAGAGATTTAATTGTTGTTTAAAACTTTTCTGCCTACTTCATTTCAGTGATTAATGATTACTTTGGAAAAAAGTTTTCTTCACTAAAGCCCATGTCAACAGAGAATATAGGCATATCACTTCGATAATTAAAAATACCTCTGTCAGTTCTCTCTGCTGGAAGTGGTACACTGTTGGCTTTCAAATTCTCTGTCTTCATGGTGTTCATCTTCCATTTGTGCTTCGAACAAAACTAACTCCGGGATAATCAATTTGATGAGGCTTAGCGTTAAGACTGAAGTAGAAGCAGGATATTTCGCCATGCATGTGCTGCGTGGGATCTAATCTCCAAAGCTGTCTGGAACACTGAGCAGTGAATCCGGAGTTGGAGACTGGCTACCTGTACGAGGTGGGGAGGGAGGCGCAGAAATCCCTGGACTGTGCTCTGATCGCTCAGCTACCGGTTGTCCTTCCTGTTACCGCTTTGTCACTGTGCTGGGAGGGAGAGGGACACGCGTTCACTAGGAAACAGTAGGAATGGAGGTGACACTCCGTCCCCTCTTGGCTTTCAGCTGTATCGGTGTGGGGGAAGTGTTTGCATGTTTCTGCTGCTGTGTGTCTTCACAGCAAGTCCAACATTGTCCCACTGCACAGCAAGGAGTACAGCGTGCTTACAGAACTGGCTTCAGGTTTGCGTTCATGTAGACACTTCTGCTGTTGACTCAAACATGAGGCATTACTTTCTTCACAGTATAATAAACTCTCTCTTCTAAGAACATAATAAAACAAGCTCAATTTTTCATGTAATTTAAAGCTAGTCCCTACATGAATAAACTGATTTTTGTCTATCATGTTTCAAGTAATAAAGTATTTTATAGAATGGTATATAGTTTTTATTTTAAAGAATATTATAAATACAGTCTTAAGTATATGGCTGTAAATGGCAAGGAACTTTTTGTCCTGAAGTGATGTTTTTGATTTAGTGATTGTCATTGAACTTACATCTAACTAGCTGCAAACCATTTCATCCATTTTGCTGTACTGAAGGATAGGAAGAAAATTTACAGTAGTTAGTACATGGGTGGGGGGAAAAAAATACCACACCAAAACTTTTACACAGTGTTTACAACTTTGTATGCTAATATAACTCAATCTATAGCTTGAAATAGAAACAAACCACACAACGATAATGAATACAAGCTCTGCAATAACATAACCCAGCAATGTGAGAGAACTATTAAAGTACTTTAAAAAAAAAGTAAGAATGTACATATTCAGCCTTTTGCCCCATGTTGTTTGCCCTCCCCTCTCCCTGCAACTGAAGGAACTGAACTTGTCTGAGATCTAGATCAGTCTGTGGAGTGTGTAATAAAATCGATACTGCCTTTATAGGCCTTAAGATGCACATGTGTTCTTAAAACAGTAACAAGTTCGCAAACAAAACACAAACGGTGTTTACCTGAGAATAAATAAATCTGATGAGTTGACAGCATATTTTGCTGTTGCTTACGATCCTGATATATACACACACACAGGCTGTGTATTACATTCAGTGTCTGGTGATGATATTCTAAAAGTGAATACATTTACAAGAAAGGCTGTTATGAGACAACTTGTCTTCCTAGTGGCTCTTTTTTGGGAGAGATTCAGTATCAACAGTTGTTTAGGAGAGTAAAGCATAGCTGCCATTAATTTCAAAAGCATTGTATTGTAATATTGGATATATTTTGGCCAGATGCAGAAAAAAAATAAGAAAGGTGTTATTTTTGGTATGCAGATGATCGCTACTGCTTTTTCTCTAGTGAACGTTAACAGGCTTATTCAGAGAATGTTTTGATTTTACCATTGTTTTTACAGTGCTTCCTTTTCTGGGCTGGCTTCCACTTCTACCTCTTCATATTCCTCAACATCTGCAGTGGCATCCTGGTACTGTTGGTACTCGGACACAAGGTCATTGGTGTTACCTTCTGCTTCAGAAAACTCCATCTCATCCATACCTTCACCAGTATACCAATGGAGAAATGCTTTTCTTCTGAACATAGCTGAGAACTGTTCAGAAACCCTGATGAAGAGCTCCTGAATGGCTGTGTTATTGCCAATAAAGGTAGCTGCCATCTTCAGTCCTCGAGGTGGTATGTCACACACAGCTACTTTGACATTATTAGGGATCCACTCCACAAAGTAGGAACTATTCTTGGTCTGGACAGCCAGCAACTGCTCATCCACTTCTCTGGTAGACATTCGGCCTCTGAAGATGCATGCCACGGTCAAGTAACGTCCACGACGAGGGTCACAGGCTGCCATCATGTTGCGTGCATCAAACATTTGTTGAGTAAGCTCTGGCACTGAGAGGGCTCTGTACTGTTGGCTACCTCGAGCTGTCAGTGGAGCAAAGCCAGGCATAAAGAAATGCAGGCGAGGAAAGGGCACCATGTTAACAGCCAGCTTCCTCAGATCTGCATTCAGTTGACCAGGAAAACGGAGTGAGGTTGTGACACCGCTCATTGTTAGGGACACCAAGTGGTTGAGGTCACCATAGGTGGGATTGGTGAGCTTTAAAGTTCTAAAACATATATCGTACAGAGCTTCATTGTCAATGCAAAAGGTTTCATCTGTATTCTCTATTAGTTGATGGATGGAGAGGATGGCATTATACGGCTCTACGACCGTGTCGGATACTTTGGGTGAAGGCACAACACTGAAAGTGTTCATAATCCTGTCGGGATACTCTTCTCTGATTTTGTTGATGAGGAGCGTGCCCATACCTGAGCCTGTACCACCACCAAGCGAATGGATGAGCTGGAATCCCTGAAGGCAGTCACAGCTCTCGCACTCATTCCTGACCACATCCATGACATTTTCAATCAGTTCAGCGCCTTCTGTGTAATGGCCCTTTGCCCAGTTGTTTCCAGCACCTGAATTACCTGTAAACAGAATTGCAGAAAGAACAGCCACAAAGTTAAGAAGAGAATTTTTAAAGGCTACAAAGATGGGAGTTAAAAGGCCGTTTTGGGGACAGTTGATTCCGGTTAGTTTGCTGACAGGATGCAGTACATACCGTGAATAAAATTGTCAGGTCGAAAGAGTGGGCCTATTTTGCTAGACCGTACACTGTCCATTGTACCAGGTTCCAGGTCCACCAAGATAGAACGGGGCACGTATTTATGGGCTAGGACAAAAGAAAATGAATGCGAACAGTTACAGTTAGAAGTCAAAGAGACAGGCTTATAATCTCTCTGAAAGATCCAACTCACCTACAGTGATTTGGGGATATATGTTTTTTTTTTAAATTACTTACTTTAGCCTTCATGTTGGCTCTGCAAATTGCTCTGCCAACACCTTAACAGTGCTAAACACTTACAGTAAGCCTCATTGAAGTACACGTTAATTCGCTCAAGCTGCAGTGTTGCATCCCCACGGTAGTTTCCAGCGATGTCAATCCCATGTTCATCACTTATCACCTCCCAGAACTGAAAAAGGAAAGAGGTTCAATACACTCACAAAGGTTTGGGTTTTTTTTTTCAGCACAATGTGTTCAGCACCAGCTCTGCTGGGCTCATGCCTGACTGCACATAAAGTGGGAACTGTGCCTGAAGTGGGGGATGTTTTGCCATTTACATATTAGATCAGAGCGGGGATCCTCCTCTCCCCCCTCCCCAAATAAGTCCAAGGGGAAAGTTTAGTAGACCATTTACGCTGCTTAGCTATCACCCATGCACTAATAGGTGGAGGACCTCAATTTGTTCCCTTTATAGTAAAGAAAAATTGATCTTAGTTTAAATAACAGAGGTACTAGTTGGTATGAGCTTAACAAAAAAGTCGGGGGGGGAGGTGTGGGATGGGGAGGGTTGCTTTGAGGCCTGTCATGCACAGTGGCACTGTGGCATGGCAAAGCTGGCTCAGACAAATTTGTATGAGAGCAATGCTTTCCACAAACAGATGTTGGCCCTAAACGTCCTATCTTGACATTCATATGGATGTCTTGTACTGGGGCTCTTATCTAGGCAGCAGCCACAGCAGCGTTAATGTAGACACACCCACCCACTATAATGACCAGGCTATTTTAATTTTAAAGGTCTTCTGGTTTAGCATCCAGTCTCATTTTGAGTGTACAAACACACCATTGCTAACATGTGCATGGTGGTTTTGTGTGTGTGTGCGCTTTTCTACGTGTCTTATTAGACATAAGTGGTTTCCAGGTCAAAGCCAACAGAAAAAATATAAACCTTTCAACTATCACACTGGCTGCATTCCAACTATCTGGGTCTGACATGACATTCCCTGGCCATCCACAGCTTCATGTTCCAATAAAAGGAATCAAGGTGAGATTTGTGGGAGCAAGAAATGGAGGAAGAACACGCTGGAACAATCCTTCAGCTATCATGCGTCCTCAAAGACCTTCCAGACCTAAATTAAGCCAGATACTTTTTTTTTGACAACTTCCTACTAATCAATAATAATAAAAAAAAGATGGACAGCACACAGCAAAAAGTTTTGGTTTTTTTCTCCTTGCACACAAAGTCAGCAATGAGCAACTTCTCTCTAAGTAACAGATGGCAGTGTTAGAACTACACAAAAGTACTCCAAATGACATGACTACCTCTCGCAGGAGGCCAGTTAGGCAGGAATCCTTAACTGCACTTTGTGCCACGCTCAGAAAAACCTAATTGGTCACTGATAGCACAGGTCATTCTGTTGACTAATACAATCCCATAGTAATGATTATAACGTGGCAGAGTTACTGCTGTATGACTGAACTAAAGCACTAATCACAACTTTGCAGCCCTGGAATT
This sequence comes from Calonectris borealis, assembly GCF_964195595.1. Lineage (NCBI taxonomy): Eukaryota > Metazoa > Chordata > Aves > Procellariiformes > Procellariidae > Calonectris > Calonectris borealis. Next base: position 12,740,265 of record NC_134328.1, on the reverse strand, counting down.
ACTGGCTCTTTCACTTTTCCCAGTATTTTGCAGACTAGGTTAGTGCCCCTGGGAACATGAGTCCCAGCAGAAATGCTCTGGAGCACTTACAATCACTGTGCCATGTTTCATTCGACCGTCTTAACATTAACCTTTGCATGAGGAGCAAGCCCATCGTATGATTTTCACATCAAAATGCTCATATTCGCTGCTAACATGCCATGCATCCTACCATTGAGTTAACAAAGTAATTGTTCCCCACGAAAGTCCCCATCTGTTAACGATGTGTGACCTGCTACCACTGATAGCACTTACTATTAATGACCAATATTGAAAAGAGACCTTACCTTAGCTCCAATTTGGTTCCCACACTGGCCAATCTGAAGATGCACGATTTCACGCATTTTGTGTAGCTTAGACCTGTTGGTGGCTACAACCTAACACAGGTTTTCAGTCGCAGTCCCCAGAACAAGCCCTCTTTCTGCTGCTGTATCAGCTACACCCAGCGCAGTCCGCCCCAAGGGGCCTTTTTATACTAGTGGGACTGTCACTCAGCCAGCAAAGGGAGTAGCCAGCTCCTCAGGCTGCTCATCAAGGCATTTCACAAGGAGGCAAAGTGCCTATTCCCTGCCTGTGTCCAGGGTACAAGAGCACAGGTACATTACTGAGTGGCTTGGAAAAGAAAACTGTCACACGCACCCCCTTCCAATGAATTCCAGTTCTCTGTGCAGCAAACAGTATGATTCATGAATATCTGTGCACATTGTATTTGTGTTTCATTATTTTATACATTATATATATATAAATATATACACATATATAGAGATTATAGCCAAAAATGACCAATCTTAATTTATTAAGTACCTATGCTTCTGCCACGTAATTTAAATTTTAACATCATATGAGTCATACAGGACAACATCCATAATAAAAACAATAACTACTTTTGAGCAGTAGCCTCCTATAATCACAACATTCAGTGCATTGCCAGGCAAACTTGCAGTTCACTAATAAGCAGCATTCTCAGTGTCTAACTGCATGAAGGAGGGGGACAGGATCAGTTGCAAAAAAATACTTTGTAAAACATAAATATAACACTGCACTCTCAGTGATATATGTTCCTTAAACATTTAATAAGAATCCATCAATTTCAGCCAAACTAAAATCTAAATCACCTTTTGACTAACTGGCACAGCTTCTCTTCCTCTTTTTCTCTCTCTTCCTTTCTTGCCATTAAGAAACACAGTATTTCTTATATTTCTTATTTTCTGAGATGTAGTATTTCAGAAATTGCCAGGAAAATGCTAGAGGTGAAAACCCAGTTCCACTGAAGTTAACTGTAATGTTTCACTGCATTAAAGGAAACGATGCAAGGCTGAGCAAAACATGACACAGTCATGTTGCCTGCTGATAAACAGGACTAATATCACTGAGCAACAGAAGCCCAGAATGGACTGCCTTCGGGAAGCTTATAGTAGTTTTATTACATGCCAGATGACCGTCAGCACTTTGCAAGTGTTCCTTTTAAGGATAGGAAAAGGAACTATAATTAGGAAAGCACCTTAAATTATTTTGTATAAAAAGATGACAGTGGAAGGACTTGACTCATTGAAAGTAACTACTTTACCACTTTATGGGTCGCTAGAGATAAGGAATCTCTGAGCTTGCATATTGTTCCAAAAGAAAAATCAGCTTATTCCAGACTTCCCCACCACGGATGACTTCCACTTGTTCCACCAGCCAATGGAGGAACAGACAACTGCTCCTGAGACAAAGTTTAGAAGTGCATTGCAAAAAAGTAGCTAGCCAACATTCTGTCATCTTCTGCCAAGCTATGAGCCGTCCTCAGTAGGGAGCAATAAAAGCAAGACTTTAAATTCAGGTAGATTAATTTTGTTTCCTTAAAACACAATAGCTTTATCATTTTCAAAAAAATAAGTGTTCTCTAAACAGTTTAGTTTACTCAGCAAGAAAACATAACAGTTATGTTCCATTGCCACATTGTAGATATTTTCTACAATGGCAGTGGATATCTTCTACAATTACCTAAGACAAAATTAGGGAAAGGTTATTTGGACATTTGCTTTGAACGCAAATTTCATTTTATTCATGCACATTTCATATTTGTTTTCTCCAACCATGCTTAGCTGAAAGTAATAGTGCAATTCTGAGTTGTGTATTCAATTGCTGCATTCTGAATGGGAGCTGCATTGACACAATGTGTCAGAGAGCTACTGACACTAAATAAATGCTACTCAAAATATGCAATGTATTAATCTACAACAGCCACAACTTATGAAGGCGCTGAAGACGCTAATTCACTGTCCAAAAAATTTGGCAAAATAATTTCAGCAATAAATATACTCACTGAGAGCATCTCACAAGCAAAGAAAAAAAAGGGGAAGTGAAAGAAATATGCAATCACTTAACATTGGTTTTTCTTTTGCTAAAAATAGCTCCCTGGAATCATGTGCCTCCTCTGAAGCACTTCCTTATTAGCCTTAAAAATTAAGGCACATGACACAAAGTACCTGAGGTGGTTTCTGAAGCGGAGGTGGTTTTGTGCCTCTTTTCCCTCTCCTCCCCAACTGCATTTCTGTGAACATCCAAGTCTGTCTTTACACCAAACCTGGTACACAAAAAGCCTGTTTCTCTATAGATTTTGTTTGCAGGCCTGTCATTCCTCAGCTCTGAGAAACCTCAAGCCTGTTAACTGCCCGAGTGCGCTTCCCAGGCACAGCCATTGAACATGTGCTATTGCAGATTAGCGGAGTGAGCGTCCCCAGAGAAAGAGGAGATGGTGACGGAAGGGTTGGCTTCGAGGGACTTTGGGCACTGCGGAGATTAGGAGCAGCCTGGCACTGGGCACAGCTCTTACCAGCCCATCCTGGTGTGTCCATTATCAGGCTGCCCACTGCTTCCATTGCCTTCAGAGTGGGCCCCAGATACCAAAGCCCTGGTGATGGGCATAAGTTAAGACCACAAACAAGCCAGGTTTTTTTGGTTACTGGGGGTGGTTTTGTGTCTTTTTTTCTTGGATGTTTTTTTTTTAATGCCACCACAGTACCCACCAGCAGCAAATACGCATGTGCAGGGAGGCATTCTAGGATACTTTTTTTTTTTTAATATGGTTTGCTTGGGAGGAACTAGCTTTTCACAGTAGCAGAGAAGATTGTTGAGAAGAAAGCCTGTTCAACTTGGGATAAGCCGGGCTACAGGCCACCAGATAATTTTAGAGAGATCTGTGAATGGCTACGAGATGAGCTGATGCCAGTCTCAACTAATCTGGGCTAGCTACATCATCCTTAGGAATGCTACCAAGAAAAGTTGCATTCAACAGGCAATAAAGACTACCTACTTCACATTTTCATTTCAGTTAAGAAAAACTATGTAAAGACTGCCTCCCTCTGGCAGGTGGTCCAAAGGAAATAAGGCAGGACTGCCCACTGTAAGTTATCATCCGCATAATGAGCCCGTATGTTTAAACAAATAGGTTTTTACAATCAGAGTGGACAACCGAGCAGTTCTTTACCTTCCTCACACTGCAGAGCTATGACCCAGGAAAAAGCTGGGGCTTGCAGCATGTGAATTCATCTGCTGGGTAGTGCCCTTACTTGGGCCCTACCACCACAACTGTTGCGTTTGGATCATTTGATGAATTACCAAAAAGGTCAACTGCTCCACAGGCAGGCTCAGTTCTTGCTCTGCTTCTCCTTTTGTTGCATTGGTTCTCAGTGCCTCAGTTTCTCTATTCATCATGTGGAGCTAATAAACCTCATGCCTTTTATAAAAAGTGCTGAGAGCTAAGGAAGAAAAGCTGTGAGGGAAGAACTGGCTGTGGTTTACTAAACCTGTTTACCAAACATGAAAGCTCTAGCCAACGTATGGAAAAGAGACAGGTAGTTGTCTCACACAGATACTTAAACCTTCTGCAGGAAAATAAGAAAACTATTTTTACTACTGACTAAATCTTGTAGCAGATAATAAAGAATCTTCAAATGTCCTAAACCCTAAAGAATAGTCTAAAAAATGGACACAAGCTTGTATTCCTTTGTAAATTGTAGCATAAAAGGGCTTGAGAAATTCAAAACTTGGGACTAGCAAAAAAATCCCAACCAAACAAAAAAAAACGGCCTACCTGCTCTATGCAATCACACAGTCGCTGGGCGCAGCCTTACAGAATGCTGATGTGTTAGGCCGAAGGTAAAGAAACCTGTAACCCAGCCACACAGGGCCTGCGTCTGTCCCAGATACAAGTCCTCTTGTCATCACCCCTGTGTTGACAGCAACAGCATATATTGAATCATCACAGTATTTTAATAGCTTTTCCTTTTTTTTTTTTTTGGGGGGGGTGTGGTGTGATCAAAATTGCTTCATTTTTGAGCATGTGAGATGGAGACCTCACCTGGGGGCACAGCGGGACGCCTGCATTCCCTACAGAGCACCCAGCGGGGCTGCCCGCGGAGGGGGTGCTGCAGGGCCCGGGAGCAGGGAGCGCGAACACCGCGATGTAAGGGCTCTCTACGTTTGTTCCTTACCCCCTCATAAATTAATTAGATACCATCAGGAAGGACTTAGCCACGTACACGCTGTACTTGGCGTTACTGAGTCCAGCTTCCACCAGACAGACGTTGATAAACACGAAATAAGGAACTCAAGGGAGTCTTCGCATCCCCCGCCCGCCGCAGGTGGTCACGCACCGCCGCGCCGCGCCGCGCCGCCCCCACCGCCGGTGCCGCCCCCGGCCCGCGGCCGCCCGCCCCTCCGCCGCCCTTAAATGCCGGCGCCGGGGCCGCGCTGTGGAGGAAGGTGGTGCTGCCCGCAGCATGGCCGGGCCGTCCCGGCGCTTCGCGTCCCTCCTGCTGCTGCTCTGGGGCTGCCTCTGCCCGCCCGCCCGCGCCGGCCTTTACTTCAGGGAAGGGCAGCACTGCTACAAGCCGGCCCCGCGCAAGGCTCCCGGGCTGAGGTGAGGTTCGCCCCCGCCGCCCCGTCTCCTCACGGGGCTGCCGCCCGGCTGCGGGCAGCCCCGGCCGCCTCCCCCGGCCCCCTCCAAGCGGCGTCGCGGAGAGGAGTTCGGGGGCGCCCCGGGAAGGGGCTGGGCCGGCACGCGGCCCGCCTGCACGGGGGCTTTGCAAACCCGGCATCGCCTGGTCTGGGGGGGGCTCCCCGGGGCAGCCCTGGCCCCCCGCTCCCCGGGGGGGGCTCAGGAGGGGCTCCCCGGGGCAGTCCTGGCCCCCCGCTCCCCGGGGGGGGCTCAGGAGGGGCTCCCCGGGGCAGCCCTGGCCCCCCGCTGCCCGGGCGGTGCACGGGGGGGGCTCCGCGGGGCGCAGTGGGGGTCACGAGACCGCGCGGGCAGGACTGGTCACGCTGCCCGCTGTCACGTGACCCGCGCTGCTCGCCGGACACTCGCGGCCTCGTTACGAAATTCCGTGAAAGCTGTTTTTTTTTTAAAAAAAAATCCCCTCGTTTGCCTGAAAATAGAGGCTCGGGCAGCGCGGGAGCTGGTTCTTCTTTCTGCCTCAACGCAGGACCTACCCCCGCCCGCACGAGTACCTGGACGTCTCCGCGCTGCCCGAGAGCTGGGACTGGAGGAACGTAGACGGCGTCAATTACGCCAGCACCACTCGGAACCAGCACATCCCCCAGTACTGCGGGTCCTGCTGGGCCCACGGCAGCACCAGCGCGTTAGCAGGTATGCTGTGCTTGGGGCTGCCTGCGGCCTGCTCACCCGCCAAGCTGTTGCCCCCAGTGATTTGTAGTTTTTGGTAAGCAAAGGAAGTTTAGGATTGTAGAATCACAGACTGGTTTGGGTTGGAAGGGACCTTTACAGGTCATCTAGTCCAACCCCCCTGCCGTGGGCAGGGACATCTTCAACTAGATCAGGTAGCTCAGAGCCCCGTCCAGCCTGACCTTGAATGTTTCCAGGGATGGGGCATCTACCACTTCTCTGGGCAACCTGTGCCGGTGTTTCACCACCTTCATCATAAAAAATTCTCCTCCTTATATCTAATCTAAATCTCCCCTCTTTTAGTTTAAAACCATTACCCCTTGTCCTGTTGCAACGGCCCTGCTAAAAAGTTTGTCCCCATCTTTCTTAATAAGCCCCCTTTAAGTACTAAGCAATAAGGTCTCCCTGGAGCCTTCTCTTCTCCAGGCTGAACAACCCCAACCCTCTCAGCCTTTCTTCACAGGAGAGGTGTTCCATCCCCCTGATCATTTTTGTGGCCGCCTCTGGACTCACTCGAACAGGTCCATGTCTTTCTTGTGTTTATCTTCAGCTTACAAAATAGCTGGTATAAAGAAGAGGTGCCAAATTACTGCAGTGACTGATGCAGCACAAACCGAGACTGAGATGTCTGTGAATACACCAGAACAGTGGGAATTCCCAAGCTGGCAGCTGAAGGCAAGGAGGTTTGGTTTCAATAGAGAAAGCAATTGGAGCGAGGCTGTCCCCACCCTCTCAGAATTGTCGAGGGGGGAACACTGGCATGGTTAAAAAGCTGTTTGCAGAAGGAATACGTTCATAGCTCCTGCCAAACTGCCGTTTAGGGCCTGGAGTAAGAACTGAGTTTTCTGCCCCTCTTCTTGGAGGCGTGGTGATGGTAGCAGCAGATGTGAAAGCAGTTACCATGTCTCCTTCCTTTTTTTGGTACCTCAGCCTGCTGCACTATATCTACAGCGGCAAAGGGCAGCTCCAGTGGTGCCTGGATTTGCGGAAATGAAAGAAGTTGCCTCTCGTGGGAAGGGCCCGCAGGGTATTAGCTTCAAGAGCCCTGTCATTCAAATGAACTGACTACCACAGCATACAGACAAATCTAGTTTCAGCAGATATCTATCAGCCTTTTTCTTGGGAAAAGGAAGTAGGGGTTTGCTTCAGTTGGAGAAATATTTTATCTAGAGAGAATACCTGATGATTTGCATGCAAGAGTAATGTGCTGCAGAAGTACTGTTTGCCTAGGGAAGCTGTAAGAGGATTAACTGTGAAGGAGAAATAGAGGAAATTGTGCAGAAATGGGAAGGCAATGCAGGTGTGAGCAGACGGCAGGAATCACGAAGGATCTGTTCTTAAGCAGTACAAGAATACAGATGTATGAAACCTGCCATGATGTAGTGAAGCACTAGGATAGATAAAATATAGCAACTTCTTAATTATATAACTTGAGTTAAAACTTAATTGTGTATGTAGGTATGCCAGTATGTGCATCTTTATAAGTATAAAAGGCTGATTTTAAAAATCAGGGTATTTTTTCTTAACTGCTGTGAATAGTTAAAGCATTTATTCCATCTCTTGTTGCTGGAAGGCTAGGCTGGGATAATGCCTCCCAGCTCTGTCACATATAGTTGAATGTCTAATAGGATTAAAAGTACTACAGTGGCATCAGTTAAGACTGCTAATACACTGAGAAGCAGTTTATAAATACTCATTGGGAAGCTTTTCTGCCAAGCAAGCTAGTTGTTTCTGACAAAATAAGGTAGCGGGGTGGCGATGCCTGTCTGAGATGGCAGGATAACAGTGAGGTGTTGAATAACAGCGAGGATATACTTCTGAAAGCTTTTCCTTGCTTTAAATTTAAGACTGTCTCTCAGAGCCAGAGACCTGGGCTGCATGGGCTTATGACTCTCTGCATGGGTTTATGCATAAATCTTTACTCCTGTAAAAGAGGCTAGTGAGAGCTGGTTTTTGAAAACTCTTTGCTGCCAAAGCCAGGAAACAGATCTGGAAGTTTTCAGAAGCTATGACTTGAATTAAAAGAGGTCTAGAGCACTTCAAGGCTTTAAACCAATCTTACTCATCTGCGTATTTTTGCTGAGTTTTTAATGGAAAAAATTTCTAATGGAAACCCACAATAATAACTCAGCCTGCTGGCTTGAGTTATGTTGTGCCATGTGCCTCACTGTCGACAGTAGGGGCTTTTCCAACCACAAGTACTGTTGCCTGCAAACAGTTACAGGTTCAATGATGGAGAGACAGTTTTAACACTAGTTGCAATGTGTAACCACCCACGTATTTCACTAACGAAAACCAATTTCTTATCCTTACAGATAGAATCAACATAAAGAGAAAAGGTGCATGGCCTTCTGCCTACCTCTCTGTTCAGAACGTGATTGATTGTGCTAACGCAGGATCCTGTGAAGGTGGAGACCACTCGGGTGTTTGGATGTATGCCCATGACCATGGCATTCCAGATGAGACCTGCAACAACTACCAAGCTAAGGATCAAAGTATGATGCCTATTTGCTTTGCTGTAAGGCTTCATCCCAGGTTTAGCAGATTTTAATGTAACAAAAAAAAAATAAATTTTGGGGGGGTTTTCAGTGTACTGGTTCCTGCCTTTCAGTGTAGTACCTGCTGTTTGACTGACAGAACAGGTTTTCTTTACACGCCTGTGTGTGTCTTTTTACTCTAGCCAGACAGCATAGCATTAAATCATGCCCAGGCAAGTTTGCGCAGCTAGATTGTTTAAACTTAATCTCTTAAGTCTGTGATATACAATCTCTAATGTACTGAAATATTTACAAGTGTTACTTCAAGCTAAACAAAGGAGAAATGTAACCTTTGTCTGGTCATGTATGACCGGAATCGTTTCTGTATCTATAGAGAAGCACATCTGAAACATTTCCTCATTAAAGCGCTTACACCTATGAAGTAAAGAATAGTAACTAGTGATTGTAGAGACTTTAAATGTGGTTCCAGAAAAGAGTTTAGTTCACCAGAAAGAGTATGTATTAGTAATTAAATTAATATCTGCCTCAAATAAGTTAAAAGGAAAAAAAGCTTAGTGTGATACCATTAATTCACTTGAAGAAAAGCATTCTCTTGCCGTGATAATCTCACTTTTGTTTTGTAGAGTGTAAGAAGTTTAACCAGTGTGGAACTTGTGTCACTTTTGGAGAATGCCACGTGATAAAGAACTACACTCTCTGGAAAGTTGCTGACTATGGGTCTGTCAGTGGAAGAGAAAAAATGATGGCAGAAATCTATACTAATGGACCAATTAGGTAAAAAAAAGTATCTTCAATGGTAAAAAAGAAAATGTTTATTTACTAGTAATATTGGGATTGAAATACTTGAAACTCATTCTAATGACTGAAGTGTAGTTCTCTAGCATATGTTAGCAGCTCTGCATTAATACGCACTTTAGCTTGTTTGTAGATAAATTGAGGTCTGAAGTAAAAATGCAAGAAAACCAATTGTTTTTTAGCCAGGCCCCTGCCCTGACCGCCTGTATAAAAATGCTTTCTCTGTTTTCTTACAGCTGTGGCATAATGGCTACTGAAAAGTTGGATGCTTACACTGGAGGACTTTACACAGAGTACAACCCCTCGCCTGCGGTGAATCACATTGTATCCGTGGCTGGCTGGGGCGTAGAAAATGGAACAGAATACTGGATTGTTCGTAACTCATGGGGTGAACCCTGGGTAAGGAAACATGGGAACAAACACGTTTGCAGAATGACTTTAGAGGAAAGGTGGGTTTTTCCACTTGCAAACAGAAAGCTGCAAAGCTAGCCTGTGGCTAGGAAAAGTAAAACTTTCTTTGAACTAGACTAGCAATTAAAAAATGAAACCTAACTAATCTGAAGACAAGGATGTTCAGCCGAAGTTACTTGAGTAATGTCAACTCAATCCCAAATGCTACTCTTCGACGGACATGCAGCTCCTATTATGGGCAGCTGTAAATTACTGTTAGTTGTAGGCAAAAATCAAGTCACATACCTGGAATAGATGAAGGGGATGGAAATTTACCAAAGCAGATTGCCCCTTTAAACAAGGTTGCCCTGTGAACCCGGTGTTGTACTTCATCTTGAGTGAATTCCTAGAAACGCTCGTATATAAATCACTCGTATTTGGAAGACAGAACAGACTCAATAGCATACATTTTCTGTAGTTATGTTTTCTAATTCACAATGCAAATTAATTCTTTCACACAGGGTGAAAGAGGGTGGCTGAGAATTGTGACAAGTGCATATAAAGGTGGAAGAGGAGCAGAGTACAATCTTGCTATTGAAGAGGACTGTGCATATGGAGATGCTGTACTTCCTTGATTCTGTATTGTACATCTTTCTGTTTAGAACTACTATGTTTGGAAGATTCCCAGAACAACCTTTTTCAGTTTAAAGAATAGCAGTCTAAAACTCTTTCATAGTTCAACACCATCAGGCAGTTCTGCAAAATTAGCCCAGATAGCAACACACAATGTCTTCAAAGTAAAATAAATACAGAACTGCCTTTAGATAATTATTTACAACTTAAAAAAAGTAATTTACCTATTAAAAAGTTGTCCGCTTTGATGCGGAGTACTTAAATCATATTGACTTAGTCACAGAAACTGTATATGTAAATATTTTATTTAAAAAAATACAAATTATGTAGACATACTGGGAAGGAAAAAGTGTACTCAATATTTGGGTCTAGAGCTTATATTAAATTCTCTGACAGTATTGACCAAATATCATCTCACAATGATGCAGGTGAGCAAAGCTAAGTTTAGACATGATATATTCAAAAACTAAATCCCCTGTTGTTTCTTTGGCCTCCCAGTGAAACAGTGTTCTTGGAAGTCTTTTATAATACAGTTGCTTTATCCAACCGAAATGATGTAACATGAATTACTTTGATCAAAAGACAAAGTCAAGTCTAAACACTTCCTAGTTATTTAATTAGTCTTTTCTTTGCTCACATTCCTTGCTTTAATATGCGATTGACTGTGCCACTTTTCTCCTAAAGAGGCAAAGTATAAATTGCCATAAGCCAGAACTCTTCACTACTTTAAAGAAAGGTAGCAATTCTCTTCCTCAGTAACTGGCTCAGTTTTAAGTGGCAAATCAGTGCCATATCAAGTGTTACTAACTGGCATTGTTAATTGCATTTAATAAATGGACCTTTTTCTCTTACATGACTGTGTACTTATTAATACATGTTTTCAGTCATCTTCTATTGTTGCCTAACAAGCAGTCTCATGTGGCAGACTACTGCCAATAAGGATTAGTTCTGCCAAGCTGCAGTGCCTGCTGTAACTTAAGTTGCATTGAGATATGGACATGGTAGTATGTAGATGATCACATGTAGATGATCACAGCATCATGGAAGTTTTAACTAGTTAAAAATCATCTACATGGATAAGTACAGAGGAACTCAAGTGTTTAGAGAAAGCAATACCAAGCTTGAACACAGAGGAAAGCAAAAGTACACTTTCTTTGAACAGCTGGCAACAAACTGCTCTTGATTATCACTAAAAGATGATAAAGGGTTACATCCTAAAATGAAGCTCTATAGGGTGAATTGTTTTTGTAGTTAATTCCACAAAGAAAGGAGCCAAACGTGTATGCTAATTCTACTTAAAATATTATGAAAGGTAGGTCTCATGCAGGTTTAAGTGATGAGAGTTAGCTGGAATGATAGTACATCTATAGATATGCAAAGAAATTCAGAACAGTTGCTGCAGAAAGCAAGTTTTGCCCTTTTCAGGCCATGCTTTAAGTTGATCAGAGCACTGTAAGTGTTATTATGGTAAGCTCAGTCACTGTGGAGTATGTAGGTGAGGGACTGGCTGAGGAAAGGGCAGACACACTCCTTTTAAAAAGGAGTTAAGAATCTATAGAGTTATCCTGGTAGTTTAGAGTTTCCATTCGTGAATCACTGACAACAGAGAAGAACAAAGTGACTTCCTTTCTAAATTTACATCCAGTTAGACTTAAAATGTCACTGTCTTTTAGAAAACAGGTTCTTTAAAAAACAGATGTACTTGGAAAAGCACAATGGGCTTGTATATACCCCCCACTTTTAAACAAACAGTATTCACCTGCACAGAGAGAAATCCAGCCCAATGAACAGAAAGAGAGTGGTCTTAATGAAACTTTGAAAGAAACCTCTGGAAAAGAAAAAATCTTTATTTAGAGGTAAATTACAATCTTGGGTGTATCCCCACTGTTTGGCATCAACAAGGACAGAGTAGCGATAAGTACAAAAACCAAGCCACAACAAGCAGTAATGAAATTTCTGCACACATTCGTATTTTTGGACAGCAGTAGAATTCTGACATGGTAATGAAACTTACCAGTAACATTTAATGCATCTATTTAACAAAAAAATAGATTCTGAAAGATAACACACTCACATAGGATTTATCTGTTAATGAAAAACTAACCTTGACTGTTACAACTCCCCTTGTGTTACACAAAATGTGGTGTTTTTTTTTCATATCAGTAAATATGTAGGATATTTAGAATTCTAATACAATGCAAAGGTGAGAAAGAGGCATTATGGCTTCTCTGCAGCACAGAGCTAATCACACAGATTCCTTTTTTACAACCTGCAACGTCAAAAACCCGAGCATTCCAGATCTTGTCTTCAGAGAACTATCTGCAAAGTGTTTTTAGCAGGAACTACCTTCCCCATTCTTCAGGTTTTGTATATTACACAAAGAATCAGTGACAAATTCTGCAAGTAACCAAAATAACACTCTTTGAAGTAAATCTCTTTCTCTCTTGCTATCCCCTTCAGAATATTCAGATTTATACTGATTTGTGTAAGTATTATTCAGTATTATTCCATTTTCCAAAGTACATTAACAGTCCTCTGATATAAGATGATCAAGGTCACCACACAAGTCAATCAAATGCCCTTCAGCCCTTTCTTCCTTGTTTTGGGTTGTTGGTTTGGGTTTTTGCGTTTTTTTTTTTTTTTTGGCTGCTGTGTTGCCCAGTTATAGAACCTTACTGGTGGAGAATATGGCAAAGTAGTGATCACGTGCTCTGCATTCTTGATATTTTCCACTGCTTAGTTCATCATAATAAAGTTAGATTTGCAATGAGCTTAAAAGAAGAAAAAAAAAAAGTGTTCAGTACATTACTCTGATTTATCTGTTTGCATGTGGATTTCTGCATTATGTAAATAATTAGGATTTTAAGGGTGACAGATGTTTTTGTTTTAGGATAGGAGTGTATTATACAGACTACTTCCCTTCCTATCCTTTTCTTACTACAGTGCTGGTCCTCAAAAAGCAGGTCCCGAAGTTCCTCACTACTACTTAGAGGTTCTTGATTAAAGGAAAGTTGCTAAACACAGGCCCCTAAAAGGGAAGTTATCTGTGAAAATATCTGGCAGGCATTCCTATTTTTAGCAGTCCTCCTCCTAAACATTATTTGCAGATTGTAACAAATACAAAAGGAAGCAGGTATGCAATGAATAAATGTCACTTACCTATAAACTCAGTGACAGGATCGTGTTCGCCTTCTGTTTTAATAGTACCTGCAATACTTTCATTCTCCAAGATTGGAAGAAAAAGCTGTACGAAGTCTGAAGTATACGGAGGAGCGATCACATCCAGCACCTGAAACAGCAGACAAAAACGGATTATTCTTCCAGTTAGAGGGGTAGCAGCAACAATATTTAATTCACAATACTAGTCTTGAAAGCATACAAGTAGTTGCACTTAAGACCTCTTGTTCTCCACACAAGTAATTATGTATTCTTGTGGTACTCTACCCAGTACCTTAATACTTTCAGAAGTCAGGAGTCAGTAGGACTAAGTCACATCCTAGTGAATACTGATATTACATATATTGCTCAAAATCTGATCGCGTATCTTAAAATATTTTTGAATCTGAGGCAAGGTGATTTAATATCCAAACACATACAACTGATATGAAAGTATTTCTATACGTTAGTAAACACAAGTTTTGCTGCTGACCTCTGTAACAAAATATCTGATGAGAGAGATATCTGTATCTAGCTTCTCCAGGCATTTGCGGATATAGCTGACAACAGGCAGGACATATCCTCGACTGAGTAAGTGCACCATTCTATCCAAGAGAGTCTTCTTCAATTCCAGCTGATGGCGGGGGTCGGGGGGGTGGAGAAGAAACCAACAGATTAGAACTTCCTCTCGAAAGTGTGCAATTTTTATTGCTCGTTCTTATTGATTCAGTATCTGCTATGTTACTTTTTAACCATGACCATATTTCTAAATTAAACTCTTAAAAACTCCTGTAACAGCAAAAGCTGTCATTTTGAATAAGCGTAACTAATACGAGGGAAGACAAATACTGAATCCTTTGAGAATCACCTGCTCCATTACATCAAGCTGTGAATGTTCTGTTTCGAAGAGCTTGACAAGAAGTTGTAGAACTTGGGGATGAAGCAGCTGATGGCACGTACTGATCTGCAAACAAGACAAGAAAGTTAGATTCTCAGAACTTCAATTTAAAAAACAATGCACCAGTCTTTATTAGACAAGTTTACATTGATGTTCAGTGCCATTCAGTAAATTCTTTTAGAAAAGTATTCCACCATTTCTTTCTTTGATGCCTAAGTTTTCCTAGTGTAAATAATGCTGAGATGACAAAACCAAATAATTAAGTCTGAATAGAAACAGATTAATCTCTGTGTATTTACTGACTTACGGCAAACAATAGGCATCCAGTAAACTGGATGTACTTCCAGTTACAAGCATCAAAAGCGTTTTTACTCTCCAGCAAGATTTTATGTACGCTTTTACCTCATCCAGTAATGCCAGATGAACCGGAGTGTGATCAGTCTGCAGCTGGAAGTATCGTGGTTCTGACACTGTCCAATCCACCCACTTTAATACACCCATTGCCACCACTGGGAACCTACAGAAGAAGAGATCACTTTAGCACAGGAGCATCAAAAAAAAAGACCAAAACCACCACCAAAACCAATCAACACCAACACACAAAAAACTCCAAACAACCCCAAAACAAAACAACTCTCAGTAAATTAAAAAAAAAATCTTTCAGTATATTCTAATGGTTGCTAGTTTCAGTTTAACTTACAGAATTACTAAAGCTCAAAAACAGTTTTGTTTGAAAAGTTGCCAGCACATAAGAAAAAAAAAAATAGTAGAGGAAAATTCCTTCTACAAAGACACTCCCTCCTCAGCACAAAATGCAAAAAAAGGGCAACAAAATTCATGTACACTCCAAGTTTGTTCCAGTTTATTCAATGTGTGCTATTTCACACTTTTAAGAGGAGAAGAAAGGACACATCTATTGCTAGCAAAGCTTTATTAGGAAGACAAAGTAATCTGTCATCTTTTTCCAGTGGCAGAGAAAAGCATATTCTGTGACACTAGAAGTACAAATTGTCCGTGAAAGCCAGAATCCATGTCCTCATGAGAGAGATTCCAAAAAGTCAGATGTACAATTTTGAAAGCTGCTTTCAGACCACATCTTCACGTATCCTACAATGAGGATGTTCTCACAGAGTAGCCCACAAAGGCATTTCCCTTTAGCAGTACTGTCTCTCCTAAATAATACTACTTCCAACAAATGAAGCTTGGGACCAGTCTCTCTGCTCACCTGATGCACTGATAAAGAGTGCTCAGTTCTGCAACCAACTCCGATGCTCCTTTGTTCTCATTGCAACACAGATTGTGAACAGTTTCAATGGCTTTTGAAGTTGACTTGAGTTCATCCTTGTTTATGCTGACTCTCTTGTTCTGAAAAATTGCAAAGTTTGAATGCAAGAGTCATGAATGTACAGGATGTCTTCGGTTATTTAAGGAAAGGAATTGTAACCTGCGATAAGCCTAAGACTACATCATGTTTCTCAAAATTTAGACTCCACTGCAAGTTTCAGAAGAACTAAGTATCAATGAGCTGAAGTACAAGGATTTTGCTTTATTTAATTCCCTAAGAATTACTTTATCCACTTCATAGAATTAAATTCCTCTTCCTCTGAAGAAGCACATGCCATTCTAATAGCAGAGAACTGCTACTGATAACCTTTGGGGGGAGGTGGGAGAAGAGAGCAAAAATACTCAGTGCACTCAAGACTTTGATAGTACTATTTCATCATCAGGCATCTTCAGAATCTACATTTTTTAGTCATTTCAGTTGAAGCCAGAAACATTTCATATTAAAATAAGTAAATCAAGCTGAATACATTATTTTAAACTGAGTAACTTTATGACCATACATTTTCTTCAGCACAGTCAGGCCACTGTAGGTAAAAATAACGTTTTTCACAGAACTGAACATTACCTTTTTCCACATCTCTACTACACTAGCTGCATATGCCAGTATGTGAATATATTTATGTTTGTGGTCCTGGTTGATCTTAGCACCTGGCTTAAACAGTGACTGCATGAAGAGGTCCAGAAAGGCAGGTACTCGAATCTGTGAAGAAAACAAATGGTTTATTAGAGCCTGAGAATTATGCGAGGTGACTAAAAATAAAATTTTTGCATCTGATATACCTTGCATAGAATGAGATATAACACATTCCCCCTTGGGAGTAGGTTAGATAGTTTTCTGAAGAGACCCAAACTTTTGACACAGGGCAGGGAGGGGGCGGTACAGGGGGAGGGAAACTGAGTTACAGACTACAACACTGAAGTATTTAAATGCCACCATTTGTTACCAGAACCCATGTTAGAATGAGGCAGTGAGAAATCTGAAATGTGCCATTTAGGCCTGCTTATAACAAATTGCAAAACTGCGTGTGTTTTTTTATTATTTTTTATTAAAGGAAGTTAATTAATTCCTTGCCATCTTTATCTCCTCTTGAGTTCTCTAATTAATTTAATGATATGTAAAAAGACAACTTGGAATTATTAAAATAAATAATCAAATCAATCAATCCACAAGCTAACGCAAAATAGAATACAAGTAGTAGTTTCACATTTAGACATTACTTAAAATGATAAAGAATGAGTCTGAGTGCTTTTATTTTGTGTTAATACAACACTTAGCACAACAAGACCTCATATTTCCGAGTGCGACTGTAATAGAAGTAAGTTTCAGAGGTTATAAAAAGATAACTACTAACCAGTTCTACTGGAGGTGGGTCCATGCTTGTAAACATTTTGAACAAGACAGTGATATCTGCTGGATTCAGAGCTCCCTTGGACAACATCGCACCAAGAGCCTGACACGCTCGAGGATAGGAGGCTGCAGTACCCAAAGCTAAAGTGATCTGACTAGCATCATGGCCTCTAGATGAAGAGCAAACATACATAGCAACTTACTTTCTTAATTCAGACATTTTAGTTTTAGCCTCACTGAGTCAAAAGAGCACATCCTATGGAGTGTAATGCCTTAGGGCAGAACCCCTTATCCTGGATAATTGTAGAAATAGGCCTGTACTTCCCTTGCCTGTTTCTAAAATGTTCATAGAATAATAAAAATATGTAATTTTTAATAGACAGAAACTCCAATTCTTTGCTCTTCTTATTTCAGGTCTCCCAGTACAGGACATTGAACTTTTTTGTTGTTCTACAAATTAAAGCTTGCTACAAGAACTGCTCTGTTGCAGCTAAGGATTCTCCTTTTGCTGGTAAAAGGTAATCAAGAATGATGAAAAGACAGCAGTTTACAAATTCCAGTGACTTACATTTCACTAATAATATAAGTCCCACTTACTTTTCATGAGCATATCGCTGAACCTCCTGAGCAATCCGTCTGACAGCTGACCCTCCTTGCTCTTCTTGAGCTAATATGGACATCATAGATTGAGCAAAAAGGTAAGTGTGTTCTCCATGGCACACCATCTTCTGTGAAAGTGCACATCAAAAATCTTACCAGTCAACAAGAAATACGCAAGTATGCTTCTGTGATTACATTGCCGTAATAGCAAAGATTTCACTGAAATCTACTAATCAAAAGAAAAAAAAAACAAAACACAAACAACTAAACAAGAAAACCAAAAACCCAAGAGCCAAAAAGAAAGTACAGAAAAGCATGGTATCACTGTGCATTGATACCATGCAAGAAGAAATGACTAAATTGAGAACTTCGTTTCTTAAATGCCAAAATTGAGAGGAAATTCTATCCTACTTACACTCGGTACTTTCTCTGCAGTATTTAAAAAGTAAGAGAAGTACAAAGCTATCCAAAAGTCATTATCCTATTTCACAACACAGAACATATGCTGGGCCGATTCAGATGGCAACTTTCACACTGACATGGATGATAAAAGAATTATTTTAATTTGCTAGGGGACTGACTGGACTGATCTTTGGATCTTGCATTAAATGTGAAAGACAACAGTTCTACCTTCACCTTTTTACAATCCATTTAATAAATATAAGACGTGCCACGTAAGCAACCCAAGGAATTCTTGGCCACAGAATGATCAAAAAGCATAAATTTCTATTTTTCAACTCAGATACACCTTCTCTCCATAAGATTTTGTAAGCCTTGATGTCAAGATTCTCTACAATTCTGCGATGATTTGTATATTCCAACTGGAAAGGAAAACACTATTTTCTTTCCACATAAAAAGGAAAAAAACTTACAGCAAACTCAGGGAGGTTTTTTTCAAGGTTTTCTTCTCCTCCATCTAAAATTGTTGCCAGAGATGTACGCAGGACTCTGGAAAACACTTCTAGTTGCTGACACGCTGTTGAAACACTGGTTATTTCCCCTTGATACCCAGCATCAGATATAAGCTATAAAAACAAAAACATTGCAGAAAACTTGTATTATTTACATTTATATTTCAGATATCCTAACAAGTCTAGAAGAACACACAGAATGCAAGATTTGCGTCTGCATACACTTACTGGAATTCACATTCATTTTTTAGACTACAGAAAAGGAAACCAATAAAGATGTAGCAAAAAGAATGTAAACCATAATGATATAAGAGTACTTCAGAACACACCAAGATATGTCATAACATTCTTTCCCTATCACAGAAACATACAAAACTGACTGAAATGTTCCGCTGCACCAGAAATCCAGAATTTTCAAATACAGATCAAAGAAAAAAGAAACAAAACCCAACAAACTAGAACAAAAAACCCACAACAAAACAAAACAAAACAAAACCCAACAAAAAACTCAAAAAGCAGTACTTCAAACTGGGAAACTACACTCGCTACTTGCAACCTGTAACATAGTTACTCCCACCAATATGTAGGCGTACTGTTTGAATAAGCAGTATTATGCAGGAATACATAAAAGATACAGGAAGATCACAGCCAATATTTGATTCCAGAACAATTAGCCTTTTATGGATATTCTCCTTTATTAGACTTGAGTATACTACCTTCACAGTAAAATTAAGCATTAAACAGTCGGGATGGGCTTCTGCCAACTTGTAAAAGAGATCTCTCCATGTAGTATGTGCTATCATTTGCTCAAGCCAGGCTGGAGTCTGAAAAGATCAGAGCAATAGAGAGAAATGTAAGAATATCTAGTTGTCAAGATCATTAAGAGTAATCCTTTTCCCTCTCAGGAGTCCTGTGAGTCATTATACAGGACTTTATTACAAAGGAGGATGCAGTCAAAGTTTCTAAGTTCTCTAAGCCTCTGAGGACTCCAGTGAAATACAGTTAGTTTTCTGAAACCAGTTGTTTCTTAACAAAAGAGCTTTGATGATACAATTTCCCTTCCCCCACCATCTACTACTCCATCAGATGAAGGCGTCTATGTAGGATCCACTCATGTAAAGATAGCAACATGGATTCCATGCACACCTCTCCTTCCTCTGTAAAGATGGAATCTGCTTTCCGAGGGTCAAAATGCTTGATAAGTAAGCTCTTTAAATGGTTTTCTACAGTCTCCTGAACTTGCACTGGCTCAACACCTGTACAGAAGGAACAAAAAACTTGGCAGATGCAATCCAATCAAACATAGCAGCAACATCTTAAATTTTTCAACAAGAACAGAAACTACTCAGAAATTTATCAACACACAGAAGATGAGAGGAGAGCCATCAGTTCTACTGCCACACTGATACAGACAGATTTAGAGATTCTCAATCTTTTTTCCTAAATGGAGTTTCTTTCTGCATTTAGGATCACAGGCAGGTTACACTAGTCCTTTTCCTCTTGCTCTCTTCATCAGTCATGCAAACAGCAATGCCAGCCATCTCACAAGACTGTTACTGGGCATGATACCAAAATGCATATATCTTAAACACAAAAGGGATTACCAGGATTGGTGCATAAACCCAACTTACTACAGACTAAAGTCCATCCTTTTAATATATTGGCTATCAGTGGCTTTGATAGTATACTACAAAACAATACACAAAGTAGTAATAAGTAGTTCCACATTTCTGAGATCAGAGTATAATACTTCTGATAAAGTTTACACTAGCTAAGGGACAAAGATACCACAAGTTAATGCTGCACGTCTTGCAAAGGGCTGCCGAAGAATTAATAAGCAGACTGGTAATACAGAATTCTTGTCTCAGAAAATACAGGCATCCGTATGAGAGCCTTCCATCTAACCACTGATCCACTGAAAGTGAATAGTAACTAGTAATAAGGCAAATTTTTTTTTCAATATTAATTATATAATACTATTACAAAATATTCAATATTGCTAATACCATCTATGTAACAGTACCCTTGCCCTTCTGCATAAAAACAAAAAGAAACTATAGTTTATGCAGTTGTTTCAACCATATTACCCTTTATAATACAGTTCGCGGGCATTTCAAAACGTTCATCAACAGATCACCTATTCTCTAGGCAGAATAAATGTATTATTATAAAGAATTCAGTCACATACAAATACAGGATGACAACTTAAGACAGACTATAGACCCAAATTACACTGTATCACTTATCGTACCTGTTTGAATGAGCCACTCTGCCAGCAAATTTACAGTCTGTGCCACTGCAGTGTAGTTTTCAGAGAGGAGCTGGATAACATTCTCTGGAGAACCTCCTGCTTGGAAATATCTGATGAAAGGATTGGAAAAGAACTATTTGAAAGTTATATCAAAAAACCAAACCAACTGAACTCTAAATAAAGGGAAAACAATAGCATCATTTATCCGTTTTCACACACACTTCCATACAAAGCAATAACACTGCATCTATAACATAACATGCACCATAACACACATAAGGTTACGCTCACCTCTTTAACGTGTTAAATATAGACGGCTCCATTATATAGTCTGGGGTTGAAAATTTCTTCAGGCATTCTTGCTGGACTTCAGCATCATCTTCTCCCTCTCCATCTTCATCGTCTTGCTATTGCAAACACAGTCAAGTCAGCCAGCTCTCGTCCCGTTTCCCCCTTGTACTCCCGTATTTGAGCTTTTTTTGCCCACAGAAACTCACACACCGTAGTTTACCACAGCAAGCCACCTGCTCCCCAAACACGGCTTCTTATCAGAGAAGGCGCAAAAGCAAGCACCGCCTCGCAGTTGTTTTCCTCCTTGTTAATCCCCCCAAGCCCCAGGCCCCCCACAGGGAAGACTTCCCCGCCCACCTTCACGCTCAGCGCTTTTCGCCTCAGCTCGGAGCCCCAGACGCGGCTCCCCGCTCTCCCCCGCAGGGAAGAGGGCCCGGAAGCTCCTCCGGGACCCACCCGGGGAGCAGGCGGCGTCCCTCGGGAGAAGCCCCCCGCTCTCCAGAGCGACGCGGAGGGAGAGCGCTCCCCCTCACAGGCCGCTTCAGGCCCGACGACGAGCTGCCAGCTCCCGCCGCACGACCGGGCAGCCCCGCGCCGCCGCTAAGGCGCCCGCAAGTGCTCACCGTCCCTCCGTCCGCCTCGTTCCCCCACTCCGCCGCGCTGCCTTCGAAGTAATCGGCGTCCTCCATGGCTCCTCCCGTCCCGCCCCGGGCCGAAACAGCCGCGGCGACGGCCGGAACCAGGCCGCGACCGCCCCCCTGGGCGGAGCGGCGCGGAATGGCGGGCGCCGAGAGGGCGGAGCCGCTGCCACCGCCGGGCAGGGCTGAGGAGGGGGGGGATCGCCGCGGCAGCGGCTCTCGGAGAGGGGGGCGGCTGGTGCGTGAAGCCCGTCACCTTTCTGCTGCTCCGGGATGGTGGGGAATTTCCCGCCCCCCGCCCCGGGACGTGCTGACAGGAGCCGGCGGCAGCGCGGCCTGTGCCGGCGGGGCGGGGTGCCGGGGCGGCCGTTACCTCAGCCCCAGCGCTGCTCTTTGCTGGAGCTGGCGTTCACGGCGGTGAAGCCGTTGCTTGGTGAATTATGGCTGAAACCACCCACGAACGCCAGCAGATAAAAATGAAATACGGAAACGTAAAAGCTGGCCCCGTGGCGGTGGTTCCCAAGGAGGTGGAGGTTCGCTCTGGCCCAGGTCAAGCAGTTCATCCCCGGTTAGTCACTGCCGCAGTGCCAAGGCAGAAGACAGCATAGTCAGAGGGAAAAAATAAAATCAGAGGGAAGAAGAAGCCAATGGAAATTTAAAAGCAAACTTCCCTACCCTGCAAAACCCCCAAAGCCTCCCAGCGCAGCAGCAATTAGACGGGGATTGCCAGGGAAGAGGAAAAAGTCTGTTGTGTTGCTCCTCTGGCTGCAGTTGGTCTAACAGCAGTTTCTGAAGCGTGAAGAGGATATTGAACAACAGCAACAAGTTGATAGTAATGGTCAAATGTTATGGTAGAATTAAAAAACTAACAAGTAGAAAAAAAACGTTAAGGAATAGAATATGGTGGAATAGCAGTGGTAAGATTTTTAGGAGCAGATTTTAGTGGTAAAGTTTTAGGACCAGCATTGGTGTAACTCTCTGTACCCAAAACTTGCCGGAGAATAACATTAAGTAATATTTCTGCCTTTTCTCATTGCAAACAAATTTCTTAGGGGTCACTTTTAGCCCAAGACAAAACCCTGAAGTCTTTCATCTAAAAAAAAATCTTAATAAACCAACCGTAGTCCCTATAAATAACACTATTGGCGTTACAGTTAGCAGTTTCATTTCTGGGCGGCAGAGGTGTGTGCTGTGTGAGCCAAGTTCGCTGTTTCTGGGGCTCTTAGGCCGTCTGTTACCACAGCGCAGCTCATTACACGGGGTTTGTCCCCCTGTATGTGAAGCTGAATCCCCAGAGCAGTGGTTGTGCTAACCTCAGGACCTATAGCCCTTCTTGGGGTGCCGCGAGAGGGTCCCAAAGGGGACTGGCTGAGCTGGCAAGAGGCCGAGAGGGCCCCCAGCGACGGGAGGGACGAGAAAGTTACAGACGCATGAAGAGGGGGTAAGTCTAAAATGAAAACTGATCATACAATCTGACCTTAGGCAAGGAGATGGGCATTACTGAAACGGAGACCATGTGAGAGAAACAGAGTCCCTTTGTCTCTCTTCAGATCAACTCCTGTTCTTCAGTTGTATAAGAGTTTAACTGTGAGAAAGGGGACGGTGAGGGTGTGTTCTGGGATTTGGAGGGCAGCCAAGAGCATTGCTGATTAATTATTTAAAAGGTCCTTTATTCTCATTCAGTTTCTAACTGAAAAATAGTAAAAAGAAATTACATAGTCTTCCATGCAGTCCATGAAATCGCTTGGTAGGAAAGGCCAAAAAACCCTGTTCAGAAATAAGTTGTCACAGGATCTTCAAGAGATGCAGTCCTTGTTCAAGTGTGGTCACCGTACTAAAGGGCTTACTGCATTTAAAATTTCAGTATAGAAAATGTACACCACCACCTGAACTATAGCACAGCACGAGTTGTGCTGTCATATGCTGCCCTACAGTGGTGAAACACCCCTTTCTGAAACATTTCTTCAACAGTTTTGTGAGCCCAGGATAATGTTCTTTTTGCTCTGTCAACAGAGAGGAAAAGAGACTTTTTCAGAATAAAAGGCATGGATTGAAGTAGAGCACAACAGACATATTCTCTACCAGTGCTAAAAGATTGCTCGATTGCCTGCAGTCAGGAAGACAGTAAGGTGACATTTCAACGCTTATGGAAGCACTGGCCACTTTTTATGAGGAAAGAACTGGGAGTGAAGTGACAGGCTGAGGCTGGAAGCCAATGGAAATATCCTTGAGAAAAAGTTTTTGGCTTATCTCCATTCAGTTAGTGGGCAATTTCCATCTCGTAGACGTGAGAAAATAATATCGTACTCAGAACAGAGTGTGATTAACCAGTCAGAACTCCTAAGAAAATACCGGACCTGAATTTAATCTATCCCAAACCAAGAATGAAAAAGTATTTTCTGAGAGTCAAATAAGAAAGATCTGTACACCTCCTGTGCTTCATCAGCTCTTCTTTTTGGCTTGTAATGATGCACGGTGTTATAAGACGCAGGGGAAGTTCTCTGAAGGTGATTTTATATTACACTAACAGAAGGTTCAGAAAATTTAAAATTGGAGAAAAAGCGAGTCCAGAACTTAACTAAACATTCCAATGACACTGGATCAGAAAACCACAAAGCTGACTTTGTGAGGTTTAGGAGGAGATCCTAGTTCTTTACTTAAGGCTCAAATAAATACGCTTTGTACGACAGATGTCTTTAGGTAGGTAGGGGAGGCTTCCTTCCCATGACTGAAATTTCCTGTGCATCTCCTAGGTAGGATACTTGGATCTGCAGTCTGGAGAATTTCATTGTGCCCGGAGCTTATGGCCTGAAATAGTACATCTTAGCTTCAGTAAAGCACTTTCAGAGCAGGTAAAAGTTTTGTCTAGTGACAACAGTTGGACTTGTAGGACTTCAAGGTAATTATGCTACAAAAATTACTGCTTAGTTGAGTAGAAAAAGGGAACAGTCCACAGCACCAACTGCCAGCGAGAGACATAGTGGTATTAGACATTAATGATACCAGTAATTTCAGTGTCTGAATCTTAAAAGTAGAGGTTCTTTTGTCTTTATATATCTCTTTATTTTGATTGCAGTAACAGAAAATGAGGTTTGTTTTTTTTTTTTTTTTAATATATAAGGAATGAACAATAGTCAAAGCATTTACTTTCAACTTTCCTTGAGGAGAAAACTAGGGACCTGTAACAGAGCCAGACATTTGCTGAATAGCCCTTTGCAGAAGAATTGCAATATCCAAGCTTTCCCCACTTCAGGTCAATGAACAAGAGGCAAAGTCAGATCAAAACCAACAGTTTCAAGGTATCATTTAAACTGTGATGAAACACTAAATGTACCAGAAATTGATTTTGCAAACTAAACTTTTACAACTTTGAATGGAAACAATTTTGTTTGTCTTCTTGGGTTTAACTGTGTTCTCCCATATGTATTTGTGTTTTACAAAGTTTCAGTAAAATCTTCATAAATAAAAGCAGTTAGATTTACCTGCATGTCCCTGAAAGATTTTATTATCCCGCAAATGAATCAATATTTGACCACATCTTGTGCGTAAAATATTTTTGAATCACAATTCCCATCTAATGAGATTTTGATGAGGCAATCATGAGGCAATGAGCGTATTAGAGATAAAATTTTGAGCCCAATAAATATACTGTGAAGGCCAGCCTCTGCCTCTGCTGCATGCTTTTAAGAAGCAGTAAAGGCATCCTGGAAAGTAGATGTGGGTGAAGAAGAGCCTGATCTAGAGAAATGTGGAAAACAACTTTTTTTTTTTTTTTTTAACCAGAAGTGAAGGTTGGTTTCGTAAAGGTTGGGAATGGCTCTTCTAAGGGTGTAAAGAATAAATCAAGTATCAAATGCTGAAGTTTCAATTCCACCCAACTATCAAAATTTGTTGCTTGATTTTTGAGCAAATTACTTAACAATTATGCTTCAAGATTTCCTACCTAAAGAAGGGCTGAATATAATACAGCTGATGAAATCATCCAACTTAATTTGGTTCCTTCCTAGAATAAAAGAAAAATCCCAAACAGAAGAGCCGACTTCCAACAAAACTGTTTGCCTTTTATTCGTATGCTTTTTAAAAAATATCCACCCTGGCATTCTCTGTATGCTAATTACCTCTGCTCCTTGCCTTCTGCAAATTCTTTTAGCATAAAATTGTATTTTGTAATCGTTAGCCCTTTACAAATCAGCCAATACATTCAACTAGAGATAAGGTAAAAACTTTCAAATCGAGTAGGAAATTACAGCAGCATCAAGTTAGGCTAATGAATTTTGGCTAAAAAGTTCTCCCTTCTCAAGCAGAACCTCAAGATTAAGCATTTTTGTTTGTACCTCGAGATTCACAATTACTGATAACAGTGTTATTCCAGACATTGAACACCAATACACTTTGCTAGGTAACCGAGAAACATTCTGAGACAAAACAAGGTGGTTTTTAGGTTGCCGACATAATGTCATTCTAGTCTCCTTCAAACATCAACTTAAAAGTTGGAACTGTATTTATATACTGTGGATTGCTAAAGCAGAGCCTCACAATGCCCCAAGTACTTTTCAAGATGAGCCTACAGTGGAAACATTTTGTTGCTTCAAAGCAAGTTCCAGTTGATTTGCATACTGATCATTAAACTTACACTTCACTGAAGTATCTCCCAGTTCTATAATGTATGTAGTAAGTGCATTTTTTGTAGTTCCTTAGTTGGAGATAGCCCGGCCTTTTAGATAAGTATGTTCTCTGACCTTGAAAATTTGTATAAGGATCCCAGACTGGGTCACTTACCTGGGGAATGAAGAATTTCCCCCATAAATATATTTTTCAGTGTCCAAGGTGATGGATTTAGGAGTCTTGTTTATCTAGCTTTCCCTAGGTCCTTTGAACTTCAGTGAGGTTGTCTCATAACTTTCTTTCATAGCTGCTCTATTCTCTCTTATCAACCATATACGTTGTAAGAGTAGGTGGGGTGGGGGTGAGGACAGGAGAAAGTAGCTGAATCCAAAGGTAGCAGTTTTTGGGCCATGATGTTGGACACAATTGGTTGTAAGCTCCCCAGTTTTAAATCACAAATAGGTTAACAGGAGCCGTTGCTTGTGGCAGCACTGGGCTTCCAGACTGTCTTACATAGATGAACCTTTGTAGCCCAGCAGAGTTTTGCCCTGTGGGAAACAGAACTCAAGGTTAGCACCAAAACTTTCATGAAATTTGTTACTTCATTTTGGATGTTGTGCCTTCAAGCAAAAAGAGAATGGAGATTAAAAATATCGAGATACATATGAATCATCACACACACACACGCCAGGAAAGACATGCTGTCTCCTATGGCTCTAGCTTAATACAAGTTTGAAATACCTTTCATTAATACTTTGAGGTCTTACACAGACATGTACTTGCTTCTATCACTCAAGGCCTTCGTTTGTCTTTCTATGGAAGCTCTTCTGATCCTGCCAACACAAAACTGATAACGTAGTGAAAAAGAACTAGAATGGGGCCCCTCTCCAAGTGGCCTTACAGTCACAAGCCTGATGCGGTAATTCATAACCCTTACACAGCAGCTCCTTTCTTTGCCTGATCTCTGCTGGCACTCGAGCATTTTAGTTGCAAGAATGATACAATTCCAAAGTCATATCAAATACTGGCAAACTACAAGTAGAACCACTATACTTCACTATTAATAATTCACGTAAAATTCACAGCCTAAAAACGTTAGTTTGCATAACGGAACAACAGAACTGAGAGAATTCCCAACATTACTACCTCTGTCCTAGGCTTGTTCTTTCTCCAAACTTGAGTAGTAGTATATTTAAAAAAAAAAAAAGTATTAGACAACTCATTTAATAAAACAACTGGGTAAATTAAAGTGAAGAGATACATTCACATTTTAATTTTGAATTTGCTTACATTTGTCTACTGGTACCCCAGCCGTAGAAGCATGTTATGTTACATAAAAAACCCCAACGTCAGCATCTTCTCCCTCAAAAATGTATCATTCTCTCTGTATTTGTTTAAAGGCTTTATTTTGTCCTGTCATTAAAATAAAGATTTTTGAGTCAGACTTTCTAAGTGAAAAAAATTAGGAAAACCTGAAAATTCTGGTTTGGTGTTTTTTTTGTTTTTCTTAAAAAGAAAATTATCTGTTACATATTTGATCAGTTACCCCTCGTTGCAGAGGTATCAGTGTGCACTTGCTGTTGTTAACCTAGAGAAGAACTCCCTATTTTTTCCACAGAACTAGGCTAAGTTTATAGGATCCAGAAGTTAGGAAAAAAAACCCCACCACCTTATTATTTTTATGTTTAATGCAATGAGAGATTGGTTTGCCTCCCCACCGCCTCCCAAGTTGTTTTTCCGAGTAGACTTGTGCTTTAAACTGCACCCGTTTTGCTCAGCTCAGTACATTAAAAGTAGACAGGGTAAAAAGTAGTTTTAACTTTTAATAAGATGAGAATCAGGGTTGAAAACAATTAATTATGAAGCCAGTACTCATGGCTGAAATTTTAGCAATCTCTGCAATACAGTAAAATACTCTAAAGCAGTTTACCTACCTAACTGAAACACATCCACTCACAGTATTTAAGCTAACTGGTTATGACCAGGATTAAAATAGGTTCACTCTTGGAATTTCTATCTTGTCAGTCACCAGAGAGATTTTTCAGTGTAACGGCTTTCATCAGCAGAGGTTCAGAAATCCCCTTTGTAGCTTATTTTATTTACAAAAACACTTCAAAGTTTGTCATAGAACAGAAAGACTTTTTCCCAATGGATGAATTTTCAGAAATATCAAGCTGAGGAAGAAGGGTACAGTTCTGGTTTGGACTGCAAACAGATGTTTGCTTGTAAATATTTTTACTGTTATACAAACTCAACATGTATTTTAGGGATGAGGACCTGATCCTGTACGAGATTTCCACCGATAGTAATCTATGGCCCTGATCCTGCTTCTTACAGTTAGTAGGAATTTTACCATCTACTTCCATGGAAGAGGTCTGATAGTGCCAGCATTGTTAGAAATACACATAGCGTATTAGATACAGTTGGGGCAAGAAGAGAACTTAACTCTCTTCCAGAATAAGTTACATAATTTTGTAACAACTTCATTAATCTTAAACATTTGTATAGCACCAATCACCAACAGTATTGTCACTAAGGCACTGGACTGGTACTCAGCTGTCATGGGGTCTATCTCCGTATCTGTGGTCAACTTCCTGTGTAATCCTGTTTATATCTTTTGTTTTTCCTGGTACATAACTTTCGACATTGGAAAATAGGATAAAATACAAAACATCCTACATCATTTACAGGAATATTGTGCCACGACTAATTACAAGGTGCTCAGATTCTAAAGTGATGAACATTAATATTTCTGTGCATAGATTTACTGGTAAAAGAAAATTATCCTGCAGGTATCAATTATGTGCAACACACTGGAACAGAATTAGCTTCAGTTCCTCTGGAGTTAATGACATACTCCAAGTTAAATCCTATCCTCGATGCCATGATTCAAAATAGTTTTTAGATAAATGAAGATAAGCCCTCAGGGCTCCTGTCTATGACAACTGATCCAGCATGCCTTCATATGCTTTTGCATCAAAGTCTGCTCGTAACAACTTACAGGGCTCCAGTTTCAGCCTCTAAGAGAGCAGTTTCTGATGCTTTCAGAAGCAGCTGAATCTTTTTTTAGGCTGTAGTAGATTTACTTCTCCACATCATTAAAAAAAACCCTTCAGGAGTTATCACTATTCTGCTGCATCACACTGGCTGCTGAGTGTGTGTACTGATGTACAAATTACTGAAAGTTCTTGGGTTGAAATAAGTTACTGCAAATGCACAGTAGCTGATTTTGAAACCACAACATCTCTACAATTTATTATTATTTTTACAAAATACCCAAAGTGATCAGACCATATTGTAGGTTACTGGCTTGCCAAAGGTTATGTTTTAAAATCAAAACCATTCTCTGAGTTACAGAAGTGCCAAAAACAATCTTGAACCAGGTTGGTTTGTTGTTTTTGTTGTGTTTTTTTAAACCAACCCCCATCCAACAAAACAGTTGTATAACTTAAAACAGAAACAAGAGTTTGTGTTGGAAACTGTTTAAAAACCAACCCATCAAATCATGCTTGAGCAGAAGCCTTGTATGGCAAAGATTAGCTTAGGGCAATTTAGTGCCAAGATATAGACCCTCTATGGGTTTATAATGGAAATACTGACACAACCTCAACTATAGTGATGCAAATGTGCCCTAAAACACTGTATTTGCTTTTATTAATAAAAGTGGTAGTGTTTACATTTGCAGGTATCTTACACTTCAGCATCATGATGAATACTGAGTAGAATGAGTTAAGTTTTGGCTGTAGGGTCAGAAGTTTCCAAACAGATGAATGAGACAGAAATCGAAGTCCTCAATCATGAAAACAAGAAGTTCAAATAAATAAATAAAACAAAACTAGGAAATATGGGTAAGCATTAGGTTGGAATGGTTCAATTAACTGCAAATTATGGCCACTAAATTAGAGACAGAAGAAAACACAGTTACTTATTAAATAGCAAGCATTAAAGCTTTATGGTTTTGTATTTAAAAAAAAAAAAAAAAAGAAAGCTGTTAAAAATAAGACTTGCATTTACCAGGCCACCAAACTGCATGGACTAATAAAGAGACTAACAAAGGCAATACTGAGACATTAAGACACACACACACTCCATACTTGTGCAACTCAACCATATTCAAAACAATTGCCTTTTTCCTCACTTAAGAAAAAAAAAAGCATCCCCTAAATATTTCTGTTCATATAAAGCTTTAGGTTTCTTAAACTTTTGCTGTCTTATATAGCTCATTGTTATTATGTATCCTTCTCACTATCAAAGGAAGAAGCATTTTTTTAAAAAAATTTTTTAATGGAGGTGCTTTGTTTCTCTCAAATGAGAGATTACATTCCTCACACCACTACAGGTTTTCCCCATTTATAAATTTGGTGGTTACACCAACTCCTCCTAGGCTTAAAAAGATCAGGGTTGGCACTAAATTGAAGATTTTGGCTCCTGTAACTGAAATTAAGGCTCACAATGTACTTCCTTTCCACTATTTGTTTCCCGTTTTTACCTAGTGGAAACACCAGCCCTTAACCTACAGGCACTGGATACATTCCGAAATTGTAGGGGGCTATTTTTGGCCATGTTCTCCTATAGTTCACAAAGTTCAGGTGGCAACTTTCTAAACCTGTGAACAGGAAAGATCATTTTAAAAAGATGAGTAGCAACCGCAGCTAAAATTTTTAGACGATTTAGTGTCTACTGGAAGATCACTAGTAATTTTGAATTAAGAGAGAGGGGACAGTAACTCCATCAAGTCACTGCTCTTTACGTGAAAATGGACTAGGCGATTAATTTTCATTTAAAAGTTTAGCCACAAAAGCAATGAAAACTCACAATTCTGAACAGTTGCAGTTCTTAATATTAAAAAGGCATCCGATACCTGAAGCAAATCTAGCTGCACAGACATCACGGACCACACCCTAATTTTAATTTAAACCGGACCTCTTCCCAAAAAAGAAAGTTAACACAGTCTCTTGGGTGGAGGGAAGCTAGTGTGAAAGGCAAAGAGGCAAGTATTTTGGTGTTTGTTTTTTGTTTTGTTTCTTTTGTTTTCCTTTTAAAGTCACTGCAGTAAGATCCAGATCAGTTTAGGGGTGTAAATGAAGGAGGAACAGGGGTGTTGAGTAATATAGGCTAACACTGTTCTAGATGTGTTATTACAGCTGTAATTTCTGACTGTACAAATTGTACACGTAGGTTTAGACACATGAAAAAGTAACACACTCACAGAGACATAAAACACCTAGGTATAAAATATAAAGCAGTGTAGTAGTTACTAAAATTACATGCTCTCTTATTGCTACAGTGATTTTTGCTCTTTTTCTTTTTACTGTACCACATGTTGTTCTAAGCATATAATTTGCATAAATTATTCAAGTTTAAGAAAAATCCACACATCTTCACTTTAAGCTACTTATATAGTTAATATAAAACAAAAAGGTTCTAAAGTATCTCTTTATTAAAAGAGAAATAAAAATGTCATTTGAAACTGGAATTCAGTGGCCAAATCCAAGGGCAGTGCACACCTTGTCATTCTGGTAGTAGTATGCCCACGCAGCGTAAGTGGAGGTTGGTGGGGTATTTGGCCCAGTCTAGAGATGGTCACCAGACCTGCATGATGCCCTATGTGTCTGTTATTGTTCTGGTTTTGTCTTCAGCAAAAAGGACTATGAATGACCAAAGACTAACATTTATAATTTGTAGCAAAATTTGGTTTATGTAGAAACAAGCCATGTTTTGCATTTGGATAGAGATTTAAATGAATTAAAGCTAAAAATTAAAAAGCATGATGCTGCAACATCTGGTCACTTGTTGAAGACCTCACTTTTAAAGTGGTTAAGTTTGCACAATTTGTACTTTTTTCTTTTTTTTTCTTTTTTTCTTTTTTTTTTTTTTACTAAACAGTATTTTTCCTTCTTTTATAAACCAGAAAAACTAAACTACAGATAAATTTTCCCTACCTTGAGCTAATGCTGCAGATAGGGTTGACAAAGCTGTACAGCGCAATCAAACATACTTACATCTTAGCTCATTGTACAGGTACAGCCATAATCAAGGCACAAAGATCTTCTACAAGTTATTTTTTTTCAATAAAGTTGTACAAAATAATACATTTTACAGTCTGTACAAGAATAATAATCCAGCAGTAAAATAAAAAATGAGGGGAGGGAAGAAGAAAAAGAAGGGAAAGACTGTGAGGACTACAGTCCAGATAATGATTTTTATAGCAGACGGGATCATCAGTGGACAAACTGAAAACAGTGTGTGGTTAACTCTTTCTGCAATCACAGGCCATACGCAGTTCAATTCATAAATGTCCATGGTTGTCTTTAGACCACCAAGACTGGTTTTAAAAATACCCTTCTGAAAGGTAGCAGTTGGTTTTTGCACTGTCTAGGTCTGTTGTAGAATTGTCAGTATTTCCGTTCAAAGCCACATTACAGTCAGAGAACCAAACTCAAGTGTCTGTCTTCAAACTTGGTCTGTGACTTGGCACCTTCTTTAGTCTGATGCAGTGAATGATACAAAGTGGAGATCACGGGTTATATGATTATGCCCACAACAGTGCTAAATTACCTAAAGTTTTCTCTCCCCAATTTTTGTTTTACGTTTTAATTTTTTATCCCCAATTCTTTCAGGTGCTCCACATTCAGGGCTTTTAATTAATTCGTTTTTATTTCTTTTTTTTTTTTTCTTTTTTGTTAATAACAGTGTTAGGGAATCCTCATGGAAATGGCCTTTTAAGTGTTAGGGGCCATCTCAAACTGTCCGAGGGGTACAGAAGCAAGCTTAGAAGTGCTGCTATTGTCCAGCAAGGAGAAAAAGTTGAGGGGTGCAAATCAATGGGAGATTCAAACAGTTCTCTTCCACCCTATGTGGGCAAGGGTGTTTTTTTTCTTTTTTTAATAAGGAATAAGGAGTCCAAAACACAGAAAAAAGTGCTCTCCATCACAACAACTCGTATTGGCGAAGGTGCATGCGCTGAATAATGTCCCGACAGTCATTGAAAACCCTCCGGATGTTCTCTGTATCCACTGCACATGTGAAGTGAGGATAGCAATAGTGCCTTCCATCTCCACTTGCTGTGCTGATTCTCTGTTAAAAGTAAGAGAGATACTGGGTTAAAATAGAACTGATTGGGGAAAAAACCCCACGTTCTCAAAACTCAGAAGAATGAAGGTTAAGATAGGTATGTGCGAGTTGTGTTTTCAAAGGGTATAACTAAAGTGGCAAAATGCCCACAATTTTTCACTCTCTCACCTAAAACATGAAATTTAAAATGATCAGAATTACACGGTGGGAAGGTCACTGCATACTGGGGAATTTCAGAGTTGAACGAGAACTCAAGAAAGTGCTGTTATTTACCTGAAACTTTGCAGAATTTAGCCACTCAACTCCTAGTCAATTTGTCCATGAAGAAAGTGGGATTTTGCCTCCTTGTACGAGGCTTTTATCCCTGCTTTACACTTACAGAAAGCCTCCCTCAAAATTTTATTTTGCTCCATCTTAAAATGAGTCCACAATTTGATTGCCATGCTCAGCATTACAAGTAACTGTAATAATATTTAAAAAAATCTATATCTATTATAGCTTCAGCTGACCAGTAATGGGAAAGATAATATGAAAAGAACATTAATATTTTACAGATTATGCATCTTTTGATTAGTCTTTATCTTTAGAAACAATGCATGGAATAAAAATCTGGCCCCATTAATAACAGCAGGACTTCACTCATCATTCTATTTGAGGTTTCTGAATTCTCACCAATTCTTTTGCTATTTAATTATGCACTGTGTCAACAAACAAATATCCAAAGAGCAGCTAACAAACAGCAATAAAGCTCTTAAACATAACAGTGTTTTATGCAGTGTGGATGTTAAATATAAACAACACAAAAAGTGACAGCATTTTGCAATAGTATAAGGTGCATAAGAGAAGAATCACGTTAAGAAATACTGAAAGAAAGGAAATACTTACAAGAAACTCATCTCTAATAAAATACTTGGCCCTTGTAACTCTGGGATCCTCACCAGGCTCTGGTGTTGCTGATTAATAATAAAATAAGTATCTCATTAAAACGGATGGGTTTTGGTGATAGCGCCTAAAAATCATAACTTGTTCTGTTTTCTGCTCACACGTGATAGAAACATACTTTGCAAAACTGACTATGAGATAAGACAAACCATAACATATTATTTAAAACAGCAAGATTTCAGGAGAACAAAGGAATATTACAGTGGCCATAGTACCAGGCATTTGGCAGGTTAGAGAAATGACCACAGGTATGACTAGTCCAGAGGACATATTTGTGACATGCTGTACTGTGGTCTACACCAGCAAAGTAACAGGATTTTGGCATGATGAAATTATTAATATATTAAATGTACAACGGACAGGATTCTCTCATTATAATACCTAAAATTTGACATTGCAGTTTGGCTGAAAGACAATGAAGATTATATCTACTTAAGAGTTTTCGAGTCTTAGCTGCAATTACCAAAAACATTATAAATGTGACTAACATGGAAACGATAAATTGCTAATAAAACTTAAAAATCTTACCATCATCTGGTGTAGTGTAGCGAGCAAATTCTGGAAAGTAGTCTTCAATTTTAGATTTCCCTGCCAAAACTTTCTCTGCTAGCAAATCTTGTTTATTCAGGAAAAGAATTACTGAAATGGTCCGTAGCCACCTGTGGAAAATTGAAACCAAACACTCTGAGAAGGCACAGCTAGGATCATACAGCAAAAAGAAACTTAATCCAGTTCTGGAGACAACAGACATATGACACGCTATAATACTCTTGAAAGGTTCCTTTTATACCTGAATCCAATGGTGTAATTCCGGGTGTACACACCCGAGTTTGGTTTGTGTGCTTCTAACTTCTAACTTCTACTGCTAATCCAAATACATCAAATCGGTGAGCATATCCACTTTTTAGTGTGCTACTCTATCACTGCTTTAATTACTTCAGCCTCAATATGGCAACTACCAATTTGTAAGTCTCCAGAGTTTTCTTCAGTTAGATGAGTGTGTTAGACATCAACGTAACAGGTAGGCAGCTGTGATCAAAGACTAGCTTGGACTGCGCGGAGAGAAGCAAGTAACACAGGCTAGGCTGCTGGTGTGGGCTAACCCTGGTGAGCAGCAAAGCACAAGCTGCTCACTCGCGTTCCCCCTCAGTGGGATGGGGGAAGGGGAAAGGAAGAATAAAAGCAAGAAAATCTGGAGGTCAAGGTAAAAAAAAAAAAAAAATTTGTTTAATAAGTGAAGGATAAGTGGAAGAGGGAAGAAAACAAAACAAAACAAAACAAGTGATGCAAAGGCAATGACTCACCACCTTGGGTGGGTAGAACAACACCCAGCAAGATGGCTAACCCTCCTAAACCCCCCTCTTTTCCCTTTTATTGCTGAGCATGTTATATGGTACAGAATACCTCTTTGGTTAGTTTGGGTCATCTGCCCGCTCGTGTCCCCTCCCAACCTACTGTGCACCCCCAATCTATTCGCTGCGGGGGGCAGAGTGAGAAACAGAGAAGGCCTTGATGCTCTGTAAACACTGTTCAGCAACAGCTACAACATTAGTGTGTTATCAGTGTTGTTTCGGTCAAAATCTAAAACACGGCATCATATGAGCTGCTATGAAGAAAATTAACTCTATCTTAGCCAGGCCCAGTACACAAGTCTTGACTGTAGTATAAGACAGGATTACTAATTTATGTGATATGAACAATGAAACTTCAATTCACAGACCTGTTGTTCCAGATACTCTTGAAGAGGTTTAGTGCTTCTTGAAGCCGATTGGTCTGATTGTCCTCTCGTATAACCATGTTGTAGCTACTGCTCGCCACCACAAATATGATAGCAGTCACATCTAAATCAAGAAATACCCATTAGTTAATACCAAACTTCAGAAGAAATATCCAGGAATCCCAAAGTTCAATAAAAAGCTGCCAGACTTTTTCAGCTTCATGAAGAGAACGGGCTGGAATGCTATTTCTGACAGCTTTCTAAGTACCAGAAATAAAAAAAGGAAGTGAA
Source organism: Calonectris borealis (assembly GCF_964195595.1). Classification (NCBI taxonomy): domain Eukaryota; kingdom Metazoa; phylum Chordata; class Aves; order Procellariiformes; family Procellariidae; genus Calonectris; species Calonectris borealis. Next base: position 12,704,176 of record NC_134328.1, on the reverse strand, counting down.
GAAACCATTAAAGATAGGAAAGGCAGGCCACAGAACAGAAGCTGACAGAATGACAGAAAATGTAGCAAAGAAAGGAACAGAAGCAAGAGAGAGAAACTGAAGAACGCTAAGCGGAGAACTTAAAGAAGATTTAAAAGGTGTGAAGAAATTTAGAAAGCAACTCTGAGCCATCAAGAAAGGACAGGCCCTTGGGGGAAAACCTCAGGGACAAATGGCACTTTTGAGCTGTGTGAATAGTAGTAATAAAAATAGTACATTCCTGTAAATTCATGGTCAATAGCTCTAGTCCTCCTATAGCGTACTACACTGCTTAGAGGCCTCTCTCTCTTTCCTGGGAGATATTCCCAGGATCACAGAACCCAGATCTCTGCGTTTCTGTGCGGCTGTGCTGCTACAGACCCCTCACACTGACTTCCAGGCTCATCTACCCCAGACATCAACAGCAGAAGAGATGAGTCAGATCATGAGGTAACAGGAAGGGGAAGGAGCAGAGGTAAAACCCAAACAAATCTGTTATTAATAGCACAGAAGAAAATATTGCATAGTAGGTCCACACATATCTAAGTGTTCAGGCGATACTCTGTAACAGTAACCGCAGCAAAATACAATGAATTCTAAGTTGCATTCTACTTTATCTATTCTGTAGGATCTCATTATAATTTTCTACAAAAAGAGACTTTTGCATAGCTTCATAAATATTTTGTCCAAACAACAAAAAAAAAGACAAAAATATTTTCACCAACTCTAGCTGTAAGAAAACTTGTGTGCAGAAAGGTTGCACATCTAAACAGAGATACAGAGTAAAATAAACAGCTGTAGTGAAGGTACATGCGGCACTTCAGGATACGCACAAAACTACCTGATTTAAATTGTATGGGAGTAAAGAACATAATCACCTGAACTAAACTGATTGGGGATATCAGTGTTAAAACACCAGATCTTACAAAACGCCTGGACATGTTTCAGGTCTTACCCGTATCTAGCCTGGTGCTATGTTAGCATTCTAAGGAAACCAGCTTATATGTAGGTTACTTAAATGAGGGCATTTGTTTGTACGTTTTCAGTAAGGGCCTTCCCCTTAGGGCTGATTTTCAAGAAATTATATTAGTATGCATGGCTCCCCAGAAAAGTGCAGATCTATAAACTACATCATAAACTTTTTTGACAAGGGCATTTTGGGGCTACACTATATAATGCTATAGTATATTACATACTGTATGCAACACCATGTCTAACAGGACAGACGTTCCCTACAATCTCATACTGCATTAATGGGTTGGTGCTGATTCAGAAAGAAGGACCCATGACATAGCAATGTGACTGCAATTATATGCAAAAATATGATATTCTGATTTTATGCATATATTAATTATCCTGTAATTGTATATTTTGTATAGGCACAAACATATGTAAACCTTCACATAGCTGGCAAATAATGCACAAACCCGCCACCAAAAAAACCTAATTAAATGAAGAGAGGAAAGTTGAAGGAAATGGACAAGCTATGCTGAGTTATCAAACTTTAACTGCTTTCCACCTACATTCTCCCTAAAGATATTCTACGCAGTTACAGAAGTTTACATGTCAAGAGAAATTCCATCCTGTATGACTGTTCAGATAATTCCTTATCAAGCTACATGGAAAAGAAGATGGCTTTCACACAGTGAGAAAATTAAGATTGGGCATTAAAATTTTGCAGAGAACTACTTTATAAAACAAACAAATTCTAATCATACCATTAAAACACTGGATCCATTTTCGGCGTTCATCTCGTTGCCCTCCAACATCAAACATACTAAGAAAAAAACATAAATCGAGTCAGAATACATTTTGTGTTTGGGGTTTTTTTTCCCCAAATGCAAACAGAAAATGCAAGAAATTCTAGGACTTGTGTCATAGAAGCTAAAAGGAATTGAGGATTATGAGAACCTGAACAGGTAACAGTCCACCAACATATGCACGCAGAGCTTTCATCACAAAATATGTTTACTTTCACTAACACCTACAACACTTGAAGGTAAGAAATTCTGGCGTATGTACATTGCAGATTCATTTTCACCCTTACAAGCCAAGACATTAAAAAAGGTCCTACAACAAGTCAATTGCTGAAACAAGTATCACAGATCTAAAGTCAACAAGACCAGACCAAAACTCAGCAGTTTTTGTTTGGGTCAAGCAATCTTTCTAAACTGGGACAGTAAAGAGAACATGCATTTTCTGTTACTTAGATATGTACAAAGTTTTTGGTCAAATATTTCACTATATAAACTAGCAATGAATCAAATACTCAGAAAAAGTGTTAGTAAAAATAGATTTAAAACATTTTGTTCTTTGTGATTTAAAATAAAAGCAGAAAATTGCACACCAATTTGCATTTCTTTTTAAAGCCAGACTCCGAAATTAAAAAGTCATAAAATACTTGCTTTCTATTAAACAACAACTTGAGAAATACAGTAGTCTCAATGACTACATAGTATATTGTCCTCCAATTTACCCTGGTGTTTGTCTGCATTGGGGGGGCAGGGCGGGGGAAGGATACTTACTGAAAATTTACTTTATCCACCTGAAACTTGGTTTCAAAAATTCCTGATGTCAAAACTCTGCATCTGAGAAGATCCTAGAGCGTAAAGGAAAAGTAATTGATTCAACACAGACACTTTGTAATTCTTCATATATCCAGCAACAGAAATAAAAACCTTTTACCCAGTGCTGACAGTGTATTCTGTACTGCAAAAACAGGGAACAGAGCATTATGAAGCTGCATTTAAGGTTTTGATCTTGAATAGGTGTGCACACATATGGGTGTGCTCAACTTTTAAAGTACGTATATTTTCACAAGCAGGTTGTAAGGACCAATCCTGGAACAGGAGGAAACATTTACAGGCCACTTAAAGCAAACGCAAGAGTTCAGAACAGTGCAGACCCATCCCTAGGGATTAGAACATGCATTCACAGATTTCAGTGGAATTGTGGCACACAACAGGATCTTTAAACTACCACCAAATAATTCCCAACCCCAGAAGATAGATCTCTTCCCCAACTGTTCAGTGCTTGGCTATTAAAAGAAGTGTCTAGGTGTCAGAATTTTCCATTTTTTCTTTCAAAGAACTGAGAGCTCAACTGGTTAAATCTTATAAGAATTGGGCTTTTCAAAGATAAAATTTGAAATTTCCTGTAGAGACAAAAACAACAATCAGAAGTTGTGAGCTACGAACAATTGGAATTGTTGTAAGTGCTACAAAATCCTATTAAAAACAAACTGTATTGGCTTTTATTTACTGTGTATTGCAAAGCACTGCCGGCCATATACAGTGCCTAGTGGGTAATTGATCTAGAAGAACCTCATTTGCATAGGCTGCAGACTGAATACGCAGTCCAAACATAACTAACTACAAAATACCACTTTGAATTCAACTAGAAGTTTTATAATTTAGGACTGAAAGTTTTGGTGTTCTTCATAATGGGTCTAAGTAGCAGATAAATTTTAATATTTGCAGCAGACAAGATCATGGTAAGTGGAACAGACTGTAAAAAAAAATTATACGCACAATAAAAGCTCTGTTCTTACTACATAGGTACCAAACTGGTTAGTCAAAGTCAAAACCACACAAAATCCAAAGGTTAGACAACACTGATAAATCATTAAACAAAATGGCTACATTTTAACATCAGTTTTCTGATAGTAAATTATTGTTGTCTGGCTATTTTAATACTCATATTGAAATGTGTATATATTTAAACATTGTTCTAACTTGTGTTTGAAACAGTTTAAAAATTCAAACACCCCAATAAATAGAAGCAAATTTGGAAAACTGGACTCTCGGGAGCTCTGCATCTCTAGAAATCAATACAAGTATGATGTTTTTTTAAAAAAAAAAAAAAGCACTCACCCACCTCAAGGGGGGGGGGGGGGGAAGAAAGGAAGTGATTTGATAATTACGCTCAAGAGTTCTTTTAGGAGAAACATGTAACATCGCAGAGGATAATCCAAATGGGTCTGTTTTACAGTATACTTGTGGGAAGTTTCAATGCAGTCAATGGTCCCAAAACAAGCACCATAAGTACTTGTGCTTACAGTTACTTACAGAAGTAAAAGTATGTAATTATTTCACTTAAGTAACTACTTAAATACTCACTTTACTTAAGTAATTACTAGAGGTAAATTGTAAGTACTATACTTAGTACTATATACTAAGTATAAGTAAATACAAGTTAAACTCCTGACACCGTTAGCCTCCAATATAAAACCGATACTTGTTTTAAATTTCATGTCTGAAGATTAGTTGCTCCAAATTTCAAATATAATAACCCATATTTTTAATACTTTGTTTCTTGAAAATAGAATTATTTCAGTAATAAGAAAGCCTCATTTATAAAAAAACTTAGATTTTTAAAAGGATGAGTGATTAACTTATTCTTGAACAACTTTAATTGCATTATTTATGGGCAGAAAGTTAGGAATATTTTGGATTAGGGATTTGGTCCTAAAAAGATCCTCAGATTATCTGTAACAAAATGAAAACTACAATTCCTATTCTGATAAAAACCCAGAATCTTCTAACATGGTTATTTTTACAAAATCTGGTTTACAGTGGGAGCCAGCGGGGCTGAGAAGATACCAACCAACTTTGCATCAAAGAAAGTGCACGATGGTTATTCAGCAAGGGGCGCAAAACATTATAAATTACTCATTCAAATGGTTATTTGAATTTTAAGTGTCACAGAAGCATGATGTAAGTCTGGAATCTAGGCAGATCTTCATTTCACAGTACATTTACATATATAAACATAATCTCAATCCAAATAACAAAGTAATTTTTACTGGAATACTAAATATGTACAGTACATGGTAATATCTGTCTTAGTGCCACAAATGGCAATTAGAAAATTAATGAGATAGTCTTCCTCAAAGACGGAAGGAGTAGATAAATTGTGTAATTTCTTAACGAAACTTTCCTTACCTGGTCAGACGGTGTATATTCATTTTGTTTGACTATGTCAATCTTGTCTAGAAAACTGGGGAGTGGAAAGAAAAAGAGTAACTTTTCATTCTCAAATTAGACAAACTATCTAATGCTTTAGTAAATGACAGGTTCCCAGATAAGATTTGTTATATTTTAATGCACTCAGATTCACAAAATGCTGAATACACTTAAATTGCTCAACATACACACGCTAGTATTTAAAACATGCATTTCCTAGCACCACCCAGCAGAGGGCCAAATCCACAGTTTTATTAATCAGGTCTGGTAATCTCATTCCAACCCCCTCCCACTCTGCTCCCTCTGCTAACAAACATACAAGTAGTTTAATTTAGGTAATTTGTCCATATAAATTGTACAATATAATCTGCTACTGCTAACAGTAAAGCAATGACTCAAATAAATTGCCTACATGTAACTTTCCTGAAAGTAAAATGAGTATTTTTTAAAAATTTATCGTCACTATAATTCTTTTAATAAACGAAATCCCTCAACCAATTTCATCACAAGTTCAGTTAAGTGAGAGGGAATACTGATCCTTCTGTCAATTGTCGTAGTAGTTTTTCCGTTTACTTTCTGGAGAAGTAGCAGTAGTAGGCCAAATGGGTATAAAAAGATGTATTTTATTCAAACTCATTAGGCATTACCTAAAAGAGGATATCCTGGAGTCTTTTAAAATCTTTTTACCAATTAACTGTAACCTCCTAATTATCTTTCACTTCAACTCAAAGAGCAAAAATCTCAAGGAACCAATTTGTTAACTCTGTTTTGTTGTGGTGTTACTATGAGACTCGAAGACGTAGCAAACCAGCAGCTTCAGGACGCAGGTTTTATGCTATTCGCACCCCAATCTCATTGTCCAACACCAAGTATGCAGCAGGGCTACACCGTGCTCAGACACCTCCCATTTCAGTATTATTCGGAGATCTAGCAATGCTTCTGCAGTTAACTTTATCCGTAACATTAATGATTAATCACAGTCTTAAAACCAATATACTTTAAGTTTCCTTTTAAATTCCTTTGCACAAATTCTTTTCTTTATGAAGCAGAAATTGCAAAGAAAAGGTGAGTTTTCCCTTCCGATCCCTAAACATAGGTAGGTATGCTGGAAGTGCATTAACTACGGTTGCAGGCAACAATTTAAAGGCGGGGGGGAAAGGAAGCCATGCCCCAGACTCACAAATCAGAAACCAAACCCCCATTACAATCAGAAAGGGTCTTAGCCCTCAGTTTCGGCCCCTGCTTCCCAACTGACTTTCTAAAACACCTAATGAAGAGCAGGGGAAGGAGAAAAAAAACCTATGTTTTAACAGCGGCTTCAGCCCTTTTCACCAGGAACTAGATGACCGTCTTGTTTCAGAGACAAATGAAAAGTAGTTTTTGTTTAGTCTGAATTACAGGATTTTAAACACATTAAAATGTATCTTAGTAAACATGCTACTAAAAACACAAGACAAAGCGTAAAGATCAATTTCCATCACAAAAAGTGACGTGGAGACAGATATACAAGGATAAAATTGATGACAAATTGTGTTCTGCAATTTGCAAGCTGGATTTTTTCCTTGTCTCTTCCAGGCTGTTAAGTAATTTTATTTTTCTTTTTTTGATCCAAAGGGAAAGGAGTAAAGCTTTTTGTTCAGTACGCAGAGGATGTTAAATACGTACAACAACCATGAATTCCAACTAGTGCGAGTGTTTCCACATTATATTCTCCCCTAAGACCACAGTTTCAGAGTCATGTGGCTATTTCACAAGTTGGAGGATGCTTGAGGAATGTTCAGGACATAACATGTTCATAAGGATATAAAGGTGATTACTACAATGACCCAGCCTTTCTGTACTGAATTTATCTAAGCGTAACATTTTATGCAAGGTTCCACAAGAGGTGGGTTTTTCATTTTGGTTTTTTTTTTGTTTGTTTTGTTTTGTTTTTAAATACCCTGCTAATCAGCTTAGTGGATTTTGGAAACTGACAATTAGAAAATAACAACAAGATATTGCTAAAACCTGGAACTGAAAGTACAAACCTCTTACTGTTGTTTATGCAGACTATTTTTAGGCCTATGATTTCCTTGAAAAACATCAGCCACATAGGAGCAGCAGTACTGTACTTGAGATGAATTCCAATAGCAACGTTCATGCCAGGTAAAACAAGTTCAAATGGAATAAACATTTCTTCTTCCCCCCAAAACAAGTTCCAACATTCAGTAACATCTCATATCGTAACAATGCTCATTCAAGAAGGAAGTCTTTCGCTGTGTGATAGTTACCAGAAAACTCACCCTGCTTCCAGTGGCATTTTATGGAAAATGGAGCAAAGCAATACGTTAAATGAAGATTTCCTCCTGTGCATGTGCCTTTTCATAAAAGTCTGCTCTAGCAACTTTAGAAAGGGCTAAAGACATTAAAAACCAGTTTGCTTTTTTGCTCAAACATAAAGAAAGGGGATTATTCTTTCAGTCGGTCAACTGAAAAATAAATGTGTCTGTAAGGAGGAAAGAGTAGCAGAAATTCGATCTAGTCCGATACTTCTAAAATAAGGAGCAACAGTGGGAGCATGAGAGTTCAGAAAAGATCAATACACTATGTCCAGAGACTTCTAAGTCAATGTTAGTCAAGACCAAATAATTTATCCAGTAAATTAAACTGACAATGAAGTCAGATGAGAACAAAGCCTAATTCAAAATAAAAACAAATTCACCATCATTAATTTCTATTTTTAGTTCTTGTTATGCTCTACCCAAAACATAAGTGAGGCCACTTCAGTACTACTTTGTGTGCTGAATTCACTGCTGTTATAGATTGTTCTAAGTCTACTGGAGATATGCCCATTTACTATGTCAGCAATGAATTTCACAGGGAGAAAGAAAAGTGACCTTGGTGAAATAATTCAAATAAAACTGTCAAACCATGAAACCCAATTTTATACTGCGAGCAAGTCTTGCACCAAGTTACAAAGTCAGTTTTTTTCTTCTGCAAAATTTTCCCAGAGATTATATGGGAAAGCTGTTTTCCAGAAAGCAAATCATTCATTCAGCGTTGCTGCCAATTCTCACTTAGGGCCAGATTCTGGACATGACTAAATAACAGGATCAGTTATTGCTCTGCAAAATACTGTCACTTTTGCCTTTGTTATAAAAAATCGATACTGCCATGACACGTTACCAAACAAAAAAAAAAAACAAAAAAAAGACAACTTTAGGTCATTTGTAGTCAGCAACACTGGAGAAGAAGCATCTCTAGGACAGCAGCAGATATGTCCCTGAGGTATTAAAATGAAAGGTATTAATAAAAATTTAAACCAACCTGAAATAAAAAATGCATTTTATTTTTGGGTCCCTTTCTTCAGCTTCAGGGAAGGAAACACACACGTGGAATGTTTTAAACAGATGTCTTTAATCTTAAGGGGTGCACTTAGGAGGCAGACTTCATACAGAAAGATACACAGAAGCTTTCCTTAGCTCCTGCAGGTCAAAGTAATTAAGTCATACACATATCCCCAATTCTTTCCGAATTTTTAATAAGCCTCTTATGTCAAAACCATGTCCCAATTTTCAGATCAAGATATATAGCAGCTACTGATTTATTCTGGAGTTCTTTAATACAGAGAGTTGGTTTATCCCTATGTGGGGGGAATTTCCTGAATGAACAATGCTGCTGCCAGACTAAGAACTGCAGCCTGCACTCACTTTTCCCCACTGAGAAGGCATATAACACATTAAATCTTCCACCTCAAGAAACAACACAACTTCGCCGTTTTGGGAGGAACGGGGAGGGGGAAATCAGACTGCCTTTCCTTGAGCATACCCTGATAGTCTTTTCAATAAACAGTAACTTGAAATTTTACTCTCTGTGATCTGACGAAATGGTTGGCAGACAAGAATTTTTTTTTGCTTTGTGAAGAAGAGCTTTTTTTTTTTCAGTCTAGAGCAACACTGGAAAGATCTCTTCAAACTGACAACACACCTATATTTGAAGAGCTTTATTTCCATCAGTTTTTTTTTTGTCAAGTCATAACCTGAATTTGTGTACAAAATGTCTCTTTTAAAACACATATTAAGATCTCATCTTTAGTGTCAGTAAGACACTGCAAATCAAGAATTCAAAATTTAAATCGCAACTAAATACAACATTTGTTTATAACTTGTAACGCTCAACTGTAGTACTGGAACTCCGTATTTGTGAAGTTTCTTGCCTCTGAAAGCCTCCAGGTATTTTACAGACAGTAAATCATACTCTCAACTCCTGCCTGCCTTCATTCATGCTGCATTTCCTGCCTCTACCATCGCATCCTGAAATGCACACCTCACATTAACCCTGTTTTAAAGGTAGGCACAGAGGGAGTAAGTTAATTGCCCAGAGTCCCTTGAGTCACTGGAAACAGAATTTTCATTTCCTCTGAGTCATGTGTTTTTATCAAGATATTACTAAGAATTAACCAGAATATTACTAAGAAATATCAAGATTTTACTAAGAATTAAAGTTGTATTTACCCTGATCACCTCTAAAAGTCTTTACAATTCAGGTTTCTATGTCCGAAAATAAATTAGTATTTGTTTACTAATCTTCCTAAAGACGAAACTGTGCAAATGCCCAGCAGATTTTTATTTATTTATCTATACCCTATCAAGACTACAAAACTAACTCAAAGCTCCCCCAAGTAGTTTTAAGTTGAAGTTTAACTCAACATTAATAGTGTTTATAAACAACAGTGTATTTTTTATTTCTCAGAACTGATCATGCTTTACTTCTACTTCACTCCCTTTTCAGTCATTCAGTAACAACTTTCTAAAAGCTAAACAGTTAACTATTTGATAAATTCTTTCTTTAGCTATTTTGTCTATGCTGAAGCCAGAGTCACAGGATTAGTACAAAGATATAATACTCTCTTTAAAAGGGTATTCGAGCTGTAACTTTAACACAGTTTAGAAACATGTTAATACAGACGAGTTTTCCAAACCCTGGAAAGCCAGGTCTGTTACAGTGTCAAAACCAAGGCTTCCACGCAGGCCAATACACCGACAATAACCCCAGGGCACAGGAGTTATTTTCAGCTGCAAGCATGCATGTGCACATCGACTGACCCTCAAGTCTGCCCGTTTCTGCTCTTCTTGGGAGCAAGCAGGATATTGGGGGGGGGGAAATCCTATTCCTTAAACTGGTGGTAAAGATTTCTTTTACATTTCAGCTGGTTTATTTTGCAAGAGAAGGAGAAAAGCAGGCAAAGTTACAGGAACGATACAAATAAAATAAGCAAACAGTCAATCTGCTAGTATTTATGGTATCCTGCAAACACGGACAGTATATGAAACAAACTTGTCATGTTTTTCATCAAAATGAAGTTAAAAATTAAAATTGGGGCATTAGTACACTTTTTTGTTTGTTTTTAAAGGTATACTGATATTTTCTATGATTTGCAGAAGTGGAGTTTTTCTGTTCAGGTGGTCATAGAAGACATGCCACAAACATATTACTGAACGATTGAAAAATATTGAGAAAGGCATAGCTCTTTTTTCCCCCTAAAGAAAACTAGATAAGCGGAGAGAAAAAAAATTCCATCAAAACCTTTGCAATTACTTCATAACTACTTCACAAAGAAAATTAAGGGGGGAAAAAAAAAAGCCTTCAGAGACAGGCACATAGAGCCAGTACTGTAATAAATATTATTGGTATAATTATGAGAGCACTATATTGCACGTAAAAACACCTCACATACGATGTTCCTGTAACGAAATTCTGCATGTCAGTTCTCAGACATAAAGACCCCACTCAAAACCAGATTTATATTGGAAATGAACTTCAAAACGCAGTATAAGACTTATATATATATATAAGAACAGAAGTAAACCAAAAGACAACTCTTTAGAAAACTTTCCCAAGAAGCTGCAAATATTTTTTTTTATTTCCAATTTCAAGTCAACTGGTTATTATGTTTTTCTTATCGAAGCAGCAAGTCACACAAAAAGATTTAAAAGCAGTCTAAAGCTCAGAATTTCATTATAGATAGTATTAAGGCGAACATATACCAGAAAAGTGATTTTGAGAGCGGCCCCCGCTGTAATTACAGAAGAACCTCGCAGCATTCCAGCCACTTGGAGGCGGAGGGGCACCATGGGTCTAATTTTGAAGCAAATAATGAGAAAGCTGAAAAGTATGACTCCATATATTTGGAATCATCTTGTGGTAATCAAGGTTACAGTTCCTTATATGGTGTGGAGAACATGAAGCACACACAAAAAATAGAATATTAAAACTACGGGGTATAAAGAACTGCAACTATTGCAAAACCCCCTGAACATACCCCAGCAGCCAGCCAGCCAAGCCCCCTTATTTTTGTGTTCCCATGAAATACAAACCTTGCCCTAAAACCAAGGCTGGTTACGCGCCCTGCTTCCTAAACTGCATAATTAAAAAAGCGTAATCCGCCGGGAGGCCAGGAGGCATGAATGAATTTAGAGAAATCCAGCAGAAGGCAAACCATCCCTTCAAAAACTGCTAGCGATCAAAAAGAGAAATGGGGAAAAGGTAGGAGAGAAAGAAAAAAATCTATTTAAAGAGGTTGTAGTTGTCCTTTTTTTTTTTTTTTCTCTGCCTGTCTAAAGTTAGTCTGGCTTAGAGGATGCACTAACTTTCCCAATCAGTTTTACATTACAGCACAAGTCCAGAAATAGCTCCCAGCCGCCTTGGCCTCTAGCACGGTTGCCATGACAATGGAACCACAGTGCTATAAATAGCTCATCGGCACCAAATCTTGTGAGACACATCTGGAATGGGGCCAGCCCAGCCCCGGCCTGACAAATAAAAATAGGCACAGGCAGTTTCAAAGGCTGGAAAGGTACAATGCGGCTCGGCTTGTGCGGAGCGGCAGGCAGAGGAACGGTTTTGATTGCTTGTTAGCACGAGATTTATTTGATAGGAGATTGGGAAAAGTATAAAAGTTACTTTATTGCATACTAAACAGTCAATCTTTCTCTAAGGTCTATTTTTCTTTCTTTTTGCCTAGTCTGCAGCAAAACCATACCGCTTTTGAAACTGTAACAATGCAGTCTTTTGCCCAGGAGACCATTAAAATAAGGAAAAACAGAAGAAAAGACATCTTCAAAACTTCCCCCTCTATTTCTGTACATTTTTGGCTCCGGTGTATTTAAGCGCTCCTGCAAGTCTGACAGGCACCCTGGATGGGGTCCTGCACGGGCTGGAGCGCTTTGCTCCGGCTAAAGTCACCCACAGGCCGCCCAGTGCCTCCACGAGCCTGGCAGGAGACGAGGTTCCCCAAGCCCCGCTGCCAGGCTGCAGCGCGGCTGCTCTCCTCACCCCCAACGTCGTCGCTGCGGACCCTCACCAGGGACAAAGCTACCCCGAGGTTACAAACCAGCCGTGCCTGCAACTCAGGCCAGACCTGAGCCGTGCCTGCAGAGGTGGAAGGCAGAATCAGTAGTCGCGGCATAACCCAGCCCACTTTCCAACGGCTCTGCTTGACAAAACTGCCTTTTGAGCAAGCATTTTCTTTCACTTAGTGGGTGAGAAAATGTCGTATTTTTAGCACAGACTCTTGATCAACCCATTCAATTACATCCAAATTATCTGTGTGGGAACAGAATGTTATGTCAAAAATGTTATTCAGTGTATTTGTCAATATTACCCAACAGAAGACATTTGTATAATCAGGAGATTCAATATTTTCTGCAGCATATGAAAGCAACAGTTCAGGAATCAGACTGAAGTTGTAAGACTTTGCTATTTCACAGACACGGGAAATAGTAGGCAGCGTGATATAACACAGTGAACACCGCTCCCAAAATACAAAAGCTTAGTTGCTCTATCAAAAACCAATAGAGACGACAGACAGCAATCAAAAAACTGCAACTATAATAAGCATTTAAGCCACAGTAAAATATCTTCCGTATGCCATAAAGGCACTGTGCACGCGCTCCACACAAACTGCACCATCAGCCCACAGGATTCCTTTAGGTCCCTACATGGATATTTTCATTTCTAAAAATTGTAGAGTAACTTCCATCCAGGCTTAAAGCTGTATGTAAACTTCCCTCCCCTTCCCCCTTCTTTTACCACATCCAGTTTGCTCATTTGCCATCTGAACAATGTACGTTTCAGAAAACAGCAGTTTTCACAGAAGTATTTTGGAAAATGTACTTTATAACATGCAATGCAGTGCAATTCAGGATTTATTGGTTTTTATAAAGATACTCCAAGTTAGTTTAAGAGCCTATAATCAACTGCAAGTTTTGATTTAAATTATATAAAAAAGAACTATGTTTTTTTTTCCTTCCTTAAGAAAGCAATTCATAAATTATTACGAGATAGCCCTTTCTGGCTCATATAATGAACAAACGTTCTGATTTTGCCTGGGAGAATCGTGAGAGGGAGAGGGCTGTAAAGCAGAAAACTCTACAAGGTAACCCAAACCTGGCCAACACTCCAGTCGTCGTTGGAAGGGCCTCCACAGCACCCCCAGGACGCCTGTGTACACAAAGCCTGCCAGATCCCCTCTGCCATTAACTCTTCACCTCGACCTGATGCTGCTTACGGATCCCTCCTCCTCCAGCGATGGCTTCGGAGGGATGCCTCCCCCAGGCAGATCGTTTGTGCTCCTTTACGCTTCCCACTGACCGGGGGCACATGTTATCCCGAACATTGCAGCCATCTGCCTGTGACCGTACTCGATTACCAGTTTCCAAACGAAACCCGCCCCGCACAGCCCCCCCCCACCGATAACCAACACAAATCCCAAACACTTGACGCTGCTCCAGCTGCCTTCGCTCCTACTTTGCGAACTTGTACGAAGGTATTTTCACACTCTCACAACCACCAAAACAGACCGATTAAAAACAACTCACTGCTGCGTGCCTCCGAGGCTCACTCCGCAATACAAGCCTGTATATGTCAAATAACTTCAGAACAGCCCCTCACCCCGCCCCAGAAAATTACTTCGCCATGCCAGGAAGAAACGTAAGCGGATCCACGGCCAAGGTTGGGTACAGAAATGAAAGGTAACGGTATGGATGAGATCACTACGTCGTGATCTGATTCCAGGGCAAGCCCGGGGCGGGAACGTGGTGTGCGTGAGCGGGGAGGAACAAGGTGTAATCCCTATTAACATTTTCTTTCTTTTTTTTAAGTAGGCTGCAAAAAAGACAAAAAACATGGGAAAAGGTGAAGCGATCAAACGTTCACGTAACAAAATCTCTCACTTCACTTTGCTTTCTGCCCCTCTTCTCCAACTTTTCTTCCTGAATTTTGGTGGGCCAAACACACCAGAGACTCGGATCTAAGGATCCCGTCTCTTGCAAAACACTATCAAATCTATGGCTTTAGATACGGGATGTTCTCTCTTCCTCACACTTTTGTCTGCCTGCCTTCATTTTTACTTATCTCTATTAACAAATCAGTGTTTAAAGTAAAACAAGAAGCGAATTAATCAGAAATCAACCTATCGGCCATCTCTGAACAATTCGTGCGTTACTGGAAGCAGAACGAAAGGCGAGTGGTACGTTGGGCCTGGAGAGTTCCCAGGGAAATCCATCCCTGGACGTGAGGGGTGGGAATCGGGCATGGTGAGTGGGAGCTGGGCTGTTCTGTGACTTACCTGCTGCAATTTCTGTCTTTCCTGATGCTTGAAATGGTTTTGACCTCCTGTGACTCTCAAAGACTGTCACCTTGAAGAATCAAACTCCTAGGTAGTCCACCAAGTTTGGTATCTTTTTCAGTTACTCCATCAAGTTTGATAGCTTGTTCAGCACACTGAAGACTACCATTTTTAATTTTACACAAGGAATGAAAAGCTGAAATCTAATACTTAATTGTAAGAAAACAACATATTGTTTCCATGGTCTTTACTATCTATAAAGCCATCAAGGCGGACTAGTGAGGACTCAAGTATGGCTGATTGTGAACTTCTCTCCCAATCTGCCCCCTCCTTAAATATCCATATTCTTAATATATTTTTTTGCCGTGCCTGTTTTCTGGAAGGTAGAAAAAGGTCTATATCTACGAACAAGGTCAGGGATTTTTCTGTTGTAAGCTGTTTTTAATTGTAAGCTGAAGTCACAGATCTTATATACAGCAGAAGAAACCAACGTAACTGCATCACTGACTGGATCACTCCTGTGCTCTGTGGGGGCTGAACTTGGAGGGAAATTTGAAATTTAATCATTTTTCAAAATCTATTTAAATCAATCAGGTGCAATAAGGATCTTCTTAGACAGGTTTAAGAATATTTGCTGCTAACTTAGACTAAGGAGACTGTTTAAGCAAAGTCATTTAGGCAAAAATCAATATGAATAATTTTTAATGGAATTAAAGAGTATAGAATATAGAGAATATAAATTTATTTGAAAACCCCCCAACATCTTTGAGTTCAAATCAGCAAATGAATGCTTGCTTCAATTTCAGATGTCATTTTTAATCTGGCAACAACCTATGCATTTTGTAAGTATATGTCCCCTACCGTAGGCTGCTCTGAGCAATTAAAACAGGTGAACCTAATGGGATATCCTTTCATTGTGTTTCAACAAAGTATTTATATGAACCTTGTCCTCATGGTCTTTAGCTCCCTCCAGTGCCATCAAATCAGTAGAATTGCTTTCAGTTGATAAAGACCACCATGTAGATATAATTTTAAAATTGCATTATTCTGGCAAAATTAGTGACATCAATAATAAATAAAATAAAAATTTTGTTAATAATTTAAAATGTTAAAAAAAGTGTATTCCCTCAACAACTGGGACCAAAAAACACAGCCAGAAGTAAAAAAAAAACCCCAAACAACCAAAGAGCTAGATCTAAAATAGGAATAAGACTCTATATATACTATCTGACAGCCACAAAATGCTTTATCAGCATTATTTATTGATATTTGCACATGCCTTTCAGATGATAAAAGAATTAATAAGCTAATACTTAATACTAGTTTCTATAATTTGAAGAAACAGAGCTATCTGCAAAAACAGACAAATCAAAGGTTCAGACAGCTCCCACGTTTTTCAGCTTGCGTGTGGCTTGTATAACCTAAACCCCAAACACTGAGAATACAGGACCAGACACTTCCCCAACTGCTATCTGAAAACCGGGCAACATCATTTTTAACAGAAATTTTAGAGACGGAGGTAGGTGGAGCTGCCATGATCTCACGTGACAGAAAAGCAATTTTGATCCCAGGAGTGAGTTTCCGCAGGAACTAGGGAAGCAGTGATAGCTCGGGGAAGGAATCAGGCCCCAGACGAGCCCAAAACAATGGGAGGACAAACCGCTGCTGGGTTTTGAGCAGGGTGGTAGGGAGGACTTCACTGCCTTATTTAAATACACTTGTACAAAGGTCTTCAGAGAAATAGCTCACATGTATTTAACATGCAAAAATATAAATCCAACACTGGAATTTTGCCTACTTAGGCGCCATCCCAACTGAGATTTTTTTGTTCGCTATTTTAGGGAGTTAGGTTCTTTTGCAAAAAGGCAGTAATTTTGACTGCTATTCTGCAATTTTGACTGTTATTCTGCTCATAGGACGCTCAAACGTTTCATTGCTTTTACGCCAGCGTCACACGTGATGCTTGCTGCAGGCGCTCAGGACTGGAACAGCAGTCAGTGTCTTCACAGGACTACCTGTCAATACCTGTTCGGGAGCCGACAGTTTGAACAGCTCACAGCAGCTCACATTTCAGTTTTTGCTTTTCTCAGAGGCATGCTCCCCGGCCTCCCCCCCTTTTTTTTTAAACGTTCTTTTTCCAACTTGGGAAAAACAACTCCAGGCCTCTGTAAAAGGAGGCACACAACCTGGCATCTAGTATTAAAAGCATCTGTAAAGAGCACACCTCTCATTCTGAAGTGAGTTATAATATAAAATTATTCTTCTTTTTTCTTGAAATGAAATTTAATACCAGACATACTTTAAAAAATTCATTTTAAAACAAGCAAGTGATACAAAGTTACAATAGCAATTTTATACTGTTAATTTTGAGCAGTAAGTGACACTGATCTTTGGCTACTATGAAAAGCATCGCCTGCAAATACCTTTCTCTTGCCGTACAATAAAATGAAGAAAGCAAATTTAAGTGCTTGTCTCTCCCTGGTACACATTACATTCAGGCAGATAAAAGGAGCAAGAAATCAAGCTTGAAGCCAAATTCAAAGGTAAACAATAAAGGTGAACATACTACTGTGGGAGAGTCATTCACAGGGAATGACAATGTTTCCAGAAAAGTGGAGCCCTCTTTTATTCTCATAGAAATTTAACACATCAAACAAAAAGAACTGTCAGTCATCCAGTTTCATGATTTTGCTCTTTGCTTAAATTTTCACTGCCCTAAAAAGGAAAATCTAATACAGACCCTCCACCTTCGCTTACTCACACGTTGTTTGTGATAACATCAATACATAGTCATTGACTACGGAATACTTCCCCAAACTGCATTTGAATATTTAATGCTTTTAAGCTTACAATTAAGATGGATACCTTGGAGAATACTGTGGCTTTACAAAGGCTCACAAACAGCACTAATTTAGCTAGTGACATGATATGCCATTTTAGAATCTTTTAAATAAAATACTTTGGCCCTTACCCCTCTCTTCCCCACTGACCTGCTAACTTGACTTAACTTATCCTGAAGCAGAATTTTAATAATTATAAAAATATGAACTCCTTTAAATTTCACCTCTCAAAACAGAAAACTGGCTATAAAAGACCTTAAAAACAATATTAGAAGCTCTAATCGTTCAAATGTCTGTAAAACAGACAGTAGGATATACTTTATATTTGCAAAACATATTTTAACATTTGCAAAATCTATTTTATAACGTGGACTTTTCTAAGCTGTGTGCTTTTAAGATTAAAGTAACAAAGAATTTAGAATGAAGTGTGCACAGGAAAAGTAAAATCCCTGACAAGGCACAACCTTAGCCTGCTTCCTCTCTCAGCCAAGAGTCACGTCGCTGTTTCGGCACAGAGAGGTTTTCCATGGCAGCTCCCTGACTCATAGACGAGCAGTCAGGTGCTGCAAAACATGGAACCGAGATAGGACTGGAGTAAGTGCGCAGAGATGCCTGTGGGTGATGGACGTGCATGTCTGAGAAAGAGTTGTTGGGTGAGTGCACAGAAAAAGGAGGCAAGGGGAAGTTTTGGAAGGACTTTTAAAATCCCTTATTCTCTAACTAGCTTAAGACAATGTTACAATGAGGAAGTGATAATGTATCTGCTTCAGGTGGAATTAGTTCTTTTAAACTAGCTTTATTGACTCTATTTATTAGTTATGTAAACGTGTTGTAATTATCTACACAATTACTAAATATATTATTCATAGAACATAATTATTTCAGCATTATAATTTAAAAAACCCTCAAGAGCAGAACGGATAGCTCTATCTTGAAATGGAACCCTATACTCAGGAGAATATTAAGATTCAGGAGGTAGTAAAGGTGACACACACGCACCGCCCTTGCAGTCTCAGCATCCTCACTGGCCTCCTTCTCGGCACGCTTTACACAGAGGCCAAGGACTGAGAAAGCCTGGGCAGGGAGTCTTCTCCCACAACCCCATCCTTCTCTTCTGACATGGGTCTCTGTGCCTCCAGGCAGTGCCAGAGCCTTGACCACAAACCACCCTCTACCGAGGTTGAAGAGAACCTCTGCGCTGAGGTATACTGTACAAAACTCTGCTAAATTTAAATTACTGCCATGTTCTCTGGAAACCTTAATTTTAGCCCCCCTTTCCTCAGGGGATGGGGGGAAGGAGAAAGGAGAAAGAAAGATTCCAGCCATTATGGTTGTGAAGCAAGTACAAAATGCTGTGTTGAGCTCTACCTATGCAGGTAGCATGAAACGAACACCGAGAGGTAGAAAAGAATTTCATCTCAGCGGGCATTAATTCTGAAACTCCAGGGATGCTTGTTTATGCTTTTTTTATTTTATTACACTGAAAAGAAAGTATCACAAAGCTATGAATAACAACTCATTTTTGCACCACAAGTGGGTGGACTCCCCGCCCCCATACACTCAATCATAACCGGGCAGCAGGGAATCCGAGGGAAAGAAAAGCCAAACTGAAGAGCCCAAGATATGCATTCAAGTTCCAGAAAATTTCCAAATTCCACTGGATGACTGAAAGCCATAAGATTCCAGTAGAGGACACACACATCTCGACCATCTCTTTGTCTGCAGAGGGCAGTGTCTCATGTTTGCGTTTTAAATGGTTGAAACCCTAAACCTGAATTATTTATTAACAGATTAAAAATTTCCTCTTCTACGTGAAAGGAACATTTAAACAGCCTCAGGAGAAGAGCTGAACTAAAACAGACACTAAAAATCGTGAGTAGAATTGCTGCAGTGGGGAAGACAAGAAGGGCTCTAAGAAGGTATTTCTCTTCCCCAAATGTAGTGCATATTCCCACATCAACATACGTTAAGGGGTTATGAACCCAGCTGGGGCTTTGGCCGCCCTTACACAGCTGTGCTCAACATCCAAGTAATGTCTCACTGCAAAGAAGCACTAAAGGATGTACAGCACCCTTCAGTGTTGCAGTCTCGGTTCAAATATGTGCCTAAAACTTAGTGGGCATCTGACATTCACAGCCCACAGATCTGGTAATACACGTGCAATTCAAAGCTGTGCTAGGAAGCAGAGGCATGCAGCAGCTCTAGTGGAACGATCGTGACCCAGCTGTAGCCTGAACTGGCTCACCTATTGCTCTGATACCTGTCACCAGAAACTGCGATTCAAGAGTGCTGAAGACAATTCCAGGATTTCCATTTGTTCTGCATTACTATAATTAGAGCTTCCGGATCATGGTTTACACTAAGAACGCTAGCAAAGACTGCAAGGTGGAAGAGACTCAGATCAGATGGGTCAGACAGGGAGAAAGTCTGGAGAGAAAGCTCAATGGTTCTGGTGGAAAGGAGGTGTGTTCTTACATTACCTAAACTATATTAGGTGCCTATATATACACAGTCTATAAACATTATAACCATATGTGAAACACAGCTTTTATCACATTGCAGTATTTTAATTCTACTTCCTCCACTCAGCAGCAAATTATTAGATTCACCACAAAAAAGGGTGCCTAAGCACAGCAACTGATATATTACACAGAAGTTAATAATATGCAACTACTAAATATAGCCATTCTCTATTTTCTTCTACATTTTCCAGCATCTTGAACACACTAGCTGCCCTGTATTGATTGTGATGCTCAAAACTAGTGACAGGTGCAGAGCTCTTAACATGGCACTTTTCCCTCACCCCATCCCACCCTTTAGATCCTATAGCTTCAGCTTGTAAAACTAGTTACCTTCTTTGTATAAATGCACAGTAAGTCCAAGGAACAGACTGCCAACAAGCAGATGAGAAAATTAAAAAAGATCCGAGACGCTAATAAACCATGCCAGAATTATACACTGCATCTAAATACAGGTTTTAAGGGAACATCATTGGAGTACTTCTGCAGATAAGCATACCCTTCATTTTAACTAAAAAAGAAAATTCCCTCCTTTGAATGAACCCAATTCCATTTGAGAGACCTACGTTTTATTAACATGTCTTACGATTTTCTGTTTCTTTGCTTAAAGACAATAGAATGGAGAAGAAAAAAAAATAAAGGCCGATATAATTTACATTCGGGTCACTGACTTTCTTGATTGTGGCTTCAAACACCAAGCCTTTAAAAAGGAAAAAACCCAACCACCCAAGCCCCACACTGCTCTGCAGTACAACTTCCTCCTGTTACCTACATTCATTTTCATCAGTGTAAGCTGCAGATGTTTAGTGGAGTTACACTCAAAAGGTATCCCAAGGAAGAAAAAAAATCTTCAACTAACATCACAATTGAAAAATGCAACTTTTCTAAGGTATTACTGATTTCTAAGTAAGTATGCAGGCAAACTGCAGACATTTACATAGACATACATGTATCTATCTCCGTAGAGTAAAAATCTGTTTCCATTTTCTGCATGTCCAGCGTTAATCTATTATGATGCTTTGTGGTCCGGACGTTAGGAATAAATGTGAAACAGTTCAGAATTTAGAAGATACACTATTTAAATGTGGATACTACAACCCAGTTCGCCCTGTAATCCATATATGTATAAAAGCAGTATACGCTTGTACAGATTCTGGTAATTACAGAGTTTTGTTTCAAAAAAATGCCATGTTTCATACAATATAAACATGGTAATTATCACTTTATCTCACAATCTACACCGTGATTTCAATTATGCACAACAAAGGGACTGCTCATGAGAACTGAGAGGATAAATTGCACCCCTCATAATAATAGTAACAAACCTGTGTTCATTAGTGTATGTTTGTTTGTTTGTTTTTAAAAGGTAGTTGTAGCATTATTACAAACATGTCTTACAGACTGGTGAAAAAAGAAAAATGTAGTGGGTGCGGCACTAATCTTTCATTTGTAAGACTTGTCTTGAGGGAAATCAGTTTCATATTCTCTACAGCCACGTGACTTTATCAGAAAACCACAGCGCACAATTTTGGCATAATTAGCAGGACCTTCTTAAATACAGCCCAGAAGAAGGCTCTGAGGGAAACAAACACATTTCACATCATTAGGGAAAGTCAGAGCTGAAATAGAGGTACCAGCCTCTGCACAGAACAGCAGAAATCCTACCTATTTTTAGTTCACAATTCCAATAAGAAAACAGTTGGGAGTCTAATGAAAATATCTTAGTGACAAATTTAATGGACTGAACACTGAAGTTACTATTTTTAAATAAAGTTCCTCATTATCTTTCAAAACAAGAAGCAATTAAGCAGCAGTGGAGCTACGGCTTCCCAAGCGTCTGGTAAGGCTTGGCTCCAATCAGACTGAAACTGGGAAACGGCTCAACACCTTTCTGATCCTAAAAATCGGTTGAGGGCCAGGCTCGGGGTTTGGTGGGGTTTTTTTTTTTTTAGTTTAATGAAAGCAGTTCTGCTTTGACCTGTCCAGTCCTGCCTTGCCCTGTTTTTCCCTGCCCGTTCCCCAATCACCCTCCTTATGAGCAGGGAATGCCTCTGCGCAGCTGCATAATTCTCAACCCGCCCGCGCGAGAAGGTGGAGAGGAAAACAGAAACGGAAAACTGAAATGTCTGAAGAGAGCTGGTGAAAATGATAAATGATAACGAACTGCTTGGATCTGAGAGTAGTTCAGCTCCGTGGAGGAGAGGTGGATGGTGAAGTACTCCAGAGGCAATGGTGAAGGGTCAAGGATCTCGCGTAGCAAAGAGCTCTGAAAGAGCACAGAGGAATTCACAACACGGAGCGTATCGATATTTGCAAATTTACTGAACGAGCCACATAAATCACAATAAAGTGAGTTATAATCCGACACGTTCTTTTCCAAATAGCTCTTTAAAACTAGAAATTTTAATTACTGGTTCCCTTGATAACACACTGTGACAATAATGAATATATGTTATACTTGTAACCTCATAGAAGACGATTCCACACTTCATACATGCTGCATGCCTTATTTTTGAAACAAACTTTTAACAATAGGTGTAGAGAATTAGAGTTGGCATTGAAAATACAGAGATAACATACTAATACCTACATTTTAATGTGACATAGCAGATCCTAGAGTCTGGAATGCCCATTTGGGGAATATATCATCTATGCTGGTAAGACAAGAGAAGATCTCTAAATCCATCCTCTCATGCCTTCTACAAAACCACTTCATCGTGTCAAGATTCTTGATGACATTGCAATACTTCTTGGCATTAGTACCATGAAAGATTGAACAATAACATCCTTCACTCATCTGATTTCATTTAAAACCTCACACTATCCAAAATCATCCAGGAGTTTTTGCAGATGTGAGCTTTTATATTCCTCTTGAAGACAAGACATATCACAACACCATTTACAAATGGGGAAACTAAGTGTCACCCCAGTCTGGCCTTTAATAACAAAACGTGTGGATCCTAAAGCAGTTCATCTCCATGGAACAGCAATGAACAGTGAAGTCCTCCAGCAGAAATGGTGAAGAGAAGCCATTCCGGCTGAACCAAGAAAAGAACTGAGACTTTACACCTTAACTGCAAAATCTGTTCTTCATGGCACACATAGATAGGCAGAGCTAATGAAAAGACAAAAATAAAATAACGATCAGTAGACTCAAGCAAGATTGGTTCACTCTTGAGACTCAGTGTGATGAAAGAATATCCAGAGACCAGCCACACACTAATCTAAGAAGATTGCCTTGCCAGGTACGAAGCTTCAAGATGCCTAACTTTTCCACACTGACCCTGATTTTAGAACATCACAAATGAGTAATTAAAATCTAACTGAGATGCCTTAACAGCAAAAGTGGTGGACAGTGTGTTCCAGATGTGGTCTTCAGCAACTTTGCAACTATTACTAACGTTGGTAGTATATGAAAAAAAATGGCAAATTAACACAATCTGTGGGGATTTTGCATGTATATTGCTATTTTAATTTATTTTATAAAAATCACCTAAGCTTCGGAAGATTTTTTGGTTTTTTTTTTAATTGTAAAACCACGAATCTCTCAGCAAAGATCATACAGCACTACCTGGCCACCTGAACCGGGCTGGATGCGGCTCCCACCAGCACCACGCTCCTCTGGCAGACCCTCCTCCAGGACCCAAGGCTCTTTCCCTCCCCCAGCTGCAACAGCCTCGCTAAAAATAGCCCCCCCGCTAGCTTTTACTCCGGCTGCAGTTTACATAAGCCCTCTGGGGGAAGGGGAACCTTGCAGAGCACCCAAGGCACTTCACAGCAAATTTACTGGGCAGCCAACACCTTTCAAGTGTAAATTACCATCCAGACACTGAAAACCCTCACTTGCATAATGAATACGCTACAATTTAGCTTTATTGGTGGATGTCCTTCTCGGAGACTTAATTAGTGTACCACAATACAAATATAGTTAACACAGAATTATATCTAACAATACAATGGATTTTAACACTTTTCAGCCTCAAAATCAATGTATAATATACCACACAGTAATCAGTTCAAAAATGGTATTTCAAATCACAAAACCTATAAATGACATCCTGCCTACAAAATTATTCTTAATCACATGTAAAATTAGCTAGCAATTTCTTTCAGTTTATTTAGGATTCAGTCACATACTATAAAAAATACTTAAAGAATACTTAAGTTCAGCTTCAGTTTGATAAACTTGCTCACCTAATATGAGCTTAATCTATTTTTTTAATTTTCAGCTTGCCCCTCCTGAAGTAAGGATTTTATGACCATGTTCTCTGCATGCAAGCACATGGTCTCAATAAACTTTTGAGCCTGCTGGTAAATTTATACCAAATGTACTGCAGACATCTTTGTCAGGGGTCTCTCAGAAATAATAAATTCAGCAATACCTACGAGTGCAGGCAAGCACCCAGACAAAAGAGATCTAAATTTAAGTCCCCACTGAAGGAAAGGCTTCGGTGTATCATCAAACAGTGGAGTTAACAGAGGAGGAAAAGGAGGGCGAGAACATGCAAGGCAACGGCATCGAGTCCTCCCTCTCCCTGGGACTGGCAGTGATGTATTTGCAGTGTTTCAGCCCAGGGAATAATTGGGAATCGAACCTGGCGCTTTCACATTCTACCAGCAAATGTACTGGCCTCATTTCATCCTTGTATCAGAAATTTTCTGTTGCCTCCTATCTTTCGGAACACTCTTGCTTTTAAGTCCTTTTTTAAAGTCCTTTTTTAATTGTCCTTTACAATATCTTTTTAGGTCTTAGTTTGATAAAATTATTCTCCTAATTGTCATCTTCTAATCTTGAAATGTTCCTTTTCTGCAGCAATACAGCATGAGCGATAAGAGCTCTCATAAAAACAACAACCCATGCTCCAAAAGCTGTCGTGCTTGCTGACGGCGAACATCAGAAACAGCAGATCCCAAGGTCAGGCAAAAAGTTCCAGCAGCTACTCACCCACCAAGGCGAGTAAACTGCAAAATCCTAAAAATACCGGTCACACCTGCTCCGCGTTCGCCGCTGTCGGAGCGCCCGGAGAAGCACACCATTTCAGCAAGCCATTTCCTGCTGGAGCAGCATTTACTGTTGCTTCCACAGCAGCAGCCAGACCCGAGGGGTCCCCCCCGCAAGCGCCTACAGCCAGTCCAGCGCTGCACCCCGCGTCAGCTGTCCCGGCACTCCTAATACCAAATCCACCCAGGGAACGCCAGGCTGTTACATAGGTAATGCAAAAATGATGCAATCAACGCCGCACTCCTTCTCTTTTCCTCAAGCATTTATTTATAGCTTGCCCTGTATTTTGCGGCTGCAGATCTTCCTCCTGCGGGAGGGATTCCTAGTGAAGGCTGTTCCAGCCCGTATGGAAGTCTTTTATTCTGCTTGTTTCTGTATCATATCGAATTGTTTGTTCGAATCACAGCTCAAAACAAACCTCATTCAAGGCTTTTTCTATTTGCACAAAGGGAGGTTGCAAAAGCATGGGAGGAAAGGGTGAGTGAAAATTAATTCTCAGGAACTAATACAAGTTTTAACAGTCGCTTTGATTGATTCTCAACACTTGACAGCTATGGTTTTTACACCACTACAGTAATCCAAGTCCACTATACCATTAAGTCCGATACTAACAGTTCACGATGATGTTTGCTCTGTTTTTTAATAAAGTTATGGGGATTTTACAGTAAAACTGAGCACATTTTTTAAATTAATGGGTAAAACCTCAATAAATACAAAAGTCTAGTATACCCTACGTGCATGACAACCTTACAGAGTCTACATAAACACAAATCCTCCTCTTATTCTAACTTGTAGCTCCGCCAATTGTCTGGCTTTCTGAGTACGTCAAACCTCGTCAAACGTTGGGCCTGTCTTGCAGTAAATGCACCAATTGCGTGTTTATCAGCTTCGCCCTCGTAGCCCGATACAGCATTTACTACAATAGTGAGATCCCCTCACGCCAGGAATGCATGGCATCGCTTACAGGATGAACGGCTGCTCGGCAGAATACCAAGGAATCCATGCGATCAGCGATATTTGTGAAACCTGTTGTTAATGAATTAACTCACAGTAGGAGAAACTCCATCTACTTTAAGAGAGTTCCTCTAAGGATGAATCCAGCCTCTTGAATTTTTCTTAATCTTTGCAATCATGAAAGAAAAACAAAATTGTGTAGTAATGCTATGTTAGTAGCTGCATTTAATGATCTTGTGTAACAATGCAACATACTAATTTCTTGAATAAATTATTGTGTGTCAAGTTATAACAACACTGATTAATCGCTCAAAATGGATTGCGCGTTGAGTTAGGGCTTTGAATGCATACATGAAATCTTGTTTATGAATATATTAGTTGTTTGAAAAATACTGGTCATTTTAATTACATGGAAAATGACTTATGAAGTCTCAAAACTTAACAAATAATCGACAAAAATAATCAACAAAAATCAACCCTACGCATGTTGAAGCAACTGATCTGACCCCACCCTGAAAACATGTCTTTGAATTAATGACCATATGGAATGGGTTTCAAAGTCCCTCTTGACTAAAAGCTGGAAACGCTACTTTTCAAGGTGGCAACTCTAACTGTTTTGCATAACTAAACCCAGGTAAGTTTAGCTTTAGATATACACATGTATACAAATCACAGAGTTATCTGCAGAACAAGCACCCTGCCACCGTAGTTCACTAATTCTCATTCTATTACAAACTTCTACCTATCAACAGTGCAAGAGACCAATATGATATTCACAGCATCTCTTCCAAAACCCTCAGTGGAAAAAAGATGTTTTAAAATTATTTCTAGCATACTCTCTCACACTACTAATTAATGCCACAACAAAAACTTTGAGGACAGAAAAAGGAAAGAGTGGGAAGAAAAGGGGAAACTGTTGCCATTAAAATGCAGAAATTAGTAAAAGTTTAATTAACAGAAGGTTTTGGCTTATATTCCATCTCCTGCTGTATTGCATTTCAACTCTTCCCCGTCACCCACAAAAAAATTCCACTGCATTTGCATTTGTACGTTTGCAGAGAACAGTGCCACAAAAAAAAAAGCAGAAGCATGGATAGGTATCAGAAATATGTTGACTAAGAAGTCCACATATTACTGTACCAAACAGACTTGAAAGCAATTACAAAAATATGCATCTCACATTTGCTTTAAAAAAGCTCAAGATTATTTTATTTTCTCTTTTTGAAATAGAAATCTCAGGGCTTATGCACATTTTGTCATTTATCTGTATTATTTGTTTATTAAAATGTCTAAAATCACTTGATGATGCAGTATAATATTCTTTATCAAACAACACAGTTTGGCATTTTTACCACTAGTAACAAGGAATCTGTTATTCCCTCTAGTGAATTATTTTTAACTCTGTGTTAATCAACTCTATGGGTATAGGCAAACCATCAAGAAAATTGGGCTACAGAACAACTTTGTTCATCTGCAGAATTCTGAACTGTAGCCAAGTATTTTAGCACCGAATTATCTTATGAAGCTGCATCATTCTTAGGTTTATACAGTAGTAGTTACTCATACATTCACATTGTTTGATAACATCAACTTTGGTTTTAAAGCAGACTATTAAAGTAAAATATTAGCCAAGAGAGACATCCTGAGCAAACTACCAGCTGGACTCAACACAGTATTCTTCACCGGCTAACTAAAAGGTCAATATGCTTGTTACTTAGTCCTGCCTTCACAACACTGTCGTGATGTGCTTTTGCCATTCAAAATGAAACGTAGCTGTCAGAGGAAAACCTACTATCTACAGCAATCTACTGAACAAATCATGTGGATGTCTACTATGATCACAGAGGAAATTTACTATTTTATGGACAAATTTTATTTAAACAAAATGTTAACATTCATGCCAAAGTTTCAAAAATCTCTTGAGCAAGCTTGTGCGTAACCCGAGCAAATTTTGTGCATGTGAATTTGTTACTGAAAGAAAGAAATAGCTGTTGTGCGAGCAAATGCTCCATTTCCATGTGAAAGTAAATATAACACATTGAGAAATGAACATCCATTTCCACTAAATCAGGCACCCATGAACACTTGCACTAGGGTTTATCCTTAACTCTTGCAGGCATTAGCAAGTGATACACTTAAACTAAAAGGCAAAGTGACTATTTGGATGCAGGACTGGGTCAAGAAATTGGGGAAGAAATTCCAACCCAGCTTTTTCACGCTCTTCGTATCAGGTCAGCCCTGCCTCCGGCTGAAGGCAAATCCCTAATATTTACAACTAGACATGGAAAGGAAGTTGCATCTGTAGCCGAAGGCCAGAAAGGAACTGACACATTAACAGATGTGTGGAACAAAGGAGAAATAAAAGAGGCAAATGAATGAAGGTGATGGGTGCGGGGGGGGTTGGGGGGGTTATAAGTGGCAGAGCGAGTGAAAGTGGAGGCAGAAATCAGATTCCTGGAGCAAACAGTTAAACCCTTTCACAATAGTTCAGAATGATGTGGTGGGCATTGCACAGACCTCAAAAGCCTGTGGTATGACTTCTTAAATTATTCACATTTTGGACTTGTAAAGGTCTTTCTGTCATTATGGCTCATCACTTTTAGTATTTTCACTTATTGGTGCTCCTAATTCGTAAGACTCAGGCAAGCTATTCCAGGACACCTTTTGTTTTATCTTGCTTCATAATGGGATGTAATTTATTTTGAAGACAGAGAAGTTTATCTGGGGTTGAGTGTAGCTTGAAATTATGAGTTTATGATTAGCTGTGACAACAGTGGGAACATGTGTTGGATTCATAATCCATTTATTGGCTAAATTTAGGTAATCTGGTTTTCACAGCACTTGCCAGCAGGCACATCCCTTGTATTGACAGTCAGCAAGAAAGGGCAGACACATGGAGTAGTTAGGTATAATTCAGCTACTTACATATTTGGACTCGTTTTGTTGGTAGTGACTTCACTAAAGCCATGCAAAGACAGGAGTTACCGTGCTTCCCATCATCTACAGCAACCTATTTCTGCACCTAATACCCCATTGGATTGCAGAAGAAATATAACCAGGGCTGTATTTTTTTTCTTTTTAAAATTGAAATTTAGCCTTGTTTAAAACATGATCCTCTATTCCCTCAGGCTGAGGAAGAGGAGGGAGAAGACCCTAATTCAGTTATGTCTAAGTGCTCTGGAATAAAGTAAGGTGCGTTTTATAATCAAGACTAAGGTTTACAAGTTAGATGATCTGGGTCTATTCTTTGGCTTGCCAAAGAATTCACGCAGCAGTAGGCAAGCTCATCAGTTTTAGATCAGTGAAAGGGGACATGAATATTATTCTTCCTCACAGGAATGTTTAACAATATAATTGTTAATGTCCGTAAGAAGCTCATGTATGCCAGGAATATAGGCCAGGGAAATTCCTGTCCTGTTGAATGTGAATATGCAGACATAGCTTGCAGAGCTGGAGGAGACAAGAGCAACCACTCTGCCAAAATCACATCAAGTGGAAAGAAAGTAAAAAGAAAAAAAAAGTAATAAATAATATGAATAAGAAACTAGACTAACAGTAGTACCACTGATAAATCAGCCACTATTTAAAAAGCAAATGCACTTTACTACATGTTCCATGAAGGGAACTTTGTCATGAAGTGAAACCAACATGGAAGAAAATCATTAAGTGCTCAAATCGGGGCTCTTAATTGCTCTCTACAAGTCAGCAAATGCAGAAATAAAACACACCGTAAGTCTTAATAAAAATATAAAGAATTTACAACCCATAACAAATTAGAAATTAAAAAAACAGTGCGTCCACATCTGCTGATCCTTTAGCAGCCCTGCACAGCAGTCAGCTAATAGCTGCACTCCCCGCCTTTCTTTGATAAGTATTTTAAAAACAAACATCTTAAAAAATACTTCTCATAAAACTCTTCTGGAGCAGCCTGGCACAGTTTCAAGCTATCGGAGTGACTCTGCTGGTGCTGAAGTTCGAGAAACGCGACTCCGCACCTAGCAGCCGCCTCCCCGTGCTTTCTCCTTCCCCGAAATGGCAGGCGGCAGGAGAAAAGCCGCGCGGCCGGCGGCAGGAAATAGCGTGAGAATGGGCTCCCTCATGCTACTTCCAGCCCTTCCTGATATCAGAGGGTGTGAAATGGGTTGCAAAGACTGTCTCTCACATTATTTCCTTTTCCACCCCAGCCAAAACCAGGAAGCGCCAGCTAGGAGATACGCAGAGAAAGCATAGTGTAAAATGAAGCACAAAATCAAATTGGTGGCCAAGGCTAACTAAAGCAAAAATTCAAGGATCTGGGGGCACAGCGTAATATTAGCAAGTCTAGAAAAAGCGCTAGGATGCTCATGTACCCGGGCTTTGCTTTTGATTTGCTACATAGCTAATCCAAAGACTACTGACATCAAAGCAATTTTCTTCAGGACATCCACAGACTTTGGGTCAGCCCTTACAGGATAGTGCTGGCATCCTTCATGCCCTCGTGCCACAAACAGCACATTTGTATGGGAGAGATCCTACTTACTCTGACTACTCTGTGTATTTGTGAGGCTTTAGGAACAGAGCTCCTCAAATGAAAACTGAGGTAGAAGTATTAGCAACAATAGCACTTCAAAGAGATCATGTTTGTTTGCATTTGACAGAAGGCATATATTTGACAAACAGGTCTTGGCACATTACAGTGGAAATGGCTCCTATATTCTTAATATTAAGTAATATATTCTAAATAAAATGCAATCCTGTGCCTTCAGGGAAGAAATATGAAGGATGGTAAATCATTTATTTATCACCGTTCGGGGTTTTCTATATTCTAGACTCTTCTGTGTTCTTCTGTTTATTATTAGCCAAGAGCGGTATCACACAGCAGCTTCAGCACAAACATTCGTTCCCTTCTCTATACATCCCCACAAGATGCAAGAGCAATGAAATTTGGTCTCCTCATAGATGATGCTCCCTCCTCACAGCTAAAATACATTCCTCTCAGAGAGAAACTGGTGACAACCTCACAGACCATGCTGTTCTAAAAGCAGAATTGAAACTAATTACTTAGTAAGTCCAGTTAAGAAAAGGGAAACAGCCTCCTTTCCTTTCTCTGCCTCTCAAGACTGTAAAATATGCCTAGGCAGGAAGTACAGTAAAGCTCACAGTGAGCAGAGGCAGCTACTCTTTCAAAATGAACAGGGTTCCTCCGAAGTGACATTTTCATTTAGCCAGTGAGCTTGAGGATAAAGGGCAGGATACCAGCAGGGCTCTCCAGCAGATGAGGTTACTGGCCGGGCCTCCCAGCTTCACACCTCCGAAGATCACAACTGCAGTTAAATGGAAAGCCAGGACGGTACCTGTGGCTTTTGGTAAAGTCGTCTTTTCAGAGCCAATGCAACCAGGAACTTGGTGGAGCAACAGTAATAGTGCATATTAACGTTAACTTCTTATGGGGAGACACCGAAAAATTGTAGCAAGTCAGCAGGAAGTATTGTAGTATTTAAAGTTACTGCTCAGGAGCAGATGAAAAATACCATTCCCAGACTCTAAACACCTACATTCGAGTTAGGTAGATGCAACACATTAGGTTGAGAATTATATTCGTTCCCACTTTCCTGGGTAAGGACAAGCAGCAAAAAGTGGCTTTCCCCTCGCCCTTTGTTCATCTAGGAGAGCTCCCGACTCATCAGCTAGTTCCCTTCTTTCCTCAGCACAAACTGCAAAAGTTTAAGCCTCCATCTCCCCAACACCTTTCTTTTCAAGATACTCTAGCATCCTGCAGCTATGCCGTACAGCCCTTAACTCTGAAAAGACCTGCTGTTGGACTACAGCTAAGCTGCCTACACGGAGAACCAGTTTTTATCCATGACAAGCAGAACTGTAGAAGCGGCAACGTCGAACAGAAGGGAACTAGGTAAGTCCTGGTGGCCTTCCCAGTACCTCACTGCCACCATCACACCATTAACAAAAGATGGAAATAGAGGAGGGAAAGGACTTGCGCCAGTTCGCAGAAGACAGCAGGCAGGATGCCGGGTGCTGCCGCGGCCTGCTGCCCGGGAGAGCTGCCGCACAGGCAGACCACAAGCCCTGCGATGTGCCCGCTGCCCGAGGGCAGGCGACACAGACCAGCCCCTAAACTCACTGTTCCCTGCTAAAAGACAGACAAAATTGATTTTTAAACTTTCTGCAGAATCTCCTTGCGAAGCTTCCTATATATAAACGTGTCACTTCCAAAACTGAAAAAACCTTTTTTTAAAAAATGCAGAATGTTAAATGAGCCCATACAAGACAAACTTTACACTAAGCAATTCACATTTCAAAAAATGACAGTTTAAAAAAAATTAAGAATTTTACAAACAACTATAAAAAGTTAGTTTTTGTGAACGAGAAACATTGTTTAGAATTTTAAAATAATTGACCGAACAAAGAATCCATTAATATTTAAGAATTTATTCAACTTTCAAGAGCAAGAAGGGATTTTTGGAAGCTGAACTGATCTTGAAAGAGAAAAGCCACTTTTCCCCCTTCCATTTTAAGTATGCCTTTCTTGTTTTAAACAGGAGCTTCAAAAGGGGAAAGTGTTTAGAACCCAAGACTCTTCTCTGAAAGAACTGACAACTCCAACACATTTTGCTCAACTTTCTCTTTTAAATTCTATTATCCCTAATGACAGTAACTTGCACATTCAAATTAAAATAGTCGTTACTTGATAAATCTCAACTACATTTTGTATTTTGCCTTTGCTACTTTTTTTTTTTTTTTTTGGAGTGTGCTCACCAGGTTAATATCAAGATACCAATCATGTCAGATTTTACAGGAAGTAATTTTTGTCAGGTCCCTTGAAAATTTAATACGATAAAAACAAGTTCAGAATTTCAAAGTGACGTTAACGTGCAAGCAAACATTTTGCTTTAAAAAGCTCTTACTTTGCATATTCTGTTACTAAAAACACCACCACTGCATGATCAAAAATGCCAGGAAGGACAAGAACTACCAAAACTAACAATCAGACAGCGCCTTCTGCAAGAAAATAATGCCATATACTTTACTATCAAATTGAATAAATATTAGAATTATGAAATATTTTTAGAAGGAGACAGCAATGGTATCTTAGAAAAAAAATTTGTCAGCAATGTACAAGGTTTATTTTTGGCTCAACAGCCCATGATGTAGAATTAAGTGTTCCACTAGATGGAGCAGGATGGTAAAACCATCATGAAGGCCACCCCCCTTACTGGCCCATGAAAAAGTCAATGTCCAGCAATCAGGGATGATAAGAATTTTAGCTTTCTTTTGTGCATTCAGGGCAGAACAAAATTTGTTCCTCTTCCAAAAAAGGGCAACACAAAATCCCCTCAGTGCTTAACAATATTTACTTCTTCCCGTCATAGAAGTTGACGATTAACAAATGCTAACCAGAAACAGACAACCAAACACTATCAGAAACAAAACTGGTTTTTCCCCATTTCTATCAGCTTTACACTGGAAAGACAAAATTTACTGGATAGTTGACAGAAAACGAAAATCTTGTAGTATCTTTTATTTTGTAGCAACTGAACTTGCAAAAAGATCCATGCCAAATAATCAAACATTAGTCACCTAATGCAAAAGACATCGCTACACATGAAACAAATTCACACTAGAAACAATGGCAGAACTTCAAAGAGGCTCCTAAAGACCTGGAGCTGTGCAAGTAATAGTAAAATTATCCCCCTGGTCTCTTTTCAAACATAGCTAATTGTTGATTTACCTTTAAGTCTACCTAAAGAAACAAACAAAAAAAGAACCTTACAAATTTCATTTCATCAAATGTGGTTTAAGACATGCAGCAGTAGACAAACTGCAGCCGTCCATCATCATGCGAAATGAGAAACCTGCATTTCCTTGACCCTTCTCCAAAAGAAGTAGAGAGAGTATAAACTATCAAAGAACAGTTTTAACCACTACTATTCCAAACTTAAGTCCTGCAATTCTTGAGTATACACAACAAAAATACCAGGAATGGTCACAATTATCACAAACATCTTGCCATAAAAAAGTTCTGAACCATACTATATTGTTATATGTGATAAATAACTGCAAACATGCAGCAGTTTCTCATGACAATACTAATTATCACAGTGGTATAAATAGCTGAAGAGAATGAATCATGCTCTGATATGTGCATGAAGACACACAAGCAGAAGTCTTGGTGACTGATCACAGGCTGCTGCCCATGATTGTTGCTGCCATCTCTTTGTTTTCAAATAAACAAACTGCACTAAAAACAAAAGCTACAAACATGAGCATGTTTCACACCAACGTGCCTTCCAACTCACTACAACTTGCTGCAGTATCTGAAAACGTCATTTGGAAAGGAACTGGTCTAAGTGGAAGAAGCAGGGAATGTGGTCTTTGAGACAACACAGTTGTCCACTGCATTAAGCTGTCAGCCTGTATTAAGACCATTTGAAAGCATCTGCAAGGTTTTCGATACAGATATTGTTGTCTAACTGAATGCCATTTTATCTTACCTCTCTGAATAGCTGATTACCAAGAATTCACTATGTAGCATACGCTCCTCTTCCAAGGTAAGGAAAAGTAAGCATCAGGACCATCCAAATCACTGTCATTAATATTCAATAAAAAAATGTGTATATCGCAGTCAATATCCAGGAGAATAGAAACAATACTTACTACTGTGCACAATCGATCAGTTGATACTCATTAGATCTCTCGTAGCAGGCTTTCACACCTTCGTCTTGCCAAAGTGTTTTTGTATGTTCATAAAACTCCTGAAAGAGTAAAAATAGTATTAGCAAAATGGATTATACATAAAGAGAATCAGCAAACGGTAACGTATTGTTACTGCTGTAATGAACAATAAATGGTAGCACGATTAACAAAAAACTTTAAACATTTTTTAGAACCTGCCTACAAGTTCAGTTGGCTTTCTTAGTTGTTTTGACGTTAACATTTTGTAACACTTAAAGAACTGCTTCTCAACCACTTTGATTGAGTCCAACTATATATTGAAAGGAGGGTTAACTTTTCATTAATGGCAATTCTGTTGGCATTTTTAATAAGCAATACTATTTGGCAACATTTATTCTTTAACTCATGATTCCACTGCATGTTATATTTATTTGGCTGTCAAGATTTTTTTTTCTTCAATGAAACACTACTTCTCAGTAATTCTTACATAAAGGTAGCAAATGATGATTAGGTTTTACTTGACTTTCCAAGCTAGTGAGGATCTTCGGGGACTACATAGACATCTGTATCTTACTTAACTCTGTATCCCGTAATTCTAAATATTTGCAGAATTTATTCTTTTACAGTGAAAAGGATACTGAACTACAGAAGAAATACAGTGATACAAAGCTAAATCGTGTTTTGATTGTGTCAACCTTAAAAATTTATGAGCCAAGATACGAAAGCAGACAGCCAAAAATGCAATGCTTCAGTTTTGTTGAACCTGTAACACAAGTATAAAACACAACCAGAAGCCCATTCTTTTTGCATATAAAAGATGTACTTTGGCTCCAACAGGGGCGTGTGCAATGTAATTGTATTTCTGGCTATCAGTCTAAGAACTTTGAATAGACTTAGAAAGAACAGCAGCAGCCTAGTGACTTAAATACACACACCACTGTGGGCATTACTTTCATCAATGACCGTGGATTTTTCTTGGCTATCTCTCAGAGCTTTTAAAGTATTTTGGACTAAATACTTTTATTGTGATTTTAAGTGGATCAGGTAACTTATTTCAAATCAGCTTTTTTGCATCCAGGATCTTTAAAATAGTTTCTGTATATATTCTATTTCTCCTCCCACCCCTTTTCTTTACAGTCGAAATATTTTAAAGAAAAAGAATATATTATTTTAAATCACCATTTTACTGCTTCAAGGTTCCTCCATTAACTTAGCTTTGGAATCGCTCCCTCTCTTGGGTTATCAGTCTCTCGCATTCTTTTACTATCAGGGTAGTACAAAAAAAGGGGTCACATCCAAATCTGACTTCCAAGGTCTCACTTGAAAATATCATTTTAAAAAATTCACTTTCCTACCAGAATGTTAACCAACACCTGAACTGTGCCAGAACAGTAGATGCTTTAAATGGCATCTTGAAGATGCAAAATGGCATCTTAAAGTAAATTTAGTGATACAGATTTTCAAGCCATCCTCTTTTTGGCAGGTACAAGATGCATATGTGATTGTGTGATCATACAATTGTGAATAACAGTGATGGAAACAGCCTATCAAATGTAAATTTGATCTTGCTTTTATTGCTACTGAATATTCACTAGCTGCACATAGACACAAAGATAGTAAACTACACATCTAAAAAACTCTATGGTAAAATTCTGTTCTAATTTCTTAAAGAGATTAAAAAGTTTATAGATAGTATTAGATGAATCTTTTCAGTTTGTTCCCTGCTTTTATGAACAAGAAGACAATTTCTTTCATAAATAGATAAGAAGATTTTACTTGATTTTTAGTATTTGTAGATTGTACGACCATTTGCTGTTAAAGGAAGTAAAAGATTAATCAAAATCTTAATTCCAGTCCTCAGTTTTCTTTCTCTCACTGCTGGAATTATGTTCATTGGATGCTTTCATTTTGAAGGTTTCCAATATTTTGGCAGTTGGGGGACTATCAATTATCTTCAATCTTCAACTGTATCACAGCATAGTGAGGAAAATATCTTTCCAAAGCAAAAAGGAGTAGGAAGAGAAAGTAGAGAAGGGGAATTATCTGGAATCTCACTGTATTTGAGCCAAACCCATTTTGGGGTG
This sequence comes from Calonectris borealis, assembly GCF_964195595.1. Classification (NCBI taxonomy): domain Eukaryota; kingdom Metazoa; phylum Chordata; class Aves; order Procellariiformes; family Procellariidae; genus Calonectris; species Calonectris borealis. Next base: position 12,667,518 of record NC_134328.1, on the reverse strand, counting down.
GCTTTATATATTTATTTTTAAAAGTAACAGTAGTCTAATACAGAACATCTTATGACTCACTCAACTTATTACTACTAAGCTGGGAAATTGAAAAATTGAATCGTCAATTGTACAAGGTTTTTTCCTGAAACAGCAGCTGGTTCAAATGGACACACACCATTTAAATTTCCCATCTAATCAAGATAACTTACACCAGACTTCAGATAGTTAATTGAACTACTTGGCAGAGATATGGTTCTAAAATAGACATCTACTTCAAACTGGGGTCAGCATCTGCCAAGCCAATTATCTCCAAATATACCCCAAAATACTTGCTTCATCCTGCATTACAGTAAGTAAACAAATAACTAGGCGAAGATAAGTTTACAGAAAATGCAATAAAACAAAGATTTTTCATCACCTACAAATGCACATTTAAAGTGAAAAGAGGCAGTGCCTTAATGAAAAAAAAGTCATAGCATAATGAAACTCTGCCACAAAAATGAGATACAAAAGCCTTCCTCACTACTGTTTCTCACTACAACTATGACATTCTGGTAGAGAACTGACATAAAGCAATTATTTCAAACAACTTATGAACTCCATCATACCTTTGGAGAAACATTTGGAGTAGTTTCTGCAATCAGACTCTTAAAATGGGATGAAAAGTAAATCCAGTTCCTGGCCCTAGCATAAACACATTGATAATAAAGAGCCTAGGATTTAGTTTAACAGAACAGTTACGTATTGTTCAGAAGAGTCCACCCTGTGTTTTACAGGCAGTTCTTAACTTCTAAGAAAATATGTGGATTATAATAATGGGATAATGATCAATGTTTGTGCCTCGTTAGGCCAAATTAGCAATAAAATACTTAATACTCCCTTTATGTCTGTCCTGCTAATCTGAACTATAACCAGCAATATTTATGCAATCTTTTCAATATGGTTATTAACTGTTCATGTGGGATGGAAAAAGAATTTAAGTCCACATTCTTTGAACTTTTCATTGGCATTTCAAAATCAGGATCTACAACAAGTAATGAGTAATAGATTATTATACTAAGACACAGTGGGTTTTTTTGGGGGTGGGTTTTTTCTGTTTCTTTTGGTCTTCTTTTGTTGTTTGTTTGTTTTCATTTTGTTTTTAAAACCGAACTACATGACTTGTAATAGCCAAATATGAAGGCCTGTTATTAATAAAGAACCTTTTGTCTTTACGCCACATCAAATACATCTTCACACATTTTGGGACTAATGCTGACCCAGCTTACACAACTGTATCACCAAAGAAAAGCTGGAACCAGGCTTACGGAGTTCCACTCTTGCTTTATAGAAGCCTACTTATACTAGTGACTGATTTTGGAATTAAGACATAGTAGCTAGTTGCAAAAAACCAGATTCTCCCTCCTCCCCAATACACCTACACTAACCACAATTCTGAAATAATATTTAAGAAAAAGAATAACATAAGAAATCCTCAGCATCCCATTTGAGTCATGGAATGTAGCCTGGGGATACTCTCAGGGAAGGCAAGTAAAACCACAAGATTTGTTACGTATTTAGGTAAAACAGGGGCTTCAGAGGCCACTAGAAAAATCAAGTTAGCAACAGGGGTGGTTTTTGTGAGTTAAATAGGTCTAATTTGTATGAGATCTCTAAAAATAATGAGTTAGGAAACAAATTAACCAAAAGTAGCAGGCAAATTTCCTGAAAAGACATAGCCAGAAAACTAGTCCTTACATGTCTGGTTCTTGTTTCCGTAACACTGATTCATTTGCTGGCACATTCTAATGTAACAGACTCTACAGCAGCATCCACACAGGTTTCTCTTGCACTATAAAATGGAACTCCTAACAAAACAGCTAAAATAAACAAATAATACTAAATAACAATTTGGTTTGAGATGACATTCCACAATAAACAGGATTTAAGTGTTAGCTTCCAAATGATCCATAGTATTTGCAAAGAAGGTCACATTATCCATTCTTGCCCTATGCGTACTTAAAAATGAAAAAAATATTCAAGTTATGTCATTTTCCATTAACAAAAAATGCTGCAGTCACACAATACACACCCAAGATCCTGTTCAAACTGTTGCTGAAGCTGTGTAAAGCAACAAAAGTCAACATAAGCGATGACAGCATGGGATCACCAAGGAAGGCGAGAAGTGAATTCTTCCTAAGAATTACGTCAAGATTGTAGCATTTATTTACCACTAGACCAGAATTTACACTTTTCAAAGTGCTAACATAACCCTAAAGAGGGATAAATCCTTGTGTAGAACACCTAGGGAAAACAATGCCAATGTAACACAAATCTGAACAGAATGAACAGGGCTTGACTTTGAATGTGTTCAGGCTGGGCAGGGGCATAGTTTGAATTCCAGGCACAATCCCTAACTAACAGGCTAAGCTTCTGTGAAACTATAAAAAACTCTGAGAAAATCCACTGTCTGGGTAAACCTTCTCTGGTCTTACTTAGATAACTGAAGTATCAAGGACCATGACTTGCTGATGGTGAGGAAGCCTCATCTCTCATCATACCAAAACACCATGATACTCAAAAAGTCATATTATGTGAAAAGAAATGTATTTCGGTATGAACGTTTTATTTATTAGACAACACTTTCTCCACCTGATGAAAGTTTCCCAATACAACGAGTCAACAGGCAACATTTGTAAATCACTTGTACTCACTTACAGGAATCTACACAGACCTCTAGAGAAAAAACCCATCAGCGGAAATCATCATGTAAAAGGGATGCTTGGAAAACAGAACTTTGTTCCAGAAAGATCTTACTGACACAATTATGGATTAGAAAAGGGGCAATGCAGAGTCTAATCAAGTTAAAAATGTACTTGTATTAGAAAATGTCAGCAAATTGAATAAATGGCAGCAGGTAAACAGTGGTTTTATTACAAGTCAAATGAGAGAAAGTGTTGAAGAACTTGGAGGTTGAGCATTTTGCTTGTTAAAAAAAAAAATCCTCAAGAGACAAACTCCAGGCCTGGGAAAAAATAAAGGAACCAAGATCAGCTTTGGAGAGGCATTCTAAAAGGATAAAATACTCGTAGAAAAATGAAAGAGAAAAACTGGACATACTGTCTACAAGGTTTTGTTCCCTCCAGATATATAAATACTCAAGAGACTTTTAAAAAATGTTTATGAAGAAATGTTTTATAGGTATTAGGATGTTGGCAGGGAAAAACATTGGCACAGTTCTTGCCACTATGACACCATGTTCACAGGAACCTTAGCATGGACATGCAACATTACCTTTTCTTTGTAAAATATAATATAGGGTGGATATGTCATTAGAACAGCTTATTTACTAATTCCAGCAAAAGTCAATGCTATTGAAAAAAAACCTTACCTACTAAAAGGTGTGTACAACCATTACACAATGTTGTGGTTAAAACCGGGATTCAATTCCTGGGCAAAGTTCACTGTCCCATGGAGTTGCACATTTCATAATAAGAGTTTTAAATAGGTCATCCACTTACAAACCTAATGATTAAAGGTCAAACCAAACCAGCTTCTAACTGTAAAACTGTATCTTGGAGGACATTTGCTTCCCAACGTGTTCAGCTTTTAAAAATAACATTGACCATTGGTTTCAAACCCCTTTACAAACCAACTCTGCAAGGTGAGGGCACATGAACTTTACTTTCATGGCAGTCAGGCAGTTCTGCTGCATTCCACTAATGAACTGCATTAGAACAAGACAAGGTCACAGGACGGCAAGGCAGCATGGTGCATTCCAAGACAAACTACACAAGTTGATTTTCTCCTTCCAGGATAAGTAAATACACGACAAACTGATTTATTTTTCATTGCTCATATCTGAAATCAAGTGATTACTATTAACTGTAAGGCGACTCAGACAAGGAACCTGATGGCATCTTGTCATTCTCCCTGGGTTTGGGCAGGGATACTAGAATGTGTTAAATTTGTCAAATCAGACAGTTTAATAAGCCACTTACTTGACTAGGGAAACATCTGCATTCCTAATGGTGTGAACAAGTGTTAATTATTGCTTGCTATTTTAGGGAAAATATGCCGATGATATCACAAAGGAAACGCATACCTACAAATAGTTGAAGATATTCTCCAGTTACTGGCACGTGTCCAGAGCTGAACACAAAACTCTTTGGGAGAGGCCAGAGTACTCAGCACTTCCCATAACTGAGTCAGAAATATTTTCAGCAAGGATTCAGTCTCATTATCAATAGTTTTTCATACTTAGAAAAGAAGAATGATGCTGAAATATTTTGGGTTTCTGCTTATGGTATCTTCACATTTCTAGTAGCACAAATTAAACTCAATATGGCTGCAAGGAATGGAGAATGAGAAGGGAATTTTATTTAAGAAGCTCCTGTGAAGTTTGAACTTTCATTTTTCCCCTTTGTTAAGAGTTTCAAAACACCACAGTATTTGAGAAATATTGTGCCAACACACAATTCCATACCCATAATCTACAAAGTGCCTTTGGTTAAAAGGCCTCACTAGCATGGTATCACACTATTTCTCTTTTATTTCTACTTTCACAAGAAGTTTAGTCGCCACAGAAGCTTAATCTGTTGATACAAGAACACTGCTCAGATTTAATCCTTTCACACAACTCCTATTTAAAGCACATCACGCTCATTAGGGAGGAAGAACTCACTTTTGTGAGAGCACTAAGATGGAAGTTGGCAGATGTGGACCCTACTCCCCATTTCATCAAGATTCCTCTGCAATTTTAAACCGAGTAATCAATGTACCTCTGCTTCTTCAGAGTATACTCATACACGGAAAGAAGGCCATTAATTAATGGATTAAACTTACTGATAGCACAAAAGTCTCACAAAGAAGTCTTCTATACCATTCCAGCTCTCTCTTGGGGCAGTAGAGGCATTTCAACCATCAGCTATTTTTGTAGACCTCTGGCTAAGGAGGAAGGTTTAATAAAACTCTGAGAAATTTCCTTTGAGCCTTAAATTAGGGTTTGGAAAATGTCTTTCATACGACGTCATTTAGTTGCTTTTTGTGTAATGAATATACAATAAACTTAAAACAAATAGTCAAATCAAATGACCTTATTACTTTATGCAGTGCTAAGAACAAATGCCATTTCAAATAATGGATTGAACCCAGGACCATACTGCAACTTTGCTGCCCCCTTTCAGGTTGGAAAGCCTATTTTTGGCAAAAAAAAATTTTGCCTATTTCTGCCAGAAACTTCCACCAACAGAAAAGGGTAAAAGATAAATAGTTCCTCCTCATTCTAAATTCAGACAAATCCCAAGGACAGATCACTAATCATCTTACAATCTTTCTGAAGAAGCAGAATCTGTATTCATAGAAGCATTCACAGACTAATAATACAAGTCTACATGAAGAAATCAAGCTCACATACACTTACAATAGATTTAATTAAAAGTTCTGTTTATTTGCTAGGATTTTTTTTAAGAGTAAAAAGCTACCCAGTTTCCTGGGAGCTTAAGAAATCTTAAATTTTACTGGAACACTGAAGAAATGTCATGTACTCTCCAAAGGCAAGTTGAAACCCCTGACAACCTGTGGTTCTCTGAACAGCAGGACTCTACCAGAAGAGATGCTCGCATTTAGAATACACGATACCCTTAACAGCCCCAGTCAGCTACGGGCACAACAGGTCTGTGGCAGAATCAAAACTCAGAGTCACACACGCAGCAAATACACAAGCAAATACCGGTGCATCCACACACCTTCATTCCCACATGAGCTCTCGCCAGCTTCCATTCGAGTTTGACAAGTGAAAGGCCTGTGCTTGTGGATCTCTCTCAAGATTTGAGACCTGACATGTTTTTAAAATTCTGTCATAACTTCATAAACTAACGGCACACTCGCTGTTCCTCTGTTCCGTGTAAAAGTCTCCCTGTTGGGAAGTCACAGATGACTGCACGTAAAAAGGTAACCTTGCACAACTTTGCCGAATACAATATATTGTATATATTGTATTGCAATAATGAAAAACAAGTCTAAATTTAGCACTGAGGGACACGTGTAAAAAGAGCCAAGAGTGTTCCAGAGAATCAAAATGTAAAATAGATCACAATATTTTTCACTTTTTTCTTTTTAGCTACTTCCATGCTTATCCAAGCTCATCCTTTACTTATCTGACATGATGTAAATTAAATTAAAATTCCAAAGTCATGATTTTTTTAGAAGCACGTTTACCATCACATTTCCAAGTCTTTGTACATTACAGAATTTTTAGGCCCAAAGGCACTTTTTGTTGTATGCCCAAAAAGCATGTCCACAGGGCAATTTGCACATTTGCGTGCTGCTTAGTCTTAACATAGACTCTCACAGAAACTCTTCTCAAGCCATAAAATACCAGGCAGGCTCACAGGTAAAATTTTATTTCATCTATGTGTACACCATTTTGTGATAGTCTGTTACGGTGATTAAAACCAGAAAATGCTTAAGAATTTCTATATTAAATTTATGCCTATTTCCTGTTTAATTCAGCTGACAGCTCTTCTATTTCAAGAGAAATTGAATTAATCTGTTCTTGCTCTTTAAGACTGCTCTGAGGAAAACAAAGAAGATGTATCAAGAGAAATTAAGTCACGATTTCTTCAAATGAATTTCTAAACGTGAACTTATGAACCTATAAATATGGTATGGTGGGAATTTACTGCATAAAAATACAAGTGCAGAATAAAGCATTAGCACTTACTTCAAATGTTAATCAAATAAATTAATAATAAAGCAAAATATAGGGTGGGTTTTTTGTACTATAAAAACAACTGCACTACAGAAAAGATGTGCAGATAATGTCATTGTCTAAAGTCCTGGATTGTAGATTCTCCAAGTTAAGGAAATACTTTATGGGATTTCAACAGAACTACGTGAACACCTCAGTGAAGGCACTGCAGAATTCAAAGGGCACATTCCTTTAATTTTGTAGCCAAAAATATTTTCACTTCATGCACAGAATATGTTTTATTTTATTGCATGTAACAAACTGAAGCATAAGAAGTAACGGCATCCCCATTTTCACTGCAGTTAGAAATTGCTGTTACTGGCAATAAAATCTGGATTACCAGAAGGTGAGACAAGAGTTGTTCCTGCAGATGCTGCCACATTTAAGAATCAAATCAGGTGTAGCAAGAAGTACCGCAGGAACCAAATCGAGAGACTAATCACTATATAGAAAAGCAATGCTAATTAGTAAAGCTGCTTAGCTCTTACATTTCATCTCATTTCTGTTCACAGAAGTCAGAAGGGAGACTGACTTTTTTTTTTTTTATTAAATACACATGTACTCATTATTTAGGCTATATTTAAAGTCAAGGTACTGTAATATTACTGTTCTTCTGAAAGACTGGCCTAAATATGTATGTAATTTTACTGAATACAGGCTTAACAATTCATGAAATTCCTCCTACAGAGATGCGCTAGTTGATAGCTTTCTACTTTCTTCAGAAAAATACATTCTCAAGCTTTTTCCTACAAATTAAAACTCGTGAAGAAAAGAAACTCTAAACCAAGGTGCAAACTAGGGGACTTAACCTGTATTTGAGGAAAAGAGGGACAATTAGACAAATCAACAAAAATACAACCTTCATTACTAGACAGCAAGATAAACCAGATTTTCTATTAAAGTAAAAATATAAACCGCTGACTTGAATTATCAAAATCAAACCTACCATGCATAATATTTAAATTGGTATTTCTCAAAGCTTCATGCTCATTAGTTGGTATCCATCAAATATGTTGATTTCCTGATACATACAGTCTGGGTGTGTTACTTTTGCTAAACAGATCAATATGGTATAAATGGATGTAAGCAATTTTATAACTTAATATGTTTTAAAATGATTTTTACTTTTTTTACTTCATCACCAGCCAGGCAATGCCACTTTCTTATTTGCTACATTTTCTTTTTGTCCATGAGCTTTGTTTTAGATGGAGACCAAAGTTCCATGTAAATGAAGAAAAACAGCATATTAACTTTATTTAGTAAGTAATTCTAGCTGGATGCATGAAGTATAGCAAAACTAAAGGCTTACCAAAAAACATTTTTTAAAAAAGAAGCTTTTTTAATGCAGCTGGTGAATTAAGTAATTGTTTCCAGTCACCACAGCATTCTGCTTTGTGGAAGCAATGAGTTTGTACTTTTCAAGGATATTTTTTCTTTTTTCCAGTTTTATTATGAAACTAACCTTTTTTTAATGTCTAATGTCAAATTACCGAATGGTATAGCAAAATAAATGGACTAGAGCAATTAATTTTTCTACAGGATGCTACAAATTGTTTCTTCACTTCAAAAAAGCCCAGGTTCCTACCTAGTCAGTGCTTTGATTTCTGGAAAACTTTAGCAGTCAAAACATATACAGCATAAATATTTTTTACTTAATTTAAATAGCTTTACACTTAGGCATAAAAAGAAAGGACTTCCCATATTAAAGTTTATTTACTATATATGCACACGCTCTTTCTAATTATATATTTTACTGAAGAATTACTTTTTTTAAAAAAAAATCAAGTTGTCCGCTGTAAATAAAAAAAGCTTTGCATGAATTATGCATCCTCCTACAGAAATCCCAAAGACTTTATTGTTTCGTCGACCAAAAGAAACAGGACAGTAGAATGCATGGTATTGAAAGTGGTTTGCACTGAATTCACCTACCAGCTGCCAACGGACACAGACACCCCTGCCTCTCAGCGCACACGTGCCAGAGTGCAAGAGCCTCTCCACCACGCGCCGTAGGCAGCTGCTCCCAGCACAGCCACAGCGGCCACGTGGGACCACCGGGGAATTCCGGCACATCCGAAAGCTTGCCATTCCAGGTAACAACTACTATGACAACTGCTGTCAAAAAAGATGGCCACCAGGAATTTGCCTGGGAACCTAAAAACTAAGTTTTGTAGTAGTATTTGCTTTTACTTACTAAAATAATGTCTAGTCACCAAATAAGTCGTACTACTTTATGGTTATACTCAATACATTTTCATTTCAATTATTCATGAAAAAAGCTTTGTGTCAACATAATATTTCTTAGTATGATGCAATGGGCTAGTTCACAGCCTAACTAAAACTCAGGGTACTGCAGACTGAAGCTGAAATTTAAAAAATCACTTCCAATAAATAGGTTAGCAATGTCAGAATTTGCTAGATACTGCTATTCATTCATAAGAATAAAACATTCCTATCGGGCATCTACCCATGTGGACAAAAATCAGAGATTTCAGGAGATTTGTTTGCAAATAATTACTAGTTACACATGTTTTAATGATGAGAAACAGAAACGAAGTCAAGTGGCTGTCTACCTCAGAGTCCCTATACTAGAAGGCAGCTTCAAAATAACTCTTTAATTAATCTGTATTCAAGAATTTATTTCTGCTATTAAAGGATAGGAAAAACAGCTTTATTTAAGTCGTGTTAAACTCTGATCAGGTAAACTTAATTGGATTATCTAGAAGTCCATTTAGAAGGAGCTGCTCTGTGTAGATAAGATAATGGAGATTTAAAAAAGAGTAAGTAAAGATTATTTCAGAGGATCTAGTACTACATCACTCTGCTGATACTGTCTGTAATACTCCCCATTCCTTTTTGTTAACATTAACATTCTTGAGTTAAAAATACTTCACATATCCACATTTTCTACCAGTTTTGCACCTCAAAATGCTTAAATACATCTCCAAGATACATATATTATCACTATTTTAGAGATTTTAAGATATATAGAGCATTAAAAAAAGAAAGTGACAGTGGTGACAGTGAGGACAGTCAAAATAATAAAGGCAAGTCTACACAAGAAAGAGCAAGAGCCCCGAATCTTCTTGCTGTGATAGCTGCCTAACTTCTATACAATACTATCCAGACACCCAAGAAACCAGGCTCCATCTCCCAGCCTTCCCAGCTTCCCATGGCTATACCCACCAGAGAAAATGTTTTGCCTACTTCCCCACCCCAAAATCTGTGACATTTAAGATGGCCTCATGGGAAATGTCCCCCATTAGAGCAAATGTGTTTGTCATTACATTATAAAGCTAGCGATGCTGTCAAACCAGAACAGCTGTCGTCTTCTTCCATGATGTATTTAGACAGGAATAATAATATATCTATCATTATACACATCAGGGTGATTATCTACAGGGACAGATAATTTTGTTCTGTTGCCTACATAATTAAGGAACACTTTTGGCAGCAAAGAGATCCCAGTTCACATCTTTTCTTACTGAGACTATATTCTCCTGTTATTTTCTTGAAGATTTTGGTGTCAAAATAATTTTAAGGACTCCTACCCCTACCTCTGACCCTGCTGCGCATTAACGTATTACACAATTTGTACCACCTCATTTATACCAACACTGCCATGTTGTAAACCAGCCCTCAAAACTGATCCCTGTTAAAAATAACCCCTCCAAAATAGAAGAGAGAAGGAGTAAGGGTTACTGGGGTTATTTTTAACCTGGATCAGTTCAATGGTCTGATTTACGCTGGGGACCCAACAGAGGTTTTTTTGGCGCAAGTGAGGGTGGCACATCATGGTGTGGAGGAGAGGGAAGGGATGGCTGTGGGCAGAAGGGATGCCAAGCTGGCTTTGGGGCTGCAGCCAGCGTGTGGTAAAGCTCGGCCTCAAAGACACCACTCAGAAACCATAATAAAACTATTCAGCAGCACTGGTAGTGGGAGGTTCAAAATAACTACAATGGAGCAGTGTAATAAAAAATAAACCGGGACCAAAAAACCTGGAGACAATTTCACCAACACCCTAAAAACGATCCCATCTCTTTTAAGCATGCATTTTCCTAGATTTGGAGAGCCAGAGAGATCTAGGCTGGAGTGATTCTCCAGTTATTTTGCATTTCCATAGCTAATATTGTGATTCTACTACTTTTTGAATACAATCTTTCTGAAGTTATTATGGTATTTTCAAGAGACATCTTCCTCAGCTGAGTCCAGATCAATTAAAAATAGGCAGTTGTTAATACTGTTCTGCTATTTTGAGTATTTCATTAAAACCAGAGAATTATAAAGGGACTGCGACCCAAAATAAATAGGTTTTATTTGGCAGCTTGGATCAAATTGGTTGATCATGGAAAGAGAAATGTTCATAGAACAAGAGCATTTCTTTTCCTCTTCTAAAAGTAAGAGCAAAAAGAAAGGGATGAGAAAAAAGGCCGCTATTCTAGTTGGTACTAGGGATGGAGAAAATACCCTAACCACTGCCTGGTGTGCAGAACAGGAATAAAAATATCACCTCTATAACCCAGCTAACCCAACACCACCCTATATTTGAAACAGATATACAGCTAGTCAGAATTATTGAAAATACTTATGAGGTTGATTTTTGACATTGAAAACATATACATACAATTGTGTTGAGCTAAATGCATCAAAGGACAATAGTAACAGAAATGCCATTTTGGAAGCCTCAGCTACGAGCATCATTTGTTTTTATTTTCCATTTTAACTGATGGAATAGTTGTAAAAACAGCCTGAAATTTTGACTTGTGAGGTGTTTGTTCTTACACACCACATTGTCCCTGTAAAGCATGTATTAATCTGGTTACATGTAAAATTAAAGAGTAAAATTTACTCCTATGAAGTATAGCTACTGAGAGATAACTAAAAAACAGTTCTAGCACAAACTTGGGCAAGCTCTCAAATTTACTGCTCAAGCAAACTGATTTTTCTACTTGTTTCATTAGAGAGCCCCAATGATGAGCATAGTTCATTTTATAATTTCTAAATCACTTACAAATTTCTTTTTTAAAAATATTATTTATCATGATATAATCTTAAAACACAAGCCCAGCAGCAGTAATTACATGTGTACCTTCAAATCTGTAGCAATACATCGACACAGAAAGGTTACTACCTCATTTCTAAGGCTTTAACTAATGTGCATTCACAACCAGCTCTATTATTAAAATTAAATGCTTCAGCTATCTCAACTGAGTTCAGTTTGATTAACTTGGAGGTTTTCTTACTTCAACTTCCTTTTCCTTTACTTAAAGTCATCATGCTGGCCAGTGACAACTTAATCACATGATAAAAACCCAACTTGAATAAAGGGAATGATAACGGTCCTCCTTAAATGATAATCTTTCATTAAAAATTGGTACTGGTTTAGAAAAAATAGAGTTCTGCTTTCAGTACTTCTCCACGAAAAGCATGATCTCTCTGTTATTCTCAGTGTTCATTCAAACTAGCAGGGCTAGAGTTTTTTTGCAAGACTTTAATGTCCTGTCATTTTAGCAAGAATATGTTTCCCAACGATGCAAATAGAATACTACATAAAATATTTATCAGTGTTATTCATATTAACAATAGATTACATGGACCTGATCAGACTTCTGTTATTTCCATTCTGCTCTGCTCTAGGAAAAGGCTGTGCAACAAGCCTAATACTAATTAAGGATAGATTTTACCCCCAAAAGCAGCAAAGTATTTTGCAAAACTAAATCAGAACAGCACTCCATTACCCATGGAGATATTATGCCCTCAAGCTATTTTAGAAATCCACAACGAGGTAAAAACATTCACATAAAAACATGAACTTAGTACTCAGTTGTTTTGCCTAGAATATTACTACTTGGCATTCTCCACAGGTTTTCAATGTGGTTATGTTCCTAGCTTTTATCAATTCACTTCAGTCACATAGTTTTGGGTTTCTTTTTGTAATTTGCATTTTAGAAGCTGTCTGTTGAAAACATACCGAAGACAAGACAAATTGGACTATCAGCTGTAAGAGTGAAACTCTTTTAGGTTCTTGCCAATGGTATATAGAGTGAAACAACAATATGGTGAAACAACACGGAAGGACTACAAAAGGAACTACAGATTTGATCTACTAAATATTGCAATACTTTAAATCATCAGCATGGTTATGTGGACAGAATTCCTTTCAGTAAGTACTACCCTTTTCCTTTCCCCATATGCTACTATTTGTATTCAAGAAATCTAATTGCTTATTACCAAGCATGCTGAATTAATAAATCTCCAACATACTAATTTTTCAGTTTTAAAGGGAATGTTTAACCTAGCATTGTACTGTACCAACATTATTTTTAAATTGAGTTGGGTTTTTTCCTTCTTTTTTTAATTCAATACAATACGCTCTATACAAATGACACACATTTCCTCTAAGTCAAAAACTGCAAAGCAAACAGATGGAGACACAGACTAAGAAAAGAATTAGAATATCAGAATACAGAACTTGCTCTTTGAATCCTAGATATGTAGAACCAGACCCCTATACTATCATTGCACTGTAAAGCTCCTACATTCTTCCTTTACTTTCTTCTGCCTTTCACATCACACTGAACCTTGCTGTTAGGAGGCTTGAGTTCTAGCTCCACCTGTACAACAGGTGATTATAAACACAGATTTTGGTGTGTACTTTAAACTTCATTTAAAATACTTCTTCATGTACAGAAGAAGGATGAGGCCTCTTATGTTCTGAAGAAGATTTCCTGTATTTGGAGAATTACACAATCCTAGTGCTGAACTCTGTATGTCCGTGCATTGCCTTCTGGAGAGCTTGCTAAATTAACGTTTAGGAAAAGATGAATGGGCATTTAAAGGAAAGCAAAACGGCCTTGTATTTTAAAAGAGTATGGCGCTAAGTACTCACAGCCCTCAAAAGTATCTCCTTGGTACGTGAGTGTTCTTTCTCCCTACCTTCATGTTCTTCCTATGGCAGAGAAGAGCAGCATCAAATACTATACTGAGGAAAGTATGTCTTCTTAACAGCTGAAATATGATTCCCCATGAAGAAAATGGAAGAGACAGAAAGCAAGTTCTACAACTCAAAACAGACAGCATTACATACTGCTAACATTGCTAAAAATTCCCCTCCCTTCTTCTGCATTAATATGCTATATAGGAAAAAGTTAAGCTGCTAGTTTATGAAATCCTCCCACCAGTGTACTAGAAGAGAAAGTAGATAATCAAGACTTCCTTAGACATAAAGCATAACTAGCATAAGGCTATCCTTTCCACTTACAGAAAATTATTTTTTCTTCAAAGTACTTTTAATTAATCTGAAGTAAAAATTATTTTTATAGAGGTACCCAAGGATCATGTATTTTTGATACTATGCACTAAGAGCTGGCATCTAGGGATATTCTAAATCTTAACTTGATTTAAAATATGTAATTAAAATGGAGGTTCAGTTTTTCAGGTACCAAAGGACTATAACCTACATTCAGACAAACTCAGAAATCAGATACATATTAGCTTATATAATTACCAAGGGCCAACTATACTCTGTCAAAATTAGTGGCTAATGTAAATCCAGTTTAAAACCTCAACCCTACAAACATTTACATATGAAATAGTTAATCATGCCAATGAAGCTAGCCACTAGTCAGTTATGCACACGCCTAAACCTCTGTAGACTCAGGGCTTAAAAATTTAACACAACACCTTTGGCCAGAGAAGAAAAACTAGTTTTATTGGAGCACTGTTATTTCTGAAGTTGTGTGTCATTCAACACATCAAAGACTCTTCACTGAACTTGAAATTATTTATGGACCTGGTAAGTATATTTCTATTCCTCTAGACATCAAGGGCTTGCTACAATGTATCCTACCAGAGATAATACATACTGAATATTAACTGGTTTTTATATAAAAATTAATGTAACACATACACACTTGGCTTATTCACTTACCACCACACAATTACCCCTTGCTTTCAGGGCAAAGAAAAAAAAATTAAAAAAATCACTGCACTCTGATTGAATGCAAGGAAAAAAACCCTCTGAGATAGAAGAGACAAGGAAAATCAAGTATTTCAGTACGAGGTAGGTCACAGGAACTTGTTACAGCATTGTTACAGATCACAACCTGAACTATCACAAAACAATGGGCAGTAGGAGAGCTGCGGGCACACAGCCAGTTCAAGAGCCACAGGGTGGAGTAAGGAGCCGCTGTCTTTTCTCTCGAATATTCTCCTAAAACTACCTTCAAAGCACGAATTTTTTTGTCCCCCTAGCAGGAGAGATCATCCATGAAGGCACCAAATATTCCTATGAATAACACTGACAAGTGTCAAAATTAAAGAGCTGTTAAGTTAAAAATCTCAAAATCTCTAATTTATTTAAGATTCTTTAAGCTAAAATGACTAATATTACATTTTATGTGCTACAGAAGAATCATACATCCCCCTCTCCATCAACCTGCCTGTGCTTTCTTAACTTTGAAAATTACTGGATTTGAAGTTTAAAATGCCAATATTTCCAATTAATTGCTAATAGCACATTACTTCTGCCTTGTACACAAAGTCTGTGGTTTTGGTTGTTTGGTTTTTTCTTTTAATAAAGGCTGACCGAAGCAGAGAAATTCCCAGAAGTGGCAACAGTTGCAAAAGGTAACTGTCACTGGTTTCACAGACTCACTTGTTCAATAATGTTTATAAATCAGAGTTACGAAAACTTTGCTGTGGTGCAAACTATCCCACACCTTACTACTATTTGCACTTGCACTTTCAAGCATCTGGGACTGACTACTGCTGGAAACAAAATTCTGGTGTAAACGGATCATGATTTTGGTACATCATCATAATTCCTACCCTCAGCCCTCTGGAACAGTGCACAGAGAGAGAATACAAACTTTGGAACAGTCCTGTATTACAGCAAGTGTAAGGTACTTCATGGTAATTAATACCTTCTCAGTGTTTAAGAGTTCAGTGTTTGCAAACTGTATTTTCATGGGCTTCTGCTACTGGCCTGGTTGAGATACAGTAGAAATTAATCACAGTGAGTGGGCACAAAGTTATGCCATCAAACAAATAATTGTATTTTCTGCATTTGCTCTACAGCTGCTGGCATTTTGAATGATTAACCAGGACTGGGAGGGTTGGGGCAAGGCCGTAATATGTGGAGCCTCTGCAGAAAGTCTGGCTGACACAGCTGTCAGAGAACATGTCTGAATCAGGAAGAAAACTCTACTATTCTTCCAAAAGAGAAAAATACAGTATCACTAAATGCCAGCTAATCATCAACAGACTGCTGTGCATATCTTCACTCCTTTTGGGCAGGGCAATTCCCAACAATATCCAAACATTACTGCCAGCACTGCTCACCTTAACTGTAGCTGATTATTTTGGTAGAGAGGAGACAAGGGTCTCTGTGTTCATAAAGGATCAGCCTGAATATTCTAGCTGCGTTGCTACATTCTTTATTTGATTAGCACTGACCAAAGACACCTACTGTAGTAATTCCCAAAAGAGCAGCTCACTGTTTTTTGTAAATATTTACTACAGTGCAGTGAAATACAATCATTTGCAAAAAACATGGCTGCAGCCAACTCGAATTATTTACTTACCGGTGGGAAATCAAAGTCTATCTGGTTGGCTAAATTTAAGATGTAGTCGATTCGAAACTGGTTCTCTGGATTGGCTAGTTCAACTGGAGGTGCCAAATTGCCCATTGCTGTCACTATTGTCTGCAAAGGAAAAAAAAAAAAAATTGCAGAGAGTATCTAAATAGCTAGCTTTGAATAGTTAAAAACAATAGCTCGTAAGTTTACCTCTATAGCTTCTTTAATATTGTTTTTAATATCCTGAATTTTCATTTTCTTCTCCCTGTAATAAAAAAATACATTATTAATTTGTAAACCATAAAAGCAGAATATCTTTTTGAAACAGAACATGAACTTGAAAAGTATTCTATCAAAACTGTATTGTCACTCTTGACTAAAGTGCTCTCAGTCATTGAATACTTTTGTAGATAGACTTGATTAACTATCTCATAACTTTTCTACTTAAACAGTAAACATCTATTTGTATCCAAAAGTTAGTATCTAATTGTGCTTAAATAAAAACTTACTGCAGTCTTAGACTGGGACTAAGACATTCTGCAAAATCCAACAGATTTTGGTTCATTTGAATGCAAAATACTAGACATATGTAGAAGTTATTTAGAAAAGGATAAACTGGAACAAATAGAGTAAAAAAAAAAAACAGGTAAGTTATTAAAAGTAGAAACAAATGAGACCAAAGAACCTCAAAGTACAAAAAAATTACAGCACAAAAATGATGTCATAGCAGAAAAAGCTAGGACAGAGAACTCAACCTGACAGAGACGTTTAAACTAACAGTTCGAACACGAAATCTAAAATAAATCATAAAAGGACTAGTGCAAATATGTAAAATTACCTTTTAACTACAAGCAGAAGAGTAGGCTAAAAAAACACTTGGAATGCTTTGTATGAGCACTATCATTTGAGATTAACTGCAGCCAAATTAAAAAGCACCAGGCTCAAGCAAGCTAGAGTGTAAACCATTGCTCTACTATATTTGTATTGTATTTTATGTCAAATCTGACAATAGTTATTTTCAATGCTAAATAGTGCAATCAAATGAAATGCATAATCAAACATTTGGTATAACCAGGAATTAGCATCCTGAAGGTATTACTAGTATTGAGTCTGTAAACTGTAATTTAATTGCAACGCACTAAGACAAAATCTTTACATTATTAATTTCTCGCATAAAATTACTACTTTGAGGTAAACCAAGCTAGCCATGTAATTACTAAAAAAACCCACCTAAATTGACTAAGTGACCTTTTAATCTTCATTAAACTGTTTTTACAGAACGCTTTTATTATCTGCATATTTATACCAACTATTTTTAATTTTTTTCATTTTGAAAACTAACATTTTCCAGCACAGTATCCCAGACTTGAAACTACCAACAGTATGTTTTCTTTTTTTACCCTTTAAAAGGTAGTGCTCACACTTTCAGTTTACAGACCACAGCTTGAAAACCTCATTGTACTGAGTTAATCAAGTACTCATATTTCAAATGCTTTTTATCACTTTTTCCTTTCTATAATCATTCACAACCAACAACCAAAACGAAACTGAAAGCATATTCACCAATCAAGAATGCAGAAGAACAGCAGAAAAAAAAAGTACTTAAATAACAAGGCAGACACAGACGTCCAAGAGTGGTGGGAATTTGGTTACCAAATGAAAGATTAATGCAACTTCTGTAAAAGATAGGGTCAAGGAAAACATCACCGTGCCAGGCGCATGTTAGCTGCCTTTTAGATATAGACGTGGAGGATCTCGCTATACATTCTACAGTTGTGAAAGCATGATTGCAATGCAAGTGCTGCTCTTACAGAGGGAAAGCAAACAGCAGCATCAAATCACCTCACTCAGGATGACCTAGCTGTGTAGAGAACACGTCTGAATCAGTGGCAGAACTCTACCAAACACAAATACGATTATCCCTAAACATCAGCTCCTCATCACTGACCACTGCATATGTTCTCAAAATTATGGGGCAGGGCAAGGAAGGTCAGTGAAGCTTGATGCAGAAAGAAAATGAAATGATCAATAATCAGACATAAATTCTTGGTTTCCCTAGACTTCTTGATCCACCTACAGACCACCTTATTCCTGAAGACTACCAGTTTTTTGCTTTAGGGATTTGGCACCGCTGATGGGAACAAGGCAGTGAGCCAGGAAAGGCCAAAAGCACTGAACTAAGGAAAATAAATAAGACAGAAAAAGAGAGGAAAAACTGAGGCCTTTTCACCCTCTTCCTTCCCATCTTCCATACTTTCTATTGCCCCAGGTCTTAAGAAACTCTCCATTCCACAAACCAAGACTTACAGTAGGTGTACAAATACTGTATTTTTCAGCTAGTGCACGTATGGTTGCAAAAACATCAGCCACTTACTGTTTTTTAAAAATTATGTTCCTTTATTAAGAAAATGTAAATAATGGTATGAAAGCCGGAAATGTTTATCAATGACTGTGTAAGCAATTTGTCTGGCTTGATTTTGCCTCCAATTTTCAGCTGGGTCTTGAACTTAATGAGCATGTATCCAGATTCCACCCTATTGAGATCAAAAGGGCAACTGATATGCTGAAAGTTAAGCAAGATACCAGTATTTTTAAAGGATTAAGTAAAGAAATAATATTCTGTCATTTTGCTTTGTTTTGGAACATCATTAGAAAGACAGAAATTTAGACAGTCTTCAGTGTGTTGTTTTGTTCTGTTTTTTTAAAGCAAACTGTAGTTATATTCTCTCCCCTGGAACACTTGTGGCTAACATTTACCTGATTCTTCCATACCATACAATAAAACAGATTATTTTTATTATAGATTTCGGTCAAACTTTCACATTTACACCTCTTCAATGATCCTCATGCTATTAGCAGCACTGCAAAGTGATAATGAATATGGAGTGATATAAAACTCCAGCAATTAACAAACTGCTTGATAACCATCATCATCTTTACAACAAGAATACTCATAGTTCCTATTTCTGGTTTTGTTGCCATGGCCCTATAGCATGCCTGGTAAACAAGGACTCTTATTACACAGCAATGAATGTATCATGTCATTTTGTGTTTTGTAATGTTTACTAAGCATAAATTTTCCATGACAATGAGGTATTTTATTCTTCTGGAACTCAACATGTTCATCAATTACCCATCCAACAGCTTACATACAACTGTAACTTCTCTTCAAACAAAGAAAGGTGAAACTCATTTTATTCAGGGACTAATGAAGTGCAGTAAACAAAAGCTAAGCCTCACCTCTGCTGTCCCTTATCTTTGCCACAATTGTTTTTGAGAAATCCCAGCCAGGTTGCACCTCACATTTCCAAAAGTAATTGAACTTTATTTTCCCCAACCACGAAGACTGAATGTTCAACTTAGAAACAGATTCTTGCTTTTTTCTTTCTTATTCCCGGATGCTGGCACGATGGCCAAAACTACAAAAGAAAAAAGCTGGGCTCCCAAAATGCTTTCCCCTGGAACAGACTGAGTAGATTGGGAATGGCACCATGCTATCCTGGCTAATGAATGACTGATGTCTCTGCAGGCCTGTTCTGTATCTTTAGATGCCATGGGTTAATAAGGTCATATTTTTAATCTTGTTTAAAACTTTTGCTTAGGCTGTGTAGGGTAGGCCAAACAAAGCATTAAACTCTATTAGTTGAGGATTATAAGAAAAATCTCAAATCCTGCTGGTTTCAATATTTACATGGGCCAAAGCAAAGCTGCACATAGCTTTCAGGAAAACTAATAAAGTCTATTTTAGGTACTATAAAAAAAGATGACATTTTAATTCAAATTACATGAAATTAGAATGACATAAAAGGTCAGGAAAATCAAATGTTCCTTGAAAACAAACTTAATCAGTATTTAGTAAAGAACTTTTCCACCTGTGGCTGAGCTTTACCATTAAAATGGCAACCTTTTTACTTAGACTTTATCAAATCTTATGCAATGAACACATTACCAAACAGATTATCAGAAAGTAAACTAATTTAATTTTTATGTTCATTTCTGGTTTACCTTCCAGATAATATGAATAACCATTACTTGGATCTTGGAAAAAATATTTAAAGTTTAAAAAGAACATTCCAGAGGACCAAGGATTCAGCTCACCCAGTATAAACATCTCACAGGTAGAAAAGTTTAAAAAATTCAGTGCCAAAATGAATGGTCAAAACAAAATATGTACAAAAAGAAGTAATAAATCCTGTGATCCCTTTATACCATTAATCTAAATCCCTGAAAGCAAAGAAGTTTGAATTTCCTGGTCACTACTGACAGGTTAAAAAGCTGTATGCCTTGTTGCAAAGTTCTGTTCAACCAGCAGAGATCAGACAAGATTGAAGAGAAAAATGCAAAGAACTACCTAGTTTTAAATCAGAATGTAGTATCTTTTTTCCAGGAAAAAGTAGATAGGTTTTATGAACAGAAATGAAGTGATACGTTTCTTCAAACCCTACAAATCCACGATAAGATAGCTAGAAAAAAATCTGAAACATGCAGTGTAAAGCAACAACAATACATTTTTTTTCTCCTTTAAAAGGAAAGATAGCCATGGCAATATAGCGTTATCATTTTAACATATATCAGTTATCTATGTTAGTGGGGAAAGCCTCCCCACATCTCCCCCAAATCCCCTGATTACACAGGAAACTCTACATTTTAAACGTAGGAATATTTTAGGAACCCAACATTAGACGTGTCATGAAGAACACTGTGAAGAGGTGAATTTAATGCTGTGGGGTGCATCATTTGAGTGAATGTGAAAAGACTTTGATCAGATAATATGCAACAGAAAAAGGCTTTTAATGAGGGTAAATTATAATTGTCAATTAATCCTACTATGAACATGGCCTAAAAAAGGAACATACCCTGGAACATGAATACTTACCATGTGAATACAAAATATTCGAATGCTCTTTGCATACTGCAGATATAAATGCTAGCTTTCATTTTTGAAAAATGTCATTTTCTTTCTCAATTTGTTTTTTAACACATGATTTCCTATATGCAGCCTTAGCATAATAAATAATGCCACATAATGGTTTGCAATTGAGTAGTGTGTATACATTATTTCACTACAAGTGAGCCTGTCTAGCACACCATACGACACAAGGACACCTACTTAAAATGACTGGCTTTGTATATATAATAATACCCCCAAACCATGTTAAAATGTTCTTTATTAATTATGTTCCCACTTTTTTGTAGTTCTCAGGATGCTGTTGCAAATAATAAAAAAGCAGAAAGTTTCTCTTTAAACTTGTACTGCAAAATCTACATGCCTGGAGAGTATATATAGACCATTTTAACAGGGCATATTAAAATGTAATCACGTAATGTTAATACAGAGCATTAGCCTTTGTCTTCTTTACAGGGTTGTAAACAGCCAGTTCTATCTACCTTCAGTGATCGGGATAATGCATAAATTACCTTTATTTCTGAAGCACTGTTAAACTTCGCTCACTCTTGAACTTGCTGACATAGCAAGTGAAAAGCTTCCCTTGCCCGTGCAAAGCACTGCCAGTTAAGTGAATCAATTTGCAAGTACAAGAGCCAGAACAAAAATCTTACAAAACAATTAATTTGCCCCTGGCTTTTTATAGGAGAAAATGACATTGTTGTGTTTCAACACAGGTGCATCTCGGTTTGCTTTCAGGTATTACCAGCAAACACGAACGCACAGGGAAGTAGCTGTCCCCTTTCTGCTCACCTCCAAAAGCCCATCGCAATTACACATTGAAAGCAAATGAAAAGTTAACGTATCAGTTTCATTTTAAAATACAATTCAGTTCTTTGACAGGCAGTCACACACTTCACAGGCATGTGGGCTTTAAACATAGCTATTCATCTAAATATGGTGTCTCTGATGCAGTGAAACATGCTCATGGATTCCATAAAATCTGCATTAAAATTTGTTTACTGCACCTTATGGAAGGTAACAAAAATGCAAACAGCACTACCTGCCAATCCACCTCATAAAAACAGAGCAGTGCAGTCAAGATCTTCAGACACGAGACCACAAGCAAGGAAATTCAATTAAGATTTTGCTACCAATCGACATTACAAAAATTCTGTGGTACTTTACAATTCAACAATAAGATAAATTTGGTTTAGCAGCCTGGGTTATTTCTAACAGAACAACATGGCAATTATCTCAAAATATAACAGCTAGAACGGCAAACAGGGCAGAGGCCAAGGTAGAGGCACTTGAAAACGGGGGAAAATACGTGCTAGAGTATTCAGAGTGAAGCTGAAGTAATTCATCTTAGACCTATAACAAAGTACAATTCTACAGCCAAAACTGCTAAAAAGCAATAGCAAAACCCACTGAATATCTTTTGCAAATCGAACTCCTCATTTATATCACACCACAGAGATACCTCAGTAATACTGCCAACTTCAAAGAGATTTTCTATTTTGTACTGTTCAAGAACAAAAAGGACGAGCACACGCGGTACCATGGGGTAGGAGCTACCATGCATCAGCTGCACAGCCGTAACTCTGTACAGCTTTCGACAGGAAATATGATTTAGTTGGGTCCTCACTTGCAGCAGAATTGAAAGAGATTTTCTAACCACATCAATACTTTGTTCTTGATAACTGCGTCACCTTGTAAGATGAAATAAAGTTACCCAAAGGCATAGCTAGCTGACAAAATGTAATCTAAGCACCCTACAGTCAATGCTGTGCTGGTAACACTGACCACATACATATCAAGCATCTCACCGAAAGCAACAGACCCTTGCTGCTGGATGCAGAAATGTCATTCCCCCTCCCTAATACTATGCTCTTCCTCTTACACCACCTTTCCCCCCCAATATCTACTTCACTTTGAAGATTCTTGGTTTTATTTCTCTGAGATTCTGGGTAACAATAAATTGTACCATCCAGCTATCAAAGATGATTTACTGTGAGAAGAAATAATAATAATAATAGTAGAAAAAGAATAGCTATGAGGATAGACTATTTGCTTTCTCTGTAAAGAACACCTTTTGGAAAAAGAAAAACCCAACAGGTTGAATAATTTTGTCATGATTTGTCATACTTTGATTTAAAGACACGGTTACAAATTAATTATGTTGCACAGATCTAACTGTGACCTAAATGATTTGGGAGAACTTAGCATAATCACTTTCACACACACATGTAATACAATATGTGGAACAGACAATACACACAGGGCTTCCACAAGTTCCCTTTCAAATATTGCAAAAACCACTACAAACTGCTTTACCATTGCTTGTTTTAATACATTACAATATTTACCTCCACGAGTTACATGCGTATCTTACTATGTGGCCATAAACAGATGAACATATGATAAGAAATATAAGCAGAAAGAGATACCTTCTATTTACAGAATGACAGAATCATTCTCTAAGTTAAAAGGCAAGAAATACAAAGCATTGATAAAAAATGCATCACAGCTCTGTGAAAGCAGAGATGATGTTATTTTTGATCATTATTTACACTGGAGTGTTAGGGGCTAGGAGCGTGACTTGTTTCTTATCTTAGGGAACAGTACCATAATGAAATTACTATAAAACTCAAAAAAAGGTGTCCCTAAATATAAACCTAATTAACTCAATATTTAGGTTTATTTCACCTGTGCTCATTGTGATATCCCAGGTGTAAAGGTTAAAGGGTAACTTTATTCTGCCTCCATGGCTCCCTGATGCGAAGCCTGGTTGTGGGCAGGTCTGGCTCCTGATGAAGTTCGGGAGCCCGGAGGGTGGCTGGACGTGCACCCGCAGGCTCTGTCCCCGGGGCTGCTCCAGCAGGCAGGAACACCCCAGGCACATGGCACCCTGTCATTCCATCTGCCCAGGTGGATGTGGCACAGAGATGCTATTCTGGGTCTCAGCCGCCTTGGGACTCCCCTTCGGCTTTGCAAATTCCTATGTAAAACCAGTTTAACTGGTTTACAGTCCCTTTATACCTGTAAGTGGCACAAAGAGACCATCACAGACCCAATATTAAGAAGCATAATTCTGCTTATGCTGCTCCATTTACCTCAGCTAATTAACTAGCAATAGTTTAGGTAAGGAATGAAAATAGAAGCGTTCGCAAAGAGCTCTGTGATGTATGGGGTTGACAAAGGCCTTTTAATTCCTGCAATTAAACACTTTTGTAAATTGCAAACTCGGTCTCTAGTTCCTCAGGCATGCATACAGAGGGTAACACACCAGTTTCGTTTTCTTCCTCTAAGTACAGGTAATTAAGCATATTACAATAAAAGGTGTCCTCAAAAGTTTAGCATTCTCTTTAGATACTCATAGAATAATTAACAAGGCTAGAGTCTTCAGAGTACACTTTGTGATTCTTTTCTGGTACGGAAAGAACCAGCAGGAATAGGAGGATTCAAGTCAAACTTGCTGAATCATCTTGCCTTGTACAATTCACTATTTTGAGATAACCATTTCAAACTGCTGTCAGGAAGCACAAAGACATTTTTATTTGTTTATTTATTTTTACACTGTGAATGTGGTCATTATTAACGCAGAAAAAAAGGAAACATGCACATTGGCTGTCACCTTTTTGAAACGTTTATGTGCAATAGCACTGAAATACAGCACACGACACCTCTCAGGACATACTCTCTGCTGTTTCAAGTTGTCTGCTTGTACAGCCATCCTTCACAGCAGATCCAATCTGCTAGGGTCTCCTGAGTTACCTGATTGGGTCTATCGATCTCTTCACGTCCAGAAAAAATACTGTCGTGTGAGTACATGCTGACCCGACACTGCAGTATACATGGGTCAGCAGCACCTTCTGTTAAAACTGGGATATTTGCTGTATTGTTCATCACTTCACCCTTGGTACTGCAGAGACTTTGCTTTAAAATACAGACAAGGTAATGGCAATGTTACTGGGGGTCTCGTTCTCGCCTTAGTTTTCAAAGCACTTTTGTCTAAACTTTGAAATATTGATTTGATGAGCACCCTATGAGTTTCATTTGCTCTGACACTGTTTTGTAAGTGTCTGTATTCTAGTTATTTCTTCAACCAGGAGAAGGTATGAAGCTTTCCAAAGAGGGCAATCATGTCGCAGAGCTCTTCAGGTGTTCGTGTACAAGAATGAGAGGAGTAACTCTTATAACGGCTAATGACTTCACTGCTACTTAAAACTAAAAAAGTACACAGCTGGCTAACTGCCAATATTAAATGGAAAGAAGCCCTAAAACAAAAATGGCCGGAACACTGGGTGCCAAGTAAGCATACACACAGACCAGCCCAAGCAGGATGCAATGCGGTAGGGAAGGTAGTAACGAGACAGGCGGAAGATGGTCAGTCCTGAAAATCATCTGATTTTTTTAGTGATTATATCCATTATCATCTGAAACACTTCTGGCACGTGATATTGTAGACAGGCGATCTGCAAGGTGTTTGCCTCTAACAGTGACAAACCCCAAGGTTTTTAATCCAAAACCCTGCACGTTAGCAGGTTAAGACAGATGTCGGAAGGACAACAGCACAATAGAAACGGAAAAAGGGGAAGGCTCAAATTCGTACAGTGTGGTGTCCTACCAGAAACAAGGTAAGTTCTACAAAACATGTTTCTACAAGCATTCACTGTAACTTTTGTCTGAATTACTTACTTCCATTCTCACTCCACCTTTCCAATCTCTTCATTTAATACGACTAAAGGCCACTAAAATATGCAAAGAGCTTTGAATGTGATAACAAAGCTTTCCAATTTCACTGAGAGAACAACTGAAATAGCTACTTTTTTGCTTATGGGGGACATACACTTTAGTTGTTCAAAAAATTTTTGTGCAATCAAGATTTGCTAACATAACACCTAGGAAAATTATTACAATATTCAAATGCACATGTGCTCATAAAGATTCAAATTTAAGTGTAATTTGATCCCAAAAATTCTTACAGATATATCTGACCTGGGCAAATACAAAGTGTCACTGAGTCATCTGATCAGTAACAGTTAACAACAGGTACTTAGAAAGAGCTATTTGCTACCAAATAGCTCTTAAGTTAATTAAAAAAATGTCTGAGAGTTAGGACAGAAAATTCGAATACACACTGCACTATGAAATATTCACTCAATTATTAATTTCAATTTAAAACTCAGTTCCAAATGTTAATCAAGGCATGAAACAAAGAAGGCTTCCCCTTCACTGTGAAATGACCTACAACATGACTGCATTTTCCTAAAAATTTTGCTTTTGCTTCACTCAAAAAAATAATTATCTAACATATTTCACCATTCTTCCTGTTACTTTTTAAAAATTCAATTAAATTCTCAGTGACCCAAACCTTTAAGTTTTCTAAATGCTGCAGGATTTAGTATTGATAGCCCTTAAGTTCAGAATGACAGTCTGAAGAGGCAACATTACTGGGGGTCTCGTTCTCACCTTAGTTTTCAGGCACTTTCAAAGCACTTTTGTCTAAACTTTGAAATATTGATTTGATGAGCGCCCTATGAGTTTCATTTCCTGAAGAGGAAAGCAGTTAAGGCAGTCAATGTAGACTTTTAGTACCCAAAAAACAGGGGGGACAATTTGGACAGGAACACAGGAACTGTTTATTAAACTACGCAGCTGTCACTGAAAGCTGACCTTAGATTTCAGTGAGATATTAATGTTAAATGCTTTGTTCACCACACGTTTCTTATGGCAGTGTTAAGACTGCTTTCACTGAATCAACTACTTTCTTTACAGCTGTAAATCTGGAATTTTTACCATTGACAAAATCTGAATCAAGGAAGATTTCCAGAGTTATCTCCAAGGATGAAGAGCTGTCAGGTACACGGAACTTTAGCATCAGCCTTAAAGAATTGCCTAAATGCTTACAAACTCAGCATTATCAGCAGAAACTAGAACAGCCGCTACTGATCTTAACTTTTGGGAAGTTCAAGTTCACAGCCATTCTTAACAGTGTGCTGTCATATCTAAATCGTGACTTCCATTATACACTTTATTAAAATCCAGATTTCAATAGAAAGCTAGTTTTGTGAAAAACGTTATAGATGTCATGTTTCCATGTAAACAATTAGCACTACATTCCCACTGAAATTCCCAGAAAAAAATCTTGTGAAATTTGTCAAGTACTGTTAGATTTCAAGAGTTGTAGTTGTGTATTTATACTTCCAGACAGTGTATGAATTTACTATGACTGAGCATGTAAACTGCATTTTTAGAACATACAGTAACTAAATATTGGAACGAGCAAATCTGAAAATCTCTCCCTTAAAGATCCAGGCTAGCGCACGGAGAGGCAGGTGTAACACAGCACATAACAAAGCAAGGTGCTGACAACTTTGGCTCTAATCCATCAAAGCACTTAAGCACATGTTTAATTTTAAGCACATGAGTAATTCTATCAACTTTAATAGGGCTACTCATGGTTTAAGTACTGTGATGGATGGGGGCCAGAATGCGCAGAACCTTTAAGAATGCTGCATATCCTATGTTATATTTAGAAAAAACGGCATTCTTCCACTGAACAATTAAGTTATAAAAGCTTTGGAAGCAAAATTTGCCATAAGTTGAACATAGCTCTGCTTATGTAAACACAGAGATGCAAGTTATTCCGCAGTCTTTGAAGATAAAACAAGATGCAAGTTCTCATATGCAAGATGTCCACATATCTTTAGTTTGTTCTTCTTCTCCCACAGCTCTGTGTTATGGCCATATGTCACCTATGCCCATCACACTTTGCTTCGAAACAGGGGGGATTCACAGTTAAGCAGTCTTTTGCAGAGAAGATCAAAACCTTAGCTACTAGTTACACTTCTTAAATAAGATGCTATTAGATGCAGTTTGAAAATATTAGTACTACAGCCTTTCAAACGTAAGCTTGCCTGTATAGACACCAGTGTAATACAGTTTCAACTGTAACTGGCTTAATAGTTCAGTAACTCCTCTGTAACATCAATTATTTTGGATATTCAAAGCTGTACACATGCCTCTCTCATACCCGTATAATGTGTGGCAAATTCAGATGTTTTAAAATAAAAATATCATTTCTTTAAAATATTTTATACAGGCAGTGTTAAAGATGTTAAAAAAAAACCAACCACCTGCTCTGCAAATGTCTAGCTAGGACAGCCTCTGTAAATCAGAGGTGACTGACTTGACCTCTAAACCACTCACTAGAAAATTCTGGATCTTGTTTTATCTGAATATGGCTCCAAAAATTGTTACCAAGTTTTAGAAAACAGTTTCCTAAAAAAGGAAGAGAACAGAACAATTTGAAAAATCCTTTACAGACGTTTTCCAGGAGAAAATCAGTCTCACTAAATAGTAACACACAAGAGTCATCTAGATCTACCCCTGCACTCATAACGTAAATCGGAAAAGCTCCAGAAAAATTTTGGTTATATAGCCATATTGTCCCAAATGTAAAGTGAATTTTAACAGTTTCTAATATAATACAAAGTAATACCTGCTCTGAAACAAACAATGGAGAAGAAGTCAATGTCAATTAAATGATCCCTGCACCCAGGGACCAACTCTCCCTCTCCATACCAAAGCTAATGTTACAGTTTGTCTGCTTACTACCAAATCCCCAGCCAGTAACAAATGCAGAAGGGAAACGTATGGCTAACTGAGAAACAAATCTCTTCTGCCAAACATCTCAAGAATTCCAAACCTTTTCCTCACTTTAGAGTGGAATAAAATTGAAGCTGATTATTATTTGTCTTTCCTTCCCCATTATATCATGTAAGCATCCCATACGGTATAAAACCAAAGCAGCTAGTTCTACTTTTCTTGTGGTGTAAGTTAGGGGGACTCAAAACTTCTTTTCAAGCACAGGGAAAACGAAGGCCATGCAAGACCACCACTTGTAGGTCTGTCTTGATTCTAATGCTGTCTCAGACCTTTCAACTAAAATTTATTCCCTCCCTTACTACCACTCAAAATTTGGTACAGTGTAGTTTTTCCTCTGACTGTTCCTAATAGAACCTAAAATTAACACAGCTATTTCACTCCTTGATTTGTCAACAAGTATGATTGAGAACAAATGTGTGTTTAAGTTGGGGTTTTGCTATTTTTTTTTTCCTTTCTTCTTGTTTTTTTCTTAATTTTTTTTTTTTACTTGCTAGTGAACACACAGCAAAGACAAAAATAAATAGCTTTTTTGTGGATTATGTTTTCTGAGATATCTTCAGCAAGGGAATTATATAGTACTACTTATTAGATGGAATTTATAGAAAATGAAGTACACTAGTAGGGAACTTTGAAATTCCCTTAGATACAATTCAAAAAGAGAATGCTTTGAATCTATGTCACTGCAAGAGTCTCTAATTTTTGCCAGAATTCTCAGCTTATTAAAACAGTGTGTCTAGTGTGGTACATCAACACATTTTGTAGTGCTACTACTGTTAACAGTTTTAATAATAATTCTGACAATTTCTAACAAAAAGCTTTTTAAGTTATCACAATAGAGTTTATGATTATTTTTGTATAACAAGTGAGTTTATCTTTGTCTTCTAGTACCTCTACTTCACTTGTGTACATCTATCATAGCAGTACTGTGTGAGAGTACAAGCTTATTACCCTTGTAGATAAGGGAATGGAGGCAAAGTGACTATGTCTCCAAAAGGCAATTCAGAGTAACTATGACAGAAGTAAGCTTTTCTCCAAAAAACATTCAGGAGATCAAAGCATCATGTTAGGTTCCTTTTTTAAGCCAAAAAGCAAACGAAAAAAAAAACCACGCCACATACCACACCTCCAAAAAAAATACATCTCATTACTCTTCTATGAGCAAATTCCTCAGCATCACACACAACTCTCAACCAAGGTCGTCTTTATTTCAGGTTAGTATGCCCAATGTTTTTGCTACATTTTCCTGTCTTTAGAATTCAAAGCAGTTTCTTCTTTATTCAGAGTGGTTTTAAAGTATTTTTTCCAAAGTCCCAATCATTGTTAAATGATCTTCCCTTACATCTAGCACAAGTGTCAGTGAGCAGGCAATCCTCAACAGAGCAAGTCTACCAACATTCACTAGAAACAAAACACGTAGTTTCATTACCCCTAAACACTGATGTTTATTCTTACAGCTCACATGAAGCTTCGCAGGTTAACACCCACCCTCATGTTTATAAAGGACAGGTTTGCCAATGCCGCAGTCACACACTTCTTGTTCATTTCTATGTAGTAAGAAACAACCATATCATGACATGAGACAATGAGAGTTAAAACAAGCAAAATTCAGTATCAGTTATTTTCATTAAAAGAGCATTTGTATCACAAAATCAAAACTCCCGCACAGTTCCAAGTAACCTGACTGCATTGCTGTTTATATTGCATCTCCCATATCACTAATGTTAGTACTACATTTTTACTGAGATGAGACTGTGCCAAAACTCGAGGTTGCATGAGACGTGGACTGCACTGCTTACCATAGCTGGGAATTGCTCAGAGCAGCTACGACAATGCAATACCGCTGTGGGGACTGGGGACTGAGCAAGACTCGCAAGAGGGAATCCAGCAGGGGAAATCTTGCACAAGTCTTAGCATCGTTCTAAAGAAAATTTCAGGAGTAAAAGGTTGTTGGTCTAAACCAACCTGCTTTTTCTTACGAAAAGAAAAAGCTGGGTGACATTCAGCCCTCTGCAGACAGTAACTGCAACACCGAACCTGTTCTGACACCTCCCGTAACCTCACTTGAGTGATGCTTTCCTCTAGGGGAATAGAAAACTTTACTCTCTAGATTAGCATGTTCCAATCCTAAAGCTCTGAGGTACAATAACATCGGCTCAGTTATAGCAAAGGGTCATTCATATCAAGTTAAGGCTGCCCTCAACATAAAAGAAAAAGATATAGTTTGTATCTGTTAAGTGAACAACCGAAGTATTCACGTCTCCTACACAGCTCACGGGAAACTTTTGTGATTATTAGCCTTAAACAAAGAAGTCAACGAAGCACAGACTCTCCTGATACAAAAGGATGTTTTAAAATCTGATTTCGGATATTTTAAAATCTCCTATTTCTACAAACACCACCTATGTCTCCTGAAACTGTAAAATTACAGAAGGAAAAGTTTCCATTTTACCTTACTTGTGCAATTGCCAGCGTTTTTGGACAATCAGTTTCACGTTCTGAAAAAGTTTTCTCTGTTTTAGCCCTTCACAAAGTAACAGGAATGAAAAATCACTTGAAGAAATTACGATCTTAAGAAAGGCAGTCTCTAAGTACAGCCAAATTAAACTTTAAACTCAAGTAAAGTTCCAATGTATTTACACACAGATACCTTTACACACTTATACAAGCAAAGTAACTCTCTTAACAGCGCAAGAACTAACACAGAAATTGTTTAATTATAATCAAGTTTCCATGCAAAAGAGATCAACTATGCTGAATTTCAAAGCCAGCACTGGAAAGAGCAAGCATAAGGCAAAAGTGCAAAGAATCAAATTTTTGCATAAAGAAATTCTCTAAAAGCAACTTGACACCAAAACCAAACCGGTCTCAAAGGCTACACCACACTGGTAACAAGCCCGAACTCTGACCTTTTAGTACCATTTACCTCTGATGGTCTGGATTTTTTATTTCTGCAGAGTTTACGTAAATGCCTTTATAAACCATTTCCCATGTCCATGCTTTAAGGAAAAAAAAAATATTTTTGCAATACTTATTTGTGTATGTAACTGCAATCAAAACAGAAGAGGACAGCAAACCCAAGCAGCACTGCCACTTTACCCATGCCAATTCAGCAGAAGAGGTCTAGAAAAAAATACAGCAGAGCATACTACTCTGTGTTAACACTGTAACCACCTCTGTTTGCAACCACCTGTATAAACAGTGTACTCAAACAGGTTAAAGCAACACTTCTACTGGTTTTAATTGTTACTCCGCACTCCTCCCCTCCCACCTGGGCAGGGACAGGAGAGGAGCCACCAGGTGCTGCCAGCACGGGGAGACCCGCACATGGCAGCTGAGCGTCTCTGGACAAGAACTGCTTTGCTGATAGGAAGACGACTCACCCCACGAGAAACAACCCCCCACATATAATCAATTAAAAAAGCCAAACAAAAACTGGTCTTCTACCTGGAGTTTGTAAGATTATATTCTATTTTCCACCTAGACTAGAAGGTAATGTTGAAAACTGAACAAAAATCACACATGTAAATAGTTCCTAACAGTAACACAAAGGTTTTTCTGAAAGCAGATTAGGAAGAGGTATGGTTCAGAGTTCAACATGTATCAGGCAATAGCTGCCTTTAAAGTATCACCCTGATTTCTATAATTATATTTAATATGATACGAAATCTTTTCATTTCTTTTCCAGTTATTAAAAGTTTTGCACTACCAGAAGTGAAGATGATATAAGAAAAATATTTGGAAATAAACATTAAATATTACCAGGCAACAACAACAAAAATACCCTCACTTCCTTCCAAGCACAGATATAGTCATCATCACATTAAACTCATTAGTGAAATTCTTCAGCCAGCGTCAGGGAGTATTGTTTCAGGCAACAGGTTCCACCTACCTGTTCTTCTTGCCGGCCTGACTTTAGAAGACGCTGTCAACTAAAAGACATCAAAAATACATATTTTATTTCTAGCCATCTAGGGGTCTATTTACAGAAAAGTTGGAGTCAATTTATTGAAAGAAGTGCAAGTTTCTGTGCTGCTACTTCTGAAATAATTTTGCGCTGGATTAAGCCAATCTACATAAAACTATACTACAAGTTAACTGATGAAATGCTTTATTAAACAAATCCCATACATTTAACAAAATAGGGGGGAAAAAAAAAATCTTCTTTCAGTACAGAGGAGCTGTAGAAATGAATCTGAAAACACGATACACATTTCCCTTACCTAAATATTGTATTTCCCATTACGCCCATTCACTTACAACTGCGTAGTAAGAGAACAATACTTTCCTTAACTGTGTCACAGCAAGCTATTTTTAGTTACAAAAGCTTAAGTGAATACAGAATGCAACTATGGTTTTTAGGCACACAGTTAGGACTGACTCCTGAACTAATCCTAAGTTAGCCCTAAACAGATGGGTAGATACAAAAAAACTTTCTTCTCAGCTTCTTATCTCATGTGCCTTACAAAATCTGCTTCTGTGCCAGGCAGTTGAGTCTTACAAGACTACTTTCTAAGCAATTTTTTTTAGGTTGGCAGAGTAGTTTTTCCACGTGAGTTTCCTCTTATGCAGATTACTTCCCAACAAACACAAGAGGCTGAGTCTTTGCTCCTTGTGGAGTTATTTATATTAAATTGAGCACAAAGTAGATACAGAGCATCTATAACCTGATTCATTGCCTACTTAGCTCCCGTTTGTGCAAACCTAAGCCTGAACGTACGCGGTGTAAAAGAAAAAACTTGAACAACCGCTCAGTTTAACAAATAGGTTGTTGAAAACAAACACCACCAAAATGAAAAAGTCTTTCCCATTTAAAATATCAATATTAAAAACCCAAACATTTCAGGTAAAACACAAAAAAATATGTATTTTTTTAAACAATCTGCTTAGTAAATGTTGTTTCTGGAAGCGAAGAACGTTCCCCGCAGGCCACAATATACCATGACCCTGGGCCTCCAGGGAACCCCATCTTTAGTACCAGGAGAGTTCATTTAACCAGGAAGGTACCATTTAGAACCAGGAAGGTTCACTGATGTTTTGGACAAACATTCTGGATCCAAATTAGCGCCTTCTCCGATGCCACACAAATTAACTGGAAAAAAATTCCAAACAGCTCTTGTTGAGAAGTCTCAAAGTCACACTGGATGCAGTGAAGAAACTTTCACTTTAGTGTATTCAACATCTACATGTATTTGGACTCAACCGGTAAGAAGAATGACCTTTTACGGAGCTTAAAATTGGAAATTAATTATACCTGAATAAGCACATTATAATTTCCCCTGATAAAAGGGAAGTTATACTGCTGTAATTTAAGTCAAGCTATGACAACGGCACAATTATCGTGTCCTGGCCCTGACCTGACATTTCTAAATGGTAACAGAAAAGTAAAAGATACAGTTCATACCGACAGTATATAATAAATGAGAATGTTAGGCCAAAAGTTATATGAGAAATAATTTGCTGATACTTAGCACATCAGTTAGAATATATAGCACTCTCCTATAATTGTCAATTACTTTCATAACATATGGTCCTTTAAATATTAATAATATTGTTTAAATGAGAAACTTACACCCGGCTGAAGAAAATAATCTCAAGAGAGCGTGTATATTGCTGTAAGTTATAACACTGCAAATTACTTAGTATAGCTTGGGCACAATTACTGATCCAACCTGCTGCTACCAGGCTGCAACAGAAACGTATCAAAAGCATTGAGAAGCTGGAGTTACCTTGGCTTTATTTGAATCTGATTGACCTCCATGGCGTCCCAGCTAATGCAGAGGTATTAACCAGGCAGCACAACTAATTTGCAAGATTTGCATTCTATTCATGGACAATAAAATGAAAAAAGGAAAACAAGAAACTTCAAAGGAAACAGAGAACTTTTTAGATTATTCAAGTATTAGTCTTTTTAAAGAAACAGAAAAACGTTCTGAATGTGACTCAACTTTAAAACTTGTTATGAATCTCAGTTCTTGGAGTTCCTGAAGTGCCAGTGGCAGAATCTGGCAAGAGACCTGAAGAGGAATCACTGTGAATCTTTCTCTTACACTTTTTCCCTAATCCTCCACAAGTGCCATTTCTGACACATGATACTGGACTACACAAACCATTGGTCTAACCTAGTGTGGCATGGATTCTTAGAAATTCTCTTCCTAGAAATTTCAGCAGACCAAGATGCCACTATGTTACAGAGAATATGTGCTTAGTACCACAAATTTGATTAAAAAAATTTAAAAGAATTTGGCTACTCATCAATATCTGTAAAATTCTAAAATATATTATTTATCAGATATATAAAACAGATTACACGAAACATTTCTTCATTTAAATAAGAGAAGCTGCTTCACAGCCAAGGGGTCAAACACAAGGTGGGGTGGAAAGGGAGAGGAAAAGAGAGGGAGAGAACAAGAGACGAAACAGAGCATGTCTCCTCTCCCCCTTCCCCTTAAAAATAATAATTAAAAAAAAAAAAAAACGACCTGCCTCAACAAAGAGCCAAAACACTTGCGTTTGGCTTACTTTTATATGCCTGACCAGAGAGGTCCAATAGCAATTTACTGAATGTCGCCCACCTTGTCAAGGGTACTGCTGTAACTCGGCTGCTGCAGCAGTGCAACACAGCTCACCAGTACAGGTCTTTTGCTCGGCACAGCTCACCAGTACAGGTCTTTTGCTCGGCACAGCTCACCAGTACAGGTCTTTTGCTCGGCACAGCTCACCAGTACAGGTCTTTTGCTCGGCACAGCTCACCAGCACAGCTCTTTTGCTCGGCACAGCTCACCAGTACAGCTCTTTTGCTCAGTCAGCTGCAGCTACAGTTCTCAGCTCTGTTTGTCAACTTTCTGAAAAAGCAGTTCTCAAACTTTTTTGTTCCTCCCTTTTTCTGTATAAGAATGGGCCGGATTGTACCTGGGGAAAGGTACGCTGTTAGAAAGTTGCTGAAAGGCAGGGGGGGAGACACAGCTTAGGAGAGCTGGGCTGCCCTGGGAAAGCCGTGTGCCGGAGGGAAGGCTGGGTGAGCAGGAGCCACCCTGCCAGCAACCGCTCAGCCTGTCGTGGGTCCCGCAGAGAGGCACGAGGACGGGCGCTGTGGCTCCTGCTGCGCTCCTGGCCCTGGCAGACTGTGCTCCTTCCAGATGCGTTCCCAGCTACTGGGAGGAGAAAGGGAAGAATGCACCCCACTTTAGTAACCACTAACAGCAAGACAGACAAGGCTTTCCTCCGAAATGTTTAACATACAGAATTACAAAATCTCTTTCTCCACAAAAAGCTTAACAGAAAGAGAAATCAAGTTTATTCCCACAAGCTACAAGAGCGTATTTTCAACACATGAAAACAATATGCAGAAATGCCCTATGAATCTACTACCTGGAAACCAGATAACATCACAGATCTACCTACAGCATAATGATATTCACTGGCATCTCCTCACAGACTTTCATGCAGGAATTAAGCAAGACTTTTCAGGAGTTTAGACCTCCTATAGAACACAACATAACCAACCGCATATGCTGCATGTTCCAAATACATTTACTTAAACAAGTCATGTATTTTAGTAGGTTATTAATAGTTGGTGTTGGCAGAGAAAAGCTACATTTCTCTAAAAACGTAAATCACATAAACCTAGTCATAAACATTTTTATGAGTAGGTTTTTTATAAAGCACTGTACTGACATTAGCTAGTCAATCCTCAACCTTTCCTAAGGGGCAGATTAAATATTAAAGTACATCCAAGGTGTGGCATCGTATCAGTTTACCCTTAGTGGCAGTTACACTTGCACAATTAGAGAAAATTGTCTTATCAGCTTCATCATTCGAAACCAGAATCCTATGACAATGCTGAATTTTACCAAGTGATTCTGAGGGAAGAAATCCCACTGGACAACTTACAGTCTGAGTTGTGTAACTACATATTAAGTCACTACAGGGAAAAAAATTAAAATAACCATTTTCACACTACATGATAATTATACAATCCGCAAGCTACAAAGGCAGTAAAAGTGTTCTGTCTCGAGCACCGTGCCTCAGAGAATACTTCAAATATTTGTCTGACCTAACTATGCATTTATCATTTCTGCATTAGCAATCGATGAAAAACGAGAGGGGAGAGAATAAGTAACTGGGCAATAATTTCACCTTGGGCAATCAACATTCATATCCAGCGTTAATATTCAGGAAATGCCCCAAGTCTCAATCATTAATGATTAAGTATCACCACACCCTGGAATATTTTACTACGTATCTGTATTGACATCATGAGATCCAAACTTCAAACATAATTGCCTGCCATTTTAAAGATCTTCTCAGAATTAAGGGACGCTGGCTACAAGCATATATAAACTCCACCTCTGTGCCAAGGCAACACAACTGAATTAAAAAAGCTGTAGTCTCAACTTCCAACTCCTCAACAGTTTGAGGACATACCAGGACATTTTTAAATATAAACAATCACCTTCAGGAAGACTGAATTTAGATAATTTGAACCTTAGACTAAGAGGGACTCCTTGTATTTAATGAGAAGCAATCCTTTATCATTTCACCTCCCTTACTATCATACATCCGCTACACAACTTTCCAAAATATTTACAGCCGCACTCCTGAGCTTAGACAACCCAGCTTTTAGTGAACATTAAGCACATGCAAATTGCTCTAGGAATCAAAACCACCCCTGGACACCCAGCATCGCGCAGGAGTCCCATGTTACATTCAGTGACAACTGCTTCAGCAGGCGCCCGCACACGCAATGAATCCAGAAGGCAGGCAGCTGGCGGGTACCTGCAGGCCCTTCATGGCCGCCCCTGCACCAGCTCAGACAATGCCCCTGTAGACGAGAGGTGGGCCTGGACCACTCTGACACCTCTGACTGCACTCACGCCCAACTAACCCCTACAACACATAAACAGCTGTTGAGTCCTCAAACAGGCTGTGGTGAGGTCCTGAAACAGGCTGTTTCCGAATGGGGGTTCAACCCGTTCTCCCAGCAGTGACGGTAGTGATGATGGAAGACGATGCACTGCATCTGCCAAGCCCCTTCACGTGCACCAACTGCAAGGGGTCCTGCAACTTGCCTTCTACCAAATCTTAATTCATTAGATTTCCCCAACAGAATTAACAGAGAATTCAGAAGTCCAGCGACATTCAGATACAATTCTATTGTAATCACTTTTATAATACCTTCAAATGAAGCTTCTTAAAAAATCTAACCCAAGAAGTAGAGATTTCAGTGCTTAAATGTTTACCACCTTTTGCAGTATTATTATTTTTAAAGATACTGAAGAAAAATCTGAAATAAGTAATGTATTTACTTTTATCTTGCAAAAAGGACATTTATTTTTGTGACAAAGATGTTCTCCACAAAGTAACTGGGTGTCCTTTTCTGTTGAAACAAAAGCTAGACAAAAAAAGAAAGGCAACAAGCAAACTGTGAATACTATCAAATTAGATAACACATTTGCTTGAAAACCTAAAGTTTAAGGCACTGCAGTCATATTGAGTACCATTCCCTATACAACTACTATACAAAGGGTTAACATACAATATGTAGCAGTTAATTGTCATAGATAACAATAGTTAGAGTTCAATAAATTGGTAGAAGGATTATAGTGCAGTTTTATTACTACCTCCAACACTTTTACTGATGTGCTTATTACTTTTTTTATAGCATACTGCTCTTGAGCAACCAGTTCATAATATCTACCCTTTTAAAACTAGGTACACAGAGAATACATATATATAAAAAAGGGCAGCTGAGTTTACATGGCAATACTGGTGCAACAGCTAACACATCACATTATATATAGTAATTACACACATCTTGCACGGACAAACCTACTTATAAGCCCAGAGGCAAAAGACAGCTGCCAAAATCCACACATTTTATGCATTACA
Organism: Calonectris borealis; assembly: GCF_964195595.1. Taxonomy (NCBI): domain Eukaryota; kingdom Metazoa; phylum Chordata; class Aves; order Procellariiformes; family Procellariidae; genus Calonectris; species Calonectris borealis. The sequence continues at coordinate 12,628,784 of NC_134328.1, read as the reverse complement.
AAAAAGCATGAACGAAGACTGGTCTTTTTCTCTTAGAAGATGAGGATAAAAATACCACCACTACAAACAGATTTTGTATACACATCACACACACAGACACATGCAGAGACTACTTTTCTATCTCTAAATTACCTCTATTTGCTGCAGTGTGTCAAAAGAAATTTTCATCCAACACAAATAAACCTTAGATGTTGAACATGGTAAAAATGCTACATGACACTGGGATGTTTTTTCATTATGTTTTAACTTTTCCAAGTGTAGTTCTTTTGTATGCCTTCATTAATTCAATTTATCCTTAAACCTAGAATTATCTAGTATTGCTTTTAGTCCTCACATTAAAAGCAACAAGCAACCTAGCACCAGCTGACTCAAATTCACTGCGACTGCAGTTGGTGAATAATGTACCACCCCTCTCACACATACGGCAAAAACCAACTCTTCTCAGGCATGCACTCCTTTGGGTCTGTGATGCAGACAATGAACAGACAGACTGTATTTCAAAATGTGTATGTTCTCTTAATACAGCTTAAAGTATCATACTACCTTTAAAACATCTTACACTCCTGCGGAAGCAGGATATCAGGAAGTCGCTTTGCAGCGATAAGCTGTGAATTTGCACACTGAGTGTTCATTTTTTGTGTTTATCTGCATCACACAGAAAATGCCTCTTACATTACACTGTTTCTTCTTGTTCATTTTATCCTGAGCAATGGCAAAATGGAAGCCTCTTGACAAAAACACCTGTGGACATCCAATGTGTAAACACAGACTTAGCACAAAACACCATATAAAAGCCTCACTATGTCTGAAGCATGTCCGTCACGTGTATGTGTCTTCCACGGACACTGAATGTGTAATTCAGAATACATTCTAGTTTGTGTATAAATTGAACCAGGGGCTTGACATATGCCCATTTCTGACACATTTGCAGTACATCCCTTTTTTACTACTTTCACCCAGAAGTGGAATAAGCGCGTTTCTAAGACCACCACCTTCAGAAAAAAAAAGAGCGAGAAGGAAAGCATTAAATTGTGACTGGACCAACAGTTCTCCAAACCAAAACTTGTGGGATAGCTTAATTCACCGATAGCTTAAAGGCACACAACTAAGTAATTCCAGACAGACTGTGACTGAGGGAAAGTGAGTGTTCACAGTGTCAGAACCTGCTTTAAAAAAAATGCATTAGAATTACTTACTGCTTTTTAGGAGTTAGTTTAGAATTTAACATTACTTTTCATATAGGCAGTCATTGGCAATGGCATCCTAAATTAAAATGAACTCAAGGCAATCTTAATTCAGATACTTTCTAACTTATTTGTGTCCTCAATAATGTTGCTTTAGTCAGTCTACGTGTAATATATAGTTTTCTTTTTAAACTGAAATGAAGCTATCATAGAAACTTAACAATCTAAAACCAGAATCATTTTCCCAAATAGGATTTCATTTTCACTACAATACCCTTTGCTATGGTAGTTTGTTTGCTGCTCCCATCACATTTCGCACAGGAGACAGAATATAAACATAAGCTCTATTTATTGCTTCATAAGCATTACAACATTATCAAGTAATGAAGGACCTACACAAAATCTGTCATACTTCTAGTTTGGAGGGCCTTCCAGGTGATAAATATTTTAACAAAACACATTGCAGGTGCATCAGCATGAAATGAATAGTGATGGCTACATATCAGCAAACACACAAACAAAAATCTTCCAAGACCTTCCAGTTAATCTGCAGTCCAACTAGAAACACAGGAAGTCAATGCAGGTCAGAGAAAGAAATACATACGCTAAACTAACTCCCGCCCTCTTGGGACTAAATCCTGCCCTCTGCTCTATGAAGCATAAACATAATTGTGCTTCACTCGCTGAAAGGAAAAAATAGTCTTTATTTAATAGTCTTACAATTGCTTGATTAGTGCTTGGAAAATAAAAAGCACTACTTAAGTGCTAAATATTATTAGCTTTTTCAGAACATCAGCTCCAAACTCGCCACTCCCCATTTCCTTCTCTCGTAACTCTTTTCATTCATGTCATCAGAAGGCATCTTATTTTCAGCAACAACTACTCACTTCTTTCTTCTTTTTTTTTTAAATGCTGCTGGATGTGCAGAACTACTGTTGAGGTTGCTTGGCAACTAGTGAGACGTATCAGAAAGAGAGATAAGGTCCAGAATGAATGGAATTGAAGAGAACTATATTTGGTTTCATTAAGAGATACTAATGCACTCAAGCTATACCCATTTGAATTATCCACACTAAGGTGAAATTTTTCTATTTCTTTCAAAATACAGACATCCATAATCACAGAGTCCCACTAAATCCATTAAGCCACCTCCTCAGGCACATACGTGTCTGCCTGTACAGAAGAGACTTCAGAATCAGGGCTTGTACCTGGGTTAGCAGTTTGGTGCAGCAAGGAACAACCAGGCAACACAGACATTTCATAAGTATTTTGAAGAATTTTAGGCCAGAGAGGACAGTTGAATACTTCAGTCTGCTTTTAGTGTACCATAAGCCACTGTGCTTCTCCATATACTTTAGTATCAAGTTGAAATTTCAAATGAAACAATTTTTCCTGAAGGTCATGATTCGAAATGAGGTGAGATTGAGCACCCAAGACTCCTGCAATGGCAGAGAACTGATTACAGAAAGTCTGCCCTAATAACTCAAGGGGGTCAAAAAAGCCTTATACAGCAGAACATGGAAACACGCCTAACAGTTCCTAGTGAAAGAGTTTCTTTCTTATCTCAAGCTCTTCAGCTAACTTTATCTGGATCATGTGAGTAAGAATCAACCAGTCTGGCACAAAAAAGGATCTTCTAACATCACCTCAGACCCTGCCCAATCTTTGATGCTTCAGAAGGAAGTGAAAACAGTGACAAAACACAACTAGCGAACTATCTAAAGGGAAAAAACAAAACCAAAAGTCAACCCCCACGCTTCCCCACTTCTCTAATGCCTGCAGGCAAACACAGGACTCCAGGGCTTCAAGGCTTCAAATACCAACACAGAATTGCGTATATCACAATGATGTTCAGGGTAATAAAAGCAAAAATAAAAGCCCATAGCTGCAAAGGAAGTGGGTAATTTGCAGCACATGAAACAAGCTTCGTGCTTCCCAAGGCCAGAGCGGCCACCACCAGCACGCACACTTGCATCAGAAAAGCTCCAGAAGCTGGATTGAAATACAGTTTAAAAATAAACCTGTCCTTCCCTGAGAGCTCAAATCCCCAACAGTTTATTTCAATTAAAGTGTCTCTAATGTTAAGGAACTGAATCTCACACCTGCCTTCATTTTTACGTATCTTTCTTGCATAGCACTACCTCTACATGGCAATGAAATCGCGTTTGGACACCCTACTTCAGAACCTTGTACAACTCCTGTGACCTTTCTTTTAAATTCTTCCCAGTAATTCTACATCCTTCATTAAGTGAAGACACCAGCATGTGTTATACTATTTTAATAACACTTTTATCAGTGTTGGAAGTCCACTTTATTACTTATGTTTCACTCTCCCTTGTTTTAGGCATCCTAGCCTGCATTTGTCTTTTTGCCACAAAAAAAGCATACTAAGGTAATTAACTAATTGACTGTCAAGTCCTGTTCCAATTTTACAGATACAATCTACATTCTGACTCCCCTGAGACTGTCTCACATTCAGCTGTATTAAAACAAATTTCTGAAGTACAACTTTTAAACACGTTATTCAGATCCCTAAAAGAGTAACCTGACCTTCCCAGTTAACTACGTGGCCAGTTTGCAGAGAGGGGTTTCAGACTGAATCAGTCAGCAATCTAAGGAATGATTTTATATATGTAACCACTAGTTCCCCGGAGGCTTTCCCAGCAGCGGTCCCACTCATTGCCTATATTAACCACTGCACAGAGAGATCTATCAGTAAGCCAACTTTTACATTCACACAATGCACAGATTCATTCAACACGATCTTCCTATACACCCTTGTTGCAAGAAACCATAGTAAGTAGTAACAATAAATTAAAATGCCCAAATTTGATGCCAAGCATCTGGGCAATCTCTTACTTTAAGCAATGGAAATTGTTCCCTTTTTTCTAAGAATTACAAAGAAATTAACATATTTTTTTTGGTAAGGAATAAAAATCTATGTATCATTTTACCTTCTGCATTCAGTAATAAATCTGTGCCCGAACAATACTATTAAAAATAAAATTAAGTAAAAAAAATTATCAGAATGGAATTGATTAATTTTAACTAACAAAACAGAGGTCTCAGCTGATTCCAGTTAATCCCATAGAGAAGTAAATTTTTAAAATTTATTCTGGGACTGAATCGGATTAACTTTCCATTTCTGTCTAAGGGTGATATATCTAGTAGGCCTGCCTTTTTTTTTTTTTTTTAAATAATGTGTGCATATTAAATATTACTTATGGACATCATCTAAGACTATCACTTCTATGTACTTTCCCTTCTCCTTCCCTCCCTCTTTTGGACAACTCTTTTTATGTTTCCAAAGTATGAATAAAATTGTGAGGAAAAAAGCCAGACAGTATGTTGCCTACATTATTTCAAAGTGTTTTTTCTGACTTCCTACGATTGTGCAAAATAAGCAGAAATGCTTTACTAAACTCAGTCTTTTTTACTTTTTTCTAGCCCCTTATTTGCCAGTAGTGTCAAAAAGATATTGAGGTAACAGAACGCTGTGAAGTTCTTCAGTGATAAACATAAGGAAAGTAAACATACGATTGCATAAGATGCAATTACATAAAATGAAGACTGTCCAATTAAGTGAAGGCAAAACACAGAGCAGGTATGAAGCATCCCAAGTTCCCAGTAGCTTGGTGAAATTAGAGTCCAGTGACGCAGTTCCCTCCCAATTTCAATTCAAAAAACTAAAAGGCAAAATAGTTACATTTGCAATTTTTAAGTCTCTTATGTGTAAGTTATGGAACGTATTTTTATCTACAATGTTCAGCATAAGCAGAATGTGTTCCTATGAGTAACTATTTTGAAACAACATTAATCATTTTTACATACCAAAAGTAAAAGGTTGCATCTAATTTACAGGCATCTATTTTTGTATGCTTCAAAACCCAGTACTGAAAATTCATTAACTTCCTACACTATAGAAATTTAACAACAAAAAACCCCAAACAACCCCATAAAGCAAATCTTCCAGAAAGTTGTATAACATGCTTGCTGCAAAATACATTGAGACAAAGTATCAGAAAACTTAAAATTCTTACTGACACTGACCTCTGCAACTGTTTTGTCAAATATTTGGAAGTGTAGAAAATACAGGCCAGGACAGAACTAGAGCTGCTCTTTCTGAACTGCATATGGACTTGGGGCTTGTGTAGTAGATTGGGTCAGAGTATTATTAGCTTTCCCGAGAACCCTGAGTACAACTGAGCCTTTCTCCTTTCAGTTTTCTCACTCCTTTAAAGAAAAAATAAATTTCCTCAGTTTGCATTGTGCTTATAGTTTTTTCCATGAATAATGCAGTGCTGTGATTATATTCCCATTTCAGAAGACAAAAAAAATTAAATAAAAGGTACTTAATAAAATCTTTTCAGCAAATGGCTACGTCCTTATTATTATCTTCTGCTTATTTAAAAAAAAAGTTATTACAACTTTAAGTTTTCATCTTTATCTTAAATGGTCTTAAACTGTTAAAAGCAACACAAAATATGTGAAGCTATGCCCATCACTGTTATGCAATTAAGTTAAAATTAATGAAACCAGTTGGTTTAATTTTTCCACAGTAATGCCACGTTAAATCAAATTTAGCTAGCATATTTATTTTTAAGTTATTTAAATTATCAGGGTTAAAACAGGTATTACACACAGTTTTCTGAACTTACTGTGCTAAGTGTCCCATTACACATTTTTATCTATTAAAAAAAAGAAAAAAAAAGCAAGATATGCGCAAGACATCCTTCTTCATTACAAACTTAAGGAAGAAACTTACTTCACTGATACCCATTTCCTTGCAACATTTTCTAATTAATATGAACATTTATATTATATAGATAATTGTATTGGCAAAACAGAATAAAAATGTCTTAACTTGAAGGAAACAAAAGTGTATCTATGCACGTAGACCTACAGACAGGAAGAGAGTATTTAAATCACAATGTTTAAGAAGGCAATAGTAAATCCTCCAGCTAGCTGTGAAGTTGCCATTCAAGGCTAAATGTAACGTCTCCTGGGACTACACTAAACCTCAGAAGGAAATACAGCATACCTCTGCCTGCTCCATTAGTTCACCCACCACTCTTGGGAGGCTACAAGGGTGCAGCTGGGAGAGATGATTATTTTCTGGTGCCTTAACTAAAAAGACAAGTGAACACAATGGCTTATTAAATAGCCCTTTGGAGAATACAGTCAGCAACAGGTAGCTAATAGAGAAGGTCACAAGCTTTCTCATGCATGTTTGTAATAGCAAACACCTTAAAACAGAACATCTCATCAAGGCATTCCACTACTACATTCCTCAAAAAGCGGGTAATTTTGCCCCTTAGCTGTCAAAAACATACCTCAGTGTATTGCTGTTTCTAAGTAAGCAAGCAAGCTCAGCTGTAAACAAATAATTCTAATTAACTGCATGTTTACATTAGAGTACAGTTGTGGAAATAACTATTAAAAGCTGGTGCAGTTACACTTGCCCTGTATCCTAAATACTCTTGCATTTACTAGGAACTCAAGATTCAACTGTCAAAGTAAAATGGAGGGCATATTATATCTGACATCAGGATTCAAGTTACATGTTAAAAAAAAAACCCTCATCAGTGGAAATTCCTTCATTTCAACCTGAGCGCTTTGACTGACCAAGATTAAGCTGAACAATTTCTGTATCTCAGATCTTCATCAGAGCTGGGACTTGGGCAATCCTAATATACAAACGCATGATATATCTAAAAATAAAGATAGAGATAAATTTGCCTGCTGGATTATACTTCAAAGCATCAGCTACGCCTGCCTTGATCTAGGAGACGCTCAGGAAGGATGCTTACAAAACTGGAACAAGAGTAGTGTTTTTCATTTTTAAAAAATCCCTCAGAACCCCACAAACCTGTTCCCCCAGCCCAAGAGAAGAGAAACAACAGGACACATCTTTGCTCTTACTGAACCTATCCCACAGAGACCATTACAACGCAGGTAGCCCAGCAACCTAAGAAACAGGAACAAGAAATAACACTCATATCTAGATTGCTAGAAGGAGCTGAGAAAGGGACAGCATTTATTAATAATGAATTATATCTTATGGGACAAACACACTAGGTTTTAACATAATGAAATTGAAAAAAATTCCCCAGCTGGAATGACTGGCAACAGATAAAACGTAGCTATGTAATCAAGTAAGGGGAATCTTCAGGGACTGCAATAATGTGAAGGTATAGTTTTAATACCAAAAAGGTAACCTTCCATGAGCTTATGATGATAAAAAGTATTCTGATCATATATAAAGTAATTCAAGCATCCATCTGGATAAATCAGTAAACCATTTTTTACTGGGGAAATCAGAGTACTGGTCAGTTTGCCCATCCAAAATATACAGGACAAGAAGAAATCCAGTGAGATACTACAGAAGAAAATTCTTCACATAATACTGATTCCATAACACTGGCTAGAGAAAAGGTAATCACGCTGCAGGTCTAATTCTTGAGAAGAGTTGGGGAAAACCTGATACACTGAATTTTTTTCAGAAAGGACACTGAAGTGTGGAATATAGATATATATTTAATAGTCTCCATACAGAGCTATATTTTTGAAGTTATCTAAAGCTTTTTTTGGGGGTATTTAATGTAGTTTGTGATTTATTAAATAACAAGTTAAATAGAATATGATAGATTGGCTTATACTAGTAGATGTTTGCTTAAGATAAGAAAATGGAGAAAAACACACCACTTCTACTTTAACTCATGAATGTGCAGATTAAAAATACTTCAAAAAATATTCAGAGTGAATTGAGGAAAAGTAGGACTTTTTTTAGCTGTTTTCTCTCAGTCTCACTCTCTCTCAGATACTGTTGTCCAACTTCAACCAAACTTGAAGGAGGGTTGCTGTTGCAGAGATTAATTTCCAGAAATGAAGATCAGAGGTTGAGTAGAAGAGAGACCAGAATTAGTGCTCCAATGAGGAAAAGCAGGAAGAGTTCATGTAGATCTCCACCAGCCACAGCACATGCTGACTTTGTCCAGGTAGCAGGAAAAGCAGAAAAAAATAAAGATAAAGGACAGGAAGATTCAAGAGTACTTAGGGGTCAATTTGCAGGGAACATCAGGGCTATGGACTAGAACGAGGACTGCATCGGTTGGAGGAAACAGGAGATAATTGGAAAGCTATGGGTCCCGTGGGGAGGAACTGCAGATGCTGTAGGGGACTGGGAGGGACTACTGCAGAAAGAGTTGGGAGACACAGAACAAGTTACAGAAATCAGACTTCATTAGCTCAGCTACCCACAGAACAGTTTATTTTATGTTTTGAAAAGGTAAAAGGAAACTTGTAAATTTTGTAAAACAGGGTTTATTTTCATTTGTTTGTTTTTACCAAAACTAATGGATAAAATCCCACATCTACAATCAAAAGTCAAAATCCTCCCAGACCCATTCACAATGTTTTCCACATAGTTAAGTCTTAAGCTCTCTTCTGTCTCTCTCTTTTGCTTCTCAGATTACATCACTCATGCTTATTCCACTATTCATAGTTATTACCCTCCAAGCTCTCTACAACTCTAACTATAAAGCTTTCTACTAGGTTGATAGCTGCTTAGGCATACTGAAAAAGCTTTTGTGAAATTTAAACCTCAAAACAAATAAAACTACTGCCATATTTTTGGCCAGTCTCTTTACATGCCAAATCATGTCTGCAACATACGCAAATTTAGCTTAAGGGATGAGTTTACTATTGGTTTTGTTGTTGTTGTTGTTGTTTTAAATCAGAAAATTGAAATATTTAACTGAAGGCACAAATGTCAAGTTGCAAGGCCAGAAACAGTAATTCAGAGGACAGAGAGCTCTCAACGTGCAACAACATAAAACTGGTAGTTTAAATATTGCTTTGCTAGGAGAATTCAACATTTCCCACCAACCTGTAAATGCAGATAAGATGCATGCTCTGCTATGAGCAACACTTTGTTTCCCATGCAATTATAAAAATAACGACATTTTTATGTTCAATTCTCACTTTCCTTCTTTTACCTAAGTAAGAGTTTCTTGACAAAGCAAATACACAAAACAGGCAGTTGAAAATAAAGCATAATGTAAAAATGAAAGTCTATGCTTTCTTTCAATACTGTGTTGTCATCTCTCCACTTATGGTTAGCCTGAGCCTGCCACGAGCATCTAAAAACAGACAGAACTACCCAGCTTTTTAAACTTTTAGATTCCTTCATGCATCGCTTTTCTGTGATACTTTCAGGAACCTAAATAACATCATTTTGCACCCTGAAAAAGAAATTTCCCTTCACATGCACATGGAAATATTTTAATGGCTTGATTTCAGAATGCCTCTGAGCAAGGTAAAGGAGTTATTCCATTGCCTATTAGAATATTCAGCACCACAGTATGTTAATGCTCTTTGCCAAATAAGGCCCAGTGTAGGTATAACCTGTCAGAATTTTCTGAAAACTCATCTGACAATATTTAAAATCACACCTGAGTAGTAGATTTAAATGCAAAACATTTACACACGTTCCTAATGGAGAATGTCTCATATCTTAGGGCAAGATACCACAAGAAATTTGAAAAACCCAAAAACTGGGAACTTTTTTTTCCTTTTTTCTTTATAACATAACGAAATATTAATGCTGCTTAATTGAGTTTACTTTTTCACAGAATGGAATTTTCCCCTTTGTAGAAATAAAAGTATTTCCAAAGAAAAGATAATTTCAAGCACGTAAACATAACATTAAACATCCTAACAATTAAGGAATTTATTGTTTGCTTAGGTTGTTTAACATCACCAGATATTACCTCCCATTTCTTTCAAGTTGATGGAAGTTATATTTAACTTGCATAAACATTTTGCATAAACTTTTACAAGCTATATGCAGCATTCAGTTATTAATCATAGTATTTATGTGCTGTTGGTATATTCTTGTCTATTGACAAAACTCAATTATACAGCTGTGTCAGTTCTTAGGAAAAGACCTAAAATAGACTGAAATACATATCCTGCTCCCCTCTCCGCCCACACCTTCACTTTATGTTCTACGGCACAAATTTTGATCAAAACCCGTAGCTAGTTGTTCAGCTGGAATGGAACTTTTGATAGTCTTGAACAGACATGTACACACAAATTTTCCAGCACAGCAACACCTCGTCTGTGTCCTGGAACAGGAGCTGAGAAAAAAAAAAAAAAGCTCTCTGCCTCAAATCTGCAGAAGCCTTCCAATATACACTATGATGCAAAGACAGAAAGAAGAGGGGGGGGAGGGAAATCACACACACCAAGCCCCCCCCCTCCAATTTTCAATGTTATTCAAACACCAGGAAAAAATTATTTTTGTTGCCAGTAGAGTAAAATACAATAAAGTCAGTTTGTTTCTTGGCAAGGAACTGATGTGACCATTCTAAAAACATGGTATTGGTACACAAATCTAAAGGAACTATAAAAACAGAGCAATAACGTTTGTGTATACAAACTAATATTAGCCATTAGGAGGGAATTCATTATTTTAAAAGACATAGTTAAAAATATTATACTTTTTCCTCACTCATAACATTAACTTCCCTCCCGTAGAATCACACACATAAAAAGACCAAAGTTAAAAAAACAAAACACAGTATCAGATAGCAGAAGAGTAAAGTTACTGAGAGAGAAGTCATTTCAGTCACAAAAGAGATTGACACTGACCAATGTGACTAGGTAACATCATTTACTCGTTTATGTGAAATAATGGTGGTACTGCAGTTCAACTTTTGGTGGATGAAATGTATAAAGAAAAGATCAGAAAGCATCAATGACTACTTCCCCTTCCTCACAAACTACTAAATCTAGGTGAGAAAAGAGAAAAAGTTCCAAACCTATAAGAGGGCGACTTGGCTTTCTTAACTTCCCAGCTAAGAGAAAATAATTTTTAAAAGTACAAGAGAAATGCAAACATATTTGTCATCTAAGTCTTGAAAATAAAGCTATTCAGTTCTGCTTCTGCCATCATCATTAACAGATTTGGTAAGTATACAAACTCCTATTCAACATTTCAACATACCAGTTTAAGAAATAAAGTCATCATTATACAACGTCATTTGGCAAACTGAGGCTGAGAAGCGTTATCTGAAATTCTCTATAATCTCAAGACTTCCTGAATCATAAATACTATCCAAACTTACTAATCACAAAGGCACATTCCCCTTATTTGTCAATCTTTGTAGTGGATGTCGTAAGTCACATTTCAACAATTTATTTCTATCTAAATATTTCTGCTTGTCCTAGTTTTTCCCATGACGCTTCAAAATTGTCTATCACCCTTGCCAATTTCCCACTTGCTAAAATCATGCATGACAATGACCCTCTCCTTAGGGTCTGTCAGCCAAACCCACAGTGATCACAGAGGGGAAAGATGACTTTAAAATAAAAGTCAGTGAAAGGCCATCGTCTTAGAAGCAAAGAACCCCAGCCCCAAGATAACACAGAAAAGAGGTTTTTTTTTTTCCTCTTCAACCTGAATCATACATTTACATTAATTCTTCCAACTATATTCCTTACTCCTCCTGTCCTCCCTTTCCCATTTTTAATCCTTTCTGGTTCATAAAGATTGGCATCTCAACTTCTGCACAGTCAAGAAGAGAAGGTTTTAGCTCCACTTTATCAGTAGATGCTCACAAAATGCAGTATGCAACAGGAGAGACCTAGTCCTCTGGAACAGCCTCATGAAAAGACAGCTGAAGTGTTGAGGAGCGAGGGAAGGAAAGGAAGGGAAGTCACAGGCTTCCTGCTATTACAAGTCAAATTTAAACCCTTTCTACATAACAAGGGGCTCTGTTGTTGGCAGTAATGCAAAGAGTAGAGAATTTGGTTGATATGGAGTCTTCATTATGCTTAAAATGCAGCTCTTCCACGTTAAAGATGAGGCACACTGGAAGAATACTGTGGGGAAGCCACACTCCCATTACTTATGAAATTGCTGTAGGAAGACGTCAATTGATAGCACAGCCAACTGAAGCTCTTCTGCAAGAGCTGGAAGCGGGCTAAGCCCTTTCAAAAACTCCATCCAGAAAAACCTGTGCTGTAGACCATGCCTTGCTTCTCCAATATTCTACTCCGCTTACCAATGCCACAGCACAGTTACTTCCCACATAACACCTTCACAACAGGAACACACACACACAAAAAAAATTTGTCTCTAACTCAGCTACAGATTATAAAAATTGAAAAATTTTTAAACAGTCTTTACTGTAGTTAACTTGGCTAGAACCTTAACCACCTTCAAATTCACCTTAGCATTGTTAACTATTAAGCATATTAATTACCTGGAACACTTGATTCCATACAGTGCCTCAAATAATTAATTAGCTAAAGCAATCAAGGATTGGAATCCCAGAGGAAATTTTTCCTAGTTTTGTAGAACTACATAGATTTCGCCTTGTTAAATGCTACAACTCTACATGAGGCCAATTAACCTACATGCACATGACAACTGTCCCTTCACCTGTTTAGCAGCAGAATCCTAAAAACAAAGCGAAAAACCACCACACTCACTGAAGGAAGCTAGTAGATTTAGCACTGGATATCCTGTTTAGTCACCAGAAATTAAGAAGAGTATTTGAGTAACACTAAAGAAAAACTTTCAATTCCCTTATTCGTAGCACATTAGACACCTTTTGTAACAGGTATCCTCTTTCTGCTTCAAACATCAATTATCACAGGGCAACCAAATCAAAGGCAAACTAGTTTTAGACAGGGCTTTAAACTGCATTTCTTTCAAGCCACATGAATAAGCCCCATCAACAGAAGTAATTCAAAACTACAGTTATGTACATGGACACTAACACTAAAAAATGTCTCTTCATCTCCAGCATACTACAGTTTTCACAACCTCTCTGGTGTTATTCATCACATCAGCTGTGGTGTTGTATGCAAACAAGTTTATGTTCTAGAACGACCAATAAGAACATTAAGAGATATAATGCTTTACTTTTCCTACTCTTCCAAAAAACCTCCATGCTCTCTCTCTCATTAGGTGAATCCCACAACATTTTTCCACAAGGTAAGTAGGGCAGAAAGGGAATGAATCGGGCAAAAAGGATAGCAGGGAAAGCAGGACAATGTAGGGAACAGTTAGTTACTTCGAAGAAAATACAAGTTACTTCAGGACTAATGTCTAACTTGCAAGAACTTCAAAACACTGAAAAACAGCCTTCTCCCCCATGTAAAGTGTATGTTACGATCTACTGATTATTTTGGGCAACAAAAACCTAAAACTAGATGCATTATAACTTATTTCTTGTACATTTTATACATACCACTTTTTAATTTGATATTTTATGCACCTGAATGTTCCAATACATACACCCACAAAAGGACAAGCACAAAGGATTGACTGCAAGACAATATGCCATGGGATGGACAGCCTATGGTTCCTGAGCTGCATGCAGCTCCCCAGCAATTCAAGTGTGGCTCACACACTGGGGTATGCTATGTGACTGGCAGCAGGGCTGTGCTGGCATGGGGCTGCTAGGTAGTCCAAATCCCTTGCTCTGAGAAGGCAGAAGCCAGCAGAGGCTCCTGAGGCCAAATTTGCCATGTTGCCCTGGAATCCAGCTGCACGCTCAACTCAGCCCCAACGTACAACACCGAAGTGAGATAGTCGAGGAATGCACCTCTGTTGCAAATCCCAGAGTGTGTCCCAGTCCCTCCCCAGCTCTGCAGGCTTTGTATAATGGGTCTCTGGGCTCCCAGTTTCGCACAAATTTGGGTATGCAGCTTGCAGGGTTGAGAAGGTTATCTACCCATGTAATACACCATTCATTACACAGCAGCAGCATCTCTTTAAGAACACCGGTTTGCTTAGAAAACTTAGAACTGTGTTGGTTAAATGGATTGATATTTTTAAAGGTGCCAGGGATCCCTGACTTCCACTTTCACTGATGAACTTTTTTCTTAGCACCTAATGTTGAGAGCTGCTATACTGAAGTCAACTTACGCAAATCTTTTAAGTCACACAAGTCTTTTAAGAGGTCTTTAGTAACAAGAGCAGCCAAAATAACAGGACAACTCAGCAGTAACAGGATGCAGGACTGGGCACTTAAGAAAAAGAGTTGTCTTGGATAAAGAAAATATTCCCTATAAAGAGGAGCTACAAACATGTAGCACAGAATGTAATGTATTACTAATCAGTCTGAACTTTCTTCCAAAAGACTGTGTACCTTATCCTGAACTAGCATTTGGGGATTAGGAAGAAGTATTGTCCAGGCTCCTTGGCTAAACTTTCAGCTCAGACATTCTTACTAAAGAATTAACTACGGAAAGACTAGTGAAAGCTTAATCTTCCCAAACAGGCAGGAGTCACAAAATAGATGATACTACTAGAAGCTAGAGGATGCCAATACAAAAACATTATGTTTGAAAACAAGAAAGACAAAACCAGTAATATAATCTAAAGAAATTAAACACAGAAAATAAGCTCTGAAATTCCAACAGCTTAATTCAATTAGAATTAATTTAGCAGGTTTTGGTATACACGCACACACACACACAGAGATGCTTGCAAGCGTAAACTAACATGCAGAAGAATCTCTTCCTACTCCCTAGCAAGGTTAGATGAAAAGTTAGCAAACACAAATCTTTCTCAGACGGAATAATAGATTTCCATTTTCTATATCTTAATGCCATCCCCTTCCTCACAACTATCAAATAATTGAACAGATTTTAAGTGTAAACAAGAAAAACTTTTATAAACATAATTTAACACAAACCTCTGGTCAAGCAAACACAACAGAAGAGAGAAGAAAATCTGACCTATTACCCCCAAAATTCATAGTACAGTCTCATTTTGTGAGGAGACAGAAACAAAAGCCTTACTTGCTCTAAATAAAGAAAATTGCATTCATTTTGTACACTAACAGGAGGCATGTTTACAGCAGTATGAATCAATGTGCTATAGCAGAGGTAAATCAGTGTCAGCCATGTTGTGAAAGAAACTGCAGTTTAAAAAAAAAAACCCACAAAACTTAAGCCT
Organism: Calonectris borealis; assembly: GCF_964195595.1. NCBI lineage: Eukaryota > Metazoa > Chordata > Aves > Procellariiformes > Procellariidae > Calonectris > Calonectris borealis. Next base: position 12,613,622 of record NC_134328.1, on the reverse strand, counting down.
TAATCAAATCAGCTATACTGAACCTTGATATAAATCATTTTATACCGTTAGCTCTTACTTATTATTGGTGTATGATTTCTTCAAGTTAACGTCTATTAATCTCATCTAAAAATACACATCCAAATTCTAGAGGTCCTAACAGTAGCAAGAGGAAAATACATCAAGATATAAAGCAACAGCAATGACTACTGTGCAGCACACAGACACAAGGTAGGTTGTAAAGTGAAAAAACAAATGCACTTACTCAGCATTAAATCCATTCACATGCAAGATCCTCATTTGTTTGACTATTGTGCTTTTACCGGATTCACCAGCACCTAGAAAATGAAAGCAAATAAATTTCAGAAGGAAGCATGAGTGATGAAGGGACACACTAGAATTTTTTCTTCAGGGTAAAATCGAGAAAGTTGGTTTTCTTAGTGCAAGAGTGAAAAGTGAAAGAAAAAGAAATAATTGCCACTGGAAACTTCAGTTGTAGCTAAAAATAAATGCCCAGCTCAAGTCATGTGTCAGATCTGAATCTTGGATCATTTCTCTGTCCTTTTTCCAGTGTCAACGTTAAAAGCAGATTGCAGGGTTTGGAAGGAAAACGGACAACTTCAACGTTTTATAGAGAACAAGATAGGGAACTTGAAAATCTGCTTGCCTTGTCACTACTATTTGATGGAGAGAAAGACTGACTGAAGTCTATACTAAACTGAAGCATTTTTGTTAGATCCTTAAAATATTTTAAGTTTGGCTGCAGTTATCATCACCCAGTTAAAAGACTGTAACTTAAATCACAAGAAATAAAATACGTGGATACTCACATCTGAAAAAGGAAGGCATCCCCTTTAAGCCTCCACCCACAAAACTACAGAAACCTCCTCTAATTTGTGTCTTGTAAGCAACCTCCCACCCTCTCTACACGTTCCAAATCAATCACATACGCAACGAGACGCAAAGACCACCTTTTGTGGCTGCATGCTCCAAACAGCCCCCTGCAGCTCTCCTCTGATTCCCTTATATACCTGCAGTACAAAAAACCCACTCCACTTTACTCCAGTTTCCATAAGTAGATGTATGCTATTTCTGCGGTGCTGCACGGATGCCAGCGCACAGGGCAACCCATCCGCCTATAGTACCCGCTTTTCCATGCACGCTAAAAAGACTCGAACAGCAGCATTTAATTGAGCTGCTCCACGCTACCAGATCGGTAGCTTTCTATGTAAAGCAAACGTATTTTCGCAAGAGTAGTATCATAACCTGGCAAAATTTAGCAAGATTCCCCTTTGCGTCTCCTGGCTACTCGTTTATTCTTCTCATTAGCCTATGTCTGAACAACAGAAAACGTATGTCTGTGGCAGAATGGGCTCAGAGGTACAGTTTGTATTTATAGGATGCCAGGTCTCTGCTAGCACACACTGACAGCACAAGCCTCCATTTTGAGCCTCACGTTCAAAACTGTATTTTAGCAGTTATATTTTTCATTTTCTGACAAATGCATTCCCCTCTGCTTTCTCCTTCCTTTCCTTCCCCCCTATGAATTCCTAATAGTCCTGCTCTTCTCTCCATAAAATCTGCTTGCATGTTTTGCCATCTTAATACCAGAGCCTTATTCCTTTTTCCTCTCCTTGCTCACTGATGTTTTGTAAGCATTTAGAGAGCAGTTTTTATCTACAACTCTTTATACAAGCGCCATTTCTCCCCTAAACTACTATTTTATAACATACACACTCTGTCTCTTCAGGCATACTGCATCATGCAATGAAGATAGGTGGCAAAACTAATCAAGAATGAGTAACACAGGTTAAGATAGAGACTGGGTCCTCTTCACAACTAAGAATTATTCAGGAATAGTGGTATATGCTGTAGTCGTATTTCCATTCAGAATAATTAATAGCAAAATTTCAGCTGTAACTCTAAATCACATCTTATATTTATAAGCATTGGGAGCCAAAATCTTTACTTCACTTAGGCCAAGAACGGGAGGAGATAGCTGTTGCTTTTGCTATAAACGCATACAGTTTGGTATTGACGTTTCTGGGTTCTCTGGATCAGAAACACCACCAGTGAACCAAAATGAAGTATTACATCTAAATTTCTGAATAAGACTATTTCTATTATTTGGCTACTCATTAAGGCCCTATTCCTACCAACAATTACACATACATTTAACTTCACCACCAAGGAGAGTTCCATTAATTTCAGTGAGCCTGCTCGTAGCAGAAAGGGCAAACATGTGTACAGCGGTGGGGCCTACAAAGAATAGTATAAACCCGTTAGAATATCTAGCAGCTCTTCTTCGTTGCTGTTTGAACATGATGTGAAAATATTAAGAATACTTCCCAAGTACTTGTTTTTCTATTTCACGCGTCTTATAAAGTAAACGTAACATAATTAGGGATGTGAGCTTTTTTATTTTTTACCAGTGAGTTTGTATTATACTGTCCACAGTTCATGACAGCTACCGTTAGAAACTGCAACAGCTGAACTATCACTTTAAAACACGCACACGGATTACCTTACAGCCATCGCTAAACACCCGCAAATTTTTATCTACAGGTACCTATTTTTCAGCCACCAAAACTAAAGAAAACAGAAAGAAAATCCAGGCGAGCCCATCATGTTTCTCTTTTCTGAAATTCTGCCTCTGATGAAAGTAACCCATCTGGTGAGAAATGGTTTCCACGTATCTCTGTAATGTTCAGCTGGAAATCTGGAAGTCCAAGACATTCCACAAGAGCTGAAGTCCAAATTATCCTGTTAAAAGATTTCTGCTGGAGCCCTGGCAGACTCCTCAGTGCTGCAGGTGCTGCTGTAGTCCCACAGTCATTCTCCATTTATGTTAAGCCTCCTTCTTCAAATTAGTATTTGGAAGATTTTACGGCTAAGAGTACACTTCCAAATTCACAACTTTCAAAAATTCTTTTTTCTTCCAAATTATGGTTGTTTCACACCAAAACTGAGTCGGCTCACTGAGGCCTAGCCTCTGCTCCACGCTAAAACCCCTGCACAACATGCACAAGCGGTCCCTCAGCGTGACCAAAACAACCGAGATCTCGTAACTGTATCTTATTTTAAAACACTACTTTAAAATACTTTGAAATAATGAGTCTGACAAACATTTCTTGTTCTCTCCGGTAACGCTTTTTGGACCTTCCCCTTCCTTGAAGCCATAACCTGCATTTCTAAACGTATCTCTTGAAAAACATGACACATGCAGGTAACCTTAATTAACCGCTGAAATAATACCTGAAACCAAGCTACAAACGTTCCCCTCCCTCCAAACGCGCGATGCCTTAATTAATGGTGCGACAGAAGTAAGCCTAACGAGCCTGCCGAGGGACGGAGGACGTGCCCAAGACCCGCCGGGCCGCCCGCTCCCAGCCCGGCCCTGCCGCTGCTCCCCCCGCCACAGGAGCTCCCTCATCCCCAGCGCCGGCCGCCGCGCTTCCCTCCGGGACCGACATCCTCCCTCCGTTTCCCCCAAACGATTCCCCGACTTCCTCCCTTCCTCTTCCTCCTCTCCCCGGCCTGGACGCACGTTTCTCGGCACCCCTGCCTCAGCCCCCGGCGAGGGGAGCGCCCCGGGCCGGCCGAGCCCCGGCCGCCTCCCCCGCCCGGCCCCCGGCTCCTGCCAGGCCGCGGTGACCGGCCTTCCCGGCGGCAGCTGCTCGCCGCTCCGCACGCCCGGGGCAGGCCCGCGGCCCCTGTCAGCGCCCTGCCCTGTTTATCTCCCAGGTTCCCCCTCGGGCCCGACGCTCCCGCGCCCCTCGCCGGCGGCCGGCCCGGCATCCCGGCCACCTCCTCACGCCCGGCCCCGAGGCCCGCTCCCCGCCCCGGCCTGGCTCCCCCCTCTGCCCCGGCGGCGGGGCGCTGCCCCCGCGGGCGGAGAGCGGCCCCGAGCCGCAGCCCCATACCTGCGGGGCCTGCCCCCGGCCCCCCTCCCGCGGCGCCCCGGGTGGTGCCCGAGACCTCCCCGCCGCCGCCAGGCCGAGGAGCCCGGCAGGCTGCTCCGGACCGCACCGGTCTCCTCGGCGCCCCCGGGCCCACCTCCCCGGGCGCTAGCGGATCCCCGCGGCCCCGGCGGGAGCGGGCTCGCCGGCCGCCCCCCGGCCCCGCGGAACGGGTGGGCCCTGCAGCTCCGCTCCCCCCGGGCCCCACCTCTCCCTCGGGCCTCCCCGTGCCCGGGCAGGGGGCCGGTGCGCGGCCCCGCCGCCCTCCCCCCGGCGGGGAGGGGACGGCCGCCGGCCCCCGGCCCGCTGCCCCGGCGCCGCGCTGCCCGCGGCCCCCTTACCCAGCAGGAGGAGCCGGTGCGTGGCCCTATAGACCTGCTTGTCCTTCTGCAGCTGCTTTTCGATCTTCTTGTTGGCCTCCCGCTGCGCCTTCTCCTCGTTGCGCTGATCCTCCGTCTTGCTGTTCCCTAAACAGCCCATCTTGGGGAGGGGGAGGCAGGGGACGCGGGGCGAGGGGACGGGAGGCGGCCGGGGCTGCCGGGGGGAGGGAGGGAGGGAGGGAGGCACTCTCCCGGGCTCCCTTCTTCTTCCTCCTCCTCCTCCTCCTCCTCCCCCCCTACTCGCTGCTGTGGCGGCCGCTGCCCAGAGCCAGAGACATGGAGAGAGCCGAGCGCGGAGCCAGCCGAGGGGGGGCCGATGGCGATGACTTTGCTGCTGCTCCGCCGGGCCTCCTCCCCGGCAGCTGCAGCTGCTTCTCCTCCCCCGCCCCCCCGCTCAGCCCCGCGCCGATCCCCTCAGCGCACCTTTCCCCGGAGGGGGGTGGCGGCAGGGCCCGATGCGGAGCGATCCGCGGGGATCTCCGCGCCCCCGGCCGGGCCGCCGGCTCCTCTAGAGGGAACAGTAATGCCCCCCCCCGCGCCGCACGCACAGGAACAAATCCAGCTTCAGTGCCACCCCCAAAAAAAAAATAATCCTCTTTAGATCCAAAGGCACGGGCTGCAGGCGCGGAAACCTCCCCAAATCCTCGGCAGGGAGGATCGGAAAATGTCTCTTCCTCGCCTCTCCCCCCGCGCCGACGGGCTGAAGCGCCGAGGGGGTCACGCCAGCCGCGGCTCTCGGCGGAGGTCGGGTCCCCTTCGCTCGCCGGGCGCCGCAGCTCCTCGCCCTCCGGCCGCCGCGGGTCCTTCCTCCCTCACCGGGGCGGGGGGGTCCAATCCAAGCCCCCCCCCTTTTTTTCCTTTCTTTTTTTTTTTTTTTTTTCCCCTCTCCTTGTGCTGCTTTTTCACATCAGGTTTCCAGGCGGCTGAATCCTCTCGGCTTCTCCAGCGAACGGGGAGCGGGGGGAGAAAAGAAAAAAAAAAAGAGGCCCGTTTGGTCTCTCCCCCCGAGCAAAACCTGTCCCTCACGGGAGGATTTTTCCCCGTCTTATTTTTCCTGCTCTCTCCCGCATTTCTTTTTTTTTTTTCCCTCCCCCCCCCCCTTTTTTTTTTTTTTTTTTTTTTTCCTTCCCCCTATTGAGCTGCACGGAGGCGGCGGAGCGGCGGGGTGGGGCAAGCAGGCCCACACTGAACCCTGGGAGCGGGGCCGCTCACATGACAGCCCGCGTCAGCCCGCGCCGCCGCCGGCGCCCTCTTCGAACCGGCCCCGCCGCTCCCGCCCCGCGGTGGAGCGGGCAGCCCGGCCCCGCGCCGCCCCGGCGGGTGCTGCCGCGCAGGGAGCCCGGGGACAGCTGGGGAGCGCGGTGCGGTGCTGGAACTAACGGCACCCCTCCCCTCGGACGCTCAGCGCAGGGGTACGGCAGTCGCTCTGATGGCGAGCGGTCTTCAGGAAGGGCTTTACGGGGTGGAAGCAGCCGAGAAAATATTTGCAGGAGTTGGGGGGTAAATTCGTAGAATTCTGAATAAGTTTTAACGGAGTCGTGCCCCGGGGCACTTTATACTACACTTGAAAAATAATTATTGCAGAAGTTACTATACTAAATATTTTTGTATGTATATATTTATACATTTTCTCAGTTGATGAACTTTGAATATCCACCTAGTGACCTACAGAACGATCCTGCAGACGCTGATGTGTATGAATTAATTTTTACCAATGCGCGTGTTTCTGGGCAATTACATTTCCCGAGCGCTGGGCAGCTCCCTCGCACGCAACGCGGCCCACGGGGCGCCGGGTTCGGGCGAGCCCATGCGGTGCCCTCCTCAGGGCTGCGGCCAGGGACCCAGGTGGGACAGGGGGAAACAAGCTAACAAATTATGCTGGCTGGACCGGGGGAGTACAACTTGATGCGTGCAGTCGCTTCTACGATGGTTTTGCCTTTGGTATCTAGCTCCATTTTGTTTTACAAAATACTTTTTCAAACCTCATTGTATAAATGACACAGTAGTTTTCATGCACAAGCGTATCAGCTACGTCTGGAAAACAAAGACTGGTGCTTCACTCTTTGTAAAACCTGGTTCCCTAAAATACACAGGTATTTTTTTCTCTACCCTCCTGAGATTAGTGAAATGCCCTTTACTATACATAAATTATTTATCCTCATTTGCAAAATTCTATTATCTACAATGCTATTCCCATGAACACCTTCTTACATCATCCAGTTACTATATTTAGAACCACCTACAGTAAAACAATTATGTGAATAGAGCAAACAACTAGAAGGTCACAGTCAGTGTCATCAGATACACCTATTTAGCTGCCCTGGCTGAAAGAGGGGTGGACCTCAGGAGAAACAGGGACCACCACCACCAAATCTTGGTCTTTGACGAGTTATTGGCACTTTCAGTCTATTCTTAAATGCCACAACTTTGGGGTACACAGAGCCTGAGCTTTGCAGTCAGTGGGGAGACTCTTACTGACTTCTCCAGGTGTTGTTTTGAGCCAAGGCAGTTTTAAAAGGTCTTGCAGAGACTTGGCTCAGCAATGCCCAAATTCATCTGAAGCAAAGATTATAATTCCTTGTATCTTTTATAGGTTTTTTATTTATTTGTCTTGTTCCCATGTAATATACATTATTCAAATATATTTTAACTGTGGCGTTTAGACGGCATAAAGGACTCAATAAAGCAGAATTCAGACTGAAAATTATAAAACCTCATAGCTTTTTTATGGTCGCAGGTATGAAGAGAATGCAGAAATGCCAGTATCTGCCACCTCACGCAGCAGCGAAAATCTGCCCCAGCCTCCAGGCTTTGCTTCCCTCCAGCTGGGGGGAAGGGAGCCTATCTCAGGCTCCAAACACGAAGGAATACACAAACAAGATAAAAATTATTGCTGGAGATGTACAAAAGGCTAAAATCTTGGTGAACGGCGTTAGTGTAGGTATAGAGGAGCAGTAAAAATGCCAAAGCATCTGCTGACAATGGAGTCATTGCTGTGTAAACGCCGTTGTCCAGCAGCGCACACCCATCCCTGTCCCAAACACAAACCGCGACGGGCTCTGCGAGGTTAAACTCTAACAGCCGTCAGCCACCACGCTGGGGCACAGGAATTGCTGCCCTCCTGGTATGTATACCCTGTGCCTCTGTCTCTTTAGGTTGAACACAGCATGAGGTAGTTGAAAAGGGAAAACACACTCGGCTAATTCACAAAACTCCCAGTTATGACAGAATTAATAACTAGCTCCTTGTATTACAGGTGTTATTAAAGTCTGGAAGTGTCAAAAGCGACAGAAAAAAAAAGAAAACTCCCAAATTGTTAAACCTATCAGCAATTACAAACTTTTTTTGTCTTTCTGAAATACGACAGGACACAAGACATAAGGCACCAACTGTACTTCACAAACCCACCCAATTGCCATGATTTTTTTCTAGTGCTGTTCTGATTAGGAGAGCATCATTTGAAGAGCGAGCATACCAACACATTAGCTGTTCTCATTCTTTTTTATTTGTTTAAATAACATAATGCTGCTGATGCGTCTTTAGAGTAAATTGTGTTTCTTATTGGAACTAGTCACATCAGCTTCCATCTTGTAAAAATCCATGAACTGCATTTTCATGAGACTCCTGCCACCAGAAGGGTAAGTACAGGCAAAATCTGACCCCTAACTCACCGTAAAATTAAAGCTCACTTCTGAAGAACCTGCAGTCTTAGGAACAAATAAATGCAAAGATGAAATAACTATATATATGGGCATAGTGCCTCTGTGATAAAAGTCTAACTCTCTGAGGCTTGAAAATACTCAAAAGAGGGTGTTAAAGGACACTGCTGCATGTTAAGCAGAAATATTTTCCAAAAATGCAAAGTAACACGAATGTGGAAGTGGCTGTAAGAGACATTAGAAGACTTATGTCTATTGACTCAATCCTGCACTATTTAAATTAATGGGAGATAAGAGTTTACACACAGAAGATTGTGAGCATTGCACTCTTACACATGAAATTCAAATTCATTGATATTCCTTCTGTGTCTAAATGTAACAGCCAACAGCCTCAGATTCTGTTGCATTTTTTTTCAGCCTGAAGTGAATGCAAAGACTCTGAGAGACCAACATGCACCTTAGCTTAAGGATTTCTCAAAAAGAACAGGGAGTTTGGCAGTGTGAGACAATATTCTGCTGTTTCACTTCTCAAACCAGAAAAGATCTCACAAGGAGAGGCGGCAGGATAATTCAAAGTGAATAATATTTCAATGGAATATTTGTGGGGGACGTGTATAGGAAAGTTTCATGTATCTGTAATCCATTTCAGTCTACCTGATAACTTCAGTTAATGGCTTTTTAGTCCCATTGGCCCAACTTCTATTACATTCTAATGGAAATCATCAGATCTCTTAATTTTCATAATTTTTTGGGAAAGAGGAATTTCACTGTAATTCTTTTCTCCATTTTCCCTCCACAGCTTTTGCCCCAAAAACTACTGTTTGGTGTCTGAGACCAAGGGAAGATTTGTAACAATAGCCCGATCCTGTAAATAAACATGTACTCTACTCAGTTGAGTAGTCCTATTGAAGTGCATTGTTTATGCGGACTTTACTCTTCCCAGCTAGGACAACTCTATTAGCTTGATACACAACTGGTTAAAAAGATTCAGAAATAAAGTAGAAGTAGACTATCAATAACAGTACAAATGAGAGAGAACTTTTTGAAAAGTACACATTTAAGCTTTCCCCACCCTACACACATAAACTTCTGTCCTTTTAAGATTTACATATAATACCTATTGGTATAATCACTCAAAAGGACCTCAAGAAAAATACTATCTTTTTCCCATTTTAATATATTTACTTTATATTTGACAGACCATTGCATACATTTTAATGCATTTTCCTTGTGGTAGTCTCCCTTATTGTGCATGAGGATACTCACACTTGTATAGGTAAGAAACAAGGAAATACTGTGGTAAAATTCACAGACATTGGCTGGACAATGTAGATGCAAGAGTTGTTTTTGCAGTTACTATTTTCTTAACAGAGTAGATTTTAAGCCTGTTGAAAAAATGCTTCTGAGACACATACTTCATGTTGTTCCATTCTTTTCTCTTTCTAACTGAATGGATAAAACTTTCTGCTTACGATTCTGATGTTGTATCAGTTTTACTCTCAATTGACAAGAGCCTAAGCTCTGAATTCACTCGAGTTACTCTTTGTTTTTGCAGGTGATTATGAGACCCAGATCAGGATGTCCATCCTATACCATAGAGCCTTCCAAACCCTCCAGGTGACAAACACCCTTATTTCCTATTGCAAACAATTCACATTTGGTAGTACGTTGAAGGTACTGAGCACTTCGGGTGCCCCAGCCTCCAGAAAAAAGGAACGGTTAATTAGTTTTCAGATGGGACAGTTGTACAGTCCCTTACAGGCTCATGCTGTCCACAGTGAACATGACCTCCTAAACTTTAGGCTGTGAACTGTGGGGGTAGAGTTGTGACCAAACCAATGTGCTCATTTGGAAGGGAAGATACAGACGACATCACCCTTGAGCATCCCTTAGCAACCGGACTGAAATGGCACTGCAGCTTTTGAGGAGGTTGTCAGCCTTCCTTGCCACTGGAATAGCCTGTATTTCGGTTCCTACCGCGGCTGAGGAGACACAGCAGAGAAGACAAAATTTGTAGCTCAAAAAGAAAAAGCGATAGTGGTGATCTAACTGTACAATTTCCTTTGTTTCTGTTGATAGGAAAGAGCCTATTTCCAGCAAGTCTTTTTCATGGAAGGATACAGAGCTCAATTAATCTGGGGAACACATGAAACGAATGGTTCTTATAGCAACACCTCTCTCTCTGATTTACTTCAGACTCTTTCCACTTGAAAACCTAGACTGTAAACTTTGTAACATTCCTCTCTATTGATATCAGGATGAACCGAAAGAGAGCTAGGCTTGCGTGTATGGAAAAAAAAACCAAACAGAAAAATACTCTCTGATTTAAAGCTGTCAAGGAGTGGAGCAGTGAACAACAAACTATGGGTCCCTTCACTACAAACCTGAAAATGCAGTTACAGCCATGCATCTCAGTTTTCTCCTCTCCCTAGTCCCCACACCTGTGAGACTGTTCCACCCCTAAGAGTTTGGGGCAGAGCTGCTAATCTTGTCAAGGTGAACTCCCAAGGGGAAGATAGTTTAATCTTTTTTCACTGAGAATCTGCAACACTATAATTCCCCCACAGCTGAACATATGCTATTGTGGGACAATGTCTATACCTTGCTTTGTCTAAAAAAAAAACCACCCCACTATGCATTCTTCTCCATGCTGCAATTGATTTGAAATTTATTATCTTTGTATATCTTTGTAAGAAATGAAGATTTTAGAGGTGCTTTTTTTTTCTGGCTAAGGTTTTCAAGGGATTTAAAGCACTGGGAAAAAATAAACAGTGAGTGAATTTATATTAGAAAGGTGCAGAAGAAGTTCCCCCTGTGCATAGCACCTTTGAGGATTAAAATCTTATGCAGAAATAAAAGTAGCTGTGAATTTTTGTTAAGGAGCCTACATTACCCAACGCTTCATTTTGCTGTCCTCCAAATTCACAGTGCCGTGGCTGAGCAGTTCGAACAAACTTCCCTCTTTTAAAAGCAGGGATTACCTCTGGGACAGATTGACTCTTTCAGTTAAAGGACATTTTTTAATAGCACACACTGTATATTTTTGTGTATCGATACCTCTCTGGTTTGAAGTCTGTTAAAATTTTTAGCTTCAGAAATACAGAACTGTGGGCCTTCATCCTGGGCCATAGAAGTGACTGGTAGTTGAGTATCAAACCTATCAATCTCAATGCGTTTAATCCCCAGTAAACTTAGTCTTTTAGTTAGTTTATGTAAGGATTAATTAAGGTTCTGATTTAGACTTAGATCAGTGTTTTTTTCATCTGCTTTGAACACTAAAAAGGCTCCCGTGGCCTCTTGCAATGACTCAGGTCTGCTGCTCACGCTTTCCTTAGATGGAGGCATCCTCCACGAGCTATCGTCCTGCAAAACCCTTTGGACTCTTGGAAGAACGAAACTCGGTGATAAAAAGGGAGACGGTTTCAAAGTCTCCAAGTTACCCTTTGACCTGCTGAACAAGGAACCCTTGAGTAATCTCAAGCCCGTTTAAAGGAGAAACAAACAAAAAAGCCAAACAATAATCTAAAAAGGAAAAACAAAGCAAACAGATTGGAATTGGAGCAAGAATCCAACGTGGGGTTTTTTTCAGCTGTTTCCTTTGCGGCGGCCAGAACAAAAATCACTTTAAAAAGCATTAAAAGGTAAACAAGGTAGGAAATTAGGCCATTATCAATCAAACCCAGGGAGGGCAAAGCAGGGTCATCAAGTAAAACGACAAGTTTGTCTGTCATATGGGAAGGAGCAAGCCTATCCGAATGCAATGAAACGAGCATTGTCAGGAAGAAATTAATGCACCACTAATGTATTCAATAAAGAACAAACACAAAACACTTAAGTACAGATACTCCAAAACAAACAGAATGAAAAGGAGATACTTCCCTCTCTGGCAAAGAAGAAGAATTTTTCCATACAGAAATTCTAAACTTGAGAGGGATTTTTGTTTTGTTTTTAAATAAAAACAAGCCCAAAGTCTACTAATAGAATTAACCAAGACCTTCCTTTAAACCAAAGAAAAAAACCCCTTGCTTCCCTCCTTCCACTTTGAGGCTTTTCCTCAGAAACATTAGAAGAGACTTTAAGGAACCCATGGAATTATGGAAATAACAGACTGAGTAAGAGCTTTTCACCTAGTAGCTTTTCTTATTTTCTGGCAGGTTTTTTTCCTGATATTCCTTCTCACTACTCATGCATTCTGCATGGCGCTTTATTAAAAAAAACCCTCTTATGTAACAGAAGTAGCAGCACATCCTCGCTCTCCGCATAACACATATGGAATGCCGATTACAAAAAAAAATTGGAACAAGTCTTTTCTCAGATTTAGTTTCGATACTTGTCAACATTCACTGCAGACCTACCCCCGACCGCAAACTTTTTTATAAAGAATTATTCTGCTTTAATCCTTGTTACGTTTGGGTCACAAAACCCACAGAGGCAGTAGTAGCAGAGGCTGTGTTTTCTAAATACCGGGTTATAGTTAGCTCCTGCAAAAAGCACGAAACTCCCAAGCCTTTCTCCTGCCGAGGGGGTCAGCGGAGGAGGAGAGGCTCCTGGCTTCCCCTCCCCAGCACACAGGGCAGCCGAGCAGCCCGGCACCGGCCGCGGTTCCCACCGGAGCAGGGTGGGAGCTGGGGCTGAGCGTAGCTTAGGCTCAGCCTGACCCAGCCTGCTCTCCAGCAGCACGGTGAGCCATCCCTCCGTGCTAATGTTACTACTGACACTGCGTTCTCATTTTATGGCACTTAACAGGAAGGGGAATAAGAGGATTGTTAAAATAGTTCTTGCTAAGTTGTCACACAGGTTTTAATGTGCTGTAAACATTCCTCTCCTTCTTTTACGTTTTTTTTAAATAGAACAACGTTCAGACTTTCACGGTCAAAATAACTTTACATTTTAGTGCTAGCAAACCACAATACTCTCCATACCAGGAGCCATTATTAGAGACGATCTGCAAGGAAAACAGAACTGTGATTTTGCTCCTCTGTCTCTGCCCTGCTAAAGGCCTGAAAGTGTTCCCTTTAAGAAAGGGTATTTTCTCCCATCTTTTTCTTTAGATGGAACAACGTTAAGCCTAGATCCTAAAATTACATACAGACACAATTATAGAATAGGGGTCTTTTGTACCCTATTTTTCCTGGAAGAATCCGCCTGTCTGGCAAACTAATGGCATCATTACTTCTTAAGTGCCTTGATGTTAAATTAGAGTGCCCCACACACCCTAGGGCAGTTGCAGAATTTAGACCCTTTCCCAGTGTTCCAAATGAGTCCTTCTGGGGGTGTGTGGGTGTGTGTGTGTCAGATTTTAGAAATGTATATAAACCAATCGATTATCTCCAAGTCTTTAGGTGTGCAGTGAAAGGTTTCCCTTGTTGCTCTACCTCGGACAAAGCCAGGAAAGACGTTCATTGCCAGAGCTGTAGGAACCAGGCAGGAGTCGGGGTCTGGACCCAGCTCCAGCCTCAGGTTGGGTCAGAACCCAGAATCCAACACTGGGATTTTGCTTCTGCCACATTAAAACCAGCAGAGGTGAAGGATTATCCCCTCCTACGGACCCAGCCCAGGGGGATGCTCGGGCCTGTTGGAACACTCACAAAATGTCAACAGAGAATTGATGAGCGTGGGGATCAAACAGGGGAACAGGATCCAGCAGACCTGATCTACCGCAGATGGTTCGATCCAGCACAGCCACCGATCCGTGCGTGACCTTGGACGAGCCACTTCCCCTTTCTGTGCCTCTTTTTCCAACTGTCTTTTATCTGCCTCTCTCATATAGGTTGTAAGCTGTTTACTTCCGACATGTCTGCACAGTATCGAGAACCAAGGGGCCCTGATCTCACTGGTGACCTTTAAGCCCTTCTGCTACACGTTTCATCATAAAATAATTATTCAAAAAGGAAGCGATTTTTTTTAATAGTCTGTCTTCCTTTTCTTAACACCTCTTTAACTCAGACGTTCTCAGCAGCATTAGAAGAAAAAAAAAGACTCTGTTCAAAATCTTAACACTGTTTTTCTTAAATGAAAACGCTGAGAAAGCTGCTAGTAATCTGTTGAGTCCTTCTCCCACAGGCCCTCCAGCAAAACCAGGGAAAGCTAGAATCAGCATGCTCGCTACATTCAAAGTACCAGACAAAGATACTTTTTATTTTGAAAATAGAAAAAAAAAAAAAATGCCTGCACACTTCTCAATCTTTCTTTGTACACCATAAAGCACCAAAGAGGGCAGAAACCCGGTGCTGTGTTCTTTTGCAGGTCACCTCCAGGTTTGCTTTATGCTCTCTGGTGTTACAATAACGAATTTGTTTTTCCATTGCTCTGTGCGTGCTCTCTTGTCTAAGAGTGACCTATTCGCTTCTGAAGCAATCGGCTTTTTACAGCTTAGTCTATGCTATGTAAACAGAGAGCAAGTGGCGCGGCTGAGCCCCCGCTCCTCGGAGGCGAGGAGCACGCTCCACCCCAGGGACCCGAACCAGCCTCGGAGGCTGCTACCCGCTTTCCGGGTGTCAGCCCAAGTGACCGAGCTCCCGGCGAGCCCGGTGGGAACGAAGACTGCAAGGCTGCACGCAGAGAGCCCCCCTCCGCTCTGCTCGGTGGGGTCATAGCCATGTCAGCGGAGGGCTTTGACGGAAAGCCACCTTGCCCTCAGAACGGCCAAGGACCCAGGGATGCTGCAAGGGGCAGGGGATCCAACGGCTTTTACCCCGCTGCCATCACCGCTGCCTCCTCCAAGCTGCAGCTGCTCTGCCCATAAACAGCCCATAAACAAGAAGAGAGACCGGGAACCCGCCCTGCCCTCAGCCAGCAGCCCTGGGTGACAGCACGGGGGCATCTGTTCCCCCCGCCTGCCCGGTGCTGTGGGGCATCTGGAAGACGCCGAGTCCCTCCTGGCACCGGCGATCCCAGGCTGAAGGCAGGGCCCTCCTGCATGGCTGCATTTCACACCCTATATATAAAATACACAGCCGTACATTTATTCTGAAACATTCTTTCTATGAATTGGTGTTACTGAGGGATATATATACTAACTCCATACATGTGAGAGTTAAGGAAGATTTGTCCAAGGAACTACTTCCAGAGGAAGTGCTGGGCAGCCACATTATTTGTTTTGTTTAAAATGATTTCAGGCTCGATAATGTCTCTTTATCAAAACTACACATGTGCTGAGCATGCACAGTGCTGTGTGTTGTGAGGCATACAGGAAGGGGTGGATTTAATTTATTTCTTTATTATGAATATCGTGGTGCTGTAAGGAGAATCCTGGCCGACAGCATGAAATACAGCCAAACTTTCTGAGGATATTTTGGGGCCTGAAGTTCCTGTGCTGCCTTTTCGAATTCAGTCTTAAATTCTGTATTCCTAATCCTCCATTCTGTCTGGACCATCTCATGAATGGACGTGTATTATTACACAGCTGAGCAAGTACCTCATAACGTTTGCCATTAATATTAATTTGAAAGAAAAATGGAGTTTAAGCTTCCTGGTTTTGCTTTCCTTGAGTGAGGAAACTGAGGGAGTTTATAAATTCACAGTTCTGGCAGGCAAAAGGGACCAAGGCAATTGTGACACCCCGACAATAGTTCTCCATCAAAATGATAACCCCGTTTTATTTTGTGAACATCATCTTGGCTATAAGGTTTGTTTACATTTATTTGGTATCATACCCTCGATGGTGGATCAAAGCATTCATGTTGCTGGAGAGACTCCGCACCCAGCTGAACGACGATGCCACAAAGCAGAAACAGAGCCACCATGATCTACTATCACAGACTGTCTCCCAACTTTCAGCCTAGAAGTAAGAAGAATTAATTCTTCTCCACCCTAAACGCTGGCTTGGAGGGAAGAAAGGGGGCTAGAAAGAATGGACTTCAGACTCTCTATGAAAGGAACTGCATCAGCCCACACTGGCCAAGCAGATCAGAGGGAAGGCATGACGAGCTGATGCGCATAAGGATGGTGACCCAATCTGTCACACGAGCTACAACATCAAACTGTGCAGTAAAGACTTGCAAGAATGCCATTTTTCAGCAATTTGTATATGCTTAGTACTGTTTAAGAGTAAAGTCAAAAAGGCTAAGAAATTCCTTGCCTAAGGATGAATAAAGGAACCCGCATTACCAGAGAGTTGAAACTGAAATTCTATTATGAAATTAAGCACGTGAAGCACTGAAGCAGTGCTTTCACTGGCTAAGAAAATGGACTGCAGAATCTCACTGCCCCAAAGAGTGTCCTGTCCTACAGGAGGTCACTTTATAGAAGCATCAATGTGAAACCTGTAAGCAGGAGCAAACGACTCAGGTGAGAGGTAGTAAAAGCACCTAAATTCACTGGCTGGATCTAAAGACTCCAAACTGGTCTGCATGCGGAGAAGAAGATGGGGCAAGACATGACAGTAATAATCTACCATGACTTGAGACCTCCTGCCCTAGTAACAATTATGTAATTGTTACAGTCTCTTACTACCTGAGTAAGAAACCTTTTTATTGCATCAAGTTCTCATGTCTAGACAGATATACATCGTGAATGAATCACTCCTGACTAGCTTTGAAGACCCGAGCTGAAGAGCACTCCATGGTGTAAGCCACTATCTGGACACATCAACGCTTATGGAACAATTTTCTGGAGACAGTTCTTTCGGTACATTACCCTAGGGTATATCGGCTGTGAGAAACTCTGGTTTTCCAGTAGTATCCTTAAAGGACCATGAAAGAAAGCAATATAGGCTTAGCAAAGGAACCTCTTAATCACAGAGGCATAAGTCTTAAAAAAACCCCCACTGCCCCCCAAAAAACAATAAAAACCTAACAAAAACACATAAGCAAGGAACAAATACATGGAAAAAACCAAACAGGCTTGAATTCACCTCTTGGCCTGATTACGCCATTTCTAGCAGCAATGAGTCTGCCTCTGCTCTCTCTAGAAAGTTTTGCTTCTTTGTGAGAGATTGTCCCTTCCCTAAATAATTTGAACCCCTCTTCTACCCCTTCACTTTGGTTTCAAAGGTTCTTTGTTTTGTTCCTTTCCCAAACTGCTAATCAGCTTCTCTGCAAAATGGTCACTGTCTTACAAAATTTTGTTCCTCAGTTATGCTGAATGATTCCCAGCTTTCTCATTTGTCCTCTTGGAGGTGCTCCTCCCCTTGGCAAGGACATAGGGCACCTCCAACACCAGCCTATATTGTAATTCAGCACAGACATTACAGCACAGGGCGAAGGATTCAGTGAAGGTTAAGGTGTTCTCAAAAATTGTGTTCTCAAAACCACAGTTTGACTCACATATGCCCCCAAACAATCATACATTAGCAATTATAATGATCTTTAATTAAAAAAAAGAAATATGTTGCGGTTCTTACAGATAAGGATCTATAGAAATACTTGTATAGGTGCCATGAAAGACTATTTTTCAAACTACATTTCAGTGAGGGAATATTTAACTACCTTACCTACATTACTTGAATCCTACTCTAAAATGAACCTCTTTGAAGTTTTCTTATTAAAAAAGCTTTAAAAATTAAGCAGTTTGAATTATTTTTCTATGAACCATATAATCTTCTTAAGTAGTAAAAAGTTAACTTCAGCTCAAGTCATTCCACTTGGAAAAAGGCGATGAAAAAAGCAGTAGATTCATGCATCTCGCCCTACATTTTCTCTAAATGTACCATCTAACCCCTGATTGTTATAATTTTTCATGTTAAAGCTTTGTGAGTGTTTATAGCCAACAGATTTTGGCTTTTATACTGGAAAGTCTGTTATATAAATGTCACTCTCATTTATATCCTCGGTTATAACAAAGTCATTAAAGCAGCTGATTCCTAAGAAACCTTACATTTTAGCAACTTGTCCTAGCTCTGGTACTGCATAACGTAAACATGTCTAATGCAGAGCATAAGAAAATTATACCTTGGAGATGCTACATTTTTTAAACCAGGGGTAGAAGCTAAATTCACACACTATTTGTGATATGAACATCAGTTGTCAGTGTTATGTTTTATTTCCAGAGAGCCGTGATCACCTAACTACATCTTGTAGCTGCACACAAATTATTTTGTAGAGCATAGTTATCAAACGTTTGGTACACACGGACTGAAGAAACGACGCTTGGATTGCAGCTTGGATCCCAAGGTCCCACAAGACAAGAATTTGGGTTTGGATGCCACAGCACTGAAATTGCTCTTCAGAGATTCCATCGCTGTCGAAACCAGAACCCAAAAAACCTCCCCTCCTGGTTTTTAATCCTGCTTAAACCCAAATATTGGAAGCAGGTTAAGATCTGTGAACTAACAGATCTGGACTCTTGCCACGTGCCGTATTAAGATGCCATATTTAGCTCCTCATTCCCTAATACTCAGGCATTTAACCTGTTCCCTCCAGCCCTTTCATCCACTTCCAGTATACTACTAACCAACACGGCTTTCACCCTTTTACTTCTTTCTTCCATTTCTGTTAGCTGTTTTACATACAATTAGTGCTGCTATCCCATGGCACGGGGAAAAGTGACTGCTATCTTGTGCTCCCTCTACTGTCTGATGGGCTTTGCAGCAACATAGGAATATATTGTGAGGAAACGGCAATTCCGTCTTGGCAGAAAGGTCTCTTACTCACCACAATGTGAAAACTTACTCTGTTACACTTAGGAAAATGCATACTTAGAATATTAAGGTGCTAAACATACAGATCTCCAACTACCATATCACTTATCCAGAACTCCATATATTATGGACATTTTGTCTTGCTCTGCTGGGACTGCCCGGTGTGAAATGAGGGAGCCTCATGAAGCAACTATGGTAGCGAGGGTAAAATACTTTAGAACAGCCAAGCAGCCACAACTCCCATCAAAATCAATGTAAGCCACAAATACTTAGGTTCCTCCCTCCCTTAAAAGGCCAGGCCCTTTCAGTTTTGATTAGTAGACCAGAAAAGTCCTCAATAAGAGAACAGGAGGCTGAGTTCCGAGTTCTGACCCAGGGATTTGTGCCATGCTTAGTTAGACCCACGGCTTTTGCTTGACATGGTCCCTCACTCCTTATTTGTCATGGAAAAAGCATTTTCGTGTTTTACGCTGGCAGTAAGCATCCGTAAAGTAGGGAGAGGAGGAGGAACAGGAAAAGACCTGGTGACCCTTCTGTGATGCCTTTTCATGAACATGGACGTTCTCCTCTGCTTTTTGCAAGACAGATGAAAGCAGTGAAGACAACTTTAAATTACAAATAGAAGCTCCTGTCGAGGACTATGAGGCGTGGAACAGAGAGTGAGCCTTGGAGTCAGCACCGTCTACAGATCAAACAGTGAAGCACCACAGCTACTTACTGCTGGAGAGCTAGACTGCTGGAGTACTTAATCTATGTTCTGATGTGGCTCACAGTGATGGAGACCAGCAAGTAATACCCTCTCCGTACAGTGAGGAGCATCAACTGAACAAATTATTCCATACATTTGCGTTTTTTTCAAATATAATCTGACCAAAGGGCCACTGTGGACGTGCAGAACAAACTATATGCACAAATACCATTGGTCTGCTTGTTCAGCCTCCTAGATGAGAAGGCTATCTATGCCAAATGGATGCATTATGTTGAATACATCCTGAAGGTATCTGATTCTTCGTGCATATGGTACATGAAGACTGCCTTCATATTTATATGCGATGCCATAACAAGATAACGTCTGTGAAGAAAATGAAACAAAACCGAAAAACGCTGAGCAGTGAAACCTCTTCTCAATATTCTTGAAGGACCTCTTGTGTGGCTTGCATGTAGATCAAAGAGGTAAGGGACTCATGCCAGGGTCCCTGAAGAGGTGTAGGGAAGACCACCGGTAGGGAGTAAAGAACGTGAATGGATGGGACAGCTGAACAACACTATCCAGTTTTGATTTCTGGCCATTCCTCACGGAAAGCGGGCCAGCCAATTTCTAAGGATTAGTTGCAATTTGCCTGTTACATGGCCCTTGACGCCGCTGCTGAACCTGCTGTCTCTGAGAAGCCTGTTGTAGAACTCCTTCTGCAAGAAGGTTAGTTTCCAGCTGATGACAGAGGTTTAAGGGTATGTCTCTTCACTTCTGTTGAGGAGGGTATTTTCAGGGCTAAGAGTATGGAGAAGGGCTGTGGAAGCCAATTACCTAAACAATTCTCTTGAATCCTTAAGGGCATGGAGTACTTTGTCCCTCTACTTGCTGGAGCGCTCAGTGCCCATAGTCTGGGTGCTGTATCTACCCTTCCCATGGGTGATTCAGCAGCGAAGAACAGTTACTGTTATTTAACAATGCAGTGGTCTACAGACTTGACTTATGACTCAACAGAGAATATATTGGGTGCAGACCTCTTAAAGAAATGATCAACAAATTATGCCTTGCATTAAAAAAAAAAGGAAATATTTTATTTCTTTTAAGAGACGAGCATGCGAGAATAAAATGGATGAAGTGGAAGATACCTTCATGCTGTCTTTAGAAATTACAATTTTGGTTGATTACTTTCAGAAATACTTAATTAATATTTAGGATATTATGGATTAAGTGAAAGGTTTACACTGGATTCTGTCTGAAATGTCTGAAAAATAAGCCTTTAAGTCTTTGTTTATGTTGGCAAGTAACCTGGCTGGGTATAAAAGCCAAAGGTATGATTGACTACCTCACATATTTTACAACAGTTACACTAAATAAGTATTTCAGAATTTACATCCTTACAGAAGAATCCTTAAATAGACTTTCTTATGGGGCTTAAAACAAACATACTTTAGGACATATTTCCTGTTTTGTTACGGTATTTAACTATACTTTAAGAATTAAATTTACTTTTCCTTGAACAAAGACTCAAAAATTTAAGAGTATGGAGATCACAGAAATCTATCTTGTTGCTTTTAATGCACTGAAATTGTTTCATGAATATCCACAATCGTTATAAAAATCAAAGCAGTGAACACTTATTAACATATTAGTAGTATGATTATATTTAGCCCTGAGACACAAAAGGCATGCCTGCATATTGCCCAGAATGGAAAACTTCTGCAAGTAAAATTCAAATAATAATTAAATCCCAGTTCATTGATTAGTTGTGCCTGTTACTTTCTTCCACCTGCTTTTAGATACTGAAAAAGATGATATAATATTCATTCTCCTCTACCTCCTCTGGTATTGTGTGGGGCAAATTCACAGTGCAAATTCATGCACAAGCATGCAAACTGATTTTTTTTGTAGTATTTAATATTCATCAGGAATTTCAGCGTTGATCAGCAGCTTTCATACTACCTGTAGTTAGAATTGCATATCAAATCTGGCACTGTGAAGACCTTGAAGTTAAAACAAGTGAGATAACTTTTAAAGAAACTGTTACAGGTTACCGTACTCGGGTTTCCTGAGTTTCTAGGTGAGCAAACCAACCGTCCCACCACTGCTCGCGATTCCCTTTTATTTTCAGTGTCGTTGCCAGTTGATTGGACACACCAGTTACACACCTTCTTAATCCTTCACTGGGACTTTGCAGCAGCTTTATAACTTTCTTATTGTTTCTTAGTAAGAACGTTGATGTTCCTCCTCCTCCCCCCTAGCTGCTCAGCTGCACTTTTCATTTACACATGGAAAATAGAGCCTGTTTCTACAGTGAAGGAAAAAGAGGATACAGTCTTATAAGCCCTTGGCACTGAAAGAAATCTCCCCCAGCACTTATTTTAAAAGGTGAGGCTCTGTTATTGCAAAACCGGTTACAGCTAGAGAAGTTGGTGGCATTCTGCAACAAACCGAAGAATCATATTTTAATCAGCAGTCACAGCTTCTACTTTAATTTGATACATTTGAAGGTACTTACAGTTCTGGGAACTAAATTCAGCTTGTTAAACAAACCCTTTTTCTGCACATTTTTTCTGTAATGTGTGATATGACTTCTTCGTACAGAAGTATTGGGAAGGAACCAGATTAAGCTGATACTCAGGATGGCTGGGCTGGTGAAATCCGTTGGGAATAGTTTTCAAAAGCACCTGGAGATGAGATTTCAAAAGGTACCTTTGTACGTAAAGATGCAGGTAGACCTCTGAAAGGGCTTCCAGCTGGATCTATTTGCCATACCATACCTATTTGCCATTTGAAAAAGAATCCCATTAGGAACTTTGCTGTATTTTTAGGCAATTAAATGCCTCTAAATACTGCACGACTTAGAATCTACATTTTATTTTTAAAAGATGGTGCAAGTGACTTAGAAACGTAAGGCTATAGTCGCACCGGTTGTTGCAGGAATACGTGTTCCCACTCCCTGTGCTGCAGCGGCCACCAGCCGAGGTCCCCGGCATGCTTTTTGGAGTTGTACTTCAGGCTTCCGAGCTCTTTGCCTGGATTCAAAGAGGGGAGGCTGAGTGTTTATGGCTGCTCCTCCTTCTGTTTGTGTATTTCAAACAAGCACCCACAAACGGATACCTGGGAAGATATTTAATTGGGAAGCTTACATGCTATGCGTGCATGATATTAATGCACAGCAAATGCTAATGCTGTATATTTAGTATATCTAAACAGAAAAGCACCTGCCAGCAGGCACAGAAATCTAGTTGTTATTTCAAAGTACTATTTCTGAACATTCACTGATTGCAGTTGGTATTCTGTTGGTTATTCAGCTTTTCACTTCCTTTTGCTGTACCTAGAACTAACATTTTAACTTGCACCCCTCGGAGCAGTAAGCTGTGCCTTCCTTTCCTCCAACGACCACTACAAATCTTCTAACTAACGTAGTGCAGAATACATCTTGTGATGCATGGATATTTTTGCATTTCCCAGGGCATGATTCTAATAAAAATTATATCTATATGATTATATCTGAGCTTGAAATAAGGATTTATCCACAACTCAAGCACACAGAGTCCATCCGGAGGGGATTCGGTGTTCGCTCAACCATCCAGGGGCACACACCAACGTTCACACCCAGGCCAGACGTGTGTACGTAATTCTACAGAAACCTGCTTTATTCACAAGTATTCTTCTGTTGTAGTTACTATCTCCTGCAAAAATGTTCTTTCTGTGTCCCTCATAATTTTCAGAATGAAGAATCCAAAATTACTTGCGAGACCTGTGAGTATTCACTGTAAATCAATAAACTGTATGTATAAATTTAGCCTATATATTATGCAGGCAAAATCCACAAACTGTTCTGAACTTTTTTTTCTTTCTTTTTGCTAGCTATCTTTTGCAAAGCTGCCATCTTCTGCTTTCTTGCAAATTCATGGTTTTCAGGGGGTTCTTGTTTCTGCTGCCTTCTCAGATTACAATTTCTTTTGTGTTAATTAAGCTGAAAAATTGAAAGAATGTCGCTGACTCTACAAAGAACACAAAACAGGCTTGCTTGAAAAGCTAAAAATAGATTGTTCTGTTCGGAAGACAGACGACTCAGTCTTCAAACTATTTGTACAATGCGAATTAATTGCAGATGGCCAATTCATTTATTTAGACCTTTGTGACAGAAATGAAAGGGCTACTGCGAGTGATTATGTGCATAAAGCTCCTTTCAGGTAGTTGGGTCTAGTCAAAAACGGAGGTGGCATGTTGTTATTTTCTGGAAGTCCATTTGTCAAAGAGTTTTTTGATCGGATTCTCTCTCTCCAGTCTCCCGGTCTCTCTCCCGACAGCTCGGATTTAAGACGTGAGACTGATGTGCACAAACTAAAAGTTACAACGGTCTGCTCACATTTACTTCTAGCATTCACAGTATATGTTGCAAATCAGTTACATTCCTGCGATTAAAATTACATTTTATTATGATGTAAATGTTGTAACAAAACCCACCCAGATCATTTAACTTATTTGAAATTAATGTTGTATATCTTTTCTATGCCTCAGTATTTGTTTTAAATAAATTTTAATTTTTCCTTTTTAGTCTTTCTCCTTAAAAGCAAAAGAAAGTTTAATTTAAAAAAAAAATGTTATTGATTTAATGGGAGAGAATTCAGGAAAATCTAAAAGGAAGCTGACAGTCCATCCTGGCTTTTATTGTTAGATAAATGGGAGGTTTCCAAAAATACCATCTATTAGACTAGGGTCTATAAACTGTAGCTGTGAAATAAAAATATCGTTGAACTAGATAAATTGTTTGGGATACAGAATGATCTGTACTAGAACTTTACAGCAGATCCTGAACAGCATGAGGCCTCCTTTGTGCTAGAAAACTAGAAACTTTGTCATTTGGGAGTCTAAATAATGCCAAGAAAAAGAAACTAAATATGAGAGTCCCTTTTCTCCAACTCCAGTGTCTCTCCTTTGCAATTTTACTACTTTACAGTCTCTAAATCCTTGTTTGCAGTCTTGCTGACTTGAAAAATGTGCAAAAGTTGATCCACAGGGTCTGAGCTAACAGGGCTGTAAGAAAACCTCCCAAGAAGTTTCAGGTGGTATGATATCTGGCATGCTGATAGTATCACAGATATTACATTTTTCTGTTACTTTTTTTAAATAACATAATGTTACTGTCTGCATTTCAAAGTATTTATATTACATCTTAAAGTCTTTAAATCAAGACTGGTGTTTTTTAAAGGCATTAAGTCTTATAAGCCAAAAATACAGCTTGACGCAGAAATGAATTAAATTTTCTGCCTAGACAAATGATCATAATCTATTAAAATTAAAATACCAGTCCTCTCCACTGTTCAGGCTCCTTCTGAAATAACTTCTTACGAAGTTACTTAAGCTTATTGGTTATCATAGATTTAAAAGGGGGCAGACATCATCCTCTACCCTATATTTTAAGCTATATTCCTTTGCTGCAACTCCATCCAAACTCCCACCAAGGTCAAGGGAAACAATTTGTTTTCAAGCAATACAAAACAGGCTATGCAGTTAGGCTACGGCATCTTCCTTCTGTTTTTACGGACTAAAAAAAGTTTAAGTAGAGGTACAAGCTTCCTAACAAGAAACAAATCCTTTCCCAAGGAAAGAAACTTTGTAGGATGCCTCTTAAAGGTGACCTCCATCCTGCATGCTTCACAACGTTTTCATATTTTTCCTGGAAATACAGGTGATACCGAGGTGGAGCAGAGGACAATAATTAGCAGCTGCTAAGTTACAGAGGTCACCTGCCTTCCACAACATCTATAAAAAAAGGTCGAGAGATCCCATCAGTTCAAGGCAGGCAGAGATTTACCGAGGCTAAGGTATGGGGAGGGGGACGCTCTGCAACATCGCTATACACGACCTGCTCATGTAATTAAGTTATACATGCCCCCATTTAATTTTGGTGGGAAACTGAAACTCTTCAGCCACACATGTAGAGGAGGAATCTGCTCTTGTTCTTCAAGACATCTAGTAAGGAAAATGCTATTGGGGAAACACCGTCAGGCAGCAGCCAGCACACACCAACCAACCATGTCCTAATGACGAGACGCTTGAAAAGGAAGAGCAACAAAGCTGATTTTTTTTACTTTCCACTGTGGATTTGTTTTTTGTTTATACTCTGTGGTGGGGCAGACTCCATAGGGATCATGTCCTTACACAGGCACATCTACCTCCTCTCAAAAGAGAAACATCTTTGTTTACTTAAACTATTTTTGTTAGACCTAGTTTTTGCTGGTTCTAAAGAGTTTTGCCTTGCTTGCAAAGTAAACACCAACATCTTTGACAGAAGCACCACCTTTGAGTGCCCACAGAGTGTCTCAGCAGATCTCATAAAGGTGACATATATATATATACGTTCACTGCTTGCTGAGGTGAATCATGTCAGCCAAGGTCTTTCTAATAAATAAAATTCTTTCAAAGCATTATCTATTAAAGATAGAGGACAGCAGAAGCAGAAAATTTTGGCAACAGAACCAGAGCAGGGTCTGGGGCTGTGATATAAACCAGTACGTGTATCAAACGTCGGGGCTGCAAAAGGGGAGGGTTGGACCCAAATAATGCAGTCAAGGGTTGGGTCTCCTCTCAGTGCTTTCTAGCCCTGGTAGGATTTGCCAAACCTCCAGCGTAACAGACACAGCACCCCATGGAGAGCTAGAAGAGCATTTTTGACAGACACGGATAGAGCCTGACATAACACAAATAACCAAAGCACCGGCCCGTAGGGTGATTTCACTTCGGGTGCACGTCCTCCACTGAAGACGAGGCTAAGAGGGTTGAAAGTTCAAGACAATGCACAAAATGCAGGAAAACGCAGGAAAACGCATGTGGAATACCCTCCACCTACACACAAACTGTCTGCCCTGCAACTAGATACCCAAGAGATGAACCACTCTGTCCCTGCTGTGGTAAGATAAGAGCAAAAAAACAAGGAAAGTAAATTAATTGTTGGAATAATATTCTATAGGCTAAGTTATTATGTCAACACATTTCTCTGATTGCAAAGGCTGTTACGCATTTGTAAAGAAAAGAAGAGTGGTTAAGTGTCTGTAATTTATTAATTTCGTGCCAGGATACCACAGCTTGCCTGTAAACCAACAGCTCAAAAGGCGGCACACCTTCTTTGGAAAGAGATTTTCAGCAGAGACATCTTCGTTATAAAGCCAGAAAGTGATTTTTTTGTGGAAGTAGTCTTTAATAGGTAAAGATGAAAATTCAGTGTCTGTGTTGTTGTTCTGATGCTCTATGAAGTGGGGGAAGAACAGAAGAGAGAGCAAGACAGCAAGACAGAGTACTTAAATAGGGCTTTAGCATTTTTTTAAAATTTGTAAGATTTGAGGCTAGCAGGAATTTTAGTACACCTTCTCTTTAGCACTTTGACTATATGTTCTTAAATATTTTTTAAACCCAGAGGAGTGCTAGAACTTAGCATCTTCCCAGTTGACAGCACAAATAGGAGAAGTGTCAGCCCAGCACTCCTCCTCTGATGAGATTTGTCCCTTCCCCAGTGCCCCCCATGGGCTTATTGAAGCATCTCTGCAACTCCTGAAGGAGAAAGAAGTCAGAGAGTTTACACTAGTTCTTGCATATCTGCAGCCCCTGTCCCAGCAGAAACTTGGCTCTCTGGATGTAATTAGAGCTCAAGGAATAGCCTGTCTTTTAAAGCAAGATGACAGAAGTCAGGTTCCGCTATTAAAAAAAAAATGAAAAGGAGAAAAACCTTCTTTGTACAGACTGCAAGATTTCTCAAGTATTGAAAATCAAGATATCCCACTGTTATTCAGGATGACTGAGGAGCTGCAGCATTCATGTTTTCAAATGTCGCTGTCTTGTTTTCATTTCCCCATCAGGTTGCATGAAAGGAGCACTTTCTTTCATTTTGTTGAAAATCCAAACCATCAAATAAGTATCAACATGGTTAAACTAAAATAAATCCATCATCCTGTAAATTTTTAAATAAATCAATACACTGTTATGTTTTGAAATGGTATAAGACAAATTTCTCCCCCTCTATAATTCAAAACCAGCCTTAACCAATTACTTCAAACTTTTCCCCAGACGAGACACATCTCCTTTGGCTCAACGTTTCACATGAGAATTTTCAAGCCAAAAAGAGTTTCTTCCACAGACAAAATTGGAAATGAGAGATTAAAATCACCCTAATGATAGGTACTGGGTTATGCCTTTCAGCTATGGATCCAGGCCCATATCTCTATAATTGTGACAATATTTTTCCAAGCAGAGTATCATGTTGTATGTAACACTGAAACTTCCTGGTCTCTACTTCTTCTCTGCTGCATGGTTACCATCTTATTTTTATAAGCATTCCATTCTGGGGCTGGCCCTTCAGCTTTGGCAGAGCCAGGCAGCTTCTGCTTTAAAGCGGCTATTTTGCAACTAGCTGCTGCTTGCTGCATCTTTCTTTTCCAGCCAGCAAGTACCTGTAATGTTTTCCTCTCCAGCTACTGAGAAAACGGCACATTCTCACAGGTGCTGCCCCTAAAACAGGGCACGTGGTGGGAATAACCAGCAGTGACCTGGACCACGAAAGGAATTGCCAGCGTGGGTTTCATTTCTGGTTTCTTTTTGGAAGGGCTGCAAAATGGCTGGTTTTAAACAAGTCCATAAAAAAAATTTCTCGATTCACATCCTGCTCATGCTGGCACTTCTGTTGCTGGACTAGGCAGGCTTGCATCAAAGGAAAGTTTTCATTGCCACCCCAAATCAATAGATAAACATCAGGGGAGCCACAAACAGCACCACCAGGCACTTCTGAACACTTGCTGGCTCAAAAATAGTGGTCAGCACGGCAATGGCAGCAAAACTTTGCTTAAAATATTAAGCAAAGTAACTACTGTATGATTTAACTTTACTGGGGCTGTTCTGTAGTGAGAATCTAGCCCTTTACAAATAATAATTAATGTTCTATTTTTTCCTTAAAAGCAAACAAACAAAAAACCCAAATGAGCGGATTTAGAGCACCCAAAATGCTAAGCAGTGCCTGGAGGGCAGGTCTGCCTGTCCCAGGCTGCCAGGGCGAGAGCCTTTTTCATACAACTATTTGCCCACAGGACAAAGCAGCTACCTTGTCCTAGAGGCAGCCATGGTTGTTTCCTTCCCATTTTCCTCAGCCTTTTAATTGCTGTAGGTAAGAATCACACACAGGTGAACACCAACCAAGAGAAAAATTCAACCATGGTCACAGTCCCATAGGCACCTCAGCCTCCTGATACACCCAGGAGCCCTCAGTAAATTTTTGGCTGATCCTTATTCCAGATCAGACATCTGCATCAAGGCAGTACATCATGGATTTTTAGCAGAAGTTACTCGCTGCTCTGGCAGGCAGTAATTAGATTACGAGAATTACAGAAATGACAGGCTGGTTGTCTACTCGCTGTATGGGCAGCCTGCAACGGCTTGGATAAGAGTAAAGCATTCAGATTAGTAGAGGGATGAGCTCAGTGTAAATCCAAATAATACGTATTAATAAATAATGCCTCTGAACCTGCACATTTACTGCTGCAATGCCCATCCTTATCCTCTACTGGCTATCTCACCAAACTACCAATGCAAGATGTCCTGTGTATGGGGCCCTCTGCTCATTTGCTTTTCTAGAGCATCTCAGGATCATGCCTTCCCCCGTGCCATATTCCTGGTTCACACTTCTGTTAGAGAATTCTAAATAGGTGGAAAACCGCTGGGAACCTGCCTGCATAACGGCTGCACGCATACCTTGCAGTGGGGACCGCAACGACAGTGATCCAGATCCTGGCACACAAATGAACATAACGAGCATTCAGCTTTGCTTATAAAATTCCCATATTCAGCACTGCCACAACACATAGCTTTAAAAATTAGAGCAGGGTTTTCCCATATATGGGAAAGCTGACCTGCCGCTGTTGTACCAGCGTCGGCCCGCTCCCCGGGCAGCGCGCAGAAGAGGAGCCGGAGCCTTACAAACCCTGCCTGCCGCTTCGACTGCGCTCAGTAGAAAGTATGGGTGCTCCCTTGAGCGGTCTGGGGTGACGCTGCTTTGCCAGAAGTCTGTAGCCACATTATTTCTGCAGTGGGTTCGCTTGCCAGCTTGACTGAACCCATAACAATAAAGCTAGTATGTTTTTCCAATCCTTCTATCTAAAGTTGCATTTGTACATGCATTACTCCTGTGCCTACAGCAGCGCTGACACCGAGGTCTAAGCACCTGCATCCTCCTCTGGGCTTGGGCTTTGCTCCCTTTGGAGGCTCCCTGGGGCTCGTGAGCTCCACTCGAGAGCCCTGCGCAGGGTCGAGGGACCCTGTTGGGCCAAATTTTAATGCTCACGCATTAAAACCCCGAGAGTGGCCCTTTGTAGGATGAGCGCTAACAGACGTCTGAGACCCTCGGGCTGCGCGAAAGCATTTGAGCAAGCACGTTGCTGCAGACCTCGTGGCTGCGGAGCCCCCGACGGAGGGCGAAGGACCGCGGGCAGGGGCTCCCTCTGAACCGCTGGCAGCAGCTGTCTGTTTTTTGGGAATATTCCATTGTTTTAAATGTGTAGAAAGTGCAGAGAAACCAGTGCCAGCGACTGCGGCGGAGCAGCCAGGGCCACTGCCGGCAGCTGGAGAGTTTTCACTGGGAACAGTTTCTTCCGTGGGTTTGATAACGCACGTTGCATTTAGTACTTTTGACTCAATCTAACAGCCTATCCGCTCACAAAATTGTAACTCTGGGTAACTGTATGAGCAGCGGTGTGTATTTATAAACTCCTTACAAAAAAAGCAGGATGAGCAGGGCTGGGACTATCCAGCTGCAGCTCTGGTTATGCCAGACAGCTGCTCTGCCAAAACTGCTGGGAGAAACCTGGTTCCTTTGCAGGGGATGCCCTTTGATACTCGGCAGGAGTCTGTTTTGGCAGCTCTATGCTGCCTAAGGGAGAGATCTTTGAGAGGTGATTTTTTAAGATATCAGTGGTATGTGCTGGATACCTGGCTACGTACTTCTGACTGCAAGGGATCTGCAGAGGGGAAAAAAATTTTAAAATTCTGGGTAAGCGCTATTAATCACTACATAATCATGACTACAAATTTTTTTTTTTTCACATTTGTTAAAATCAAGCAAATCAACCACATGAGCTTCCCAACAGACATTTTATATTCTGCAGGTTTCAGACCTGCACCGGGGAGCTGGGGCTGGGGGCTGCCCCACGGAAGGAGACCCACCGGCAGCTCTCCATCCACCACACGAGCTGTGTGGCAGGGGTTAGAGCTGCAGAGCTAATGAGCAAGAGAAAAGACTTCAACAATTAAAACTAGGATCTCAGTATAGTAACAGAACCGGCACGATCTGACAGAAAAAATTAAAATTGTAGGTTGGTAATCTCTCTCAGTTTTGTTATTAACATGGAAACAAAGTGTTTAGGTAACTGAAAGCCTTGCATCACTTTAGGAAATGTTAATTACATCAGTGGTTTTACTGTAATAAGTTTCTTTTTCCTTTCCAGTTTTCTAAAGCCTTAGGAATATTTCAGAGGGAATCCTTCCCAAATATGCAAGCAGCAAGTCAATACTCTGAGTTTTTTTGCCAAGCTTCCTTTTCCCTACATCTCTCACTCAGGAAAATGATTAAAAATACATTCAAATAAATGGAAAGGGACTAGAGTTTAGCAGGTCTAGTATTGCCAAATAGTTATAGATAATCAAAATCAGCGCTAAACTAGTCATGCATCTACTCATCCAGTGTGGCCTCCTGATGTTAATGTCCTCCCTTGTAATAAGAAGTAATTTAAATGTCTGCTCCTGCTATCGCACACAGGAAAGAGAAGCGCAGAGGTTGGGAAAGCGCGAGCAGATCTCCAGCGAGCTCCTGGCAGAGGCCGTTCCCACGAGCTGCGAGTCTGCTGGTTTGAGACACTCTTTGGTGGGGTTTACTATCTGAATTGTGTCAAGAGTAAGTTGGGCTCCTGTTCTCTCACCAAAGACCTTCAGCATTCTCCTTGTGTTGATTAACTAACTCTTCCTGGGGAAAAAAAATACTAAGGATCAGTAACAAGTGTCATAATTAGTATCTCACTAATTCCATTCCTTCTTTTATTTAGAAATGCCATGCTACAGCTTCTCAGAATATTAGTTTCCCTGTGCTCATTTTTTAGTATCTAGAAAAATGCTAAAAAATCAATTTTCACCAAGATTTAGGAATTTTGATTTTATTTTTAGAGTTAAAAAATAAATTATTGGGTATTACTTTCTCCCATTATTTAAGATTTCTAAATTTCTAATCATGGTTGCTGCTATCAAATTCCCTGCTTTTCCTTTAAAAATAGATGTTGCAATTGCATGTTTAATGCTACGGTTACAGTTCACATTTCGGACAAAGCTGACTCCTTAGCACTGAGCCAGCATAAATGTACAGAATAATCTTCAAATACATGTAAAGCAGTTTCATTTGTCTCATGTGTCTCCATGCCTTTGAGTACTGAGTTTATAGTAACGCTGACAAAATTAAGTATACTAATCTGATAATCATGTAGAACTATTTACATGAAAAATTGGACCAACTCTAAATTCATTTTAAAAACTACATCAAAATTATGAAAAACATTAACTATATCCATCTTATTCATCTATGTATAAATTTGTAACTATAATATGAGGAAGACACATCCAATAATTTAAATTAACAAATTTTATTTATGCCGTTTTGAACTCAATGCATTAAATATAAGGAGAGGGGGGCAGGTTCCAAGGAAAAATGCAAGTATCAAAAAGGTTGATTCAAAACTTCCCCCGCCTTGTGTCCTTACTGTGATAACATGCAATAGGAAAAGTTTATCAAGAAAAATGGTAATTATCTTCTTTTTAGAGATTTTTTGCTTTGCAATTACTGTCTTAATTTTTGCTAACAAAATGTAATTCTTTTAAGTTTCTAGAGAACAGTATTGAATTCCCTACCATGCATCCAAAAATTCTACTTCTGTAAAAATCATTCTGAACAAACAAGGAATGCAAGACGTCAGCTGTGACTTTCCAGAGATATTCTATCTTTACATTGTCAAAAAATTACTAATATTGTACATGTTCTCAAAACTCTCTAATATATTCTCTATATAAAATAAATACAGTTTATCTGACATTTTAATAATATAAGTTATCCCTTTCAAATAAAATGTAAGTTATTAGTGCACTCTAGATTCTGATACTTATATATTTTTTATTATTTTAGAGGGTAGTAAAAATACCCATGAGTGTTTAAGTACTTACTGTGTATGTTTGCACTCTATGTACAATATCCTCACCATCATACCATTGGCAGGAGGGGGGTTAACTTTTATTACTTACAAGTAACAATCACGGGATTGATTTCTTTAAAGCTCAGGCAAATGAAAAAATACAATTGTGGAATTTTGTTATCTAAAACAATATAATCCTAGGAGTTAATCTTAGCTAGCTCTTATCAATTACCACCATGAAGAGACATGCCACCTGCATTCTCAAAGTTGGGAAAACATAACAAAATGTTAAAGCAGTTATGAACAGGAGCAAAATAACTGGAAAGGCAATGCTAACAATTTAACAACTAACAAGTTAGCAGAGCCGTATGTAGAAATACAGGAATTTCATATGCTATAGGCAGACACATTTATACTACAGCAGTGAGAAAATTTTTTCACTCTTTTTACTTTCACTCCGGTACCACCAATGCAATTTGGAATTAGACATATTAGACAATCCATTAACACAATCAAAACCAATAAATGACTAACCAATGCATCACTATTTCTGAGAATCAAAATCTTTTTTACCTATGCTAGACAGTAAAATAATACACTTTTAAAATAACTCTTACTCCTTCACAAGATTTATCATCTCAGTTTAATTTCTTTGCAGACTCCCAAGGGATTAATTTCAACTACATTTGAGCTGTTTTCTCCTAGTTCTGACTTAATAAATTATGGAGGGCAACAAATATTAAGTATGTAAAAAGGTAACAATTTAAAAATGACAATTCCTGGAAAAAACACTCTTTAAGTGTTACATTCCCTAAAGAATAGAAACAGGCAAGATGTGTTTCAGACATCTGACTATTAGTCAACTATTGTTAAAGTGATCCAATTATTAAATAGGCAAGAATTATTTATTTTACTTATATAAACTATCCCTCTTTGCTGGGTCTGGAATAAATTAACACATCCACATGTTTCTTTGCTTACTATGCCAAGAAGAATGACTAATATTTTTCTATAATAATATTTTGATAAGAAAATGAATGTTCAGTTTAGATTCATAACAGGAGTTTCTGCACCATTTTTATGTGCTGAATCAAATATGAAATGATCAAATTAGAAGGATATGAACAACCTAATTTAAAAACAAAACAGCTTTGCTCAAATACAAAAAATATTTTTTTTAGCTACTCTATCAAATGAAAGCATATTTGTGCTTTCAAAAATATACTGGTTAAAGGATTTAGACAGGCTTCATATGAAGTATATTTAAACATCAAAACTAATTTAAAATGATCTAGAGAAACAAGCTGTGGAATGTCCAATCCTTAAAAAAAAAAAAAAAGTAATTAAATGCTCAGAGCTTAGCTTGCTAAATACAATTAAGGACATTCGCCTCCCTTCTCACTTTGCCAGATAAAATGCCCTCCCCTTCACCTCCAGCCATGGCAGAAGCACTTGAAACCACCTTGAAGACTAACACCGGACCTGAAAAAAGGGAGAGGCATCAACCTGCCTTTTAAAACCAATGACTTCCAGATGCATCAGTAATGTCTCCATACAGAAACTCGCGTAATCTCATTTATCGTGTTTGTTTTTCGTGTTTATTAGCCGAGGAGCATACAAACAGAGGGGTTCCATGGGCAGGGCAGGTTATTCAGCGCAGCTCTGCCCAGGGCGCAGCGGAGGCTGGGCACAGCCCGCAGCACGGCGCCGAGCCCAGGCTGCCAGCCCCGCCAGGACACTTCCTCCATCCAAAGCCAGTAAAGATAACTAACCAGAGAGGAGACGTTACAAAATGCACCCCCGAAACACCCGGTGCCTTTAACCTGAGCGACAAAGAGCCAGGTGGAAAGTTTCAGCTGCTTAGTTAAAAAAGAAAAAAAAAAAATGTGATCAAAATTGTAATTGCCTCTAAACTACAGGACCCTTCCGTTTGTCCCTATCCTGTGGTGGGGCAGCTTCAGGAACCAGGTCTGCCTGTCTGTCACAACAATTGCTTCTGCCTCAGTTATCTAGTCGAGTCAAAACAAGCCAAGTTTATAGCCAGAGCTGCAAAAAGATCTCTAAGGAGATTTCTGCAATCCCTCCTGCCCTCCTAAGCATCTCCCCTGCACCCCTGCCCATCCCACCCCCAGCAGCCTCTCCTCCTCCTGACCCCCTCCCAGCACCACCGTCACGCCCCGAGCCCTCAGCATCTTCAGCCCCACTGAGAGAAGGGACCAGCCAACCCTTTGCTCCACAGAACAAGCTACTCAAGGTCTCTCTGTCCTTTCCTATTGCCCAGTTCGCTGCTCCCTCCCTTTGCCATCCTGCGGTCCCCTGGAGAACAGCCTGCACCTTCTCCTCTGCAGGGAGCCCCGGTGCTCCCCGACACCCCCGGAATGGCCGCTGACCCCTGAGCCGCAGCTCCGCACATCTGCGGAAGGTTTGTCATCCGTCTGCCTGCTGGGTTTGCTGCTGCCAGGGCTGAGGGGCCGGAGCAGGACGACAGCACTGAAGTCTACGTGCCTAGAAGCGATAAGAGGGTCTTAAAAACCAAAGCAAGAACACCACCATCCAAAAAAAAAAAAAAAGAAAAAAAAAGATGACCAAAAAAACCCACACCAAAAGGGTGAAAAGGAAAGAAAAAAAGTGAGAAACAACCCCAAGGACCTTCTAACTGGTCTGTCCCAGGACTACGCGAGAGGCTCAGCGAAAGAGGAATTTGTCCCCCCTCTCTGGCACAAAGTTTCAGCAAACAAACAAACAAACAAAAAAATCCATAAAAATGTCAAAAAGTAACCAAAGCTCATCCTCTGCAGTGTGCAGGGTGCTGCTTTAATGTTTTCAATCTGCAGAGGGTTTTGCTTTGGGATTTCTTGCTGGAGAAGGAAGAGGGAGCAGGGCAGAAGCGGATCAGAAGGAAAAAGTTCCCAAGAGGGTTTCAGAAGTTACTGCACATTTATTTCACCAGATGCTATTTTTAACCCCGCTGTTACTATTTTTACCCATGTCAGTGTTTTCCATTTGCTGAACTCTGTCCCCATGCAGGCAGGGCTCCGCTCCTCCCCACCACCCACCGCTCCCCCCGTCCCGCCCCGCTCCCCGCGGCTTCCCCCCGCCACGGCCCCCGCTCCCCCCGTCCTCCCTGCACGCACGGCCCGCTCGCTCCCCCCGCTTCTCCCTCCAGCGCTTGCACTTCATGTCAGGCTGCACTTTTGGATCTCTTTAAACAGTATCAGAAAAGCCCGTACTCCCCCCTCCTCCTGCCCCTCCTTTGTATGGAGATACACATATATATATACACACACATATACAAAAAAAAGTTGCATGCAGTGCAAAGTCCAAAGGCGATCACCCAGCAAATCTCCTGCTTTAACTTCATTCCTCTCCAAACACATTCCTGCCAACGGGGAGGGGGGAAAAAAAAAAAAGAAAAAAGAAAAAGCAAACAAACGCCACTGTTGCTAAGTTTTGCACTTTATACCCTTTTATATTTACAATCCTCTCTTAGCTAAAAATAGCAACACATGATCCATTTATAACTGGCCGGACATGCCCCGAAGCCGCTGGCGGGGCCCTGGCTGATGAAAGGAGCTCTTTGCGTTCCTTCTACCTGAGCTCATCTCCCGCTTAAAGGGCTCAGACAGCTCTGCTTCCACAAAGCACACATTGAAGGGACTGCTGCTTCCAGGGGAGATCAGGATAAGGGACGGGGGAAAAAAAAGGAAAAGAAAAAAAAGACAGACACCCATGCAGGCTGCCCCATGCCCTTCCTGGCATGCTTGAAAAATGAACAATTAGGGAGGCAGCACGGAAAGCTGAGGTGGTCGGGGACTGGCAGGCAGCCCCAGCGCCGGGCAGGACCTCGCCTGGCATACAGCAACGGGGGGGCTCCAGAGGCAGCTCCAGCTTGGCTCCGTATGTGATCAACACGTTAATTCACTCTAGAGGAGCGGTGGGAGCCACTGCAGACCCAGACCCAAGGGCAGGTCTGAAGGTTGCTCTGGAAATGACTTTAGAGTTGCACTGAGAGGTGGATGCTGGAAACGACTCTAGACATGGCTTTAGAGGTGGCTCTAGACATGATGCTGGAAACGGCTCCTGGTTTGACTCCAGACAACTCTACACGTGGTTCTTGGGTTTGGGGGTGGAGAGGGGCTGGAGCCGGCTCGAGGGCGATGCTAGAGTCAGCTCGAGGAGTTGGTCTACAAGTGGCACCACAACTGGCAAAGACATAAATACACAGCGTTATCTGCAATAATTATTCACGCAGGAGATTTTAACAATGTGGAATTTATCCCTTCACTGTTACTAATGGCTTCTGAATCCGATG
Organism: Calonectris borealis; assembly: GCF_964195595.1. Taxonomy (NCBI): domain Eukaryota; kingdom Metazoa; phylum Chordata; class Aves; order Procellariiformes; family Procellariidae; genus Calonectris; species Calonectris borealis. The sequence continues at coordinate 12,576,846 of NC_134328.1, read as the reverse complement.
TTAAAAATTTCCATTAGCAGCTGTGCAGGACTCACAAGCTGCATGTGCAGCAGAAAGAGCTGCGAGACTGAAACGAAGTCCCAAGGGTGAGGCGCAGCGCCCGGTTCAGTGGAAGCCACACCTTCCCGCTTAGGAAACCCAGGTGCCACATTAATGCCACCTCCCATCTAATACCGACACGCTTCGGAGTTTTAAAATTTCCTCTCTTGGAAGCATAGGTTTCCTCGCTTTACTCTCTCGTTACCGAAACAAAGAATCCTGGTTCAGAGGCAGGATGACAAGTTACACATCACCGAGCAGTGGCAACAAAAAACACCACCACCAGCAAACAACAGTATTTTAGTGCAATTTATCACAAATGTGCAAATCCCAGCCACTTAAAAATAAGGGGTCAAACCCTCCAAAAGTTATGAGAGTTTAAAGGAAAATATACCTTCCAGTTATGAGTCTTTTGGGTACACTTGAAACGTTTCTCAGTACTCTTAAGAGCAAGAAAATGTGGTTTGTTTGGACTGACAGCAGAAGTTCAGTGCCAGCGCTCCACAGATTGTAGCTCTGAGGAAAAAAGTAATAACCATGGTGGGACCCAGAGAAAAAATGATTCTAACAGTTGGCAACACCATTACCTACATTTATTCTTCCTAATAGCCCTGTTTCACTTGCTTTTCTGATATTATTCTTGATTTTGGCTTCTCACTGCGAAATCACATCACCTCACGTCTTGTCTGCACAAGAGTTTTCCCTCCATAGTTCCACCACGTATACACTCACATTGCTTTGTTTATACAGGAACAAAAAGCGTCTATGTGTACTGGTGCCTTTCCAAAATTTCACGTATCACCAAAACAGACGTGCAGCAAGCTGGTCAGGCTTTTCTTGGAGCTGTGCTCGTATGCATTTTAAATTTTTTATTGTAATATACAGATTTCTACCAATTTCCATTTTTAGGCTGCTTTCAGAAAGGCTAGAAGCACAATCACTGGAAACCATGATCCTGAAAGTCATTAATATGAGAATGCAGCAGTGGTTCTGCAAATGCCTTTCTGGGAGGAGATGCTTTAAGCAGGGAAATGGAAACTTCACTGCCACATTGCTATCAGTGTTGTAACTGTCTCTGTGTTTGCAAGAAATTCAGATTATCCTTTCTTTCAGTCTTCACTGAGTTGTTGCAGAACGACAGTCAAGCATGCATTCAGAAGACACAGGAAGATGTGAGCATCCCTGGGCAAACCTGCCATGAGAAACCTGTCCTGTTGCGGTTGCTGTGCAAAGTATTTTTCTGAGCAAGAGAAAGAGTTCAGCCCAAGGGCTGGGAGTACTTTCTAACCAGGCAGAGAGTGGAAATCTCTGCAAAAGGCCTGAATTTGCTATGGAAGCGCTATGCCCCCGGGTTTCAAAAGCAGAAGCAAGACAGAGACAAAAAAGTACAACTCCACCCAAGCTATGAATAAATGCTTGTGCAGTAACGTTACAGAAATTGATATTATTATTAAGGCAAAGTATAGCTCGAGGAACTACTTTTTTTTTTTTTTTTTCCCAACTGAGTTGCAAATAATAACCCATTGCAGATGTAAAAACCGTAGCCAGAGGACGGTGGCAGCCATACCCCAGAGCTGGGCAGGCATGGCCCCAGCTTCCCTGGGCAGGCTGACTGCCCCCCCCCGTCTCACACACAGAATGCTGTTTGGAGATGCTTGTCCTGTGCACCCAGAGACCCAGGTTTAAAACCAAAAGGACCCAGCTGGCTTGGGCAGCTACAAAATGCAACAAGTTTTTCCAGTACTGGCATCTTTCTTCTGAATGCGTCTCTAAACCCTGAGCCAGTAGGTCCTTATCCCACCTGGTGAGGCTCCTGGATCGCAGCCTCCCTGCTACTCCTGCCCTACGCACTTTGCAAAGCCAGCTGCCTGCCGCGTCCTCTCCAGCCTGGAGCTCCTCTCCCCCCCAGCCCACTGCTCGGGCTGAGTCCTGAGCAAGTCTCCATTTTCAACTGCTTCCCAGCCACACAAGCTTGCAAACCCCTCAGTCCCTTTTCTCTGCTCCTTCACTTCCCTGGCTCCCTCCCATTTTCACCCTCTTCCTTTCTTAACCTGGAACCCTGAAACCCACCCTCAGTCCTTGCAGCTTTGGCCCCCTCTTCTGTTAGAAAAAACAAACTCCCTGGTGTTCCCCTTGGAGGTTTGCCAAGTATTCATTAAGTGGCAATGCCACTTCTTCCCCCCCCCCCCTTTTTTTTTCTTCTTTTTCCCCCCCCTCCTTTTTGGAGGGCAATGGTGGAGCAGGTGCACAGAGAACAAAGAGCCAATGCAAGTTGTCCCTGCAATACTGGAATACAGGGCATGATGTTTGTTGGTGTCCTCCCCAGCAGAACTGCATGGGCTCCAACACAGGTCTCATGGCCATTTCTGGTGTCAAGAGTGCCTGGCTTGGGGTTCACTATATTTAAGAGTAGTGTTGTAGAGATCTCATCACTCAATATCCTGCAGATATCCACCTCCAGCCTGGCAGAAGCAAAGGGGAGGAGAAAAGGGAGCATGTGTATCTCTTGTGAAAATACACTCCAGTTCTTACTAACATGCATCCACCCTGCAAGATGTTCTTGGAGACCATTTCTGCCTTGAAGCACTTCCACATTTCTGCCAAAGCTCCTGACCGGGGAGTGCCTTGCTGCTTCCAGATGTCACAGTCCAGCGTCCCCTGCTAAGACATGACTGGGCATTTCACCTTCAGAAAAAGACTAGAAATCTAGCATCTCTAGCTGTGGTCATGCAGGATTACAGGGCAGGATTAGGAATTCGAGGTATATGAAACCGTGACCGCAGGGGTGCATGTAACCGCATGTCAGAATTCAAGTGGGAGGGGGACATCCAGGGAGAACAACCCCAGAGCTGTGCAGGGTACGGAGACAAACAGGCAGACCGGTCCCCATGAGCCAAACTGGGTGTGATAGCAGCAAAAACCTGGCTTTGTATGAGGCCATATTTATTCTGGGATAATTCCTACTGGAATGGAGTCATCTTGCTCCTTAAATGGATTAGAATGTAATAAAACAGAAATAACGTTGTATATGTAGATAAGTCCTCTACACTAAAAAAAATAAATTATGCTGGGGAAAAAGAGACAGTTAAGAGACAACAGCTTTCCTATGAATACAAAGCTCACCGTCTTTTATGCCTGCCTACAGACACGTAACATGCAGTATTTCACACACTGCCCTTCTGTTTTGGTCCAGAAAATCTAAGGAGTCTGGGGTGTCTCACCTGAGAACGGAGAAAATCTACCTGTAATAATTAGGAGCATCTTCCCCCAGCCTGTACCAGGGAGCACCAAGGCACCTGTAATAGGGACTGAACCAAGTAACTCAACTCTTCACAGCACTGCTCCAGAGTGGTAAAACTTCCAGCGAAAGAAAAGCCGTCATTTTTTGCTTCGTGCAAACCAAAAGCAGCCTCAGGTCACCTAACGAAGGAGTTGTGTGAAACCCCACGTGTGTAGCGGAGAGCAGCACTTGGGTCAAAGGATTTAAAACTTCCTTGTTTAAGTGGCCAAAAAAAGCCCAAGTGATCCTGGGCTACTGGGTCTCCAGATGGCCGTTGACCTTTATATTTGTTTATTTTAAAGATGTGTCACTATTTTATTTTTCTCATAAGTCAAATAATTGAATGATTTCTAAATTCTCTTCCCTCTGACCTCTTATTTTCTTCCTGTTTTATTCTAGAAATACTCATTCAAGACTCAAATATTGAGTGGGTATGGCCCAAATGTTGCAATTCTTCATTCCACAGATTGCTATCACTATTGCAATTGCTATTCCCTCTGGATCCCGAGAAACCCACACAAAAGGACACTAAAAAATACACATTTGAATAGTATATGCAAGGAGTATAAAATAGACACTTTGAAGTATCTTTACAAAAATAATCCTTAAGAATTAGGAAGAAAGGGCATTATTTTTACAAGGGGAGTATTATAATTGATGCCTTCTGCTCACAGCAATGCCTCGAAAGTTCATTTTGCAGATCCAGGTAATTATTAGTTGCTATGATTGCATTACCCCTGTGGAATAATTCTCTCGGACTAAATTTGCTTCTCCAGACACACCGGTATCACTCGGAGAGTCTGCTTTTGAACAAAGATGACTTGACCTGCTTTGATCATACGTGCTGGGAGACAAGAGGTGGAGAGCTTAACAGAAGGGAATTCTAGAGAATGGAGGAAATCACACAGCCAGCTTTGTCAGACGGTTAAAGTAGATGCTGCAATTTTGGAAGTGACTGTGGCTTTATTGCTCAGAAGTTGAAGAGCGGGCTTGCAACCTGGGCTCCCTCCAGCAGCTGCCTCAAGGAGAGCTGGAATTCTGCTGGCAAAACCGCAGTCCAGCGAGTCCACGGGCTACAGGCTCCTTGCACAACTGTAATGATGCTGGTATGTTTAGGATGGTGTAACACCTCTAGCAGACCTCTAAAGACGGTTGCTTTATCCTGCCATAGTTATGTCCATACAGTTTATACGATTACAAATAGTGTACTGGTCGACAGCCTACCAGACATGGTTATCCCAGTACCAAATGAATACCACGTCTAAATCCAGACAAATTCTTCATTAAGGCAATGAGTCACACCAGAGAAGATTCTGCTCCTTATCTCCACAGCCTAAACTAAGGAAGGGCCATGGGAGCTGAAGAACAGTTTAGAAAGCTATGCACTGGGCTCTGCTGGCACTGAGCATCCCAAACTACAAATTGGCATCCTGTGCAGGACCCGGCCCATCACTGACCTGAAAGTGCCTCTGCCCAGGACTCCTTCTACCATCACTTCCAACCAAACTGGTCCTGACAACACCTTCCTTACCACAGAGCAATTAAAAGAGAAACTCCAAAACCAGCACACTTCCCGTCATGCTATTATTAATTTAAATAGTCTCACAGATTTGTGTGAGCACTCAAAAATTACATCAAAATAATTTATATGTTCTTAGTGGGCTGAACATGCTAAAGAATCAAGCCCCAGAAAATAAACCCCCAGTGTCTTGTGGGAGAGACACCATCAGACCTTTAAAGTGTCGTAGCACTTGAGGGCGCTGCTGCAATAAATTTAACTCACCCTAAAAACCTCTACTTAGTTTTATTATGAATTAGAGTCTTCTGTTAAAATATCAGCGACCCATGTTGACACTTACTTATACTACTGCTGTCACACAGCGGCCCTACTATTGTGGTAAACAATGAGCAGAAGTTAGGACTAACATGTAACATTCAAGGTTAGCACCTAGTTACCCTTTCAAATAGTCGCACAAAGTGATAAAGTGGAAGGAGGACAAGAAAACAGTTTAATTCAGATTTTTTTTTTTTTTAGTATAATTTATTTGCTCTGGGTGAAATGAGAAGGTGTGAGAAATCATATCTGTTCATGGAACTAAAAAAAAAAATTGGGGGTGAAGATGCAAACACCACATTCTCTTAAGGGAGAGAGATGACTTGCTGTAGTCCTTTACGGGCAGGCTGATGACACTGTTTTGCTCCGTTTTCCCTGGCCTTTAATAGCATCCTCCCCCACAAAGGCTTCTTGGCCCTCACAAATAAACCCACACTCCTCCTGCACCTTCCACCTGCTACATCCTCCACGGCATCCTTCCCACCTTCCTTCCTGCAGGAGCCAGGTCCTGCAGGATGCTGACGTACCGTGTGGGATGCTCAGTGCCAGAGCCAAGATCCACCCACATCCGTGATCGTTTTCTTCGATTCTACCCCAAGTGCACATCTATTTCCAGTGTTGGGTAGTGGACACCTATGTTCTCCATGGGTTATGGTAATATTTCAGCTTTTTCTGAATTAATGTAACTAGTCCCCCATTTTTTTCCTACTCCGATGTGAAACAGGCTGAAGGAAAAACAGTCTTTTAACTGAAGTTACAACTTGCCAGCCTGAGAAAACTCTGTTCAGAAGTTCTGCCAATGCAACGTTGCGTTTGATAACATCCTTTTTTAATCACAGGACTTCCATATTGTGTTCTCTTTCTGAGTTTTGCGCCGTATGCTCAATATTTTTCACTGTAGTAGTTTATTAATTACATAAAATCAATTAAAAAAAAATATTGGAGGGGAGAAACCTGTCAATTTTACATCTGAATTTCCGATTAATACTGACTGCTTAACGGAGAAAGAGTAAAGGGAAAGAGTGAAGACTGAAAAGAACTTTCACAACTTTTTTTAATATGCCTGCAGCACTCTATTTCCCCATCATTTTATTCAACAACTGTCTGTGTCCTTAAGAATTTAATATTAAAAACGTCCTTATCAGTGTTTCAGAAAATGCGTGACCTTAATTTTGAGAGAGCAGAAACATCACAAAGCAGGTGTGCTTGACAACACATCCTAAAGTATACGGACTGTTTTGCCACAGGTTAGAGACAACTACAGCATCAGTCCTATAAAAATACATCAATGTAAGGACTACTGCTCATATGTCAAAAATCATCTGCAAGTGTAAAAAGGCAGGGATAAAATTAATAAAGGGAAAGAAATCGAAGAAAGATGCCCTAAAATCCACATTTGTCAAGAAAAGATAAGAAAACAAAGGATAGAGCACAAAGTAACTCAGTACTTGATCTGCAAATGAATGAATCCTTTCGTCTATAGTGTTCTGTGATTAGTTAAGAGAGTCAAGCTTTAAAAATAAGTAATAACAAACAGTGATGTCCAATTTTAACAGTTCCTCTAGTTGTGACATGATATCGATCTCCGAGTTTATAGCTGGAAACCAGAGGAGCACATTCTACCCCTGAGTTTTGGCTTGCTGAAGCCCTCGAGAAGGCTCAACGCGACTTGAGACAGTGGGCAGACGGACAGCCGAGCTGCTCCCTGGGATCAGTTACCTACCAAGAGATCTCCATTTGGCGGGGGTGGAAATCTTTCAATCTCGTACCTTTTCCTGCCAAACCAGCATAGCTGGAATCTTCTGTTAACAGCCAGCATAGTAATTTGCTGAGCTTCAGACTTAGCATTTTACCAAGACATACGAAAACCTCATACATCTGCTAGGCTCAAACCTTCTAGGAACAATTCCAGTAAGATGCTTCATGTTTCCTGCTCCATGCAAAAAGAAAAAAAAAAAAATCTCATCTATAATTGACCTTGACAGATATTGAGAACATTTGGCACCTATTAAAACCCCTTTAAGATGAGACCCTCTGAGCTATAAAAAGAAATGTAAATGTGAACTTTATACCACATTTACTTCACTGGAAACACTACCATGATAGGTTCAGTCAGTTATTTTCCATTGAAAAGTTATCTTAAAATATGTCCAGAACTAACTTTTTAAACGTTTATTGAGCAAGTAGGAGCCTTCTGTTTCATCCTACGCATCTGCTTTTTGCGGACAAGCTATTAAAAGAAATACCTGACAAAGCGATCTGCATAGCATTGTCTGGTCCACAGATATGCAGAGGGGACAGCTGGAGAAATACAAATCCACTTAATTAACTTTTGTACTGAGAATTATTCCTACTTATGACTTACAAGATCATTAGAACCTCTATCAGACCACATCTGGGAAGCAGAGACAAAGCCAGGAACTATCAACACCAAGCAGCTCTGTCTTGGTTGCCACGAGGGCTGCTGTCATTAGAGCCACAACCCACTGAAGTGTCAACAAACAAATCCTTCATCGAAGGACAGGAGAAACTATACTGGAGGTTTTAGCGGTCCAAGAACACCACTCCCACTTGAGAAACGGAAAGGTCCAGCTTGGAAATAGGGCCAGCCAGCATTTGGCTCTCCCTTACTAATGAAAACCTAAGTGTTTGGCTGTTACTTGAGTTAACCCAAGGAAAAGCCCTCTTCCCCCAACACTGTCCTCGCTGCCGTGATCGGCTCCGGCGTGTGAGGGTCTCTTCCAGAACTCACTGCGCTGAGACACTTTGTTTTCCATAAGCATCTGGGTCAGATGTGACATAATCTCTTTCTGGAGGGAATTTTGGGAAGTGCTGGAAAAGTGCTGCTTCCCAAGTGACAGAAGCAGGATTTTCTTTATGCAGAGTGGGATGCAGGTAGAGGGTAAAGCTAAAAAGTAAATAGAAATCTAATAATGCAACATGGAGAAATTCCTCATGACCAGACACGCACTCTTCTTGCAACATCTTCACAGGAGAGTTCAACCGAACCAAACTGCCCCCACAGACGTAAGAAATTAATGCGCTCCCGGCTCTGTTCCCATGGGGAGTTGGCAGGGATCCCCCCTACCCCACAGGCACAGCTTCAGCACTTCGGCTACACAAAAATCCCACTTTCTCTCCTGAAACACAATAGCTGCCACAGCATCTCGCAGGCCTCCAGCGTCAAAAGGACGAGCCATTTCTGTACTCCAACACAAAACGCGCCCGACTCCGAGCGCACAAACACAAAGAGCTATTCTTGCGCAGAATCAGGTCTTGCCCAGCGCCTTTGCCGTGACGACTCTCGAGCTGGAGCACGCTGCCCGGCACCGGGCCATTCTCCCGCGGGCAGGGCGTGAATCGCGCGCGGGGCGATAGCTGCCCGTCCTCGGAAGCACGGATGCTGCGACGCTGTGGGGCAAGGCTTGAAGTTGGTTCAGGGCATTTCACTTGATGAAATTGTAAAAAAACTGGAACAGTCCTTCTGTTCTTGGCATAAAAAAAAAGTCCTGCCTAGCAGAGGGAATGCCTGAGTGTGCCGACGGCTCAGGCCAGATGTGCCAGGATGGACACAGAGCTACAAGGAGAATATGGGACCCAACGGCAAACTCTCCATCTCAAAAGCAGTAGACAGATCCCGCAACCTTAAAAGACTTAGAAACAGCACAGGTTTAACTTTAATAGTTAGCTATTGACCATGCCAATGATATTAGGTGAATAACCTAATTCAAAAATCTTAGAATTTCTCTGGAATAAATTAAATCCAACTATTTAGAAACTGATATTCTGAAAACTAAGTAAGAGCTTTCTAGCAGTCAAAATAAAGTTTCACCATCATGTGGATTACCAAACAGCAATTCAATATAACAAAAATCACTCATTTGTAGAAAATTGTTCTAAATAAGAAAGCTCATTTATTATTATTAATAAAGATTATTTGAAGCCCGGGGATTAAAAAAAAAACCAAACCACAAAGTAGCTACATCCCGGCACTGTACTGATACCAGTGGCACAAGACCAATTCTCGCTTTTCTTGCGACCACCAACACTCGTGGTTTTTCAGTACGCCAGTCCGATATTATTATTCTTGCCACTCACTCAGGCAAAACCATCTGCACTGAGAACTGTATCCTTTCCCTGTGCGGGGTTCCCATACCCTCCAGGTTCTTTAAGGGGCAGCTTTCCTTGGTGTTAAGCATGGCGAAAAAAACCACAGGCCATATGCCTGTCAGGTTATTGAAAGCTTTCCATTCTCAACAAACCTCGATGGGTGTCCTCCAACATTTTCCAGGGTCACATGGATGAACTACTAATTCCCCAGTGAAAGACAATTACCAAGTTAGATCTGTTGCAACTATCAAAAAATTTAGGGTTTAGGATTATATGGAACTATACAACTTGTCTGTGTCAAAGGTGTTTAGACACAAAAAAACAGAGTTTCTTGTTCTCAGCTTTTCCGTTTGGCCCTCTCTCACATGTCATCTATCAACGTCCCTGCTATTGCAGGGGGTCGAAGTCCGGTCCCTTGATCACTTCCTCAGCTGTTCTCAGAAACTCTCAGTTCTTGAGGCTTCTTGACTTATATTTTGTCCATAGGGCTTTAAATTTGTAAGAAGGTGCCTGTGACCCAAAGGCCTGTAGTATATCCTGGTGGATTTTTCACATGTACTGCATTTTCCACGTTTGTCCGTGACAAAGGAGAACTCAAGCGAATGCTCCTGAGAGCCCACTCCCGTCCTGCTAAAGCAGCCACCAAAGGAGTTTGCTTGCTAGCCCGCAGCATGGCTGATTTGTATAAAAGAGTCCTCTTACCCCTCCAAGGAAGTTTCAAGTGAATAAATTACTCTGTTGGATTTGGAGGCAAGTTGTCCAAATTAAAACTGCGTTCTCAAATGATTATTTTAAAATGACAGAACCACTCTGAGTGTAACGTATGAGTGTAGTATCTCCAGTGGCAGAGAACTCGGCTTTCCGCTCTTGATGCAAAGAAATATTTCAATTGTTTCAAGACACATTTGCCATAGTTTAACCCTTAGATTAATACATAAGCCTGCATGAAAATTCTGTTCTGTGAGAAAAATATACCAAAGAATATTCATATTTTCAATCTGATTCTGAAGATGCAGCTTCAAAATGCAAACACAGTACGCTAGCAAACTTGTTTTGACTGTGCAAATAAATTTTTAAAAAATTGTTTCTGGAAGCCCAGCAAAAGTTGGGTTTGAAATCTCTCAGTGGAATTACATTTTCGTTCAAGCAATACCACATAGTTTGGAAGCCACATAAAATATCTATTAAGACAGTTGCTAATTTAGAGAAAAAATGACCCCATCTGGAACAGCGTCTGCAGTGCTGCTCATTGCACCACAAGAAAAATATTATTGTACTGCAGCGTGTGAAGCTTTGTAACAAAGATGACGCCAGGTCAAAAGAATCTCACTTACAAAGAAGGGTTGAGGTTAAGGTCTTGCTTTTACTGTAAGAGATTAAGTCCAAAAGGAAGTTTAGCATGAAGGAAGCGGTGGAAAAAAGATGAACTGAACTGACAACTAACAAACTTTTTTCCCCTGTGAACAATAAAGGCTTCCAACTCCAGGAAGATGTCTTCCAATAACCCAAATTGAGGTAAGTAAATTAAGAGACCTTAGGAAGCATTATTTTGAACATAAAGAAATATAAGCATAGTGAGAACATTATCAGAGCAGATTGCTTAAATAAGGCTTAAGTAAATGCAGAGACCCCAAAGAGAAGCTAGGGGAAACTACATCCCTAAGTTAGAAACTTCAGTGCCTTAAACAACGGAGCGGATGAGTCGGGTATTTATGAACAACAGCTCCAAGTCAGGGTGAGTAAGGGCTTTCCAAAACTACCTGATGGGAAACAGGTAACAAAGGGGGGTTTGCATTTGCCGGTGCAGCAGTGTCGAGCCTTGGTCAGCCCTGGGCACGGGCGGTAGAAGACACAGTTACCCAGAAAACTTCATGGAAGCAAGAGAGGTACCAACCAATTCGGCAATCTCGATTAGGAAATAGCTGAGTGAGATGCAGAGGACCTGAAGTGTAGTTTAAGGCATCAGAAAGGAAATTAGGCACTTCTCCCCTTTAGCTGAGTTATTCTGAGATAAGACAACGATAGGAAGGACAACAGAAAACCCAGCAGTGACAAGAAGTTTTGTACTGATGGCAGCAGGAGGGAAGGGAGCAGGCTCTGAATGAAGAAGCTGTAAAATGAACTGAGAATCCAGAGAGAAGGAGCTGTAGAAAAAGAGGTTCTGATAAAGCATTTGTTAAAATAAAAGTGAGGTGAGTTTTTAGAAAGCATCCTGTCAGTGGTAAGGGTTCAGAAAGGCTAACGTATTTTCCTGAAAGCAGATCTGACATAGTGCAGCTGTGGAAAGCGTGCCAGGGAACGGAGCAGCAGGCAAACCAACAGGGACAACAAGATGGAGCAGACAGGACAGAGACCAACTAGTCATGGAGAGCACCCACTGAGATCAGCACTGGGTCAGGGGAGATCACCCTTCTCACAGGACCACAAGCTGTAGACCACAGATAACTCAAGCCCCGTGTTTCTAATGGCATACAAAGCACACGTGGAGGAGCAAACTGGTGACCACCCCAGCTGACAGCCCCAGGAGGGGACTGGTGACCACCCCAGATGCTTCCTGGGGGAAGCCGGAGCTGCCAGGGGTGGCGAGGGCAGACACAGCTTCCCTCCTCTCTTCTCTCCAGTACAACACTCTGCTCACTGCGTTCATCCAGCCTGTAACCGGTGAACGGGGACACGGAGTTCAGCATCCATAGCTTATGGGTGGATGCTCAAGCTGATGATGCTTAAAGGTTTTAATAAGGACCAACTAAACAGCCTTTAACAAAGACTTGGTAAAAACTGACAGAAACTCTTCCTGTTGGAATGGTGTTGAATTTTCTAACATTGCACACATAAAAATCTCAATTATAGTTTGATATTAAAGTAGGCATAAGGATAAAGTCCTCCATTCATGTATGGCTTGCTCAAATCTCCTGCATTCCTCCACAGCCAAAGCAACATGTGACAATACGCTGTCACATATGCACATGTATTCAGCTAAGAAACAAACACGCATCACTAACGATACACCTCTGCCTCCAAAAGCCAGGCATTCACACCTAACGCCATGAGCAAATTTCTCCTCAACTGCAGCATCGTTAGCCATATTAATCTATCGATACGTCATCCTCTAAAGAAACTACAAATACTGCCCATCCTCAAGCAATAGCAGCAGGGTAGCACCACGGTGCAATGGAGATGTACTGGTTGCCCAAAGAGATGACCACAGCTCCCCACGCCGCCTCTTTGGCTCTTGGCTAACGCCGTCTGCTGCCACCGCATTGCTTGTGATTTCCTGAATTCTCAATTCCAATTTCACATAAAATTACTCCAGCAGTATTCCTAAGAAAAAGATGATCTGTACTGCGTGAGATCAGTGGGAAATGAAGATACTAAGCATTCGAATACCACACCAAACCTCTTGTTGAGTAATCCAGATTTCAGCCGAATTAAACAGCGTGCAGTTATACAGGACTACAAACATCTGTTTTCAAGAGGTGTCCAGATCATTAGCAGCTAATTCTACATCTCTGCTACATTCCCTGCCATATGCTGGGGGATAATCTCAGCAAGCAACAAGGATTTTCATCTCTAATCCTAACAAATCTGCTCTGCAAGGCTTCATGGCTTTTCTTATGTCACTTATTAGATAATATCTCTCAGCTGCTCCTCTCTGCTCTTTCCATGCCTCGTGTCTATTCTTTCACAGCACCCTGCAACCTGCCTAGTAACAACTGACAATTTCTTCACGCCATCCTAGAAAAAATTCCCTCCTTTGCCAAGGGTAGATACAAAATTTACCTCCTGGGCAGACTCACGCTCAGGCTGTCCCCTCCCCAGCTAGCGCTGCCACCTGCAAGATGTCTAAGGCAGGACAGTCACACGCACTGGGCAGGGCTCTGAAAGTTTTTGTCCCTCATGGGTGGGAGCAGCCTTCTGCTCTCATTCGAGCTCCTAGTTAGGGCTACGTGTCCGTGCATGTAGCAATCAGCATATAAAGAACAAAGGGAGAAGATCTGGGTTTATAAGCAACTTCATTAACTGAAAATCAGAGATCTTTTTGGTACTTTGCTTGGGAAAATCAAGGTGCCTACACTGAAAGCTGTGATGCCACTTTTGTGGCCATAACGAAGTGTATATACACAAACAGAATTTGATTTTTGGCATTAAGCAACAATAACAGCAAAACTGGAGGTGACTGCAGTACTGACAAGAGACAAGAGATGGACGGCTCTGGAGCCTGAGCTGACTCCCTTCACCAGGACATAAGCAGAGGCATCATGAATCCGTCACATTCCCCAACCTGATGGCATCCCTTCTCTGTACAAGGGGTTACAAAATCTCATTCAAGCTTTGGCCTCTTTGTTCCCTAGCAAGGTGTTATCTGGGCTGGGCTTTCCGACAGACCTACCAGTTGCTTCAGCCCCAGGGGCATCTCCTGAACGATCTTGAATGAACTGTGGCAGACCAACCTCAGGGTGGGGAGAGCGATGAGGATTTAGCGGTCCTGTCTCCTGCCAGCCCTCAAAGAAGCAAGCAGTGCAATGAGAAGTTCCTGCAATCCCATAGCTTCCACCGAAGCCACGAGTGGTGCTGCTGCTGGCGAGGAGAGATGTGCGGACGGGATATTTTTATCTCCTCTTCATTCCCATTCCCATCCCTGTCAATCCAAAACAAACTTCAACTAGTTAGAGGTGGGAAAGATGGTTCTCGATGAGAAAAGGATTCCCTGGCTCGATTTGCGTGTCACCGCTGGATACGTGCCACTGTGGTGGCACAGCTGCATCAGTCCTGCTTCCCAGCTTCCAGTAACCTTTCCAGACTAAAATAGCAGACCTACTGCTTGATTTTTAGCAGCTGAAGAGCAGCAGTAAACCGCATAAGTATTATGTAAAATGATCTTTTTCTAAGTATATGTTTATTGTGCACAGAAGAAGTGGATTTAATTACAAACAACTGGAAGTTTTTAACAGTCTGGATTGCCCCCTACTCCCTTTCTAAAAACTAAGGTTTGGCAGCAGCTTTTGGGTTTCATTGCAAGTCTTCTAAGTATTTCCTTGGAAAGACTTTACACTTGGTCCCAGGCAAGAAGTCAAAATCAACATTTAAAAAGCATGCCCTGCATAATTTCCAGGATTCAGCAGCATTAACATATACTTATGGAGGCCAGGAGGAGAACTGCTTTTTGTGCTTTTTGACTTCGTGCATAAAGCTGGTCTTCAGACAAGGAAGTTTATATTCCAAATAGTATTTTTAACTACATGCGGTCAAGGACATAACTTATCAGGCCTTTCCTCACCCCCCTCCCAAAATAAGCCGGAATGGTAAATATCTTTGCAGTATTTAGTTTTTGCTTAGACCTCTACCAGGAGCAACAGATTCTCAAACCTAACACAGAATGATTCGATGGCAGAAAAAGCTTCGAATGACATTTTCTTAAACTCCTTTATAGAGTAAAACTACAGTTTGGGCCCGATAGTGATACTTGGGCTAAACTGGCTGGTTCCGCACTGAAGTGAATTAAGGACGATTTCGTGGTGTCCCCCCGCGCGTGCCCGGGGGATGGAGTGCTGTCCCCGCGTCCCCTTGCCGACGGGACGGCAGCACGCAGGCGACTCACTGTTCCCGCGGGCTGACACTGCCCTGCTCATGTGAATAATCCCATTGAAATGGCCGGGACTGCGATGGGGTCTGCAAGACTGGAACTCCTGGTTTGATCCAAAGGCCAAGAATGAAATTTCACCCATTTCATCTATTTGCTAATCGAACAGGCCTGTGCAAATTGCTTCTGATTTTCCAAAAGCAGTGCACTTGGCACTTTTGGATATGCGTGTTTAAGGACTATCCACTAAAATTTGATCTCAATTTTTGTTTTGGGGGAAAACAGACAAGAAGAAGTATTTTCCTTGTGAATATTTGAAGTGTTTTTAAAAACAAATACATATTCTTCTGAAACATCTGCAGATCAAGTCCTGCATCACTCACCACCTAAAATCATGAAATGCTACAGACAAGAGATTAAAGTTCACAGAAGCTGAGAGAAATGAGAGCACAGGTAGTTAAGGAGTCAGGCTTAGAGGAGAAAATATCTTTCAGCTTTTACAGTCTAAAAGGTACTTGTATGTTTTTAATCACCAGAGAAAAATTGGGTCTAGCAAATTGTGAATTTCCTGTGTGGAGATAAGGCAGGGAAATCATCAAGAGAGTATTTTATGCAGTATTTTTCTTCCAAGCAGACAGTTTTGACTGGTATTTATAAAAAACAAAATCTGAATGCAGATTTTCAGCTCACAATAGCATGCCCGTCTCCTCAGCGTCTCCGTTTCCTCCCCTTGTAAAGTCCCAGTCCCACAAATCCCCCAGCGCTCTAGAAAACCTCCCAGCTAACCAGCAATCCTGAGATTTCAGCATAGAAAACAACTGGGAAAAATGCAAAACAAACAAATATACAGCCCACATACTAAAAATTTTGTTCGGTAGGGGGTGGGGAGGGGAAGAGGAAGAGATTGTGGTGTAACGCGTGATGAGGGTGTCATCAAGAAAGAGAAGGACAAACCCTATAAAGTGCTTTTTCCCCCTCATTTCCACAGCAGCATCTCCCCATCGGAGCTGCTGATCAGGTGCAGCCCGAGCTCCGCGCCCTGCACTCCCTGGGGGACCGGAGCCGCTCTCGGCTCAGGGATAGACAAGAAAGACAGCTGCTGGTTTCCACTACGGGCTCTCTGTGCTCCAGGCTACATGGACTCAAACCTCTTTGTTACCTCCACCACGAAGACAGCAGAGCTCATGAACTCTGAGAAAGTAAGCGACAGGATTGCAGAGTTGTCGGTGTCCCAGTCAAACTGCCAAAAGCAAAATTAAGAGAGTCAGAAAGGACTAACAAAGCAGTCGCCTTGCTTCGATGCCTGAAACTTGTCTCCTACAGTGCAAGGCAATATTAGAAGCTCAAAGTAACACTAAGCATATCTTCCTTGGAGATGGCAACTGCGCTCTCTGTATGGTTCCCAAGCGAGCACATGTAGCACAGGCATCAGTTAGGGCACTCACCCGTACACTGCAATTAAACCTATAGCTACTCCTCACTTACTCACCCTTACTCAACAGGCTAGTTGCTGCACTGCCTCATGGCTCCTTTCATCATGCAACGGAAGATGGAGGTGAAGATGGAGCCCCTTCAGACTCAACAGGGATGGGGAAGACAGCCTGATCCCTGGGGTACTCTGCTATTTTTGCTTGACAAAAAGAGAAAGGACACTTAGAGTAACAGTAAAAACGTAGTTCTGAGGTTATTTTGATTTGCAATGATGAGAAAGCAGAGCTGGACTCTCCACAAACATGTGCCAACTAGTCCGTGATGAAAAGCTTTAAAACTTTCTTATAAAGAGTAGACCTGGAGCCTGGAGAATCCCTTCCACCAGCCTTTGGTTCCTGCACGTCCTGGCACACAGCACACATTCATCAGTAGCAAGACCATGATCAGAATTGTTTCAGTACCTCAGGGAAATCAAAAATCTCCGCAACACAGACAATTGATAGTTCAGGCTCATGTTTCTGGCCGCCCGGACTGCCCCATCACCAGAGCTGGATGCCCAAGGGAGCAGCACACGTGCACTGCGCCCCACAAGCTCCTCCGCAACGCAACCTGCTCTTCACGGTCAATAGCAGCACTTGGTCAAGATACCACTGAATCTCCAAATCCAATGAATGTTCCCAAAATGCAAGCCTTAGATTTTTCAAAGCAACTTATTTTGGGTTAGCCTTCCTATAATTTAATGCAGAGGAAGCCTGTGGTAGGCACGGGTGTGAGAACTGTAGGGACGCAGGGGTGGGATCGCAGCACTGCGCAGGACAGCCCAGGGCAGGAGGATCCAGCGGGAGCTCAGAAAGCTCTCCCATCACGTCTGATCACATCTGAAATTGTGCTTTAATATGAAAGCCTCTTCCATGAAAATCCATATAAAACCACTTTTCCAGTCACGCTGGTAGAATTCCACCTTACACGTCAATCACCTTTGCTGACAGGGAAAGCTGCAGGCGACATTTCCACGAGCAGCTCCCACAGCTCTTTCCCACTGGCAGAGCGATAAATGCCATCCCCACGCCGGGCACACACACGGGGTGGGTGAGGGGTTGGGCCCTCCCTTCATTTGTTTTTCCACTGAACCCGATACACTTCCTTGAGGTCAAAGTCACGAAGTCGCGGCAGCATTGCTACGCGCAAACCAACCTGTGTGAAGCTGCGCTGGGGTAGAAGCGTGTGGATTCGGTTTCTGAAAATTGTGCTGAAGACCCTGAGAGCCTAGTGCCAAGCTCAGCCTTCTGGGATGGAGACATACCAGGGGATGGGAGGCACCAGGTTGGTTTGGTTCGTGTGTTGTTTATGATTTCAATACGCAAATCCTCCTTGCAAGAAGATTTAATTGTGCTTAGGATGGGGAAAAGGCGAAGGAATAGTCCTTCAGTTGGAGGAACCCCCCCGCCAACTCTTTCTCCAATTTCAATCAGAATTTATCTGGATTTTCCCAGGAATTTCAGCACTCTCCCCCTCTTCCAACACACTGCAGCGGAGACTAAAATGGCTAAACAGAGCAAGACTGTAGATTGTAAAACTGCATCTTATTCCTTGTTAGGAACCGACCCGCCCTGCTCAGCATCCACTTCCTTCAGTGGGCAAAAATAAATAGTAGCAACTTTGACATCTGTTTAACACCCTTTGCCTCCCCACCCACCTCACCTCAATGCAGAGAATATTCATCTTTTTTTTCCTTTTAGTGACATGCAAATCTTATAAAACACTGCGCAGAGACAGATACTGTGGATTTTCTTTGCAGAGGGAACACGTTAGAGGAAGTAAAGAAAACTTCAGCTGAGCTATTTATAAAGCATACAGTGGCTTGTTCCTCAAATGCTTCATTGACCAGGGGAACAATGAGAATAAGTCATGGAGTTCAAATTCCCTTCTTCAGACACATCCTTCAGGTCCGAATATCTGAAGCATTATGGATTTATATGCCTGGTAACCAGGCTTTCTTATGACAAGTATCCGAGTTGTCCTGACTCCAGGGAATTGACAAGCTTTTTTTCCTTGCCTTTTCTAAATTATAGCAATTAGAAGGCAATTCAATGAAATATGCATATTTCTGAACTCCCAAATTTAAGGGAGCCAGGGAAGAAGTGCATGTAATTAGAACTAACTGCGCTCTTCAAGGTTTTTCCTCAATGAACGTGAACACACCGTATGGAGATGTGTGGGTATCCATAGCACACAAAATGGTTATAAAGAAACTACCCACATTTCTGTTGGGATGCCTATTGATCCCTTTTTTCTGACACTACAGGTTTTGATCAAGCTAGGATTGCCGGCGAACACACTTTTCAGCATCTTGCTGGACGCCTGTGCACAAGTGGAGAAGCCGAGGTATTGTCTGCGTGAGGCTGGCCGAGGGCAGACAGCACTGGAAAGGCACCAAAATTTTGTGCAAAGGTGGCCCACGTTTCCATGTGAGAAGCTCACCTAGGCATAGAGCAACAGGGATTAGCTCATGCAAATACCATGAAGCCCACCCTTTAGATTGAAACGCTATAGCCAGGATGGATGTACCGGTATCTCTCTCTCTTCTACTCTAAGGTCTGACCCTGCTGAACAGTATGTTGAAGTGATTAGTTATTTATGAGGAACACTCGAAGGGCCTAAGCCCTTCCCCTGCAAAGGGCAAAAATATTCAGTGATTTCTGGAAGAGTCTCTTAAGGTTACAGGAGATGCCAAAGGAGAACATGAACAAACCACCAGCTAGTACAAATGCTTTTAGCAGTAGCACTTGAAAGTGTTAAAAATTAAAACATCAGCCACATGTTCCAGCAATGTTACTGGCAGACTAATAGGCTAAACACACACACAAGCCCTTCTAGTTTTGCATCGAAATTTTTGCAGGAATGATGACATGCATGACCATGAAGATATAATGTATATTTGAAGCCAAGGTGGGATGGTGTTCTACACGTCTCTTTTGAGTCTCTCTCATCCCTCCTTCCCAAGGAAGCTATATGAAGAACAAGGGTTAACAGGGAATTATTAGATTCTTCTAATAGAAAAAAAATGGGTAGACATCAGGTATGAAAACCAGAGTGGTCATAGCTGGAGGCTACTTCCCTAACCCTGACTGCAGGGTTTTCATGCAACCCAAGGAAGGAAAACAAAATTTCTCTATAGTCCAGATATTCTACCTTCAGGCACCTGCCAGTCCTGCCTGAGCTGCCCCAGACACCTCCTTAAGGCAGCATACAATAACACAAACACAGCTCCACACATAGATTGGAGGTGGATGCTGAGAAACATGAGAGGATTTGAACATTTTTGTAGGCAGCTCCAAAAACTTCGCAAGTGCCTCATGAATCAGACAGAAGGAGTTTGCTTGTACTTTACTACAGCAGTAAAGTTTGAACTATAAATAACATTAAGGCGCTTGGTCTCCTCTCTTCTTTTCCTGTTCTTTTTTTAAATTTTATTTATTGCCAAAGGATTTTTTCTTTTAAGAAGCACCAGGTCAGGTTCAGTCCTCCTCTCTCTCCTTCCTTCACTGCTGGTCCTTTCCCTCAGCTATTCCCGACCATGACACTGCCAGGTCTAGAGCAACCCTTGCACAGGAGACACTTCAATTTAAGGTGTCCCAGTGCAGAAAGGAGCCGACAGTCGCACAGAAGCAATCAAGACATTTTGTCTGCTCTGGAAACAGATGATGCTGACTCAGAACAGGATGACAAGCTTCTGCCAGCCCTGAACTGTTGCACTGCTGCAGTTTGAGCCTGCCGTGCCAGCCACTAGTTAAAAATATAACAGCATAGGTGAGACCTAAGTGTCACCATTTAATAATTGATATTCTGCTCAGCAGGTAGCTACTTTTAACTATAAACAGAGGCTATGCATAGATACTTCCACAGGTTTGCATTTCCCTTTTAAGTCATTCACACCTGAAAACCCTCTTCCCCGACCTCTTCCCATTCCCAGAGAAAAACCTCACAGGACTCAGCTGCCCTAATAACAAACTTCTGACTCCAGTCAACTTGCTTGCTAGGTGAGTCTTAACTTCTTTCAGGTGAGAAACCTGAGTGGTGGTTTCACTCACTATGTGTGATGCCAGTAGGTGCAACAGCCATCCTTTCTACAGGTGGGAAGGAAACCACCTTCCTTCAGAGTAACAGAGGTGGAACAAACAGCTAAAAAAGCAATAGTCAAAAAGAGAGCACCGTTGGGTGGAGTTTTAGCTTTAAAAAAAGGCTCTGATAACTCTGAAATTAGGTCCATGGCTACACATGAATGCGGCCTCTCTAGAGTGACAGATGATGATCTTTATCCCACCAGGCATTTAATGAGTAAAAATACAGATTACCACTAACACAGAGATTGCATATATGCTGGGGAAGGGGAGAGATGATGCACATTTATGCTGCTGAGTGACTGCACAGCCATGGTTGGTCCTAGGGATCAGGGGATCCCCCAGATTCCTCACCCCCTTCCCAAAAAATCCATGCTTACACATGCACAGAGCATCCCTTCAGCATTAGCTGTAACTGCGAGAGTAATTATTTTGCCGTTTGGATCTCTATACAGAGAGCATCATCCTAGCATCAATACAGTATGCCATCCATTAGCAGCCCATCATCGTAACACTTTTATAGCAGCGCTGCTGTAGGTTTCCTGACACCTTCCATTGCCAGGCCCTGTTTGAAGCAGCTCAAACTTTGCCAAACTTCAAATATGCTGGCTGAAGCTCTCCATGCCGTGTGTCTGCCTGAGGCTAATGATTTTTTTATTTACGTGGAGATGGTACAAGGAAAAAAAAAAAACCAAGGTCAGGAGCTCTCAAGGAGAAAAAAAAAAAAACAACCACCCCAAAAAACAAAACAAAGAAAAAAGCAGGGAATGATGAGTAGCTTGCCTGTCTCCTTTCTATGAGATGTTAAAATGGGAGCAGCAGAGAAACTACTGTACTAAGTGATCTAAATCATAGAGGTGCCGGTGCTGAAGACACTACACTGCTCTGAGATTCAGCAAACGTTCACCAAATCACATCACAGGTCCTGGAGCCAGCATTGCTTGCACACTGGGTAAACCCTTGTTAAAGTTTGCAAAGCTTTCCAGGTATTTTTGTTCAGGGTGAACATGCTCCAGACCCAGAAGATCTCTGTTTACCAACTGAACAGGCAGCACTCTATGCCATAGAGCACATTTTGTATACAGCCGTGGGAACCGAGTAGGACTCATCTTACAGAGGCTCTTCATCGTAAAGGAAGACCCATAATTAGCATACCTCCTCCTGGTGTCCACAGCAGGATGGTCATGTCTGCACTGGAAAGTACCGGGCAGATGGAAACCACAGAGATTCCCGTGTCCAAGTGTTCTTGTAGTATCTGGTAATTACTGGGAACCCTATTGGAAAATATTGTCATTCCTTCGCCACTAATGACAGTCCATTTGGAGAACGACCGCGTACCGCTGCCCGGCGAGCTGCTATCGCGGTGCGCAGGGGGCCGGTTGTTCAGCAGAGCAGCCCATTACAAGATACTCGCATCACAAGCATCCCCTGGGATTGAACCCAGGATTTTTTGGTTTTCTTACTCCTGCTTTTCTTAAAGGGGAAATTAAATACCAATTTGGTATACGACATTTAGTTTCAAAAATCCTGTTCTCAAGAATTAGGAAGTGCCAGAATAAAGGTTCCCTCTACATTTTTAGTCTATTCTGTTCTGTACTCTTTTATGCAATCCTTCTCATAAGGATCATATGCTTTTTTGTGGGGCTTATGCCTCACAATTGACTCACAATACATGGGGCACAAGAAACAAATCAGTTGTAAGTGAATGAAACTATTGTCAACAAGGACAAGTTCCTGTGAGATGGAATTTGGTCAAGGGCTTGAACACACGCCTGTCTTTATAACTGGCTGTCTTCCCCTGCCCACCCGCCCGATCCTCGAGAGAAGCAGTGTCAGGATAACCACCTCGCTGTAAGCAAGCAAGACAGGGAATCCCAACACGAGAAAAGATATCTTGTGGGATTAAGCGCTGTCCGGGAGAACCAGACCAGTTTCACTCTGCTGCAGAGCTACCATGGCCAACCGAGCAGCACGCAGCTTCCACAGCGGGCGCCCATCTGTGCTTCTTGCTCCCTGGATTGCACTTAAGAGCATCTAAAGCTCTAAAGCAAAGGTGCTGCATGTTCACAACCACGAGGTCCATGCTCTAAACACAAAGTGTTATTAAAAAAAGCTGAGTACTATGGAGAAAAATTAGCGTCAGACAAAGACTGGGCATTTAAAATGAGTGGCAGCTTCAGACAATTTCATCGTTAGTCTTTCGTGGCATTTCCCTCCCCAGCATCACGAAAGAAGGAGAACGATACCACCTCATTTCACAGCAGTGCTGTGCACTGACATTTATGAAGCATTCAGTCCTGCAGTGATCAGTACTACAGAAAAGCCCATGAGGAGTTCAACAGCTCTTTATTCAGTACAGGGTATGGCTGCTGTGTCGTAAATAGGGCACAGGGTGACACATTGTATGAGCAGGATAAGAATATTGAATAGCTGCTCATTCACTGCACAACATCCATCTTGTGCCCTGAATGAAGTACAAGCCCTGTGGAAAAAAAAAACAATGTAAACCATACAAGACAGTCTTTAATTATATGGTATAGAGGGGCTTACCATGCAGCATACACACAGAGAGGGTGACTGTGGTTAGTCTTCACACTGACATTTCCTAGCTTTTTAAAGTATGTTTTTCTTCCTGTATAATATATTCCCCCTATAAAAACTTCAAATTTGCATGCCCTATATTCATATTTGTACCAATATAAATATTTCTGTTAGAAACATTTTTACTTAAGCGCTGATGTAGGTAAGATTCAGAATGGTCATTGTTTAATATTTTGTAGTTTAATATAAATACCTAAGATGACAAGTGCATAGATCTATGTTGGTATATTGATAACCACGTTTCCTTTTCAATATGGGAATAACCTACAAGTACTTTTTACACGGGTAAGAGTTCAGCCTGAGAGAGCAAAAAAACGAAGTACACAAAGATGGGCAAAGCACCGAGAGGAGACCAGCCCATGTTCACTCTCCTACAGCAAACCAGACCACAGAAGAGGAGGAAGACCAGGGTAAAGCACACATACACCAGGAGGGCTGAGCAACAGTTTCAGACAGAGTGGGGTTTTTTATGAAAATACTAACTGATCAAAAGCATTAAAACCCCTCAGACAGGACTACAATTCTTTGTTTTCATATAATATTTATTGTAAGATAAAAAACACAATTTAAGTTGAATTATACTTTAAAGTCTTAAAAAAAAAGGATAGAGGAAGACCCACATTACTGTCACCAATGAGAAAGCAAACGCAGAGTGGAATTGTTTTATGGCAAAGTTTAAAACCCTTTCCCCCATAAGCACACACTTTCAATTTTAGAGCCAGGATTGTTCTCAAACAGAAAACAACCCCACGCACTGAAAACCACCCTCCAGTAGTAACCCTGAACTCATACCACGTTGCCAACATAACAATAATTGTAATCTTGAAGTTGTGACTTGTACAGTACTCTAAACAAAATCCAATGAGATTACACCTGATTGTGCATTTTTCTTTCACAAAAACAAAGCAAAAAACTACTCTCCTGCAAGTACAAAGTCAGATTATTGCTTCGAAAATAGAGCAGATGTAAGATCTTTGCTCTACTGAAATTAAGAGAAGTTTCAGGAATCAGGAATTTACCTTATACATCTGTCGTGATGAAAAAGGACTGAAAAAATTATGAAAAAGACCTAAAATCAAGTAACAGGACATACAGATATCCACTGAGTAACTACACCCGTGCACTGCACATCCCTGAGCGCTCCGATAAAGCGAGGAACTTCTCCTTCCAAAAAAGGAACTGCAACATGGGAACGTAAGTAGCAGTTGTGCTAAAGGGCACTGACCTGAGTAACGTGCTGAGTAACAGGCCAGAGCTTAGAGCTGTAAGGTATGTTATATACGCTACAACATCAAAACACAGGCAGGCACAGACACCTGTGACTTTGTGCACTCCCTGTATCCTGTACCGAGCATGCGATACGAGGAAACATTCCAGATTCGCAGCGCAACTTTTCAGCCTTTGAAAGTATATGAGCTAATGGAGCCATATGTTAAAAATAATTTAGTCTTGGGGACAGACCAGACCCGAAGCATCAGTGCAGATTTCATTTAAATTCTGTTACTCTCAGAGAAGGAGCAGCCACCTCTGGTGTCCTTTGTTGTCCACATCAGCGATATGCTCCTGCAGGAGCACATCAGCCTAAAAAGTTGGGAGCACGAGTAAGAAACCATGAGTACCTATTGCAGCTTTTGCCATTGAGCCTTCAGCCCCAGGTGAGAAGGAATCCCTGGCTCTATACCTCTTCACTCTTTTTTTTTCCCCCATCCTAACTTCATTCCTTGGAAGAAGACTCAGTTGCAGCTTTAAATCCCAGCTAGATGCTCCTGCCCCCCTCATTCAATTTTACTGTGCTGCACAATTTGCCTGTGCAATCCATAAGCATTTAAGCCTCAGCACAGAGACACTGTGGCAGCAACACTTGCAGATGTACATGAAGTATAACCAAATATACCCCAAACTTCTTATTCCAGTTTAGAAATAAAAAATTCACGAAGTAACAGTGAGAGCGGGATGCAGGGGAGAAGCAGCAAGGGAAGGAAGCTAACTGGAAAACTGACAGTCCCTCTGCAAGGAGCAGGGAAATGGGTCTCTTAGGCATCCCAAGATTTACAGGAGGGCCAAAAAGTGACTTCCTGCTATTCAAGTCCAGGCTGAAATATAATAAACCACTGCCAGCATAACACTGACTCATATCCATCAGATTTATAAATCAGTACTTCGACAAAGAATGCTCTCTCTGTTGGCTTCACCATAGATAATTTTAAACTGCTAAGATATGTTGTTTAACCCACTCAATGTTTAATGTCATTTCTGCAAAAACCGGTTCTGTGGCACAACATATTAGAAGCAATATTAAAAAACAGGCAACTGAAATATTGTACTGTAAATACAGAAGCCTATCAGATAGCCTTTATGACTTAAAGGCTTGCAGATTAACATCAAAATTAGCCCTATTGTTTTTTTTCCCTAATCTACAAAGAAAAACCAATTCTCACAGCTCCTCCTTCAAGCACTTGTTCACTACAGAACAAACTCAAAATACGTTTAAAAAAAAAAAAAACAACAAACATGAAATACCTATAGTGTAGCCTGTGCTTGAAAGGAAAGCCACATTGGTTAGAGGTGTAATTTCTTACCAGTACAGTCACAGCACACAAGCTTTAGTCTTTACACAAGTGTTGCTCACCCCCCTTCTCATAAAAACAAAGTACACCTTTATGACCACACATCAGTATAGCTACAACCACATCAAAAGAGGCTGTACATCCAGAATAAAAACTTTTACCACTAAGACTCAGAAAACTATGTCCGATGTTGTTTTCTAAAGCTCCTTAAAATTCAGCTCCTCTTTACAGGCTACAAACACATACCGAAAAGAGCAGGGCCAAATCTTGCCATTTATCCCATGCGGCATCATGCACGCCTCAGGGGCTCTTAAGTTATTTGCAGACATTTGAAAATATTCTCTATTATTCCAAGATGTTCAGAGTTTAGCAATCCACTTGTGCAGCATAATCTGCGCTCCACCTGCAGTGTGCTGGGGAAGGGCAAGTAGGAACATTTCCAAACCCCTTTGACTTACCTGAAGGCCAATACGTGACTTTCTATGACCGTTTGCGTAGGGGTCACGGATCAGACAAGCTCAGACATCACACAACACAAGTACGTAAAGAGAAGGTGCCTTTCCATAGGGCTTCCCTCAGGAAGGGAGCCCAGTGCCGGAGCTGCCACCGTGCAGCAGCATCTCCCGCCTGGGAACGCTGCGCAGCCCAGGGGAAGCTGCCACGCAGTAAGTGGGTGCTGGTGCACGGGGGTGCAAGGCAGGGAGGAATCGAACATGCCTCAGCCCGACGGGCTGAAACTTCCCCGGTATGTATTTTGGGAGGCGGAGAAGGCGACAGCAAACAATTAACGCACATATAAAAACTTGGGCTTTCTGTGTACAGAAAAATTGCACCAGCTTACAGAACTCTCCTTCTCCCGTGGTCCCAGTGAGTGGCTTTATGCCAACTCAAGTGGGGGGGAGCGGACAGCGCACCTTTGTGGGGACCCAGCAATCCCTCGAAGGGGGTGAGGCGGGACCTTCCTTCCCCCGCGCTGGCTACAAGCCCCTGCCGCGCCGACGGCCGCACTCACACCCGGGCGCGGCACCCCAGCCGAGCCCCGAGCCCCCGTCGCGGCGGGGGGGTCCGGCCCAGAGCCCCTCGGGCGCGGCCACCCCTGCCCGCCGGCTGCAGGCGCTGAGGCGCGGCCGCCCACGTGAGCGCCCCGGCCCGGCCCGGCCCACCCGCGGCCGCCGCCCACTCCGCGAGCGCGGGGCCGCCGGGCGCGCTGGGCACCGGCGCCGACAGCGTCTTCCGGGCCGCTCCGCACCTGCCGGGCCGTGCCGAGCCGCGCCGCTCCCGCCCGCACTCACCGAGCAGCAGCAGCCGGTGCGTCTGCTTGTACTCCCGCTTCTCCGCCTTCAGCGTCTTGTCGATGCTCTTGCTCCGCTTCTTGTCCGCCCGCTCCTTGGCCACCAGGTCCTGCCGCAGCCGGTGCCGCACCTGCGGGTCCCCGTGCTCGCCCGCCGCCGCGGAGGGGGGGATGTCCGCCTCGCCGCCGCGGCCGCTGTAGGGCGCGGAGGGGTGCGCGGCGGCCAGCCGGGAGCGCAGGCTGTAGCACAGCCCCATGGTGCCGGAGCTGCCCGCCCTACCGCGCCGCGGGCATGCTCTCCGCCGGGCCGGGCAGGGCGAGGCGGCGGCGCCCGGCGGCCTCTTCAAGTGGCCCCGCTCCGCCGGGGCTGCGGAGCGCGGTGTCCCGTCCCGCCCCTCCCCTCGGCCGGTCCCCCGCGCCGCGGCCGGCGGGAGGCGGCCACACGTGATGCGGACATGTTTACCGTATTCTCTGGAAAGCGGCCCTCGCCGCAGCCTCCCGGCGGTGGCGGGGAGGGGGGGGACGGCCGCCGCGCCCCCCCGCCGCGCCCCTCCTGCCCCTGCGGGGTGAGGGTGTCGGCGTGCCGCTGTGGCCGGGGCCGGCTGGGGCTCTGCGGGCTCCCCTCCTCGCTCCTGCCCCGCGGGGAAGCCACCGGCCAGCCCACCCCTGCGGAGACGGCGCGGGCGGGGGGAGCCGGGAGAGCCGTCGGTCAGCTCTTCCCATCTCCGGCACCCCAGACCACCGTAGCTGTCGCTGGTTTGGTATTTCACCCCGGCCTCGGCGAGGCTCTCGCCCCAGCCATGGATCCAGGTTGGGAGTTAAGGCGACATCCCAGCCTCTGGGATGTCGTGGGGATGCTGCGGCGGGCGGGAAGAACCCAGGCCCACGGGACAGCTCATGTGGAGTTTGAACACTGCCGCTGAGCCCCTCCACCACAACATCTCAGCCCACTGGAAATTAGGACGTGACACTGAGGCGTGCGCCATTTTCACGCCCCAGTTTCTCTTCACTTCCTGCCACACACTCGTATTTGTCAGTGGCTTCTTCTTGTTTTCTATTGACACCGTCATCCAGTGGAGAAGTTAATGATGGAGCTTGCTCTTTCACTCTCCCCCTCTCTTCTGGAGGCACCACATCTGCTTCCTTTCAACAAACTTCAAATTCACCTCCTCGGTTGCTATCAGTTTACCTGGCGTGGGGCGATGATGCTGGTTGTGGTAATATCCCCCTCTCTGGCAGCACGCTCCATGCACAGTGCTGCCAACTTTGTCATACTGTATTTTATACTCATCTCCGGCCAGCTCTGAACATTCACTTATAATATGACTAATACTCTCTGGGGCCTGGCCACACATCCTGCACTCTGGAGTTAGATCTTTCCAACCAGCTATCTGGGCTGTAGCCTATCTTCTGCAAATAGCCTGGGTGGTTCTCACTGAAATCTCAGTTTCTCCTTTTAGTGCTTTCTCACAAGTTAGATGTCTTCTTGATATAAATTTCTCTTTCAAAATCTTCTGCGAGTCTGTGTCAGCAGAAGGACAGATCTGTTAAGAGGGCTGCAGTGACCCTCTCTTCCCTCTTTAATAACACCATCCAAAAGGCTGAGCAGGTCAAATCCTATATGAAACCTTCGAGTGTTTCTGTTGCTGACTCGGACAGCTTTGACGGGGTCGAGCTGCCCTGCAGGAATGACAGAGCTGCCCCCGGAGGTCACTGTTAACCAGGTGAGCTGACCAGCTCTCTTTTTTGTACCTTGTGTTACTCCTAGTCTTGGGAGCTGGGCTTAAATCAATTTTTTTGACTTTGTGCTGAAGCAGAGGAGGAGCAGTGCAGTGGCGGTGTTTGGGTGAGGCTCACCCCGAGCCCTGCCCGAGCTTCTCTGCAAACTGGCTCCCGGGCATCCTGTTCCCAGAGTGGTTCCAGGAACAATCAGCGACGGCAAGTGGGGATGCCAGAACAAAGTTCAGGAAACGTGTTTAAATGGTCTGTGAGTTTGGGCTCAGGCAGAGACATGAGCAAACGCTTCACAGTGGGAACATGCCTGGAAAGACTTGCACCTATTCCATACGGAGACACTCTGTGTGTGTGTGTCCCTCGTAGGGAGGACATTAGTTATTTCAACAAGTTTATTTCTATTTGACCCACTTTCAGTCAGGTCTGGTAACTGATGGCCAGGTTCTTACCTCTTCAGTCCTGCAAATTATGCTGTGGAAAGTCAGTGGGTCTCTTCCTGGAGAAAGACATCACCTGAGCAAAGGGAGAGGACATTCCTTCGTCCCATTTATTGTGTTGCCTATGCACCACTCAAGGCATCTAATCAATACCCTGCTGCCTGGTTGTTACAGCAATTAGCAAGTGTACAAATCAAATCATCATAGAGCAGACAAGTTCACTTTACACATCACTATGAGTCCAAGCTTCAGCAACAGATGCTGCCTGTTGCAGGGATTAATCCATCTCGCATCAGGCTCGAGATGCCCCCATGACTCACTCTCTGTCTCCACTGCTGCAATGCCCTTTCCTCTGGTGCTGAGAGTTCGTCCTTCTGATGAACACACCCCTGAGAATGTAATATACCAAGAAAATGTAAATGTCAGCCTAGAGGATTATTAATAGTGGTTTTCTTTTTCTTCCCGTGCTTTTTGGAGACGCACTGGCACAAGAGGAAGGTTATACTTACAGACAGGACAGTTCTATGAAGCACGCTATGTTGTGGGGATCTATCGATGTACCACCTGCAAAACGAAAGCAAACTCTTAAAGGCTGTGAAGTAAAAAAAAAAATCCAAACAAACCCAAAAGGTAAAATGTGAAACTAGAAAGCGGCATTCAGCCTATGAATTTGTTCCCCTGGCTCTGTAGGTGGACAAGCAGAGTTCTCCTGCTTGTGCAGTTCATAGCAAGACAAGTTTGAGATCAGTCTGTCTTGGTTTCATTACTTGGAAAGCCTTTCCAGGGAAGGTGACAAGTTCTGCAAAGCACACCCAGCTATCTTCACTGTAATGGCCATCCTTTCCCAGTAGAAATCTGAAAATGAAGCAGAATTTCAAAGTGGAAGACAAGCTTTCCCTCATCCTATTATTCTAATCCCCTAGAATAACTCATAAAACTTATGAATTACTTGTTTCAGGAAATCAGAAATTTCACATTCTGGTATAGTCCTGGCTACGGCCCTGCCTATAGTTACAGCACTAGTTTGAGTAACTAGCAGTTACTCAAATTCCAGCTGTTAACAATGTCAGAAGCACGGTCCATCAGCTTCCCAGCTTACACCAGTTTTAGTTGGTGGCAAAAAATGACATCAAGGATAAGGTCACATATTTCGTCTGAACAAAGAGTACATGACACAGATTGACAGCTTTTTGAAATCACACACAGTTTCAATGTTAGCGGAGGAAATTACCTTGAAGAGCAAACCATCTTCTGCCATATATGAATATTGTTCATCCGCATTGTATTATTTGGAGCATTTATGCTGTGGGACAGACTCAGATTAAGTGGGTTTCACAAAATACAGTTAAAGAATACGTTTCCAAAGGGCACTGGTCATGCCCACAGACACAGACTACGTATCTACCCCACTCCACCTGTGCACGACAAACTGCATAGCTCATGGCAATGTGTCAGCTTCGTTCAAACTCCTTAAGCAACAAGTATCACAAGAAGCAAACGTCCATGCGTGTTGAAGTGTGAGCTTGCAAAGCTCAGCTGCCCGCTGGGACAAGGCATGGCTGTGCCAGCCCAGGAGGAGTTCCTCACATCAGGGACATAAGAGGGCTTTTTGAGGCGCTGAGTCTGCAGCAGTGTCACGGCTGTAGAGTTTGCTGCTCCTCCACGCATCGCCTCTACACTCCTGCTCCTCTGGCAGCCAAGCAGGGTGGGGATGACTTAAGACCCTGCCTCTTCCTGACTCCCAGCAGGGAAGGAAGGGAATAAAGAGTTGTCTTTCCCCGAGCACTGGGCTGCAGATCTCTCTATATTTTTATTCTGTTGTTTCTACCATCTGCAACAGGGGGAAAAAAAGTGGAGAGGTTAAAAAGCAGAGCAGGCCATCTGGGAATGCAAAAAATACCAAGGAAGAGAGGGAGAGAGGCAATAACTGTGAGACTGCAGGGTTAAAAGAAGAGACATGGACGCATAAGCAAAAAGATTTGGATCAACACCCGGAAATGTGTCAGCAAGAGAAATGTAAATGAGTAAAATTTGCATTTATTTGTGCCTTGGGAGGGAAAATAATTGATTGA
The DNA here is from genome assembly GCF_964195595.1 of Calonectris borealis. Lineage (NCBI taxonomy): Eukaryota > Metazoa > Chordata > Aves > Procellariiformes > Procellariidae > Calonectris > Calonectris borealis. Next base: position 12,545,748 of record NC_134328.1, on the reverse strand, counting down.
ACTCAAACTCCCCCCGCTATTACTGTAAGTGATCTATACGTGCAATGTTCACTTCTTGTTGCAAAACACTCGTGTCAGACCCGCTCATGAGCTGCTGGCACTGCCCTCCCACAGGCAGTCCTCTCTCCAGTGCGTGGTTTGCACTCAGCTTTTCCAATGTAGGTGGCTGCAGCCTGGTACCTCTGTAAAAGACATCTCAAGTAAAGGAGTTAGCTTTTCAAACGGGCCCCAGGATTGCTGTTCACAGTGTGGTTGGAGCAACAGAGGGTGCTGAGCACCCTTGAAAAATCAATCGTGTCACCCAGTTGCAAAACAGCTTTTAGGGCATAAGGAGAGGAATCTACGTTTGTGGAGTTTGCTCAGCGTCTCTATGATTGAACACCCACTACACACTGTGAGGGTTTTCCATTTATTTTAGCTGGTCTCTGCTTTTGGTCCTTTGCTTCAGGTCAATACTTATTTTGCTGTCACTCCTCTGTTTCCTACACTGAAGTCTAGATTTAAAAGGGTGACTAAGCACCTAACTTCAATCTTGGATTCCTAAATCCTTGTTTAAGTATCAATCTAACTTAACAATCTAAGTTAACAATCTAAACTGTTAACTTTTTGTCTTCTTTCAGAAAGTTTGAGAGCCAGGAGTTCCTGATACCTATAACCACAAAGCCACCGTCAGTGGTCTTGTCACATCTCTTAACTTAAAAGCCAGTTCATCTGTAAAATAAGCATCATGATGCACAGATAAGATACGATGGGTAGAATTAGCTACATTTGATGGGTAGAATTAGGTACATACATACATGATAAGGTACGATGGGTAGAATTAGCTACATACACATCAGATATAAAATGACAAAAGGTATTAGTGCTTCTAGTCATGGAAAGTGTTCTGAAGACACGGTCAACAAATGCACTATTACTGCTACTGCACAGTAGGCTTTCCGCTTCCCACCCTGGGCTCATGAGGGCATAGGCTGAGCTAAGCCACCTTCAACTAGGAAGATATTCAAGTCCATTCCATGTATGAAGAGGGCAAAGTCTTTATGTGGGGAGACTGGAGCATATAGGTATGGCTGTGGGAGGCGATGACATCCTGGTCAGTTCTGACTGATACCCTTCCAGTCCATCTTTGGTTCCCATAAGACACAGGGTGAAGTCCTGCACTCCAGGAGCTAAGCTGTGCACTTTGCTGTGTGTAGTTGAATAGATAAGCATCTAACTTATTAATATCCTGATTGATTTTATGCAGATGTTAGTTATCCTGAAGCAATTTTCATAAGATCCTTCAACACCTCATCCAGCATTTTTCTTCTCTCTGGTCCTGACAACGTGGTGAGGGATAAAAGACTGGCCGGGGCAAGAAGAAGGGCAGGGCATTCAGAGGTGGCAGTGGGGCTTGGATATCTTATCTGAGAGTACTGCATTATGGGTTCAAATTGACATTGTGGATATAAATCAAAGTGTGACTATTTGCTCCTGACTCCATTCCTCTTGCCAAACTTCTGAAGGCACTCACGTAGGTGTCTTTTAGTAGTAACGATAGCCTGTGCTCTGGGGAGACTAACTGCTCCCTGGCAGGTAGGCTTCACTGGGCACAGAACAAGCCGGTATCACCATCCAAATTCCAAAGTGCAAACTTTTCACTCTGTCGAATACAATGAAACCTGCTACCTTTCCCCTTGGCTATCTTCATGGTTAGTTTCTCCTTGACTATCTTAGTTGGTTTTCAGCATCATGCCCCAGTTTTCCTTCAGGAATATAAAAGTATTTTCCCCCCTTTTTTTTTTTACCCACTGAAGACCATGTCAAATTCCTTCCATTCAGAAATCACTTAACCAGATGACCTACCCAGTTCCACTGATTTTACTGGGCTGTATACACATATCTAGCATTAACCTGCCGCGTAAGAGGTGCCTCAAGTTGGGCTAGAAAGCCACTGGGATTGCACTTGTGAAAACAGCAAAGCAATATTTTGATAAAGCAGCTTATTTCCATTTCTTAACTGCTTTTCCTACAGCCTGCAGATACTTCCTGCTTCCCCTCCGTCCCTCTCCAGCAGATAAAGTGACACGTTTGTTGTTGAGATCATTGTGGCACCTTTAGCAAGCCGGGGTTGTCATGGGACTCCCTGCATAAACAGAGCAGGTTTTCAAGGATAATACACAGCATAAATGAGCAGTCTTGTTCTGTCAACAAAAGTCTGTGTGTTTATAAGGACCCTTGAATGTGTTTTTAAAAATACTTGGGCGGGTATTTTTAGCTGTGAGAGCCTCTCCAGCCTCCCCTAACACACCGATACTGTTCTCGGCGCCATTCTCCCCCTCTCCCAGGCAGGCTGCAGTTGTCTGATGGTGAAACTCCCACCGAGGGATGTTTCTGCAGAAGCAGAGCCCTGAGCAGCAACGTGGCCTCTTGTTATTCAGGCTGCACTGACATCTGTTGGCTCTTATCAACAAGGTAGGAAAAAACAAACCCGGCTCGTTTCATACAGTGAGATAGCACTCACGGGCAGAAACAAATAACCGGGCGAGCGATCCTGCAATAACACTGGCTTGCATGCAGGAGTGATAAGTAATTCATAGATGGTACTGTCCAGTGGGCAGGGTCGAGTAGGTTTAAAAGCGCAGGGCCTCCTATAGAGTTGGCGATGTACCGTGTTCCCTATGAAACATGCAATTCCCAGCGATCATCCTTCCAGTTCTGTGGCTCTCCTTGTATCCTGAACCAGCACAAGAGCTGCCTTTCTGAAGGAGAAAGCTCAAGCCTTGAAGAAGCTGTGTGCTTCACTGCAAGCTTGTTGTTCAGTCCATGTGACTAATTAAACCAGTAGGACATGAACACTCATTTCTGAATCAGTGTCTGAAAAGATCACACAACCTTTTGGAAAAAAACAAGTAAGAACTGAGCAAAGCATTTCACTTGAACTAGCAAAGTCTTACTCAGATGTACAATTTTGATAATATAACTGTACGTTCAGTGTAATAAGCAAAGAACAACTGGATGACCTGGAGTTCAGCCAGCATCCTGCTTTGGTTAAAAGCTCTGTCCTGCAAATACTCTACTCATATGTCAGTGCTCTTATTCACAGAATTAACACAAGACTTAACTGAAGTGGGTAACTGTGCTACCCACTTCTCTGTCAGGCTTAGTGATGAAGCAATTACAGGCCTCTTTTTTTTAAGTGACTAATGCCAAAAGTGTGGCAAGTCCCAAGTCTGACTGTGCAGCCCAAGGGGGTTTCTGAGAAATGCCCTGCAAACAGGGTGCCCCGCTGATTTGGGCACTGATGTGACCGCAGCGCTTTGTGAGTGAGAGAAAGAGCAAACAAGTAGCACGGAGGTATTGTGAGCGTGGGAGGAAGAGGACTTTTAGGACTGGTATGGACTGGAGGGGCAGACTTGAGAGAGATGGAGACGACCATCAATTTCCTTTTTCAGTGGAAACAATTCCAGAAATCCTTCTCCCTGCTATTCCTCACAAATATCTGTTAAATTCTTGGGTCAACAGCATTTAATTTTGGCCTTACAAAGTATAATCTCATTTTTAAAAGTCAAATCTGCCCTTTGATTTTAAAGACAGTTTGTGCTGTTCAGTTTTTGAAATAATTTAAAACAGAATTAGCTTATTTTACAGCTTTATAAATCTCTCCTGGTTGGCTCCACTGTAAGTAGGTTGTTAAATTCTACCAGTAAAGATTTCATCATTCCTCTGAGCACTGCAGTTTAATATTTCCCATGGAAGCACGGGGCCAAGCTGACTCTGCCTGCTGGACTTCGTTGTTCTCATGCAGCTTTAAAGGAGAAAATGGCAGAGAAACAAGGGATCTACTTTCTTGGTAAAAATAAAGCACTGAACATGAAAGCATTGCTGGCTGCACAGGACAGGGGGGTGGAGAAGGCTGGTATCTCCACCGCCGGCAAGCCCCAGAGCAGCCTGGCAGCTCTGCCTCTGAACTGTTCTGTGCCAAGACACTCAAGAGCCAAGGTAAGGAGTTGGAGCTGCCAGGACCATGGAGGCTGAGAGAACCCAGGGTTCTCAGGAAGGTGCCACAGCAGCATGCCTCAAAGAAATGGGAAGCAACAGCCCCGCAGAGGAGTTCAAGCTCCCACTTACATCTTCTCTTTATATACTCACATTGCCCCAACACCTGCCTGTTGCCTCTTGTTAGAAAACAGAAGCATCAATTCGCCGTAGCTGCGGTTGTACTGATAATTCTGATTATTTGTGCACTGCTTCCAGGGCAAGATACCGCCGGTGATCGGCAGGAAAAGAATGGAAATACTCCCCAGAGCACCACAGCTGCATCTGCTCTGCATCACACACCGCCACTTGACCCCGGCGCTGGGAACAGCGTCAGAGAGTTTCCCCAGACACAGGCCTTCTGATAAGTCAATCACAGCAGTGAAGTAAAGGGTTTTGCTCTTCTATCCTTCGCTTGCAGTAGTACAGCTTACACTGTTAGGTAACGAAATCTGAAACTGCAGTGCGGGCTGCAGAACGAGGAAAGCACGGTGTTTTCTCAGGGGGCAGTTACATGTGCACACGGAGTGGTTTTTAATGTTTGCCTCTGCTGCATCACTGTGAAATGAGTTTAGCTGGCAGCAGAAAACGGCCCACGGTTGGAAAGGCCATCCTTCCAACGGCGTGGAGCTGTGGCCGACGCAGAGAGCTCGAGCCCTCTAGATGTCACCACTGCAACGGACTTGCAGGTGGCTGGTCCTGCAGAGACGCATCCCTGAAAGTCCACCAAGAGCAAAGGCAGAGTTACTGCCTTTGAGATGGCCAGCTTTAAAGCCGTTTTTTTAGTTGCTAATGAGGCCCCCAGTGTATTAACACCAGCCTCATTAAAAGCTAAAAAAAGAACAAAACCATTTCTTTTTCACCGTTTAGGCTGTTACTTCACTACTTGCTTTCTCACATCTCGTTTCTAATCAATCCAGGTGTCTGCATCTTCTCCCGTCCTAGCTAATGCTGTGGTGCTCAGCTTGCAGGCACAAAAGGGGACTGATCAGTAATTTGCAGCCTTTCCTCTTCTGGTGCAACAAAAAAAAAACAACCTTGGAAAAATACAATGTTCCTTCTCATCCTCCTCACAAGATGTATTTTGCTGCTATCTCACTAACTGCCATATTTTTCAACTTCCCAATGGTTTCCATAGAGTAAGAATTGGTTAATTTTTTGCCTGGGTAGAGCCAAACCATGTCTGAACAACTGTGTCAAGCTAAAAAACTTCAAGCCTCTCATTTATCAAGCCCTCCTGGAAGTGCAAAGCATTCATGATTCCCCTTGCTGTTATTGCTATTGAAAAAAATGCAAGAGCGTGGAACAATGAAGACAATGAAGTCTTTTCATGTTAAGAAACTGTTTCATCTGGCAAAAAAGACACCAAAGACTGTACTGTGTTAGACTATCAGTAATGGGTACAGAGGCTACAAGAGGAAAAAGACAAAAATCTATCATTTTCTGGACGTGAAAGCAAGTACTGCCAAAGGATTCTTGCTTTCAGAGCTGCAAGCCAGAATTTTAGTATTCTACACCAAGGAGATTTTTTTTGCCAAACCTGTATCTACATTATGAATTCAGCCATCTTTTGTACAGCTAGTTAGAAAACATGAAAATAAGATTTTTAAAACATGCCATTTTCTCCAGAGTTAGCCTTCGCCAGAAAAAAAAAAAACAAAACCCAAGGGTTTTTTTAAGAGTAGGTTTTCATCTGTTTCTTAAGCAATTTGTTCAAAATCTTACTGCAACATCTCAGTGATGCTAGAACATACCCAGGATGCACAAAGATGACACCTTGCTGAGAACTTACGCAACGTCCAAGTTCACAGGGGTTGTGCCTCCCTTATAGTCCCCTATTTCCCACTTCTCTATAGCCATAAAAATCAACCCGTAAATCCCCGTAGCATTTTCCTTTAAACCTCTCGAGAACCTTAATCCACAGATTAAACGAAGTACTTGGTGCTGTTACACCGGGAGAGCTCAGCACGTCTGGCTGGAGGCGAGGCACGGGCAGCTTTCCTTCGGGTTCTTCCAAGGTGGAAGTGCCAGAGCTGTGTCCCTGTCATACGCTTTCCGTGCAAAAACATGCTGTGCTTTTATGCAGCCACAGGTTTTGTACTTGGCAAATAAGGGATGATGAATAAAGATCTATGTGCTGTAAAATCAAGAGCTGCTCGCTAGCCTGCCGTGCAGAAAGAGGCACAGAGGGACTTTCTGAGCGCAGCAACGCTCTCTGTGCAGTGGGGGGTGACGACTGGCCTTGCCCAACAGCGCTCAGGTCCCACCGATGTATCTCAGACTGTTTCGTACTAACGGCGAGTTGTTTTTAAAATACCTTTACCTTCTGTAGTGTAAATATCCCTCACATGTTAGCTTGCTTTGGCTTTTGGACAGAATGACATTTATGATGATATTGAAAAGTGCACATTACGACGCGTTGACTAGAGACCGAGTGAAACCCTGCCCCGGCGATGGCTCGGCCAAGTTTTGTACCCAGGGTCGACCACGGCTACGCCGGCCCCACCGGCTGGAGGGTGGGGACGAGTCAGGGCGAGCGCAGAGAAAAGCAAGGCAGAACAGTGCATTAGTTTCTACTAGTTTCTAGAAACTGCTCTGTAGGAAAGGGCAAACATTTGTATTTTGGATTATAACTTCTTATCGCTTTAATCGTTTCTTTGTTTATACGGCACAAGAGACTTTGTTTTCTGTTCCATTTAAAAATGTGCTTTTCCTTGCGATGTCAGTCATATCTTAAGTGGTATTTGTCGCTGGACAGCAAAGGAAGTTTTGATGAGCTTTATTAATTTTTGCTGATGACATTTACTTGCACTCCCATTATGAAACAGTTCTTTCTACAGCCAGAGCCGAAGTAGGTATCTGTGGTCATTCCAACCAGATTTTAGGTGCTGAGTGCAATGTTAACTATCATTCAGCCTTCACATGTCACAGAGAGGTTTATAGGACTGAATTAAATTCCACTGAGAGTAGAAATAACTTGGAGATGAAACACATAAACAGAGGAGCGCATGCAGCCTGCAGAGTGTCGTTCCTTAATTGACTCACTCACGCTAAGGACTTTAGAAAGACTCGTTCCTCTGCAGGACTGATACTCCACAGAGACAAACTCCCTTTGGACAGAGCGTGTAATTAAGGCACCAGTCCCTGAACTCATTCCCGTTCCAGCCTGAGAGTAGCGTGCCGCTGCCCGGGGCTGGAGGAAGCCCTGGGAATCGATGTGACTCAGGGTACAGCCCGGCCACCTGCGTTATTTCAACTGAACATATGCATCCATTTGCTGACGAGTACAAACACGTTACAGCACTCTGGCTAGTCTCTGGGATGGGAGCTCTGGTTCACCCTATGATTAATTTCCTTTAAAGCTAACAATAACGTAAAAGGAGATTGCACACAAGTACCAGCCTCAAAACAGCTTGTAATTGCTTTTTTGGTAAATTGTTGTAAAGAGCTCTGTGCTTTCAGAGCTGCAAAGTTCATTCACAGATAAATTTGGCAACAAGAAATCACAGACCCACCATATACTCTCTGTTGGATTATCTACTACAAAATCATTAGCCAAAGATTAAAAGGCAAATTCACTGATACATTTCAGCTTTCACAGTTTAAGTAGTGAATGGCTTCAGTAAATAATTAATATGACAGAAAGAGGATTTGCTGAGTGAGGCAACAGTACCAGTATTACTACATCAACTTAACTGTGTTCTGCCTCGCTAGTTAATCCTGCTCTGCGTATTACTAAGGATATAAACCCAGGCGAAGTACTGTGCTGATGTACCTCTACTATTTCCCATCTCCACGCTAGTTTGCTCAGAGCTGGGTTGGCATCTTCATGCAACACCGGTCTGTGTGAGCTCAGAGTTGGAACTGGTGATACAAACAGCTTCTGCTCCGCTGAAGTGGACACAGCCATATGGGATGAATAGGTGGAACTTTGGAACATTTAATACTGTTCGCCAAAAGCATTTGAGTTAATTTTGGGACATAATCATGTCCCTAGACAGCTGTTTTCTGTTTCATTCCAAACACTTGTGCCCATGCATCAATGCCTTTCTTTGGAATAAACTTTCTGGTGGATAATCCGAGCAGCTGTATGTGGCCTCTGTGATGCTTGGGTTGCTGCTTAGAATTTTTTTTAAAGTCTCTTCACTTGGCCTGTTAAGCATTTAAGGATGTGTTTTATACAGACTGTCTGCATTCATCGTAAACTCAATAATTAGACTTTTGAACATTAATGAAAAAAAGAAAAATCAGAATTTTATTTGCAATTTGAAGAACACTTCTGTTCTGACTAGTTATTTGCATCTGGAAAGAAACCAAGGAAAGAAACTCTAATTTAGAAAGAATGATCTGACAGCCACATTTCAGAATACTTGTTCAGCAATAAAGAGTCTGGATTAAAGTAAAACATAAGGGATCAATAGTTCCCATTTCAGAGAAAATGAGGATTATTGGACAGAAAACAAATCTCAGCATTTGATTTGATGATTAGAAATGTATACATTAAAATTACCTGCAAAGCAATCAATTAACACAGTTTGTGCTTTCTATTTGAAAGAACTAAAGGGGAAGAAAACAGAAACAGCCTACGGTAAGGTTGCCCCCCCTTTTTTAAGCAACATAAACAATTCCTGCTAGCCCAGATTTTGTGGAAGCCTTACAGTTTGCTACACCAACCACAGAAGTGACATGACCATCATGGAGAATAATTTAGCTTCTGGGTTGATTTTTCAGAATAGTTTTGCCATTTGCCCTGATAGCAAGTAAGACAATTTATTCATGGCTAGAATAATGCAGCAAGGTGATGGGAAGAGTGGGCAAAACTTATTCCTAAAGTAATCACACGAAGTTCAACGAAGATGAAGCAGGATTGAAATTGAACTGTGTATTTGAAATGTAACCAAATGTTGCTAGAGATGAGAAGCAAAAAAAGAAGAAACCTTGAAATTTAGTAATATGATTTTTAGGAGCTACATTCGCTTAAGAAAAGTCCCAGCAGCGTTGCATTGTGTGGAAAGATAAGGCCTGGTCTGAACGAAAGAACTTGGCAGATCTGGAAGGAGAGAGAACCAGATGCAGGGCAGCCTCAGAAACTTTTCAGTGCTCAGTAACTCTCTGACATATTTATTTGTCAGAACCTTGGGAGATGTTGTTTTTTTCAGAAGAATTTTCTTGTAGAGAACAACTTCAGAGAAAAAGAGAGAGCGCGGGAGGGAGAGAACGATGATGCTTGGAAAGGAAGGGTTGCTAAAAAAATGTCATGCTGCTGGCTCAGGGACACTAGTTGCACTTCACCTTCATCAGCAGTTGGATTTCTTTTTTAATAAAGGATTTCTTCTCCTTAAAACAGCCTCACTCATAAAATGTACATGGTTAAAATTTTAGCATATCATATATAACTTCATTTATCCTGCTGAAACTTTAGCATTCATACAGTTCTTGCACGTGAGGGCAACTTAGCATGGAAAACTCTTCTGGAAAAAAAGGATAACTTTTTCCGTTGTTCTATTATAATAAATTTCACAAACTTACTTTAAATCTGATAGCTTAGTTTTTAATTATCTGATATGAACTTGTTTTCCTGTGCTTATTATTTTTGGAAACTTGTTTTGAAGAATAGTCTGTACAATATACCCTTGGTTGTTCTTTACACTTAAAGAAAATACTAGCTTAATAAACTTCGCAAATAATAGTACAACTTTGTACATGAAACAATTGGACAATATGAATATATGACCTAATTTATGAATGTTGCTTTTTTTGGCACAACTTACCAATCATTGAAAGTAGCACCCGGTAACTGCATTATTAGCTTGGCAATACTTACTACACTGAAGAGGTAGCTGAAATATATGCTTCTTTGTTTCATTAATAATCCAAACTCTTACAGACCCACACCTTGAAGGAAAAATTACCAATAAAAATTTGTTGTGTTATAAAAATGTGCCAGTCTTGTTTTATTTTAAACTGGCATTTTGTCAGTTTTTATCTGAAGAAACAAAACTAGTATTTCAGGGTTTTTCATGTGCTATTGATTAATTCAAAATACAGGTTTTGTTCGTTAAAGGTTATTAGCCCAATTCTACTTTCACGGGTCAGGCAAAACCACTCTGATTTCAATAAAAGGTGTTTTACATTTTGGGCAGAAAAAAAACCAGGACAAACTGTTTCTCTTCACTTTAAAAAGCAAACCAAACCCTCTCTTATTATCTTAAAGTCAAAGCTTACACTAAGTTTCTTGTTAATAGAATTGAAAAAAAGAAAGTTGTTTGCATTCATATCAGCCTCCTGCTACCTCCAAACCTTTAGCCTCATGTTATCAGAACATTTCCCCTTCAAAACACACCAGCAATCCATACTTCCAGTTTGAACCTGATCCAAAGATCAGGCAGTCTAAATCATAAAATGCATCTCAATCCTTCTAAAGCTTCAGATTCACTACAGGGATTACTTAGCTTTTATTACTACTGACACACCGGGTGATTAGAAGATGCCGTGACCCCACTTGTAACTGGAAGCTAATGTGAAGAGCTGGGGTGGCTTACTGTAGACCACAGAGAGCCTGCGGCACTGCGAGGAGCTGGTACCTCCCAGGCTGGGGCCGTCACCACTGGGCCACCCACTCTTTCCTTCTCCTTGGCCTTGCCTTCAAACTGCCTGGCCTTCCCCTCCAGGGAAAGGATCTAGGACATTCTGATTATGACAATTAAGAGGAAAAAAAGGAATATAGAATAATTTTCATAAGGAGACAAAATGTTAAAGTTACAATGAAAACTAAGTAGTAGAGAAGTCAAGTTCATGTTCATGGCTGTCTCACAAAGGCATGGTGTGGCTTATGGAAAGAGATGGAGAGGAGAGATGGCTTTGAAATAAAATACCTCATTTCCAATATCAACAGTATTGCTGAATGGACATAGGATTTCTTTTAATTCCATCATCCCTCTCAATTAAAGTCGCATCTTATTTCAGAGCTGTATCACCCTAATACAACAGACTTCGTTGCCTATCTCATCTTCCTGCTGGTTTTCCCACGGTTTCCAAGACCTACAGCTGACACAGTGAAAGGTAGAAGACCTCTGTCAAGTTCTTGATGAGCAATACTGCATAATTACACGTTAGTTATTAATCCACTCAGCTAAGCATTGTGCACTGGACCTATATAAATACATTGCCTCCTCTGTTCTTACAGACCTTCTTGATGTGGTGTCTAAGGAGCCCAGCTCTGGCTGTGTCGTCGTTATTTCGTTAGCTTCTGCATTTTGCTCACCCGCTGCCTCTGCAGTGGCAACAGACGGGAGAGCTTCCTCTCCACAAGATACGCCAGGATTTTCTGGTGTGGTTTTGTCTGAACTGTGCTTGAAAAGGGAACATGCTTTTGGTTGCCCTGGGGGAGTGTAGCCTATTAAATCCTCGGAGCAAGGTATTTGCTTCATCATATGTTTTGTTTTATATAATACACATTTTTCGTTGGCACAACAAAACCAGTATCTGCTGTTTCAGGAGGCACCCACACCTTACTCAGAGCAATCAAATTTCAGCAGTTTCTCTTTCCTTATGATCCAGGTGGATTTCAGATCGCTTACCACTGCCTGCTGCCTAACAGGAAGGGCATTTTTCACGGCAATGGGTTACTTGATAGCAAAAGGCTCAGAAACGCATTTCCTGGAGCGAAGCGCCGTCACTGATAGCCTTGCTCCAACCACCCCCAAGGTAACGGACTTTGGATGCTGATCCCACTTTTTCATCTGATGTCATTTTTACCTGGACAGGGTCCAGATGTCACAGTTCAGCGACATCTCTAATCACTACTGAGCTGTTTCTGTAATCATTTGATTCACGGGGCATTTAAAGACAAACTGCAGTTCCACTGAAATCCCAGCATTGTTGGTAGAGAGACAAATGCATCTTTTTGACTGCAGATAACATCAGTGTGTTCTTCAGAGGTTTCTTGAAACTCCTTGAACCAAAATCCAATTCTACTTCCGTCATTCTCTTTTTATTGCGACATAAAAGGCTCCGTACACTGTCCTGACCAAAGCCAACAGCAAACTAATTGGGGTGTGGGAAGGAAAGCAACATTTCATGTCACTGCTTGCATGCCACGGGGCAGGATCTACCATAATTCAGGCTCCCTTTACAAAAGCGTGAGGACAGAAATGAGAGATAAGCCAATGCTAAGCATGTGTTTGGGGATTTGAAAATAGGGACATATCAGTTAATAAACACATCTTTTTGTTCTTATCTACTAGACTGCAGTTGGGAAAATTGGTTTTGCAGTGTTGGAATTGTAAGGTGGGATACCAAAGCATGGCTCTACTTCTGAAATGCAGTACAAAGAAATGGTGAATTAAATACATCAAACCATATTCAGTGTTGGCTATAAAAAAAAATTTTAAAAAAAGGTATTAAATTGCACTATCTATTAGGTTTTCTCTCAAAGAATTATAATAATCCTTCTGAAAGGACTGATGAATCTTTCCTTGGAAGAGAGAAGAAATGTTTTACTGGAGCAACTTTATTGCACGTTTGATTACTGTGATGCAATTTGCTTTGTTTTAAAGCACACTGGTGGTTTTTTCTGTATTACTGAAGTTACATTTCTGGGTGGTAGAAGTAAGAGAGATTTCAAGTTAATTATTCAAAAGAATACACGGAAAATAATGAAGCTGTACATTTTTAAGCACTGCTTTCTGCTCGGCAGGCTCAGCAGAGTCAATGCTGGTAATATCTTCTGCCTACTGGTTCCTGATTTTAGAACATTTCTTAGTAGCATCACAGTTACAAGAATTTGCAAAAAAACCTGGCAAAGTCCTAAGTTCCCAAAATACCATCTCATTCTGAAGACCAGGAACAAGAGGAGGAAGAGGAGAACAGCGAAGAGGTAGTATGTAGTATTCCACTACCTGAATTAGAACTCCAATACATAACAAAAATGCAATTGGGGTAAAGTTTGTTCGCAGCGTATATAGGAGCTAAAGAAACAGTTCTAAAGAGAAGTTTTGATTTGTCTAGTTCATTGCGCAGCCTAAGGAAAGAGTCTGGAGACTCCTGTGTGCTGTTCTGTATGTCACCACGTCCAGACGGGATCACATTTGCCCTAATGAGAAAGCGCATCGAAGACATTTTAAGCCTTGTTTAGCAATAGCTTGGTTTTCACATTACTCTTCACACTGATGTTTGCCTCTCGCTTTTTATGGGACTGCTAATAGAAAAAATGTTTAGGAGTGTTGGTGAAACTGGTGTTACTGTTACTCTCAGCTGGTAACACTGGTACTGGGTGGTGTGTGGCTGTGTTACAGGAACATGATATCCCAGTATGGTATTTAATGCAGGAGTGCAGGCATGGAGTCCTAATGTGACCGACTGAGAGAAGTCTGGAGTAGGGTATTGTGCTACAGCTGACCAAGAATGAAGAGAATAAAGTGGACTAGTATATCTCTTATCAACACAAATATGTTCAGAGAAATTGAGAGCTATTGTTTTTCCTTTCCTGCTTTTTCCCTCCACCCATTTGAGTTTCTTAACAAACAAATCCAATATTCAGAAAACTAACACCTTGACAGCCATGCCAACGCGCAGGAACTGTGAGTCATTGGAAAGCAGTTCCAGCTTCCTGTACCAGGGCACTAGAAACCTCTGTGGGAAGATGAGGTTGCACCTACAACATCCTTGTGCTTCGTTTTTAGGCAGCTCATTTTGCAAGTGGAAGCTGGCAGCACACTCCCTTTTCACCGTGCGGACACAGCATTTCCTGCACAGCTCCTGCCAACGTCGGCAAAGTACACAGCTCTTCTTTATCAGGTACAATACTCCGAGAGTGATAATTACATGACTAAGCGTGACGCGGACCAAAGCACGGTTGCCACCCAATCCCATCTTAAAAATGGAGGCGGTTTTGTTGTAAATTCACAGCCTTGGGGAACGCAGAATCACGAAAGCAGCTTGCCTCCCATTCATGGATCAGTGCTGGTCAGCCACACGCATGCTGTAGAGGGATTTCCCTCGCTATTACCAACAGAAGCAAACACAAATGATTCTTTCTTAAGGATGGGGTTTTTTGGGGGGAGGAGTGCTAGGGGGGGAAGGGAAACACATCTGGTTTCATGGCAGGTGTGTATCCATTCACTTTTTGACTATTGCTGGGCAATGTATGGTTGAAAGAGGAAGTTCTGGTGTCAGACAATGTCTTAAAATAAAACTCCACTTGGCTGTCATTTGCAAGAACTTTATGATGATGAAAAGCATATAGATAAAACATGCTCATCTGGTCAGTTAAGTCTATCTAACCTGACTTTGCAACACACTAGCTTGGTATAATTTGTATAACGTTTGCAGGTAATTTTAATGTACCTTCCAGTGTCACATCCGCTTCCTACTGAAATGGGACAATAATGGTACCTGGAACAGAAAATGAACGGCACAGGGACTGAGTACACAGTCTGTAAGCGTGCCGGGGACCATGACCAGAAGGGCCAAGAAAGATGTTTAAAAGGGCGCTGGCCCCTGGTTCCCTAAAGGACTGTCTGTCCTACCGCATTCCTAACAGACACGCCAAACCAGGCTTTTGGATGCCCATTTGTTTGGTGCAGACACACAACATTTTTATTTTGGAGCTGATTAATCCTTAGTTTTGCTTTCCACACGGGAATTAAAAGGGATAACATAGCGCATAGCTTTTCCGATATATCCGATTTTGAGGCCTATTGAAATTTAAATGGCAGCATTTCTTCCGTTGCGTGTTTCTGTTGCCTTGCAAGTTTGGAGCATCGCACATTACAGCTGCTTGACTTTTGTTCTGCTGATTTGGCCCTGCATCATTTGGATGGCTCGTGACCAGAGGCGTTATGCCTTGCGTAGTTCCCCATTCCTTCCTGCTTATGGGAACATCCTGCTTGTCCGAAGTTTCTCTGCAGGGCTAAATATCTCCCCAGAGGAATTCTTCCCTACAATCCCACAATCAGTTCTCATCAACTTTGGCTTAAACCCATACTGACTGCCAAGCATGCCTCTTGGCATGAAGGTAGGAATTCCACATTTTCTCATTCCCTAGTTAGGTGAGCCAGCCTTTGAGAGAAAAAGAAAACTGCATTTTTATTCTTGTGCTGTGCTGTACTCTCCCTCAACCTGCGAGCTCCATCTTAGGAATGATACGAGGAACAAACCAAAATTACTTGGCGAAGGCGTTCATGAAACACATGCAGTTTGGCATTTCTGTTTTCAGCCTCTGAGGGCAGGCCACCTGCAAAGCCCAATTCTCATTTTTAAAGCCTGGGAGCTTGTTCCAGGCCTATCAGTTTATCGTAGTACAAGAATTTGGCTTTGTAAGAGAGCCCAGGGTGGTGAATCTGCAGTCCTGGAGCCTGCACAGGAGAACGCTGCGTTGTTGGGAACACTTGTCATTTGATTTCTTGAAGACGCTTCAATGTGGGACGTGGAGTTTGGAGGCGTCATGCTCTGTAGCCAAGTTGAACTTCCTTCTTCCTATGCTAACTTAATTAACTGTTAGGGAAGACAGTCGTCATCTGCTGTTACTGAAGAAGAGCACAGCAATTAGACTTCACCCCCCATTTTCTGTAATGCTCAGACTCACAAAGTCCTGTGCAGTACGGACACAAAGCAACTCTTGCCTCCAAAGTCTTTGCAACCTGAACTCCCTAATTTACACATATGTACAACATAGCCACTGACTCCCCTCTAAAGCATGCTACTTGTGTGACTTCTTTAGATAGAGATCTAGATCCTTACAAACTATCAATTAGCAAACAAGGAAAGGTGTTGCTTGTATACATCTGTGAGTTCTGTGGGAAAAAATAAGGTGCAAATGTGGTTTAATTGCAGATCCTCTATGCATTCACAGTCTGGATGTTGCTAAGGCAACATGCGATTGAGAGACATATGAAGGATAAACAAGAATCTCTCCAAGAAGCGATATCGAATGAGGACGGTAAAGAAACAACCCGTGTTCATCCTCGTGTGGTTCTCTGACCTTCTCTTAGCAATACAGTTAAGCATTTAGTCTTGCTGAACTAAAGCTGTTATCAAAACACTCTCAGGACAGTTTTACTAAATATCAGTTATGCAAACATGAGGACTTGATCTGCGCAGACAGCTACCTGGCTTGTCCGTGCAGTTGCACATGTGCTTTTGTAAACCGCTCAGCCGTGCGTTTGCTTCAGCGTTGGATCGAGAACAGACTTCTCGGGTATCACAAGCTTCATAACAACATGCGGACAGAGATGGGTGGTGCATTGGTGCTCGCAGCAGGGACCGTCCAGCCATTCTGTGAGCAACACAGACTATCGTTAAGGACCATACACAGCTCCTGAAGCAGAAGCTTCTGCTGCCAAGAGCTTACCTTTGTTTCTACCAGTTGTTCAGCTCACTCTGGTTGCTGTTTCGAGCAAGTGGGTTTTGGACAGGCAGGTGGAGGCCTGCCACGTGTAGTAGAAGAGAGCATGTTCCATATATTCAGGAGCAGCGGCCGCTTTGTGGGACTGCCAGTCTCCTCTGCATTTTCGGCCTCCGTTGCTAGGTGACAATGTTTAAGGCAAGATAAGTCACCTACTAAGAGAGGCATTTGCAGCCATAGGCAGGGATAATTATAAAAAAGGTGTCAAGACAGTACGGCGATAGCATCATCCCAACAGATTTGTTTTCTTCTTATTACAGAAGACGACAAACCACATAATCTTCTTTTGGAAATCCTTGGCTCTCTGCTTAAGGGAACGCTAGTTAAATACTGGAGCTATTTCAGCTGCCGTGTTTTTAATTCTCAGCTTCAATGGCAGGGTAGTGGCATATGAAATACTCTACGCTGTGCTCTTTCGGTTCTGTGTGGCTCAGTATCAGGTAAGCAGAAAAATCAAACTAATAGTGTCCTTTAGCACAGATTTTCAGGTGGAGTAAACTGTCACATCTCTATTGAATTTTGTTGGGGAAAAAAAAAGAAGTTTCTTCAACTTCAGTTTAATTTACACCCTCACGCCAGCCTGAATGAGCTGCCGCACAGATCTGCGCTGTGCCGTGCTCCTATCGATCCTGCAGACCGGTGCGGAGGGCTCTGGGAGTGCGATGACTCTTTTACCCTGCCTGAAGGTAGGAGCCTTATTTTAATAGCTGAAAGATTGCTGGAACAATGTCACAGGAGGTCCAAGCAGTACCAAGCTCTGCTGCGTATCAGGCTGTGGTGTTTACCAAGAGAAGGAAGTCCTTGCAGTATTAGCAGGATTTGCACTGATTGGTTTTTTTGAAAACACGGTGGCACTAACTTTCATTCTTCTATTTTGTTTGGTTTTCTCTTTTAAAGAGAGCTGGAACGTATTTGCCAGTTGGCTAGAAATTATTTAAATGACTTCCGGTTCAGTCAGTGGGCTAAATAATCCATTATTTGCATGGGATAAACATGGTGTAAAAGATTCTTTAAAACAAAAATCCTGTTTAGATCCTTGTGACAGCAAATGGAGGAGAGCGGAGATTTATGGAACAAATAATGTTTTCTCAGCTATCTTAGTGCTTAGTTCACTTTGCTTTAGACCCTCTCCCCCTAGGATCCTTATAACACGACTCCAGAAACATTATTCCTTGAAATTGCCACCGGCCCACATCCTTTCGTTATTGTTGTTACTGCAGTAGTACAAGGAGGATCTTCCCACATCATGATATTGCACGTGTTCCAGACTGGGAATGGGCTACGGGCCATCCAGTTCTCACTGGGCTCCTGTTCCTAAGAACAGCCCCGGAGAGCGGTAAACACCGTTTTGTTTGCTAGCACAGGAAAGCCCAGAACAGCATTTTAGACGCTGTGAGTTTTGACTGTCCTCACCTTTCTCAGTACTTCTTGCTTTGTGTCATGTTTAGGGTTGCTTTACGTTGGAGAGCATTTCGCACTGATCTTGAAGAACCACACAATTATTTGGGGCTAATGGCAATGGAGATGACAGTGCATCGCCACCAGTTCGTCTGCTGGGGTCGATACCAGCTGCCACCACCCGCGGCAGGGATCGTATTTGAGAGCATTACTCAGGAGCACTTGGATGATGGGTTATTCGGCAGCGTCAAATATTTTGTCAGCTACAGTTTTTACAAATCTGGATTGGAGGCAAGGAAATATAAGGAGAGGAGAAGTCTTCTTGGGAAGTGGGCACCAGCAATGGTTTGCTGAGGCGTTAAAACACCTGTAGTAAACTCAGTTAAACAGAAGCCAATTTCTGATGTTGTAAGCATGCAGAACAGCAGCAACACACAGATGCTTTCTCTTCCCTTGCTCTCTCCCCATAAGGTATCAGTGATATCAGACCTGCAGGTGCACACTGTGCCCTGAGGGCTGCACAACACAGCAGGAGGAGGATTATGGTATCTGGGGTTCTCATCAGTTCTCAGGGCTATCACCCACTTGTACAGAAAAACAGAATATTGCTTTTAATGTTTCACTCTAAATAACAACATTGCTGTCTGACTTCTATAAGCACAGGTCTCACTAATAGGGCAAAATTTTGTCTGTATGGTTATACTGCTGTATTTATACAAGTAAACTCCAAGTATGGACACTCTTATTCCAGAATTTTTTTTTTTTTCCTTAAGTGTTTCTTAAAACTATTCTCAAGCTGCACAAGCCAAGTCAGGATAATTTTCTAAATGACAGTACATTGTAACCTACAAAGCGTGCCTTCTTGTTTACTTGGCTCACTGCGTTCTTGCAGATGTGCCTCACTGCTGCCATCAATGTTATACAGCACCATATGGATTTCTATGTGCTGCTGCATGTATGTTGGGCAATCTATCTGCTGTGGCGCCAGAGAAGGAAAGCAGTGGCTGAAGTCTGGCCAAGATATTGCTGTTTCCTGGCCACTGTCATGGTCTTCCAGTATTTGCTGTGTCTTGGCCCTTCTCCTGCTCTCTGCAAAGGTTTGTGCAGTGCAATTTGTAGGTTTGGAAAACTGAGAACAGAGAAAAGACCCAAGAAAGAACTGAGCAGAGCATGGCAGAGAAGGGCTGGAGGGTTACTGCCCTTCCAGCTCTGCAAAAGGAGAGCACCTACACGGCAAAGCAAGAGCAGGAGGTGGCATCGCACTCAACAGTGCCCCTTGCTGTTCTTGGAGCTCCCACGGGATGCTCGTTCAAGAGCAGTGGTAGGCTGGTGAGAGGACCCCGGCAGCAAGTGGATGCAAACAGCCCTCCAAGCCTCAGGTCACCAAGGCTGTTTCCTCAGGATTGGTTTTTATCCGCCCAAGAGTCAGAAAAGCAGCAATCAACTGTGAGCTGCAGGATAATCACCAAAATCTGCTCATGCTCCAGAGACGTGCTTTTTCTCTCTGTTCCCTTCAAGCCGCCTCCCCTCCCTTTCTCCCCGGCATCCTAAGCACCCATGTTTAAAGAGGGGTTAATTCCTCGTGGTAGAAAATCGCCATCCAAATCAAAAGTTTCCAAAGCCAACAGCTAAGATGTTAGGCTGAGGCCCACATACAAAAATGAATCAATCGCACGGTGTTATGCTCCTGACAACTTTACGGCCACAATTAAAAAGTCTCTTTGCGTGCCAAATTCTGCTGGAAGAAAAGGACACACGGTGCGTTTTGGAAACCTGTTACACAAGTGTATAAAATAGCGATCACTGTTGTAAACCATTCTCCCATCGGTAGCCTTTCTTTCTCTCTGCAAAGCAAAATGAAGAGTGTGGGACGGAGTTCCTCCTCTAGCACAGAGGACCCTGAGTCCTCTCCCTGCCCACAAGCAGACGGGACACCAGCATTCAACCACCATTCCGCAGAGCCCAAAGAGTGGCAGAAGGTGGCAGCCACTGCAATGAAATATATAAAACAAGGAAGAATGAAGGGGGAAGGGATATCCCAGAGCTCAGTTAGCAATTGGCAGAGTTCAGCTAGTGCTAACTAATGACAAGAAGAGACCAGATAGAATCTTGGAACAGATGCCGATGAGTTCCTTCTATTATATCCCCAAATCACCAGTTGCTAAGCACTGAACCGCACGCAGCTGTAAACACCCATCTTCCTTTACAAAGGCTCCTGTTGACTTTTCCCAGGGCTGAAGTCGACTCACATAGCATCTCCCATCACTGTCACCAGCATTAGAGCACTGTGAAGGTAGGTGCACGTTTATGGGCACGTCTTACCAGACACAGCTTTTCCCTTTAGTGAAATGTCTGTGTTCCTACATTACAAGTACAAAAACTGGTTTGAAGAGTTGTATGTGATAAATATAACCCCTCTGCTACTAGCTTACCCATGGAGGGGCTCTCGCTGGCCCGTCGATTCCAACCTGGCTGAATGGCTTTACCTGCCTGATTTTGCAGAGATCCCTGAAGCCACCTAGCGCAATCCTACAGCTAAAGCTAGACTGTGACATACTTTTCTGGCTCTTCTGTCTTTCCAGAGGACTTTTGACTTCTGCTTTCTGCCTCCCTCCAGTGGCAAATATTCGAGCACAAGAGTAAAGCTTGAGTGAGAACACGGGCAGGAGGCAACGTGGAGATCAGTCATGATTTAGACCTGGCTGCTCAGCCACTACAGTCCTGCACCAAGCGTGGTGCACTGCAGGTAAGAGCCAGGGAGCTATTACAGGCGAGAGGAAGGATCTTTTGATACTGATTGAGGAGATTACGGAAGAGAAAGGCAAATATTACCAGCTCAGCCAGGACTAACTCGGAGATTGCTGTTCTGCACAGCAAATGCTATCATGGACTCTTCTTTCTTCCATTATCTGTCATAACATGCTTTTTAGGCTAATTTTACTTTTTTTTTTTTCCCCTCATCATTTATCCTGGCTCTCCCACCACATAATTTCCAGAAAAATCAAGAACTGACTGCAATTTTCTTGAGTCATTACCTTACATTTGACAGCTGTATCTTCAACATATAGTCTTAGTCTGAAGAAATTGGGAGACACTCCCATTTCTCTTGACAATTCGCTCTACCATCTAATGTCTTTTCTCCCTTTAAATAATAAGGTAACCCAGTGTTGTCAAGCTCTTCTTCCAGACCACAGTCCTAGTATTAACAATCCAGTAGAGTGCCCATGTCTTACATACTTTGGAAATAGGCAAATCGCCATCTAATTATGTGAAGCCGTAATATCAGAAAATGGGTTTCTAAAGAATCCCCAATGATACATCAAAACAATATACGATACAAAAATTTTGAGCATTTTTAGGTATAGGTCATGCTGCATGGACAATTTCCAAACAGCACTTTTCTCTGTATGATATGTCTACAATGAGTAGATAAAATTATTTATGAAATTTAAGTCATCTTTAAAAGCAGCATGCAAATCTTTGAACTCCTTTTGCTTGATGGTAGTGCTGTCTTGGGATCACAGTTCTGTAATTCTGAAAAGTGGACGGGTTTGGCAAGCATATTGTCACAATTAAGAGTATATTTACGCACTTGGAAAATAGCAGCGTTTAAAAAAAAATCCATCTGTTCTATGAGGACTGTTGGGGAACATCATCTGAGCCCTTCTACTCCTGCTCCTGTGATTTACCACAACTTGTGCAACTTACTACAAGTCTGGTTCTTCCCTCTCTCCTACTACTACTCTGTCCTATTGGTAGAATCAAACACCTAATGCCAGGCTTTTGTCATCAGACTCTATCAAGGAGCAGCCTAATGTTATTGTGAAATCTCCCAATGCATTGCTAAGAGCTAGGCTGACAGTCCTTGGACCTACCCAATTGATACCCATGGCCAACTGTTCTGGTTTAGCATAGTCTGCTCCTTTGTGGCAACCCAGGAGTGGCTGCCCACCGCCCAGAGGAGCGTTTCACGAGCAGTCAGGCTTGTTTCCCACCTACAGAGGAGCCGAGCTGTTTGCAGGCGAGCTGAAGAAAGATGTGTGGCATGGAGTGGGCGAAGAGAAGAAATCCCTACAGGCTACGAGAAGACAGCAAGTCTCCTGCTCATTTAAAACTGAATTGCAGAATACCCTGTGTATCCCGCTGGTGAGCGTTTCATCTTTTTAATTCTCCCTGCCTGTTTGCTTCTTAGAGTGTAGCTGGCTCATCCCTGGTCCCGTTTGTCCCTCTGACCTCTCCCCGAGCCACGAGCTGTTGACCCGGCGTGGTGGCTGCTGCCTCGGAGGAGCTGTCTGTGCTCACCAAAGCGGTGTTTTTCTGCTAGGAGACACCTGTCTGTTCCATCCACAGGGATGGTGGCTTCTTCAGTGTTTTGCAGCCAAGGGCTAATGGCTCAGTGATCAGATCGAGGCCATCTGCACATGAAGGCTTTAGTTGGTACCATAATGGCACTGGTGCAAACAGCTAGCATGAACACATTGCATGAGCATAAACTGGGATTGACCCCTGTGTCTTCTGTCACAGACTCTCCAAAAAGCCCTGGCACTAAGACAACATGTTCTGTAGACATACCAGTGTCAAAGCTTTACAATAACCAAAGCTCATTAGAGTCCTCCACTGGAGATGCCTCTCTGCAGATGAAGAGAAGACAAAGTAGTAGAACTTCCCTTGAAGAGCAAGGGGAAGCATGTTAGATCTAGATCTGAATAGTGACCCTGATCCATGGCCCGGCAGGGATGGAACAGGGTTGTCCTGGCCCGTGTTTATCTGCCTGGGCGCTACACCACCATTTCTTGGTGGAGCACCATTAGGGACAGCACATGGGCTTTCCGTGTTGGAATACCGAGCGCGTTTTGATTTTACAGTTAAGACTGAGTGAAGCCTTCTCAATGCCTTTCTAGGTGAACAAAGATTGACCAAACATTTCACGTTATCTGCTGCAGAATCTCACAGATGTTTCCTTGCAGAAACCTTAAGCAGAATACCACATGTTTCAACATCACATACAAAACTGGTCCAGAGCCAAACCTTTACGACGTTGTTTTGAGTTTGCCTATAGTATTGCATGTGCCTGTCAAATCCGCTTCCTGTTTTGGATATTAGATCTCAGGATGGAGAACTTCCAAATACTAGCCAGGTCCAAAGTAAGCTGCGCTCCGCAAAAATAAAAACAATAATATCAGAAGAAGTATAAATACTCAGATGAATAATTGTCTCTATTATTTCCTGGCTTGCAAGCTTACATGTGTTCATAGGAGGGGGGCAATTTTAAAAAACATGCTAAACTCCTGCTGGCCAAAGATACGAAAGTCTTTGTTGCTCTCAGAGCCTTTATATCTTACATGTCAAAGTGATATCCAACAAAATACACATTTAAGATCCATCCCCATCCCTTATGATATTCATACAATGGGCTTTGGATTAGGTTTGTGAGTTTGTCCACTGTTAAGGCTGCTGAAGACAAAGGGAATGGTATTTTGCTATCACCGGCAGAATTTCAGACAGATATGAAGAGCGGCTAAATGTTACGAAATTGCTTGTGAAGTACGATTCAGAAAGAAGCGTGTTGGTGGGATACCCAGTCGTATGAGAGAGTGTGATAGTCTGATGGGGAAGAAAGTCACATGCATGGAGGTGAATGCCCATAACAAACAAACAACTGGTATTTTAAACATCAGACCTGCAGCCAGTGCCTCCTTGGCTTTAGTCTTAACCTTATGTCTTTGGGAAAAATACTTCCAGATTTGCAATCTGGATTTATGCATTAAGGCTGGTTTGACAGGGAATAAAAAATGTTGTAAAATACGATTAATAAAAGCATTTGGCTAGTTGGAAAAAAAAATTAGACTAAAAAAATGAACATTTCTTATTTCTTAAGTAATTTCTAAATCAAATCTGAGTTTTCTGATCATTTCTATAACACTGAAGTTGCAGACTCTATGCCGCAGAGTTGTCACGAGGACAGTGTTTGTAAGATACTGAATTCAGATAAAGTGCACACCTAATTTAGAGCAGTTATTGCCTTAATTTTGTTTTCAACCAGTAGGATGAAACTAATCAAAATAAGACAGAAGAAATGTGAGAGTTTGAAGCAAACCGCTAGCCCTGTGATCCCCCCAGAGGAAGAGCAGCATCTCCATGCAGGTAAAACAGCAGCATCACGTTGTGTCTCTGTCCCTATTCTCTCCTTGGGTTCAGCAGAAAAATGATGGCACAAAGAAACGGTGGCAACCCTGGCTGAACCACCCCTCGGGGAAGTTAAAAGCCAACGAGCCATTACTAGAAGGAAAGATGATGTGTAGAAGTGGAAACACCACACCCTGCCGGAGACGTGTCTCCGCACACAGCCACGACCTGCGGGAACGAAACCCTGCTGCTCTCCGATAGCTGCACCGAGAGCTGCCCTCGTTTAAGGGGAGTGTGTGTATTTTAGCAAGATGTGTACAATTTTCCACTCTGTCCCTCCCAAACGCTGCTGTTGCCCAACATACTTCAATGTACGTGGAAAATGATTTTCTTCCCAGATGTTCCGATTTAGAGCTCAGTAACTGCCTTAAACTGCATTAAAATTACATTAAAAATACTAATAAAGAGAATAAAAACATTAACTGTATGTTCCATTATGCTATAGTTAACTTGTACTGAAAAGTACATGCAAACATATGCACCAAGCTGTCCAGCAGCACACACATGATTTACAGGCACGGTTCCTTTGGATTTTGAGAATTGTCTTTCTAAATCATCTACACGACTCTGAACTCCACCGGTTTTCAAATCGTTTTAGTGGTTGGAAGTGGTGGTTAGCACCATCTGAGGCTGAGCGTGAAGAGGAGGAGGACCCAGGGCAGACAGGAAAGCACAGGCGAGGTATTTGCCTCTTGGCAAGAACCTTCCGTTATCTCTGTCTAAAATTGTCACCGACTATTAATTTTTTTTCTGATAGGTTCAGAGATGTTCAAAAGAACACATTTGAGCCACGATGCTGAAGAAGTAAGTGGAGATGAAGGGGCAGAAAAGATGGAAGCTGAAGACAGCATCAAAGGCAAGATGCCAGAGGCGAATCCTTCACCTGCTCCCTCCAGTTTCCCAGCCTGGAGAACCGCTCATCAGCTGCGGCAGATCGTGTCCTTTCCCCGTCAGTTCGGAGGGGTGAAGAAGCAGGCAGGCCATTAAATGAAGTTCCTGCAACAATCACTGCCAGTGAACTGTTTCTGAACAGGCAAGAAAAACCTAAAAGCAAACCCACCTGTGACAATACGCACGTGATCGGTGCGAGACATCTTAAAAAAATACAATAATAGCACTTAATAGTTTCCAGAGCTCCAAGAGGGACTTGAATCACGTGTGGACAAATCAGTTGTCCTCAATCGGCATTACTGCATTGACCGAGCACGGGTGCCCGCTGCGAGCACGTGTCTGCCCCTCGGGGTGACCGCCCCTGCCAGGGCTGTCTGCCCCGTGCAGGAGCTGAGGCTCGTTTTCACACTGTACGTTGTCTCTGTGGCCTTTTAAAGAAAATTAAACTTTTGACAAAGTAATCTGGCAACTGTTTAGTGCCCTCTTTGATGTGTAAGTGTAAACACAGCCTTGTAACTTAGGGGGGTTTCCGAGCAGGTGCAATTTAGATGATTTAACTCATATCCTTTTAGTACCTATAAATCAGCCCAGTATAACTCTGGTGTCCTGGGCTGTGATTATCAGAGACCGAGTCAGCAAAAGCTTGGTTAACAGGCTGTCACCAGCTCACACCTGCAGTTCTTAAGATGTTCCATTATGCCATCCCCTGGCCTGATTTCCTTAATCATCTGGGTTAAAAAATGCTGTTTAGCAGTCTCACACCCTTTTTCCTAGAAAATGAAAATGATTCATTTGAACTCCTCCCCCCCGCGGAGTCAGAGAAGTTTTATCCGTCTGCCTTGTGCTTTGCTTTGTACCGTGCTATGGTGCCCAGGTCAGAAAGGCTTTGCTATTTCGTGATCATTCTGAATCACAGGATTTCTGCTTCAATTCTCACTTTGGTTCTGCCCACTTCTATTTTTTTTCTGGGTCATTTTATCTGTTCCAAGGCCAACAAAATCCTTCTGGATGACAGCTATTATTTATATACAGGTACGTTTTTCTTGCTACTGCTAAAGTTTTTCTTAGTATTGAAGTGAGTAACTGCAAACAAGACATTTTTAAAGTGCAATGAATGTCCTTTAGGACCAATGTTAGAATGGATTAGCAAGGATGTAGGACTTAAAACATTTTGTTCATGAACTGTAGACAATTCATTGACTTGAAAATGACAACTAAATTGAGTAAAAAGAGAAAATATTTATCCAACCTAAAGTTTCATTGGCTTTTAGAGCAAGTCCTCCAGAGTTCCAAACCATTAAGAATGTCTGTTGGAACCATCCCCTATACTTAAAAGATCTGCAGATTTCTTGAAGAATAATTATAGTCCAAAATTCCAGCTAATTTTTTTTTATTATTATTTTTCCTTCTCTAGATAACAGTAGTTGTCAAATATTTTCACAGTTTGGATTTTTTTCCCTGGACCACTACTAAATTATATTCTGCCATCAATGCAGAAGAACCATTCGTTCTGCCAAATATTGTTGGGATGGAGAAGTCGGCTGGCTACGTGCACTTTGATCTCATCCAGCTGCTTGCTTTGTTATTTCACAGGTCAATCCTGAAGGTAAATTTTCATACATATGGAGAGGAATTTATTTTTTTTTCTTAACTCTGATGCATGTTTGCAGTTAAATTAAGGGTTGCTGAATGTACTTTGTCTTAATTTTTTTTATAAATCCAAAATTGACTTTTTTTGCTTTAAGGAATACGGCCTCAGCATCCAAACTTCGATTTGAAGGTGAATTTAAGATCTGTTTCTTTGTAAAAGCCTAAATCACACCCCTAAGCACCATTGTCCCTACTTCTCATACTACATCACAAAGAGGCCTGAATAAGAGATATTCCTTATTCCCTTTAGCTGACTGCTTTGCTCTACCACTAGGAACGTGATGGGAGTTTCCTCTGATCTACAGCCACCCTTCTTTGTTTGTCTGCTTGCTTTTTGATTCAGCCTTAACAAAGAGGACAAATCTGTTACTTTTAGGCAGTCACTTTTTTTTTTTCTTTAAAATGAAATTCTTTAAAATAGTCCAGCAAATCCTGGGCTCTGCTCATTTCCAGGAGGTTTAACAGAAACCACGTGGCTCAGCTTTGATACTTGGTCAAATGCACCTATTTTGATTTGTCAGACTATCAGATCAAGTGTGGCGATAGCCCAGTCCAGTCCTAGGCTACATTCGGATGGAGATACGATTGCACCAACCCTTATTTCAGGTCACGGCAGTGACATTGAGCTTTCACAACAGAGTATGACAACTGCAAGCCCAGTCCTACCCGCAAAGGAGCCCGCAGTGCAGTCCTGCCGTGGGTTAGCCCAGGACATTTGCAATTTACGGAAAGCGTCCCAGGAATTCTTTGCAGAAAATGAAAATGTCTGAATGCTATTGTCCGACCCCTATATAAGAACCACGTTTCTTACTGCTACGGTAAGCCTTCCCCCTTCCTTCATGGAGGACTGCTCCAATTCTAAAGAATTCCTCCGCGAGTATTTCAGACACATGGTCTCATTTCTGGCAGCCTCCCTTACGCTAAATTCTCTCTGGTGCCTGGAACAGCTGCTTATTCCTCAGCTTGGGCCTTTGAGATGTAAATAGTGTAATCCGACTTCAAGAGGCAAGGAAATATTAGCAGAATTTAATGTAAATATTGTATAAATCATCCCAAAATAGCATGGCCACGGGATGAGCCAAAGACACTAACTGAAAGTTAAACAGACTAAGTAAATATAGACTAAATATATTCCCCTCCTGGAATTGTTACTGGAATGGATCCAGAGAGGAAATAGGTTAAAATGCAGTCTTGTGGCAGTGATATTAAAAAGGCATTGGCCCATTTGGTGACATTTATAATGAATTTTATGTACTCCATACATTTTTAATGCATGCCGAGTTAAATATTATCAAATCTATAAAAAGATTATGGAAGAAAATGTCTGGTTTCACATGGGTGGACACTGCCTGGAACTCTCTCTGTGGGTTTTGTGTAAGAGAAGTGTTTGAAAGAAAACATGAAAGGGAAAAAGAAAAAAAAAAAAAACGCACAGTGCAGTTTTTGAAAACTGTTACTTGCCCATTTGGAGCCTAGAAGCCATCACTCATCAAGGCAACAGAATTTCCAGGACACAAACCACAATGGGGACCAAGGAATGAGATGTAGTAATTCCATCCCTTACACGTGCAAATGGAGAAAAAACAATCTGATTGTCTCTGCGTGGCTTTGTGCAGCTTCTGATTCGGTGTAGTGTCGGTATGAAAGGACCCTTGTCTTGTACGGATGTTTTTAGCAGGTCCCTAGCCACTGCTGTAGCAAACATGATTCATACTAGTTTTGTGCATAGGTACTAGAAGATAAACAGATGCCCTGACTCACCTAGAACAGTCCTGGAATGCAGGCGCTTGTCTTGATGTCCCAAGGACTGTTTTTCAAACAGCTACTTTGTCCAAATTACGGAGAGGATGGGATTTCCAAGCCCCCCCCCTCGCATACTGTACCCAGGGAAAGCAGTAAGCCCCGGACACCCAGCAGAATTCAAACCAGAAGCTACAGGTAAAGTCCAACACACCCAAAGGGGACCAAGATGGGTCTGAACTGACACGACCCTCAGCTTCTCTAGCTGGATCTGTGTTGATATGATTTATAGGCTAGCATTTTCGTTATGAAAGGCTGGAGAGACTCCAAGAAGGTGAGCGACTCCTGTTGTGCAATCCCTTTTCACAAAAACTTCTGAAACAGCTGTGACAAGTTAACTAAAATTTTCTTTCTCCGCAGAAATATCCTCAGCCTACGGGGCAGGAGGGGAAAATGATTGTGAAATGCAGAATGAGGGAGCTGTGTTATCCTCGTACTGATCTGTGCCGTGGGGCCTCCTTTGCTCCTTACGCCCCTTCTTCAGCCCGTGGCAGGGGTGACCAGCCAGGTCCCAAGGAGCGGTTACAAGGTGAAGGGCTCCTCTGACCAAAGCGTGACACACAACTACGAGTTCAAAACTCAACAGCTAAGAAACAACACAGAAGAAAGTCCTTGAACCTTCCTGTTAACTGCAGGCTGTTCAGTCCCACGTATAAAGCAGCAGGGAGGAAAATGACAGAAAAAAGGCAAGGGAGAATGAGAAATGTGGATGCAGCGAGTCCCACTTAAGTTTCTTTCTGCCTTCCAACATTACGGATTTTGTTTGCTTTAGTAAATGCTGTCCCAGATGCAGGAGGGGGCATTTGCAAACACCCACCAAACAGGTTGACCAGGGAGGGTTTACCCTCCTTGGCAGTCAGACCACAGCATCCTCCAGAATAGCTTTTTTCTCTGTATTTCTGGTAAGGGACTAGGCTCATTCACCTCCTCAGGCTACGTGTAGCCCTGGTGTCAGACTCTCCTCCGAGTCATCATTCGCCATGAGTTCTCAGCAGAGGACTTTGATCCCTTTTACTCAAGCAGCACACAACGACCTGACAAATCCCTGCGCCCTTCACCTGGAAGCTGCTGTCCAAGAACCTGATACATATAACACGCGAGGGCAGGACCCCTCTGCGATTTAAAGCTCAGCTCTGGTACTTGTGCATGGCACCGCGCTCGCTCCTCTCCAGAGCTCTTGCGGGTACGTTGGTACCGTACGCCACCCGGCTAACGCATCGCATCCAGCGGCGTACGAGACGCTGCGACGCGCTGTATCGGTGCCTCAGAGGGAGGACGCTCATCTCTACTGCGCCATGTAAACGCTCTCCCAGGGCCAGTACTGCCCAGCAGGAGCTAATCCCGGAGCAGTGTTCTGGGCAGGTCCATCTTTCCTCTAGGGACTGAGCCCTCAATAAAACCCTGGTGATGTGCCTGTCCCCAGTGCAGACAGCATTTAGTAGTGCCAAGTTGTGGTAAAACACGCCGTTAGCTTCATTTGCTCCAAACAAAATGCAGCGCAGCCCTGTGGTAAGGTTTACAAGTTGAAGATAAATCAAAACATCACAGACAGGTTTTTCGCTGACTGAGCACGTTGGTCTGGGACAATCCATGAAACACCAACTCCTCTTTGCTTTAACAAGAGAAGCAGATCACCCTTGTCCTCCCCTCCCAAGCCTGCCACGCAGTTCATAGCAAACTACTGCCCAGAGGACATGGTTGTCACCAAGAGCAGCACTGGTCTGCTGTGGACCACCAGCCCCCAGAGCCGGTGGCCATGGCAAGGAGCTTGCCAACTCACCTGCTGCCTACGTCAGCTTCCACTGGACCATCCTCAGGTAACAGCAGCCCAGCTCCAAGGAGGAAAGGAGAAGAAGGAAACGAGGAGAAGGAAATCTCCTGGGGGAGTATATGAGCTTGTGCCTAATGGGCAACCTCCTTTTAAAAGTGCTGGGCCCACAGCTGTAGTAATTTAAGCTTTAATTCCTAGAAAACAACCTTGAGAGGCACCTCCCTGGCTTTGTGCTCTTTCTGGAGCCTGGTGTCAGGTCCTGCATGACCCTGCTCCACCTTCTATGGTTGCTCAGACGGCAGCCAAGGAGCGGGAGGACATCTGGGAACCTGGAGCTTGGGAGCCCCAAGTTTCAGTTCTCTGCTTAGACACTGAGGCCATCTCCAGCAACTCACTGAGCCCTGTGCTGCTGCCTTACCTTTGAAGGGCTGGTCCGGGGTACCCGGCAGCGTGGAGCACCCAGGCCCTAGCAGAGTTTTATGAAGTTACGCTGCCCACCATAGGAGTGTTTCTATTTAAAGTTGCTTAAGTGGTGCCAGAGGATACTTCAAGCGTAGTCACCTAAATCCACCGAGGTCAGCCTCTGGTGCCTGAAACTGTTTCCCATGAATAACCGTGCTGCTTTGTCACACGGAGGGGACTGTAAAGCTCAGCGTAACTGTGGTGCGCGCGGTCAGGGTGGCCATCGCGGCAGCAAGAACATCTGACGGCTTTTTGCCGTGCTCATTTCAGGCTGCGCAGTGACTAGCAGAAGAGGGTAGCAGCTGCAGAGACCAAATTCCAGCTTTGCTGCTCGATGCAGGCTTATTTCTCTTTGGTAACTCTGCCAAGTTCACTTCTGACACTGAGTATCTGCCACTTCTAAGGCAGTTTTGGGATCTCCCCTTTTGTAGATTGCCTCCAGGTCTCATACCAAGATGCTTCAGGGCAAACGCTGCAGCAGAAGCTAAAATTGCCCATCGCCTGAAGGTAGGTAAGTAAATCCACCACCTGATTGGAAACACTGTGAGCTTAACGGGAATGATCGCAGTGCAAGCTCTGTGAAACACAGAAGAGAGAAATACAGCTCACAAATCACTGTCTTGTGTAGGTCCTAAGCTTCTGCTCTAGCGAATAGACCTCTTATCTAAACAGAAGGAAATAATAATGTACATCGGGAATAGCAAGAGACTTTATTACGGAAATGAAAAAAAAAAGTCTTGATTTTTATTTTTTATCTCTGAAACAGAGGAAGCATTGGACCTTTTTACTATTAGGTGTTAGATTGATTTATTTTACTTTGCTTAAGCAAACCTAAGCTGGTTTTCAGTTTTTGATTTCCTAAATATTTATCCCATTTGCTTTTCAGGTATTTCATGTTAGATTTCTTTAATACTCTATATTTCTTTTTAAATATGGCTTCTATTAAGTGCTTTCCAAATTAAATCCAGCAGAATGATATGCTTTGAGACACAGCAAAATCCAAGAATATGATAATCAGTCATCAAAATCTAATTTCTCCTTTATCTGGGCTTGCTGCATTCAGTGAATAACATTAGAATTTAGCCTTGTGCCACAAAACCGCAGGCTACTTTTCATGTAAGTATCTGCCTCATGTTGGCAAAACACTGAATTTCAAAATTAGAACTGATTAATTTGAGGAGTGTTTCTACAAGATGGAGATTGAAGACTTGATTTCAGAGCACTGAAATTAGAACATTTTGCCATTAGCTTCAGCGGTCAGACTGAGTCACTAATGACAGTAACTCTGCATCAACACATTTCCCGCAACGGTTTTTGGTACCAGAAGTGCTTTATACTGAGTGTCTAGAATGACAAAAGCAGCACTCATTTATATATAGATCTCCTAAAACTGTGATCAAGTGGACCAGGGAAGCAAAACAGCAAGGGAGAAGCAAATAGGGGAAGTAATGAAGTTCTGTTTTTTTTTTATTAAAAAAACCCAGTTACATTCTGCCTAAGAATCAAATATAGCCACAAAACCAAAATGAAAAATGCAGTTTCTTCTCCCTTCTGCATTAAGCTTTCCATGAAGTCTTTAATCAAAAAGACTCATGCCTAAACCAGATGTGTACCTCATTGTTGGAACTCCATCTAAAACCTAGCACCAGTTCTCTCCAGAGATTACCTCCGACACAGGGAAAGGTGTAATTCATCACAACTCAGCTTGACTTTATCTGCAAAGCAGCCAAAACTGTGTGCTGGGTGGGATTTTTCACCATCAACACTCTGGTTGAGCCAAGAAATGTTTCCAAAGGCTGACGCTTGAACCACTGGGCAGGGACAAGCACTGATTAAAACTTGGTCACTCTGTTCCCAACTCTGCCGCGGACATCGGGGCAAGTCATTTCCCGTGGGTGTCCAAGCCAAACTCGCGCTGGTAAGCTCCTTGTGACTGGCTTATACAGAAACTAATACTATGCATCCCTGATTACTGTTGAATCAAACAAATGAAGTGAATCAGTGTATGTTCTTCAGCACTGCCCCAAACCATTCAGCATAAGCTGTTACTCTATCAGGTCTGTTTTCAGATGTATGAGTGCTGGGAAAAGAAATCTGAACGGAGTAATGATGTCGCGCACAAACTTTTGGAGCACTCAGTGTTCTCAGAAATGTAAATAACACCATGAAACGCCACATAGGATATGTAAGCTGCTTTAATAATAATAAATTTATTAAGTGGCAAGAAGCCACTCTGCTTTGTAAACCGATTTTACTCAATCACAGTCCCTCTATTTTTTTTCCTCATTTAACATGAATACATTCTGTAATTTGTATGTGAAAGATTTATGTAGAGATATGTTCTGGACCACTCTCGCTGATTTTTACTGGTCAGAAAAACATTAAACATGCGGAAACAGCACCTTATTAAAACTATAGGCCTTTTCTCATTACATCTCCTTTGCTGCTAAGCTAAATTGTCACTGAATAAGCCAAGTCTACACAGGTTTTTTTCCTTGTCCTGTGCTCTGAGATGTAGTGGGGCCTGCAGAAATGTCTGATAAAACCTCACATATAATAAGTAATTCAGAAGGCTTTGTAAGCAATAGCTGCAGTTGCTTCTTCAGACTAGAGAGAGCTTCTCATGCATTAATGCACTTAGTTAGGTTTTGTGAGGAGCTCAGAGGAGGATGTGCCCTCTTCCTGATACAGTTAGTTGAGCCTGGACTCTGCACCACTGATATTGTTCAGCAACTGTGTGCACCAATAATTTAAAAAAAAAAAGAAATCAGGCTGTTTTTATCAGAAACAAGTAATAAATCTTATCATGATAGTAAAAAAAATGGCAATTTCTGACGTGTGACATTTTCATTGCTTGAGAATGAATCAGTGCAAAGTGAGGTAACCCATGCACCCCGTCACTTAGGGCTGGGGGTGCATTAAACCAGGCGCCGCCTTTTGGAATCCCTCTCCATGTCTTCAGTGGGAGAGTCTCCATTGCACCCTAGAGGGGACACCATGTTTAGCAAAGGGTCTTCAGATGCCCCTCCAAACAGGGACAGCAACAAAGCCACGCCATAGCCAGTAGCTCGTTCACCCTAGGAAAAAAAAAAACCCAAACAAAATCACACAACAATTTACACTTCAGATTGTACAATTTGAATCTAGTTTTAATTTACCTCCTCACTCAACAAGAGCAGTGATGGCGCATGGCCACAGTGAATACTCGGGGTTCCTGGCAAGCCTGCTCAGCCTGTGCTTCTGTATCCTTACTGCTATTGGAATCTGTCCCGGTTAGATCAAACCACCACATTGGTCGATTCACATGAGAACAGAGCTCACACTGACTCGAGGGTGGACTTACACTAGCACTGTTCAGGGCAGGGAATGTTCCATCCAACACGAGCATGGATTTGGAGTATGAGCTGAGTAAGTTGGGTTTAAAAAAAAGGAGAAAGGGGGAGTAAAATGGCTTGTTTTTTAGGAAAAAAAGAATATACACAAGTTCCATCAAAGGGAGGAGGGGAAACCCCCAAAGGGAAACAAATGTTTTCTCTGCTGGAGGTCAGCAGGCAGGATGATCAACTCTGGTCAATCGTCTTAAAACAATGCGGGTGAAAATGGAAGGGTAGGATTATTGCCATGAACAGAAAGCAGGCAAGTTGTCAAAGTTTACAATGATAAAGATGTTGCTGATTAAAGTGACCGTTAAAGAGTATTTTAAAACCAAAATGAAAAACGTCAACAGATGAAGCTACCAAAACAAAGAAATTCCCAACACAGATGAAGAGTCCATACTTTTCAAAAGAACTCTTCTCCACCTAATTCTCTTGCTTTGAATTTGATGGCACAGAATTCAGAGTATCTGCAGGCACAAGCAGTTTTTTCTTTACCCAGCTTGCTCGCCCAGGAAAATGTCAGAAGCCACATGAACATACTCACTGCATGAACAGGTGCAGCGATGTCTATATGTACCCAGACTCCAGGCCAGTCGAAGCCGATGTGAGAAGCAATGAAGAGCCCAGCACAGGAGCTTGGAGTATTGTCTCGGTCCTGTAGAAATAATAAAAACACAGTTGGTCTTGCAAGAAAAGAAAATGTCAATGTTTTATTCTTGCCTACAGAAAAGACAGTTGTGCAAATCTAGTTCAGAGCTTAATGAATGGCCCTAAAACACAGTCTTGCAAACCAACTATACTGTAAATCCTCTGACTTAATCCGTGGTAGCAGTCTCGCTCTGCTCAATTCCTTTTCTGCCCAACCTCCTTTCTGCAGTGTTTTTGGAACTTGGCGCACATTGTAAGTCTCAAACACAGCAAAAGCAGCTGCAGCAATCCCCGAGGCCTCTGTCCTCAATTTCCTGGTTTCTGCATTCCCCGTTACTGTCTCTCTTGGTTACATATGATCTAAGGAATACTCGTCTTTACTTCTTAAACGGTCTCCATCCAGGAATTTAGCATTCATCTTAGGGCCATGGTTAAAAGGCAAGCAGCCTAAAGACACCTTTGCAGCAAGCTACCCTGTTTAAAATTGATGCTAAATATCAGTATAGTGACATATAGCTTGCAAAATCCCCAGGTAAAAGACCCTGAAGACCATAACTATATGGCCATTTCTAAAAGATTACAGCCCACATGAAGAGCTTTCAGCCAGCTATCAACAAGCCAGCACATTATCTAGAAAACACACGTTTATGTAATAAATGAAATTTAAAAGAAAAAAAAAATCTTACTGCCACAGAGTTCTTCATATCAGCTACAGCAGAGGTAAATTCACTGAAGTGGAGCTCAGGGCAATACACAAGAGGATGGACCAGGTCTCCACAGTTCCTGCCAGCTTTAACACAAGCCTTTTCCCACTCTTCGTTATTGGTAAGGACAGCAGCATGATACTTTCCTGTAGCAACTCCCTAGTGAGATATAAGACAAAATCAGGAAGGATTCATCTTAACTGTGCTGGATAGGATAATTCTGTACTACTCCCTCTCAGCATTAACAGCTGCTTTCCATCTAACAAAACCACCACGAAAAAAACGTCTCAAAACTACTCCACAAGAAGGTAGTGTTACAAATGTAGACAAAGACATTGTAGCTACTGCTGAATCTTTTAAAATTTCTGAAAATCTATTCTGCAGTGAAATAGTCTGCATTTATCTGGCCTATTCAAACCACTGTCCCACATAAATATTTCTTTATAGTTACTGAGTAAGCAAACTATATCACTTTACAATTATTTATCTTTAGAAATAAATGAATTATAAACAAAACATTTAACACAGACACACAGAGAGGATACCCCAGCAATGTGTGTCAACCACACAAACAGTCTAAACATAACATCCCCATTCATTGGAAAGGTTGCTTCCTTCCAAATCTACAAAACCCAGAAGCCACCATCACATCAGTTTTCCAGTAGGACAATGATGGGAAGCTTTCAAAGGATTGATGTTTACACCAATGTATGCAATGTTCATGCTTATAAAATTTGCCACCATTTCTCCTCCTGATATGAAGACCGATTCATTTTCTAGAAAATTAAACCACAAGAATCGCTGCTTGTCAATATAACCTTCTATAAAACAGGAACAGATTTCAAAAAATAATAGCATTAAGTTTGTACCCTTGTGTCATTCTGTGTATGACTTAAAATGTAAGCCATTTTATGGACAAGAAAAATTCTAATCACTATCATCAAATCAGTTTTGCTAATTATAAAGCTACTGAATTGCAGACACTGAATACTGGATGGCTTACATCAGCTGCTAATGTCATCAGAAGAATTCAATTTTTTCTGTAAGTAGGCAAAAGCATAAAAGTTGCATAAAGAACAAAAAAACCTGCTCCAGTAATGCAGTTATAAATGTAACACATTCAGGGCACACATCGTGTGCACAGAGGATTACAGTTTACTGGGGTTGCTGCTGGCAACTTTCTCTTGCAGAAGTTTTGGAAGCCACCATCAGTCACAGTAGTTCACAGTATCTGCCTTCCACCAAAGACCAGCAGGACAGAGGCAAAGAAGAGTATCACGTGCAGACAGTAAAAGGACGCACCCCCTGTCTGCTAGCAGTTCTGTACCAGTACCTGAGCTCCAGTAAGAGTGGCCATATCAAGAATGATATCAGCTCCAAGATCTTTGCATGCATAAGCTACTCCATCAGCCAGTATCAGTCTACCTTCTGCATCAGTGTTATTGATTTCCACAGTTCTAGGAAGAAGAGAGGGCATTTAATACAACAGTGCTTCAGGCTGGAAGTTAAGACTCATCTGTCTGGACTAGAATACTGGATGAGAAAGCAGACTCAAACCTAATGTGCTTTCTTATTTGACTCTGCAAGTCTGTATGGCTGCTTATTCCCCAGCTGCAAGCATCCAGGCAGAGCACACATGGAAAAGGGTTATAACAGTACTGGCCTCACGGTCCGGTCTACTCGTCGGGCCTGTATAATGCCTAGCAAGCCGAGCTGAGATTTTACAAATTACTGCCATGCAAAGAGGAATCATACTCCGCTTAAAACAAGAAGAGATTCTCATACAGTGGTAGCCTCCCTCTGCGACTGAGACAATACAGACTAGAGATGGACACAGAAAAGCGGTTGTACTGGGAAAAAATGCCTAAACCTGAGTGCTTTAAAGAAACTTCAGTTCATGATATATGGTACGTATTCTGATGTGTATTTACATACCCAACAGGAAACTCTAAGCACACTTAACACTCACTACTATGGCTGTCTGAAATACTATTATCAATATTCAGGGAAGCTGATGATTGACAGGTTCACAATCTGCACAGTGCTCAGATAAATAGAACCAAAGACGATGTTTCCTCTCAATGTTTCTGTGAAAAGGATAGATGCAATCTTACTTTCCAGAATAAAGAACATGAATGTCATCCGGTCTCGTTGCACGTGGTCCGACTGCATTCTCGGCCAAACAAAAAACAGCATGAAGATTGTCTTTAAAACCCTGTAACAACAATAGGAGAGAAATGGTTTTTGATTCACACCAAGCTAATTTATTGCGACTGAAATCAATGAGGGATTATGACTTCTTGACAGCAATGCCTCTAATTACACGGGAAATCTGTGAGGAATGTTTTATATCTTGAAGCTGAGGCTAAGAGCTGTAGAAAGCGGGCGAGGAGGTAACATCTCATACTCAATGGAGAGCGAGTAAAAGCCTAAATGCATGTGACAGACACATGGGGAAAGGATCTAGAAAGCCCTTGTCAATTAAGCAGTGATCAGTACAAACTTCTCTCAGTGGCAAGGTATCCGAATTAAAACACCTTTTATATGCAGTGTGCAGAAGTAACTGGAGGGGGTTATGTTTAGTCAAACCTGATTCCCTGGGAAGAGCTCTTTACAGCCAGCTCCAGTAAGATCTTCACAAGCACAACTCCAAAGCCCACTGAGCTCACCAGGAAACTGCCAGGCTCACCAAAAACAAACCCCAAGTCACTAAACTACAGTACCCCTGTATGAAAATCAGCAGAATACATCTCCAAAGATGCGATGCTTCACTTATCCAATTTTAATACAACTCTAACATAGACTCACAACAGAGCTCACAAACAACACGTCCGGACTGTGTAACTCCTTCACCTTTCGTAGCCACAAAGGAAAGATCCAAGCAAGGGATGCTATCAATGTGACAGTTACAAAGGCTTGTGAGAGGACATTACACAGCCAGTCAGGACGCTTGGGATTATTCCCCAAACGCTGCATTTCCAAACCCTGCTTTTATTTAGTCTCCAATAACAACAAAGATACAACTGGGGCCACTTGAGAAACTGAGCTCCTTCCCACCATTTCTGCCACACTGGGGAAGAGCCTACAGTAATAGTGGAAAATGATGGAAATAATAAATGCTAATATGCAGCCATTTGTGAACTGTATGCTTTTCCTAAAAAACCAACCCCAGGTGAACAGATTCCATCTCTAAGAATTTTGTTGGAAAGTAACTTTGATTGTGGCAATCCTGGAACGTGGTGGTACTCCATGTCTCAGTGGACCTCCCAGCTGCCAACGACACAGCTTGCTGCTCTTCAGCATCTAACCTGCACCATAGGTCAGACACATGCTACCAGGATCTATCCTCTCTCTTTCCATGTAAAATCAAAAATATCCATGACTAAGATGAATTTGAGTTGGTTTTTTTTTTTTGGAGGGTGGGGTGGGTGTTTGTTTTCATTTTTAATGTATCGTTCCTGCTGGGAAGCACACAGCATTTTCAAACTCTCTTGTTTTCCCTTAGCCTCCTCTCTTCTAGCATATCCCATTCTGGTTTACTTTGGTTTAAAATCAAGTGCTTACATGGTTATGGATGAGATTTTAAAATGTATGATGATTTTGTTATTTATACAATGGCTGTATTGTGAGGAGGGATCCTAGAAACAGAAAGAGACAGCAGCATTTAACAAATAAAAACATAGTTCCTCCTCAACTGGGATAGCTAGCCTTAAAAATACCAAATTGTTAGGGAAACCAGGGCCAGTTTTACTGCTAATCTCTTGATAAAAGTCCGTAGCTGAAGAAATCTGGACTTGCTGAATCAGCTCATGTTCTGAAGTCTAAAGGGCAAATGCATCAATCAAAACCTTTCAAAATAACGGGCAGCATCTAGAAGCCATAAAGTAACTTCGCAGTTTCTAGTCCAGCCAGTGGGCAAACAGCATTGTTGATGAGATAACCTTCCATCTACGAGCCTTTGCTCTTCCAAAACGGTCTGTGCAGCAAAAACCCCACTCTGTTCACAATCTTGCACTGGACTCTACCAAATTTTCCTCCCTCAAGTGGGAGATGCGGTTAACCTACTGTCAAAAAGTGAAAACCCGCTTCCAGTATCAGTTGCCTTTTCCTGAATCTCATTCCACCTGCAGCTCTCCAAAAGCAAGATTCACTATGTTAACATGCAGGATCAAGAAAGACTTCAACAATTTAAGTGAACTTTTTTCTCTTCTTCCTTGTGTTGGAAAGCTCACAACGGATGAAATGCATCTTTCTAGGAAAAACCACTTTCTTAATTTTGCTATCCAAAGCCTTTTAAAATCACACTGAAAAACTGTTGAACGGCATGTAGGCAGATACTTTCTGAAGATGGATAATAACCTCTGCCCCTCTTCCCACAGAGCTTTCTATCCAACACACGTTTCCAAATTCAGTCTCTGTGATGAAGCATCGCTAATTTAAACCCCTTCCAGCTTTTTATTATTCTTAAGAGCATTTAAAAAAAAAAAAGTCATGAAACAGTAACGACAAATTATTTCCACTGCCTATCTGAATACATTTTCTGTAGGGATTTCATTAACAGGTCTTCTTACATGAGGTTGTAAAATTAAGCAGTGAGATCATTCTTTTGTTTTTACATATACAGGCACAGATTTCTTGTGAGGTATGACAGCTTCTTCAGGCTCAGTTTGTCCAAAATAAACTGCCAGTTTATTCATTTGTACAATAATGGTGTAGGAAATGACAGATCACTTATGTTCACACCTACTGTGATTGTGAATGCAACTTCTCTCGGTGCAGATAATTACACACAAAACTACTTCAGAAACAAGGTGTGAATCACTGAAGGAAGGTACCATACCCATGGCCTTCACAGACTCTCCCAAAGCATCGTTTAAGTTCTAGCTCTTGTCCTGTGCAAACATGATCTACCTTTCTGAAGGTCTTGATTATGGAAAGCTAGCCGTTTTGCCTAAGACGCAGCTCACAAATCTGTTTCGAATTTTAAGTCTCTGCAGATAACTGTGAAGTTTACAACCTTTCCACATCAAACATGCTGCCAGGGCCAAGGCACAGAGCTAAACTCTTGCGAAATGGGTATTTGGCACTGATCATCCCCTGGACAAAGCTTCCGTCAGATCTATGCATTAATCTGCAGCAGTAAATGTTCTTTGAACTTTGGATACTCCGTAAAGGCAATAGCTGCTCTGTCAGCAAGACTCAGTCACTGGATTTGTGGAGAGGGCAGAGTTTTATTGGCAGCAGCCACTTCTTTTCCCCAGTTCATATTGTTAAAGCGCAATATGCATTTTTTTAATTCTTCGTATTTCAATACCTGGCTTCCTCTCAGCTTCCCTACTACTTTCTGACCACAGGAGCAAACCAACAAGCAGCTCCTGATGAGACTAGAGCTGGCACTTCCCCAGTAGGTTAATATTAGAACACAGTATTTGGAATATGGACAGACTTCATATCCCAGAGCCACTCACCCCCTTCTTTGCTAAGGGGACGACAGCTGCCCCAAATCCCACAGCTTAAACAAAATCAGCACTGGATAACACAAGTATAAATCTGATTCAAGGAACTAGAAACCACCCAGGCCACAGAACAAGCACTGAAATTCAAGAAAGACTCTTAAAAAAAAAATCAGCACTCAAGGAATTTCTCACAATTCTCAAGATCCCGATAAAGATTTGAAATATTTTCCTGAAATAGCAGGAAGAGCAGAGTGCCTCAAGATCACTAACAGCAGTGGCAGGACAGAACTTCAGGATTAGACTGGCCCCCATATCTGGGAATATATCCAAAAGCCAGACTGCTCCTTGGCAATACTGGGCTACATGATATCAATTAACACGTTTTACTTACTTGCTTTACAGTGGCTTTGAAGGCACCCAAAATAGCAGCTGCTCCACCACAGTCTCGTTTCATTCCAGGCATAGTAGTCTGTTTAAACAGAACCATAGAATTTTTTTTTTCTTGTTGTGGTTTACACCAGCTAATAGGAAGAAAATTAACTCTACCTCAGCCGAAACCAGGACATTTCTTTACAAGAGAATTTCACAGTAATGCCAGCTAAAACTAGTATTTCTGATGCTTCTGTAACTCTGGTCTTGACAGTGCTCAGCCGTAACAGAAACACGGAACACGTGCATCTGCTTACTGGTGGATCTAGCCCTAGAACTGGAAAATACTAAACCTCTGCTGCTAGTTTGTTAGAAAAGAAAAAAAAAAAAGGTTGTTTACAAGATTCACACTGAGGCCAACTCAAATGGGTTTTGTATCTGTCTCCAAAATCAGAAATTAAACATCTTTGTTTCTAGCTTTCTCCTAGCAGTGGGCAATACTTAGCGAGCAAAATATCAGGTAGCTATTTAACTGCTCTGTAAAGTGTTCCTTGATTTGGTCTTCTCCCCTGGTAGTTTGTGTCCATATGGTTGACAGTAGATCAAGCGTTCACTCAAACAAATATACTCTGGTTTCCTACAGACACTAACTGAACTGCTTCCATCAGAAAACAACACTGTAAGCAAAGGCAGCAGCAGAACAAGCGTTATGTACCTTTCCCTTAATGCTGAGTCCTCCAGTGTCATACACAATACCTTTGCCCACCCATGCAATGGTCTGCGTAGCACCATCTGGAGTGTGACTGAGAACTGCTAGGGCTGGAGGATGCAGAGCTGCCTTGCCAACTCCGTAGATACCTGGAAAACAGAGAATTAAACCACTTGCGGGGAAGAAAGACTGTGGGGAGCAATCTGTGCCTATTTTCTGTAAAACATTTTGGAATACTATGGGCAATAAAAGTGTTTCAAAAACGTGCAAATAAAACATTCCAATGGAGGTGCAAAACATTCCAATTAACTGCCAGGAAAAAAGCTGAATTTTCAACAAGATATACCTCCAAAGCCTCTCTCTTTCAGCTCCTCATCTCGAATAATGGTAGGAGTAATCCCAAGGTCCTTGCCAACTTTTTTGATTTCCTTAATCATTAAAAGAAAAAGGACAGTGTCAGTCAGTTATCAGAAGGACACATTTGTGTCTTTCCACTTAAGAGTTTTGTGTGATTTTTGCATGCATACACATACAAACATTCACAATTTTGGGAGTGGTGCTGGTTTTCCAATGGCCTAATTCCACTGAGACATCCTTGACTTACTATGGCATGAAATACCAATTTGACCTTTAAGCTCCACCAATAAAAGAAATCTTCAGAGGTAAGGGCCAGCTGTTCACTCTACTGGATCATGATGCAACAGGACAGGAATACTTTCATTCTCAACAGCTTTCCAGATCTTTATGATAAAACTCATTCGGAAATATGTCAACTTCTGTCCCATAATTTCAGAAACTCTTATCACCATTGGGCTTAAGACAACATTAGCACTGGCAAAGAAGCCAGTGTCATGACCGAATCAAGAACTCGTGTCTTCTGACTCCCAGTGCCTTACCCCAAGCTGTACACTCTGCCCCCTTCCAACTTACCAAAGTTCTATGAAATATTAAAGGCCAAAGAAACAGCCTCAGCATCCTCGGACAGGTTCTTTGATGTGCTTCCCACTAGCTGACATACAAGTTTTGCTACGAGATAGCAACACTAGTTCTTGATTACTGCAGTCTAGACTTACAATTAGTAACTCTTACTCATCAGGTGTACTACCTACCTCCAGGAAGTTATCTGTGTTCATCTCATTGCATGGGGTGTCCACAATTCGAGCAGCCAGCCTGACTCCTTCTGTAGCACTTGCCAGACACTATGAAAAGAAGTCAGGACACCTGAAAACTGGCCTTGGTTTGGCTGGTTTTCTGCATAGCTTTGCATTTAGTCCTGTGCAGCCTACCCCAGATGTGTGGTTCCTCTGGAGCACATTAATGCTTGACTGCAACCGATCACAGGCAGTTGTATGGTATTAAATAATTATGTCAACCAAGCTAACCATTTTTTTTTTGTATGTGTTAAGCTTAAGTTATTTTTCCCTGTGCTCTAATTTCTAAGCAACTGTATTCCTTCCCACAATGAATTGATAGTGCAAAATTAGTAGTCTTCTCCACTATCAAAGTGAGACCAAGAGGGCAACGTGAGGTGGAGGAAAGAAAGATAAGAGGAAGCCAATTCAGGAAGTCACAACGAGCTTGTAGGCTGCTTGGGCTGGAAACCTGCAGAGATGATGTGATCTACAACATGGGAAACCGCACAGTTTATACATGGCAGGCAGAGCGGCTGAGCGCAATAAAGATTACTGCCGTAAAACATTCTATATGGCAGGCCCATGGGGAACGTGGAATATTCCGTATTTGTGTAAAACATGCATGCATCCGTTTCCTCATTCCTGTGGCAAAATTGACTGACCCTCACCCGGACTGAGTAAAAACTTATCTAAGCAAGAGTGGACAGAATCTAAATGGTCCACAGTGAGCATGCCGAGGCTGTTTCCTTGAAGAAGGAGCCTCCTGGCAAAAAGGACAATGGGGGCACCAGACACTAAGCTTCAACTTTTAACTCCTGTGAATCAACAACTTGAAACAAAAAGACTAGGTGGAAGGAAACTTGTTCAAGCTTTCCAGTAGCCACACTACACTGAAGACCACACACAGCAGATGGGTGAGTCAAGATGGGTTTCAAAGGAATCTGATGTGTTGGTTAGTTATTTGTGCTGAGGTATCTGAAGTTTGGCTTGGCCAGA
This sequence comes from Calonectris borealis, assembly GCF_964195595.1. NCBI lineage: Eukaryota > Metazoa > Chordata > Aves > Procellariiformes > Procellariidae > Calonectris > Calonectris borealis. The sequence goes on along the minus strand of NC_134328.1, from coordinate 12,501,775 downwards.
CTGGCCTAAGGACTCTATACATTCCATATCCCAGCAGACTCATAAACCTTGGCTTGCTTTGGAGTGGTGCCCAATTCCCTACAATTACTTTTGATTGCTTTACTTCCCCTAAAGGTATAAGGGCCTCCTCAAGAGCCAAGCTAGGTTTGAAGTGATTCACCGTTAGGGCCACACAGGTAAATGGAGGTGCTCTAACCCAAAGGTCAAGTCCGAGGGAAACAATATGACTTACAAAAATAAGCTGTGCCTGGGTTTGCCTTCCAGGACACTCAAGAGAACCTGGATAATGGCAGCCTTTAGTAAGTGCCTTGTAAAACGGTGACAATCCCTGATAGTCCTCACCATAAAATATCCTGGACAATGCAGTAGGTGCAAAATACAGCAACATGCCAAGGGAGAGGTTTAACTAAAAAAATCCTACCACGTGCCTCTTCCGTGCTCTACGTTAGCTGTCTGGTGCTAGTTGAATTTAAGGGGTGAAAACTTAGCTTGGAGGAAGCCAGTAATAGTTTTGGCATTGACATCAAGGGGAAGAACAGGAGGTAGAAATAATTTCAGCGTTGTTTTTTAGTTATAAATAACCCAAGAGGTTTGGAATCTACCTATCTGAAGGAACTATTTTTGACACCAGTTATGTTTTTTCTGATTTGGGGCACGGAAAAATAGCACGTCTGTCTTTGTCACTTTCCTGAAAACTGGTCTGGCATCATTTGCTGTGGCCAAATCAGTTCATAGAGTAAGGACAAAGTATGGAGGAAAAGATACTGAAAGAAAAAAAAATACCCTAAAGCTGCAATTCTGTGAGATGCAGCAACACTGCATCCTTTCTCAAATCCACTGCCAAAATTTTTAGGGGATTTGTATAACCTCACTGACCGTTCAGCTACGTGAGTGTCCATCTGTACTGAAGCACAGAACCTGGAGCCCTGAACGGGAAGTTGCCTAACAGCTTAAGTGCAAACCTTGGAATAGCTTTTAAGTTAGGATCCTGAAGAGGAATGACCTAGCATACTAAAAGCTACCTGATGTGGAGTTTCCTCTCTGTAATAGTCAGGTGCAAGGAAACAGTCTTTGATTATCTGCTATTGAACGATAACTTAGACATATTTAACTCTTATGTATAGCCCATCTCCAAGCTGTATAATTTCTCAGGGTCTTGTTTCTGGCTGCAGTTCTGCTAGAAAAACTCAGCCAAAGAGGTACATCAGACAGAAATATCAGAGACCATATGTGATCCCAGAATAAGCAACTTTTAGTGACTTCACTGTAATATACACCTGCACAGCCACATACAGATTTTGCCCGGGTAAACGAAAGAAAGAAGCCCACACACCGAAGGCAATGTAATATTAAAGGCTAAAAATACACTATTTGCATCTATGATAAAAATGAGAAAAGAGAAATTTTCTTTGTGCTATTTGTTTGGTGTTTTCCACCTCTGAAATCTAAACTCTGAATAACATCTTCAGCCTTTGCTGCAGTAATACGTTTAATATTTCTACTCACAGGTGCTGTGAACTGATCAATTTCACGGAACTTCGACCTAGAATAATTTATTACTTTAGATAAACACCTATTCCATACGTAGCCTGAGACAGATGTATTTGCGCATGCAAAAAATTAAAGAAAAAAAAAGTATTTCGGGGAATAATGGAAAAAACTGAGGACAGGGGGGAAAAAAAAAAAAATCTTACTTTAAGCGTTGCCACTTCTATTGGTCCATTGTTTTGTCCAACCAGGAAAAACTCTACCGTTACAGTTTTCTTCTCTGTGCGTCTTGATGCGCTGGACCGATGTGTGAACAACGGGAAAGCCCTGGCCAATGCACAAGCAGAAGCGAAGACTTCCGACCGCTCGCAGACCATCTGAAACGCCAGCCAGAAGACAAACAAGTCAGACAACATTAGGGATGTGGAAGACTACATTTAAAAGGACCTGTGATATTACTGATGAAGAGGGGGGAAAAAAGGGGGTGGGTGGGAAATAACTGATGTCTGAGTCAAGACATACTCATACGTCTTGTTTTGTGTGGATGGAATGGCAGTACGAACGGTACTACATTGAACTGGTTAAGTTCATTTCCCATATGGAAATGGACTTGACTGTGTGGTAATTAGTACATCCTTATAAGGGAGCTGGCCTGCTTTAATTATACTAGTGCAATTAACACAAGTTAGCCTACAGATCAAGACAAAAAAAAGCATGGGAACCACCAATACACGTTCAAAACAAATGAAACAAAGAGAAATGATATCAGAATGTGGCTAATATTAACCTGAAAGCTTTTTCACACGCAGAATATTTTTCTGAAGTTCATTACAGAAATTACTATGGAAAGCAGTTTTAGCTAAACATTTTCAAAGTTAGCTATAAGGGAAAAAAAATTAAGTAGAGTTATTACTCTTGCAAATAAGTTTTCCAAGTGAAGAGTATAATCAGATTTTGTTACTGACACTGACTATACGAGTCTTCTGTAACAACCTAGAAATCTGAATTAATCTGGAGAAGCCATAGAAACAAACAACAAATTCATCAGGCTCATAGAGAAGATGACCAAAGCAGTCCGAGAGCTTCTCCAGCAAAGGACTCACATTGGAGCATTAATTTGCTTTAAGACTTTTAAAACTCACTGAGTAACACAAACAAGGCACCTTCAATGGGTTATGCGATATAGACATAGCCCCCTGCACGCAGGCTACGTCAATCTTCCAAAGCATGTGCTAATGTCATAAATCCTAGTTCGAAAAAAGCCACTACCGGTTCCCTTTGCATGGATATTCCTAGTTGAAGACATTCCATACATATCCAACCTTAATTCCCTGCAACTGCTGGAGCATGCATAAACTATTATAGTTAGGTCTTATTTATGCATCAGTGCAAAACCACTTATAAATGTCAGTATAATTATATCGGTAAAACTTGCCCACCTCCAGTCTCCTTGGATACAGCTAAAATCCTGAAAAGTTGAGAAAATACTTGACTAGACATTTCACCAGAAGCACTTTCAAACAGCCACTTACAACAATACATCTGTTGACACCTCCTGGAAGGCAATTTCTAACCAGGCGGGTGATGAACTGAGCTGCAGATGGACTATTGTGTCGGCTGACCCTGGAAGGCAAAGCGGCCACAGTGGCGTAATTCAGGTAGAGAGGACAGCTGTCGGTGGGGTTTGGATTCAGAGTGCTTAAAGCGGATTGCCATATCTGGGGAGAAAAGAAGAATTTAAAGAACTGTGTCAGACTTTTCTTTCCATCTCATTCCCACTATATTTAGGCACTCTTTAACTACAGGATTTTAGATGTTGGATATAGAGAAATTGTGCATACACTTTTAAATGTAATAACCTTTACAGCGAAAAGAAACAGGAAATATGACAAACCTGTTTATTAACCAGAAAATACAAATGTGCTTTCCATTCCAAGCATCACTTTTGAGCCATGTGAATTAGAATTTAAAAACACACCATATAGTGCAAAGGCTGCTTTGGAGCGTTTTTAAGTTGAGAGAGTTTTCCTAGTGATAAATACATGGATTGATTTACTAGTCCTGAGTTATCGTTTCACACAGCAATTTAATTAAAAACAAACAAACAAAAGAAGTCTAGATATTGTCATAAGGGACTCGGGAGTCCAGCAAAAAAACCTGCCAAACGTCCAGCGACCTAAAAGCCGCGATGCAAAACATTTATCATTTTACGAGAAGCCATCAAATAGAACTAGGTCCGCATACCCCACCGCAGCAGCGGAAAGCAGGGGAGGGGGAAGCGCTGGCACCTCGTTCACCCCGTGCAGGGAGCGAGGCTCAGCCTCCCGCCGGCCATCTGGCACCTGAGAACGCGTGTTTCAGTAATTACGTTAATTGCAGACATCCCCGTGTCACCTCAGAGGAGGGCACAGCACTTCCCACCCGTCGAGGCGGGCACACGGGGTGCGGGAGCGAAGCCGCCGTGCCTCGCCCGCGGGTGGGGAAGGGCTGCGCGGTCCCCCCGCCGCAGCAACAGGCTCCTGCCGGACCCCGCTGCCCTCCCGGCCCGCTGAGCGGGGCGGGGACCGGCTCGTTTCCCCTTTATTTTTCCGTTAAGGGCCACTCCGAGGGGGTTTCACGGGGTAAACCCCCCGGCTCCGGGGTTCAAGGCCGCGTTCCGCCCCCGCGGGCCGGGCAGGCTCCTTCCCCGCCCGGCCGGGCGCCGGCGCCCCTCGCCGCAGCAGGCCCCGGCGCCGCGCAAGCAGCCGCAGGCCGGGCGAGCCCCCGCCTCCCCCGCACCACGAGGCCGCTCAGGGCCGGGGCGGGCAGACGCGGCCTCGGGGGGGCCGCGGGCGCTCCGGAGGGGCGGTGCCGGGGCCGCCGTCTCGGGGGGCTGGTGCGTGGGGGGGTACGGGGACACCGCGCTCCCGCCGCGGCCCGGCCTCACCTCCTCGGTGACCCGCGGCTGCAGCTTGCCCCGCAGCTGGGCCCAGGGCAGGCGGTGGAGGTTGTGGAGCTGGCCCAGGACGAGCAGCGGGCGGCTCTGCGGGTCCGCCTCGCCGGCGCTGGCCTGGAACTCCAGCTGCACGTTCGCCATCTTCCTGCCCCGGCCCGGCCCGGCCCGGCTCGGCTCGGCCCGGCCCGTCCGCACGGCTCCGCCCCGGCGCCCGGCGCCGGCTCCGCGGGGCGGGCACCACGGCGGCGCGGGCGGCCCCCGGCGGCCGCGCCGGGCACCGCAGGCGGGCAGCGCGCCGGGCCGGGCGGGGCGCGGGACCCGGATGCGGCGGAGGGGGCCGGCCGGGCCCGCGGGGGCCTTCCCCGCCCCTCCCGAGACGGGCCCGCCGTGCTGCGGCCCCCCGCAGCCCCCAGGCGGCACCGGCAACCTCGGCTCTGCGGCCCGGCCCGGTGTGCGGCTCCTTCGCGGCGGGATGCCCCCGCACACGACGCGAGTGTAACGGCGGTGTGCTCCCTGCCTGCGCTGGGAGCTCCAGGCTAGAGAGAAGCCTTTGCCAGGCCTTTGGGTTCCACCCGAGTTTCGGAAAACGCAGGGGTGGATCCGGTTTTACAGTTTCACGGGTTATAGAGGAAAATGGAAAAAAAATGCAGGGTAACGCTGCTGTGCAGTGTGAGATCCCGCGTCCTACTGCACTGTCAAAGCGTACAGAGTGCTGAGAGGGAAAGGTGTCAGTACTCGCCCAGCTACCTCCGTGTACAACTGAAATGCAATTGTATCAAGCTGGAAGTCTGGATTTCCCCTTCGTAATTCCATCCTAAATGGTAATGCTTCATTTTGGAAGTGTGAGGTTACATAGGGATAAAAATGAGAAAAGCTGAATTCCTGTTTTCCTCATGAAGTTAAATACTGGATAAAATGCACTGCTAAAAACCATTTCAGAAACAGAGGAAAAAGCCAAAATATGCTCTAAGGTACAGCGTGGAGATTCACTAAAGGAAACAATGTTTTCCAAACACTAGCTTTAATAGTAAATCTAAATGTCTGTTTTAAATGTAATAGGGTATTTATCCTCATCTTTTTGTATTTGCCAATCACCTCCTATTAACATTAGGTCAGTAGGGAATTGATACTCATTAATCTGCAGCTATGAAAGCTAGGAAAATCCAAACATCAGAAAGGGAGTGTACTTCCACTTACACTGGAAACATGAATGCTGACACATATAATGGCAATACATCTAAAAAGAAAAAAAATACTAGGTTGAATTGCAGAAAAAGCTTCCTTAGAGTAAGGTCTTACTTGGTCTCTGAAGGGACATGATGGAAACTTTATTGCCTGATATATTTAAAATTAGCCTGAATAAAAGATCTAGCAAAATCTGTTGCAGAGGTCAGTCATGCATCCTCCAGCCTGGACAGGATAACTCAACAAATAGGCTCCAACTGCAACTTTTATGAGTCTTTACTGAGCCACAGAACATAAACTGTTTAGGGGCTCACTACTATTCCAACACATATAGTCAGAGTGGGAGATATGAAAGACAATAACACACAGCAATTATTTCAGGATTGAGACATTCAAAAGATTCAACCAGGCAGTAAGCTCCTAGTCCTTGAGTACAAATTCTGCTGCAAGTACAAATTCTTGCTACTGCAAGAATATCAGTACAGTGCTGTCCCCAAATCCACATTATCTGAAAGGTAAACAAAGCAGTAGGAAACACCTAACCCTCGAGCCTTCCTTCATTAAAGTTAAGGACAGCAAAGGAGGGTCCTACTCAAGGCAACAGACTGACTAAGTAAATCAGTTCTGTCTACAGATGTTTCTACATACGTTCCACTAACAGTAGCTGCAAACATTTCTACTCGTATGAGCCACAGCGGAAACTGCAGCATGGACCAATCTTCCATGGCCACTCCAATTATTGATCCTCTACAAGTATTTATGGAATTAAGGCACTCAAACATAAGCCATCATAATTAATATGCAAAGTCATAATGGATTCCCTGTTTTAATGAATTTTAGTTTATCTAGGAAGGCTGTTGGGTTTGGGGTTTGTTTTTTAAGATACTAAATATACATTTTTTTCCCAACAAAATCAGTTTCACTGTCACCTATCTAAGAACTTACATTTTGCATGGCTGTGCCAAAAGCAAGGTTTCCAAGGATTTAAGCAAAGGAGATAAGACTCCTTTGTGTTTTAATAAGTGTTTCATAAAAGCAAATCTTAAATCAATACAGTCTAGGCAGCCTCAGTGAACCCTGCATCCTTTATATTCATTCAAATTCTTAGCACATCCCAAAAATCACCAAGCAAGAAACTAATTCTTCCATTTTACTTTTCAGTTTCTAGACAAGGCTTGCAGTAGAAATAAATTTTCTATTGCAGTGCTTTTAATACTATCATTTTCACATATCACTGGAATTAAGTTCTGTTAACATGGAGTAGCAGCTCATTTTTGCACGCCTGCATGCATTTTAATGGAGAATTTCTGTACAAGCCAACAGCTTTATAGGTCATTCCCACCAGGTGAGGAGCCACGGATTCTTGGGAGATGCTCTAGCAACGTTCTTCTGTTCCTCTGTAAGGAATCAGAGGTTCAATACAAGCTGAAAAGAATCCAGCAACCATGAAGAGGCCACAATCTGCAGAACAGAGCGTACCAGCTTTCTCTGCAGCAGAATACAGATATGACTACAGGGCTGGACAGAAGCACAGTCAGATTAGGCTCATGCTTAATCATGAGCATTAAATCATGAGCGGTAACACCTGAGTAGGCAGCAGCCACTATTAAAGCCAAGCTACTCTTACTTTTTTGGGCTTTCATTGCCCAGTGGCACAGATAGTACCCCTTCTGTAACATGCCATGTAGATGTATTCTTACAAAGCACAGCATAAGGGTTTGATTTAGCTGCTGATATTTATTTAGACTGATTCCTAATAAGCTAGACAGCTGCAATGATTTAGAAACCTGTTGTTGTGGGTTTTTTCCCTCAATATAATCAGTTTCAATAAATTCCAGCTCAAGTTACACAGCACAGTTGACATCTGAGTTCAACCTCTTGTCCAATGCATATTAAAAATGCATTTCATTTTACAGAATTTGGATAGAACATATGCAGCCAGTTACTTCAGTGGACTTAAGAGACTATGGGCATAACTCAGGGGAAGTAACTCTTAACAATGCAAGTTACATTGTGCTACAGAAAGTTACTTTTTTTTCCCCCAAAGATATTTCATGCTTTCATTTAATTATGAAGAATATATAGAAACACATTAACATCACACAAGTATGTTTCAGTTTATACTTTTTTGAAAAATGAATAATTGCCCAATTAGGTTGGAAGTGTTTTATTACTTCTTTGAATTCATTAGCCATGATAAAATGTCAAAAGCACCAGTCAAGACAGAAATAAATAACACGATCTCATGTTAGAGAGAAAGTTGCAAATACAGTATATTAAATTATAGCAATATGCTGCTTCACACCAACCGATGTAGACAGCACACTAGGGAGACAGTAGTTTTACTCACGATCATTGAAAAGATCTATTACCAGAACAGGGGAGCTGCACACCCAACTACAAGCATCATTCTTTCTTTTACCAATTTACTTTATGAATTTAATTAAGGGTTTGAACAGGCAGTTTTGGAAGTTCAACATCCCCTCTGTCTAGAGGTAACAAAAGTGGTACAAAGCTTTTCACAATAAGCCACGCAGAGCCAAGGCTGTCACATCGTTGTAGTCTTTGCTTTCAGGTCCGTTCCTACCAAGTCAGTTTAAAGCCACATCTTAAGTCCTCCTTAGTACACAGTAAAGGTAAACTCAGGGCAGGCAACATATGCAACATTAATATCATAGTATTACGAAACTGCACTTCAGGGGCTTTGAGCAGAGCATCTCTGCAAGTTTATGGGGAGCACTGTATCAGTCAGAAAATGAAGGAAATAAGTTACAGTCCCGTTGGAGAAAAAAACCCATACAGAAAAGCCGTATTAAAAATATTAAGGCAAGGCCTCTACAATTGCACACCACTTCAGGCCTGAATTAAATCATGAGCATTCTATTCCTTAGATGTTTCTTTAATTTCTCTTTTATGGCCTACAGCAAAGTTTTCCACTAGAAAAAAATAGTGAAAAAAAACCCCAAATTCTCTACTGAAGGCCTAATAACATGTCCCTTGCATGACATCTCTCATGGTCGGTAAAAGACCATAAACACGTCCTCTTCCAGGCAGGCATTCGAAAGAAATAATCTTCTGTCAGGGAAAATGGATGTAATATATACTGTAGTGAAGTCACTTCTTATACAAAAAAGATAACACATACAGACAGATGCACTGTAAAATAAACAGCTTATAAAACAACTAAAGTTTGAAACATCCGAGACCCACTACAGCAGGTCAGATGGAGTAGAAAGCCAAAAGGAGAATCTCTAATTTTTAGGTTTAACTTCACCACTGCTTTAATGTAATGTCTGTACTTTAAACTAAAAAAATTGTACATGAAAAAAATATATATGATCATTCTGGTGAGGAAAAACATTCCCATGATTACTCAAGCTCAGAAAATTTTTTAATTAACTAAATGTATTAAATTATACCAGTGATTAAATCTTGTTATTTACAAGATCAAGTACTACTCTGATTCTTAGTAATGGTGCAGTATCTAAATTAAGATCACACGGGTTGGATTACATTCTGGTTGCTAAAAGCTTTCTTGTTTAGCTGTCTATCCAGTTCTTTGGATTTTTTGAGTCTGGAAGAAAGGAGATGAAGTCAAACATTTTTGTGCCTCAACATATTTTACATCTAGATCAATTTTTGTTATCTAGTCCCATGTACCATGGTTTAAATTTGAAGCCTGTAACAATTGTGACATTAGAATACAGAAGACAACACGTTTTTGTTCACAGTAACACACTAATTACTGTACTCACTGGTAAACTTCAATTTTGTAATTATTTTTAAGTACTGTGTTTCCAATACCTCTGCGTAGAGCGCCAAATTATTTGTGTGGGAGCATCAGATTTCCTGACATTTTCCGTATAATCCTTACAAACACCTCACAGATCACCAAACTTGTACTTTGAAGAATTCTACAGAAACATTGCACAGACTTTGCACCACAAGGGCTTATACATTCAAAGGCAGCTTTCTGGAGTGCAGGTCCATCCATTCACATTGGGGAAAAAAGTTCACATAAACTCCAAAAATGAGAAAATGAAGTGAAACCTAGTGTGACTTTACACCAATAAGAACAACAATAAGGACAATTACTATAACAAACAAAATTAAAATAACAAGCATCTTCCGATTCTTCTTTTGATATTGCTCTGCCTATAGAAACAGAAAAGAAAGAGTTAATACTTTGATTTCTGCAAAGCTACAAAGTACAGACTCTTGTTTAGTATAAGTGAAGTACACGTATATCAGAATTGTTCTCTGGTAACTTGACATTTCATACAATGTATATTGCAAGCAACTCCCACAAAATAACTCTGGTCTGCACCATAGACTTCAGTGAAGGTAAACGTACACTGAAGTAATTTATCTGTATTGAACAGCAGACTCTATAAAGAGGAATGCATCCTCGTATCGGTTAAGCAACCTCACTTCTTTTCAGCAGTCCTTGAGAGGGCCCTATGCCTCCAGAGGACATATGAGCTACAGGGAAGAATGATACTTCATTTGGAAGAACACTTAGCTATGAAGACCATGGAAACAAGATCAGGCAGCTGGGTATGCGAAAGTCTGAACAGTAAAAGTTGGTAAGATGTTTTAACTCATTTTGCTGATATAAGATTCCTGTATTGTATTTGAAGGATATCAAAATTCGCAACAACACTTCATTTTTTAATAGGCATTTTTGTTGTACCTGATTCAGCTGTGCATTTTCATTTAATTTCAATTAGAACTGAAAGCTTTCTTTTTGATTTGGTTCTCAGTTTTCTGCTTCATTCCTTCTTTCTTCTAACCACATTTTCTCATCCCTTTCCTCTTTTTCCCAGGGGAATTAAAAGGAGGCAACGTGGAGAAAACTCTCCAAAAGCCAAATGAAAGTCTGCTAATAGAAGCTAAACAAAAAAAAACTTGCATTTAATTCTTTTTAAATTAATAAACCTTCAAAATTTAAAGGGAAAGATATTAATTCTTCTCCTTTATAGTCCCTGGAAAGTAATTATTTATTATCAGATCTGCTAAAGAGGAGTTTTTGACCTGAAACTATGTAACATGCAACCACTGTGGTTATTTACTTAATTAGCCTTTAAGTATCAAAGCCTGACAAAGTATCATAACTGATTCCAATTTTCATGTGAAGCAGGAATTGGTAACTGGTGATTCATATCACCAGACTTCTGCAGTGAATTAATGCAATTTCTGTGAGAGTGCTGTCTCAGTAGTTTGTAATAATTATGCCAATTAAAACAGAAAAGAAAATTCACATTATAGATATTGAATCAGAATAAACTACCAACAGTACTAGAAACAGCAAGGTATCCATGGCTGATATTACTATTCAGACCTGTGTGTATGTCTTCCATGACAGGTGAAAAAATCCCTATGCTGTACTGAAGACAGGTATATATTGCATCAAAAATCCATACTCTAGTCGGCAATCCAAACAGGGGTTTGCTGACAGTTCATTAACTACCACTAGACTAGAAATAGCATTGATTCCAACCGATTCATTTATTTCCAGTTCAGTTTGTGCAAATTGCTTGCAACTACTTTAAGCCTTGTTCACCAATGGTCAATGCCTTATTTAGTGATCTCCAATTTACTTTTATGTATAACAAGAATAAACCTATAACCAATTTATTTTGCTTTTCCTCAAATGGCACTTTTTTGCTGTCCATATGTTAGAAATCTACCATAATATGAAGAAGTTGAGTGTGTAGTAATAAGATGTCCATGTTTCCAAAACAGAATGTTTTACTTAAGAGGCTTTTGCGTAAATTCTCATTCCACTTTATTTCCAGCAATGGAAGGACTGAACTGAGCTGACAAGTCAGAACTTTGCTTAAAATCAAAACAAAACAAAAAAGCCAGCAAAACAAAACAACCACAAAACTGTGTTCTGCTGCCAATTAAAACTTTTCAGATGTTCATAGTAAAAGCTTCACATTAAAAGCATAAGGTTGGAGCTAACTTCTAACAAATGTCAGATGGTAAGAGAAAACATTAAAAATTATTCTTGCTGCCCACACTACTGAGATAGTGTTTTCAAACTAGGATTATCAACTGACTGAAATCTATACTGAGGTACCCAATAACCAGTCCTATTTCACAAGCGCTGGGCTCTCCAAACAGAGAAAGAATTGCAGATAGGTCCCACCAGGTCAGCAATATAAAGATCAAAGCACATTGCTTGGATGCTCAGAAAATTATTTAAGAAATTAACACTAGGCATCAAGCATGACATTAACAGAAGTTATACGGAAAGTTCCTACTACAGTACAGTTGGACATTTTATACTGTACAGCAATCATTTCTAAAAGGGATGATGTCCAATTGAAAAATGACTGAATAACTTAATGGCTATTAAATTACAAAAGATTATTAGATATGCAAAGCAGCTTAAATATTCCATCAGCTTACCTTATGTAGTTGTTTTAGACCCTCTTCAGTTTTCATACATGACTGTTCGACATTGTAGTCAATTCTATCTAGAACTGTTCCCTAAATAAAATCGAGAGAATGAGCACCAAATTGAACCTAAATGAACTTCATAAAGCAATTATTATTATGAGCAGCAGAGGAATTAACAACGCTCACAGCAAACAGCTAATGAACTACATAAACTATGAACTTTTACAGGAGAACTAGTTGGGATTTCATTAAACAACCTCCTTGCTCAATGCCTAACTGGCAGCTCTGTCACCATCTCACATCACATCCCTTAATAATCACCTTACTTCCAGTTCAGGTGCTTTTGGCTGACACATTTAACCTAAACTGAATCTTTGGGAGAAATAACCAACAGAACTTTGGCATTCTATTTTTTTCTCATCTAACACCCATAACCAGTTGAATTTTTATTTATTTTCATTAACTCATCTTCTGGCAGATTTCAAGCAGAGGAAACGTTAGCCTGAAGAGGTAAGGTAGGAAAAGCAAGAAGCACATGAAAACAGGATGTTACAACAGGGGATTTCTTACTAACACTGTGATGTCAATGTACCTGTTCTACTATCATTGCTCCCAGGTCCCTAAATATTTCATTAAGATCCGAGATGGACTGTACAATTTGACGGATTTCTCGTTCCCGCTCTTCCACCATTAATGTGTTTTGCTCCACCAATGCTAGCTGGTCATCTGTAAAACCCTGTTGAAATAAAAGATTTAGATGTTGAACTAACACTAACAGCGTAAAAACACTAGAAATAATTGTAATTATTTTAAGATTTTGTAACACAACAGTCCTTTTGGAATTTCCATAGTAGACAACTATCTAAAAAAATCTTACTGTATTTTAAAAACAGAGCTTCAGAACCACTAAAATAACTTGGACAGCTATTTATAGTTTTAGCAGAGAAAACGTAAGTCTTACATTCTGCCTGAACATATAAACAGCTTTTAAAAATAAGATCTGTCCTAAAGAATGTTTTTGTTGATGTACAAATCCAATATATGTGTCTTGTAGTTATGGAATATCTACTGATTGATCAGCATTATAGAAAGTTCCATAATGTCAATGGTCATTAAAACGTGTAAAGACACAGCAGCAATCCTGATTTTGTTTTAAACTATAGAGACCTTACTGTTTTTGTCTCCCAAGGCCATTCACAACTGAACACTGTCCTTCCCCCCCATCACTCTTATACAGAGGTAAGTGAAAAATCTCTTATACACAAGATTAGCTGAAAAGTTGCCTTAACTTTTTCCGTAAGTTTTCAGTTAAACATTAAGCATTACCATTAAGAGTATTCTGTGGCACTATTAGATAGGACGCAATAGAACAGATCCCACTATTGCTTAGAAATGCAGTATTCCCAAACTCCACAACAAAGTAAAACAAAGTGGGTCTGGTACTGCTCTACAACATAACAATTTAAGTGTGCAGAAACAAACCATTACACCATTATTTGCAACAATTTGTAGTATTGAAAATCTTCAGTTACACTTGAAAGTTCACTTTAAAGTGAGTGCCACCTTCCACCCAAACTTAGGATCACACAATTTTCTAACAATTGCATCTGCCCCAAAAGGTGGTATGACAAAGGCAGCACTGTATTTACAGACCTTCTAGTCCCTTTTAGTCATGTAAGGAGAATTCAGCAGTCAAACTGAGTTCCCTCGCACTGAGGCTGATGGCACAATCATCTTAACATTGCAGCAGCAATACTAACTAGAAAAATGCATCACAGAAATCTGCAGAAATAGAGTTTCCAGGTAGCTTGGTGCTCATGGCATACCATTTTGAAATTTTCATACTAAAATTAAAGGTACATTAAAAAGTTTCTTTGTGTTGAATTTGTGTAATAATATCTTAACTTACTCTATCGTAAAGTGTATCATCCTCCCCATCATCCATCAGTGGGACTGAGGTGTCGAAGAAGTGTTTGGATCTTTCTTCTCTATTCTTCATGCCTGTAAAAGACAAACTATGTTTGAGCATAATATTTACGCACCCTAAAATCAGAGTAAGAGCGAGGTCTGAAGCACCAGATAGAAAAGCACAAGAAAGAAAATCTGGCTAATGAATGACATAAATAGCAGTATCTAAATTTTAACTGTCACACAGGCTTACTATTTAACAAAGCATAACAAATTCAACCAAACTTGCAAGATGCCGATTAAATCAGTGATTTTAAGTCATTATGTTCCATGAAGTTAAAAAAATTAGGTAAGTTAAGAGCCTTAAAGTGTGATCACTCTAGGCTATTTTCTAACAAATTCTCTTAGGAACATCCCTTGTCTGAATTGTGATCTTAAGTTCCACCTGTGCCATTTATACCATGGGAGGAAGAAGTATTAAATTTGAAGATCAAATTTTTGTGGGTTTCTTCCAAGATTAAAATAATCTTACTTAGCTGAAAATAGAACTCCACACAATTTTAGAGTTTTAAACAGAGGATATTCCACTTCCGAACTGTTTATGGATGCAGAATTTTAATTCATCACAGACGACTTTTTGAAGTTTTATCTATCACAGACTACCAATCAACAGTGGGTATCATGTCTGAAGACCAAAGGCTGCTTCACCAGTGTAACAGAAGTAGCTTTGCAGACCACAATTTGAGAAGCAATGATGCATTAAAATGTGGATGGATGAAATACACTGGTTTTGTTGATATATTTAAACATGAAATTTCTCCTTTAGAAATATGAAAGAGAGGTAGAATAAAGCAGTTTGAACATGGGCTGTGAACCAGAAACTCCCAAATTCCAACCTTCACTCTAATACACTTCTGGTAGTCCTGTGTGCATCACTTAACCCTTTTGTGCTTCAGTTTTCCCAACCAAGAAAATAAGCACACCTTAATTAGTGGTTTCCACAGAAGGTGCCCATGTATTACTGTATCTCTTATGCTTACGTTTGAGATAGTCAGACTGTGCATGCCTAAAGTTGGTGGATAGGTCCTGAAGGGACTGTGCTAAGGAAGACACTACATTCCTGAGAACACGTGCTTCTTGTTCTGTACAACTACGTGACCTGCTCTGCAAGACCTGGACTGCTCTCTGACATCTGTGAAATAACTGAGAAAACAATCCCATTAGTAAAAAACATACAGCAACATACATTTTAAATATCACATGGCAAAAGTTCCAAATGGGAGACTAATATTTTGATTTCTAGATTTTAAAAATTAATTTTTTATTGCCCAGTGCAATGTTTAAAAAGGTATGGAAACACAGAAGATAGATGAACAAACAACTTAAAGCTAACAGGGTAGCAGAGTAACACAACTAATTCTGACCAAAGACATTTGCTTCATTATAACTGCTTGGACTGGAAGCCTTAGAAAATATATATATACACATATATATGTATTTCTCTGAGATATCTGTAAATGTGATTTGATTAAGTCTCCCAATCCTATTCTAAGTAGAAAAGCAAACAGGTAAGTAAAAGAACAGGGAGGTTAAGCAACTTGTTGAGAAGTTCACTGAGACAGTGAGTGCAGTACCAAGCATAGAACCCAGGACTTCTGGCTCGCTCTAATACTGATTACAAAAGAAATGCTTTACTCAAAGGAAACCACTGCCTCATCATGATGCATTACAGATATGGGAAACTGTAGGTTTAGAATGGAAAGCAGTCTGTACCTGTGTGATCTCTTGGGTTGTTATTTCTATTGCCCGTTCTTCTTCACTGCTGTCATCCAGTGTTGGTCTGTTTAGATGTTTATCATGAAGACTGGCTAATTCTTTCATCTTCTGTTTAACCCTGGCGATATCATACTGAATCTAAAACAGAAAACCCAACAATGAAGAAAGGGAAGTAAGCAATGTTTCAGAGGAAAAGGTTCCGACAAATGCTAGACAAAAATAATTGCAAGAAACCTATATTACATAAAAAGCAGACCAAAGATCATTAACAAAATCCACATAAAAAGCTGACTAAGAAGTAACTGAATACTCTCATATACTTTGAGTTTGCTACTTTTTGAACCTACTCTTGTTAATCTTAGGCAAGACTGCTGTTTTCAAATATACTTCATTAAGTTGGAATAATATTTTTATCATTATATAATTAATATCACAGTAAGAAGGTTTAGCGAACTTCCAAAAATATAAATGAAAACCCAGTCTTCTGGAATTCATGGCCCTAGATAATCTCCCTTTATTTCACTTGCAATATATCCTTCAAGATAATAAGTCACAGCTTGCCTGATATTTTCCTCTAAACAAAGGTGTCAATTTAGAAAACACAATTTTAATCTTTTTTCTAATACTACTTCTATCATAAAACTTACAGCATTGAGAATGTAACTGACCACACTAATAAATCCCTATATGAGGAATCAAACTCTGTGTTGGATTTGCCACACAACTTACTTCGTCTGCTCCATCAACCCATTTGGGAGGTAAGCGTTTTGTTACTCCAATTGCTGCTTCGGGATCTAAACTTATTCCTGATACCAGTGCCATACGATCATCAGCAAGCTATGGAAGATAAGAAAAGACAGCAAATTAATTTTACTCAAATTAGATCCAAATCCTTGAGCATTAGGAAAAAATACATGTATGCCTTCCCGTAAAAATTAACCTCGAAAATGTGTTTGCAAATGATGCAGGTATGATCAAGCTCCACATCTCCTGGTTTGTCCCTATCCTCCCGCTTCCTACAGGATCTGAAAGATGAAAGTTACTCTTAGAATAAATTCTTAGCAGATTTTCAAGGAGAAAATACGGTATTGCAGCAAGAATTCAAGTAATTCTCATGTTGGTACATTTTGTATTAGACAATGATTCACAGCCAAGGGATCCCTAATCAATGGTGTAGCATGGTTTATACTGGGCCAGGCAAGTCTGAAAATCTCATTTGGGAAAATCTCCAAATAAAAATGTTTATTATATCTCCAAGAAATAAAAATAGTATCCCGAGATTGTTCTCAAACCATGTTGTATTTAGCCAGACACTCACCTACTAGGCAGCTGAATAACAAACCCTCTTGCAAAATGACATGCAACTAAAATTATTAAATTATTTATTTAATAGAAATTAAAAGGTGCTGAACAAAAATAACCAACGCAGTGACCAATCCATACTTCCCTGTATCACAATGATACATGCTTGCTGCTTCAGCTATACGGTCTGAGGCAAAGAAAGTTGCAGGAAAATGGGTGGAATAATCCTCCAGAAAATTCCAGAGATTGTCAGAGAGTAAATAAGACAATGTGCCAGCCAGCTTATACACAGATCCACAGGAGGGCTGGAGATAGGGAAGGAGTGGAAGAAACCCTTTATCACAATTAATAGTCATAATTTGAATAACTCAGGTGCAATAAATCAGGGGTTTTATTATTGGAGACTGATGCACACTGATGTACAGCAGCACAGTCACAGTTGCAGAAGGGTACGATACACTTTTTGGACACTATTTTTGGGAATAGAATCCAATTTGCAGGGTTGAAATACTAAAAGGCTTTAGGAAAAAAAACACATAACTAATTAAAAGTATCTTTTAGAGTCACAAAATGCCTGTGATAAATCTATCGGAGTCTTATTTTTCAAATAATGCCTTTGGACGCAGGTTGAATAACTTCAACCTCAAGAAAGCTTAAAATATGACAACTATGATGGAATAAGAACATAATGTGCAGGTGTTTGTTTTGGTTTTGTTTGTTTTTTTTAAAGCTCAGTTTGGCAGAAATCAAAAGCTATGTCTGATCTTGAATATACAGGTACAGATTTATTTATCTGCTTTGATATCATTACCAGTAAAATGGGCTGTTCATCCTCAATAAGAATTCTTTTGTTAAGGACAGCATTAATGCTACTAACCTTTAAACAGATCAGAAGATTTTTCCTGGTAGGGTGTAGAAACTTATGTAACTAGACTCAGTGCTATCGTGCAGGTACGAAGAAACCTATTTCTACAATGGCTCAGTGTTGGATGAGGTTGTCCAGAGAAAGTATGGTATCTTTGTTCTTGGAGTTTTTCAAGACTTAGTTAAACAAAATCATGGATGACCCTATATAGATTACCAATAGTCCTGTTTTGAGCAGGAGCTTGAACTACAGTATCTCCAGAGGTTCCTTCCAACAAGCATGCCTTTGATTCTCCAATTTAAGGCCGAGTATGATACATACTTAACAGTGTGCAGGGCCACAGAGCAACATTTAGCACTGGGGCCATAGATGCCTCCAGCCATCTTCCTCCTCTGCGAGGAAGGCAGGGGAATGGATGGAATTGGAAGACAAAGATAGATCTTGTTACCAGTTGAACCAGGCTTTGTAATTTCAGAGGTAAAATAATCTTCCTTTACTGGAGATAGAAAGAGGTGGTATCATCAATGATACCACTTGAAACATACCTAATTACTTCACTGTTTGGTCTCAGGGAAAGATTTCATACAAAAACCTCACTTCCTAGTTTCTCCCAGATTTCTAATTTTCCTTTATCAGACCTGGAAAGCTTTGTGGTGTGTCGTGTCCCCCCCCCCGCTTTTAAAAAACAATCTCTCTTCCTTCCTGGGCAATTCTTTCCTGAAAGCCTGTTTTTTATCCCTGACCTTATTTCCTGACCAATAAAATTTGTACAATTTATGCATAGCATAAAAAATAGTTAATAGCTTCATTGTACAAAGTCACTATATCCCATATGTATACTAGTTTATACATTTATCTATTAACAATGTAACATTATACCACAAAATGCTTGCCTTCTCTATGCAGCCTTGTCCTTTTACTGTACACGGAGACACCTCATTCTATATAATGAAATCTAATAAACTAGCAGAATAAAAAAAAGGAACATTTTAGCTCAGCAGTGTACGCTTGATGCACCATGGCAGAATAAAATGTGAAAAACAATACCTCATCCAGCTCCTGAAGTGATTTGTAGATCCCATCAGCCCCATCCAGTTAGAGACAGCAAAAGATAAAAGGGAAAAAAGAGACATAGGACAGATACAGGGTATGGTCAGTTGAGAAAATACTAATTTATTTTTAAGCATGTTTACCAAGAACAAAACAAACTGGCTTTCAAAACACAACTATTCAATAAATACATCATGATATTATATTTTTTAAGTCAGCATTTTGCTTGATGCACAAACTTTTAAAAAAAAGGATTTCAGTTGCTTGGTAAACAGAAAGAACATAAGAGATCAAGTTAAGAGCTTGGTTTGTTTTCCAAAGTAACTGCACAGTGAAGTTTCTAGTTACCAAAATTTCAGGTAGAAAAACTGCAATAGAATATATTGAAGTTGAATATATTGACAGCAAGGGCAATTTGACTGCAGTATTCAACATCCACTGGTGAGTTAGAAGGTTTGATTATGATCAGAGGATGCACATACAGGCTTTTGTAAGACATTTTTTGACAAGCACCCCAGTTACCACAGGATAAAACAGACAGCAAAAGACAAAAAGCAAAAGCAAACACAGTATACGCTCACTTATGTACACACTTCAGTTATGCTCTAGTTTCAGGTAACATTAATCCTACATGCATCTGAAAAAATACAAAAGCTAGTATCTGCAACATATATGCACCTTCTCTATTCATCAGTCTTTATACTGTGGAGGGTATGTGTGAGGAATAGGGTATTTCACTGAAAGATTAATAAAGCAAGCATATCAGATCTAAAACAAGGACAAAATACTTGTGGTTTAACAACGCAGCAGGCTTCAACTAATGAACTCTTTTATCCTACACCAGGCTTTTGAAATAGGACTATACTATTAAGAATGCTACTTTGATTATCTGAGTTTAAGGAGTGGTTGACTGTCCACATGAGAATGCAGGGCAAAATGCCATTTTTGACAGAGAGCTCTCGAAGTAAAGGATTTCTTCAGAAGCAGCCTGGAGAGTGAACTAAGGTAAGCCAAAGTACTACGGGCTAGAATTTGCAACAGTGCCCTGCTGGCATGCAACAGCTCTGCTCTGGGGAGGGCACCCAAAAGAAACGGTAATTAGCTGCAACTCTGACAGCGATAGGTACCTTAGAAACATGGAAGGTGAATAGCTCACACTACCATCTCTACGCTTCTTGCTAAAATAGTATGCTTGTAGTAAGTAACTACAGAACTCTCAACTGTCCCCCAGGATCAAGATTGAGCCATTGGCTAATTTCATCCACTGCACAAGAGCAACAATTTCCAATCACAGTTAGATTTGATTGCATTTGAATGGGCATCCTAGAAAATAGCTTCAATTAATGTTAGCAAACACTGTAAATAAACATTTTATGCAAGTGCTAAGTGTTATTGCACTCACTATTGAGTAAAAGTGTAGTTTCACTGCTCAGTAGCCTGCATGTGAGTTTAAACTATCACTAACTTTTTAGGTGATATTTTAAAAAAATCCAAGGATCTTAAAAAAAGTGATACTGATATTGGCAAAAATCCATGTTAACAAGAACTAAATGCAGTGCCAAATTAAACATGTATAATACACATTACTGTTGACATTTCCTGTTCTGCAAATGCAATTTAATACATAGCTCATTAGACACAGGTGTAATAGAGTTAACAACGAACAAAGACCATTCAACAGTAACTCATCAGCTGAAATAAAGTTTGCAGCACAAAGTACTGCTTTTCCTAACAAAAACGCATTAATGCAAGGCAATTTAGAATGACAAGACTGCCAGCAGATATTTACTGGTGACTACTACAAATAAATTATAAGTTTGAAGAGAAAGTGTAAAAACCTCAGTAGAGCTGAGCTGCCACACAGACCATCAGAGTCTGACTAGCTCAAAACTTAGAAAAAGCCGCATAAACTGCCACCGAACAAGTGGCTTTTTGAAATTTCTGTAATGAGGACACACACCAGAATCTACTGACTCCCCTCTCTCACAGATAACCTTCAGTATTATATGGGTGGGGGGTGGGGTGGGGGGGGGGGAAGTAAAAAGGGCAATGGACATCAGAGCAAATTAAGGAAAAATTCAAGCAATAGGAATAATCTACACTAGCATACTTAACAGTGCCCACACTGAAGTGAATAGAAGAGTTCTGCTCTACGCAGTAACATAGGTTTTTTTCTTTGGGGAAAGGAGACATCAAAAAGCACAGTGGACAAAAAACCTCATGTCAATGCTAACATGAAGTTATTAAAATAACTGTATTTATTATTCATGAAGTGAACAAAGACGTGATCAGCACAAAGACAGATCTCTTCTATTCATTTTACGTGAAGTAGTAGGAAAAAGGGGTCAACAAGGCGGGGAGGGAGGGGAAGGGGGAGAGGGGGAAAGTACAGAGGACGATGGGGTTTTGAGGAGAGGACTCAGAGAAAGGGAGCTAGGGTGAGGGGGGATCGGGGAAGGCTGGGGGGCCCGACGGGAGGAGCGGGGCACACCGCACGGCTGCCTGGAGCCCTAGCGCAGCAAGGTACAGTAGGATGAAGGGAGGAGACTCACCGCAGCAGCCATGCTACGTGAACTCAGAGGGCTGGAGGAGCCGTAACTACTCACTTGCTCGGCCAGCAGCTGCCGGCTCTGCACCGCGTTGTTCCGCAACAACAAGAACGCGTCCGTTAGACGCCGGGTGGCCATGGCCTACCGCCCCGGGGCCCCTCGCCCCGGGGCCGCTCGCCGCCTCGCTGCCGGGCCCGCGGCCCTAGCTCAGCCCGGGGCCCGCGGGCAGAGACGGCGGCCGCCCCCGGCGACGCCCGCTGGCCGCTCACAGGGCCCGGGCGGAGACCCCCAGCGCCGGGCCCCCCCGGCCGGCGGCCCCATCCATCCCCCCCGGATCCGACTGCAGCCCCAGCAACGGCCCGGCTCACTTCCGCGTTGTGCATCGCTCAGCGCCTTCCGCCCCGCCCGCCTGCCGCCGCCCCGCTCCGCCCGGGCCCGCTGGCCGCCGCACCAACGTTCCGGCCCTCTTGGGGCCCGGGGGTGGGCAGCAAACCCCCCCCCCCCATCCAAACGGCTGTGAAACCCCCGTAGGGCTGACAGACCCCAGCCCTCTGCCTCTCCTGGCCTTAGCGGGGAGGAGTGTGGGGGCGTTAGTGACTTATGTTGGTTGCCCATAATGACAGCCAGGTGTGGGCCCATGAGCAATGGCAGCCTCCGTGTCTCCACACCTGTCCCTGGGCCCCTGGCTGGCGGCTGGGCTGGAGCCCTGCCTTTCCCTGGCGGGGAAGCTTGGCAAAAAGGCTCCGTACAAAGAAGCCCTAACATTTCCATCGCTTTTTCAGTTAACTTGCTCCTTCTCACTGCTGTGAAGCATCCTCAAATCATCCTCAAAAGCACAAGTTTGGTTCAAAGCAAAATACCGTAGTATGACCATTTTGGTGTGATGGCTTCTCTTTTCCCATTTATTTTTTTATTCTGAATCCTCTCACCTTCCCCCTAACTTCGTTTCAGTAAATTTTCTGTTTTCCGAAAAACCTTGCACAGCTCATTTTGCTGGCTCCGACGGTTCAAAAATCAGGATGTTCTCTGAAAACGAACGAGCCGTTTAAAATGACCCTATGGAGTTTGACTTTCTGAAAGAGGCTTTTTAATACGGCGAACTGAAACGGTGTTTTCCCTGCTGCTCTGTCAGGCCGGTCCGGGTCCCCCCTGCGCGGGGCCGACGTGGCAGGAGGTGGGGCCGGGGCTCCCTGGGGCGCACCCCGTGCCGGGGCCCCCGGGGACCCCCAACGTGGCCCTTGCGAAAACAGCAGCAGCCTCTGCCCGGCACGGGGTCGTCAGGAGGCTCCCTAGCTTAGACTCTCAAAAAAAACCCCAAAACCCCCAAACAACTAGTATTTACACATATGGTAGGAACAGCGACTCTAATCACAACCACATTTTCTGGAAATGTTACCCCGTTTTATCTAACCGCCTGGGCAAACTTGCACAGCGAGAAATAGAAAAAAAGTATTCCTTTGCTATTATAAGACATTTGGGGAGTTTTCTTGAGCAGCCCTTCTGCCTCCGCAGGAGAGACCCGAAACTTGGAATTTAGCAAGGAAATAAGCTCCAGTCATACAAGGACTAACGCACGCGTTTCATTTTTCGTGGTCTGGTGAAATCTGTTTTCATTTTGGCTGCCTGACAGAGGCTTTAAAAATATATGTACGTACTTCATTTCTTCATGCTAATTTTTAATCTACTGTAACAATTTTTTATTCTATGAGAACAGTTTCAGCTAATGACCTTCCAGCCTTCTCTTGGCACTGCTGCTGTGGCTGTAGGTCGGGAGGAATTTCTCCTGCCGTCAGCGGTCTCCCCACGGTCTTTTAGCTCTGGATGCGTGCGCGGAGAAAACCGGTGGGAATCTCTCACACGGTGGGATGGCGAACGTGAACCCAATGGGAAGCCTAACGGGCTGGAAGTTGGTATACGCCAGCAAGTAATGCCTTTTACTTCCTGATTTTTGACACCTTAAAAAGGTTTGAATGTTGGGCAGGCTTAGAATTTAAGCAGAGGGTATAAAAGCATTTGGGACTTGTACACAGAGGGATAAAACTCTGAAAGGAAGGGGTCCAGACCTAACTTGGTGAACAACCACTTCAAAGTGGCTATTAGGAGTAAGCAAAGGGAGTAGAAGGAATGGAAAAAAGGATTAATCAAAGAAAAGGGAATTAGAAGTTAGGAAGTGTAGGCATAAAGGGAAACGTGCCAGAAGCAAAGCCGAGTTAGACCTCGCAAAGGAATTAAAACAAATAGCAAAATGTTCTTCAGGCGTACATACCAGGAGACGAAGGAGAGAAGAGGTAGGGGTGATGAAAGGGGGAGAGGCAGGACACAAATCAATGCATAATATATAGTGGAAATGTACATAGAGGAAATGAATGCATGGAGATAGAAATTATCTCATCCAAGTGGAACAAATAATAAAGATCGTAATGCGACGGTAATTTGGACTAGATGGTCGTTATAGGTCCCTTTCAACTGAAATATTCTAATTTCTGACCCAGTCATCTAACAGCACTGGCCTATCAAGATTGTATCTGGCTGTGTGACAGCATCACTGCGGGAGCAACACAACACAATCTGAGAGCAGGAAAAATCGTTCCAGGATTTGAAAAGAGGAAAAATGATTGAAGTCCGATCCAAATAAAATACAAGACTTTTGGATAAATTTAGTAGGAAAGAATAATACCAGACATGATGGCAGATAGGAACGGGCTAAAATACAACATGCATTTACTGAAGGTGGATAGTGCTAGACTCACCTGATGACTTTGTAAGGTAACTAGTTTTCTAAACAGAGGAAAGCTAGTAGATCTATTCTGTCTGGTAATGAATAAACGTAGGCTGGAAATTAGAAGAAAATGTTTAACCATCAGAGGAATGAGGTCCTGGTATATCTTTCATACAGGCATGGCAAGGGCAAACAAATGCATTACAAGGTAGCACTCGATCCCTTCATAAAAAGGATCATATTTTCCCCTCCTAAGACAGCACATATCCCTGAATATATCTCTCTAAGCGTATACTGTTAATATTTTGGGCTGTTGCTTTTTGATGCTAAAGCTCATTGCCATAGATTTGGAGCCTGTGTCTTCCTTTGCCCTTTTATCTGCTTTTTCAACTCCTGTTCTTTTCTGCTGTTCTTAATGAGCAATGAGATGGCAATGCTGCCTGCACTCGCACATTCCTGCACCCACTGCCTCCCACAGCCAGGGCCCGGTCTAAAATGGTGGGAACTTTCCAGTTACTACCGTGGCATTTGGATCAGGCTTCTGGAGGAAGACAAAAATACTCCATATTTCAGAAGAACATTCTATTTTGAGGTGAATAGCTAAGCTTTTTTTTTTTTTTTTTTTAATGGGAAGATAATCAGAGCCATATTTCAAAAGCCAGCTTTTAAACGGTGCTTGCAAACTCCTTTCTCGCAGTCCAGTCCCTCTATCACCGCTGTTTAGCTACCAGGCGAAGTCAAGGGCAAACAGACCTTACGCTTCGGTGATCAGACGAAGGTCAATCTCCACGACATTTTATCTTGTGTAATTGAGTAGATACACGGAGGAGGTGAAATATTGCAGTCTTTTGAAGCCTGAACAATTGGCTTGTGCCAAAGGTAGGATTAATGGACCATTAAGTGCATTTTGCCCTGGAAAATCCCACCATCCTTTTGCAGCTGGGACACTTGGCTGCCAGAAAAGTTGTTCTGCAGGAAAGTTTCTGAAGAAAAAATCAGCAAAGTGGCTGGGTTAGCTCTGTCATTGCTAGAGGTGCATTTTCTGCATGGGAATTGAGGGGCTCTTGGAAAAATAGACCATATTCTTGCCTTTATCCTATAGCAGAAGATTTTCAGGCTTCAGGGCTGTCAAACTCGCAGTTTCCAGTGTTAATCACTGAACCAGGGTTTGTTTGGCCAGTGAACCGGGAGTTTTCCGAGTTTTGGCAGTGGTGTGATTCTGACAGCCTCTCTGTAGGTGGTGCTGCAAGGCAGCGAGATGTGAGTAAGAATCACCTATGCTATTTTTAAAATTCCGTCCCTTGGTTTCTTACCCAGCTCTTGGTATTCCAACTGTCTCAAAAGACAATCAGACATTGTTGCCTATAATTTCTTTATTTTGATGATCTATAATCTGAATGTACCCACTGGAAATATAAACAGAGGAGAATTGTTATTTTCTTTGTGTTCAAACTGTTGGCATTATGTACTCGTGCTGGAAAACTGCAGTTGAACAAACTGTCTTTTCATATTGATCTAACTTTGCCAGATTTTAACAGCAGATTGTAGAATCTAATGAATTGGAGAAGAACACCTGAAAAAGAATAATAAGTTGGTCATGCAGAGACACTAAGTAATGGATGTTTAAATTATAAAGAGAAAGAAATTATAGAGAGAAAGAAATTCACATCTCTAAGTGGGCTCTGTCCTCTTTTGCTCTGTACTCAAATGTTGCCTTGAGTTCAGCTGCTCTTCTGCACACTGAAAAATGGTAGAATGGATCCTGCAAGTGTGTCTGTACTCCTCCCCTGCTACTGAAATGCAATCAATCCAGATGGAATCAAGTTTTACTTCAAGCTTGGTAGACAGTGAAGACTGCTGCGTCTGCTTGGAGGGGTGCGAGGAATTTTTTAATCAAAATTCAGCTGCAAAAATTTGGTGTTTACAGTATTTACATACATAATTAGACCGGCAGCCTTGTTCAAAGGCAGATGTAAGAGTTACAGTCTATGAGCTCGTACCCCAGTCTTGTGACAGGCTAATAATGCCTATGGTACTTAAACAATGGAACAAGTTTGTCATCTAATATTGTGCAAAATTCCTTTCCTCAGCGGGGCACTATATTAAATCTTCTGTGTCACCATGGTGTAGGGTCACCTCTGCAGCAAAGATAAAATGTTGCTCATTGTAGGCATTTATATCTCTGCTTATCCTAATTACGTCTCCAGTAGTCACATGAAGATATACTGTATTTAAATTGATGTATCAAATGTAAAAATTTGTCACTGGTCTCTTTCTTGTAAGATATATACAAAGATTCTAGCTCAAGATGGGATGCCTAGTTGTCATGGATGTATGGTTTAGCTGAGCAAAATTTTTGGAGCTGGATGTACAGCAGTGGTTAGATGTTCATCCACAGAAATAGCAGTGTGAATTCAAGATGTTTCTGTCCCCTAGCTGGTTGCTGTTGACCATAGCAGTGATGTTACCCTGCAATTTAGCTAGCACAGTACGCTCCGTGAGTGCTTCTCATGTGCTTTAGTGCAAGCCGATCAGGTTAGTTGCTAATATAGCAGCTTTCCTTGCGAGGCCAAGCCACTGCAGCTGACACACGGGAGCGCTGAGGGGAGTTAGCTCGAATCACTCTGCAAACCCACATTCGAGGGTCGAAGAGTACCATGTCTGCAGTAAGAGAGGAGAGAAATGTGTTGTTGGCATACTGTGGCAGAGTCCCACAGTACTTCAAGTACATGCATACATGAAGAGATTGTAATCAAATCAAGTAGACAAGAGAAGTATTATTATTCCTCTTTTAGAGATGAGGAACCAAGCCATGAAGAGATTCAGTGAGCAGTTCCCCTGCAGATATGCATAATGTAAGAGCTGGCAATAAAACACAGGATTCACCATTACTGCCATTTTACAGGTGGAAAAACCAAGTCAGAGAACAATAGTGGCTTGCTCAAGGTCACACAGGGTATTTATAGCAAACCCAGGACCTGAATCTGGAGCTGCTGAGACCTGGTCAGCATTTTTCCCAAGGGAATCACGGGTAAGGAGATTAATGTCAATAGTTTCCCCAAAAGCAGCAGAATTTCAGAAAGAGAAGGAAGACTGTTCCAGAAAAAGATGCCTGTGCTTGTGTTAGAAAAATAAGCTTAGACTCCAGTATCCCCAGCAACTCATACCTATCTTCTTGTTATCCTAATTAGTGGCAATGTTCCACTTCCAGAAGGTTTTATCTCATTAAATTAGGTGGTGTTTTTTCCAACTAATAAAATTAGAGAAGGCAATTCAGAAAGATGTATTACAGTAGATCACAGTCTGACATTCATTCCAGCAATAACAACTGTTATCAAAGAAAGATCTTTTTCATAAATGTAGGAAACAAGTCAGGCTAATAAAGACATGAATAAGTTTTTGCACATTACAATGTAAAAATAATCAATGAAACAGTGAAAAAAAATCTAGTCAGAGAGTCTGCATAATGACTATTATCTTGCACGGAAGTAGTCTGACTCTGCTTTATAATGAATAGCATTTAGCCATAAATCATTCTGAAACGAGGGAAAGAAGGAATGACCCTGCTAATTTCAATGCCATTTGGGAGCAGCAGAGGGCACATCAGAGCAGGTTCCTACTTAACAAATCTTCACTTTTTTGGCCTGGATTTTCCTGTAGAATCAGGAACTGTAAATACTGATTTTCTTAATGAACCGGTGCCAAGTGGCTAGCAAGTGGGTATCCTCTAAAGAAGGAATCATAGATTTCCAGACTGGTTTTCTGTCACTTAAGACTGCTGCTTGCAGCTGATGTATTATGCCAAGATACTGCCATACATGGTGTTTATTGCTATTCTCAGAGGTGCTTAGAAATGGGAAATGCTAGAATCTGAGATAAGTACAAAGATGATGTAAGAGCGCAAGGAAGGAAACTAGACCAAGCAAAAAAAAAGTTTATTAGACCAAGTGGAGCAAGGCGGGGAGGGGGGGGTCAGAGCTGCAGCTGAGAATGGCCATGGGGAGATGATGAAATCCCCTTTCTGCCTTAAATAGCATCACAGTTAAAAAAAAAAAAAAAAAAAAAGCCCAAACCATACATCTGAAATCAAAGCAAAGTCGTTGCAAGGAACAGCAGAACAGCAGCTCCAAGAAAGGAACTGCTCTCATTTCTTTCTCTTTTCTTCCTGTTGCTCAGATAAAAGAATTACAGTGTCTCTAGAAACACTTTTACCACCATCTGTGAACTTCTACTCCACAGAGCAAGGCCTCACGGGAACACGTCTTATTGTCGCCAGTTTATACATGAAGAAACTGAGGCAAGGGAGCATTGATTTGACAATCAGTTTTTCTCCAAGCTATCCTCGTTTGATCCCTCTGAAGACGTGGATGCCCGACCTTGGATGACTCACGCAGCCCAGACTCAACTAGTTTACCTCCCACTGGTGCCCCAGCGGCTGGCTTTAGCCCAGGACCCTTCAGCTGTTGCCTGTGGCTCCAGCTGGTCTGCAGTGAATATCCCCTTCAGTCATCTGTGCCCTGAACTCCCCACTCACCCCCATTGCTGGGAGAGGATCATCCAGAGCACTGTGAACGACGGCAGCAGTGGTCAGAGCGGGCAGGGAGTTATTTTGATCTCCCACCTCAGTGCTGCCATGTATCGGCTGATCTGGGAGGCTCTGCGGTCTCCAGAGTGTATGGCCCCATCCCGGTGCTCTGCTGTCCTTGTTGCATCCCTGCTGGGAAAGATAGTCCAGTGCCCTTTGGCTGTGCTTTGCAGGGGTGGGCACATCCTCCCGTGCGTGGAGTACATCCACCGTTGATCACAGAGGGTTCAGGATCCTTGGAGCCCTGAGCTGAGTTGCAGGAAAAAAAGACCCATGTCCGAATTGTTGTACCTGAAGGAGGGATGGATCCAGCCTGGCCAGTCCAGGCTGGCTGGTTATCCTGACACAGCCACCCCGTTTTCCTTGCATGGGAATGTCTGCGCTGGCTTCTGTCCACTGCGTCCCTCTTAAAATCTGTAGAAGAGGCCATCAGAAGCACTCAGCCAGCAGGAAACACTGAGCACAAGGGCCACAGTGGGATTTAGGGTGCCTGAATCTGGGTTATTCTTGGTGCTTCAATGTCCCAGCTAACAGCAGTGGCTTTCTCCACCATTGCAAACGAGAGCACGTTAGAGATCGGGAGGTGTCCAGTAGCAGGGGGCCTAGGTAATGGTCCAAATGCTGACCTGCTTTCCCTGCAGCGTAGCTGTGGAAGATGGTGGGCTGGGAGAAGTTAATGGGACATAATTTGGCTCCGCATGTTTTCTTGAGGTATTCTGTCTAAGTAGGCTCAGCAGCTTTGCCTCCCCCCATCTCGGTTTCCTGACCAAAGATGAGGTGCGAGGAACTGAACCGCATTCCCTGGGAAGAGCTGATAGAGCCTCCCCCGCTTCTCCCCCTCCTCTGGTGCTTCAAACCAAAACAGCTGCAAACTTCTTGTGGCTGGAGATGTGCTGAGTGGCCTGGCAGGAGTTCAGGGAGAGGTAAAGGAATCCCACCCACCAGTAGCAAGGGCTCTGCGCCACCAACAGCCCTTGCGTGCCCTAAATCCTGCCTTCCTGGTAATTGCTATCTCCATAAATACCAGTCGGCCGGCAAGAGAAGGGACTTGCATCACTGGACTGCGTTGTATCGCGTGAAATATGAGGTGACACACAATACACTGGCATTAGGCAAAGGACTTGTCTGCTGATGTGGTGACACGCTTGAGGCAAAACTGGAAAATCTGATCCCTTCCTGCCCGCGGTCTCCCAGGCGCTGTGGTAAGGCACGCTTGACTTGCTTTGCTCGGGGATGTCGAGGGAAATGGGAAAATGAAACACGCGGGCCAGCACCATCTGCAGTTCGTGAACTCAGACGTGTCAGGTTGGCAAGTGCCCGCAAGGCCGTTTGGTTTGCTGAGCTTGGGTCCTACAGCTGGATTATCTGGGCTGAGCACAGCCCAGCCAGGTTTGTCCCTGCTGAAGCTCAAGGGAGGTGAAGAACGCTGAGCTGCTTTTGGCAGTGTTATATCAGAGACGACTTTGGCCAACAGCTCAAAATGTCTCCCTGCTGCACAGATTGCCCGTTACCCCGTCCTCCTCCCCACAGGACCAGCCGCCTGCTTTCCTGTTGAATCGAAGAACGACAGAGCAGCATTTGTGTTTGATTCTCCTACACGTGCGGTCCAAGGGCGACAGAGACCTGCGAACGCCTTTCTGTGCTCCCTGCATTTGCTTCTCCACTTTTCTCTCCCTCATTTCTGTTTCTGGATAACTTTTCTCTTTTTTTAAGCAAGATGGCAGCTGCATTACAGAGATCAAAGCCCTGAACAAAGAAAATTTGCCCTCTCCTGCAGCTCTGTTGTTAGTTTCTTTTTGTTTTCATGGCCCCAGCTCCAGAATGATGCTGTCTGTAGAGCGACCATGAAACCGTATCACTGGGGTGAGTGCTAATAGTTGTAGACCCAGAATTGCATGGCTAATCCGCACATGGTCTGACAGCAGAGCAAGCGCACGGGGGTGGCAGCAGGCACAAACAGCTGGTGGGTGAGAGGAGGGATCTCCCTCCTGCTGGGGACTCTGTTATGAACCCCACCTCGGTGAGATGCCTCCTGTACCTCAGAGCAGTCTTGCAAATATCTGCCTCCCTCCAAGTGCCACTCCTGAAAGCATCTCTGTTCTTAACTTAATGAAGAGTTAGGCGATTTTCTTTGGGTTCCCACGTGGACTTTGTAAAACCAATTTCCAGAACAGCCCAAGAAAGCCACACAACCAATACTAATTTGTGTCAGTTCCAGCACAGCGCTCGCACAGGGAAATGAGAATCTCCAACGTGTCTGCGACGCTCGCTTGGGTGGATGTGTACATACACACTCATCCAGAGGGGTTTCTGGTTGTTTATGTAGCACAAGTGTCTTGAAACAGATCTGTTTGCTCTGAAGAGCGAAGGATTAATGAATAACGTGCAATTAAAGCCTGCACAGGAGGTAGCATGTAAGAATAGCTCCAGCTCTGCTCCCTTTCCAGAGCTTGTTTCATCTGCACGTTAAGTGTGCTTGTTTAAACTAATACCTCTCTTTCGATTGCGTGGGGCAGATTTTTCAGCAGGGCTTTAGAAAGGCAACTACAGAACAACGCTCCTCGTAACGCGCGTGCCAGCTGCTCTCAGGGCGGCTCGACAGGCGCGCGCCGGGCAGGCAGCAGCGCTGGTAACCGAAGGGCGCGGGGTTGATGCTTGCAGCCAGCCCCTGCTCAGGGGAAAAGATTAGTCTTGGGGGGGGGTTGCCTGGGCCTCCGGAGATGCAAATCCAACACGCTGCCCGACGATCTGTGCTGACACACATTTCCTGCGTGACCTCCAGCGAGCTGCGTGGGACTCCGACAGACAAACCATGCCAAATCTTCCCGGGGAGGCGAAGGTATAAGCCTCTGTTTTCATAATGGACGGGGAGAGAGGCACAAATGTCTGCCAGGTCCTCGGCCTCTGCAATTCCCAGTCTGCTGTATTACCTTACGCTGGTGATTTAATTTACGGCAATGAACTGTGAACTGCAGTGGCTGCGAGCTGTGATTTCTGCGATAGCTGCTGGGCTGTGACAGCAGCTTCCAGTGGAGGAGCAGTGGTCGGCTCTGGTGCCACCTCCTCGACCGCCGCAGCTGAGCCTGGCAGATCCTTTCCCACCCAGCGGGACCCCTCTGCTGTCTACCCAGGCCCCCGGCAAGAAAGGCTGCGTTCCCACACTGGTTTTGGGCTCCTTTGAACACGATTCAGTCATCCTGGGTTCGGGAGTTCAGGCTCACGCTGGTACTATTGTGAGAGGGAAGGAAGAAGCAGGGATAATCTTATGGGAGAACAATAAACTCCGTGCTGCTGCAGAGAGGAGCAAACCCCAGGGAGTTTGGAGCCAGGTTTTCCAGCTCAGCTCATTGCCCAAATGGTGAACCCATGGACATGAACTTTGTTTCCTTTTCGCAGGTGGGAAAACCCTGGCACAGGGAGGCTGAGTGATCGTGAGCGATGGAGAGGCAAACCTTTGGCTGAGGCAGTGATACAAATAACGTCTCGAGTCTGAGCCCTCACCAGCAGATCAAGACCTCCATATGACGAGAAGAATGTGCTGCAGTATTCAGTGCACATATTGTTCTCCCTCAAAGGAGCAGAAGTGTGCACATCATTAAAAGGAAATATTTTATGCTGATCATTCCCACATGCCTGCTCTGTATCTATATGGTTCTTAAGCAGCACCCATTCTGCACATAATGTCATGCATTTACATCTCACAAGGAAGATCAGACCTCCTCAGGCTAAGGAATTGTGTTCTGGGCCCCTGATAAAACCATTTTATGGAGATGAATAACTTGTGTGGTTTCATGCTTCCTTTCCCTGAAATGCCATTAGATGAACATCAAGTGCTTTTGTATTTATTTGAGGGAATTTCCTTTTAGACTCTGCAGGCAGAGAAAAAAATGGGGATGGGAAGGGAGCTGGGACTGAATTATGCCACTAACTGGCAGTGCCTCAGCGAGAGCCGAAGAGCACGGCTTGCTGCCTCATTTATATCCATCGGAGGTGCCGTGAGCTGCAGACTAGGATAAGTTACCTTGTCTGAAGGGCTGAAATACCACATCAAAGCGCCATGTGGATCAAAGGTGAAAGCAACAGGCATTCCTGGCTGGCTCATCTTTCAGACCTTTCTCTCTCTTTAGTTTCCACTTTGAATCTGATAATGCAGCCTGAACGCAGCCTTTCATATGCCTTCATTCCTCGAGGCACAGGTGGTATGGAGCATGTATTTCCTTGTCAGCGGGCTTCATGGGGCGTAGGATTTCCAGGGCTTAGCTCTCAGGCATCAGTGATGGAAAACATCTATCATTTTGACCGAGGCAGAGCAAGACTGATGGAGCTGGACTGATGGAGAGGCTCTCCTGCCCCAAGTACAGAACAGGGTGCAAATCTACAAAGAGCTGCTCAACAGTTAAGTACCAGTATTAATCTCTAACACGCAGTGCTCAGGGCCCTCCCAGAGAATCAAACCCGTGATTCAAGACTTTATTTGAACACAGACTAAAGCATCTGCGAGCCTTGGAGAGGACACACTGAAACACACGGGGTGAAACTGAGAAGGCCACATCTACTGACACATGGGTCCCAATGGCACTTGGAAGCACATTGAAAATTTTTATGCTAAATGAAGTAAATGTGAAAGTAAACGACTTCAGGGACTCAGAAAGAAGACTTTCACCCCACAGGTGTGTGACTTCTGTGACACAGAAGACGGTAGGAGGCAGATGAAGCTGTGTTGCTCAGCATCTCTGAAAATCTGGATGTTAACTCTTCCATACTGTAGGTTCCTCCTGCAGTACTACTTGTCAGAGAGGATCAGAGTCATCACAGCATGAAGGAAAGGCCTCATGACCTGAAAAAATCTTGTTTCTGACATTTTCTGTCCTTCAGACTCTTTCATTTATGTCAGCAAACTTTTATTGAGTCCATAGTGGCGGAAGTCTCCCTCTGATAGATGTTGCCAGCTGTGCATTCATTGCTGCAGTTTGGTGTCAGAATCAATATACGTGCTTCGTCAGATTTGTGGAGATGTTGTCTTCTGGATTCAGAGCTCTGTACTAGTACGTAGGGCCTTAGCGAGTAGCTTTTGAAATCGAGACCCTTCTATATCTGTGGGTTCATGTACTATGAAATACTACCTTATGTTAAAGCTGAGCTGGATTCTTGTATGTCAGGGTTGATCTCCAAGGTTTATAAAGCCGTTCAGAATGGCAGCGAGATGAACAGGGCAATTGTATAGCCCTTTCCCCTATTCCAATCTGCGAAAGGAAAACATTGTGACTCATCAGCCAGAGAAGTTGTGTTTTCTTCAGCAGGAAGCTTTGCAGATTCTCTGCTCCCAGATCTCGTTACGCTCTTCCATCCCACCATTCTGGAAAAACTCCCACGGAAAGACAGGCAGATATTTTAATCAAGAAATGGTCCTTAT
The DNA here is from genome assembly GCF_964195595.1 of Calonectris borealis. Taxonomy (NCBI): domain Eukaryota; kingdom Metazoa; phylum Chordata; class Aves; order Procellariiformes; family Procellariidae; genus Calonectris; species Calonectris borealis. Next base: position 12,467,592 of record NC_134328.1, on the reverse strand, counting down.
TTCCATTAGCAACAGCTGTTTTCCTTTTAATTTAATTCTCCATTCTGGAGTCTGTTTATGAAAGCTGCCATTAATTATGTTTTTCATCAGTCAATGTTCAGGGATGGCTAATGGCCCAGCACACCTAATTAGTCCTTCATGTACGATAACGTTTCAGCACGTCTATAGTTAGTGTGTAGGGCTGATATCCGCTGCGTAGTGGAGTTGTGCGTGGGGCTGCGCAAACTCTCCCGGTGTGTGTCAGATAGCGTCACAGCAGTGTTCCCTGCTGCTGCCAACATGGGGCTAGCTGGGCTGCAGTCACCGGGATGTGATAGCAGCCAGTGCCAGAAGTGGCTTCTAATGTCACTCCGAGCATGCTAGCAAAAGGGTGAAGAATTCAAGCTGCCTTTGGAAGCTCTTTGAAGACAGGGAGTGCAGGGACTGGAAATACAGCTACTTTTATTTTTGTTTCAAATGATGCACTTGGTAAGTGTTAGTGATGGCTAAATGCACTGTGCTAGGGTGTTTTTCTTCAGCTGCTTCTGGGCAGAAATCCTTGCCTAGGTATTCCCAGCTGACCCATCTGTCTCCAGCCACGAAGGGGGCTACTTGTGATGCAAAGAATGTTCCTCTCCTTAATGTCCCTGTGGAGACACTGGCATGACTTAACCTCACAAACCTAGTGATGCATCTAGGTTTAGGTGAGTCTTTGGCTAGGTATAGCAAAAAGCTTGACACAACTGTCCAGAAACTGTGGGAATGAAAAACAACTCATCTTTGTTCAACAAGATGCACAAGTTGGTTGATTGAATTCTTCACATACCTTAAAGCTGGAGCTGGAGTTTGAACATCAGGCTCAGTTGGAACTTTGCCTTTATTTTGAAGGTGTTTGCAGCTGCAAAGCATAGTAGTAGTTATTGGCAGGTAGCCTCAGGTAAGAAGTATTTCAAATCCTCCAGAACACAGATAGTTTTGAAAAATATCCACATCTGTCACAATTGTGTATTGAAATCCAATCAGCGTGTGTGCAGAGAGCTGGCTCTGTTCCCTTGCCCAGGCTGTCACCTGCAGAGTTCATGGCATTGTGGAAAATTGCATGCACTGAGTAGGAGCATGTTTTGTTTACCTTGGTAGAAAAGTGGCAAACGACCAGCTCAGGATTTGTAGTCATGTATTGCATAAAACAGTCAGTCACCTTCAGCCTTTCCTACGCCTGAAGGAGTCTGGTGCCCACGATCATTCTTCGCTCACTTCATTTGCTTTTGCTGGGAGCCCCATGGGAGGCTGCAGGAAAGTAAAGCTGATGTAGCCACATTTGCTGGATACAATAATAACAATGTACTGCAGTGAAACCACTTCACTGTATTTGAGGAATGAGAGATGCTCTAATATTCTACCTGATGCTGAAGGTATTTCTCTGCCCTGTAGAATCTCGTCGGACTTATGCAGAGGTTCTTCGGTGAGTGTTCAATTGGCCAACTTCTGACTGTGAGACCTCACTAAACTTCAAACCTTTTGACTGCAGGAGGAATGAATCTGCCATGCTGCTACACAGACAGAGGCTTTTTCACAAGGCATCTGCTTCCAAAGCAAATGAAATTTGCTTTGATTTTCATGGCCTGTTGAGGGATGAGAGCAGCACCGCAAGGAACCATACAGGATTGGCTCAGAAACAGTTTAAAGGAGGATACAGGAGCATCCAAGGTGCTGTCATTTGAGAAGAGAACGAGAAAATGCAGGTGACCTGTTAAAGAATATGTCCTGTCCCCAAAGCCTCCAGCTCTCATGCTGCGAAGGGGTATAATTGCAGACAAAGTAGGTTTAGACACAGAGTGACTCTGCATTTAGTATTACTCTAACTTAACACATTTTTCGGTCAGGGGAAGTAAGGCGAGTGTCCTACTGTTATTCATTGTTCGGTCTCCTCTTTGCTAGTTGTTTGATCACCTCAACTTTGAGCTCTCATCTGAAATGTCTCAGCTGGAAAGTGCTGGATTTACGGAGCTCTTGCAATGGTGATACAAGAAATGTTCTAGCTGGGTGTTATGGTCCTGCTGTCAAGTCCTTCACTGGAAACCCAGAGTAATTCCAGTGCAGCTGATGGGTTACTGTCGTGTAAGTGGAGGCAGCGTTCATCTCTTGGACGTCACCTTTTGGCCTCTTCTGTTGGCAAATGAACCTGAGGTAATATTGCAAAAACACATCCTTTGAGTGAAAGCGATAAGAAAGACAAATGTTTGACTTTAGCCAGAGAATTTAAAACTCAGAGTCCTTTGAAGATTGCTGAGTTCTGCGCTGTGTTAGTCATCCATATCTATCTAAGAAAACACTCATTTCATCACAGCTGATGACATAAATTCAGACTTGTGAGCAAATGGCTAGGTTGAGTTAAATCACCTCTCTATCTGCTAATGGCATTTTTGCCTTTGCTTGATGATGAAGGTTATCTTGCTGTTTGGAAATTATAACCTGCAACTGTTAGACAGCATTATCGGCAGACTTGGGTGAGATAATTTGTATGAAAAATCCAGGGAATCTGAAGCTGATTGGCTTCCATTCACATGAAGCTGAAACGCTTCAAGCCTCCAGCCGCCTTCACACACCATGTGCCTCCTGCTATGGTGGGGAAGGAGCAGCAGCTGGCAGATGATGGGTAGCGATGCCGCAGCCCGCTGTAAGGTTGGGAGTGACATCACTGATGGAAGGGAGAGCAGCTTGAGCTGTTTATAAAACTGCAGTTGGGAAGTTTGCCCCGGACTGCATTAGCCTCTCTTCGCCTGCCTTTCCCCACTCAAATTCCAAGCTCCTTCAAGGGAAACAAACATCTGCAGAGACACAATGTTAATTGTTGTACTTAGCGCTGCTGTTTACATTTTTGATGCAGGCAAGTCAAAGCATGTCAAGGCTATCCTGATGGCTAAAACAAGCCAGAAATCTTGTTCTGGCTGAAATAACAAGGGGGCGGATTCTGATCTCGTGGACCAAGGCATTCTGCATTGGCCCCGGAGGATGGAAATCGGAATCTGGAGACATCAGAGGGTGTAAAAAAAGTAGCAGAGAGGCTTGTAAGAGGGTGAATGTGATAGAGTCACCAGGGAAGCATTACAAGGTTAATGCAGTTTTCCATTATCTGAAAACAGTTGGGGATTACACTGCATTTGTAAGCTTAGAAAGGCCGGCTTCCCGGGTTCTGCTCCCATCAAAATCCAGCCTAATGGCTCCTTATCAGGAATGATGAATCGCTCTTGTGCCTACACTTTGGTCCCTGATTTCCACTTTTCTTGCATCTGCTTCAAGTCCTTTTTAATTTTAACATGTAGAGCAGCCTCTGAGCCAAGCGTGGCCCTGGTGTTCATAGTCATTCCGGTAATTACCGCACTCGCCAGGTCCCTTTAGGATGCAATTTCAATGGGGTGTGACTTTCACAATATTTTTTTCCTTGTTGTTGCTCGAGCCACTCCAGGAAGGAGCTGTTAAACACGAGTCTCAGCAGGATCCATCATGACTGAGGACAGAACAGAATGTAATGAAACAGGGTGAATACGTGTCTCACGTATTCAGGATATGTTCTCTTAGTTATATGGTTGATAAAGCTTTGGCTGAGGTTCAGAAAGGTGTTCAGCTTTCATCTCTCTGTCTTTCTTCCTCCACTCCCCTAAATATTAATGGCTGCACTCATACCTCCCATATTCGTGGCTACTTTAATTGTTTACAGACTTTTTTAATAAAGGATTTGACCTTTTGCCTGTGCAGTTATACAAACCTTTCTCTGTCTTCATGGTGATGCCCCCTCCATCGCAGCTTGTCCTTGGCTTCCCTGCGCCCCGGCTGGCTCGGTCCGATGCAGTGCAAGGGAATAGACACTAAATCACTGTAGTCAGGAATACTGCGGTGGAGTTTTCCTGCTGAAGAGAAGGAGGGACGGCGCCGCACCGTGCTCTGCTCAGGCTGTGACCCCGACGGCACAAAGCTGTGTGCGGGCAGCAGTGTATTGGTTTCACTGGTGCCAGGTCTTACGATGACTGGTGGGTTTGGCACCCTGGGCTGGCTGTTTGAAGTCGTGCTTGCTCTGTTACTCTCCTTTTGGCTTGGGCGATTGCGGCAAGGCTGGGTGGGAAGCTGAGGTGGCACGGGAAGTGTGTGGCAGTGCTGGGAACTGAAGTCACATCTCCTGAGTCCCCACCCGGTCCGTCAACCACAAAACCATTTTCCCTCACTAATTGAATACAAAGAGAACAGTCTTTTTTACATTATTTACGTGCTGGGAGAGCAGAGGCAGCTCTGTGAGAAAGTAACGTGGCAAAGGAAAGCTAGCAGGATTGTGAAGTGCCAGGTGACAGCGGGGTGAAGGTTTTGGGAGGGTCGGGCTGTGCCGGTTTAACCCTGAGCATCTCCGTAAGTGCAGCTTAGCAGCTGGGTTCCCAGGTCGTGAGGAAACGACAGGGCACCCAGGAGTGCAATGACTGTCCCTCCGGATGTATACCCATGCCAGGAGGAGAGGGAGGGTGTGTATCCCCTTTAATGCTGACTGCTTCTTCCCGGCACCAGTTGCTCCCTTCAGAGGATCCCATTGTCTCAAGACAGATTTCACATGAATCGCAGCAGCTGGGAGTAAAGGAAGAGAAAAATCGATCACACTGTTCTGCTGTGGTCGTGTTGCTGTGCTGCGTTTCTGTATCGGCCAAGCTCTGACCATGAAATTCTCCTTTATCACATTTTTGGCTCCGTTTGCTGTGTAAAATTATGATACTTGAATTAGGGCCTGTGTTTATGAAAAGAGACAACAATGATTAATATTAATGTGAGCATGAATTGAACCAGTGTTTTTAATCCTATGGCAATTAATTAAATCAGGGCGGTGACAAATAAGAGCATAGATGCCCAATTAGGCACCGTTGCACAGGCAACTGAAGAAAAGAAAAAAGTTCATCTGACGTAATGTGATTTGGATCAGGCCCTTAAGAAGGAAGAGCCTTTCTGCTCCAAATAATTATTAATTTGATTGCTATCAGAACAGGAATTTACTACAGTGTCTCTGGCCAGCCTGTCCTCTCGATCTGAAGAGACTTGGGTTCCTATTCTCTCCAGAAATGACTGTGCATGTATGCAATGCAGTCGTAAAAAGCTGTGAATGAAAAAATGTTAGTTAAGTATAAGACCATTAGTAGTTGGTAGCTGGGAAGGAGTGCGTTAGTAATGAAATATAATGTTTATTTTCCCTCTGAGTTAAGCACGTTTAGGGATATCCCCAATGTACAGGGAGATGAACTGGCTGATGGTCCGCTGTGCCCCTGCTTCTGCAAGGGACCAGGCAGCAGAGAAGTTTGGGAGCAGCCTCTGCTCCTGGTTCCACAGCTGCTCAGGTCAGAAGGGACTTGGATTATTTCCTTTCCCTTAGCCCACCTCACGCCACCCATCTCCGCCCCGGGGGCTGATCCGTTCCAAGAGCAATTCTAGAGGCAGGAGGACATGGGTGCTGGTGGAGCCGGGGCCGATGCCGGCGAGCAGGGCCAGAGCTGGACCGCAGGCACTGGAAGTCACGGCTGAAGCGCGTTGGCAAACGGCGAGTGCAGGGGCCCCGCGGTGGGACGGCAGCGGCTGCTGCTGCAAGCGAGGTCCGCTGGCAGAGCTGCGGGTGTGTGGGCAGGCGTACCGCCTGGCAAGGTTCAAGCTGGCCCTGTGCACTGAGATTAGTCCTTGAGCGCTAACTTTACCCACAAAGTATTCAGGAAAATAAAAGGAAACCATGCTTACGTTTGGGCTTTAATGGCTGGCTTTTTGCATCTCTCTTTCTTATTCTTGGTCACGAAAGCAGTCAGTCTGCCTAGCAGTTCAGATCTGAATTCTTTAACCTGGAAGGCATTTTGTGTAATGTAACGTCTCCCAGCCTAAGACCAAGTCAAGCATCATGCATCAGTGAGCTTCGTTTTCCAGGCTGGTAATTCTGGCTTACCAGAATGAAGAACAAAGGCACTGAGTAAGTAAAAGGAATAGGGGGAAAAAAACCCCAAATGGAATGGACATGTTGGTTGAAGCATCCCATTTCTTGAAAAACTGATTTTGAGGTGTCTGTCAAAGCAATCCCTGTATTTCGTATGATTATTATATCACATGGCCTTGGCGTGGTTTTCTGGTATTTCGCGAGGACCACCCAGAAGTGGGCCAGGTTTGGTTATTGGATTTACTAAACAGAACAAGAAACACAGAGCTCCTGCCTGCTGTTCAAAAATAATATCGCAAGGGAAGCAAACCACAGTGAGACCACAGGGAGGTGAAGCCCATTTTCCACTTGCTGAGGGAACTGCCCTCGCTTGCTGCAGAATGCAGTCTCCATATGCTGGGAATGATTCCCAAAAGCACTCCGTCCTTGCCGGCTCTGCTTCCTTTCAGAAGCTGCATCCACTGGGATGTAGGGTAAGGAAGTGGCTCTGAACAGGATACTCTGGGGTGTTTTCTCTGTGCAGTGAGGTGGAGAGAACAGCCTGTAAGAGAAAACACCAAATGGTGTTGGACTAGAACAGAGAAAGCCTGTTTCTCCCTGTCAGTGTTTCTCAAATTATGGATCCCGGACCACCCGATGGCTGGAGTGAGCTTTCTGGGGTGTAGCACACTCCTGTGCCGCAAGTAGCTCTGTGCTCACGTTGCTGTCGGTCCCCTGCTGCCTTCCTGCCTCGGCTGGTGGGGTGAGGAAGAGGAAGACCGTGCGCTGATGGAGAGAAGGGAGAGAATTCGCCCCTCCCTAAGAAGCCATTGAAACGGCACGCAGAAAATGGGGGAAGAAAAGGAGAGGTGACCTACAGTGACTGGGAATTTAGGAGAGCTGTGGAAAGCCAGGCTTCTCTTCATGATCTGCAGGAAGAAACGTTATCAGAAATATATGCAGTGGTGAAATAAATATGGCAGATTGTTTCAGAAACAGAGATAACTCACCATACTGAGGGCCTGGGGGCGTTTGTATCTGAAAAGAGAGAGGCATTGGCTGTATGTGAAGCTTTGCCTTGTACCCCAAGCTAAAAAGGACATCAGGATTCCTAGCGATAGTGTCCAAACGGTGGCTCAGCAGACTGCACGCAGGGGGATGTGCTCTGTCGGTGGAACAAACCCTGAGGGACCTGAAGGAAGCAGCGGGCAGGCCAGGGCCGCTGACCGTGTAGTGCATGCGATGGGCACGGTTTCACCCAGCAGAGCATATGCTCATCCTTTGTGGGTCATTTACAGAAGACACCAGCTGAATTAAATCATACTAATAGAGGTGTAATACTGCCACACCTCTGCTGTATACTATGGCTCAGTGGGAGAAGCTAAAGCTATAACCAACAGGCCAGAATATTTCAGATCTTGACTGCTGCGGGTAGCAATCTCAGTGATTCTTGCCTACGCTAAGACATAAAACGTTTTGCAATATCAGAAATCCCTGCATACACTGTTGTTAGACGCTGGTATGGATGGGAAGGAAGAAGGCAATGGAGATCTTTACCTCTCCATACGTTGACTAAGTGACTACTCTTTTCAGCTTCGTGGTAGTTAAAGGGTTAAGGAGAAAAGCTCCCTCCCGTGACCTTTCACTCCCCTAATGTGTTGTTGATCTCTTGTTCTCTTAGGCATGATTTTTGTTTGGGAATGAAATGTGCTTACTCACTCATATGCCTTTCTTCCCCAGACACCATGTTTGGGTACATCATCCATCAGCGGAAACTCAGGCTGTGTAAAAGCCCGGTACCCAGAGTGACAACTGAGTTAGTGCTTGTGTCGTGGAGCAGCCCCCTGGCCAAGTTTCTGCAGCTGGACGGTTTTAAACAGAACTCCTTTACGAATAGATCCACCAGCAAAAGAATCTGCAGTCGCATGTTGCTCTTGTGGAAGCTGCCAGCTTCTGGGGGTCACTGGCCTTCTCACGGGGGCCAGCGAGGCGAGCCGGTGGACCGTGGCCAGGGAAGGGCCACAGAAGCGTGATCAAAAGCTGTTCTCAGCTGATCGCTTTTTGACTTCTCCTGCGAAATGACTCATTGCTCTCCGTTCTGCTAAATAGATTCAAAAGGTGCTGGTGCTAATTCTGCTGCCGAGCTCAAGGCTGAGGATTAAACGGCACAAGAACTCGTCGCTGCCATTTCTCTTCTTGGGTGGAGCTCAGGTTGGAGGAGCAATCTTTGGGGTATAGCAGTGATGGCACGCTTACTTAAGCATATTCATTTCTCAGCATGTTGTTTGCAACTCCTGCCTTTATTCTGCTGTACAGACATCTATTTTTTTAATAATGATTTGGAGTTTTCATGGCAACAGCCGTGAAAGCCAATGGCAGTCATACAAGTCAAACTTCAAGCAACACTTTGCAAAATACACAGCAATCTATTTTAGTGCACCACATCATTAATTAGAAGAGACAGACTGGGCAGGTTTGGAAAATATGATCTCTAGTGTTCAATTTTTAAAAAGCATTCTGAAATGGCCATTGAAATTCTGGGCATTTTCTACCCATAGAAGAAAATACAGCTAGAAAAATTAGGCCATATATTGATTAATCTCAGAATTGAAATAAATTATTTGTGTTAGTTACCAGCGGATTCTGTTTGTGACAGTTCTTCTAGCTATAGGCTTATTAAATTAATATGGTAATAATGGGAGAAGCAGAGAGAGGGATTAATGCCGTAGGAATACTGAAAATCTGAAAATAGTTTCTAAATTTATCCCTGTAATTTTGTGCTTACAGTAATAAGCAATTTTGATTTTCATCCATCTAATTTATATTATGCATTGTGCATGATAGCAATCTTTGCTTAACTCACGTGTTGAGACATTAACACTTCAGTACACCAGTATGTCACCAGTCAGTTTTAGCAATGACTCTAGGTACAGTCGTACTGGTGGCAATACGTTGGACTCACACATTCAAAGGCTAGGTTGATGTCTGTTTAAAACCTATGCTTTTATAAATAAAAGCTAATCCTATTTTTATGAATTTAGAAGCTTAGTTTTGTCCAGTTATGCTTTTTTTTTTTTTGAGGCTGTGTTTTTTTCCTTGTAAAATTTTTTAACTGAACGTTTTCTGCTTACAATTTTTTCACTTGAAATTTTTTGGTGGGAGATTTCTAAAGGTAACAAAATGTCAACGTTACCTCTGTTTCAAGTGAAAAACAAAAATCCAAATTTGCCTGGAAATTTCTAATATCTTTTTTGCTAATTAAAATATAACATTTTCCTAAAATTGTATTTGATCCAACTCCCATTTTTGCTTTGGAAATGTTTTCGGTGAAAAGATTCTAACCAGCCTGATTTATTTTTAAAGCAGCAATGATCGTTGCAATAGCGTGTAATTATCTTTAGTTCCAAGATCTTTGATCACAGTGTGTTCACATCTAAATCTGAGTTGGGATCTAGATCTCTTTTTTATGCCTTAGGCTATAATTTGTGCGGCTTCTTTGACAAAAGAATTTCTTTTATAAGATATACACACAAGAGCAGCACCATGTTTTTCCCTCTCTATGTGGGAGTATACAACCTTATAAAAAATGTATTGTGATTCCCTTTAGCGGGAAGGGAGAAGGAAGAGGTCACGTATTCCAGTCCTGGGATTTTGATATGTCAGGTGAGCATCACATATGCGAGGTTAATGACTGCGTTGCGGAAGCCCGTGTGCTATGGGAGTAATTTGTCTCCTGCATAAAGAATAATACAGACGTAAAACTGGGAATTTAAAGAGAAGAGTGGTCTAAGAGCAGTGCCATGGGGTTGACTGCCTGGTAGTTCATTGCTGCACTGCTGGGATAGATGTCTACACGCGTGTGTTATATGCACATCTCACTTGAATTTGCAAAACAACTGAGGCTGTATATAACTGGAAAATAAGCAGAAATAATTGCAGGAATGGTCCAGTTGTTCAGCCACTCTTTGCAAAAGAAATTGCTGTATCTGTAGGAGTATTCTCTCCTGTTTAGCTTTAACTTGAGTCCCTAAAATAGACGGCTCATCTTGCCAGACTCCCACAGAGGGAGACTGGGGCTCCTCCGGAGGGTGCGTCAGAAGGACAGGGCAGTCCCTGGCTGTTGGATCCACAGCATCAACATGAGGCTCCGACAGCATATTATGAAACGCCTCCATCAATTCTGCGTCGCCCCACAAGAGTGGAGACGAACCTTTGCTCATGTCAGTTGGACTAGCAAACCCGCACCGTTCCCAGTGAAAACTGCTTATCTGAATGCAGTTGAGACTGGGACTCCCAGGCCTTTACTGAGACTCCAGATTTCTCTGAACTATTAGGCACATCTGTACTGCTGTATTTCAACTAACGGACTGTAACACAAAAACCTTTATTTTTGAGTTCCCAAATTTTGTTATAGTACTTCCGTATTAAAACTTACTTTTCTGAGTAAATAACTCAGGCGTGGCTAATACGAATTTTCATCATCACCATTATCATGATGATGGATGATGAAAGCAACTGTGTTTTTGAACTGTTAAGTTTTGGAAAAAAAGGAAGCAAGTTTTAGATGTATGGTGTATTTTCATGTTAAATTGGTATAATCAAGATTGCACAGCCTCAAAGCTTACCATCTTCTACCAGGCAAAATGATTTCATTTCTTCTGAAATCTTAAATCATTATCTGTTTATACAAAAATGTCAGATGACAGAAGCAGCGAGAGGTAAATGGGAGTATGCTGGATGCTAGCAGTTTAGACTGAGAAGGCACAATAAATCTGTTTCTAGCAAGAAGAAAATTGTACCGTCAGTGAAATAGCATTATCCTGCCTCTTCCAATATGTTTTTACCTGATGGATCAGGGAAAAAAACACCAGTATTAGCGGACAACATATTTCCACTCGGAGTGAAAATGACTTTATATCAGAAACACATGCTAAAAATGTCTTTTGCATTCCTGCTAATTTCTCAGATCCAGCACTAGGCATATGCTCCTTATCTAATCTTGATTGCTGCATTAAACCAATGCATGCTATTCTACTTTATCCTTTGTGTAATTTCAGACATGGTTTCTATTTTCTTTGCACTTCACCAAGGTAGCATATAACTGCTTGGAAAATGTTAACATCTGCAAAGGAAAAAAAAAAAAATAAAAGGAAAGGAATTAATCAAAGCCCTGAGATTTATGGGCTAAATCCTTGGACTTTGGTCCAGGTAGTAGGTTTCTTTCTCTGCTGAGGCAGCAGAAAGCAGCCAAGGCGCTGCCCGTGCAGAGTAATGGAGGGTTCTCCTGCACAGGAGCCCCGGGGCAGAGCAGAGCTGCCCTGGCTGGGTCTCTGCTGCCTGTCCCCTGTCCCTGCCTTCACACATCGTGACAGCACGTAGTATTTAGCCAGCTCCTCTGCTGGGCCAGCAGCTGGCTGCAGCTGGGGTGTGCTGCAGCAGCCCCAAGGCCATCCTGCAGTATGCTGGAAACCCTTTCAGCCCAGCTTTCGCTCAGCTTCAGGGAAAGAGAAGCAGAGTTTACAGCATGAACCTGGTGCAGCTGAGAGCTGAGCCAGGTTTTGTGATGATGGCGGTTACTTACCTGCGAGTTTTGATGAACTGCATCTGCCACCCCCCAGCATGGCAGGGCTCAGTTGCCTTGCTAGGAACATCCTTTTGATGCAAAAAAAAAAGGGTAAACATGGATCCCCAGGGCAGAATTATTGACCTGCTGAGGCCAATATGACCTGCGAAATCCCAGGGGTGACAGCGGCTACGCTTGGAGAGGCTGGGATGCAGGCGCTCATTTATCTTCAGGCACCGTCATAGCCTTGCAGCCAGGCTTTACCATTGACGCAATGCCAGCAGAGAATTGTGAGCCTTGCCGGTGATGTTGTCACCTGTCCTGACATATCTAAGAAGACAATTAAAAGCTCGAATCACCGGTGCCTGAAAGAAATGTGGTCCTGACATGCAGCCAGTATGTTCCTCTTAAATGTTCCCCCGAGGCTCGCAGTGCTCCCTGAGATAGCAGTGCTGCGGGAACCTCTTCGCTCCTCATCGGCAGCTGGGAGGATTTACCTCTGGTATAAACAATTAGTAAAGAAAGGATAAAACTTCCTAATGGAGAAGGAGGCCTCAGGAAAAGCCAGAACTTGAACAAATCTAAACTTGCGGTTGAGGTGTGCGAGGAGGAGGGGCTGGGGCTATCTTCGTTTGAACTTTTTTCTAAATTTCAACGATCACATTTTCAAAAGCTACCCCTCATTTTTCTTTTCTTACATTTTCAGGTATTAGTACAGCTGCAGGCAGAGCAGGAACATCATGTATGCAGATGTCTGAGCTATTTCTGGTGAGGTAAAAAGGAGGCTCTGATAAAGCTGATTTGAAACCCCGAAGGCATGGACTTCCACTAAGTGTATGGTGGAAGGGTCACTTAGTGGGAAGGTAGCGACGCTTGCGTAAACCTGGTGGCACAAGAAGGAAGTGAGAAACCCCTTGAGATCTTCAAGACGTAAAATCAAAATTGCCTTTTGATGACATCCATGGTTTAGTCATCAAATTCTTGGGTCTTTCTAGACAGGATTGGCAGAACTGCTGTGCCACACACAGAAATGGAGTCGTGCACTGATGTATTACTGGAAGAGACTTCACAGTTACTCTGCCACTGACTGTTACTATTATTATCATTATGATTATTGTTGTTGTTATTATTATGTATTTTGGGGGAATAACAAGAAATTAAGATTTGAAATGGAAAATTCAAAGTTCTTGGAAATGTTTTCTATTCACAGAAGATTACCTGCATATTTGTGGTTTCACAAGTACCACTGGTACTTTAATGGTCGTACTGTTATAGTCTGCTAGAAACATACATTCAGACTGGATACCCATTACTGGAAATGATAGTGGGTGTCTGGAATGGAAGTTGTATGTTCTTTTGAAAGTGTCAGTTGTCGCTATATGTTACTTGCAGCATTAATATTGCAAATTGGAATACAATGTAGAAACATAAAGGGATTTACTACTACAGAACTGCATGTGTTATGTGATGTAGTGCTGTGATATTAGACAATGTGACATTTCATGAATAAAACAAAAGATCTTACAGCACTCCTTGTAAAGGGAAAAAAGGGCTTGAAGCTGGTCACATTTACAGGGTGACTCTCTGAGGACTATTTCAAATGCTAGAAATTTAATAATGACTCTTAAAAATCTAATTATATACTGACTAAAATTAATAAAATCCGCAGGAGCAAAGATAGGAATTAATGAAATCAGATCAGAGTAGATATACTGATGAACAACACGATTTATGTTAACATTTAAAAATCATGATAAAACACCATCTAAAGGCACACAAAACCTTGTTAATAGAACTTGAAAGAAAAATGATGCCACAAACTCATAAAAATACTTCTCCTCCTTAGATTGAACATATTCTATCAGTCCAAACGTTTGCTCAGCACACTGCAGAGAGAAGGAGAAGCAGTAAATAGCTGCTCCAATTTTTCAGGACGGCTATTTGACCTATGGTGTGACTGAGCAACCGCAGGGGCAGCGGCCACTCAGCCAGAGGCGAGGCACGGCCAGCAGAGCCTCTCTTGGCCACCCCTTCTCCTTCACCGAGTCCCAGCCAAGCCTTTTGCCTGCATGGTGTTTGGGAATGGTGATGTGCAACCCTTTACGGCAACTGCTCCCTTCCTTTGTGCTGCTGAAGGTCAGAAACTGGCCAGAGCGGAGACCACGATCCATTCTATAGGTCTAGATAGAGGTAGTCTCTGTGGCTACCTCAAAATTTAACTGGCTAGTCTGGGGCTGTCCTGAAGTCTGGGATATCCTAAATCCCGTAACCTTGGATTCATTATTGTCCCTGTATGCAGGTTGGATTCAGGCTGAAATGCCCCGAAATCCCTGGTACGCAGTTAACGTCGTGGCCCTCTAGGAAAGATTTGCAGTGGTCTTGTCTGACATGGCATCAGCACCCAGGCGGATGGGGCAGGGGGAAGGTGCAGAGCCAGGCACGGAGCTCCGGCCCCAGGTAGACTGTGGGTGTGCTGTACAGTGCAGAGAGTGCGTCAGAATCTCCCCTTCTTGAACTGCCAGGTGCCTCATCCCTGAGCTGACTCGGGTCGCTACAGCAGCAAAGAAGTGTAGGGGAACAGCAGAGCTGGCTTTGAGCCCAGCCTGGGGCTTATTTTTACCTAGATGCAACCACTGTCCTTATTTGCCACTTCCCATGCAGTACTGTGCAAGTGCAATGCATTATTCTTCCCGTTATTTTATTACTAGAGAATCATGGTTCTTCACTGAGGGAATATTCTCATGGCTGAACTCAGACTCAAGAGTATTTTGGCCTCTAAAACTTTCACTAGTGTTGACATGGAATAATTTCCTCCTTAGTAATCTCTGGACTTTGCGATTCTGCAGTTGCATATGGAAAATATTAAACGTGGTAGCCTGCCTGTGCTTTCTATTATTTATTTTTTGTTTAGAAAAGTATTTATGCACATTTCTCTGAAGCCACCTGTTCAGTCCTGGACTTGGAATTCATAGATTTGTATGTGCTGCCTGGTGGCACGCAAGCCTGAGCACACATCTCTGTTATCTCACACACAACTATTAGCTCATTGTTGATATTTGATTGCTGTTATTATTATTATTATTATCAGACCCCATGGGAAACTACTTTCATTATTAATAAGCAATATCATAAACATGACCAATTTTCAGTATTACCAGCATCTGAACCCTAATATCATGATAATGCTTTTCAGCTTGTAACTTTCCTTCTTGAGCCTTTCTTTACTAATTAGCTGAAGACTCACTACGCTGAAAATATCTGGCATTACCACAGACAGCATGTCCGATGCGGGCTCTAGCCTTCGTATGTGCCATCCTCCACCCAAATCCCGGGGCTGAGGAGGCTGTGTTCTAGAACACTTGTATCAGACCAGCTAATCATGCCACTGACTCGCTTGTGCTTAATTAGAATTTGGTTAGGTTCATTTGCAAAGACAAACTGCATTGTGTATTAGCATCCCTGCTTTTATTATCAGCTCATAAGCCATGATACTTCAGTTCACTGCACTAAATTGCTTCAAGAACATTTGTTGGCACCTGCAAATATTTCTTACCCTTATACTATACGCCTAAGTAACCCCATGGTAAGTAGTGTTATCCTTCCCAGCGGTAAATGCTACTAGTATTTGCGCTAGTACTATGATTAATACGATCAGTGGCACATGTTTGCAAAACTGGGATTTCTCCAGCCTCCTCTGCTATTAGTGAGTTGCGGGGTGGAATGTGTTCAGAGTGACTAAAGCAGCAAGAGCAGAGCTGGAGGAGCCCTCAGGCTTTGGCATCAGAAAACTCTGTATGGCCTGGAGTTCCACTTTGGAAGCTTACTACACATTGAAACATAATTAATGGGACATCTACTGATTTTTGATCTTGAGGTTCATTTTAAGCATGTTCAGCATTTCAAAAAATTGAGACGATGAACATTTGATGTTGCAGAATGGTGCCAAAAATGTAAGTTTCGAGCATTCCTACTCCTGATTTGTTTTGACAGATATTTCGTTTTCTAAAGCTGCAGTTAGAGCAATAAAAACAAAATTCACCACAGAAAAACAAACACCAGCTCCCCTTTCAGAAAAACTGATATATTTTTCGAATGCTGGAAAATTGTACAGCTAGACCCCATTGAATTTCCACAGGAGGTAAAGCTCGTTAGCGAACACATGAAAGACAGTGAGCAGATTATTGTGAAAAAGATATTTATACAGTTACTTCAGTAACACTTTATTTAAAGTTTCTGGTTGCTGGCACTTAGACAGCATGTGTGACCTTGGTTAGGGAATGGTTATTGCTGAAAAACAGACATTCTAAGAACCCTTACAGCCCGCGAGAGAGCTGGAGGGACGGAGTTCAGCGAAAAGGAGGAAAACCTGACATTTCTCTTTTTATTCCACCAACAGATCATCTATTTAAGGAGGTAAACGGAAGAGGAAAAGCGTCCCTGGAGTGGGAAAAGGAGGGATCGAATGGAGCATGCTCGGGATTGTGTGCTGCTGCCGGGGAGGGTCTCCCACTTGCCCCCAGTCAAAGGGGATTTGTGCTGAGCTGGCTGCCTAAGGATGCCGTCGCTGTGAGCGGGGGAGCACAGAGGAGCTTTCTGCTATAACTTCCTGTTCTTTGTTTAAGAAAATACATTAACTGGAGGAAGAGAGTTCTCACTACAACCCTGATTACTATTTCCTTTAATTCCATCAAAATGACTTCTTCCCAACCCAGCCTCCCCAGCCAGACGCTCTCCCCAGCCTGTGGAGTGTTCGAAACCCCTTCATCTTTGCTGCCGTTAATGTTTTGCAGATTTCGGCAAGACTCCTGGGCTGTGTGTATAAAAGTACAGTTTAAGCAGTGACAAATAGAAAGCACATGCTTATTAAAGCTACATTACACAACTCCGTACCGCTTTAATGTCATCTGCTCCTAAAACAACAAACCTGCGGGGACTTGTGCCTCCGTGTGTGTCTTGGAAAAGGCAGGCAGGTCTGAGGTTAGGCTGACTCCTGAGGACAAGCTGGTATATAGATTTGGGTCCACGCTGAATACGGCAGGACCACTGTTAGCTGGAGGACACATGGGGGCTCGATCGCCATCTGATTAATAGACACATGTAATTTATACATGTCAGGCTCTAGGCAGGACAGCCTCTGGCTTGTCTAAACACCTAACAATGCCCTCACCATAAAAAATGAGGCAGAACTACGGGACGCTGGGCTGGGCTGACAGCTGGTGCTTGCTTGATTTACTTGCTAGCGCTGTATCAAAACCTACGTCCCTGAACTCTGGGTTAAGCTGGATTCAGATATGCAAGCTCAGGTTCTACAGATCAGGTTCACCCTTAGTATTTCCTTCTGCAGCGAGCAGAACCCCCTTGGCTGGTGGTAGTGGATCCTGGCAAGATCCACCTCCAGGGCAGAGTGGGTAGTGAACAGAGATTACCCCCGCGGTGGCGGATCCTCCTTTGCTTTCGCCCCCCGGGGTAAGGGGGAGCTGCTGGGAGGGCGGGGGGCTCTGCAAAAGCAGCGAAGAGCCCGGACACCTTCCTCCTCGCTTCTGCTCCTTCCTCTGAGCTTTCTCAGTCGGTGCCTAGCAGTTCTTGAATATTTTCAGTCTAACTTTGTTTTACTTAGAGTCTGAGGTAGGCTTCCCAAGCCAAACTTGTAATCTTTTTGATTTGAGTCCCTGCATGCTCAGCAGCACACAGCACATCGTTGGCATGCAGCACTGGTAGCGTTTGACTGAGATAAATGTTCTCTATGTGAACTCAGAGGCTGTGTCTTATTTAATTTTGTCATTTTCAATTAAACTTTGCCCGTCCTTCCATTACTGTTTTGAGTCCTGTTTAGTGCTAATATTTAATATACATGCACTTCGAAGTGTTTTCCTTATTTCAGCTACATATTTCACACATTCTTTCAAAGATAAAATTAATGTTTGATTTTAGCTGCTTGATTTCTTCTGTAACTTTTGTCGCTACAGAAATGTTGATGGTTCAGTTCAATTAGCATCATATCAGTATTTTCATATATTTGGAATGGGAAGGGAGAAGGACAGAAAAACAGCCTGTGAAGGCACTGAACGCTGCTACATGTAAAACTAATAGAAGGAAAGTGAAATAACATGGGATATTATCACAATTTTTTTTCAAAAATGCTTTCTGAAGTTATCTGTATATTTTAAGTTTCCCACAGTGATACACTTCAAGTTTTTAAAACAACACAAACATTTGCCTTGGCTAACAGCCTAGTGTAAAGAATAAAAATTATCAACACAACTAAATGGCTTAAAAAGACAAGGTATTGTCCCCGAGGAGAAGCAGAGAATGTAAAAGTAATCTGTACAGGCACAATCCTATTCACGTGTGGCCAGCAAAAACAAACCGCTTGAGTCAGCTATCTCTTTCAAATGGAGAGATTTCTTTCTTTACCTGTCCATCATCTCTCTAGGATGCACACGTACCACCTAACTGGACTGCTTTAAGTACAATTAATATTTGTTCTGTGTCTCGTAGGTGCTTTTTCAGTAATGACATGACATTTATTTATTGCTCTTCTTCAAGAATTAATAAAAAAGCCAGAGGGGCTATGGATCTCTTGATCCTCTGGCAGAAAGTTGTGAGCAGGTTATCTGAACTGTATAACCCCCAAAAGGTCATTTTTTTCATGGCCTACTGCAATCACACAGGTCATTGAAATCCATTTTTTCCCATCTCTTCAGCCTTTTTTGTGAAAAGCAGCAATAAAGTTCAAACCTCTGCCACATTGAATTCTTTGGCAGCTTTTTAAAGCTGCCCGGAAACCATTGTGAAAGCTTCCATAATCAGATAATGACTGATATACAGTGCGTGTCGATAGAAGTGTTTGAAAATAAAATGCAGGGTGCTATAAAATGGGTTTACTAGATAGTAAATAACGTTTCAAATATGCAAGAGAATCACATTCCAGTCCTGCTTTCTCTCTGCCGCCCTCCTTCCCTCCAGGATCTGCTCCACTTGTGGGAAGTCCAGCGCAAACTCAGGCAGTTATAACTTCGGGGAATATTTGCACCACTTCATACGAGACATATTTTAGGTGTCTCTGTTGGCTGGCCGGTCTCCCTGCATGGCTTTTGCAGCCGATGGGAAGAGACAGACCCTCCGAAGCCTGACACAAAGCAGGAGCCTCTCTCAGGTTCCCCATCCCCCTCGGCGCTCACGGAGCACTGAAAAACCCCAAAAGCCCAGCAGCTACCCTGTCCCGAGGAGGAGGGGAGGCCGTCCAACCCCTTATGTCGCGCTGCGGTCCGCCGCCTGCTGTTGCCCTCCCCTGTGGACTTACAGCCTACCAAATGGGCAGAGGAGAGAGGATGAAAGGGTTGCATTTATAGGGCATGCCCCCGTTGGGTGACCGGCCGGCTCCGAGCCGTGGCTTCCCATCAGCACCCGCCGCTCTCCGCTGCCTCTCCGTCCGTCGGTTGTCTCTCCTCCGACATTGCAGCCCTAAGCTCTCCAGGGACTGAGTTTGTGCTCTGCATTCGCACCAGGCCAAGCATAATACACCTGGACTATAACTTAATTTGCGTGTGCTACCTCATTTTGCAATTTCCAGGTAAGCCTGGAGATAACATCAAGAGGATTTAACAGAGGCCGGGGAGGGAGGGGACGCAGAAAAGCGCCGTGACCCAGCCTTGGCACCAGGGTGCTGGGTGAAGCTGGTGCGTGGGTGCCCGGTTCACTTGATCCTGCAGCTGCTGGCTCTGATAAATACGAAGTGATCCGCGAGAGCTTAGTCCTAATGAAAGATGAGTGCATGGAGTTACTGTCAAAGGTCTTGAGAGGCTGTTCTGCTGCCAAAAAGGAAAAAAATCCAATATACGCAATACAAAAGCAATGTCTGATCAAAATGAAACTGTGAGAGTGACCCTGCTAATGAAAAGTTCTGGTTTGCATGGAGTTGTAGATGAATGAATGACCAGTTAGGGGAAAATATTATTTGCCTGGGAAAGCTTAACATTTGAATAAGGAAAAAGGACTGCTTCTTATCTCTAGCAGATCACTGGGTGCTATTGAAAACACTGCTATGAATTTTTCTCTCCCTCTCTCTGAAGCTGTTCTATTTCAGATCAGGCAAAAGGGAAACAAATGTGTAATTGTCTTACGCATAGTCTCTAATCTCAGTTTCAGCACAAATACGTAGTAGTCCTTAACAGAGGAAGAGAAAAAAGTGATTGTTTGGAATGAATGTTTGGTCGTCTTTGAACACTGAGACTACGGCATACTGTTCGCATCTTGGGCAAAGGATTTTGTGACTTCTAACTTGTTGATAAAACTGACTTCAAATGTCTTTTAACCAGCAATGAAAATGTATGGGGTCATCTCAGAGGCTGGAGCATAAGAAAAAAGGAACAAATTCTATGGGAATTTTGCATAGAGATGCAGGGAATGACTGTTAAGTGCTGGCATATGTTTCAGTGCATCGAGGTACATATGCTCATTTCTGACCCATGAAAAATCAATTGAAATTAATGAGAATACTCTAAGCTTTAAAATAGAAACATGCTTAACTACCTTCCTGGGGTATTAAATGGCTGCCCCAATGTTGGCTGGGTTTCTGTAATGCTGAAGTCAGCCAACTTGATGCATTTTGCCCTCTTAGTGTGAAATCACATGTGGTTTGCAAGAGAATTTTGTGAGTGCCTCTGAATGCAAAATCCAGCTTGTAGATGTGTGGATGAAAGGCTCTGTATAAATGTCAGCCTTTATTATTGTTACGAATTTCCGGCTTCTGTTATTAAGATATTTTATACGGATCTTTGCGTGTCTCTCCGTCTGTAAGTTTGCATTAAATGCCTGCCACAAATCTCCCTGGCATCCCATGGAGAGGGGATTGCTTTAACTTGGTGCTCTTCTAACCTTTCCTTCTGTTCGGGGAATAAACCTCCTTTAAAAAAATGACCTCATAAAAATGGAGTAAACTCTGAGCTCTTTGTTTTTCTCAGGTCTAACCTCCAGGAAGACTATAAATTCATTTATTCTATAAACCACAGAGAAGTAAATCTTCAGCGTAATGTGTGGGGAATTAGCCACTTAACTCTCATTAACATTAATGGGAACTGAATATTTATTTACCCCACAGCACATAAATCTTCGCCTTGTAACTTCTACAGTTTCTAACTAAAATGTTTCCATTGTTCTAAGGATCAGGGTTATCCTGCTGGAGTGTTTACTAGGTTGTCAGCCTATGGGAGATATACTGGATGTTTCAGTCCTTTCCCTTCAAGTAAGCTGTAAAATGCATTGGGGCTCTGTAACGTGAACTTTGTGAAACCTCTGTGTGATAAGCTCGGATGATTCAAACCTCCTCTGCTTGGTGCTGGTCCCATCATTCCTGCTGGGAGCTGGAATCATCTGACATGAATAAACTGTTGTAACTGATAGACTCTTGGTCTGCACCCGGGGTGATGGATGGATGGGGCTGAGGCTGTCGGTGCTCTGCCATGAGTCTCCACCTCTTCCAGAATCTGTATTTCTTCCTTTCTCCCTTCAAACCTGTGTTCTCATTGTCAGAGAATTACACACTCAGCTCTTTCTTCTCTACTTTAAGTCAAAATCAGGCAAATCAATCAAGCACCATATAACTCCGCTTTAAGGAGATCTTTTCTCTCCCATGGAGGGAGGTGAAGGGGCCATAGCTCAGCAAGACCTATTGGAGGCTTCACAGTTGTTACGTGTTACCTGGAAGACACTGAGATGCTCTCAGGATGGATGAGCCAATGGACCCTAACAAAAATATGAATATGAAAACTGCCAGACACGGGCTGAAATCCAGGCTCTGTTATACTCCATGGCAAAACTTCCCATGACTTCAGTACACCAGGTTTAACTAGCGCATGAAACTACTTTTCCCTAAAGCACTCCATAGAAAGCTATTGCTCTTCTGTGTGGTTTATTTGAACTACTCTGAGGAAGTTAATAAATCCTCCAAATTTCTGGT
Source organism: Calonectris borealis (assembly GCF_964195595.1). NCBI lineage: Eukaryota > Metazoa > Chordata > Aves > Procellariiformes > Procellariidae > Calonectris > Calonectris borealis. The sequence continues at coordinate 12,446,169 of NC_134328.1, read as the reverse complement.
TAAAAATAAATAAGTAACAATGGAAGCAGAAAGGCTCCATCTTGCTTTCTATTGATTTATGAAGTATTTTAGAAATAAAGCCTTCCTCTGCACCTAAGTGGATTGGGCAAAAAGAATTGGGCTTAAACTGCAGCTAGAGAGTTTTAGGCAAGACATCAGAACAAGCCTCCCAGGGCGAGGGTTGAGAAGCACAGCTGCAGACTGCACAGGCTGCTGTCTCTAGAAGCAGGCTAGATAAATTGTGAGGAAGGACCTCGGTGGTCTAATGTAGGCTGGACAGTTGAAGAGGAAGCGATGGCTTGTTACTTTAGACGCTCACTTCCAGCTCTGGCACTCTGCTGGAGCAGGAGGAGATCCATCGATTTTCAAGGTTGTTGGATCAAGCCTGTTTAGTTCTGTAAGACTTTTCAATAAACTAAGAAAACTTTATCCAATGCTGTCCTTCAAACGGCAAAGAATCTGAGTGTGGGGCAGAAATTACTGTGGAAAGTGGTGTTAAGAGAGCAGAAACCTTGGGCTGTGTCTGACCTGTGTCTGAACTCATATTGAGAGTCCTAGTAAACTATAAAACCATTGCAAAGAAGAAAACACATGGAAACCCAATCCCCAGGTACACGTTTCCTATGTGAGAAGTTCACCTCATCTTCTGATCTGACTTGCCCCCATTCTGTGTCGCCGTGATCCTTGGGAGTCGCACCTCGTGCCACACAATGGAGAACCCGCCTTCCATCCCTGTTCTTGACATTTTTGAGGCAGTTGAGCACATGCAAGCATCGCACACACCAGCAGTGCAGGACCTCTCCTCTTATGGCAGTTTTACAGACAGCCCTTAACTGAGCCAAGTGACCGAGCTGTGCATAATGCCTTTTTTAATAGCGTACTGAACCTATGGCTTTTATTATCCTGACCAGCTTGCTCACTGCACCTGTCAGGTCCTCCCGAGGCTGAAATGAGAGCAGTCTCTGCGTCTGTTTTCACAGCTCGAAAGCAGAGACAGGGATTTGTCAGGAAATCATTAAGCAATACTACACCATTTGTTGTGGATCCATTTTCTTTCCTGAAATCAAAGTATTTATTTTCAAGTTCAGGGCACAGGATTCTGGTGTGAGTTATGCCAACATAAATGCACAGGACCCCTCCAGGCAATCAGTAGCGAGACTTCTGGTTCACACACTTTGCTGCACACTGATGCACACACATGAGAACCATGTCTATCTCTGGAGCTTTCAAGCTACAGAGACTGGATGCATGGTTAGGCTCAGGGACGTGAGACCTATGACATATTAAAACATCAAATGGTTGCTGTTATTAGGTATTTTAAACACCATAATCATAAACAAAGGGCAAACAGGCAAAGCCACGTGCAACGTGCTAACGGCACGTTAAGCACAGACCCAGGAGACAGCTTTGATTTCAGGTTTAGCTCCTGTGAAACATATTTACTTGGGAAATCTTTACTCTGATATTATTTATTTTTTGTTTTCTCAAATGAGGCACTATTCATCAAAATCTTAAAAAATATCAAACTAATGTTAACTGTGAAACCATACTATTAATATGTGTTTCATTGTACCTCACATTTAGTGTATTCCTTCCTGAATGATCAATTAGCAAACCTTACTCTATACTGGGTTACTGGAATGTAAATATCTCAAACAGAAGTTTCTTAACAATGTTCAGCATCGTCCTTCAGAAAGGTTAGGAAATGACCAAAGGGAAAACTAGAGAAAAAAAACAGATAGAAAATTGCAATTACCCAATCTTAACTCAAGTGTTTCCTATGGAAAAGAACGTGGTGTCTTTAATCAAGAAAAGATGAGATTCCCATGAACTGTTTTTCCTGTCACCCACATTACGGTGCAGTAGCCCTGGCCACAAAGGCTCCATCCAGCACAGTGGTCACAGACAACTCTTCCAGTTGCAATGGGTCATGATCCATTTGCACGATCCATTTCCTTGGAGAGAAGGACAGTCCACCTGGATTGAACCACCAGAGCATCCCTCTGGAGCAGCCCGCTTTGCATGGATGCACTGCTCTAGCCTGACCTGCCTTATGCAAGCTGGCGAAGCCCTAGCTGATGGTGCCTGGCCATATCAGTTACACGGCAATGTAGGAGCACGGTTATGCTGTTGGGCATATCACTGAACTCGTCAGACTGATACGTGTTCAACCAGTGGAGAAACAAATGCAGGTATCAGATAAAACCATATTTCTCCCTTTCTTTTTTTTTTTTTTTCTAAAGTGCTGGAGGGGTTTCCAGCAATAGATAAAATCATTTTTACAAAATTGAAATGCAACAGTTGTTCCGGAGCTTGTTAAGTCCTGAAATCTGTAGGTGGGGTTGGGAAAATGACATTCTCAGCTCTTCGCCAGCAGCGAAGCTATTAGAGCCTTTATAAATGTTATCCAGTTCAGTGCTGCTGCTTGTGCCATATTCCCAACAGCAAATGCAAGCATCATCAGGATCCAACAAGCTCCCAAGAATAAGCCCACCAATTCAACTAAAAATAAATATAATTAAGCCATAAAAAGAAAAATGTCTGCAAGATTATCATCCTTGCAGCTACTTGGAATGTACTTGGGAAATATTTTTGTACTTAGTTGCAAATAAAATATGTTTTACATGGAGAGAATGTTGCCAAAATATCACAAAATAGATTTATTAAATAAAAAATGAAAATGGAAAAAGATGAAATAAAAAATGGAAATAACTTTTTCACATGGTTAGACAAGTTGCTTATAAATATTGTCTCATCTGTTAGAACCAACTAGTTGGTGTCTGGCCTAAGGTTGTGTTTTGTAACCTGTCAGACTGGGAGCTGTGAGAGTGGTTAGCAAACATCGGATGAGTGATCCAAGGGATTTACCCATTTTGAGTTTGTTAATCCTTCATTCTTATGATACTTTAATCATTCATGACCTCTATCATAACGCATCCCCTCCTAAAATTTCCATTGCTGGGATACTTGTTCAGATTGACTATATGGTATTTTGAATATACTGTCTAAATTGTATTATATTGTTTCTGTTATGTGTCTGGCTAAGTGAAACTTTTCAAACAGGACAGTAACAAGCATCACACAAAGAATATTATATCACCTCCCCCAGTTTCTTAAATAACTGATCTTGGAGAATGAGTAGTAACAGGTTTATAACATTTCTGAAAACTGAAGAAGTTTTCGTGACTATATCAGCTAACATTATCTGAATACTGATAAATTAATAATTTCATCTAACACCCACAAAAAACTTCCAAAGAAAATGAGTCAGTAATGTGCTCAAAGTCTGAAGGATAGTGCCTCTGCCACCAGGCTCCAATCCTGTTAAAGATTTCTTTCTCATACCGCTACGGGATGTGTGTCTGGACATACTGACGTGCCCAATAACTTGCGTAAGGGCAAATCAGTACCCGTGTCTCCCTTCAGCGAGAATGAATTAATTCTCTTGATTTTCAGCACAGTGAATGGTGGCACTGAGCACCTCTTATGAACTATCAAACACCTCAGAGGTCTGGGCTCATTAGAAAGAACTGTAATTAGTGCTCCCATTGCTATTATTGATGCATTTGTTACGCTATCACCTCAAAGGCTTCCAGTGTTTATTTGTCAGATAAATTTCTCAGTGCCCAGTATATTGAATTTTTCACTTGCTAAGAGTGCAGGTATGTGGGAACACTAACACATTAGGCAAGATTTGATTGCACAAAACAGCAAAAGAAAAACCAAACTATTGTAAGGTTTGGTGGGCAAGTGAATGGGAATCTGACAGGGAATTCATTAAAAATCATGTCACATGTGCCTGGTGCAGAGCCACAACTGGCAATTGGCTTTGTTGGAACTAAAAGGCTGAGCCCAAACTTTGCTGGAAAACTCCCTAAGGCCATTTCATTTACAAAAAGACCAAGCTTTTGAGTGCATATAATTATCCTTCATCCCTGCCATCTTATCCTGCATTAAATTTAATTGCTCACAAAACTTGGCAACATTCTCACACCCATTTAAAGAAATTAAGTGGCTCTGTCATTTTTTAGCACTCTTGATATGAAAGTGTTTCAACTTTCACTCTGTGACAAGAGTCTCTGCCTCCTCCCCTTCCCCCAAAATATACATTCTTCCTGACAGAACTGAGCTCAGAGGGAACAGATGGGCTAAAAATTGTTGATTTTGGCCGAGAGTGTCAAAAGTCACCAGTGGTTTCCAGCCTCTATTTTTAGAGGTGAGTGTTGACCACTTACTGGAAGTCACATTCCTTCACGTTTCCAGAGCTGGGCAACCCATGTCTTGCTCTGTCATTTCCAAAGTAATAGGTCATGAGCAACAGTCACCCAGGGGCTGTGGTGGGATCATCACCCTGGGCCTTGATCCTTCACCAAGCTTTGCTATCCCAGCTCAGGAGAAGCTCCCCAGAGTTGCTGCGCGTAGGGTTGACCCATTGAGTCGCTGACCCACCAGTGCTGTTTCATCGTAAGAGCACCAGACGCAATTTGAATTTCCTCTCTACCCTTCACTGTCAGTCGGTTGTAATTTTAGAGCGTGGTAGAGTCAAACCTGTTGCCTGGAAATGAAAGACTCCTAAAATATGAACTAAAGAGCAGTCCCAATGGTATGAGCCAGTCTTTGTTGCTGGTACCTGTACCAGTTAGTTCATTAATGCTGTCTTACCCGAGAGATTGATTTGATCTTTACCTGCTCAGTATATACAGACTTCTTTTTTTACAGGCCATGAAGAGGACAAGTCACTTAAATATGTTTCAAAGATAAAAGATGAACGTTTGCTACTCCTTTCAATAAATGTGGCAGGCACTAACTATGACAGTGCAATTAGAGATGGGTGGAAATTTTGAGTTCACTAAGGGAATATCTGTTAACATTTGCTTTTTATCTACAGGCCTGCATTTCAACTGTGAAATGCTGTTAATCCATCATGAAGTCTTGTCATGTGCTTGGTAATTATATGTTTTGGTATTCCTCAAATGAAAATGAATTTGGGTTTTGGGGTGGACAGTGTGTAGGGGAAATTCCTGATGATCAAGTAAAAATATACTATTGACACATGTGACAATTAAAATTAAATAGGTTTATAAAAGCAGTATTTTCAAAGGTACTGAGCGCCTACAGCTCCTGTTGTCTTCAGCGTTATGTACTGAACTTGACTGGGCCCAACACAGCACTACATTAAATAAATGTCGGGTTTCATGTCCAGTGTGAAAGAGAATGTCTGTGAAGCAAAGGACAATGAAGTCAGATTTTCTGCTGTGTTTATTGGCGATAAACATCTTGAGAGAGAATGTGAACATCTACAAACACCGGGTTATAATGTTAATATAGTCCCTTATCGCCTTATAAACGATCTGTATCCTGACACGGGAAGTGAGCTTCAGTCCCAGATGAATTATGAATGAGTGACTCCCTGATACAAATAAAAGCAGGAGGATGGGCCTTGTCGAGCAGTCTGAGCACAAGAGATGGAAATAGGAGCCAGGAACTTATCTCAGCTTTGGAAAGTGAGCTGCTTTGGAGTCTGGTCCAAAGCTCCGTTAATTAAGTGGGAGTCTTTCCAACAACATCAGAGGACTTTATCACTCTTTATTAGGGCTACCATACATCCACCTTTTTCGCTTACATTTGTCTTCTTTTTCTGCCCCCAAGTGACAGATGCAGCCCAAGTTTCCCCAAACCCTGAAGCGCACACGTGTGTGTGAGTAGGAGCAGATTTGGTTTGCCACGGTGGGCAGATGCAGGATGTCAATGGATGCAAGCGGCTGATGGACGTGGGGAGGTGATGGAGGGGCAGGGCAGGACGAGAAGTGTCGTGGGCTGGCAGAAGGACCTGTGCTGGGAAGGCTGAGAAGGGAGAGAAGGGGGGATTTGGGGATGAGGAAATGGGGAAGAAAAAAAGCAATCAGGGTGGGATAGGTGAGAAAAGCAGATTGCTCCAGGATAGGAGGCTCTGGGAAGCAAAGAAGGTGGGGGTCCTGGGGTTACTGCTCTGGCATTTAATCCTTAATTGGGGCTTTGAGAGGGGATTTCCACGGACTTCCCCAGGCTGCCACTTCTACTTCTCTGCCCTGTCTGCTGCCACCGCCTCCCTGGGCTGGTGGAGAGGGTGGCTCTGCTCTATGGTCTTGGAAATGTCACTAGCTTCCCTGCTTCAACGCCCTACCTGCATGATGGCATGAGTGCCATAGTCACCCTCCAGTCTGGGGAGCTGTGAGGTTCACTTCATGTGTGTAAAGACTTAGGGAGAAAATTATGTTGTGTTATTAAACTGCCCCCTTGGAACAACAGAAATAAGGGTTGAAGCCTGAAATTTGAGGAAAAAGTTGTTGGAATAAAGTAGTTTAATAAAATTATATGTGTAGGTGAAGGTTTTTGTTGTCATAGCACTGCAGGTGACTGAGACAGCATTGTTTCAGGTCCGGCTCCTGCTGCTCCTCGGGATGTCTGGCTGGGGTGTAAGATGTGCATGGCAGACTACTGTGTGGTGGGAGATGTCCAGGTGAGCTTTAGGTGACTTCACCCTGGTGCTGGATTCACCCCCGACGTGGGTGCACAGCACTCACCAACATCAGGCGATGGCTCCTGGGGCTTTCTCCCCGCTGCCATGCAGACACTGTCCCTGAGCGCCGCACCCAGCCTGCTCTGCAGGAGAGGAAGGTGTCTCTTGGCCACTTCTGTGCCTGCTCCGTGCCACCGTTCGGGTCCCTCTTCTCTCCTACACTTCAGGCCTCGGGCAAGATGTCCTATGACTTCATCCCTCCTCAAGGATTTCCACAGTGTCATGGCTGAAGCTGAACTCTAAATGCACACAGGTCTGGAGCTGGGGCTATTCTTTCCTTTGACAAATTGTTCAGACCTCACACCTCTACAGCTAAACAAATGTAATCCAAGCATCAGATCATAAAATCTTGGAAAAAATTTATTTGAACTGCTGGCATGGCTTCTAGTAGTACACTGGGGGCAGCTCTCCTTTCACATGTCCCCAGAGGCAAGTAAAGTATTTCACTCCTAGTAACTGCGCTATAAATGTAGGTCTCAAGCAGTGCATGCTCCGTGTTACAATGTGAGAAACCTGAGGGCTTTCGCTTTTTGTGCAGGAGATTATCAAAGCACCTTTAAAGGGAGCCAGATTTCCTGCCTCACCTTTCCTCTCCCATTGCTCCGACACCCACTCTTCAAGAAACCAAAAGGTGTCAAACTTTCTTCAACACGTACAAACGAGCCACACTGCCTGGGCAAAAGGGGAGGAAAGACTTTGGTCTCTTGAGGGCTTTTTGCTGGCTGCTCGCAGGCAGGTAGCCGCTCTCTGGCGACGCAGTTCTGCACCCACGTTACCAGTTACAGTAATACGGAGACGGAGACACGCTGATAACCACGGGCCAGACAGGCTTATTTCCCTAACCTGCTTATACTCCATCGCTGTGAAATGCAATGTGCTGGAGCAAACATGTCCCTTCATGTTTTAGGGGAAAGAATGTGATTTTGCAACTCGCTGTTCTGCTTTTCCCTCTAGTTACCAGCAGTGCACACTTGGACTTGAAGGAGTAAGAGCTGAGGGGAGTCAGGATAACACTGATCCTCACTTCTCACCCAGGTCTCCCAATTACCTGAACTGTTATTAACGACGAGAAACAGTTTATTAAATGCAAACTTTTGGCTTGTCCTTGCAAATGACCTTGGGAGTTTCAGGTGCGCCAGGACTGATGGAGAGGGAGCGCTGGTGCCAGGTCGCGGGAGAAGCTGGTGGGTAGAATGCGGGGCAGCAAAGGTTCACCCCGTCACTCCAGTGCCAGGGATAACCAAAACACCAACAGTTACCTCTTGTGAAATGTGCAGGTGTCAACATTTGCTTTGTTCTGCAAAGGAATGAAATTGAAAACTTCTGGGGGTTTTTTTTTGTTTGTTTTTTGTTTGGTTTTTTTTTTTCCCCCAGAAAAAATAAGGGAATCGTTTTCTTATTCTGAATGAACACCTGAGGCACCAGGTTATAGCATCCATCTCTCACGGCATAGAAACCAGTGATTTCTTTGCTCCCTCATCCATTGGTTAGGGTACCAGGTGAAAGATTTTGCACCATTTCAAAAAAAGGACTTGAAAATAACTTTCCATAGTGCAGGTGAGGGGCCGGGACACCAGATACTTTCCTGGATGATCAGGGCAGGAGAGACAGAAAGGGGTACGCTCCTGCTCTGCCTCCTTGCTCAGCAGTTTCACACCTTGTCTTGAGTTAAATTTAGCAAAACCAATACATTTGCACAGAAAGCTTCAGTTCTAATTAACTGCCATTTTCCAACACCACAAAACCCCAATTCACTGAAAACTTGCTAGTGACTTGGATATAACTGCCACTGGTTTGATGGTGCTCATGACATAAGGCAGGATCAAACTCGGCAGTGGAAGGATAAATAATCAATTTTTGCATGCTGGAGGAGCAAAATTTCAGGCTTTTGATGTGAAAAGGCACCTGAACAACTAGAGGCTGACATTCATAGCACTGGAAAATTCAACTCTGAGAGAGGGCACTGAGCTTGAAGGAACAAAGAGAGGTCGCACCGCATTTTTTTGTGGGAAGACAGTGACTGCACCTGCCAGCCAGCTCATCCAATGAACTCTGCTGAGGAGGGTGGACGGAGCTCACGGATGTGCCAGTTCTTTTCTGTGAGGCGGCTTTCTGCCCGCTGCAATTACGGAAGGAGGAAAACAGCAGTTTTGTGAATAAAGCTGGCAGCTACCCAATACAGCCTGAAGAAATAACCGTACCTTGGAGAAGCCTTTCTTTTTCTTTCTGGGTTGAGCTAAGCTCTTTAAAGGAGTTTAGCATTCATGTAGGCATCTTCATTTCAAGATGTTCATTACTGATAAAATCTATCCTGGTCCCCATGCAGTCGCCCGCCTGTGCTGGTATGAAATGCCTAAGATGCTGGTGTGGGAGGTTTGTCTGCTCTAGACACTCCTTAATCTGAATGGTTGAAGGTTGGTTTCAGGTCAGAAGCACTAGGTTTAAAAATACTTCTAGGATTTAACAGCAACCATTGTAACTCTGGACAAGTTTATTTATCCTATATGGTTGCTGAACATAGCTTAATTCTTGACCACAAAGGCTTCCTCTGGTACTAAATTCTGACTTCTAATCAGGCTTCATGTGGAAAACACCATCCTTGGATCAGTTTTGACCATGCTCCCTTTTACTGTGGCTGGATGCACGACAACTTTGTTTTCTTAGTATGAGACATCAAGCACAGAGCTCCTCCTGGATCATGTTGGCTTAAAAGCAATGGTTCTGAGCCATTATCCTCCCTACCTGTATCTCTTTTGCACTTTTGCAGCATCCCCAAGTCTTCCTCCCTGATTGCAGAGCTACGGGGGTCTCTTTGTAGCCATCGTTGGGGTTACAAACTAAATCCATACACTTGGAGCTCCTCTCCATCATGTATTTCAGCAAGTACTTCTTCAGAGTGATGAGGCCATTGGCCACATCCCACACATCTCCTGACACCAGGGAAGTGAATTAAAACATCCTAAAGGTGTAATAATACCCTGCATGCTGAGATTGGAGGGGGAGGAACAGCCCGGCAGTTATTACTGCATATTGGCAGCCTCCTGATAAGAGCAAAGCCTCCTCCAATCGGTTTATAAATAAATCAAATGTATGAACATTGACACTATGTGGTTCTTTAAAGCAGATCTTTGTTCAATATGGTGAGAAACTCTATTACCGAAGTTTTACAAACAGAAAAGACACAAATTCAGTCTTTTGGAGTAAGAGTTTTGGCTGATACTGAGCAAAAGCCAACATTCATTTGCTGAGAAGTCCTAGAGGTTTTATCTATTGAAAACTAACAGGAAAAAAGATTCAAGAAGAGCAGAGGAATCATTAAGAAGAGAAGATGAAATGAGAAGGAACAAGAAAGAATGCAGAAAGTTAGAAAGACTTCGTTGAAAACATAAGATGCATAAAGGTTAAAACAAAACTGCAGACAATAAAACCTGCATTCTTGCAAATCCTGTTATGAAATTATGGCAGAAGGGCTAATGTGAAGAAGAACATTATGCAAAGAAAGTAAAAACTGTAGAGAAAAAGAGGTGAATCCAGGTTAAGGCAATGTAAATAGCTTTCTGAGATACACACACCCTTTGTGTCATTCGTTCCTTCTAAGAAAAGTATTATCTTTTAAAGTCAATAGATGTGTTTACCCAAGTCACTCCTAGTTCACTTCACAAGGAAGGCTTTGGGGTTTTTAATTTTTAGTTCCAGACAAAGTAATTTTTCTTTGTCTCTTTTTTTTTCTTTTAGAAAAATGTAATACATTTTTCATATTAAGAAAACAAGAGATTGAATGATTTCTTTTGGCACTTCCCATCCATGACCCCATTTGCTGCTTATGTGAAGGAAAAAAGGCAGAAGATGGTTCTTGCTGAGACTGCAGCCCCTGCAATTGCCAGATGTGAGCGCAGAAGAGAACGGGGGCCTGTTAGCCTGTCTAAATCTACCCTCACCCCAACGACCTCCCTGTGTCTGAAGACACCTGCAAGAACATTTACCCTTGAAGCATCGCCAGGGCCACCTCCGGCAGTCCCCTTTGCTTACTGCTGAATTTCATCATCCTGAGTACATGGCTGCTGCCTGGAGAGTTATGAGCATCCTTGCCAGCACACGTCTGCGTACACAGCCAGCCCTGTGCCTCTGGTAATGAGTGCTCGACAGGAGCCACATCTCTTATTCTGGGAAAGTTTGCGTCTTGTCTGTGTGCAACACTTTGGCAATATATTTTCTCTCCATTTCCTTTGGCATAAATAGCAGCCAAAGGCAGCCCTGCCTGAGGGAAGCGCTGGTACCCATCCCGAAGGCAGAGCACCTCTTCCCCTGCACTCTTGGGTAAGCCCTTCAGGGGGTTTTATCCTGTATTAGGAAGAGATTACCTTTTGCCTTGCTCAAAACTGCTTGGCCAAGTAGGTCCTCCTAAAAGCAGCATCTCTCCTATCACAAGGCCTTTTTTTCCTTTGGAATCTCTTCCCCGGTGTAATTTGTAAAGTAAATTATGTAACAGCAATTACAGAATTCCTGATGTGGCCAGACAAGGGGAGCAGTTATCTCCTTTGCTTTGTAACCCAGTCCCCCACCCTTATATTCTCCAGCTCTGTTTGACTGCTTTGCAGCTACTGTTGCCAGCAGGTCTGTTTCCTCTTTAGTTTCCTCATGAACGTTTCCATCCAAAGTATATTTTGCATTTTTATTGGTCCTCCCCAGACGTGTGGCCTTTCATCTATTGACATTGAATCCATATGCCGATCTCGGCAGAGCGTGCAGACTGTAGCACCTTCCCATGCCACACCTTCCATGCATCGCTGCTCGTTTTCCAGGTCACATCCCATCACCGTCCCATGTTGCATGAGCAACAGCATCCCCTTCCCTGCGCCCGGACCGGGCTCTGCCCTGCACGCCGTGCAGCCACCCTTCAACACTCCTTCTACCACCGCGCTGCAACGAGCCTCTCTGTGCTCTCCTTTCAAAAAATACCTCTCATTTATGTAGTGACCACTGCTGCCTGCTGCCTAATAACCCAGCCTGTGTGTGGCCCCACTGGCACCCGCAGTGGGGACAGTGCAACCTGGGGTCCTTCATTCACTTGGAGATAGCTTCAACCCCCACCAAAATCAACAGAGACTTTGTTAAACCATGGGGCTTGTGCCCTCCACCAGCTACCCCGATCCTGGTCCTCCCTGCTTGCCCGGTATCTGTACAAGGAGGTTCCTCCTGCCCTCAGCAACTGGGCTTCCCTTTTGCAGAAAGAGTATTGCAGAGGGCTAGAGGAGCCGCTCCAGAGCCCAGAGTTTTTTCCATAGTGCGAATGGGCTCGCCCAGGCTTTTTCACCGGCCCTAGAAAAGCTCCGATCCATTTTGGCCAGGACTTTTGTTAAAAAGGCAAACAAAGCGAGGAGCGCTGGAGAGATGGCGGAGGTGTGGGAAGAGCTCAGCCCTGGCGTGATGCCTCGGATGTACCTGAGGCATGACGGTGTCTGGAAACACGTGTGCCTGGTCGTGCGTTAACGTCTGCTGCGGGGTCTGCTCCTCCACCGCAGCATGTGAAGCTCCAGCTGACGTTAATAGGAGTCGCATGTGCATCTGGACAGAAGAAATATAGAGTCTGAAACAACGCCTCGGCACAATGAAGCTCTCGCCGTCTCAAGGCCTATTTGTTCCTCACGTACAACAAAGCAAAAAAATCCCTCCTGCTTGTTTTTGTCTTGATATTTTTCACAGATCCCAGCGCTGTAGGCAGCCTCAGAGCAGACCCCCAAAAAGGGTTTTGGCTTAGTTTGGATTGTGAACTAGTTGTCAGAGAAAATTATGCTGTAATCCTGGGAGATACAATAAAGCTGTCCCGTAGGTTAGGCCCTCGCCAGTTGGAGGCGATTCTTAATGCAGATTTCACTCTGCGTGTGTCACATTTGCTAATTTTCCATGAATGATTCCTGATTTTCAATCGACCTTGGTCTTTAGGTTCATAAAACTTTGTTCTGCATTGAAGTCTTTTGGCAATGTGGAGTTTTGCCTGAAATAAAGTAGGAAAGAGACATCCTGAAAAATAAATTCAGTCGGATTTTGCACAGGGTGCAGCGTTACCATCAAATGGTACATTTTGTGCTGCTTCTACTGAAGAGGGAGATGTTCCTGTAGATAAGGTGCTAGGTTTTAAGAAATGCGCATTCAGCTTGTACTTCTGACAGGCCTTAGACTGAGCTTGTAAATGCTTTGGGACTCAACTTTTCCCCTGTAAATACAGTCTTTATTTTTCCTGTTGTGTCTATTCAGACTGATTTTCAAAGGGACCCAGGGGAATTGCCGCAGGAGTCCCATAGAACAATAAGTCTGTTCTAGTTTCATTAAATGCCTCACTGAAGCCCTTTCCTGGGAGAGTAGATCATTCACCCTGCTTTCCTACCCACCAACCTGGTCCTATTTACACAAGCTGACAGACTACCTGATGGAGCCATTATTCTCTTTTCACATATAGTCCAAACTATTTCCTTTTGCTGGGCACTGAGCAGTTTTAAATCAAGATGTCTTAGTTCATGGAGGTTAGGAATAGTCTTATAAAATGCCTTATTTCTTCCTTGCTCCTATGTAAATCTATTTTATTGGACAATTGGAAAACATAACACTTGGCTTGTGTGGATAACCCCCCACGTGCTTCCAAATACAATATACAGTATTTTTTTTTCAGAATAAGCTTTTCATGAAAGCCTGTTGTTCCCTGCATCCAGGCTGAGCTTTTGGAGAGCAACCTGCCCTCCTGCCTGAAATCACACCCTGACCCTCGGCCAGGAACTCCGCATGAGAAGACATTTCAGAGCTGAAATTCAGGTCACATCGAGGTGGTTTGGTGTCATTTTAAGCCTGAGAATACAGGTTAGACCAGTACCATAATCAATGGAAAAACCTCCGAGGGGTGTTAATAGTTCTCTGTTGCCTGCTCTGCCTTGTGAAAGGAGGTGCCCGACCAGAAATTAACCCATGAGGCCCCTACGCCGGTTCCTCTGCCATGCAGCCTCTCGCCGCTCACCCCTGCCATCCCTCCCAAATGTGTTCTGGCACGCAGAGTTTGTTCTGGCCGGGAATTCGGTTTACAAAGATTAAAGAGACGCTGTGCAGTGGGCAGCGAGCCTCAGCAAGCGAGGAGATAAAGGCAGCATTGGAGGCGGTATGGGCACAGTGTGGACCGGGGGCAATGGGGGAGTGGGCCAGCTGGGGACATGGGAGGAGGTTACACATCCTGAATACACATGAATTAATGATAAATGCACCAACCTCCACACTTTGAACAAGATGTGCTGGCCTGCTCGAAGCCCCTCTCCCTTATATTGCAACGTCTGGCTCTCTCTAGGCTCTGGTGTGATACAGTGCAACCGTTATGCTCTGCAAAACTACTTGTCAACTGCCCAACAGCTATACAAACAAGGCAGGAAAACACTGCTTGAATATTTAAAATCATCAACAGGCTCCTTTAAACCACTGGCTAATGCCTCTGGTTGACATTTAATACTCTGCATTAAGAAAGAAACACCACCTCATTTTTACAGTCAGGCAATGTCTTGCACTTATTGTCATTGTCAAAAATTATTTTCACTTAAACTATGCTACTGCAGCATAGGACACAGAAAAAGGAAAGGATTTACTGCTGAATGCTAAGTCATACTTTATTTTGCTATTTAAGGAGCTAATAGAGTAATGTAATATAGAGAGCACAGACCCAAATAAAAGTTCATATGTTACTGCCAACTCCAAGCAATTTAGTTTTGTGACTCAGGCAGCATAATTGTGAAATTGGCTTAGAACTCACTACGTTGTTTTATTTTTATCTCTTTGTATGTTTAAATGCATGCTTGAGGTTCATTGCATTTGCCTTAAGACCCAAAGGTTCATCTCAGTTGCTTATTGAAGATTTTCAGTGTAATCTGAAAATTGTACGGGCTACAAGGCTATTTTTTATTGCTGAGAGCAGAGATTCTCTCACAATTGTCTGTAAGATTTGGACTGTAGGTAAAATGTTAAATGCACCAAAACACAATAAAATGAAGAGGACATGGGAACCCTTAACACAGACACCCAGGCTCTGCCCCGTCTAGCCACCCACCTACCCTGTTCACCACAGTTTGCAGAGGATACAGGGTGAAAGGGATGTGCGAAATATCTTAAATGCATTTCCTGAAATGACACTGAGTATGGATTTGGCTCAGTTTGTCTCCAAATACAGAGACAAAAAAATATCAAATTCTAAAAGATTAATTACAATGCGGAGGGCGACAATTTTGTATCGTGTTCGGGTGCTTTTCATAAGACAGTCTCTGAGACTGCGTGCGGGTGCTGAGTGTTTTCAAATGTAAATCTGATCGCAGGCTGCAGCCCATGTGGTAGATAAACAAGCCGTATTTTTAAACGCAGTGTGAAATGTGGGGGCTGACGTGACCATTATCAGAGCCTCATGCATGAGTTATGAGACATCATAAAATATTTTCATATTGCAACAATGAAAACTGAAGCTGCTCTGTGGTAGGCTTGTTTGATCTGATAGCTCACCCGGCTCCTTTACTGGGTCTAGCAGGAGGGAGAAATGTTTCTCAAGAGCCGTACTTCTGAATGCTAAGCTGTTTTCTCATAAATTTCTTACGAAGAAAAAACTTTCTACTGGAATGACTGACGAAGAATTGACTGTTAAGACAATGCAGGTGACATTTTCAGGGATTTAAGGATATTCCACCCTGCCCATGAAGCAGCTGAACTAGTCACCTTAATCAGGCTGAAACAGAGTTGCGACGTGAGTGCAAAGAGTTAGGTCACCTCCTTTTATTAAATAGTTAATTAATACATTTTATTGTGAAAATGAGCGTTCCTAGGGGTTCTTCAGACTCATGGTACATAGCTGGATGGATATAACAAATACAGTCACTTCATCTCCTTTGAGACTGATCCTATAAATTCTTAATGCCACAAATTTCCTTTTCCTTTGATAGTTTCTTTCATCTTAATTTATTCTATTGCATTCATTATATAAGTGATTATTCTTATTCTTGTTTGCATAGCCAGATTATATTTTACAGAATACCTGTCAGCTGAGTTTCTGTATGCTAGTGTTAAAGCCTGGGTATAGATCTTCTTAAGCGTTAAATTGCATTTCTCCCAGTGATACAGATTTCCGAGGTGATCTTGAGCTAATGGTCTGATTTCGCTGTGTTTCACTGCTGCTGTGGCAGATATTCTGCAAATACAGGAGACTTAGATGCCTCTGAACTTCTTCAGACTCCTGTGAAAATCCTAGTCCAGGTCATTCCTCCCAGCAGATGTAAATGCTTCTTTTCATAAAGTGAAAAGTGAGGGTAAGTAAGTGGGGAAGGAAAGCCCAGCGGTGCCATGGCTGCTGCAAGCAGCGGGGCTGAAATGCCCTGACCGACAAAGGAAAAGCAGGGGAGTGTGTCCGTACAAGCGTCTCGGGGGCATTTTGCACTCAGGCCAGCAGTGACCAGGCATTGGCTTGCGGACTTGGCTTGGATCCGACCAACTTGGAGCCGTGGCAGCGTGTGGCTGGGTCTGGAAGGGCCGTCGGTGCAGACATACCCTTCCAAGCAGCGAGTCCAGCTCTGTGGTTTCTGGCACTGCAGGAACGACTTCAATGGCATGAGCCCACGGGAAGAGCTGGACCTTGGAGGGTATTGCTGAGAGTCTAATTTGTCTTCCTGTCATGGGCATGAGGTTCAATTACCTTTCTCCCCCTTGCTCTATTTCTTGAAGACTATGATAAAAATGCATGCAAGCAGTTAAATATTCTGAACTGCTTCAGCTTGGCAGAATATCCTTCTCTTCTTGTCTTCCCAGCATTTTACTTTGGGGACACACAGGCACACTGAATCCATGTCTGTGGTGCCTTTGCATCGAGCTGATTCCACTCAGCCTAATCACAAAGCTGGGCAAAGGAAAAACTGAATTTTCAAACTGATGACACATTTATACCAGAATTGTAACTTTATAATATTAATGTATCATTTAACTTACATGTATACTTTGGAATGTTTATAACTACTGTAAATCATAGACAAGAGCGGCCAAGAGTGCCACACAACATTCCTAGTACAACTCGTAAAATAAATACAACAATTGCAGAAGAACAACATTCCCTGTTACAAAAGGGAAAACGTAGCCGCTCTGCTGCAGATGGGAAACGTGCAAAGGAAATCTTCACGAAGCCCAGGCACACGCAGAGGCAGCGGCGTGGCGCTTTCTCTGCACTGCCCCAGTGCTGCTGCTGTGGTATTCGGCAGAGATTTGAAAGGACAAAATGCCATCCAGCCAGCGCCAACGAAGTGTTGTGTCGCTGGGAAATGACACCGGAGGTTTGCTGGTGACGCCGCTTGGCATCATTGTTCGCTTCAGTATGACAGCCCGGATTTTGTGACGTGATCTTCCTCCCTCCCTGTAAGGTGACTGCTGGAAAGCCATCCCCACGCAGCGTGCAACTCTCTGACCTCTGTCCACCTTGTCTTGCAGGGCACCTTGAAAAGAATAAACCCCTACTGTTTCCTGACCCGTGAAATTCTGTGGCTGATTTCTGACCTATTAACCTTCAGTTTTTCTTTTAAGGTTTATAGTACTTTTATGACTTGACCAGTGGACTGTGAAATACACATTTAAATGCATTCAACTCAGATAACAATCTCATCATTAAAACAGCCTAGCTTCTTTGTTTGAAGTTAATCACACTCAAATTCTTCTGGATTCATCAGCACCTTACCAATACTTGTTTTTTCTCCCTGAAGTTGGCAACAGAACATGACACGAAGATATTCAGTTCTTAAAAGACAGTAAAAAAAGATTGCAAATCTTATTGAAAATTCCCCTCAACTTTAGAGCAAAATCTACAGAAAAATCAAATCCCAATTTGAATTCAGGACATCTTCAAGCATTAAAAATGAATCAACTTCTGAGATTTAGGTGAAAGGATGACTGTTTTTTCTAGTTTTATTATGCTGAAAATACAGTTGAGCAGCAAGCACAATGTGGTAACATTGCACAGGCAGCAAAATACCAAAATAACACCAAGAAGAGGAGACTGTTTTAATGTACTTTCTGGTAAGTTATTTAACATGCTTTTGTTGGCAGGGCAGATGGTTTGGGGCTTTGGATCAGGCCTGGATTACTTAGAGCAGGCAGTAGGCAGTGCCTCTCACGTAATGGTTGTTCCCAAATACAGCTGAAAGCCAGTGTAATGGGACACTCGGTTCTGTTTCTCTTCTCTAACACTGACACCACGAGTATCCTGGCATGTCCTTAAGTTTGGAAGAAAAAAACCCCACCATTTCATTGCATCTGCAGATGCTGAACTGGGGTCCTCATCTTACCAAGAGGTGCCAACTGCCCCTATCACTGGCAGGAAGGACGGGACCCCGAGCTCTGTCCTGTGCTGCAGAAGCCACATGAGTTATCTGGAAAGCAAAGCTGCTGTCAGAAACGGGTTGGCAGAGCCCAAGGCAGGCAGGGTTTTGGCACTGCTGTGTGCCAAGGGCAGGTGGAGAAGAAGAGCTGTGTCCAGCAGAATCAGCCCCTCCGTCTGCTTGATGTTGCTGCTTGGTAACTTCACCCTGGAAACCTTCTGCCAGGTTAATGAGTCAAAAAATGTGTTTCCTTTCCTCCCCAGTCGGATCATTTCTTGTTATGGCCAACAATTGAAAGTTTTATTTTAATACATTGCCTAATTTATAATGGGTTCTGTCCATCATACACAGAAATGCTCTTTTTTTGAGTCAAATATAACGGTGCCTGTGTTCATACACTTTTTCTGTGCAATCCTTGGCCTCTGCATTTAAGAAACGTGACCCTAGGAGGTGTTTATTGAAGGCTAAATATAGGTTTATCTGTTCTAGTCTTTCCATGAAAGATCTTTTTCCTTCAACACATGGAGATTAAATACACGGAGCAATATTAGTTAACACTTAAGTTATGGCACACTGTGAAAAACGCCAGGAAATTCCGTTTCGAAGTTGACGTTCCAGTCCTAACTGCTGTTGACTTAATATTTCTTTTCTCTCAAAGGCATGAACTGAGGATAGGGTGTCGCTTGAAGCTGAGTGACGCTGCCTCAGACAGGATTTTGGAGAGACACCTTAATCTCTTTAGGTGTGCTCTGCAGGTTCGTTTGGGCCATGGTGGAAAGCAAGAGCAAAAATCCCACTGTTCTCAGCAGCCCAGAACCTACCGAAAGCAATATTTGCGAGTCCAGAGTATTAACTCTGAGTTAAATAAAAGAAAATGAACCAAACTTGAGGGAATTTACGTCAGAGCAGCTGTTTGCGTGCATCTTCTGCTGGTCTTAACTCTCACACTTTGGGCTTTCCTGTTAGCGTTTACAATAACTTCATTGCATCATGGTCCTAGTGTTTAATATTCCCTCTTTCAAAATATGAAGTTGCAGCTGACTCCCTGTATCCTTCTGGGATAAACGCAGAAAAAGCTTTACTTAACAGCTGCTATATATTATTATTATTACCTCTTACATCATATCTTATTACAGCTCTATTACAAGTTTCCCCTAAAATCTAATCACATTCTGAAATTGTTTACAGCGAAACTAGAAATGGGCTCGAGACATAAAGTTCACATCCCAGCATGGGTCTGAACTTTCCTGCAGTTCAGATTTATTCAGACGCAGCATTTAACTCTCTTGCTCCTGAAAGATGGGAGCAACTGCAAAGATGTGCATTGCGGTACCGCAGCTATGAGTATACGTCGAGGGCACCTGAGATGTGCCTGTTCAGAGGCGATCTGAATTGGTGGCAGCTGAGACAGGGTTTTATTTTCTGGTGTGTGCTCTGAGACTGAAAGGCAGAGAGATAAGGAGTGAAATTCTGGTCCCATATACGTGAATAGCAAAACTTCCATTGATTTCATCATAGCCAGAATTTCATTCAAGCTAAAGAGATGGACGACAGATAGACAGACAGACAGACACTAATTAATTAACTCATCTGAGCTAAGCTAGGCTTATTTCTTTAAAATGCAAATGAGCACTGGCAGAAGTGTGTCATTGTACCCATTTTGAGCTGCTTATGGCACGTGTCAGGGAGCCTGAGGTGGGGAAGGACAGAGGATTTGGAGTGGTTTGAGGCTCCCAAGATACAGAGAAAAGCTGTTCTGTGCTCAGGTCTGCCTGCTGAAAAGGGTCCGGAGCCTGCCTGGACCTCCAGGGACCCAGTCCAGCCCCTTGGGAGCTTCACCACAATGCCCAAACTTCTCTTGCCTTCACTTCCCACTCTCCAGCCTTGTGCAGACTACGAAACAGCCCCTTGGCAAGACAGCAATAGTGTTGCACCCACATGGCTTCTCTTACAGGAGCAACTGCGGCTACTGTGGGTAAATCTTCACAGGATGGGTCCCTTAGCAGAAGTGCATGCTCATAAAGGTGGAATAAAAACAATTCAGGTCACTAGCCTCATCCACACACTGACATTTCTATAGGTCTTTGCTTTACAGCTATGATATTAAGTAGTTTGGCTAACTTTTTAGAAATGTTACTATTTTCTCGACAAAATGTCAAGTAAGTTTTCAGGGGGGAATACTTCATAACTGAAGTATGTTTTCCTAAGGGCAATAAACCACTAAGAAATGTACTTTTTTCCCACCCGGCCTTTGAGCCAAAACTTTCACATGTTTTTCAAAGAAATAAAATTATAGGTGTTTTTCTGTAGTAGGGTGAAGTACCACCTGGGTGGCAGTGGTAGAAAGCTGGGCAAACTTTATAAATCTAGAAGGGGGAGATTGTTTTGGCATGACTTAGGGCTACAGCCTGGGTTTCCTATGCATAATTTTAAAAGGAATTGCTCAAAGCATCAGGAAACTCTTGCCGGTACACTATACCCAGTGTACAACTCTTACCTCTTTAGACCCGTGGAAGATTGCCACGGCTGAAGAGAGGACTTTTTCAGTGTAATGAACAGTGGAGGCAAGAGGCAGACGTTTAATTATTTCTGTATCTGACAAACTCACACCCCATACACATGCTGGTTTAAGAGACCAGGAGAATGTAGAGTGAATTGAAAATAATGAGTTGGTCAACACCGTTTAATTTGGTTCCTGTTCTGAGGTCGAGGTGGGTTCCCATCATCTGCTGGCCATGAGGACGGCAGCACTGAACTGGTGTTTCGGACACCTCCAGTCTACTCTGAGCTCCGCAAAACCAATGGGAGAGTGTGGGGGATTTTTATAATTACTGGTAAATAGCTGAGCAGCTGGAAATGCACTTTTTTTTGGTCATTTTAATCTCTGGCATCACAGTGCTCAGAATGTCAGCAAATACTTTTTCTGATTGAAGTAATAGAAAAATTTAATCAGTTCATCCACGATCACTTTACATCAGCGGGGGAAGATGAGCAAAGGTAAGGACAAAGAAACTTTTGCAAAAACGTCTAACAGTGGTGCAAGACCACTAAGAGTTAAGAAGTGCTTTGCTGGGCTGCCTGGCACCCTGACCGAGCAAGCCAGGCTCTGAGTATTTTTTTAAATATTGAAAAACAGGCAACATAAAATCTCTCTCCTGGAAATCAAACAGAAGGAAAACTAAAGTAAAGCTACAAAGGAAATCTCATTCTCTGGCCTGCTCTCTGTGCTGGCTTCCTACGTGCCGGGCTGGGGAAACTCTGAATCCTGTGGAAGAAATCCATGGAGAGGAAGCAACAGCCATCGCACAGTATAAAAGATGAGGCTGGTTTTAATCAGGGCTGACTCTTCACAAATAACAAATGGGAAGGAGAGGTTAAAGTGGGGCATAAGGCTAAGCCAATAAAGCCTTTTTTGAGACAAAATAAGAAGGGCGTATTTCATTATGCCACGGTGGAGAGAGAGTCGAACGAACTAACGTGTCTCGGATGTACAAACACTGTCTGACTCCAGGCTTACGCTGCCTGCCCAGCTCACGGCGAGCAGCAGGCTCCTAATTTAGGAGCTCTGAGTAACCCTCATCAGAAGGCGAGTCTCTTTGACTATGTAACAAGGCCAGATCTTAATTGAATTAGACATCTAAAATTAGACAGTGTGAACGTCCACACTCCCCCATCCCCTCCCCGCCCCCTCAATATGCGCATGCATCACTTGCCTGGGAGCGTCCTAGCATTTTTCAAACTTTATTGGGGGAAAAGTACATTTTTTTGAATGTCAAATCCGTGAGAAAGGTGTGAACAAGAGCAGTGTTTGGCTCTGCCTGCATCCAGGATGCCGAGAACTTTCCTCCTCGGCTGGAAGCCGGGGTCTCCTGCCTGAGTACGGTGGGTGAAGGGTGTTATTCGTGCTGCTGGTGAAAGCAGTGAAGGTTTCCAGCAGATTTAAGAGCGATATGGATCCAGTGCACAGTTTTTAAGTTTTTCCTGCAGCAAGCATCTAAAGCGAGCCGTTAAATTGCCATGCTCATTTTCCTGAAATTCTGGTGTGTTCAGAGATGGGATAACTAGGCTGGAAACGAGAGAGTGCTGGTGAGAGAAGGCAACATTTCAGAAGGAGATCTTGATCTGACGGCCATGGAGGGGGGCGGGGGTTGGCGCTAAATCATTTAGTACTACAGCACCAAGGCTAAAAAATGATTCCAGCAAGCTGTGTAAATGCCTTGGCTACCAGCTGATGTTAGGGCCAAGGGAAAAAACAGCTCTATGGATTTCTGTAACAGATATTGGTAACACCTAGAGCAGAATCTTCCAAGACCACAATAAAATTTTCAGTGCTTAATGGATTTTTTTCAGCATAAAATTGTGGTTTGTGTGGGTTGCTTCTTAGTGTCTTTCAAGTAACTAGCCTGCTGCTAAGCAAACATTTGGGGTATGCAGTGGCCTGTGTGGATGCTGTCTTGATTTATAGTAAACCCTGGGAAGAACTACTATAGCACCTGAAAGCAATCTTTCAGCAACTCAAGGAAGCAGAGTTGACTTTTAATTCCCCAGTGTTCAGTAAGAAAGCAGGAAACCATTATATATATATATATATATATATGAGATATAGTAGGGCAGGGGAGTTATGAAACCAGAGATATGTAAAATGCAAGCTATTAAAATGCACCTATTACTGACTACTAAATGGCAGGTGAGATCTTTTCTGGATATTGCAGTATATTATTGGAAATTTATTCCACATTTCGCAACACTGGCTGCTCCATTAACTGATCTCACTAGGAAAAAATCATCTCATAAAATAAATATGACCCCATGGCGTGTGCTAGCCTTTCAAGGACTGAAATCAGTTCCTAGAGATCAAACGGTTTTCATGAGCCTGGAATTTTAAGGTCTGTAGAGGGTGAATCTCAATGTCAATAATCTTAAATCGGGGACAAAATTAGCACAAAATTTAAAAGGATAATAAAAAAAAAATTCACATTTTCTTGATAAATTATCTGAAAGAAGTTGAATTCCCTAGGTATGCAGAGATTTTAATAAAGCCGATCACAGCATTTCCCTGGAAGGAATTATATGCCACACTAAAGCATAGGTGGTTAAACAACAGGAAATTCATAAAGCCAAGCAGAAAGTTAGCGATTGTGCAACTTTATATGATCAGTTTAGTAACTTAGGTTTGCATTGGACCAAACAGACCAATGAATGTATTTTTCCCAGAATGACTGAGAATAAAAGGATCAGTTTCTCATAATGCAATTGCTCTTTGCTGAACTTGATTTGGAACAGATCTGCCTAAGTATAAGCCTTTTATTAAAAAAGAAATCATTTAAAAATGATCAAATACAAGCTAGAACTCCTGCAGTGAAGTGGTGTTGCCTGTGATTTCCAGGACACCAGAGATCACCCTGGTCTCCTTCTCCTCGGTGACTCTCTGGTTTGCCAGAGCCCAAAGGCTTGACTCAGAGTGCAACAAATGGGGGATGCAAACAACGATTCATGCAGAAAACTCACCAGTGTAAGATTGTTTCCTTCAAAGAAAATAACTTTTCCAAGTCTGGATTTCATGATTCTTCACTTCTGAAGCAAACAATTTTCAGCAATAAAGGGAGGGAAAACCAAGTTGATCTGGAATATAATTTTCATTCCTAGGAGTGAAGGATGGACTTGGCCAAAAGAAAAAAGACTAAATCTGTCCTGAAGGTAGGAGGAAAGTGTGCAAGTGACACAAGCCAGTGCCTCACCTGCTCTCTGGCAGTGGCGTGCACACGCTGCTGAGAGAGAATTCGCAGATGTGCTGTAAACCCACCGTGCGGAAGGTGGGTTCCCAGAGCCCTTGAGGACACATCTGAGCCTGCATTTTAGTGCAGCTGAACCAAGCCATGTCCTCAGTCTGAGAAACTGCACTATTCATTCCTATCATTAATCTTTCTCTGTATCTCATGTCTTAAGTGGTTTCTGAGGAGGTTTGGTTCAGGGTTTTTTTTCCCAAACAATACAACTTTGCACAGCACTAAGGAAAACATTCATCCAGCAACAGCAGTAATTGCGATAGTGGCTCATACAACTCCAACCCCTCCAGCCTCTACCTGCCGCTACACAGAGGGAAGCGATACTTCCTTGGAGGCAGTGCCTCTCCACTGAGTTACAGGTGCTTCTCTTTCCCTGGTTGGGAAATCTGCAGTATAGTCACCGAGACCCAGGTATTAAATTAAGTTTTTGGTTTTTTGTGAGCTCAGGTGTCCAGCTCACATTTGAGCCCAGGTCCTGTACATGAAGAGCCAACTGGGCTTTGCAAGAGGGAGAGCATGGAAATGTAGGTGCAGGGGAGCGGACCCACGGTTTGAATTATCCCTTTGCTCACCCGGGGACCAAGAGATGCTCCCCACCGATCTAAGGACACCCTGTGGTACAAGCAGTGGTTCAGTTAAGGTGTTGTTGAAGGAGGGACACTATTTGCTTTTATCCTTTGGGTAATTGCACTGGAACGATTTATCCAAAAAAACATGGAAAACCAGCTAATCTCTACACCCTGAATAAAAAAATCCCTCACACTGCTTCTTCCCTCTGTGAAACATGACATGTGGCCTGGTCATTTGGTTTTCCATCCAAAACCTCTGACCTCAAGTTCTATTTTCTTAGGCACGCTTACATTTAATTAAAAGGAAACTATCAGACATAAAAGTAACCCTCATAGATATGCTGTATCCAGTCTCAGCTTAGGCCTGTTCATGACTTCTCCATGTACAGTTTCCTCCAGGATTCCACCCTAAACAGAGACCCGGTGTGATGCAACACCATTTCAGCACAGAAGATAGGGTAATGCCGGCTTGACAAGTGAAATTAATTATTGCATTCCATTAATTTTGAGTCATGCGCCCAGCCCATGGAAGCTAGGAGAACCTTGTGAAAAACAAACTCACTACATTGTACTGTAATATTATTCTTGGCCGGAGTTTCAGGCAGCCTGCTGGGGTACTCCTGAGCGGCCGAGCTCTGCAGCGGTTTCTCCACTAGCATCGGTAGAGCAGCTGCTGTCTTCAGAGAGAAAGAGAGGCTCAGTCTTCATCCGGGACTATAATAAGGACAGTTAGGGCCTCCGTGGGATCTTTAAATGCAAGCATGACTTGGGAGGGTGGTGATATTGGCTCCTGACACTTTTGAGTGTTGAGCTCCAATTACATATTTACTTGCAATTGCTAAGTGACTGCTTTGAGCATTTCCTGTGCAAAACTTAACTCCTGGAGTGTGCCATGGGAATGGCTGCGGCAGTGAAGGGACTTTGACCCTCCTGAGAACAAAGTGACCTCCATAAAGGCCCCGTGACAACTGCGTGAAGTCTTCTGCACCGCAGCGTTCAGCTGGAGCCCTGCGGTAGCATCTTTCCAGTCATAAAAAGGAATGGCTTAGCGTGACTCAGAGCAGAAACACTGCCCATCCCAAATGTTGTATTAAAATTTTGAGCGTGAGTCAGCCCAGTTCCCTCTGGGGAATACAATTACTGTCAGCGAGTGTCTGCTAAGCAAGGCCCTGCTCAGGGATCACGTCCATGGGTTTCTCCCATGGGAACCCATGCTGGAGACACCCAGGTACGGCGCTGGCCTGGCATCGCACCAGTAAGTCCGTGACTCACGGTGGTGGCTGTCTTGCAATACTGACTTCATCAAACCATGGGGCGCTGATGTGGATCTACCAGACTTCAGAAGAATGGGATAAAGCAGAGCTTCCCAGGCTCGTCCATAGGCTCACCTCATGTTGTGATGGGAAGATGGTTTGACCCCTTCTCCTTCAGTAAGGAGGGTGGCTAAGCACTGAGGAGACAAAACTAACGGATAAGTCTTTTGCACCGTCACAGCAAGGAGCAGACACCATGTCCATAGGCTGCAGGCCATGGCAACAGTCCCTGTCCCAGTCCCTGCTTTTTTCTCTTCAGTCTTTTTCCTGGCAGACTGAACTGTGCTGGGCCTCTATATTAACTGACTTAACTTACTTTAGTAAACAGAGTAAATCTTTTGCTCCAGCTGTACAACAGCTTGCGCTTAGCAGTCCTCTGGGTCCCTTCCATACGTGCCACTGGGTTGAGGAGACACAAGCCTTGCCCCTCTCAGAGAGCCAGGACCTGCGACGGTGGCTTCCCCAAGGCCACCCAGGAGCGTCCACGCTCACCTCTTCACTACCAATGTCAACAGAGCGCTTCCCACCCCACCTCTTTCCCTTATCACCCGTTTTCTGTCTCTCTCTGACAGATAATGAAGTATATAAGTGCTGTCTTGTCTCAGGTATCTGTCTGGGGCATCAAAAAATCTTCCCTGCAGTGAACGGAGGTGCTTTGACACAGTTCAGGCGGTGGCTGTTTGCACGCTACGGGCCGCTGGCACGCACCACTTCTGGCTCTCCTTGTGATTAGCTTTCTGCTGTCAGGCTGCTCATTTTGTGTGGGAAGAGAAACGAGGAGACCGGCAACGGAGATAAAATTAACTGCGCAGGCAATCTGAAAAGCCTTTTGCTGAGCGTAAGGATAAAGCCAGGAGGATTTATCAGCGGGAAGGCAGCAGTCGTGAAAGACGACAGGGTGATAAAGCACCTCCATTTGCCCCAGAGCAGCCTCCTCGCACGTGCCCCTGCTCTGACCTTCCGGGACGAGCGGAGGGGACGAGGAGGAGCTCCGTCTCCCCGGCACGGCACGGCCTTGCTGCCCTGCCGCCAGCGCCGGGCACTTGGCACCTTCGCTCCGGGGCTTCCTCAAGGCAGCAAAAAGGAGGTGCTGACCCGGGGGTGTGGGGGGCTTGGAAGGGATCCTGTCAACGCTGATTTTCAATGGAGAAATTTTCAGTTAGTAGTATTATTTTAAGGAGAAAAGTTCTCTTCTCAACAGAGTCCCACCTTTCTTTAGTTCTGTTTCTTCATTTTTTGAGTATGAAAATTCTCTGCAAGAATCTTCCTTGGAAATCACTGGTGGTTTCTATGACTCTGGCTGCTTTCATCTGCTTGTCCTTGGAGGAAGAAGAAACAGAAGGACAACTTCCAGAAAGACAGCTTCCCCTCTGGTGAGCACAGGAGCTTCTTTTTGCTTTCAATGTCACAAAAGAGGCTCTGCACTTCTGACTGTAGAAGATGCCACATTTGCTGGTTCAGACGCTGCTCCTCGGGAGAAGCTGAAGTACCACGGTAAAGGCAATTCAGTGCACACAGGTGTCAACCACACGCCAGGAGGATGCACAGACAAATGGACTCTCTATCTTTTGCAGACAAACCTCCCGTTGCACCAGGGCAAATGATACAAAGGTCATCCTAATTTCTTGACTTTTCAGCTGAGCATCGCAAAGAAAATTTCACATCTGGATGACTAAAATTGCACGCATTGTGTCCCACTTCACAGCCAAGAATCTGAAGCTGAAGATGACAAACACAAACCACGCGGAAGACTAAAGCCTGGCTCTTCCCACCCCTGCACTAACCATGGAGCTGGCAACAGCCAGCCCGACAGCACAGCCCTGATAGGAAATTCAAAGTTGTAGTAGCTCACTAACAGTGGGGAGCAACCAAGTCTTCTGGGTGAAAATATGGGTAATAAATATTAATAGATCAAGGCTCTGAGAATAGCCAGGGAAAACAAGTCAGAAACATTTTGCAGAATCTCATTGATTAAAGTGAAATCTCATTTAAAATAGTCGGTAGTGGTAGTTCTGCCTTTACCATTTCATTTTAATCACATCAAAATGTTTCATTTGGGTAAGAAAAAGCAGCTTTATTTTAACAGTCTCAGTTGGGTTAGTTCTGATTTATGTTGCACGTCAATCTTAGAATAGGTACTTGTTATTTTTTTTAGGAACATCTGCAGTTTTCAGTATGCTGAGAGAAATGGTATTTTTTGACCCAGGACTTTGCAAGCTCATGCTTTGTCCAAGGAGGAGCCAGGACCACCTTTACGCTGGTAATTACAGATGGGTGACTGTCCCGCCCGGGACTGGAGCAGGGTTTTGCAGAATGTGCTGATGGATTTGGTAGACATTTCCCTACATGCGGTGCAAACCGTTGCAGAGAACAGACTTGGGGAGCAACCGTGATGGAGTGACTCCCTGTTCTCCGAGGACTCCACATAAATCTCTACAGCCTCTGTAACCACCGACTCAGACGGTGCCCAGCTCTAATTAAGGCATTGGAAGACTTTTTGGGGTGTACAGTGGGATGTCCCATAATGGTTTCCTGCAGTGAAACATGTATGAGGCAGCACTCCTCGAAAGGTTCATAGAGGTGCCCACAGTGATATGCTGCTGACTCTTTTATGGGATATAATCATATTACACTGTTGTGCAGTTGTAACTGATGGCAACAAAACCTGATGTATTGGGAGGACAAACCATTTTGCAACAGCCTGTGAAAAACAAATTTTACCAAAAGATTTGTTCTTGCTAAGTCTTGCAGAGATAAATGAATGGTTATAAAGGCTCTGAAATGGATGGTACATATTGTTTAATTTTAAAAAGGGAGATGATCATAAACTACATTTTAAAACTTATCAGTTCAACAGCATCCTTGGTGCAAAATGCCATGTTATATTCATTAACAGGTAGTTTGCTGGGATCACTCATCCAGGGACTGGGCATTTGATGCAAATCTTTGACTGTAACAGACTGTCTCTTAGACTTCTTCCTCATATATATCAAGCTTGAAAACACAGCTAATAAAGGCCAGATGGCTGCAGGCTCCTTCTCACACCCATAACATTGATGGGAACATTCTGGAGGGAGTGGATTCTGCCTGAGTCTTTGCCTTGTGCATGACATGATGATAACCACATTTCAGCCTTTGCACTGTTTGGTCCTAACTCGATTCAAATGTTTCCTGGATTTCTAGCAAATGAATGAAGTGCAGCTCAAAAGAAAATATATCCAGCCCTTATTAGAAAAGGTTGTACTCATCACGAATCATCTAAATACCCCATTTCTGACAGCAGGGAAATCCTTTTATTACTGAGTTTGTTTGGAAAGATTTTGAATAGTTCATTATAAAATTGCATTCATCTCTGCCAGAACATATAGAAAGCGGCCAAAGTCCAAAATCTGGCCCCACTCAAGTCCATGGGATTTGGCATAAAATGGCAGAACTACTGGGCAGAATACTTTGATCTGGAATAAAGTAGTACATCTTCTCAGGTAATGTAACCCACTGAAGTGTGCTCTCCAACACTGCAAGGCCTTGCAGTTAGGTTCTGTCTGACTACACTAATTAAGAAGACCAATTAATGCCAAAATATAATTCTCTGGAATGCTGCAGATATCACAGATATTGCACGATTGCACAGGATATTGCACAGGATTAGATACTGTCTCTGTTGGTAAATTCCTCATGGTTAGTAACCTCATCTTTTATATTTAGTTTTTAATAAGCTGCAAGAAAAAAGTAATTAAATCTGACAGGACTCACTTTCGTGACATATATTGCAGGCTATCTCATGACATGGAGACCTGGTGATATTTTTTTTATAAGGAGCTGATTTATTTTCACCAAATATCTGTACTAGAATCAGAGTTTTCTCAAATTCTGTATTTCTTTGGCTAAACAAGACCCGCTGCCTGTCTGGCTTTGTGCTCTGCAGCACCGCTGGCTGCACACCCTGTATATGTTGACATGGAATGGTTTGAACATTTGACATTTATATGTAGCTGGCATTCATTTTGTTGCCTTGCAACCATCTGGTTCCAGAAGAAACTCATAAACTGATCTTGAATCATGCAACCACCAGACAGCAAACAGATAGAGCTGTAGACTCTGACAGCACATTTATCACACTTCTGTGATAGCTGACACAAATACTGCACTGCACTGTCTTCTCCTATCTCTGTCATGCAGACCAGCGAGGGCTGCATTTTAAAAAGAGGATTTGATTCTTCACAGCAGTGGGAGCTTACGGTTTGCACTGACTTTGGCACATCCTGTGTTTAGGCTCTCTGTTAGCCCATGAAAGCTCTGCATGAACCAGCATGCGCAACTGGGTCCCGACATCTGGCATATGGTAACAACTCACCTTGCCAACCCGAGCTAGAGCGGACAACTCCAAAGCCCAGATTTTTCCAAACTTTGGAAATACCAGGGGGCAGATTTCAAGTCAGAGCCTTTCACGCTTGTGCATAAAAGAAAATTAAAAATTTATAGCCCATGCTGATTCTGGTGGTGTTGGTACACCTAAGGAAAGGGGACTGGCAGTGACCTGCCATCATCCCCGGCCCCATCACTGGGCCAGAAGCCGGAGGGGAGCAAGCCAGCCTGCTCAGAGGTTTCTACTGGACAGAATATTCTTGCCACAAAAGCTATATTCTTCATTGTCAAGTGTTTTGCTCAGTAGATTAACTGATACATGAATGGAAAGTTTCTAGGAACAAAGTGCATTCTTGAAAATAGAGCAAAGGGAGTGCAGTTGCATTTTTCTTGGCTGTGGTTTATGTAGGAGGACAGTGGCTCCCCTGTCATTCCACTTGCTTGTCCTCTCCTTTTTATTTCCAGTTCCTAAATCCCTGACACTGGTCTGGTGTCCATGAAGCAAAGAGATCACTTTTCTCAATAAATAGGAGAACTGAAAAATGCAGGAAGACCAGGTTATTAAATCCTAAGAACTTTTACTCACACATTATGTAATACCAATTTAACGAGAATCTTGCTCTGTAATTAAATCCCCATAACTCATCATATAACTGGTACCTCCTCTTTCCAAATTAAACATTGCTTTTTCTATAATTGGATAATATTAGAGTACTACAGCAATTTGGGTTAAGATTTCATCATTGGAATCCATTTTTATTTTCAGCTTCCATAGATGTGTACACAAACACACATCACACACTAATGCAAAAGAATGACTTTTGCACTACAAAATTCAGCAAATAATAGCAGCAGTCACTGGAGGGCACCTGCCTCAAATTCTCAACTGGCTAAATATGCCAGAAAGGAAAAGTAAGTACTTAAGATGACTGGAAACGCTTCCTTTTCAATTCCAATTCAAAGTGCCTGCAAAAATGTTTTATTGGGTCCGTACTGGTTTTCTGACTCTTTAAGATATATGTGTGTGTGTCCCTGTGTCTGCACATATGTATCAGTGATGGGAGAGGAACCAGACAGGAGATCTGAGTGTGCAGCTGAGTGCTCAGGTACGGAGCAGAGCAAGGTCAGCCAGGTCAGCACCTACATTAGTATTTACTTTGTTCATTATTCTTATGTTAAAAAAATAAAAAAATATGGGCTCTGTACGCTAAGGATTTCACAAACGTACAACAAGAAGCCATTCCTGTGCCAGGGATCCTTATACATATATGGACAAAACAGCAAAGGAAAGGATGGATGTGCAGGCAGTTACGGATGCAAAGCAGGAACAGAGCTTTGTTATCAGGACTGGTCTGAACTTGAGAGAGGCAGTGATTTTCAGTGTCCTTTAATGGTATTGGCTCTTCAGGGAGGGCTTAAAATCTTATTCTCGAAAACTGCGTCTCTGCAAGGAGTAGATAAAGAGAGGCGTTGCAAAGAGCCAGGGAGCCACATCCAAGTCCTTTTCACTATTTACAACAGCCCACAAGAATGCCTCTGCCTTCTGCACTCCTTCAGGGACATCTGCCTCCTGCTCAGGTCAGCGGATTGAACAGATTTTGTGTTTTTACTCTTTTACATCCTATATCAAATCAGTGCAGGTCACAGCATCACTTACTGATGATGCTCCAGATTACAAGGGTGTGAAATACTGGTCTGTGTAAATGTTCAGAGAGTCTTGGACATGTGAACTCTCCCAAATCTAAGTCATAAGAATGACCTGTTCTGCTGTCTGATATACCCTGTCTTTCCACAAACCCGAGTTCATCTTGTCAGGCGTCAACAGACTTAGATAAACAGATAAAAGGTGTCAAAAGGATTTTACAGGAAGAAAACTATATTCAAGAAAAGAAAGACTGCTTCAACTGAAGGACATTCACAAGTTGAGTTCTTTGGATTTTAGTTTTATTTTAAACTATTGATTTATTATTTAAATTCTTCTATTGCAGCAAAAAATGCACTTCTTTATTCTGTACACATACATTGCAACAGAATACTTATTAAAAAGCCAGTGGATGATTTCAATAAGGAGGGTTATTTGGTAGACTAGGCTACCTTTAGGGAAAAACATGTTTACTGCGTTAAGATTAAAAGTTCTACATTAGTGTCTGGGATATTGTCCAGCCCACCATTGAGATGTGCCATAGGCATTGCTTGTACTTCTATACAGCACAAAGTGCTATATGCTTTCTATATAGTTAGACAGGCAGAGGAGTTCTGCCTTTATGAAAGACAAGCACTGAGAAACAGATATGGCAAGTAAATTAGGACAATTCCTGAGTATCTGCTTCCATGTGAGTGTAGCTGCTAGTGTCTATATTGCAGCTATACTTAAGCAACAGGAGATTCAAGCCTGGCTTTTCCAAACACGAGACCAAAGCCTGGATTCCTCTTGCACCACAGTTAGGTGCTGGAGTACCTACACTTCCCTCCTTTCTACTTTTTTCTTCTTCAGGTGATGTTGAACAACTTGGTTTAGTCTTTCCATGTAAAAGAGCACACAGCAAAACTGCCCTCACCAGTGCCTTGTGGGCCCCAGTGGTTTTCCCACTCAGACCGCATTGAGAATATCCTCAATACCAGGTATATCGCATTTTTTTCCTCGTCTCTCAATTTACTGAAAACCTTATGTGAAACTCTCTTCACAAAGAAATGCAATGAAACTACTCTTCACAGGGAAATTCTTCCTCATTAAAAAACTGAAAGGAAGAAGCTGTATGAAATGAAGCTCTGGGAACTGTTCATATGGCTGAGCTTTGCATGGCTATAGCTGTCCTAGGGCTGGCATGCCGAAAATATCTTTGAGTAACATGACAGGTAAGAGCAACTTGGATAGAGGAGAATTACCCTGGCCCATTTTCCTCCGATTGCTGAAACTCAGTTGCTCACTAGGAGGAAACCACAGAAATGGGCATGTTTTACAGTGTTATGTATTAGAAACCTACATAAATGGGCACTTTTTTTAAGCTTTGCACTGAGAACCATTATTGTCACTGCCAATACGTCTTAGAAGCTGGGACGAAGCACTGGAATGATGGCAGACTGATGATTTAAGGCATGACAGTGAGGGGCTCAAGAGGGAGCCTGCTTCCGAGCGGCTAATGGCAGTAGCAACATTCAAAACATACTGCAGGCTGCAACAGCAATGTCTCCCAACGGCACGCTGTGCGCTGGCATGCCAGGGGGAGAGAAAGGGAGGATGGCTGCAAACTTCCTGCCCGGAGCAATGCCACGGCACGGGGCTCTCACTCGTGCCATAGCGGCTCTGGCAGCGATGCCTATTGCTCAGTCACTCTCGGTCGTTGATGGATTTCAGTGATCCCCCTGCAAATCGCTGAGGTGTTTTCCAGCAGAGGCTGGCACCGGGATCTCTCGGTGGGCAGTGCAGCGTGGCTGGCATTTGGGAGCACAAATGGTGCGAGAGGATTTCTTGCTGTTTGTCACCGTGACATGGCAGACACACTGAGGTCCTCTTCCAAACAAGACGGAGCATTTCCAAGGTATTTAAATCTAGTGGAAAACCTCTCTACCCTGACTCTCCTCCTGCAAATGCCTCTCTGAGGACATGCAACTAGCAAACCACAACCGGAGGGGAATACTGGCTGTGAGGAGAGAAAAAAGAGGTGTTTGGCAGGCTGCGGTGCAGGGAGGCTCTGACAGAGCTGCCTGTGCTCTGGTGCCTGCCCCACACCGGACGGGGCAGCTCCTGCAGGCTCAGGCTCCAGGGAAAAGCCTGGTGCATGGCAGCGTGTGGCCTTTCGGAGCAGCTGGGAGAGCAGGGTTGCAGCTGGCAAGAATTTCTGAGCTCAAACTGTGGGGTCTTGATGCCCTGCCGAGGCAGGTTATTGTGGAAGTGCTAAAATGTAATGTGCCTATCAAACCATGACTGTCGTACGGTGCCAAACGCTGAGTCCAATGCTCTGTGTTGCACCCTGTCCCCAGAGGACTGATCCTGGGACTTCTGAGCAGCAGAGCTAGGACAGCCTGTCCCAGCTGTAGCCAGTTCAAAAGAAAAATGGGATACCAGTTACCAACTGGGACATAACTCTGTCATGCATGTATCTTTATATACGTTTCATCTCTTATCCTATAGGTAAAGCTTTAAAAATATTTATTGTTAATCTGTGGTGCTCCTTCCAACAAAATTATGTTACTGCAGAGTCCTTGTTATGGCCACGTAACTTTGATATCAGAAGCATTTTGTTTTATTATTATCTCACTGCCCAACTAATTTGTTTTATAAGTTTCTCCTCCTGTATTTTTATTTGTTTTCCTTATTTTTTCTGTTTTTATACTGAAGATAAAAAGATCAATATCTGTTCAATCTCCAGTAACCTAATAAAATATCTATCAATGCAAACAAAGGAGAAGTAAGTTCCAGATTTTTTTCACCATCTTTTCAAAAGGAAAGACTGCAGTAATTTTTAGAAGGGGTTTTTGTTGGTTGGTTTTGGTTTTTTTTCATTTAAACCAGCCAACACAAAAGTCACTCTTAGGCAATATTTAAGGAGATATTTCTCTCAAGTTCTGAACACTCTTGGAATGTTTTCAAAGGAGAAAATGAAGGAAAGTCCACCATTAACAGGCAGTTAGAGAAATTTTCGGATTACTTTCAGTTTCTTACTTATCTTGGCACTCCATTAAAATAATTACATTTGCTTTAGTAACAGAGAGATTGATTAGACTGAAAACTTTATTGTTAGCATGTTTAACATTATATTTACCCCACTTAGCAGCTTTTGATTCAGAGTGAGGCACTAACAATAAAAAATGGAAAGTAATTTCCATGAGGAAGCTTCAATTTTACTGGCTTTAGTCTAATCACTATAAAGGGGAACTCTGGTTTAATCTAATTTTTCTTGGGATTAGAAGACTTTTAATTATTGCTTGGAATCAAGCTTTCTAGCCTTGCATGAAGCTACACATTAAAGCTGGCATTTTAAAAGGGTCTAAGGAATACATCTATCATTAAAATTCAATGACACTGGCAGCTTAGCTCCCTGCCTCCTTTGAACATCTCAGGGTTTCCTATTAATAAAACAACATCTGTGAAATTTAGGAAAAAATATTAATTTTGACCCCCTCTGGATTTTAAATGGGCATATTGAGCCAATGCAAACCCATCCTCCACTCCTGCCAGCCCTTCCTGCGCATTTCACTTTCCTGTGAGCAGTTTTCTTTAATCCTAGGGTTTTTTTATTGCAATACAAAGTTTCTTCAAAATAGGAAACTACCAGGACCATAGTGGGTGGATTCTCTGATCATTTCCAGAGACAAAGAGAAATGAGCATCAGCTTCGATCAAGGACCACACAACGGGGTGGCTGCAGAGCATCACTGAAATGTTTGGTCCAGAACGTGGGGATGGTAGCACCGAGTGTGCGCGTGTACATGTGTGTGTGAGAGCGAGTGAGTTTGGAGGACCTGAACTTATGTTTGTGCTAAAGTCTTAACTGATGATGATAATTTTACACACTAGGTAAGTCACCCTCGTACTCTGGCAGACACTCCGAAAAGCAAACCAACACACTCCTCCCTCAGGCGATGCTACTGCTGACCTGAGACCGGTCCTTGAGACTGCTCCACTAGCCCCTATGAAAGTTGCTTAGACAAAGCTTCTGTACTAAAAGTGGCATTTATCTTTAATTCTTTCTCTCCCAGAGTTTCCACTGGATTCCCATTACAGACAGAAATTTGGCAACTGTTCAGATTAAACACCAGAGTGAATTTGCTTGGCTCCAAGGAAGACATTTCTGTGTCGAAAGCTAAATTATGTTGCTGTTTTTCCACCTGTTAGTGTGTAGATTATATAATAGAGACATTTTTTGATTTTTTTTTTTTCTTCTTATGATTGAAATGATGTGGAAGATGTGATCTTCACAGCTTCTTCTTTGCTTCATAGACTAATGCCAATGCTTTTGTCAAAAAGATCAAAAAGAAATATTTGAAACCATGACGATTTTGCTTGCTGCTTACAGAGCTGTTTTTAGTGGTAAATCTTACAGAAGTTTTAGTCCAAAGCCATTTTTAAGGTTTAAATCTTTGGCAACACAAGAGCTTGATCCTAAAATTTGGATGGTTGTGGGGAGCACTGTTGGAATGTGGGTCCCAATTTGTGTGTGTTTTGGGATGCCTTGATTTCAGGGTAGCCAGCCTGCAACATCTTTTGAAACTCCTAACTTCCTGGGATGGTGTAGTCAGAACATTTGAGGACCAGTCCCAATACATAATGAAAGGGCAAGTACAAGTGGTGAGATCCCCAAATCAACGGTCTTGACTTGCAAGTTGATAATAGGCTGTGCTATAGCCAGTGCCTGATTATTTCCTTCCATGGACTCAAGCTACACACACCATAGCAGCATGGATGTCAATATTGAGTCCACTAATGCAGCTGGGCTTTATATTTTCAGACTGCTATTGAATACGCAATGGCAATTTCTTGTTACTTTTTAATCTCTCCTTAAACAAAGTCATAGTTCTTACACAGTCACCTCTGAGACAGGGAGAGAAATATTTTCCTAACAATTACTGCAGTCGGCTTAGCTGGGCATTTGAAAGTAACAGACATTTAAAAATATACAATAACAGTAATCTTTAAAAATACTTTATTTTAAAAATATTATTTGGGAAAAAAAGTCCTTGCTCCCTTTATTCAGCAGGAAATGCCACACAATTATCTTTATTTTCTTACTGTTTGTGGGGTGAATTGAAAATTGCTGGTTTAGATGAATTTACCTAGCAGCAATTAACATTTAATTTCCTTTAAAAACATAGAAACAAGATTAAAATGCCCATTGGGGTGTCATTTCTCCTTGATTAAAGTTTAGCAGTGACCAAAAAAAGTTGATGTTCAATGCATTAATCAAAAAATAAGAGAATAAAAACTTATGTTTGATATTCCAGAAGCGAACTCAGAAGTGGCTCAGAATCTGTTGTAGCTTATTTTTATTATCAGAGAAATAAGTGTCTTGCAGGTGCCCAGGGGTGACCATAGCCCACTGAAGCAAACAGCAGACTTTCCACTGAACTCAGTGGATGGGGCATGGTCAGAAAAATGGACTAATATTTGTACATTCAGCATTTTGTGTTTCCTTATATGTTAAAGGAAAGAAGGATACAAATGTGATAACCTGTGTGATTCAAATTCTAATATTGCTTATGATGATCTGTCTTAATATATTCTTTACTGTATGATTACCTGACACTAACCTCCTTGTGACCCTGCAAGTCCTTGTCCTGGAGTTGCCTAGAAAAGGTAAATATTTCTGTGCATACTAGGAATCTTTTATCTTAAAGGCTCAGTAGGGGGATTTATGAAGACCATTATATTCTGTTGTCCTTTATTTAGAAGCCTTACAATGAGAAATAATAAGAAACAATCCTGTAAAAATTCCAGAGGGAAATATGTTACTACTGAGCATAATGATGCACTAAGTAAGGTGGCACTGCCAGGACAAGGAATGGTATTTTTCAAGGCAGTGTATAGCTACACACCCAGCAACATTTATTTATTTAATGAGAAACATGAATTTTACACCTTCCTAGTGACCTAGCTAAAAAGATTAAGCAGCATTTACATTCTCCAAGCTTAAAAAGTTCTTAAAGGGTGGCTATGTCCTCACAGTTGCATTGTGCATGGCAGTAAATGCTCATCTCCACATATACTGGTTTGTGCACAAACACTGACTGGGACATCCAGGGAGCAAATACTAGAGACATGAGCATGGCTGAAAGCCCATTGCTTTTTCTGCTGAGGGACTTGTGGCAGAGGGTTGCTGGTGGTTTTCTTTTCAAGAATGTTTACTTCTCTGATTAATATATTGCTGATACCTGGATGAACAGGTACTTATTACCAATAACTATGTTTGGCTGACCAGGATATCTTGAGTCAATCTGGGTCAAGTCCACAGGAACACTCACTAATAGCAACAAGCCATTTGCTGGGGCTAGTCCTCCCAACTTATAGTTATAGGGGCAAAAAACAGAGCTCAGGCTCTGAGGCAAGGCAGAGAAGATTCCTCTCACCTAAGAAAGCTGGAATCAGCTCACAGAGACAGTCGAACACTCTGCGGTAATGTCCGCATCTGGATGCATTTTCAACTGAATGTGACCCTAGCCTAGACCAAGGAGGACCAACTTTCAGGTCATGCCTTTAGATCATACACCATAAGTCACTGAGATTTTTACTAGCTAAAGCAGAAAAAGAGCTTTTTCCATCACCTGTGTTCTTGCATTGTCTTTCATAAACAAAGATGCTTTTGTTGATCGTATTATATCTTGTACATATGGGCAGAAAGCACTGTGCTCAAATGGCAGTCTTTTCCACACCGGTAGCACACTGGTATGCAGTAAACACATTCAGGCCATCCTGATTTCTTTACTGAACAGTGAATGGATCTACGTTTTAGACCTGCCCATGTCTACAGAAACCTAGAGGTATGCAACTAGTCTTATCCTGTGCAGCTCTCTGCATGTAGGACTGGGACCTCCGTGTACACAGCGATTATGGAGTGGACACATAAACATGCAGGAGAATAAAGATGGAGACAGAATCATGACATTTTTATTGCATTTTGACTCTTTGCAGATTGTCTGAATAATTTGGAATCCGGTCCATAAAAAATAATGTTCCAGATATTGTTCAAAATGCACATGCAGTTGAATAATCAGTTCATATGCACAATTATTTGACTTGTGAGTAGACTGGGTAAAACCTGACATATTTTTTCCAGCATATGGTTGTACTACTAACTTATTTGAAAGAAAAAATGACCCAAAATTCACAGAAATAACTGTCCCACAGTTTTTCCTGTCTGCCTAATTTTGTCTATTTTCCCCACTAGCAACCAGAGATTCAATAAACTATTAAAGACTAAAGGCTGATGTAACTCCTTTTTTAGGGCAGTGATTTCAACAACAGCGACTGTGTATGAAGAGCTTTTTTTAAGCTAGGGAAGAAGAGCAAACAGCTAGAAAAACAAAAATGTAAAGTGCTTATACAAAAATCTGTCATGGACATCTGGACCACCCTTGTCCAGCTCAGGAAATGTAACACCAGTCATGCCTCTAAGTGAAAAGAATCAATTGCACTTTCTGTTTTCAGAGGATCAAAGGTCTCCCTGTCAGCTCTGCATTTCAGGCTGGGCAGTTACTCGCAGAGCTGGGGTCTTGGTGCAGGTCTCTGTCTCCCCTCTGTCCTGCAGCACATCTGCGGCTGCAGGCTCACGAGGTGTTTCCAGTATTCTTGTCGCTATGACTTTTTAGCATCCATGCAACCAGGCAGCTGTGTACCATGACTCTGCAGTGGTGATGGAGAAAAAGGGAAAGGCTGACACTGAAAGTCACAGAAGAAGTCACCTCTTTCTGTGAAAGCTTGATTCTTGAGCCTGACAATATCATTGTTTACAGCACCCATGCAACTCACTGAGATACTGCGGTTTAAATCTTGCTTCTGTAAATGCAGAGTATCTCTGCTTTATCCCCAAGGTTTTGGGACATACAGGTACAGAGCTCAGATTTATGGTCATCTTATTTTTGGAATACCTGAACTGTCGCTGATGTGATAGACTGTATTGGCTCCAAAGGACTGGTATAACTAAACAGAGACACAGTTTGATATAAGATTAGATACTTTTGTAAAAACAAAGCTTTACAAAATATAAGATGAGGGGAAATTTGTCATATTTATAGTTCAAAGAAATCTCTCTCCCCAACACTACTGAGTCTAGACATCTGGTTTTCGTGCTTAAAATACAAATGCTGTAACAGCAAACCAGGTCACAACTGCAGGAATTGAAGCTGTCTAGAAACAAGAATAAAAATTACTTGTCCTCCATGGCAAGCAAAAAGCAGGAGGAAAAAGCCTCTTGCAATTAGTGGTGGAAAATAAAATTAGGTTTTCAAAATTATTACAGCCATATGTAAGATGGACTCCCGCACCGCTGAAGCCACAGGCAAAACACAGTCTGGAGTACTCTTCATACACTGATCCCTAAATAGCTGGGAACAATTGGGACTTTTTGGGTCATAAGGCTCACAGCTATCCCATACAACGACGTCAGAAAATACCAAGAGAGGTTTTGTTCCCCCCCACACCTCATTCCCCCAGTAGAAGGCTGTACATCCAGTCAAAAAGCAGTTCCAATCCATCATCACCTGTCTGAGGTTACATCTATCTTCTCTCAGATCTATTCTTTTTATAACGAACTATGCTCTCGGCTGACTTAATCCTCATGAGAGTCATTGATTTACAGTTTCATAGGTAACATGGATAACATGAAAAGAATAATCTATAAAAAAATACATAGAGCCAAATTCACTGGCTAACCTGGATAATGTTCCTTTAAGTTTAAAGCCTCTATTGTGCTAAATACCCAGATGTTAACAATCTCTTCTAGAGGCTATTGAATGCAGGAAGGACATGTTTTTAGCAATTAGAAAAATAGTAGTACACTTACACATGGCAATATTTAGCAGAGTTTGTTTGGTTAATAGGTCAGCAGTTTGGGACAGTTGGTGGTTGTTACGGGGCAGCAAGGAGGGTTTATGCAACGAGACGTACTGGCAAGCATAAGGAACAGCCAGGTACCCATGGGCCACTCACAGATGAAAGCGTGCTATATAATCCAAAGCACTGAAAAGACATCCCTTATTCCATCATTTCCTTCTACCTTTAAAAAAAAAGCTTTGAAAACATTTTGCGATAGGTTTGAACAGTGGCAGGGAAAGGGCACATATTAAACCAGAAAAAATGCACATGGTGGAATAATGTTTTGGGCATATAAGGATACTACACATGTAAGGCTTGAACTAAAGTTCATTTCCTTAAATACTTTTTGGGTAGAGCAAGAATTGGATAAGTGATTGGATAAGTGATTAAGTGCTTTCCTGAATAGGGCATCAGTCTTGGCTGCTGTTTGCAAATCCTGTAAAGATTATTCTTATGCTTTGCAGGAATATTACATGCAAGGGGCTGGTCTCAAGCTGTGAGCAGGTGCATACTAACATTGCTTCTAGAGTAGACGTGTGTCTGCTGCAACGATTTATGATGCGTTCCTCACAGTAGCATGAATTTGGCTGGTGGCCTTTGCAATTTATCTTTGCTGATATCATTATGTGCCTTGAGAACATTTATCTTCCTAAACGTAAAGAGTAAATGATTGTTTTAACGAGGAGAAAACAAGCCTTATTATAACAGCCCTGGACTAGGGACCACAGAAAAGCTTGGATTTTTAACACACTCCAATCTGTTTTAACAGCTGCTTATGGTTACTATAGTCACTGAACAAAGATACGGTTATTTTACCTTTCTTTATTGATGGCCCAAGTTCCCTCTTATTTTCTCTGTCTTTGCAGAATGGCAGAGGCCATGCTTGGAGCCACAGACCTTTGGAATCAGCCAGATCTGTGCAGTTTTCTGCATGCAGTGGTGCAATTGGCCCTTCTTACATTGAAACTGAAAATTGGATTACATATAAGGATGCAAAAAAGGGGCCATATCCAATCTAAATAATCCATCCATTGATCTCAGAGGTGGTTTCCAGTCTTTTAGGACCATGGCCCCCCATGGAGTCACTGACAATAGACCTGCTTTTCTTGGTCATTTTTTGCAGAACCTTAGAATTAGTTCACATTCACCACAAGGTCCATGGAAAACATATATAAAATCACGCATCTAAGGTATTTGTAAGACGCCAGCACCTAAATTCCTACAATCCTCATGAGCGAACACTAATAAACCTTGAGGGAGTTTTATTACTTGCCCAGCAATCAGACTAGATACATGATTATGCTTGCTTGTTGTTTCTAAGCCACATGCTGCCCTGAAAAAAACAGTCTCAGCACAGACTACGTCTGTATCTATAGTAGCTTCTCCTCTAGCGAAAGTCAGAGCTAGTGGTGATTTTGCAATACAAGAATAAAAGCAATTGCTTTCCAGATTGTTATTCTTCTCCCTTCCTGGGTATGGGCAGAAGAGAAACAGAAGAGAACAGGACCTCCCACTAATCTGAAAAAGCTAAACCCTAGAGAGGAGGAAAATGAAATTTTAATAAGGAATCAGGGCTTTGGAGGTGTCAAGTGTTGGAGTATGACTGTCCCAGCTCTCATGCCACTAGAAGGGAGAATGGAAATTAATGCTGGGCTGCTGGGATTGTGAAGGAAGCAGCATAACCACAGAATCAGCACCAATTTTTTTGAATACAGGCCCAGTTTTTGCTTTGGAACAAGAACTTGGACTCACATGAATTGTGTGAGGGCTTGGCCTTGAAAAATCAATGGGTGCTCAGTATCTGGCAGGATCAAGTCCATGGTGAACAAGAAACTTGGCGGAGATGTGAAACAACACTTCTTCTGCTTTCCAACCCCATGGTGTAACCACCAGACCACAAACGTCTTTCCCACTTTTTGCTGTTAAGAAGGAAGCGTCAGTTTTCAGGCTTGGAGAAATGTGGTGGACTGAGGGCAGGAAGGATCTGTCATTCATAAGAAAACGTGGGCTAGAGTTTCAAGATCTATTTAAATTTTAAATTTCCTTAATGCTGATAGGGTCCAGGGGCAGAAGAAGGTTCCGTCGCCTGTGGCTCTCACTGCAGCATGCAGCGAGATCTCGCCTCTAGCTGCCTTTAAAAACTAATGACACACTTAATTCCTTCACGCTTTGGAAAACAGTGGCACCTTGCACAAGATATAAAACTGGCTCATTTTTTATTCTTTCTTCTTCCCCTAGCCCCAAAAGGGACCTTGAATTAATGCGTGTTCCTGATTAGCATGATGATATAAATCACAGCAAGCTGCTTTCATGTTGAGATGTGAAGCCAGTGCTCCACAGTGCCCTACAGTGCACGTAGTCACAACAACTTGCAGTGCAATGAAACCAAACAAAGTTGCTTCTAGAGTAATGTGCTACACAAACTGTTGCAATTATCTCCAAGGATGTGGGAGCTTTATCTGCGTCAAACCTTTGCTGTCAGACATTATAAAGTTAATTATAAAATGTGCCGAGGGGGAGGCAAGCAGAAACCTTGTTAACCTTTTCTTTCTGTGGTTTTCCCCCCTCATTGCATTTACATTGGCCTTGAAGAACTGGGACATTTTGCAGATGGTTTAGGATCTATAAATTCTTATTTAAATCATCACGAGCCAAGTATAACAGGTAGCAGTCCAGACTTCTCTAGAAAGGACAAACCCCAGCTAAGCATGTAAATAATACTCCAGTGCTTTTTAGCATATAAATACATACACTGAGCCAGGTACCCTGGAAGGTTTATTCACATTTTCCTATTGTTATTCTGTAAAGTGCACTGGGTATGCACCGTATGACTCTGCAATATTTTTTTTAAATGCTACTTCTCAGTGAATAGCGCAAAGCAACAGGCTAAAGGAAGGTGGTATTCCCCTCACTGCTCCACTGTCAGAAGGTGCTCATCTCAGGAGGCTGATGAAGACAACCAAAACGCCGGCAATCTGTCTATATCCACCTCAGCCTCAAATGGCAAAGTCCAAATAGGCGGTCACCAATCACGAAAAAGCAAGAGGAAGTTACCTGCTTGAGATCAGGTTGGTGTAAGAAATGAGGTCATCAAGGAGGGCAGTGTTACGTTTTCTTTACTAATGGTGAAGCGTGTGGCAATAATATAGTATGTTGCACAGTACGGAAGTATTGTTCTGTGCTGAATTGAGAGAAACAGGGTAATCATTACAGCACGTTATAGCTGGGAGATGTCCTTAGGCAGGCACTGATGACACCATTTACTTGTTTGGGCAAAATGTATCATCCCTGGCCCCGGTGTCCCTGTGGGAAAGATAAGGCAATCTTCCTTTGGCCATGTGATGAGAGTTAATGAATAAAGGCTCTGTACGTTGTATTTCTCATGAAGAATCCTCTGCATGTATTAGCTGTTTTTATTTAAGAGTGAAAGAAATAGAATCTGCACCTTATATTTGGTTTTTTTTTCTGAGAAATTTAAGAATCCTTTCCAGGTTTGTTTATTTTTATAGCTTTTTTATATCTTTTTTCTGTCCCCATCTGCCAACTCTGCATCATGGTCCATCTGTTGGTAAGTCAAAGAGTGTTAAATGTATATAGCTCCCTCCAGAGTTTCCCA
Organism: Calonectris borealis; assembly: GCF_964195595.1. Classification (NCBI taxonomy): domain Eukaryota; kingdom Metazoa; phylum Chordata; class Aves; order Procellariiformes; family Procellariidae; genus Calonectris; species Calonectris borealis. Next base: position 12,402,068 of record NC_134328.1, on the reverse strand, counting down.
GTGAAGTTCTTGCCATGAGGGACATCTAGTTCTTCTCCCACAAGCCACTCAAAACTGGGTTTTATTATTCAATTCCATCTATTCTTGGCTGAGATGTGACAAAAGAAGCTGTAGATTGGAAGTCATTCACAGGCACTGAGAAAGATGTTGTCTGTGCCTTTAAACTCTATCCTGATGCAGAACAACATTTTACAGGTGACCATCCATAGCAGTTGAAACTACCTGGATGAAAACGGAGTCTGAATGTTAAGAAGGATCTTTTTTAATATTGTGCTTCCACTAACATTTTTGCGGTAGTCTTGTGCCTAAACATATAGGCTATCCTAGAAAGCTGTTAGGGCATACTAATTCCCATAGCCCCATAAAATACACCCCTGAAACTGAAATAGAGTGCAAGTGGTTCTACAGGGTAAACATGAGTTGTAAATGCACATACTCAGCACTTTCAGGTCACCCAGTATTTTCAGCTCTGCGAACATTATACCCCTTGGTATTACCTCTTAGAGACTGAACTTCAGAAGCAGAGTTGCTACGGCTTATGGACATGGCTTTTCGGGAACCCGAGTATCTACTCAGAGGATCCCTTTCTTCAGACAAACAGTATTTTCAGAGTTGTTGGCTTATTAATCTTTGGTTTCCTGGCCTGCTGCCTTCATGTGTGGTTGCCTATCCTTGCTAGTCTGGCAAGGGGAAGAGAAAATATTTGGCCTTCAGGGGCTAGGCAACTCATTGCCCTGTATTGCTGACACGAGTGCATGATTCTGAGTTCAAATATTCTGTACCTGTTTTGCACAGGAATTAATATTACACAAGGTGCCAGGCAAGTGAAGCATAGCTAATGTAAAAACACCTTGGTCTGGTTCCCAGTTACCCTGCAGCTGTGTTAGTATTTACAGCAGCGTGAGCAAAGTGCTCCTGAATCAGAATAGGAACACCTTATATTCACTTTGAATACGTAAATCAGGCTACAGAGTTCTGCTGGAATTACAGGCTATTTGCAATCATTTGTCTCCCTCCACGTGCTTTGCCCAGCAGGTAGTCTGTAATTATTTGATAATAAAAATTATAGGCATTTTTACATTGCTGGTCCTCTGCAGGAGCTGAAGATTACCCAGCAACTTTTACACAAGTCGAGAATTTAAGCCTGATGTCCTGGCAGACTTCCAGGTTGGAAGACTCGATCGCCTGTCTAAATCCTCCCGGTATTTCTAACAGGCTGTGGCACTCTTCTCATCCTCCCGGGGCGGCGCGCTGCGAAACAGCTGCATTGCTGTGCTCAGGCAGCTCTGCAACGCAATGGTGGCAGGAGGCATTCTTCCAAAGCAAAAGTGCTTGTGACTTGGTTACTTTGATAAGGTCCCTTGGGAGTTGCAGGGATGAAAGAGGCCATATGAATGAAATCTATCGCTACGCCCTGTTAGTCTGATATATGATAAAAGCTCATGATAGTTTACATATGATTATTAAAATTTTCAAACACCTGTGTAAAAACTGCTCTGGTTTAGTTTTATTCCCTCCCTCAAACAAATGCTCTTAAAATACTCTGAAAGAAATGGAGGAGATTAGCATTAGAGGTTGGAAGTGTCATACGAGAAGCGCATAGCCAAAATCAAAGTTTGTTACCGGTAGAAGATTACCTGTACCATCATTTTTCTGGGTTTCAGTTGACTATGTCTGAAAAGAACATGTCCTGCTTTGTAAGGGTAAATTATTGCAAAATTATTCCTTTCTCTCTAGCATCATTATAAAGGACAACTCTTTTGCCTATGCATTTGGTAATTTATGTATTTGTAAATATAATAAAACCACAGTGGTTTGGACATTTACCGAGAATGACTGGTTTGGGGAATTTGAGAAACAAAAAGAGATAAAAACATCAGCTAGAAGAAGGAGTGCCTGCATTACAAATGGATTTTGTTATTTTTATCTTGGCAAGTATCATTAAACTTTAATTCTTTATGCACCCATGACAGATAAGTTTGTCCCACTTCTCATTAAAGATGTTATGCGTTATTTTTGACAAAGTAATAAACCCACTGCACTGAGACCTCACCCCAGCGTGCTGAAGCCTCTGCTGAGCAAAGATGTGACTGCAGAATCAGGCCTCGACTTCTTCTCCTCATTGCAACCAACGCGAGTACTGCTGTGAACTTGAAGACTAGCTTTTTTTCTCCTAAAGTTTCCCTTTACCCAGTGAAACAGCCAGTTTCACTAGAAAAAGTGCGTTTGCAGGGTCCTGGGGTTCTGCTGGGGGCATGCCTGTATCTTGAGTTCATTTGCAAAAACCGAACCTAGTTTTTCAGTCCGGAAAAGGGCACTAAACCTCAAACTTCAGTGCCGACACCGGCATGAGAGTTAGACTGTCAGAGTCACAGCACAGCCTCTTCCCCTCACCGCTTCCAAAGGCAACCCACTCCCCGCATTATCGGACAGACGTCGTTTTACTGTCTTCGAAGGGCAGTGAACGGACCGGCTTCACCTCCAGCCAACACCTCGTTTCCAGTTCATTGCTAAACATCAATACAGACAAGGAGAAGCGTTGTTTTGTCCTAGACGCGTCTGAGTTCAGATTTGTGCTTAGCTTCGTGCCAAGAGCCGATTATAAGCCCTTTATCAATCGCGGCTCTGTCCCGCAGCCTCGTTTGGGTAATGGAAAGGAAAGGGAATTGGCTGGCATGGGCGCCAGGGCCCTGGGCGAGCGCCGCCTGAGGCAGGTACTTCGGAGTCACCTTCAAAGGGTCCTGTATTTTTTCAGCGTGGGATGTTGAGAGGGTTTCTAAGGGCTTTAGGCCCCATTCTCTTGACGACCCTGGCAGCCGAGGCTGAAGATGAACGAGGGCTGTCAGGTCTGAGGGAGCAGCGGCCCGCAGCGGGCAGGAGGGCGAGGCCGTGGGGACGCGGGGATGATCCCCTCACAGTGCCACGCTGAGGAGAGCTGGCCCAAGCTCCACAGCGACCTCCGAGACCTCGGGGGAGCCGGGGCAGCCCCACCGCCACGGGTGGGGGTGAGGCGGGGGTGACACCCGCCTCGGCCCGCCGCGGGGGCCCCTGAGGCACAGAGCGGCATGCTGCAGCCATGGCGCCCCACGGCCAGGGCGGCCGTCGGGGCTGGTCCCTGAGGGAGAAGTGCCGATCCCTGAGGGGAAAGTGTCGGTCCCCGAGGCGGGGGTGCCGGCCCCGAGGCGGGGGTGCCGGTCCCGGTCGGGGGTGCCGGTGCCGGTGCCGGTCGGCCGGCGGCGGCGCGGCGGGGCAGCCCTCCTCCTCCCCCGCGTGTGCGATGCGCGGCCGCATGTGGGGCGCAGGCGGCGGAGTCTCCACCTCTTCTGGCAACTTGAACCTGTGGCTGCCAAGCTCCATTAAAGCTATCAGCAGTCGGGGGGACGCGCTCCACAGCGAAGGCGGGGTGGGTTGTGGTGTTTTATTTTAAAATATATATTTTTTTTTTTTCTCCCTTCGCAAGGCTTGGGGCTGAGCGGGACGACTGCTCCGGAGCCTGCCCCCCCGCGCTCAGCCTCCCGCCGGCGGGCTGAAGCCGCGGTCCCGCCGCCGCGGGCATCGGAGCGCCGGAGGCGGCCCATGGCTGCGCCGCCGGGCGCCGCGCCCCGCTGAGCTCCGCGGGCACCGGCGGCGATCGCGCCTCTCCTGCCGCCGGCTCGGCGAGGAAACAGAGCGGCCACCATGGTCCGGTGCTGGTGGCTCGCCGGGCTGCTCGTAGGTAGGTGGCACCGGCGACCGCTGCCATTCTGGGGCGGGTGGAGGGGGGGGGAGCGGGTGCCGGAGTCGGGGTCGTCCCTTCGGAGGGCTTCCCGCCACTTCCCTCTCCCCCCGGGCGCTACGAAGGGGCAGAAGGGGTCAGGGGATTGCTAGGAGGGTGCAAGGAATTAGGGTGCAAGGGGATTGTATGGAGAGTGCAAAGAAATAACAAGGAGTGTGCAAGAAGTGTGCAAGGAGGGTGCAAGAAGTGTGCAAGGAGGGTGCAAGAAGTGTGCACGGAGGGTGCAAGGACAGCGCAAGGAAATGGCAAGAAGGATGCAAGAAAGCTGTAAGGAGATTGCAAAGAGGGTGCAAAGAAATGGCAAGGAGGGTTGCAAGGAGTGTGCGAAGAGGGTGCGAGAAGATTGCAAGGAGGGCGCAAGGAAGTTGCAAGGCGGGTCTCCGTGGGGCCGGCTCTGGGACGGAGGTCCCCGGGGTGCCCCTGCCGCCCCGGGCCGTGCTGGCGGCGGGGCAGGGGGCACCTGGCGCCCGGAGCTCCGCTGGCTCGCTCCCTGCCCGGCTTTCCCCTCGGATGCCCGCCCGGCCCGCGGAGCGTTTCTCCGCCGTACACACCCGCGGTGTCCGGTCGGAGCGTCCGCCCAGAAGCCAGGGCAGCGTCCCCGGGCGTGCCCCGCACCATCTACCACCGTTTGCCTGGGGAGAGGACGGGCGAGGAGAGCCCCGGAGGGAGCCCGGAGCCCCGGGGATGCTGCCGAGCTGTGGGGCCGGGGAGGGGGGACAGCCCTCCCCGCCGACGGGCTGCCCTGAAGCCTTTCCCGTCCCCCACCTCTGAGCAGCGTGTGGAGATGCCCGAAGGGCTGGAGGTCCGGTGCTGAGCGGCCCAGGGCGGTGCTGGGCTGGGGCTCAGCCTCCACCTCCCACCCGAGGCTCCCAGAGTGGTGGGGGTCGCTTCCCCCCCCCCCCCCCCCGAAACCCTGTCGGGTTTTCCCTGTGCTATTGCAGCTTGCTCCTGTCCGGAGCACGGAGCATGGTGAATGCTTGAGCTGAGTTTAGATCCAGGGAGGGCTCAGAGGTGATTCTCAGTGGTGGTTCACTGGGAATTGGGAATTATCCCTGGGAGGATCCAGCACCTGCCCCAGCAAGGAACAACTTCACAAGTAGTCTTCTGCTCCAGGGACATGCCACCGAGCCCCAGCTGTGCAGACAGACCCTCAGAGCAGTGCAGGCTGCAGCTTTGCGGCTCCCTTTCAGAAAGGCATCTTTCAACCCCACAGTTCTTGGAGCAGTTTCAGAAGAAAAGGTTCTGGCTTAAGAGACCATATGGGAGAACAAAGACAACTGTGCTGTGAAAAAAGGCAAAATGATTTCTGTTTATGACAAGGAGCAGAGCCTGAGGGAGGCTTCTCCATCCTTGGACAGAGTATTTTCCTAGGAAATGCAAGGGAGACCCTGGGTTGAGACTCTGCACCCCTGAACAGAAGGGGCAGGTGAAAGGAAGGGTGGGAGAGTGCCCCTGAGGCCCCCATGCAGTCTGGACATTGGAAATCCAGACACCTGGGTTTCCTGCTGCTAGCTTCCTTTCTACCACTTCGTTTACTCATCTGAGGTTTTGGGCAGCAAAGTATCAGACTGACTTGCTTCTCCAGCTCAGGGCTTAGTTTAGTGATCATTCCAAAAGAATCGTGTAGTGACAGCTATTGGACATTATTTGCATTAAGTGTAAAGGACCAGACTACAGAAAGCAATTTCTTAGCAAGGTACTTTTATAGGGTTACTTTTCTGTCCTCCTTATGTGGGGTCTTTATCATATGTTGTTCCTCAAAAGATAAGGCTTAACAGGTTAAGAAATATATTTTAGTAGCTCAAGTTGCTCTGCTCAGAGATCTGATACAGTGCATTATGTAAGATTCATAGAATCATAGAATGGTTTGTGTTGGAAGGGACCTTAAAGATCATCTAGTTCCAACCCCCCTGCCATGGGCAGGGACACCTTCCACTAGACCAGGTGACTCAAAGCCCCATCCAGCCTGGCCTTGAACACTGCCAGGGATGGGGCATCCACAACTGCTCTGGGCAACCTGTGCCAGTGCCTCACCACCCTCATAGTGAGATTATTCACTTAAGTCTAATTAGAATACTTCTTTCTTAAATCTTCATACAATTTATTTTAGTCCAATCTAATTTAAACCCTGTGCTTCTTCCATCTGATGTCAGTGAGAGAATTTCCATTGATTTCACTAAGAACAGAAGCTGGACCTTAAAACAGATATTTAAATAGCTAAATCAGATCCAGAACTCATTAAAATCAAAGCAAGGTTTGCCAGTGACTTCACTGTGAGCAAAACTGGCATTCTGTATTTTGCATAAAACTGAACATCAGCATGAGCATGACACCAGTGCATAATTAGTTGAAAAAGTACTTAAGTTAGGTAACTGAATCTGATTTTGGAGTCTCCTCCAGCAAAGAATCACTCATTCCTGGAAATGTCCCCAGAGACTTGCTGAGTTTTACCTAAGCTTTCATTAAAGTCTTTACGTTCCAATAACACCACAGTGATATTTTTCTTGTGTAGCTTCTCCTATAAGGTTTAACATAAAAGATCTATTCTTGCTTTCAATGTTTATTTTTAAGTTTGAAAATTACAGTGTTGGGGTAAGATAAGATCAGCAGTTGCATTGAATTATGAGATTAGGAAGAGAATCCCATGAATGATAGTAGTACATTCAATACAGATCTGTGTGTGTGTGTATTTACACATGCATATATATGTACTTACTATTAAATTAACATCATTGTCTTTGATTCAAATATGTGTTTGGGCAATGTGTACTTAGCTAATTTATTTTTACCAAGTTGGTGGTTTTTATTCTTCATTTCTCAAGCTGGCCAAAAAATCAACAACTAATGTATTATGCCGGATCGTGTGATATGACTCTATTTGTTCTTTCCATAATTATAGGTTAGCCATGTTTCAAAGTATATGGATATAGATGAAAACAGCGCTGAGATGTAAAAAAAGCACAAGTGAAAAAAAATATCGTGTGGTTTCTATATTTTCCCCACAAGCACAAATTGTTGAGTAAGGAGATTTTCAAAAGCCAGAAATTGCTATGAAGAAAACCAAAGCTGGAATCCAATGCTAGGGGAGGCTGCATCTGGCAGAACAAAGTTTGGAAAGAGATTTTGCTTTCAGTGGGATCCTGTGTTTCCCCACAACATAGCATATGTCATCTATAAAGACAACGCTTTCATGCATGAGATGATAGATACAATCACTGCTAAAAATCAACCTGAAAATTATGAAGCACCTATACAATGCTGTTACGCAATTCCTTTGGTCTTCTTATTTATTTGCCAAGGAAGATAAAGCTATGAAAAAAGATAAACCCTAACTTCATGATTTTAAGATGGTGCGTCTCAGGTACAGTAACACCAAGAAACTGACAGTGAGAATGTGAGAATTTTAATGTGTAACCCTTCTTCTGTAGGCTGAGTGCTGCCAGAAACTGAAAATATGATTCGTAGAACAGCTCCTTCGAGTTTAAATTGTGTAAGATCTGAGGGGTTAGTAATCTGCAATCTTTTTTTTTTTCTTTAAGGAGTTAAAAGGTCTCATGGTCTAAAATGTGAAATTAGGAAAGTTCTGTTTCTGTGTATTAGGAAAGAAACTCTGATGTCTATTTGAAATGCCAAAGCTTCAGAGTGTTAAGTGATAAGAGGGTTGAAATCCATCATTGTTTTTGAGTTTTAGCAGGGTGATGGTGTGATAATCATGTCTTTCATACTGATGTTTTCTCATTTTCAGTGAATAGCTTATTAAATTATCACAGTTTGAATTCAGCTGAAACTGAGAATGCTGCAATGAAGCTCAGCTCCTGTGGCACTGTTAGATAGACATTTGGATCAGTGCAACAACAGCTCTCGACTTACAACTGGTGTGATGGTACATAAATCAGCAGAAGTCTCACCGCTGAGTGTTTGAAGAGATTTGCTTGAGTTCCATTTTTAAAATAATCCTTTAAACTTGAGCGTATCCCTTCGGTCGATCACTGAAAAAGTCCCCTATGGTTTCTACTGGGTTAATAACAAACACTGACAAACGTGTGACATTTTGGCCTTGTCCAAGTCAAAGACAGATCCTTGGAAGCGGGCTTTCACCCCGTACTCTAAGATCAATGTATACACCAAGCTCCCCACGGAGACAATTGGATTCACCTTGTTCACACTCTTACCAAATCCCCAAGTGCTGGACAGTGGCAGGTTATGGCTTTTAAGTGTCTCTTCTGTCCTGTTGATACAAAAACACAATGACATATTATTTTTAAAGCTTTTCAGACAAGCTTTTTCAGAGAAAAAATTGTTTTTCCCAGTTAGACTCCCTGGAAAAGACAGATGAAAATACAAATGACCGCAAAGTTTTGCTGAAGAAAAGCTCCTAGGTTTTGTTAGTTTTGAGTAGCGCGAGTCCCGTTATTAGATTATGCGGCGCATAGGTTGAATGTCAACTTTGATTTCAGCATCTGTCGGCGGTGTTTAAGAGAACTGGAACACATCAAAACTTGGCTAATGTTGACAGGCAAAACAGTAGACTGAAATTTCAGGCTATCTAGAAACCACACCCAGACCCCAAAACACATGTTAGAAGTAACTTTAATTCTGTGCTTCAGCTGAACAAGTAACCTTTCTCTGTGGTCACTTGTGATTCTAAGTTAAACACGTGTGCGTATTTCTGGTCTGGGCTATGTATCAATTTACCACCTTTCTGCAGAGCTTTTTTTCTGAGGATACCTTCCTCTATGACTGCTTTTGAATGCCCTTCTCCTCCTTGGCTTCTCGAGAGCCAAGTAGCCTCAGACTATTAGATCCTATTAGATCCTATTTTTGTTACTCTAAACAGTATCCTTGCAGGAGTGCCAAGAATCCTGTCGTGTTAGGTGCTAAATAAGGAGAGAACAAAAGGATCGTTCTTGCTTTAGTGGGTTTATAGTCTAATTTCCTGGACTTAGATTTTCAATGGTGCGTCCTTGACATTGCAGGGACCTACTGGGATTCCCAGCTGTGTCCAGCAGTTTAGTACCTATTGCAGTCGCTTATGTCTTTACACACCTAAATGCCTTTGTGCGTCTGGCCCATATTTCTAGTCCCATGGAGGCCAGGCAGTAATTTCAATGAGCAGGACGGCAAACAAAGTGCTTACACAGGACAGCAGCTGTCTCCCGTGGGAGCAGGGAACTGGGATGACTCCATGGCAGTGGGAGACTGAAAGGCCACTCAGAGTATCCCGCCAACTCCCTGCCAAGAGCGGGTTATTCCCTGCTGTACTAATGCTTTGTTCAATCCCTCAAAATCCTGCCAAGCAAGTGGACTTGCGCTGCCTACTAGATTGTGCCTCAAGAAGTTTACCCTGATACACAAAACACATTTTTTCCTCTCTTCATTCACTCCCAACAGAACCTCTTTATTCACTGCAAGGAATTCCTTCCCTTCCTTGGTGTTTATGCTTTGTGAATATTTATAGGCTGTTATCATGTCCATCTTGCCCCAGCCGTCACTCAGCCAGGCTACATATACTCTGTTCTTGTAATCTTGCTTCGTAACTCAATCCCTCCCACCCCCTAATCATTTTTTGTTGTTCTGTTCTCAACTCCCGCCAGTTCCAGTTGCTCCTTTTGCTTCGGGTAAATGCTATATTTATGTTAATATTATGTGGTGGGTGGTCCTCTCTGCGCTTATGGTCCATGTGAGTGATTTAGATGTTCGAAATGAGGTTGGCATTTTATAGCCAAGCCATGGCCTGATTACCGCTTCCGCTCTTCAAAGCGCTCCAGGAAGAAATATGCTTAGCCATCACTATTAAAAATGGCCACGATAGCCACTAATAAAGTGTCTGTGCAGGGGTTCGAGGGAATTGCCAAAATTGCATGGGTGCTCTATACATTCGAAATGATGGTGTGCCACTAATTTTAAAACCATGTGCTGTATTTTCTAATGAGTTTCCAGCTCATCTAAATTAAGGAAGATAGATGTAATATTTCCCATTTGGTAAGAATATGAATTCCAGTTAGAATTTAACTGAGTCACGATTGTACCCCCGGGGTATTGTTCAGCCTTGGACTGAGTTGGTTTGCTTTTGTTTTTGAAAATAAATGCTTTCCCCCATGTGTTCTCACCAATCTCTCACCATCTAGGTACCCAGGGGATTAGAGATCATCTCACCATGGTCTCACCTATCTCACCAAAACAAAATTTAAACGTTCACCAGTGTCCAAGGAAAAAAGCTCTAGCATCGTCCTCCTTTCCTTCAGTTTCTTTTGCTTTTTGGTTATCTATTTTTCTGTGCCAAACTTCTATGGCAGAACTGATCAGAGTTTAACACAGGTCACGATGTGTTAGCGTAGCCTGAACCCATTTGCTTTTTTCAGTGCTTGCCGATGCCGAAAAAGAAGGCACATAGGATTATCCTATTAGTTCTTACCTCTCCTGATTAACCATCCCTCTCCCTCCAGACTCTTTCCTGTAGGTTTGTGTGGAGGTAGTGACTTGTTGCAGGGGAGCCCTGTGATTTCTCTGATTTTGGCTCACAGCAAGACCCCGTTCTCGGCACTCTTGTCCGCTCTCCTGGACCCCCCCGGCTGGGCTGCCCGGCACGGGGCTGGCAGCGGGACAGGGCTCTGAGCTAAGGGCCGGTTACTGCTGAGCTCTTCACAATGGTTGGGCCAACTGCCGTCAGGCCATATAGCCGTCAGGCTATATGGAATTGCTCAGCTGTTCTCCGGTAAATCTTTTGACATTGACCAATTTAGCTGTGGAAAAAGCATACGACTCCTCTTTCTGAGCCTGCGCAATATCTTCTGGGAGGTGGGAGGGAGAAACACGAGGTGAAATGGCTCCTGTATCTGTCAGGACAGCAAGTATGTGGTGAGTAAGGCTCTGTTGTGTAACTGAAAAGTGTAGCGTTTTGATTAACGTTAACTGTCGGAGATCTCTTGGGAAGATGTACTCACATCCGCCTCTAGTGCTTTTATTTGTCATCATAAGTCCTCTATGCCAACTCTTACATGTCTTGCTTAGTTCCCTCCATTTGAGAATATTCCACATCCCATTTCGCCTTTGTATCCCTTCGTTCTCCAGAGGGAGTGTTTACTGTCAGTTTATGGGGACGGGCATTTTCTGAATAAGGTGCTGATGCTGTGTTGGAACGCTCATGGGATCTTTCCTGTTTATGGACCCCAATGAAACTGGGCCCAAGCCCCACAATCCCATTTACAGTGTTAGGCCTGTTTTTTTTCTTTGAGATAAACAGCTAGAGAGGGCAATTTTAAGAAGCCATTTTATTTAAATGTAGTTTATACTGAAGAAGATCTTTGAGGTGCAGGAAAGAATACCTTCTCCCTTCTCCCCTTCCCTACCACAAATCCCATCTGTCTTGTCATCTGTCACTGGACATGACACTTATAGGAGAAAGAAATGATTTTGTGATTCCAAGAGCAAAACATTTACTTCTCTAGTGCCTTAAAAACCTCCAGTCAACTCACCACAAGTGCTTCACTATTTTAATTGTGGACATGAGACAAATTAGGCAATGATCACAGCCTCAGAATAAAGCTAGGCTAAAAGCCATAGAACACAATGTCTGAACCTGTTTGCCAATGTGTTGAAAGTATGTGATGAAAGTATGTTTTGAAAATTTCTCTAAAATCCTGAGCTGCTTGGGAATTTTGAGTCAGTTGAGTTCCCTCTTAGGATCTGCAGAATTTCATATATGATTATGCTGTGTTACGAACAGGAAACTCAAGGTGATGCTCTCTGCCTATGATAGCTAACATGTAATACATTTACTGTGCCATCCTTGAGAGAATAACTGAGAAACATCTAGTGAATTTGAACTATTTTACAAATAGCATGAACTGAGCATCAGACTGGTGAAACAGCTATATTAATTATACTCGTTTTACAGACAAATAAGAGAAGGGATGAATAATAGAAATACTTTTCCAGAAGCCAAACAGTACTCCAGTGAAAGCACTGGCATCCTCCCTCAACCACTTGACCACATTCTGGCTTCAATTCAGGGAGGCATTACTAATCAGGAAAAATGCTCATGCACTGGCTTAATTTCAAGCACATGCTTAAGTTTCACTGAAACCAATTAGACTTAAGCATGTGCTTAAGTCCTGTCCTGAACTGGGTTCAGTTTGCAGATAGGCAAAATGCGAAGTTCTGCTGTGATACTGTTTTCCACTCCCAGTGGGTTATATTTAAGTTTTATAACTTTATAATATTATAATATAAAATGTCTCTCTTCCCACAGAATTGTTCTCTTGGGAATGCCTTATTCTGAGTGAATTAAAAGCACCACTAACTTAATCTCCACACAAATGCAAGAAAAACTGATTTGCTAAATACAAACATTTTCTTTGCTTTTAAAAGAATGCTTATTCCTTTAGTGCCTAACCCAAAATCCATTCTGTGTGCTCTCAGGAGAGAAAAATGCTGAAGAAACACTATTTTGCTCTGTCAGTGAAGTCTGTGTGGATAAGTATAATTTACTTATGCAAATATATTAATATGTTTCTTATTGTCCATTTCATTCCAGTCTGAACATTCCTCAGAAAATATCAAAGGTTTTATGTAATCTCTAAATGAAGAAATGTGTAATGCTCCATGACTTCAGGCACTGATCTTATCCCTGTGAATGGGTGACTAACTGAAACATTAGAATTATAAATGGGAATAATAAATTCTGGCCATAGGAGGCAATAGCATGTAACAGATCAAGCAATCTAGCTCTAGAGAAGAGTTGATCTACAGTAACTAATTTGGTGCAAACTGTAATGTATGCTTTTTCTCCTCCATTTATAAAGAAACAGATGTGTGACTCAACTTTGCTTTTTTCCAAAGACAATCTGCTTGGAGGAACACAAACAAGATTTGTTTCCAACAAGGCATATTACAGTATTTCTCTCCTGGTTGGTATTTTTTTCCTTTAAAAGTGAGAAGTAGTCTGAATCTGGAGCATACAGCAGTTATGTAGCACAACCCCACTGGCAGGCTCTCATTTTCAGGCTTGGCCATTGCCTAGGAATCTTTCATCTTAAATTTACCAAAAACTTACTTTGCGAAGAATTTCCAGTTCTGCCTTTCTATCATTTGATGCCGTGGGTCTGATTTTTCTGAAAGTCGCTTATACAAATAAGTCTATGGAATAGTTGGTCAGTATTTGGTACTGCTGTTGTCTCAAGGCTTGATCCAGTTTCTGCTGATTCCAGTGATCAGCCGCCGTTCTGGTTACTGGCATTCCTAATTGCCTGAGTGCTTGTGCAGCCCCATTGCTCGGAGACTTTGGGCCAGTACTTTGGATGCAGCACGCGCTGGAAAGCTGGAAAAAGATACTGTTTTGTCTAGCTGCTGTACTGAGGAGCTCTCTGGAAACGCTTGTGGTTAATCGATACAGACAGATGGGATAACGAGTGAGTGGAAGAGATCACAGTTGGGGATTTTTTTTAGATTTTCCTATGAATGAGTATTTTTGTCTTGAAGATGAATTGTGAATAATTCCTTCCTCCTGCTCAAGAACTCTATTAAGCAGTTAATTTGTGTCTCTCTTAAGATGGAGAGAGGAGCTGCTCTGATGTGCTTCACCAGGGCTGAGTAACAGAGTGACATATGAGTGACAGCCACTTTATGCTGCTGTTGGAATAGACATGTGCCCTAACTACAGATTTTAGGTCTGGAACTGAACTTTTCCAGCTTGAAAGAATGTTTGAATCTGGTGGGGCTGGGCTGGAGTATTTGAGAGAGAATAGCAGCCACAAAATTTGGACACAAGCCAATAGCTTTTGGTTTGAGGATGCATCCAGCTTGGAGTCTTGTGTACAGTTAAGTAAGATAAAATCCCTAGGAATTCCCATCATGTCAAATATTTACATTCTGGGGGCTTTTTTTTTTTTCCCCATGGAGTTTGATCCTGATTATAAAAATTCCCTTTTCTATTGAATGTGTCAAAATGTAGTGATTGCATTGCCAAAGTGTCTGTGCGCTCAAACAATGTAGACTTTCAGTGTTTCTGCCAAAAGTAGCAATAAGGGTTTAGTCAAATATTGAAGCTTCTGCTGCAATAAACACACACAGAGCGCAGTTAGCGAGTTGAGAATGGGGATATATTCTGTGCTGTTACTTTGGTATAGCTATAGACAACACCAACACCTCTAGAGTCTTTCTGTGGTTACGAGCAAGAGCAAATTTGACCCTTATAGTCCATTACCTTTAACACAAATACAGTTATTTTTTAGTTTACCGTATTCTGTAGAATAATGATTTCATGTTTAAGTGTAATTCAACTTGGACTATCCTTGTACTGAAGGCTCTCCAAAAGCTTTGCCAATAATTAGTAACTGACCTCTTGATAGGTCAGTCAGATGAAAGTTGGCATATTTTGCAGGAGCGTAAAAAAAGACACGGGAGTAAGGAACACACAGGATTAAATTTGCTCAAGACCACAGAGCAAAGTCATGGCAGAAGCGGGATGGGGATGCAGAGCCTCAGCTCCTAATGGGCTTACTAACTGGGCACCCATAGGGCAACCTGCACGGATGCTGCAGCTGCCAAATTAAAGGTTTAACTAATAGCAATGGGTTTTGTCACCCGGTATTTTCCCCTTTTCATATGAGGACTCATAGGAACTGCTTTTTAGGAAGCACTAGTGCAAGCAATTGTGAAGGAGCTGGCTATCCCTGCTCACCACTTCCAGCCCTTAAAGGTGATAAAACCAGTACAATTGTGAGTCTGCTCCAAAAAGAGCCCTTAACACTAATAATGCGTCTTTCCAGCTAGTTTATGCACTCCAGCGCATAGTGAGGTAACAGAAAATCCAAGGCCAGTTTCACAGGCCTTTGGGTACGTAGGCTGCTTCTGTTACTGCTCTCCTGCTTCAGCGGGGGCGTCACTTGCCATGTGTTTGTTCCTGTTGTGGTAGTTTCAGGGTTTGCGTGCTTAAATCTACACAAATACATTTCAAGGACCCTCTTACTGTGACATGTAAAACCGTTGCAAATGGCAGTGCCATAGTGAAGTGACTCCGAATTTGTCCATCAGACGTAAGTCTTAAGTTATGTACTACTAGATTAGTAATAAAATACTCTTTGAGTGGAAATCTCTCTGCTTTGCCACATGTTCAGGAGCCTCTGACTTGCACAGCAGGCGTTTAATTACCGAGTTCCCATTTGACTTGGTCTAGGGCTTGTATTTGTGGCAAACTTGGATGCTGAAGATTTGTAACAGGGATTTAACCCTGTGTGTGTAGGATGTGTTGATGCCAGGGATGAGAGGCTCCTGTCTCGGAATAAATTGGCTGTGGGAATCGGGGGAGCCTCCCTGGTAGACCCCAGCTGTGAATCTCACCCTGAGTGATTATATTTGTATTATATCCTGAGTGATTATATTTGTATTATATCCTGAGCGATTATATTTGTATTATATTCTGAGCTTGTGAGCCAGGGAATTTTGCTGATGTTGCTCAGCAGCTCGTAGTCTTGCCCATGGTTTGCGGCAGAGCCGTATGCACTAGCTTCATCTGCAAACACTTCTTGTTAGGAAGATGATTGCACTCTCCAAGCCGGGCTTGGGCCTTTCACAATCTCAGCTGCCATTTCTCTCACGTGCAGGCAGATGGTTTGGGTTTCTCTTCGCAGTGAAGGGTCCGGTTTAGGCAAATCTCCCTATAAAGATCACAGGATGGTTCAGATTATATGGAAGTATGTATGTGGCGCACAGGGACTAAGAGGAGCAGTTGTGACTCAGTATCTTGATCTTGACCGAGGCACAGGGTGTGCAAATGTTTAGCATCCTCACTCAGTGGGAAGGTAATACATATATGTTAGATCTCTCTTCCCAGCCGATAGGCAGGTTGGAAAGCAACCTGTGTCCTAACCATTGCTACGTAGTGAATAAAAGTTGGCTTGAAAATTGCCAGCACACTACTAGGCAAATTGCAAAGTACAGCTAGAGCGAGGAAACCCCGGCTGGGCTCATAAACCCCAGGCAGCCCTGGGCTGGGCTGAACGCCACCAGGCCGAGGGATCGGGCTCTGCCAGACGGGACAGTCGTACGATAGCAGAAATCGGTGGAGTTTCAGGAGGAGCTTCACTGAGAACTCATTTTGCGGTGTTAAAAAGAGGCAAATCCCAAGTTTCTTACTGAAGCAAATTCACAATGAGCGCAACAGAAGTTTGCTTAAGCAAAGAGTGAATAACATATAGGAATGTACGTACATATGCGTGCATGCAAAGGTCTTCAGGATTTAGCTGAGTGTTCACACGTTCCCTAAGCCAATAACATCCGTTGTTATGGGAAATGAGGTAAGTGACAGAATTACTGTCCTTATGGCGGGCGACAGGCGAGTCTAATGTTCCCATGCTGTAATTCCCTGTTTCAGTTACTGCTTCAACAATAGCTTGAGAGAGAGAGAACACGAACAAAGAGCACTCAGTTTTATTTGAAGATTTCATCTAAAAAATAGTTGGATTCAGATGAGACTCGAGTTGGAAAACAGTAAAATAAAAAATCTGTATCTTTAACTAAGAGCTTGCTGCTTAGGTAACCCATTTGGGGGCTTCATTCTCTTAACTAGCTCTTCTAGTTAATGCAGCCAGAGGAGTTTTTCGAGGCAATGGCGTTCAAAGCGTTTTCTGGGTCAGTGAAGCAGTCAAGAAACGCAAGTGCCGAGCACTTGGCAGGATCCGAGCTGTACCTGTAGGTGCCTGGTAGACCTCCACAGCCCTGCTAGCCTGGGAGCACAGCCCTCCGCACAGCCCCGGGGATTTGCTAGGGCGTGTAACCCTCAACAGTCGGTGCCGGCCCCAAGGAGAGCCCCCAGCGGGACCCCCCCTGCCCCCGCCGCACCGCGGAGCCCCGGAGCCCCGGTGCAGGGCCGCTGCCTTGCGGGAGCCTGCTGCGGGGAGGAGGTCCGCAGCGCGGAGAAACCTGCTGCCGGGGGGGGGTGTGGAGTGGGCGCAACCTGCGCGGTGCTGACGGCCTCCCCCCTCGCTCCCTCTCTCCCTCTCTCCTCCCCCCGCGCAGCCTGCGCGGCCGCGGAGCCGCCGCTGCGCTGGGAGCCGCGGTGCCGGCAGCAGCTCCGCCACCTGCAGGACGGCGCCAGGATCGCGGCGCGGCTGCCGCCCCGCCTGGAGGGGCGATGGGTCTCCACCGGGTAAGGCACCCCCCGCCCCCGGGAACGCACCCCAAACCCCCGGGCGAATCCCCCCGCCCCAGCCCAGCCCCTCTGCACTGTTCCTGCCCGCCCCCCGGCGCTGCCGGGCTGGGCTTGGAGGCACGGAGAGAGCCATAGCTGAGCCACAAAAAGAAAGCCTGTCCTCCTCTCCCCCCTCCCCAAGCACCCATCCTCGGCTGGAGGGAGGCCTGAGGTCCCCCCTGCCCCCCCCAGCACCCTTAGAGCCTCTTGCGTCTCTCCCCCATTAGGGTGCAGCTGATGAGCACACCCGGCTCAAATGGGCAGAGCAGCCTTCATCCCCCCTGCCCCCGGCACTCCTCCCTGGGGACGTGGCACAACGCAAGATCCTCTGTCTGGCACCATCGCATTTTGGTAGCAGATGCCCAGATCTTAAAATCACCCAAGGGCGGCTCACCCACGGGTGGGAGGCTCCTGCCCACGATGCTGCTCCCACCCATGCTCGCCCCTCTCTTCCCGCACCCCGGGTGCCCCCGGGGAGGATTTCACCCTGTACACCCCCGGCCACGCGCTGTGGGCGGCTCAGGACTGCCTTCCTCCCCAGGTGCGAGGTGCGGCCGGGACCTGAGTTCCTCACCCGATCCTACCTCTTCTATGCCAACCGCCTCTTCAAGGCTTACCAGTTCTACTACTGGGACCCCTCCTGTCGCGACCCCTCCTACTCGCTGGTCATCAAGGGCAAGCTTCGCCTGCGCCAGGCCTCCTGGATCACCCGCGGGGCCACTGAGGCCGACTACCACCTCCACAAGGTCGGCATTGTTTTCCACAGCCAGAAAGCCATGCGGGAGGTGGCCGCCTGGATCAACCAGACCTCCGGCGAGGGCTGCAGCGGGTTCCTGCCCCCGGGGCGCACCTGGGCTCCCGGAGCCCTCTACGAACTGCTGAGCGCCAAGACCGAGCGCGACTGCACTGCCGCCTTGGGCTTCGCCATGCACGAGCTGAGCCTGGTGCGGGTGGAGAAGCATTACCAGCCCTTGCTGCAGCCGCAGCAGAGCGGGAGCCGGCTGGTGGAGGAGCTGTACCTCGGGGACATTCACACGGAGTGGGTCGAGAGGCTCCACTACCGACCGACCGGTTATCAGCGACCTATGCAGAGCGCTGTGGTAAGGACGATGTGTTTACGTGGTCCCCTCATCGGTTCATGGGCTTTGCCAAGCACGTGTCATTTCCTTGCTGTTAAAATACCGCCTGCCTGCGCTTAGCCCCCTTCTGTCCTAAGGACACGCAGATGAAGAGGTGCGGGGCTGGAGGTTTGGGTTCCCAGGGTGATGCCTGGGTGCTCCACGGCACGTGGGGCTCACTCTCTCCCTTACTGAGGGAGCGGGACTGGGGTGGGTGAAAGCTCAGCAAAACCAACATCAGAAACAAGCCTGTGCTGCCATGGGCCTGGAGTTAATGGCTTTTCTTTGGCTGTGTTTTCCTAGGAAATGCAGTTTCCTAGTTTCCCGCACCAAAGTCAGTGAAAGCTTCGGGCTGCACGTCATTAGGGGCTGCCTGCTCTGTCGTTTGTCTTCCTCCCCTCTCCTTCGCTCTCTCGTGTCCTCCAGGTTGAGAGAGGAGCGAGGAAGCAACATCTGCCATTAGATCATTACTCCTCGGTGTAATGCCATTAGAAGAGGAAGTTGCCCTGCATACAAATATGTTATTACACAGAAATCAGACTTTCACTTTGACGTAAATAAAACTGAGCAGGAGGCTTGGTTGCATTTTATTATATTTTATTTTATTTATTTTATTTTATAGCAGGTTAGTTTATTTCCAGGAAAGCACATTTCCATCTGAATCATAGCTAATCAATTCAGAAATGACTGAGCAGTGAGATGGGGTGAAAAAACCTCCCTGAACTTTACCAGATAGAATTGAATTAACTGAAAAAAAGTTATTTTGGGGCAACATTTCCCCAACACCGCAAACTACACCAACTGAACTCTGAAAAACACAGCGCAACAGCCCTCTACCCCCTCAAAAGTAACATTCTCAAATTGGGCCAAAACCATATATATGAGCAAAACCAGATGGTAAACATAAACACTTTAAAAAGTTAATTTAAAACTAAACCTAAAGATACTGAAATTCACTCTCTGAATATAGCACTGTAATTAATCAGCTAACAGCTCTCCAATGGACCAGCACATGATGTCACCACTTGGCGATAATTAGAAGCTGCCATACATTAGAAATAACTTCACACGACTGGTCTAAGCAAGTAAGATTTTTGGCTCCATGTCTGTAGTGATAATTTTATTGGGCACAGGGTTTTTCTTTTTTTTTTTTCTTTCCCTGAACTAACATCCATTTGCTTGTGCTAGGGAGGGTTACACAGCTATGTTAGGAATTATTTTTTAACCCTCTCTAGGAAAATATCACTCTTGTTCCCTTAAATTTATATCTGTTTTAAAGAAACCCATTCTCCCCAAATTACCTTTCATTATCAAAGAATTTCCTGTCTAAGGAGAGCATATATATTTGCCAACTTCTGGGATTATTTAGCCATAATGTACTGTGTACTGTCAGCACTCATTAGCGTGACAGTAGCAGTAAAGCAAGCTGAAAATGACTAAATTACAGTAGACTCCAATCAACTTGCATGTAAATTACCCACCCTACAGCTAACTACCGAGTTATTTAACCTTGTTGCGTACGACAGTTCAGTAAAGATTAGCTTGTGCTCTAGAAAATGATACAATGTTCAAACCCTGGTTATTTAAAAATAAATCAGTTGTGATATATGAAGTATACGAAAAAGTTCCAAGCTGCACAAAAAAACCTCCTGGCATTGGATCAGCTGCAGGACTGGTTTGACTCAGAGCTCTGCGCGAAGCACAGGCAGAGCAGCAAAGGTCAGGTCCTCGTTTTGCAGTCGCTCCTTTTCTTCTCCGCCTCCGGTGCGATGCCCAGGCTGGCGGCTCTGCAAACCCCCTGCCTCCCTCCCGACCCGCCTCACCTGCCGCCCGGACGCGACCTGCAAACGCAGCCGCAGATGCGGGAGCGTGGGCAGGGGCTCTGTACGGCCGCGGTGGGAAGGGGGCGAGGGGGAAGCAGAACGTGCCGTGCTTTTGGCTCTCCTGGAGAGGCTGCCCTCAGCCTGGGGTAGTACAGCCACAGAAGCCTCCCCGAGGTGAGGTTTCACAGCCTTTTTGATTGCCGAAAAGACTGCATCGTTTCTCTGAATCGGTGCAGAAATGCCGTGGCGTAGCTGACATCTCCCAGCACCCTCACCCATGGATATGCGCAGCAGCTTGCAGCAGAAGACTTGCGGGGGAACAACCTGGGTGGCGCGAGGGAGCGCTCCCTGCCCTCACCGCAGCTCTGCCCTTGCCCTCTCCTCCTGCCTGCAGCCTGTCCTCAGCGGGGCACAGGGCAGAGCGCAGCCTCGGGGCACAGACCTCTCCGTCCCGCCCCGCGTACCAGAATAGCAAAGAGCCAGGGCAGCGCTTTATCTCGCTTAATCTGCTTGAAAGTCTTGGGCCAAGTTCATTGCAGGTAAAAACACCCTGGTGCGGGAGTGGGGAGTTTCAGCTTTTAAAATATTCTGAAAGGAGTTTTTGCCTATCAGTTTACAAAAACGTTACTTTTTGTCTTCTGCAGCACCATGTGCATCCTTGCCCGGCCTGTGGTATTATATACAGAGCTGATGAACACCACCCCCCTATACTGCCCGTCAGAGCTCAGCTGCCAATGCAGCTCAGCGGCAGCTGGGTGAGCACCCGCTGCGAGGTCCGACCTGCGGTGCTTTTCCTCACCAGGTACTTCATATTCCACGGTAACAACCACACCTGGGAAGGTTTTTACTACCACTACTCCGACCCACTCTGCAAGCAGCCGACTTTCACCATCTACGCATCCGGGCATTACACCCAAGGCATCCCCTCCTCCAAAGTGAGAGGTGGGACAGAGCTGGCTTTTAAAGTCACGCAGGCTCGGGTGACACCAATGGACCAGGTGACGGTGATGATGCTGAACTCCTCAGAACCTGGAAGCTGTGGGCTGACAAGCTGCTGGAGTGCTGGGGTGGAGCAGGATATAACACCCACAAATGGATGTTTGGCTTTGGGCATCAAGCTGCCCCACACGGAGTACGAACTTTTCAAAACGGAGCAAGACACGAAAGACCGCAGCCTGCTGTACATTGGCGCAAGGCCCACGGACGGATCCAGTCCTGACAGCCCAGACAAGCGACCCACGTCGTATCAGGCACCTCTGATTCAGTGTGCTGGAGCGTCAGAGGAATTCTCTAACTATGTTAGTCTAAAATACTTGGGAAAAAAGGATGCTAATGGGAATGAAGCACTAAAACCTTTGCCTGTGGCCTTTTTATTGTTTATAGCACTTCTGTTTTTAAGATGGGACTAGTTATCTATTCAGGTACAGCACAGAATTCAGATAGTCTTGGTGCTAGCATGACTTTTATATCCTTCAACTGAGCACATCTGGAATCAGTTTTACGCAGATTTGGAAACACTTTTTTAAAAAACCCAACAACAGTGCACGAAGCCAAGAAGATATGCCTGTGGTGTTATTGCCTAATCTCCCCTCTCTTTGAGTACAAATTTAATGTAGTGACAGGGATGCGCTGCACATTGAAATAGATAATTTAGCAATATGGGGGGGGGGGGGGGGAAGCGACATCAATTAGAATTGCTGCTTTGAGCTTTTGACATTGTTAAGATTCAATCAAGAGCTTGATTCAGATGTAATTCAAACATCCAAAGTGTCGGCTGCTGGGTTTCTTTGAGGTTAAGTTTCCTCCCATCATACTCCTTATTGCCATTCGTGCAAATTTGATCTGCAGAGTCAGTCAGCAATAAACAGTCAGCAAGTGCTCTTGATAAGGGCACGGTTAATCATGCCTTTCGCAGTTTACAGACATTTTCTGCAGTTTTCGTGTGTATGTATGCACACAAAAATGCAACAATCAATCTTCCACTTACATACGTACAAAAAGCAGCCCTCAAAGAGCATTACCTCGACAGACTGTTATGCCTGGTCATAAAAGAAGATACAATAAACGTGCACAGCTGCTCCAACCTTCAGCATTACCTAGCTGCAGACACTGCATCCTTGCTGCATTATTCTGGCTTTTCCAGTGCAGCACAGGGCTGCACTTTGGTACGTCAGCAATGGCCCCCCGTCGCTGCCCGCCTTGTCCAGCAGGCAAAGGCACAGCCAGGCAATCGCGACTCCCACTCACCGTGCACCGAGCGAAGCAGAAGATCGCTTACGAGTCTTCTCAGGCCATGTATTTTCAGTGTCTCTTCTTTAGTAAGTGTACTGGCATGCCAGTTGTTAATCCAGCTCTCCTTTCAATCAAAACGTCACTTCCAGCCTCATTCCTGTACAGATGTTTTAAAAGTCTGCCTCTAGTGAGCAACGAGCTGAGGAGACACTCGAATCGGACAGCACAGTCAGGTCAGACTGATTTCTACTGACAAGAAGGACAAACTAAGAAATTATATTCCCTGTCTGCTGCAGCTAAGAAGCATATAACTTACTTGGAGATGACCTCCTCCCAGTAGCTAAATCCTCTCCAAATAAGCCTATATATCTTACTCACAAAGGATATTTTGTTAAACCAGCTATGCAATAGCTACTTCTTAATGCTGTATTTACGAACTTGCAGCTTGTACTTAGATAAATTATGGGTTTTATAACATAAAAATACTTTTGGGGGATTTGTACATTAACTAATAATTCAAATGAGATGCTTATTAAATGCATACAATTGTGACAAAAATGTTGTCATCATGTTTGCATGTTCCAGGCATGATCAAATATTAATCGTGCACATAAACAGTTACACTTCTAAGATGATACACAGAAAAGCCAGGCTTGGCTACCTCGCCTGCGGTTCCCTCTACAATCAGTGGAGAAGGAGACTTCTCCGGGGTTAGTTCAGCAGGCAAAACCTCCCTGTTTCTAAGGGTTGTTGTGTTTTGTTGCCTGCTCCTGCGTGGAGATCCATGGGCAAGCATTTGAAGAACTGGAAGTGCATCCTGGAGGATGTGGCGTCTCCTTTGGGATGTCCCCGTTGAGATGCTGTGAATCGGGGCAAGTCCAGGGTAGCGCAGCTGCATCTCATGTAAACCATACACCCAGCAGAACTTTTTCTTCAGCAGAGCTGTTTCCCATCACCGTGCTAGAGCGGTCACTCACTGCAGCCTAGAGGAAAGGCTCCTGTGACTCACATCAGCAACGCGACATGTTTCTGCAGGACCTAACGATGTCCGTGGCAAGAGTAGGGAACAGCCTTGCGCTGTCTTTGGAGGGTGGGTGGAGGAGGGGGAAGGCAATTCCTGCCCTACATTTACGCCCAAGAATGAGATTTGTGTCCAGATACTTTTTTTTTGCCATTTACATAGTATGGAAATGTACTAAACTTAGCAAGTGTTCAGATACCGCATGGTGTAAAAACTCCTCCAAGACCACAGATCCTTTCAAGGTGGCGATGGCATTAACAAGATGTAAAAGGTTACAAGACAACATCACGTACTTATGCAACAACACTTGAGGAAGCTCCCACCTCCTCCCATAGCAGGGGAACCACCACGCGGCTCCAGCAGCGCTGGATGTTTAGACACGGCTCCACAACTCTGCACGACGGATGGGCTATGCTGACTAAACTTCCCTACGAAAGCCTCATCAGGAGCCTCTTTGTCCTGTGTTTCCCCCCCTTGAAGTATACTTCTGAAAGAAAAAAAAGCCATGAAAAAGCTATTTGCATAAATATCATAACTTTTATTGTTCTGTTCACAGTTTTTGGAGAAACATTCCTAAATTACACAGTTATTCTCTCTCAAGAATTTGTGCCTTTTCCAATTTGAATTTGCCTGGCTTCTATTGCCAGTCAGTGAGTCTTGTTGTGTTGCTCTTTTTAAGATCAGAGAGCTGCAGTGTTCAGTATTTTCTCCCCGTGAAGATACTTGTGCACTGTAATCAAGACATTCTCGATTCTGGCAGATAAACTCAGCCAACTGAGTTTCTCTCTCACCCTCTCTAAGGCATTTTCACACTCCATCAGTAATTTTTGAATCTTTTTTAGCATCCATTCCAATTACTCAGCTTCTCTTTTAAAATGTAAATATCCAAATTGCATCCAAAATTCCCAACTTGCACAGCTGAAACATACAGAAGTATAATCACTTACTGCTAACGGCAATTAAAAACAAGAACACGTTCTTATTCGTTAGTCTTTCACCCTGGGACTGCACTGGGAACATGTGAGGCTCTTGCTCACTCTGGACCTGGCTATGAATATTATTGTCATGTTATCAGTAGTGATTTTATCTCTATCTTCACCAGTGATCTGGAACCACTGAATCGTATCGGGTCCCAGCAGAACCCTTCTATGAGCATCCCCATTTCATTATGGTTTTTTTTTGAATGACCTGCTAAAAGGTGCGATTGTCAGAAAACACCAAGCTTTGCAGGGGCCCAAGATATACTCAGTTCACTCTAATCCCAAAGAAAACTGAAAACCAAAGATAGAATGAAATGACTTGCATCACGCTCCTTCTTAACATTCAACTTCTTTTTCACCCCCTCCCTGGGGGTGTCCAAGCTGGTTAAGCACTTCACCGGGCCGTCCTGTCCCGTTTGCCATCCTCATCGGCAGGTCAGAGATTGCCCCAGGTATCTCCCTCAGAAACACTGATACAAGATTTCTAGACCTACCGAATTTTAAAATGTTACTTTTTCATATTAAGCATTGCTAATGAATGACATCACCTTTCCAGTTCTCTTACATCATCATTAGCAGTTTTACCACCTGTATCTAGCAATGGTTCTTATCCTACCGCAAACATTTCCTCTGAACTTCAGCTCTTTATCACCCTCTCCAAGCACTCCAACCTACACATTTTTCTTTTCCTTTGGCTATTGCTTTCCTTATTAATTTTCTACACTTCATATCTCTCATTTAGAGTTGATTGCTGTCTGCTTCCCTTTTTCTTATTTGTTTTATATTACTTTACATCTAATTTTTCCCTTCATTTCATCACTGAAACAGGATGGGCAGTTAGCCAAAGTTGTCCCCCTTCTCGATTGCAAAATTGTTGGGTTTTTGACCATTTAATAGCTTTCACTTAGAAAACTGCCAATTCTAATTCAGTTTTCCATCTAATTTCTTCTTCACTACCAGATTTTATATGAAATTTGCTCAGCTATGCCCTTTTGAAGCACCAATTACATTTATTAGCAGTTTGCATGGCTGTATGCCTAGCTTGAATATAATCAGGATTCCACGGTAACCACCAACTTCTAGTTCTGCGATTCATTTATCTTTACCTGACATAAACAAGACAAAACCAAGTAACTTCATGTTTCATGTCTAACACTGCATTAGAAAAACAGGTCTAGGACATAGAAAACAAACATTAGTCCTGACTACTGGATTCCTTTCAACTGTAAAATAAATATATACCTTTTTATTGTCCCTGTGAAGAAAAACCAGGCTAACAGATGCACTGGCAGGTTAGTACCAGCTGAAAGTCAATGGTAACAGGCACATGTGTCTTGGAAAACTCTTCCCCATTCACTTCTTACGTAATACTTTTCAAAAGTTTAATCATTTTTTTAACCACTCCAAAAAGGAGAGAAAAATAAAATCATTTTCGAACACTCTGAATACATTTACTAGCTTCCTGCACTAAGTCTGCACATGAAAGTCTTTCATACCTTCTTTAATATCATAAGCTACTCAGACAAGCTGCCTTTGCAATTTTCTCCTTCTCTAGCAGGCACAAAAATTTAAAGCATGAGCTGAGTTTGCCAGACAAACGTCATGGGTCTGATCTCCTCTTCACAACTCAATTAACAGTAACTTATTTTTCCAATTAGCTGTCTTCATGCCCCCGTTTAAAATACCTTAGAACGTATTTTGCATTCTAGATTTCCCAAACAGTTCTTAAACAGAAACAAAATACACAAAAAAGTTTTAAAACACTTTTGGATACATTAACAGCATTGAGCTAGTGCTTCATTTGATAAACAATCCACACTGAATATAAAAGCATGCTATTTACTATAAATAAATATGCTGCATTGAAACAGCAGAAAAAAGCTGGAGACGGAGAGGAGATGGTTGACAAGACTCATTGCTCCAAACTCTACACAGGGTGAAGAGGAAGAGCAATAAATTTGATCAAAGAGGCGGCAGAAAGGTGAGTGGTTCCCTAGGATGGGAAAAGGCATCTGGGACCAGAGCTGGACACGTCACGGGAGCGCTCTGCCAGGCAGCCTGGGTGCAGCCACAAAGTGCTCCCGTGGGCCCAAAGTCCGGGACAGGCAGGCAGGGAAGAGCAAGACTGGAAGGGTGATGGGAAGAAAGAGACTGAGATGGAAAATAAATAGGCAGCAGAGAAAAAAAGCCATTTAAAGACACTGGGCTGAACACTGGTTTCTTTGCCAAGGAGCAGTGAAGGAAAAAGGATGACTTGGATTGAACCAAAGGGCTGAGGGAGGGAATGGGGTGAGATTTGACAGCTCAGGCAGAATAGATCAGGACAGAAAGTGGGCTGGAGAGCCTGCAGCCTTCACAGAAACACTCTTTTGGGCTCAGAACTGAAGTAAAAACTCCTGGCTCCAATCACACTTGTGTGTGGCCTGCCAGTGAAATGTGAAAACAAAACCTGCTGCTTCAGCTCAGTTACTCACCACTACATCAGATGCTTAAGTCAAGAACTGGTGTCCACACGCAGAACATAAAGGATTCAATCCTGACACACACACGTGGGTTACACGTAATACCAAAATGCCATTTTTTAAGTCCAAATTTTAAAAACCTGATTATACGTATCTTAAGAGAACTTAAGATTATATACGGTCAGGCACACAAGGTTGGGCAGTTTTAGACACCTTCTGGGCAGCCTTAGATTGCTTTCTGACCAGGTACTGAAGGCTTGATCAGACACTGCAACGTACTCACAAGAAGTGGCCAAACTAATAGTGCACAAACTTGGTTTGCGATTTCCTAACTTCTGAGTGCTTGACTTTGTACAGCCTTAATGAAGGTCTTTTAAAAGTAGTTGTGTGTGGATAATGGTGTGTGGGAATTTTGCCAACTCAAACATGAGGGAGTTCAAGAGGCTTTTCTAATCTTGTGAGTTTATCCACTGAAGAAAAAGATTTGATTAAAAAAATGAAGTACAGCTAAACTGGGAACAATACTTTACTATGGGCTGTTCTTCAGTTTTTCATAGGCACTTCGAAATCTTGAAAAAAAAAATCACAAAACTAGGAACTTATTAAATAGGAATGAAATGTACTGATGCTGAAACATAAACAGAAATGCCAGATGTATAATGTCAACTTATAATATGCGGCTTCAATTAATTCTTCTTAATTCATTTGTTTTCTTAACTTCTTTGTTTTGCCATCTGGAAAAGGCCACTTTCTAATGACAGATCATAGGAGGAAAGATCCAAAGTTCAAGTTTGCTTCAAGGAAAAGCAGCCTTGTTTCTGTACTCGTAGACTCAGTGTTCCTTTTTGTAGTTTTCACTCATGCAGAAGCTTCAGGACAAACTTAGGCCTGGACTGAGAGGCAAAAAGATCTACATGGAAGTTTAGTAAAGTTTGCAAAGGTTTTACTCTTCAAAGTACAAAAGTAAAAGCAGTTCTGTAAAAGGAATGAAGCCACAGGAAATGGTGGAATAAATGACAGGTATATAGTCATTTTGGAAGTGTGCAAGTGCATGCTTATTAGAATATTATATGTAAGAGATTTCTGGCTGGCTCTTACTTATGTTATTTTAAAAAATAATCTACATTTATCCAGTAAAAAAAAATTCAACCATTAATAAAACAAGCAAATTTTATAGTTAGGCAGATTTGAGTAGTCGAAACACACAATTACTTCGTCTTCTGAAGCTAATCAAAATAAAAGTTAGTAACAGCACAATGAGTAATGTCACTTTTGCACTGACACCCATTAGACGAAGTGATTCAGTACACATGAAGCTCTCAGCATAATATAAAGAAATCTTAATTGGACATGGTCAAAGGATCAGCATTGCCCTGCTTGAACAATAAACCCCATTATTTATCTAACTGTAACAGATGATTTATACTAGCATTGTATCCCATTGTCCTCTTTTAATGAAGTATCTCTACAGAAGTGCTAGGTTTCACTATATGAGCAAGCAGCCTTGCTCAGTAGTTGCTTTTCTTTCTAAAATGCCTAATCATTGGTTTATACAAATATTTTTTAATTAGTAAATTAAATTTTTAGATGTGTATCTGATTACAAAGAATAGTAACTTCCACATATGGTATTGAACTAGTCTCACTCCTGTACAGATTATTTTCTTCTTTTTATATGAGTGTTTCTGACTCAAAAAAAAAAAAAATCTCAAATACGTACACTGTAATTCACTCACCACCTGTCCCTTCTCAACTTGCTCACTTGAGGATTTGAGTAATGGATGCTAACCCATTCTCAAACAATGAAAAAGCAGCTCTCCAACCCCAAGCTGCTCTAGTGCTGCTGTGAAGTACTATTGCAGCTGTAACACAGCCACAACAAACATGAAGTTCAGAGTGTTTGTTTTACATGTTCTTTAATTTCAAACAGAGGGATTTTTGGTTGTGTTTTTTTGTCAGTTACTTTATAAAGAAAACTGAACTCAGGATATGGCATTTCAGGACATCATGTAGAGCAAAAGAAGTATAGTTTCAAAAACTTAGAATACTACAGTTAAGTCACTATTGTGCCCGAGAATTAAGGAAGTGTTCCAATTAAGAGATGAAAGTGTCATACGCATTTTCTTCAAAAAAAAAAAAAAAGGATAACATAGCTTGCTTTCATTAGGCAACTGCAGCATCAAGTATCTTAAGACATTAACAATCCATTTTTGCGTGCACACCACTATGTAAATATGCTGACTGCTAAGTCAAGGTTGTTGTAAGAATTGCAAGTTTACATGTGCAGTGAATAGAAACCCTTTATAGTTTATTGGTGAGAAGAAACTCTAGCGATTTGCAAAGCATTTCCGGACAAAAAAGTAACATGGAATACCACCATCAAGCTATTACAATCCTGTATTTTTAGAAAATTACATTATGGTACATCAATCCCTCTCAAGATGACATACATGTATTATCTTGCTCTTCAATCCCTAAGGCTATTCAACAGTAACTTGAAACTGGGTGCCTAGCTTGCATATGCAATTGTTCCAGTTGTGCATTCACAGCTGACAACTGCCAATGCAGAGCAATAGTTATGATCATTCATGCATGGGGTATTTGCTTTAAGGTGTGGATAATTACATGAAAATAGTAGAAACCATTTTCCATTCATTTCCTAGTACTAGGCTTCAAGACATTTAAAATATCTATTTATACCAAATTTGCCTAAAGAGTGCAGACAGGAGTGTAAAGCTCCACAAAATGAAGACTACCTAAGCAGCCTCTACTGGCTCTTACAAAAATTAACAATAGATGTATATGCAAGCGGGCATCTTAAAATAACAGTAAGGACAAAAATTGGATTAAGTAGTATTTCTACTATCATTGATACATGATTTCTACTATCGTGTACCAATTATAGTTTTCTAGTATCTGGTGTTGTGTGAGGACACCAGACAATAATCTTATTTAGAATCTCTGTGTTCCATGCATAACTTCCTACGACATACAATGCCCTCCAGAATAATTTACTTTCTATGAATACTTCATGAAAACATTGCTCTGGTGTCACCATGCAAGGAACAACTTACAAAACATCCAGGTGGCTTAAGAACATCCATCCAATATATTTTTGCAATGTATCTACAGACTGGCCTTCTAGGAACCTTGGAAGAAAAAACATCCTTAGACTTCTTTCTACTGCATATGAAAGAAGGGTCCAGTCAAACAGACAGGTAATAAGGATTCCACTGATCCGTCATTTTATTTTAAGCTCAGCAAAAGCAAAGCATTACCCAGACAATTCAGTGCTACTGTCTGTGCAGGCTGTTGTCAGAAATGGTTAGGGAAGACCTCAGAATTTTGTTAAGTTCCAAAATATAAGCAGTTAATTTAACAGTCTTGTTTAGGACTGATGATGTGGGTCAGCCCCAACTGCAGGCTACAGTCATTACCAACAGATCCTTAACTAAGCTCCTCTGTTCGTTGGTCTCCTTGATCACGTGTTTGTAAGGCATCTAGCAAAGCATGAGAGTGTTTTCTGGGACCTCTTTATAATCCTGGAGTGCAAACAACAGGAACAACTTTGCTCACAAATGATTTAAAGTTCCAAGTTGCCACAGATCACCAAGAAGAGGCTACTGAACACTGGAAGGAAGACATTCTGCTGGCTTTCGCCTTCATCTGGGAGCTGCCTGTGCCAGCAAAGTCAACTGTGGTAACTAATAGTGTGCGTAAAATTTGCCTGGAACATTATTACAGATACACTCACAAGAGACCAGTTTAAAGCTTCGATCCTCCTGCAAAGACAGCGATTAAAACAAAGTTTTTTGAGGCTGTTTTTCAGCAGAACAAAGGGCTCTCAAAAAGTTAGTATCTTTTTTTTTTTTAAAAAAGCAAATTAGGAATTCAGCTCTTCTGATAACACATTTTTAGTGAGATCAAGATATCTACACCCTCTTAAAAAAAAACTGCATAGTTCAGTCTCACTTCAGTAAAGGTTTTCTCAAATATATTCTTCAAAGCCATGAAAACTAATTTCGCAACATCACTTACAACCTTGTCTTTCTCAAAAGGTTCTTTTAAAATGTTTCATGTAAAAGTTTTCATTAGCTTCTACTGCCCGGAAAGTATCTTTTCCTTGATCAGTTCTGCCCAATTTGTCACACTGAACTCACTGCTTCGTTCTTTCCAGCTCATTTCCCATCTTCTCTGCCCTTCACAGGCAGAGCAGACAAGGCACTGGCATTTGAGAATGCTAAGATACACCCCTCATTTCTGTTGAATCTTCTAGAAATACTTCCAGAGTTGTGTTCAGAATCTGAACACACCAGTTAAGATTTTTTCCTCCTATTTTCTTATTAAACCTCACACAAAATTTCACATATTTGCACTTGCAAAGCGCTTGAGACACAAGTGGAACAAATATAAAGGTCAACGCGTGTAGTAGACAGGCTGCAGCCCAAACAGCTTTCTCAAGAAATCACAGGAATAATAAAGGAATGAAAGAAGTCACTTTTAAAAGACGTATCTTAATCCTCAAAGGTGTTACAAAAACTTGTCACCAATGGTTTTTGGACCTACCATCTAAGAATATATGGGAATTTACCTGCTCAAAAGCTATTTCATCTACTGAAGTTCAACATGTTAAAACACATTGAGTTTATCTGTTTTGTATTAAAAGTATGCTTACAAACAAAATTACCTTAACCTTATTTTCAACGTGCTATCAAGCATCTTAACTACTGAACCCAACTAAACTGAAAAATGGGAAGTTACCTTGTACCTCAGCAGTCAGCATGGTTACTTTGAACAACACTTATGCGTATCAGGCTCATGATGGGGTTGTTTGGATTGATTTTAAAATTAGGCTGGAAAAAAAAAATTCATCCTGAAACAAGGCTGCAAGTTTCCTTATGCCATAAACAAACTAAGTTGACAGAGAACACTGTTTCTTCCCCCCCTCTAAAACTGTGAGAACATGACAAAAGTAACAAAAGAAACATTAATTTGGGGGCTTTATTTAATTTTTCTTTTCTTTTTTTTTTTTTCTTTTTTTTTTTTAAGATGCTACATAGTCAAACAGGATTGGTCTTTTACGGCATAGGACTAGTTTACTACTAATATTTTTTCCCCTAGATAGACGTATTTACATACAAAAACAGTTTCCTGACCACTGTTTCTCCAATGCTCAGATGATCAAAACTCCCAACAATTGTGTAGTGCCCAAAACACCAGGAGGCAGAAGAATCTTGCATCACTACAGCAGCAAATTTTTAGTTCTAGTCACTGGCTTTAAACAGGTGCCTTTTCATACTATATAGTATTAGTCAATTTTGTGACAATAAGGAAACATGAGATGAAATACATTAAATAAGTTAAATATGCATTAAACATCTCTGAATAACATTTTAATTCAACTAAATGAACCAACAGCAATGTAGCTTGGTCCCTTTATGAGAACAAGGCATTGACCTTTATTCCAAACGAGCGTCATACCAGTCAATATATGCCTCTTAATGATGCCTAGCACATTCAGCATTGCCACATACTATTCTTCTCAGCTTCTCACTATTCATTTAAGTGCCAAGAAATTGGTAACTTGCACAGAGTTGAAGACACTGACAGAAACTGTTAAATTTATGAGCAGAATGGTGGATTAACGTATTTTACAGAAGTTATCAACACCTCCTGCCTAACCCAGCTCCAAACATCCAATAGGGCCAGCTCCAGCAGTGGAGGAATAGTTTTTTCTAATTTTCCTTTTTTTTTTTTCCTTTTTTTTTTTAAAAAGAGGTAATCCAGCAACATGTACCAGGGTCTAAGAATGTTTAAAATGACATATACAATATTCCATTGTAGTGTTAAATCATGATTTTCTCCCCCCCCTTCATCATTGAGGAATATTCTCTTTCATTCATTCACTCATTGTACATTTTAAACTTTCTAGATTATGTTACATAGTATTTGTGCAGGGGTAATTTAAAGGCAAGACCTGTGAGATGTCATACATTAATTTTTTTTTTAAACATTGTTATGAATAAATTTAATCCAATGATATGGCAGAACCATCAAACCAATTTACAATTTCCAGCATGCTGCCTCTACAAGGCTATTTTTCCTATAATTACACCAAAGACAAAGAACAAAACCACCAAAGCAAGTAGTCTGGAGCTGAGCCCTTCGTCCTTGACAGCAGCTGCAGAAGCAGATATTGGGTTGTTTGTCTGGGGTGCCTTCCTCATCCGCAGTCCATCTTCTTCCTAAAGGAAGATATATTGATTACTTCTACTGAAAAAAAGCTTTAAATATTCACCCTTACCGTATTTATTTTAGGTGGGCATAATATAATAGGCGAAAGCTAATGTACAGCTAATTTAGAGCTCTATTTCCTAGATAATCCTGAGAAGGAAAGGGTAGTGAGGTAGGAGAGGAATTCTATATCTAATTGACTAGCAGAGTAAAAACCACATGCTCGTGGGAGTTCTCTAAGGTAACAGGGGAACGTATGACTAAGGTAATAGGGGAAGCAATGAGGAAGCCTGCAAGAACACTTGTCCAAAGTCTGGAGACAGCTCCAGAACCTCAAAAACAATGATGGAGGGAGTAGCATGAAGATGCTTTTCTTGCTCTGTAAGCAAATACAGTGCTGTTGGGGAAAATGCTTTTCAATATAACTAAGATAGGTTATGAAAAATATGCAACTTTAAGGCAATTACACACATCATTCCCCTAGTTAGATGTCACAAGCAAATTTTACCAGCATTTGAAGGGAAATCTATTTCCCCCATCATATTAATGCTGACATTTTGGTGTGAAACTAATGGCAATAATTAGGATATTTTCTTGGTATGAGTTTGACAGCTCTCTTGATTTAAAGATGTATGAGACAACAGATAAAACAACATCTTTACACCAGGTATTATCATTTCAAGTGGAGACGATGTTTCCCACAACTTGATCTGAACTGTTGTGCAGCACAGCTGTGTGTTAGCACACTCCATTCCACGCACAGAGCACTTCAGGAGATGGTGAAGTGAGCCTTTTGTGACCTAACTTGTATACAGCTGAAGCAAGTGTTAGACTTTTTTATGTGATACAGTATTATAGTGCAAAAGTATAAGATACTGAAGCAAAAGCCTCCGGTCTATACATAAAAAAATACTCCAGAAATAAAATTGTAATAAAAGTTACTGCAGCCTTAAAAATTTTCAGATAAGTGAAATTCAAAAGGCTCAGTGTATGTCAGTGTTTCTCACTTTTGAATTTAAAGGGCCACCTAATGTTCTGGAAGAAAACAAGTTTTTAATTATTTATTAATTAAAAGTCACAGACTACCTGATACCTCACTACTGCTGTAAGTCTGGATGGGGACAACTGACTTTTGTCAACAATAAAATGTTGTTTACCTATACAGTAATTTTACTGCTAGAAACAACACATTTTCATTTTAAGATATTTTAACTTCCTTTTGACAGTGACTCTATCCTGACACTGACAGCACCTGGTGGCTGGCAGTAATTTAACATTGTTTTCTGATGTTTTACAGATGTTTCTAATACTCCACAAAGGGAACAAACAGCTCACCATTTTAAGATGTTACTGTAAGACATCAGCTCAATTCTAGATATCTCCTGTAGAGTGTTTATTCAAGACTGATTTGCAAAAAAATAAAATAAAATCATAGAGTACTTATAGTATTGTGAGACACCGGGAAAACAAGAACACAAGGAGAAGTTAAGATCGTGTCTCAGCTATATACATACATTATTTTTATGTGTAAAACAAAAATGGTTTACAAATGTTTAAAGAATTTCTTCATGCGTCAGCCAGCCGAGCAGCATCAGACCTGACAGAACAGCACTCCTTTCACTGGGCTCCAATAGTCACAAATTCCAAATTTTCATTGGTGCTGTAATCTATGAAACTAGACATTTACAACAAATGAAACTACTTAAAAGAGTTTTTCAGCATGGTGATAAAGGCTTCTCAATTACTTGATTTCACAGTGATGTGCTGGATATGACAAGAAGCATATTTCCTATTAATCTGTCTTACTTTGGTCATTTCAACTGCATATTATAGGTGCAATTACTAAAACATTCTGTATTTGCACAACACTGCCCTCAAGCTCCCATCAGTTTGAGAGAGCAGGCCCAAATCCAACACTGAATGCTTAATTCAGACTGAGAAAATTAGGTGGGAAAGAAAAAAGGGCAATTCATTACTTTGGGTTGCTATCCAGTTTCTCTGACTGCATGACTTGTACGCTCCTTTCAAAGGAAGCATCGGTTTCAACGCATTTTCTCAATTTATAGAGAGAAACCTAAACTATCTTTTAATTTGTAGACAACATTAAAATATTGTACCAAGATCAGGCAACCAAACCTTTAAGTCGGAAGCTTCGTTTTCAGGAAAGGGGTAAATCTGGAAAAAAAAAGAAGTATCTTTACCTTAAACTGTTTATTCTCCTCCCGTAACCTCTGAACTTCTACTTGAAGCCTCTTATAGTCTTCCATTACTTTCTTAACTTCAGTGTCATCCAAAGAAGAACTTATTGATTTAGACATTACAGAGGAATCTGTCTTTGTTGCAGTTGTGGATACAATTTTATTTATTTCTATGTCATGCTGTTAAAAAAGGATAGAGTGATTTTGGTTAGTTATTAGCACCACACCACACACCTGATATTTAGGAGGAGAATCAGGTAAAATTGTCTCTGCACACCTGAAATGTGCCTGTATCAAAAGAAATAAACAACATTTATCTTTCTGTAACCTGTACTTCCCCCTTCTGTTTCACACAAAACACTAAGTCAGCAGCAATAAGTGGAGACAGAATGACCTCGACTTTTCAGTCCCTGCATATACAGAAAAGGAAATACCCTTAGAACATGTCCCACAACATGAATGGGAACTTACTTGCTCACAGTCTGCTTATAGAGTATTAGTGCTCTCCTCACCTTTCCCTCCCCAAGCACAACACAAGCAGCTGCTCCAGGAACCAGGGTATTGCTAGGAACTACCCACCTGCTGCAGTTCCCTCTCTCTTCACAGCTGGCTATCACCTCTCCATCTTTCTGCATTTCTGTGGTGATGGAGGAACTTGCAATCCAAGTTAGGAAACAAGCTGCAGACCTCCAAACCCCCCTCCCTCACCTACCTTTGGATCCTCTCCATGTTCTGCACTTTAGAATGCAAAGGACCTGGCTCTCATAAAAAACAAACCACTCTTTCCCCACCCAAACTGCAACCAAAATCTTAACATGAAGATTTTATTTATACAAATAAAGTAATAGGATCTTGTTACTACTTGTGCTTTGTTTTGCCCTAATGAATTTTAGGAATTATTGAAAAAATTATGACTAAACAGAATAGCTGTTAAGTTTCATTTAATTCAGATTTTTTCCTTCCTCTCATCACACCTCTAAACTGGAAACACAGAAAGTACCCTGGTCTAAAACAAAAGCACCTACTTTTAGAGCAAATGTTCGCTGTCTGGAGCAGGTAGGTCAGACATAGTGAGACTACAATAGCGCCATTATGACAATACATAATCGTAATTACAAGCTGTCCAGTGCAAGGTAGAACAATCATGCCTTCAGTACCTGCATACTAGGAAACATTTTTCAGTTTATTCAATCCATTATCAGTTCTACATTTGACACTACACACCTCCATTAGAAATTCATGCGTTCATTACCCTAACAAAAAAGGATTCTACCATATTGTAGCTGCTAATTGCAATATAATCCTTAACTGCATTTGTGTCTTCCTTACTAGCTTTCTATCAATTTACTTGCTAAAATCCGTGTTGTATCAAGGAAGCAAAGGGGAGTGTTGGACAGGCAAATTTGTATTGCTGACGGTTGTAACTGCTTCAGTATAAACTTTGAGCTTTATGACCATCAATCAGCATCTCTCAAATGTCTTTGAAATATTCTTTATCCTGTGATCTTTCACTAAATGAAAACGGATCAACTCAAAGATTTCTTTGTGCTTGTGTTGCACTTATGTTGTTCAAATTAGCTACTAGTTACATTAAGCATCACTAAGATTTTAAATAGTTTATATTGTGTTTTCAAAGGGTGATGCCATCCCGGCAGTGAAACAGAGGGTTCTGTCTTTTGCTTACATAGCTGTCTGTATAAACATGCCATTTTACATGATTTACTGTAGTATTAAGTTAAAACACTCAATATGCATCTGAAAATACTCACAGGCTTATCATTTTCTGCTGGTAGCTCAAAGACACACCTAAGTTTCGAATCCATGAGTTCTTCTGGTTTTGCTTCTTTCCACTGGAATAATTTAGTATTGATTTAATATTGAACATAATAAGGCATATGGAAAATGCAGTGTATTATGTAAACAAATCACATCATCTTACTCAGGAAAAAACCCACAGGTGTTTATCATGTTACCATTAACCACATACATGATGAAAAATGAAACCAAATATGTAACTGAGTGGTATTGTAAAGAAAGACCAGATACTGTGAAGGAAATAATTCTAAATAGTCTGAAACTTGCACAGTTAATTTATGAGAGAACTGGGAATTGTGTAAGAGTAATCAGCACAGATAGGGGGAGCTATGGTCCCGATTTGGGGGGGGGAAAAAAAAAAAAAAAAGAGGAGGAGTGCATTCAAAGGAAGGGAAAGATAACAAAAACCCAAATCTGTAACAATGTTAGTGCTGAAGTCTTTGTACAGCGGAGTTCCTATTCAAGTTTTTCAAATTTCACATGAGGTTTTCTTCCTGACTGGCATGAACTACAGGACTGTTCTTCCCCCTCCTTGTTTTCCACCTCCTTATTTTTCAGCATCAACATCTAAACAATAACAGATGTGCTACATATAGAAAGGGATAGCTTCCCGTCTCATCCTTCTCTCCCCTCCAACTAGGGAGTCTACCATAAAAAAGTTTCCTTCCAATATTTTTAACAGGGATTAACAGTTATAAATCTTTGCTCAGTATCAGCTGTAACCCTGAACTAAAAAGATCTAATTCATGGTAGTGATATACAGCAAGAAGTGTCCACATTTATGTCCTGGAGTTCTCACATGCTTCTCTTCACTTTGACTGTACTTCTGGTAGCATGGTATTGCTCAGCATATCTCAAGTAGGTGTAAAATTATGTCTAACCCCTGTACAACCTAAAGAAGTATTTGACTCATCCTAAATAGTTGAATCGTACTCTTCTGCGGCTGAAGTCAGAATTCTATTTCAAGCTCGTTGGCTGCCTGTGAAGTGTTGAAAGCTTTATAGTACTCCAGTAATTTGTCTCACCTGTTTATCCAGAATAGGAAGAGATTTGGAGAGTGGTAACAAAACTGAGAACTGATCAAGTGTTATAGGAAAAGAAATCATGTTGGTCTGGAGAGCTCTGGAAAACTGAAAGGGCCATCGAGGTCCTAAAAAACATTCTTTGCTAGCAGAATAATATTTTTCATGGTATAAAGTAACTCATAAAAATTAAAGAGTTAGAAACAAAGGCAGACTGGCTTATCTTTCTAGTGATGCAGACATTTTATTACTATTGCTGTTTCTCCCACTGGATTTTATTTTGAGGCCATTAAACAAATATAGTTCCATAAATCTCTTTCAGAAGGGAAATTCTTAACCCTGCAGAGTGCCACAGCTTTAAAAAGCTATTCAGAAGATGATGCATATTGTAAAGACTACTGTAAAAAAGCCATGATATGTACTCTAGGTTTTTTGGGGTTGGCTTTTTTGTTTTTAAGTAATACACATACATACAAACACACACAAGCCCCACACTTTAGAGTAATGGCCTTTTTTTTTTGTGTGTGTCCTCAGTAGCTACTGAGTATTACCTCAAGCTAACAAAACCTAGACTAGAGAAAGCTTCCCTGTGCCTTCTTGCAGTAGCAAATCTTGCTGTTACAGGAAAGCCGCCAGTTGACATACTGGTTTGCCCCTTTCCAAGTTGTCTTAATGTAGCCTGACATCTTATTTCTAAGTCTTTGTCCTTCTTTGCTTCAGCACCTACATGCTTCTGTTACTCTCATTTGTAATCCACAGGACAAAATCTATGAGGGCCTTTCATTTACCTAAGCCACCACAGACAGAGGTAGGGATAAAGAAAAATACAGTACTTGTAAATCATCCTCCTGGTTGTCACTGGGAAAAGGAGCTGCTCAAGGGAAGACTCAAGACTGAGAGCGGAGGCATAAAATATAAAAGATGCCACAGACTTATATTCTGTCCTTTCTAAAAAATGATATATTGAAAAAAATTACAACTACTCAACATTTGTTTCAAGGGTTGGTATCCCATTACTGACAGCAGCATCCTAAAGAAGCAACCACAGACACCGTGTCTTTTAGTGCAAGATTCCTGGGGCTCAAAATAAACAGAAAACACCTTGCCATGCACAGAGATGGAAATCTGGCAAAGCTTTCAAGGATCATTCCAGTGTGGTTTGACAACAGCCCTTAAGCAAGGCAGTAAAAGGTCTTATAAAATTACGCGATCAGAAAGAAATCCATTTTAATTAGTTTCAATACTTACTACTGCTTCCATATCTGAAGTATCAGCTGGAGCAAACATAGACTGAACCATAAACTTGTGTTTACTTTTCTCATTAGGGTCATAGTCAAAAGGCTGTAGCATCACTGCAAGAAAAACCCCAAAACACATTATGTTAACGTTGCTCTGATACATAGTCATGCACTGATGATATAGTTACCAGATTTGAGAAATACAAACATTAAAATGGTTTCAAGTTGTATGTCCATTATGACCAAAGCAGCAGCTGAGATCAGGAACCTCACTTTAGAACAAAATTTTAAAAGCAGATAAGAGAAACAGACTTCTTCAGTCTGTCTAGATTTTTGTCTGAGAATTTTGGAATTGCTGATCACTGTAAAATATTCTGTACACAACCATGGCAAGGTAACAATGGTAGTTTATAGTAAATAGGATAATTTACATATCTTTTCTGACAGAGGGAAGAATTCTCAAAGAAAGCATCTTTTTTTCTTCCTCCATCTTGGGGCAGAAGCAACAAGCTGGCATTTTGATTAGTTGTACACACAGTATTGCTGATGGTTCCTGAGAAAAGCTACAGAGGCGAAGTCAAACATTTTAAACCTTGAGGTTCAAGTCTCAGAATGGAAATTTCCTCTACCAAGTTTAAGAGTCTCATAGTATTTGTTTTATCAAGTACAAGCACTTCTCTTCCAAAAATAAATTGCTGAAAGTTTGTTACCAATTTATAGCTGGAAGTTTATGGCTAAATGCTATATAAACTTCACCTCTAAAAGGTATACAAGAAACTTATTTCTCTCCATTCAAAAATCACAAACATTCCAGAATTTACTTATGCAGAAAATGATTGTGTTCAGGGGGTAGAGAGCCAGGAACAGCAGATTTGGTGTGTGTGTGCGCTTTTTTAATTTTTTTTTTTTTATTTAATATTAGGAATTTCCATGTCTTTTCTTTTTGGGTAAAGAACTAACGTGTCAAAGTAACTTGAAGAGGGAGAGTTATGTATTTCATTTACATGGAATATTCTTTAATCACAGTGGTCACTTAGCACTCCCACATTTTGCAAATAACACTTGGATATTCAGCTACTGTGACATTAACATCAACATGAGGCAGAACATACATGAAAATAAGCAAAGCAGTTTACACAAACATGTTATTAGATATTGCAAAAAGATACCACCCCCTCAAATTTAAAATGAAGCTTGCATATACTGCAATTACTACTAACTTAAAAAATGGTATAAGGTTTAAAAATTCTCATTTTACGACCCATGAGGCTACTTCAGTCCCTCAATTCAATCACTGAGAAGCAGTTCAAGAATTAGAATTACTTTCAAGTACTACTGCTATTAACATATGTGCCCAAATTCATATGCACTAATTGCAGGGGTTTGTTGTATAAAAGCGATATCCAAAGATCCCATTTATTGCAAATGAAGGCAAGTCAAACCAATTTGCCTCCTTCAATGAGCAGAATTATGTTATGGCTGTGCCATATTTATTTATTTATGATAGCCACAATCTGTGGCTATCAACAACCACATGCCTTTTAAAGCCGGAAGAGAAGGAAGACAGCAAATTCTCTCAGATGAGGTGCTTTAAAAACTATTATACATTTTTAACTCACCTTGCAGTAATCAAATACTAGTACAAAATAAATGTTTGCAAATTAACAGTCTACTTTTTAAACTATTTTTCCAAACAGAAGTGACTGCACTGTGAAAGCACATATATTTCAACATTGCATGATACGTCACTGAAAAGCAGCAGCATAATTTTTTCTCCCCTGTAGTATACATCTAACTTATTCCAAATCTACATAATGTTTAAGATCCAACTGGGTAGTCAAAACTATCCACTGTTTATGGAACTTCTCCAGATCTGCAGTTTTATCAGTTTGCTTTGCTGAGTGCAACTATAAGCTCATTTGAAAATCATTACTTCCCAAGTGATAGTGCTGAAGCCATTCTCGAATGCCAAACAATCGCTGCTCTGAATTCCATTCACTGAATCATAAGAGCAAGCAGCTAGAGAGGGCTTGACAGTACAAACGTTGTTAGCAGTTGTATTTTTAGATCAATACATGAAAGCCACATTGACACGAATTATTCAGCAAATGTCTTTTAAGCCAGATGGGAAGCCCAAAAATATGTACTTTGTTCAAGAGGAAACCGAACCATTTCAACATTTATTCGCATACTGTTGGGGGTTTCTGTGAAAGATCAGTTCCATGTAACTGCCCTAATTGCTGGAGAATTTGCTACTGTGAATGTGGCTCCTTTGTTTTTACTGGAAATTCCATATCTTATGCAAGAACTATCTGAAAAGCATATGCTCCTACAAAATGCCTTATCAAATCAGTCATCTCATCCGGTCAAAAGTTTCTGACCGGCTTTCATCAGAACCCAGAGTTCTAAGAAACAAAATTATTAACATGATCTTCAAGTTTACTAGCACCAGCATCCATTAGGCAAAGATACGTATTTCAACCACTTTCTAAACTGATCACCCTACAGCTAAAGCACCAGAAGTATTCTACCACACGCAAAAACTGCAAAGTCATTGAGAGATCAATGGAATGAGGAGTAATGCAAGTTACATTTGTTAGCCCACTTGTCTCTCTCAAAATTCAAACACGAAGGACTGACCTTATGTACATCCTGTTCTGAAGCATTTCCAAAGAAATGGATACCAGTTTTCTCACACATTCCTGCTATACCCCCCATATTTTACACAAGGCCCTCTGTAGATAGTGGAGAGGCGGTGACCACCTAATATGCTCCTTTCTTTTCCTAGAACAGTTTCCTGGCAAAGTTAATAACAATGTCAGAAGCATTAAACTCTTCTGGTTTTCCTAGAGTAAACCTGCCTTCTCAAAGAATAGAGGAAATTTGAAGCAAGGAACATGGAAGGAAGCAAAACTCTACCCCTAACGCCTGCTAGGATCTAGCACTCCCTTCCAAGAGCAGAAGGAACAGAAAAGTCTTCCTGCTCAGCTAGTCAGCAACCTTCCTCTAGTTTCCATCTAAATTTATTAATGGCCTGTTTACTTGGTCCTGGACCAATACTGCCCTTATGCTTAAATATCAAAGAAGGGGAAGAGCCATTTATTTCTGGTCCACTCCAAGACATCAATCACAGTAACTCTTGGCCTTCTGGTGAACTAAATAAGCCAGACTCGGTGGGTCCTCTCTGGACCAGGCTCCCCATTCATTCTCTGCACCTGTTCTGGCTTGAACTCCTCTATATGAGCTACTCTAATTACACATCCAGGAAATTTTACTAGTGCCTTGGACAATAGCATTTATACCCTCTTATCTCTTCCATTATCCAGCCTGCTTGCAC
Organism: Calonectris borealis; assembly: GCF_964195595.1. Classification (NCBI taxonomy): domain Eukaryota; kingdom Metazoa; phylum Chordata; class Aves; order Procellariiformes; family Procellariidae; genus Calonectris; species Calonectris borealis. Next base: position 12,359,625 of record NC_134328.1, on the reverse strand, counting down.
ATACTACATCTGCCTTATTCACAGCCACATTATGTCAGCATCTTGGTCACCCCATCCAGCCCCCTTCATTTAACAAGCTTGTGATTATAGCAGGTGTATTTTATTCTCCAAGTACGTGACTCTGCAGTTTTTCTGATAAAACTCATCCTCTGTTTCTCTTACTGTAGCCTTCAAGGACACCCAGTTCTGCTGCATATCTTCAGCCTCTCAACTTTACATCATCATCACGGTTTTTGTGTACTCTTTTTGTGCCAGAATTGCTTACAAAAGCATTAAACAAGATTAGTACCAAGAATCATTCTCAAGAAACGTCACTAGTAACTTCCTGCTATTACATTTCCATCCACCACATCACTGTTTACTCTTTAAGTAGCCCATTCAATAGTCTGTGAATCTATTTTTCTTTTCTAGTTTTATTGATAATTTTCCCAAATGGCACTGCATGAAATTCTTTATGGTCTGGATAGATCAAATCTACCACCTGTCACCTTTACATAAAATACCCCAACCAGCTATAGGGGCAAACCTCAAGATCACTGTGCAATTTGATCAGCTCTGCTAGAGGTGAGCAAAGGACACTCGCATCCACAGAAACAGGCAGAATCCACTGCACCACTTCACATTTGTTCCATGTTTACATAGTTCTTTCTGTAAATATTTCAGTAATACTAAAAAATGTTGAATCTGTGAGGATCAAGATAGATTCTTATAAAGCAAGCGGACAAAACCAACCCAAAACTTGGCAATCGCTACATAGTCCTGGGATGCCCGGGGGAACAGCGTGCAGCAGCGAGGCTGCCTCGGCAGAGCCGGGGGCTGCAGCAGCGGACGGGAAACAATCGGTGTCTTAGCAAAAGGGTCAGACCCACTGCGAGCAAAGAGAACAGCAGCTGCAGAAGCACCCTCCTGAAGGCAATGCAAACTGCCTTTTCAACGTCAGGCAAGTTTACAAAAGACTAAAAATCCCCCCCAAGGATATCTGACAGCAGCCTAAGGATAACGTCAGCTTCTCCCCATTTTTAGGAAGCATGTTCAGACTGCTCTCTTCAGCAGGACACTGTGCACAGATGGTACCATCACTACTTCCTCTCTCCCCCCATTATACACCTATCTGCAGACTCATCAGCATCTCTTATATTTTTTCACTTTTCCTTTGTAATCCATTCATGCCTTTTATCTAGATTTCAACCTCTCGGAAACCACAAAATCAGATATCTTTGTTGAAATAAGACATGTTAAACAAAAACAGAATGTGTGCAAATACCCTTCTTTTCAAAGTATTTCAGACCAAATGCAATGAAATCAGATGACAGCGCACACATACACTTCCCAACAGTTACATAAACTCAGCTGTTAAAATTACATGCCATTATATAACAGGTGAAAACACAGGCTACAAACCTCACATCGCAGCAAACAGCGCACGCTGACGGGGCCTTAAATGCAGATATTTAGGAAAAGCTGTGATATGGCATAAGAAGCCAGTATTTGATACTCCACTAGAATAAAGCAAGCTTTACTCTTCTAGCATTTTATATGTTTTAAATGAGCCATCATACTTGTACGAAATGAAGTGGAATAATGTTCCAATTGCTGCCTCTATCTTAGGGCAGAAGATGTTCTCATACACTTACATCAAAATAATACAGACAGTTTCACAGGAGTTTAAGAAAAGCATCTGGTTAGTACAGCCCAAGGAAGATAAGGCTGCCCCAAACTCAGCTTCAGTCAGTAAAATTCTAAGAAACTTATAAATTGTTCCAGAGCTTCATGCCACTATACTTAGGCACTGATTTTTTGGAGAGACAAGGTGCAGTACCAATGCAGCGCAACCAAGCAGCTGTGTTAAAGCCAGTCAGCAACTCTCAAGAGGACAGACTGCCATAGTAAATACAGCCCAATTAGTTTAAGTGTCCGGAAGTTATTACTGAATTAACTATATTCTAATAATTTCTCATCAGTAGTATTTTCACTAGGTTTGGAGGAATTCAAGTCCTATTTTTATGCCCTGTGCAAGACTTGAATTACATGACTGAAAAATAACTGATTCAGAGTCAAAGAAACAAATTCTATTTATTTTTCACTTCATTAACTCCAAAATCAGCCCTCTGTTCTTAAGCAACATTACTCCAAAGCAAAGGTTAAACACATGTCCCCCCTTTCTGTGAATTCGAAAACAATTCTGTTCTGCAAGTTAACTTTGATCCCCTCTATCCAAAAGATCCCTTCTGATAATCAGAACCAAAGACACTGCCATCTTCAAGTCCAAAATTAGGTCTCATGCATGGTTTAAAGGAGCTACCAGGAGTGCAATATATACAGCTTTATTAAAGAGAAATTCAACCACAGCACACGATAAAGACAGCTTCAGTTTAGAATGTTTTAGGAAAAAAAGAATTAATATTTATAACACCAGAATTCTGTAACACATCTACCTACAAATTTACCTTAATATATTACCGAAAAAGCAATGAATGTGTACTACTTTTAAAAGATGTTAATGTAAGGCCTGGCAATTTAGGATCGTTATTATTACTAAGTTATTATCAGCATGAAAATATGTAGAACACAAATGTGAGCTTGTGATTAAATATACCATAGCCATTTGCAAAACTAACTGAATCATAAATCACTATAAATAAAGTTATCACAAAAGGGAAATTTTTCAAAGCTACGTACGCAAGAGCAAAGTATAGCTTAGGGTTAGCACAGCAACCTCTCATAATAGGATACTTTAAGTCAAGTCTTGGACTAGATCCATATTCTATCTGGTATGCTGCTGGGAAGAGTCAGGCTGGAAAAGTAAGAAAGATGTAAGCATGCTGACAGCATAACGTAAGATGGTTCACACAACACTCACCTATACTATATTCTGCCCAAGGTACAGCAAAGAGTCATTGTAAGCAGAAGTTTAAGAAAAAACTCAATGCTGAGATCAAGACTACATTTAAAAAAGCATGATATGTGTCAGCAAAGGAAGCGGGCTTTTAATTTTGAAAGTTCATCTGGAAGATGAAAAGAATCCACATCTTTATAGCATGAAGATAATTTGTAGCTAGAAACCATGCTAATTTTCATTATCACTTCACTGATTTCTATGCATTTAATATTTAATACTTGCCTGCAGCCAGTATAGATGACAGACAGCTTTACTTGGGAATTGTCCCAGGTTTTAAACATCTCAGTTTCTCTCTAGAGAGCTTTTTCATTCAAATACTAGTTATTTCAGAGCTTACTGGATACGTGCTAGCCGCCTCCTGAAGCAGAAGTGCTTTGCCTGCTCCACCTGTAGCTACCACATTGCACTGGTTATCTCCTCACTGTGACATTCCCCAGAGATCAACTTCAAGCGAGGCACAATTCTGCAATCATATGCACGCTCAATTTGACACAATAGAAATCCCAAAGACAACAGATCAATGAGTCCGCAAACGTAGGCATGCACAAGATGACTTACAGGATTAGAGTCTCTTAATGTTACAGTGCAAAGTATTTTTGGGATCAATTTTTATTTTGTTGAAGCAAGCTCTCCAAGGGTGAGGTGTTTAAATATTTTACATTTTATTAAGTAAAAAACTGAAGTCTTGATTTTTACATTTTGATTTTTTTTCAAGTAAAAAGCAATAGTTTTAACTCCTAAAATTTTTTATTCCAGGCTAGGAAAGTTTGGCAAGAGACTAATGGCAAATCGTATAATGTATGAGTAAGTAATTTTTCTTATCATGCCAGTATTAAAATTCATTAAAAATAGTAAAACAAATCTGCATGTTTATAGAACTAATTTTCTTAGCTAAAAAGTCAGACTTTATTCATGCAGTATGCCACTACTACATGCTTTGATAGAACTCTTTATTAAAAACATGGATTGGAGAAGTCATTGAGAAAATACATTGCTTTCAAGCATGTATCATCAGCAAGTTAATAACATACAGACATTCTGTTTATGGGAAATACTCAACTTTCAAAGTAAGCCACTTCTTTGCTTTTCCATTACCAAACTTAGGCAAGTCAAGACCTACTGATCATTAGAGAAAATCACTAACTTTTCCTATGCAACAGCAAAGATTTAGTCACTTGACATTTCTAACACCAAAGCATATTGCATCTTCAAGGAACACAAAACAAGCATGGTTTGAAAGTAAATGTTTTCATTACTGGTTGTATTAGGCAGTTCAGCAATAGCCTACATCAGTCTAAACCGGTGTGGCTGCAGTCCAGTTTTATTCTTACCTTGATATGCCCGTCCAAGCACTTGTTTGACCCTGTGGTGAGCTGGTTCAGGAAGTTAAGCTGGCAAAAAACTAACCGTACAAAAATAATCCCACAGGGAGGGCAGGACTGATTTGGATAGGCTGGCTAAGACTGTTATTGAACTATATAGATCATTTACGTATTTCTCCCCCGCTTCCCCAAACAAGACGTGAAAACAAATCTATTACTGCTAGACCAGGAATAAGGGAAGTAAAGATACATGAAATGGCTGCCTCTCCATGAAATCACAACCTCTTGCTTTTACAAACATTAAACAAAATACTTTCAGATTGCAAAGTGTTCCAAGAAATAATTGATTAGAAGAAGCTATTTTCAATCACCAAAAAACTGCTTGAATGACTTACCAGAAACATTAATTGATGTTCCTGCATCAATAATTCCACTGTTAGGCCTTACACAGTATCTACGTGGTGCTGTGGTCTTAACTTTGAAGCACACATTTCTGTCTGTAGGATTGCCGAGTTTCAGGTTTGTAGTGACAACATCTGTGAAAGGACCTGAGGAGGAGACCAAAAGCAGACTTGAAATCACACAGAAAGTACTTTCAAGCAGAGGCTAAAAAGGCTTTAAATCTCTGTTCACAAATCTTATAAAGTAATTAGATGTTCAATTTCCATCTATGGCACGTATAGATAATCGTGCACACAAAGCTAAGGATGCAGTGAGGCCTCTGAGCATTCTGACGTGCAGCATGCTCCAACACTCACAGCACAACAGCTGAAGTTGATCACTAATAGCAAAACAAAACGGGGGAAATTATTTATACATGGTGCCAACACAACAACATGGCATTCAAGTGATGCCAAATTCTCTGCTGTATCACAGTTACTCCATCCTAACTACTGAATCCCAGTAAACCCAGGCTTTCAGAGAGATACCATATATACCTATGTTATAGATGATAACTAGGGGAGTACAGTACAGGACGTTAACTAGAAAGGGAACGATAACAAAGTGGCTACTACAGATTCATCTGCATGTGCAAGCTGTACCTCCACAGAAGCAGGATTCCACCAGGTATTCAGAAATGCCGTACCATAACCAGCAAGATAAGCATTCAGGGTGCATCCCCTTTTCCTACAAAGTCTTTTTTTTTTTTTTTTTTTAAATAATTCTCTTGGCTACTAGAAATGATAAACCAGAAGCAATCTTCATAAAACAGCCTACCTCATCCAAGACAGGAAATAACCATGTGGAAATAGGTAAATTCTTGGATGCTAAGAGCAGTGGCAAAGATTTCTATATTAGCAAAACCAGAATCAAACCATTGTCAAATTCTGCAACACCAAGTGCAGGCAAATCAATTTCTCACAGGCTCACTACCTAGTTGAAACTGCCCAAATCCCTTAGGTTAGAGGAAAGGCTAGTTACTGATTTTCTACAAGACACTGGTAAATCAGACAGGTTTTGACAGGACAGCAAGACTGCAGTGCTTGCTCAGATGATAAAGAAGTAAAATTAAAAGAAATATAACCACACTTTGATCAACTGTCTTCTGCATAAAAGTAATTAATATGATGCCTGAATAAAGTATCTTCACCTATCCTCAGGAGCAAAAGCAATTTGGTCAGAAAAAGCATTGAACATTTCCTTCCAGAAATGACAGCCCTAAAGTTTAAGAAGAGTGAATGATGATGATGATGATGATGATAAAAATACTAGCAGGCAAAATTCCATCATCCTCCTCCTGCAGCATGGTTGGCTTAAAATAATTTAAGTTTGCTTCCTTTTCTACAAATTTATCACACAAATTTGTCTCCTAAGATGACATTTCATACAGCTGTAAAAGTGTTAGATTCCTTCAACCTTTACCCTTGATCCAATTTGTTTTAAGTAATTAGAAGGGGGAAAAAACCCCAAACAATCACACACAGAAGAAAAACCCAACCAGACAACAATGTAGCACTATTTCTGCCTGCACTCTGAAAAAAACACCTTTGCATTTACAATGCAACCTGGTAGCAAAAAAATTGAAGCAATAAAATTTTCAGATCCCATGACAAAGATTTCACTAAACCTGTGCCCAGTGAAACACTGAGATGTGAAAGACAATGAAACACAGCTGTCAAGTTTTCTCTGTGTTCTGCATGCAGAGAGGGACTTTAAGTCTAATGGAAAATAACCGGGCAGCAGCAGCCATGAGTTAAACAAGCCAAACTATCAGAAAAACCCAGCAAACATTTAGGTGTGTAAAGACAGTAGCAGATCTTCAAGATAGCTCTAACTGGGAGAAGTCTAACATGCCAGAAGAAATTCCTTGATGCCTAAGCATTAAGGATGTGCCTTTACCAAAAAATTACAGCTTGAGCTATTCCAGCACAGAGGGAGGGTCGTCTGTACAAAGCCCCACATGTGCAGCTGCATCCTCAATAGTGCTTTACTAGTCTGCATGCTGGGATAGATTTCCTGTGGGAAATACCATGTTTTTACTTGGCTGATCCATGAATGCATGCGGGATTCGTGCGCCCCAGCACAGAGCTGCTGTTTGTAATAGTAATACGACAACAATTCAGTGTGTAAAATAATTTCCAAATGGAGTTACTTATTGCTAACATAGATCATACCTAAATATTTGGCAGCAAAACCTTTCAGCAGACCAAATTCATTTCTTCTTGTCTGCTTGACATTTCCTTTTCTTTTCTGTCCGCTAAACTTTAAACAGTTTCTTTAGATACATTTTCCCCAAATTACAGGTTTTACAGATCAGCCGGCATAACTGTACGAGAAGGCTGACGTCTGCTTTCAGCAAACTTGTGCGCAGGCGTGCTCCTTACGGCACTGTTGTTCAAATACTGTAGCAAAGCAAAACAGAGCAGACAAATGCAGGATTAAAGTGTTTTGAAGCATGTAAAAAAAGAAATAGACAACACTTGGGGCTAATTAGAGCATGGCAGTGAAATATTACCAGCTTGGCTGACCTGTCTTAAAAGACAAGGCCCATGGACTGCCAACTCAGGCTGAAATGAAACCTTGATAGCCTGTTGTTAGATTACTATTGCCTAGTTTAAACATTTCTGGGGCAGTTTGGGGTATGTGGGGGAACTGATCCCAAGATAAACACAAGCTAATTCTGTACTGTACCTTTGCTTTCTCACATCTGGATTTGTGCACTGCAGGTAAGGTTGGCTTGGGTATTAACAGTCGTACGAGACCCACATCTACCCTCGAGCTTTATTTTTCAATGCAAGGCATTAGGACTTCTGGAATCATACCCACAGATACAGTAAGATAAAATGCTCTACACTTCTTTCCAATGCCTTTGTCCTCGCTGCAAGTGGATGGACTATTTATACAAGTATATGCAACACTGGGATAATGCCTATACCCCTAAGGTGGGCTGTAGGCACAATTACAATCAGTCAGGTTGGTGCATCTGGATGGTACTTGGGTTAAAAGCAACAAGTTAACTCTGCAGTGAAGACTGACTCTTTACTGTGTGCCTAAACAGAAGCCGCACTCTTAAAAAACACATCATTTATTTCATAACATTCAAAACAAAATAATGTATTTTTGACTGCTCTTAATATTTCTAGATAAGGGAAACTTATGTTAAGGCAGAGTGCTTTCCAAATGACAATTTGCACTTCAAAAAAAAAAAGGCAACTATTTTTCTCCCGTGTTTTTAAAGATCATGAGAAAAATGCCACTGGTGTCATCCCAAGGACAAAGTTATGGGAAACTCAGGGTCTGTACATGCATCATCTGACATGGGGTTGTCATGGGAGCAAGCTGTCTAGAAGGAAGAATGTAGTAAATTAAATTTGCCAGTGAAAGTTTGGAATATTCCACAAGGGCTCGATGACTTTTTCCTGCCAGTTAGAATAAAGTCAACTTGTGTTAATGCAAACTGGGCATCTAGTGATATGCAAACTAGCAGTACTACTTAAAGAAAAGAAAACATTACCTCATATACTCATGCAACAACAAACAGTAAGAGGTATCATGGTTTTTCATAGAGTCATTTTTCAGCAGGGCTAGTTTCAAAGTACAGCTGTGGCTTTCCATCCAGGAGCTACGCATACTACCCTTCACATTTGAAGATCACAGCATTATCTCAGAATTTGCCATGCTCCATTTCCTATTCAAACACCAGTGCTGTATCAATCTTTTCTAAGAGTGCCATTCTGCAGTGTACTGCATTATAATATCCCAGAATATTTTAGTAATAATACAAAAGCCTGAGAATTAGGTCAAAAGAACATGTCAACTCTATTTAAATTTCAAGTAACTCTCCTTGCAATAAAAATTGCCCATAATTGTACCAGCAAATCCAGGCTGATAACTTTTTGATCAGCACAGTATTTGCTGTTAAGTTTCTTGCCACTCACTACTCACAGTAACCATATTACACAGCTGCATCATCTGTACCGAATCTTAATACGATTATCCTCACCTTAACCAAAATTCTGTGTTTTAGCATGGCAAATAAACAATCCTCATACACATGTTCTTTCAACGCAGCAAGAACACTGCTGTAGCACTGTTTGGCTTGTGAAAGAAGTCAGCGCAAGTATCAGCAGAGAGTAAAACACTGATGGCTTGGGCAGGAACATTCAAACCAAACAGGCACAGTCTTCTGCAGATTTGTATGTGCAAATACCACTACATCTTTGTAATTAGCTACACACATTAGTTGGGCTACAGTCCCAAGGTTGCTTTATTCCTGCATCAGTCTGTCTCACTGCTGAACAGGGAGGTGGTCCGACCTCTCATCTCCACCAACTGCTTGTGCTAGCTGCACAGCGTTCATCTGGCTGCGCCGAGAGCCGAGCCAGGGAGCTGCTCGGGCTGAAAATTAATCCACTTACAAGACAGGGAGTGAGGGAGGGGGCAGCGAGGAAGAGAAAAAGCAGAATCCGTTTTCAGCCAGATCAAGCAGCACTCAGACACTGGCACTAGGGAAACTGCATCTTTCTGCACAGCATTCTGCCAAATTAAGGCAACAAGGTCTCGTATTTAGCAGGTTAAAGCTAGCACGTCTAGGCATACACTCTGCAGTCACACTTTCCCTTGTAGAGTTGGCATAGCTGTTTAAAGTAATTAAGGCACAGGCCTAATTTTTCTGTGCTTAAATATCATGCAAATTCTCATCTGCTTCAAGCCAGGCATCCCCTAAAAAACTTTACTGAACTGGTGCTTTTCATAGCAAAAGCACTGCAGTAGCACTTGATACAATCGTAGTCGAGTCGTGTTAAACTGGCAATTGTTGATTAACAAGACTAAGAATAAATTCTCATCAAGCTGCCCATGTTATTCCCAGAATATTTTAGGTGCATTTTCATCATCTTTCCCTAAACAACAATTTTTGCCACTCCTACTCAGCACCACAGACACATAACCAACAGCAAGGTAACTGGAAACAGGCAGAAATACAGGCAGAGCTTCCAGTGAGACAACCCCTCTTCCACTTCCTTTGTGGAAAGCAGCAGAATGCAACAATAGGAGGGGAAAGACGTATTTCACCAGGGTTTAATCCCATCAATGTGTCAGATGAAAGTCATTAATCACCTGACATATTAATCAGCCATACAAAGGTAACCAAGGAATCTTTAATAAGGGAAATGGTGGAAAGCAGTAAAAGAGAAACTTAAATTGTTTTGTGGCTATTCTCAAGAGCCCAAATCCTACAAATTGATGTGTCCTGACTAGTAGATGTCCACATGGAGCAATAATTCATCCAATGAAAAAGCCACATTGACCCTGCAGGTACAAATGGAGAGGGTGAGGGTTGAACGTGATCCCCATCACACACACCATGCCAGCTCCTGCTCCCACGGCGTGAAGTGCCTCCCCACCAGCTTGGTCAGCCCCTCAAACTGGGGATGCACCTTGCCCTGCTCTAGCATGTACGAACCGACTGCAGAGTCCTAAGCAAGAGTGTATTAGCACCACCAAAAAAACCGCCACCAGCCAAGAACACAGTCATCTCACCACCTGAATATTTCAGCCTTTCTACTTATAACTTTTCTTATAATCATATCTGAGTTGTTTCTCAATTTCTTTACTATGCCTCTGACAGTACCAAGTGATTTCATTTTATTTCCACAATTTCTCCCATTTTATTTTTGGGGGTGTCTATCAGCAATAGAGAGATAGTCAAAATAAAAACACTAGCGATGAGCAAGAGGGCTCAATAACAGCTGTAGAACTTGACTTACTGTACACTTCTTTTTAAAGTTATATATAAAGTTGATAACCTCTGAAGATAAACACCAAAATGAAACAAGCTGAAATGTCAAGCAAGACATCTTGAGCTATCAGCCAGGTGCCTGTGAATCAAGAACACCCAAGATCCAATCAAACTCTCCCACCATCTTACTTGTCTTCAGACAAATCACTTAAGGGCTTGATCTTCTGCTATTAAGAGCCTTAAGAGTTGATAGCAACTCCAAAACAGAAGCAGGTTTGGACCCTTATAGTTTTCCTCTCTGTGAAGTCAGGAGAATACTTACCTAATTACAGAGAATCTTGTGAAGATTAGTGTTTTAAGAAGTACTGCATGCCAAGTTTTAATCATCATCACCATCTGGCTCTGGAGACATCCACAATTAAGTGAGCATCCGCTTTCTTTTGAAATCAAAAAAGTCGAAGAATGAGAAACGAGGAGTGCCTGAGTTGCATAAACATCTGATTTCACAAGTAGCTCACTGAGAGGACCCAACAACCCCAAATTTGGTAATTATTTTTAAGAAAAACTTAGGCCTCTCCTAATCCTTGTGTAAACCACTCATAAACCTTTCCATCTCAGCTTAGATTTTAAATGGAAGTAACTAGAAAACCCCGTCCCTGTGGAATCAGTTTCTTTACTCTTAACGCGACTATCCTCACCCGAAAGAGCCCTGGAAGCAAAGTGACATGAGGGAAGTGGTCATTTCCACTTCTGCTGTGTCAAGCAGTAGAATCCTTGATGAAAAACCTATTACAAAAATAGAAGTGCCATCCAAATCACTCCCCATGCAATAGCTGACGCAGTGGAGTAATTTTTTTTTTTTAAAAAAAGTAATCAATAAAATTATCTAAGAGGAAAAAAAAGAAGATGTAGAAAAACAAAATTACATGATCCAGATGCCAAAGTTGGAGCTAGGTTGGCAGTAAACGATTCCATTTGGATGGATTAATCAGTGTCCTTCTCTGGCCTATTTTGGCACAAGTATTTTTGCCAGAGCACACCTCATGCCTAATGGGGAAAAAAATGAGAAAAACTAAATATGAGACTGAAGACTCTTTTCAGGGTATCTATTAGTATGTAATTTTTGTCACCTTTTATTCCTCAGAGAATCATTAACAGTTTGATTTCATAGTTGTTAAGAACTGTGAGGCCACACATAAGCTTGCCAAGAGAAATGGAAGAATATGCCCTTCAAATAATTTTGGTACCAGTGTCATTTGTTTTTTCCAACTGATCTCTTCAGAGTTTTATTACACCCAAACATTACTTATAGCAATCTTCAGCAACAAAATTGCACAACATGAAATATTTTCTTACATCCTAAACTTAAAACAGTTTTCCACACACAATGCATAAACAAGAGACTGATGGCAGAGCTGGCTAGCTTTTACAGGCATATCTCTGTTTCAACTGTGCTTTCATATCCTTTTAGAACTGAATGCCAAACATATCGTATTACTTTGTTCATTCCACTCACAAATATCACATGTACCAACTCTCTCCAGGTACGAAAACAGCTCAGAAAATAATGGCATACTCTCTTTTGACAGTGGAATAGTAGCTACATCTCCTTCAATAAGCATGACGTAGTAAGACCTACTTATAATAAGACACCTAGTTATTCTACACGGCTAGAAGCCTCATTCATGGGGGTTGCTGGGCGGGTATTGAAAGGATACCGAACCAAAGCACAGACCCCCAGGGAGAAGCGGGGATGCAGCAGCAGAGAGCAGAGCGCCGCATCACGATGGCCCGATGTGCAAGCTTCCCTGGCAAAACCAGTGCTAAAGACTGAAATCACTGTAAAGTATCTCCCTGGAAGAAGCATCGTGATTTTAATCACCATCCCAAACCATTTTCTTGTACTTCTTGTGAAGTAATTTTTCCTGGTCTAATTTCATCACTAATTTCCATTTCAGATGCACATTAAATAGTAGGGAAGGAGCAACTTAACTACTCTAATTTTATGCTCATATATACTCTTCAAATAGACAAATTTGATGTGTAACTTAAATAGCAACTGAGCAAATATTTTAAGTGCAAAACTATGCATAAATTGCAAATAACAGAAGAAATGAGCAAAATTAGAGATTTTGAGATGCACAATAAGTAGCTGCTTTTCTAGTAAGTTAAAAAAAAATGAATAGGCAGTAAGAAACCAATTATAGCTCCAAACAAGGAAGGAATCCTGAATTTAGCAAGATAGATTTCTGGGGAACCACCTGAAAACTAGCCTATCAACTGTGCTTTCAGAATCAAAGGGAAAAGAAATACCAAACCACAACCAAATCAGAAATTTAGTCAGAAGCAGTGAGAAAACATAGTAAGGAAAAAAATACCTGACAGCTTATACTGTCTGGCATAGAACAAGATACAAATGTGAAGTTGCATTCTCCAAACCTAAGCTTCCATAAGCATTATCTGCACCACCGTATGATGCCAGTAAGCATAGTGTAAAAACAGGTATACAAAAAAAGAAAAGGGAAAAAAAAATAAAGCTTACTGCCATTACACCTTTGCCCTAGTCTGGTAAAAACCTAGGAAGGCCAGAAAGGAGACACTGCAAACCAAAGGAAATTATGCATACAAATATTTTGAGAAGATGCTAAATATATTGTTAATTCACATATCACAAGAAGCAGCAGTTGCAAATATAAACAGGCAACAGTGGCGGTCCAAACATGAAACTGCATACAAGAGGGCTGGACTCCTACTTGTGAGAAAAATTAGAAGCACCAGTAAGGATAAAATAACTGGTTAGATGAAAAGGAGCAGTCATGGGAAAAAACAAAAAAGTGCCATTTTTTTTTCCTTAAAGAATTACATATCATTTGACATGCTTTCTACAAGCACCACTAACTTGAATAAGATTTTAAAATTTTTTGCAAAAACATAAGATTTGGCTCCATAGTGAGCCCCACACCTACACAATTTTATAATTTGCATCTTAAGTAACTGGATCTCCAGGCAAACCTCCCCTTCTCTATTTTTTCCACCCCTCATGGAAACCAACCAAGAAAACAGGATTAAATTTAGAACGATAAAATCTTTAATCCATAGCACCATGGTAGGAGGGACTTCGTTTACAGCTCAGAGAACTAGACACTAAAGTAGTTTAGTAAAGAGATTATTATAAATACTTCATGAAAATAACGTGGGATAAAGTACTGCAGGCAGCAGCAGTACCCAATTTGTACAAATGTTTTTGAGGCCAGAAGAATTACAGTTGAAGTAAGCAATTTTCAGAACAGCTATAATACAGAAAGGATAGATCAGTCAACTCTCAGTCTGGATTGTCTTGCTAGTGTAAACACTCAATCATTTCAATCCATGTGCATCTTAATCCTGCACTGAATTAAACATGGAAATGGTGATTCGCTTTGCATACATTTTCAATGACAGCAAGATTGTGACAGCTGTTCCAGACTGATGGCACAAATCCCTCTTTATGAAAGGTTGCCTAGCAGGCCAAGTTTTAAATTCAACAACATCCCAGACATATCAGAAAATATCCTCTATGTCTCTACAGACATCTCAGTCTACAAAGCAGGTATGAAAGGATTTCTATATTGAATAAATATTGGGTCAAATGCCAAAAGAAGAGACTTGGCATGAGTTTTTCCCCTAGTTTAGATAAACTGGTATTTAAATATTCATACATGTATGTAAAATAGGCTTCCCTTCTGCCTCTGGTCATCACACAGGAAGACAATGAAAGGAGGCTTCAATGTTACTTGTGGTAGGAACTGTCACACCAGTGTCAGAGTCCCTCATTCAGAGAAGAGAGAGAGGTCTAACTGAGAAAGAGGTCCTGACCAAACCAGATCCTCACTTAAATCAGTGAGGATTTACTTGGAAGAGAAAAAAACAGCTTGCAGCAGCACAATGATAATTTTAAAGATCACATTCCCTATAAATGCAAAGATGAAATTTAAGTCTGAAACAACAGCTGTTACCACAAACAAAACTTTCATCAATAAAGCTTTCAAAGCCAACCAACTACACTGACAGCAAAAGTAAAAAGGCTGTTATTGTACCAACTATGAAATGCATTCAGTAGTTATTAGTTGTTCCCTGCAGGGAGCAAACATAAGACCAATATGGTAACAAGATAGTAGAAAATGAGTGTGACTGCAAGATGTGGGCAGAATTAGCAAAGGTCATTTGATTCCTGCATTGTCTCCAGCTAGGCAGAAAGCTATGTTTAGAGGCACTCTGAAAGCAAGAAACAAGACAAACCCTCAGTCACCCAGCTTTCTACAAAATATGCATTATAACATATGTAGAAGTTGCTCATTTCATTCAAAACTCATTTGATGCAATCAATACCTTCCAGAGGTGGGTGCATACAACAAATTAAGCTTCTTTTAAAATTGGGTATTTGTTCATAGATGTAAGCTGACCTGAGCTCATAAAGTTGGATCATTCACTATGGTGATGATGCCTTTTTTCCAGTTGAGTTTCAAAACAGATCTGACAATCTATTTAAAGGCTTGTACTCTAATTTTTACAATCCTAATTCCAAATTAGAGTGCAATTAAACAAAATTCACCCTTGTATTCAAAGGCAGCTAACCTATTTTAAAAGAAATAAAGCATTGCATGGCTACTGATTAAGTTTTTAATTTATAAAACCTGTGAAGTGAGGAAAAAAAAGGCAATAATTTCATTTCCAATGAGAAGAAACCAGCAGAAACTCCTGTGCAAATTTCTACTCCCATATTCCTCTTTTACAGGTGATAAGACATCGCACTTGGCATGCAGGGTAGCACCTGGTAAACTCAATTTGCTGCTAAGCATCTGTGTGAACCTGCATCCACTATGACACATTACCTGTGTCTTTATTTTTACATGATAGCCATGCTCCTAGGACTTAAGACAGCCACCCCTTACCTTATATTTACATACGTATTTTCAGTATAATTTGTTATCAGATATATTTTCTGAAGTGATGAATAGAGGACACATCCCATCAACCAAATCAGACTGGCAGTCTGCCATCCTGCTGAGCTTTAAATAACAAACTTGACAAAATTTTTCACGTATCATTGCAATGGTTCCATAGCTCAAAGTGAGCTGAAAATTGGTGCACAAACATGAGATTCCCAAGGAATGGGAAATTATGAATGTGTGTGTCCCATCCTTTAAAATAAAGGCAAGCAGTTCATATTAAAACCACAAAATCCCACAAAACTAAGAGAAGTAACTGCCAAATAACAGTTATTCATGCTGATTTTATCACTGCATTAGGACATTCCTTGAAACACCAATACTTTGATCCCATTAATGCTTGTTACTTCAACTGCAATTCTTAAAATCTATGCAGTACAAAATTATTCAAAAGCCCTTAACCCATAAATCACATTGGCCAAAGCCTTCAAGCAGATTGTGAAATTGTTTTAAATAGTCTTGGGAGACTTAAATACATTAATTAAATTTAACAGAAAATGGAGCTAACCTCCTTGACTGCTTCACACATCTCAAATAATTGTTATTCGGCTCTCTAACCATCCTATTCAAAGTTTCAAATTTCTGTTAGTCCCCACATGTACAATTCCTCCCCCCTTTCCCAATGGAGCTGTTAGTGTCATGTCTCCAGCGTACAGGACACCAGAGATTAAGGAAGCTCAACAGAAGCACTATCTTCAACTTATTCCACCTTTCAAAAAATGAGATGTCATGAGACACTCACAATGCATCACTATCTTGCTTTTATCTCCAGTTCCTTCCCTCCAAACACTGCTCTTTTAAAGCGAAATTAAGAGTCTATGCAAAGTGATGAAGTAATTATGAAACTAGTGGTGCACGTGAAATTAGAACAATTCAGTGAGATGCCGCAAGTCTGTACAACTATAACGAACACTTAATAGTTAGAATAAGCTATTGATTTTAGCTAAGTTGCAAGAATAGCTAAAGCATAACATGAACTGCAAATATTTCAGTGTCACCAGAAAATGACTAATTTTGTTCAATAGTTGGGCTACATACTTAGATTTTTTAGATTGAGGAAGCCTGCCTGTTATTTAAATATTATGTCCTCTTTTTAAGTGTATAGCTTGATAATCAAATTCAAATATGTAGAGAGATGTGAAGGTTTTACTTGTATTTAATGCAATAACAATGATTTTACTAGGAATCAGGCTAGACAAAGGGAAGCATGGACTAGTACATTTTCCAGCAGAAAAGCAGATCGCCATTGACACAGCAGCCTTCAAAGAGTAAAGAAATCCTAGTACTGACTGCCATTATGCTGTGAATACCAGGAGGGCTCTAATAGTTTAAAGAAAACAGCATGTAAATTTTCAGCTTAAAAGATGCATATTCATTACACTAAACAGGCAACTTCTCACAACAGTATTTCACATTCTTAAACACAGCCTGTTCCAGTGGCAATGACTAGAAATTCCTGTTTATCCAATACAGAACAGAACAAGCACAGAGTCAAATCTCCCCGAATACCTTCAGTGCAGGAGTGCTTCAATCATTACAGACAGATCATGACAGGGATGGAGATGTAATTATATAATTTAGTCGCAATGTCCGACTAAGTCCTTAACCTCTCTTCTGAGACTTGACAACTGCAGGTTCAACAAAGACTAATCTTATGTCCCAAACATTACTGAACTGTTGGATTGAAGAGCCTTAGCCTGGTATCTGATAAGAACTGGACATTCATGTCAGACACAGGAGGTTTTGCACACCTACACTGCAATGCACAGATCGGACTATAGTTTACACAGACTTACCTGAAGGAGCTCAAACTATCTTATTTGGGAGTGGCAGCCACCTAACCACGGTAATGCAAGTTATACAAGCTGCATGGGACTGTGGCTAAATACTAAATACTTCACTCACAGCGCTGCAGATATATTGTTGGACTGAGCACATCTATATGGGCCAAGGCCACACCCTTGGACTGCAGCTCTGATGTATCTCAGGGAGTCACTTGAGCCAGTGACAGCTTGGAAACAACACCGCTTGGCCTCAGGCCAGGTCTGAATCAGTACTATTAGGACTGGAGAGTATTGGCTATTCTGGTTTATTATTGTGCCCTTTGCAGAAAGCAAAGTTACACAGTGACATACTGCATACGTGCAGGTGCAAAATCACATACTGGGAACAGGAAACAGCATTTCCAATTGTCAGCAACTCACACAGTTTTGCGAGGAATTAATCCTGCATTTGGCAATACTGCTATCTGCCACTTGGGGAGCGCTGCAACGGAGTGCTGAGTCATAAGTCCAGCCTTACCTGTAGCAAACCTCTAAAAACGTTGCTGAAATGTACATCAGCCTATGCCACCTCCGTTTTTGTGTATGTCCCCTAGTAAACAACACTCCCCTGACACTCTGCATCTGCAAAGAATGCAGACGCGTTTTAAACACCTAAAAGCCCAGGAAAGTTCTAAAATAAGTTACATTCTTACAAAATGTTACTTGCTGACATTAAACAAATGATCTCTATTCCAGATGGGCACATTATGCTGAAATGACAGATCAACCTCACTGGGTAGCCATCCTGTGAAGTGCATGAGGCAGTGCTCTATAGCACAAGTGTGGCAATGTAATTAACAACTGTATCAAAACACATGTAACAAAAGGGGCCAGAATTACACCTTTGGGTAAATTTAAAATTTATAATGCCTAAAGTCAGGCCCTTGAATATTGTAACTAATTCTTGGATGTTATCTTCAAGATTTAAAAAAAAAAAAAAGAAAAAGGAAACATAAATGGAAATGTTGTCATGTATAACAACAATGGTCTTTTTCACCATTCATTACCAATAAAGTCTGAACAATAAACCTTTAGTTCGATGCTTTCTCACCTAGGCTGCAAGTTTACGCCAACCAAGAAGTGGAGGAAGTCACTGGCAAGACAGTAAAGCTCCTATTTCACATGGCATCAAAGACCAGGGCAAGGAAATGGGCATCTCCAGCCACATAATAATGGTGGGCAGAGGAGTGTCCTGCCTCCCACCATTCGCAGCTGCATTTCAGCACAGCACATGCTGATGCTATTTTGGAGCATGTGTGTTATGGTGTAGGAGATGCAAGGCGGGGAAGAAAGACAATCCTACTCATGTTCACAGGCTGTGAAAAATTCTAGCATGAAAAACTCCTTTGATATTTTTGTAAACAAGTAACAAACACAGTATTTTGAAACAGAGCGCCAAACGAATTTAGAAGATTCACTGCAAACCAAGGGGCTGCAAAAGCTTCTTGAAAAAAGTCTTCAAATCTTTTACAAGCAAAAGTGCTGGCTAAGAGAGAGATGTCTGCAACCCCATAGTGACTGGGACACGTTATAGAAGAAATCCTCACTTTGGTATCTTACTCCCCGCATCTTTTTGCAAACATCATACCTCCCTCTAGATTTCATATTTAAGAGCTATACAGAGCACTTCAACATCATCAGAGCTATTTTCTGCTTTTTCTACCTGTCTGCATTTTGACGAAGACCTTTATCCATTTCCAGTGTTTATGAAACCTGGTTTACAGTCCTACCTCATTGACATTGCTGCCCTACATTAAGCACCAGTCAGATCTTTCAGCGCACACCAGTGAGGAAGTACAACCATGCAGTTCGCAGCACTACTGACCTCTGTCAGTTTGCATCCACTCGTACGGTGCAAAGCAACGCTCTGGAAATAAATGCAACTATTTACAAAGGTGAGAAAATCATTCCTGCCATATTACCAGGCAATATGCCATCACAAAACCAGTAGGACAAGAAACACTTAGAGTAGAATTTACTTCATGAATACTTCAAATTGGCCTGTCCCAAACAAAGGACAGCGGTCAGCACCGCTTGTTAGAACGGACTGTAAGACAGAATTTATTGCCAAGGCATATGAATGCTATCCATAGCATTAAGTCTGTTTGAACACTAATGTTTAAGCATACTTTCAAACTAAGCCAGTTATTAGCTGCAGTTAGTCAAGCAACATTTTACGTTGTAAGAATATGTTGCTGGCTAAAGACTTGGCAACCAAAATCTATACAGTTAGTTGATTTAACTTCAACGGTTACTGATTATTTAGC
This sequence comes from Calonectris borealis, assembly GCF_964195595.1. Classification (NCBI taxonomy): domain Eukaryota; kingdom Metazoa; phylum Chordata; class Aves; order Procellariiformes; family Procellariidae; genus Calonectris; species Calonectris borealis. The sequence goes on along the minus strand of NC_134328.1, from coordinate 12,340,145 downwards.
CTAGAACCTCAACTGAAGGACAGGCAGCCTTACAAGTTATCTTTATTTGAACAAAAAACAGAGTTTGGCTGGGTTTATACCTACCTGTGATGAAGGGGGGGGCGGGGGGGAACCACAACCCTAAATCACAATTATGTCTCATTAGCAAGTCAGTGCCAATTAAGGCCCCACTTTTTGCCCGAGTTTGGATTCATTTGCTTGTTGAAAGCAATATTACTCAGAAGAAGAGCTGATGTTCATCTCATCATACTTAACACAACAAATGTTAAAACAACAATAGTTTCCTTCTCAAGCATGTTTGATACTGCTGCCATAACAACATGCAAATACTTCAGCTTGCAACAAAGATATATTCATTCCACCCAGTGTTTATTACCATGCTTTTTGATAAGCCCGCTTTTCATTATTACTTCTAATATATTTACTAATAAAAACAGGTAAAAACTTCCCCTACATTTGAAAATGTACCTGAAAGCTTTTTAAAGGAGTATTATTTTTACCAGAAAACAGTAAGTAAATCACTATTTTTTAAAAAAGCATATTTGCCAGATATTCAAATGAAGCTATCAAGCACCTCTGACTCTGGTAGCATAAATAAACTTGCTGAATGCTTATTTGTAATCCCAGAATATTGTATTACAGTAGTGCTATCTGTCGGGCTACAAGACAGGAATTTCAATGCTAGTGAAAATTCAAACCCATTCAAGATTTTTATTTAAAGAAAGGATGGATTTTCACGCAGGCAGAGTATTCACGATTGATTTATCTAAATGGCTTGTCAAATTATTATTAAAATATGAAAAAGCCAGGAAACGCTGCCCAGCACCTGGCCAGAGGCCCTGTGTTTTCTGTCAAAGCCCGGCGGAGCCCCACGCGTTCGGGTGCCCCACGCCCCGGCTGCGTGACAGCTCGGGGAGGACTCGCCTCCCCCCGCCTCAGGGCCGGGGGGCTCGGAGCCGCCGAGCGCCTGAAAAAAACAGCCCCTTCCCCTGCCACTGCACCTCCGCCGAGACCGAGGGCTCCTCCCGCCGCCTCGGACATTCCCCGCTCCCGGGCGGCCCCGCGGGGCTCGGGCGCTACCCGCAGCCCCCGGCCCGCGCTGCCCACGCCCTGCGGGCGCGGCTGCCCCTCCGCCGCGGCGGGGGAAGGTCACCCGGGGGGAGACGCGGCCTTTCCCGGGGCCAGCCGGGGCGCGCTGCCCCGCCGCCGGCCGGAGAAGGCGGCGGCCGGGACCCCCCCGCGCGCTCTCCCCTCAGGCCGCCCTCGGCCCTGCAGCAGCCGCCCGCGGCGCGGGTGGGGGCGGGCGGCGCAGCCGCGGCGGGGGCAGGCCCGGCGGGGACCCCCGCTCCCCGCTGCGGCTCCACGGGCCCGGGGAGGCGCTTCCTCGCCCCGCGGCAGGCGGGAGACGCCCGGCTGGGCAGGGGGGCGGCGGCGCTGAAGGACATTTTAGCGGCTGGTGCCCAGCCCCGGCCCCCGGAAAATGGCTGCCGCTGGAGCGAGGCCTGAGAGCGGCCGCGCCGCCGGCCCGGCGCGGGGAGGCGGCGGGGGGCAGCGGCGGCCGCCTCGTACCTTTGAATTTGAGCTCGTGCTGCGGTTCGAGGCTGAGGACCTGCTCCGCTTTCGCCATGTTCCTCCTCCTCGGCGGTGGCGGCACCAGGCGGAGAGAGGAAGGGACGGGGAGGGAGGGGAAGGAAGGGGGGAAGGAGGGGAGGAGGGAGGGCAGGCAGGCAGGCGGGGGGAGGCGCGCCCGGCTGGTTTATTCACCCCCCCGCCAAGCGGCCCTGGAGCGGCGAAGGGAGAGGCGCTGCGGGCGGCGGAGCGGAGCGGGGACGGGCCGGGGAGGGCGGGCGGCGGCTCGGCAGCTCCCAGCGCGCACGCTGCCCTGGCAGGGACGCGGGGAGAGGGCGGGAGGCGGGACGGAGGCGGGATGATGCAGCACGGAGGGGCCCAGAGAGAGGCTGCGGCTGACGTCTGCCGCCGGCACTGCCGCCCGCCTCCCGCCGCCCGCCTCCCGCCGCGGCTGAGGGGCCCGGCCCGGCAGCCCCGCGGCTCCCCCCGGCGCGGCCCGCCCTGGCTGCCGACAGGGGCAGGGCGGGGGCTGAGCGGTGGGGAGGCTCCTCACCGCTCTTTTGGCTCGAGCTACCTCCCTACAGCTGTAACGTTACGGGGGAGAAAGAGGTCTAATTAATAACATTAATGAAGTTTAACCGTCACTGAAAATCATGATTTGTAATAAATGCCTTATTATCAAGCAGCAGCCTGTTACTTCAGGCCTCGATTCCGTAAACCGCGGTCCGCACCGCCTCAGGGCTGGCACCGGCCTGCCCGCGGCGGGCAAGGCGCAGCCCCTCCCTGCCGAGGCAGCCCGTGGCGGCCGCGCCCCTCCGGCCGCTCGCCGGGCCCTGCGGGGCTGGCCGCCCCCAGCGCCGCCGGGGACCTTTCGGCTGGCGAAGGGAAACGCGTCCAGAGCAAGGAGGGTCTCCTGCGGCGTCGAAGAGCCGCTCTGTACAGAATGACATCCTAAGGCAATCATGTCATGACTGCAGGGCTGAAGAACGGAGCATTACAGCACCAGGAAAATTCCGGTAACTGTCATCAAGCTACAGGAAAGACTAACTTTTTAACAAATAAAACCAGACTTTGAGGTCATCTTAGTGATTTTAAGACATTCCCCCCTCCCCTCCTTAAGTAAACTGTAACCAAAGTTTTATGTTGTTTCATTTAGGGGTTTTTTTGTTGTTGTTTTGCTTTTTTCGTTGTTGTTTAATTTCCCTCCCCTACTCCAAATAGCATGATTGAATATATTTTTAAGATTTACAGGTTGTTCTAATATGAACTATTGCTTTATTGATAGCCTTAGGCCAGTGTAGTTATAATAGCACTATGCCTTTTTCTTTTTTTTTTTTTCCCCTCCCTTCTCCTTAGGTTGTATTAAACATTCTAAAAGTTCATAAGAATTTATAAAGCATTGCTGTAACCCATCAAATTCAGCAGGGGGTAACAATGAAGCAGGAGTTTGGGACACCCATGTTATCAGCAGCAACATGCTGGTCTTAAAAACTAGTAATTTATATACACCAAAAATTATTAATTAGGCAACTGGACTTGAGACATCCAGGACTTCAGGAGGAGATACTATTTGCAGAGATAAAAAGCAAGTGTATTGACATCGATCAACTTCCAAAAAATAGCAACTCAAAGCATACAGTTACGTTAAATCCTAATCAGGGCTCATTAGCAAACAGGTAAGAGGTGAATAATAATATGGTAATAGTAAAATATTGTGAAAATTCATTTTATCACACCAATACAATCTGTGTGATGCAGTGTACCTCACCTCCACACAAGTTCTTTGCATCATGAATGTTGTTTTACTTCATAATTGCCAAAAATACATAAGGCAGCTAAAAATATCTGGAAGTAGTAAGAGGGTTGTTCTCATTTCTGGCAGTAAATGCAATGGCAAATGACGGATGTATATGGTAAAATTAACACCACTAAACGGGATGATGGCATTCAATGCTCTAAGCACATCTGCAGTATTTATACCACATCTCAACACTTCAGCTGCTCTTGTCCATGATAATCCCTGTTTTTCAGCTCGTCCGCTTAACCACCTCTGATCCCGTTTCGTCCTTTGTTTTTCTTCTGAGATGTCTTTCTTTCCATGCCAAAACAAACCAAACCCATATATGTGTTTAGTATAACTCTTGGTTTTGCATAATGCAAGTGCAACCTGCTAACTCCTCCTGGCCAATACAGCAGGACTAATTTTTAGAAGCTTCAGCAATGTACAGCAACATGCTCAAATAACGTACTGCTGTTCTTCCTTAAATTCCTTCTCTGTTGGAGAAAAGATGGTCACATGTCATAAAGGGGTGCATTGTCTTTTCCAGGTCCCTGCTATTCTTCTTTGCTTAGTTAATTAGATTTGGAGCCTAGGATGTTCTTAGCTTATTACTTTTTGCTACTTGTGGGGGTTTAATTTATAGCATAAACTACGGTTTATATCGTAACATTTTACTAGGTATCAAATCAGGAAAGAACTGAGTTCATTTATGCTTTGGAGTAGAGCTTTCTTTGGTTGATATTCTGGAAAGGTTATCTTCTTTCATGTAATCTCTTAGGTTTTATTTTTACAAACAGATTCTCTCATTGAGCTAGGCATTCTCAGTCCACTAATTAGTAGAAAAGACAAGCTTTATACATATCTGCAAGTTAACTGGAAACTAACGGTGAGGAACAAGACAGAGGAAACTTTATACAACATACAGTCATACATAATAAAAAACCCTAAACAACTGTTCAGTGTGTTGCATAACGACGCGAGACAGAGACTTCTTCAATATGAAGCAGGAATCATGTCTGTCTTTATTTGCTTGTTAGTAAAGTATTTATAATCAACTCGCGACCTTCGAGTACATTTTTGGTCTTTGTCCAAAGCATAATTACAGAAAAACAGGATCTTAAAACAGGATACAAGATAAAGCCAGATTATATTCTAAATATATTACAAGCTCTATAATTAGCAAAATGTTCCTCCAAATTACGCTCCACCTTCTTTAATGATATTCTATTCCTTATTTATTGTTTCCTACTTATCGCCAAGCTCCTTATTCTTTGTACACAACTTTTCCGAAAGTCATAACTCAGCTTAATTACTGGATTTTGCCAAACCGTAACTTTTCCATAAGTCATAATTCAGCTTAATCACTAGACTTTGCCAAATCCTTATCTACCACGTTGTAACATCGTTCAGTCATTTTACTTAATTGCAGAAAATCCCACAACTCCCCTTTTTTGTTTTATAAAGGCTCTATTTGCTATATTCTGTAATATTCCTATAGCACACTGAATCAAACATGGAAAAATAATGAGTACAATTACGACAATTAAAATTATTATCAATACCCACTTCAAAATCATTCTCCACCACGATCCGACATTAAGGGAAACTAGCCAATTATCAAAAGGATTTCTTTCTTCCATTAACTTCCCCAATCCATCCTGGAGTTCTCTTAATTTACTCTGTATAGATTGAGATTTGTCTGTCAAATTAAAACAACACATCCCAGCAAACTCTTCACAACCATGACCATGGGCTAAAAGCAAAAAGTCAATTGCCGCCCTATTTTGCAAGGTTGCCTTTCGAATACTGTCGAATTCTGTGGCCATATCATAAAGAATTAAAGAAGTGCGATTGAATTGTTTTCCTGACCAACACATTAAGTTCCTTGCTACCTTTCCCAAATGCATTAAGGCCAAGGGAGGCAAGAATAAGGACATTGTCGTCAGAGTAGACTGTCCCCAAATTAGGACATCATCTGTACAATTCTCCAATAACGGTGTGGTAGATCGCTTTTGTCTATGACCACTCTGTCCCTGTGCTTGGTATAACATCTGCAATTGCTGCAAATGTTGTTTTTTTGGCAACAATAACGTCAATTTTCCGATCATACATGGCCCTCCAAATGACAATGGGGGAACCCCGGGCCAAGCTCTATCTCCACAGATCAAAAAATACCCAGGAGGCAAAGCGTATGCTTTGGTTCGGTTATAAGGTATATCTTGCATCGTATGATTGCAAAAACTCTCATTTAGATATTGTAATTGTTGAGGTGAAACATTGGTGGGCAGATCATTACTACTCAGGGAACTAAATTTGACACATCCATTGTTGGGAAATGTTCCAAGCAAATCTAACTCTTGAGGAGGCAACATTGCCTTCTTCAAATTCTTAATTAAGAATGCATTAACTGTAGTATTAATTGCCCAGCTCATAACATTAGACATTTGCTGTATAATTGACATATTTACAGACCCCTGGATCCAGTCAGTAAAATCTGATATATTCACATAAGCAAACCCGATCAAGCAGGTCCGGAATGGATTTCCTACTTGCTTTAATGAAAGACAGAAGTCATTCGTATCTGTCGCTTGAGCCCATCTTATCCAAACATTGTCCTGATTCTGCATTTCAGCCAATTCCACTGGTACTGCATGAGCTCTTCCAAGGGTCAAGAAGCTTGCAAAGAGGATAAGGCAGCAACTGTAGGTCGAATCCATTTTGCAGGCAACCATTTAGGTCCAATATCTGTTAAAACACAAGCATACCCTCTTCCCCAGGTTAATAGTTCAGCAGGTCCCCGCCATTGATTAGTTCGGGCGTCATACCACAATACTGGAGGCCTGATTCGAAGTTCCTGTTTTTCCTGTTGTGACATGATGTGGATGTAAACAGGGGGATATTTATCTGAAAAATTCAACCAATTTATAACGTACAACGCCTTTAAAAGTACTAATTCCGGAGACATAAATTCAGAATAATGTTTTTGAATTTGCTGTTTTAAATAATGATGCGCCCGTTCCACAATAGCTTGACCAGTAGAGTTTCCTGGTACTCCTGTAACATGCTCAATTCCCCATTCTTTTAAAAATTGTTGGGTACTAGCGGCAATATAAGCAGAGCCATTATCTGTTTTTATACATCGAGGAACACCCATTACGGCAAAACATTGCAACCAATGGCGACGAGCGGCAACAGCATTAGCTTTTCTTTGAGCAGTTGCCCAAATCATGTGCGAAAAGGTATCCACAGTTACATGTATGTGTTGCAAATTTTTAAAACTCTTAAAAAATGTAATATCAGTTTGCCAGAGCTCTAATGCCTTAAGACCACGAGGATTAACCCCATGTGGTAAACTTGCTGGCAAAGGAGCACAATGAGGACATGCCGCAATAATATTGCGGGCCTGATTAAGGGTTATTTTAAATTGTTTGGCTAATGCTTTTGCGGACTGATGATAAAATGAATGTGATAATCGTGCTTGTTGATGAACATGAGGCACTACTACAGTAGCAGGAGAAACAAGGGTATCAATCCTATGGTTGCCTTCAAACAGGCCTTCTCTAAACGGGGTATGACTTCGAATATGTGATACATAATATGGATATACACGTGCATTTAATAAATAAAGAAGTTTATACAATAATTCCTTTAATTGAATATTCTGTACCTCTTTAACAAATGATCTTTCTAAACGTTGTACAATTCCTACAACATAAAGAGAGTCACTAACTAGGTTGATAGCTATGTTAGAAAAGGTAAAAAATACTTGTACCACTGCTTGCAGTTCTAACAATTGTGCGGAACCATTACCATAAAAAAGCTGATCATGCCATTGCTGGTTATAGTACCATGTAAAACCATATTTTCCTGTTCTGGAACTAGCGTCTGTATAAACAGTAAGACCAGCTACAGGGGTAACAGATAACATTACGTCTGGCTCCAAGCAAAGTGTTGTGGAAAACAACTGGTGTTTCGGATAATGATTAGACAAAATTCCCTTAAAGTCGTAAGTAGCTAATGCGAATTCAGTTATGGTTTGAAACATTTGTTGTATCTGCATATCTGTGTACGGTAAATAAATGACTTGAGGGTCAATCCCACTTATGTCTATGACCCTTTGACGAGTAGAATAAATTAAGTTAGATATCGCTACAATCCGTGGAATAATTGTTTGTTTTTGTGTTATAGACGGATATTTCCATTCGATAACATTCATAGGGTCCAACTGGTGTGGAAGCCATTGAAAAATTAAGGCAGCTAAATATTTTTCAGTGTTGAGTATTGCTACAAAAAGGGGTATATTTTGAACAATGCGATTCGCATATCCTCGCGTAATTTTATTAGCAATAGTTTTAAGAGCGTTCTGCTGCAATTTGTCAAGTTTTCGAGGGGCATTCGCCCCCCCTCCTCCTTTCAGCAGGTGCACCAATGGAGCAATATCCTCATTGGAAATTCCACAATAGGAGCGAAGCCATTGAATATCTCCTAATACCTTTTGAACATCTTGTAATGTAGAAATATTGAGATTAATCACAAGTTTTTGAGGCTTAACCTGTAATTGTGTAACTTTAAATCCTAAATAAGAATAAGGTGAATGTTTTTGAATTTTATCAGGCGCCACTATTAAACCAGCGGCATTTAATGCCTGATGAAGGAAATCGATAAAATTAGAATCAAGGTTTTCCGCTGCACAAAGAATATCATCCATATAATGATAAATAATACAATTCGGAAAAGTAAAACGAATAGGTTGTAAAGCGGCAGCTACGTAATACTGACAAATGGTAGGAGAGTTTTTCATTCCTTGCGGCAATACTCGCCACTGATATCGTTTATAAGGTGCTTGTTTATTTATAGTTGGCACCGAAAAGGCAAATTTTTCTTTATCTTGTTCAGCCAATGGTATCGTGAAAAAACAATCTTTTAAATCAATTACTAAAATTTCCCATTGAGCAGGAAGCATAGTTGGAGTTGGTAGACCAGGCTGCAAAGGCCCCATTGTTTCCATGACAGCATTAACAGCTCTTAAATCCTGTAAAAGTCGCCATTTTCCTGATTTCTTTTTTATAACAAAAACAGGAGTATTCCATGGACTAAATGATTCCTCTAAATGACCTAATTTCAACTGTTCCTCTACCAAGGTCTGCAAATGCGACAGTTTCTCAAGTGTTAGCGGCCACTGCTCTACCCAAACAGGAGCAGTTTGCTTCCATTTTAAAGGTATTGGGTCCGTCAACTGTCGCTGTGCAGTGACCGCTAAGTAAAAGGCGATGTCTGTAACACAACTCCCCATTGCGTTAAACAGTCCCTGCCTAGCAATGCGATTTCTGTTTGCATAACATAAGGTCGGACTTTTGCAGATAGGTGGGGTTCATTTGTCTTACACATAGTCACATACTGAGTACTAAGCATTGTAGATTGTTTTCCTCCTATTCCCTGAATCATGGCACTAATTTCTTGTAGAGGCCAAGTAGTTGGCCATACCTTTTTTGGAACAATTGTAATATCAGCACCTGTATCTAATAACATCAACAATGTAAAAGTAAAACCATCATTTTGCTTAAGTTCTACTTCAATTGTAGGTCTGTTTTTCAGGATAGGTATAGAAAAATATACAGAAGGATCATTAGTTGATCCAAATCCACTTGCCCCTCTTATTCTTTCTTCCTTATTGGGCACCATTGCCTGGAATGGAATTAACTGTGCTATTTCTGTTCCTTTTTCTATCGTTATGGGTGGATACAATGCTTTAATCATAATCTTAATTGTCCCGGTATAATCTGAATCAATAAGACCTGGGAGAACAAAAATTCCCAAACGAGAAGCAGATGATCGTCCGATTATCAAAGCACTGAGCCCATATCCCAGCGGTCCCTTTTCCGTAGAATCTACCACCTGTACCATATCATTTAATAATTGAACAGTATTAGCAACCCTAATATCTACTCCGGCGCTTCCGGCAGTTTTCCCCCGGAGACGGTCCAAGCATCCATTGAACTGGGTACCCAAGCATAGGGAATCCGCTGGTTTTTCTTGGAGGTATTTAGTGTCATAGCGCCCCTCTGGTTGGCGCTCATTATCATGTTTCCCGACTGCAAAAGCTGCCCCTGTTTAGTAAATCGCGCACGGCATTCCTCTACAACATGTCCTTGTCGCTGACACCGCGTACAATATTTGCTTCCTGAATTATTTTGAGATTTCTTGGGACAAGTCTTTTTAAAATGTCCTTTTTGTCCACATAAAAAACAAATTCCCAAGCGTTGCCGAGTATTTCTAGGTTGTAAAACAGGTTGAAGGGCAGCGGCCAAAGCTTTAGCTTGTGCCTGGGCATATACTACAGCCCTATCTTGTTCTGCTACTAGATCTGCCCTAGCACAGGCTTCCATCATTTGTACTAGCCCAGCCGTTTTTGGTAACGTTGAAAGTATTCGCTTACACACATCATTAGCATTTTGTACAGCCAGATCAAGCATTACAGCTGACTTTGCTTCGGTCGATAAGTTTGGTGATTTCTCTATTGCAGTTCTCAACCTATCCAAAAATGTAGAAAAAGATTCCGATGGCAGTTGCAGTATTTTAACATAAGGTGGGGATGCGGTCGCAGAAACCTGTAGTGCTTTTAATGCGACGGCAGCAAGAGATTGAGATTGCTGTAATATTCGTCGATCTAACCGAGCTTGTGCCCTAGGATGCACAAAAGCTCCTTGTCCCATCAACATATCGATTGTCGCAAATTTCAATGGGTCCCCATCTTGCAAGTCCAAATTTTTCATTACTGCAAGTTCACAACGTTTTCTCCAATCATCTTTAAAAACTAATTTTTGCATGGGTGACAAAATTAACGATACCAACGTTTCTATATCAAAAGGAGTGAGAATATTTTGCGAAAATACCACATCAATCAAGTTTCTTACATATGTATTATCCAAACCATATTGCATTATTGCTTTTTGCAGTCGATCTAATAACTGCCAATCGAACTGCTGCCATTCTCGCACCTCCGCTCCTGCAGCGTTATGATGAAGGTGCACAGGAAAAGCCTTTAATGGACCTAAGAATTCGCCTTCAATAGCTGCATCCCGTATTATTCCATGCCATTTCTGACCAGCGTCCACAGTCTGTGTTTTTTCGTCTTGCATACTTGCACTCTTAAAACCTGTTACTGATTGTCGTTGCAGTTGTTGATATAGATTCTGTAACAGTCCTGATTGTTGTCTCATCACCTCCTGCAGCCTCGTACCCAACTGCCCGAGAGCAATTTTTTGCCTATCACCTTCTAACTGTAATGCAGAAGCTTGCCTTTTTAATTCCTCCTCCTCACGCTTTATCTGCTGGAGTTCCTCTAACGGCGAATTTTCTTGCTCCATTATTTCATTTTCACTGATTGGAGGTGCAGTAAGGGCTGCAGACTCCATACCCGCCTCTGCACCAGTTTCTTCAGGGGAAAAATAATCAGGCGGCAATGGGATTTCAAAAATAGACTTAGCATCTCTTACATTTGCTGGCAGAACCACAGGATCAGGTGAAGAAATAGAAGCCTGCTCACTCTTTTTGGCTTTTTCTCGGAATGAATATCCTAATGCTTGTTCTGCAGCCTCCATAATTTCAGACTCAACGCGAGTCTTTTTCATCAACTGATTTATTAAATACCATACATGACTAAGGGTTACTGCTTCCTTATTTCCAACTTGCACGGATTCCCATAGATCCTTTCCTAAAGCCTGCCAGCAGTCTTCCTTAAAAACCTCATCCATCGTTGTTAAAATGTTCCTTCTCTGTCCCCATTGCAACAAGTCCAAAGCTCCCTTTTCCTTCAGAGCTATTTCATGCTTCTCTGCCAGAGATAACAATATAGCTAAAACAGCTTTCACTTCTACTGATACAGTAGATCCCATTATGAAGCAAGCCGCTCACCTGGTACCAGTCAGTTTCCGGCGGCGCCCGTCGTTATCCCAGCCGTCTTATGACTAAGGCTGACTCAAAATATTCATAGTACAGTTTTCATTCTCCAACGTCGAATCACGTCGGGGTCACCAATTGTTGCATAACGACGCGAGACAGAGACTTCTTCAATATGAAGCAGGAATCATGTCTGTCTTTATTTGCTTGTTAGTAAAGTATTTATAATCAACTCGCGACCTTCGAGTACATTTTTGGTCTTTGTCCAAAGCATAATTACAGAAAAACAGGATCTTAAAACAGGATACAAGATAAAGCCAGATTATATTCTAAATATATTACAAGCTCTATAATTAGCAAAATGTTCCTCCAAATTACGCTCCACCTTCTTTAATGATATTCTATTCCTTATTTATTGTTTCCTACTTATCGCCAAGCTCCTTATTCTTTGTACACAACTTTTCCGAAAGTCATAACTCAGCTTAATTACTGGATTTTGCCAAACCGTAACTTTTCCATAAGTCATAATTCAGCTTAATCACTAGACTTTGCCAAATCCTTATCTACCACGTTGTAACATCGTTCAGTCATTTTACTTAATTGCAGAAAATCCCACATCAGTGTTGCTGCCCAGACCTTCCCAAGTTCTACTTTTCCTGAAAGAAGTACAAAGTACACCCTTAAGCATTTGATGATCCACATCTTAAAAGGTTTGCCAAGTTGTATCATCCTACCGCAACTGGCAGCTCTGAACTTACCTGCTTGTATTTGAAGGACTCGCCCACATTTTCATCCAGGCTGAAGTTTTTATAAAGCACAGCATTGTTTACTCTAAGTTGAAAATTTATGAAGTCTAATGAATGTAGGTTGCCAGGTTTCTGTAATATGTAAATAATGTGCGTACATTTAATATTGTGCAGCTCAGATTCATTGAAATGGGAATGCACGAAGGCCACCTGCAGTACTAGGTCCTTAACAATTACACAAACCAACCCTCACTTTATTTTTATTCAGCCACAAGACTAGAAGGCAACTTGTTGCCCAGGTGGGTTTTGATTAACTGGAAAAATAGGGGTGAACACTACAGGGGAAACTCTTAAGAGCACCTGAAAGCTTTGCACTGGAACAATTTTAAAGAACAGTTTCATCTGTTACAAAACTTTTACCTTAAAAGCAATGAAAGACTTGATCCAAGTAAAACATTCTCTCATATTGTGTGTGTGCAAATTAGGTGGTTTGCATTTAGTTATCTAGATTCCCTATGCAAACACATGTAAATGTGTTTTTCTCTCTATTCTAGCACATTCCTTGTCTTTACCCTTCTGATGCTCTCTCCGATGCACATTCATACCCCCTTACACAAACATATCTGACACTCTTCAAAAGCAGTTTACACACAACTAAGATAAAAATAGCAAGTACTGAACAATAAATTGAAGCTATTCCAGGTCTCTCTTAAAAAGATGACAGTATGTGTTTCCTGCATACGAACTGCAGCCAGTTGCTTAGTAGAAACTTGTGTCCAACATTTTCAGGTAAAAGATCAGTATCAGAAACAGGACTTTTTTTTTTTGCTTATTTACGCTTTTCAAGTCTGCTATTAACTGAACATGTTAGACTTGCATCACATATTGAAACAAGAAAACTACATCTTCTAAGCATCACATAAGACAACTAAGATAACCGTAGCCAACTCCATATTTTTGTGCTCTACATAACCACCAAAGCAATGGTTTAAAAAAAGCAAGCTACCAACCAGCTGGCCGTATTAACAAATAAGAAAGGATCCCTTCCCAGCATGACAGGCCCCCACAACACTGTGCAGATATTAAAAGCACTTTACAGTTTTGATTGACAGAAACCTGGCCTAAGCAGTCAAGAATTTTACATTTCATGCAGTCTAAGCTAAAAGCAATGTATTAAATAACTTGACCCTGGTAGAATTTGTCAGGCCTTGCACTGGTTGACAAGACTGTGTGTGGCCTGCAGTTTCTCAGCCATCATGCTGCAAAGAAAGGAAGCATTACACAAAAGCTGCATTCTCTCTGCTGTTTTTCCCCATCCCTTCTTTGTACAAGTTTGTCTTCTGCCTTTGTCTGTGGATACATAAACCAGGGAAAAGCTAGTGTTTCTGAATGACCAATAGTCAGTACTTTTGCAAAAAGCTATTTGAATCATCACTTAGAATCACTTCTGCCATGGTATTGCTTACATTCCTCTTCTATAATTCTATTACTATAGAGACTATTTTTTAAGACGTTGAGAATTTTGGAACCATTTATAAACAAAGCCAGCACATTTATAAACAAAGCTTTTTATTAATAAAATGTTTACACCTTTTTTTGCACAATACATCAGACTGGTAGTGATTTAGCATGTTATTACACTATAAAAGTTTATTATGAATGCTTAAGCTGAAAAGGCTGTTTACATTATGCCAAATCAACCTTTCTTTATTTGCATTCTATGCACTATATGGGAGTGTAACAATTCAAACAAAAAGGAGAGAACAAAAGCCTGGTTTTCCTCATTAGCATCTACAAACCAACAATACAGACAAACCTGTACATGCTCTCAGGACCAGCCCAAGAGAAGACTAAAAAAGTCTCAAAACATTCATAAGCTTGGGAATTCATCACTACAACATCTCATCACTAGTAATCTGACTACATTTCATGCAGTGAAGCAATGGTTGTAAATTTGTGCAGTTTACAGTGCTGCAAATGCTCTGTAACTTTGAGCGGCTTAAGTTTGTTTTAATAAGAGATACTATAATAAGAAGGCACAGACCTTTCAACCTTTGTAACAGGTTAACCCAATCCTATAATGAAAAGGCAGAACGTTCTTAAGAGGGACAAGAATTGCTGATACAAAGGTTAACCTTCATGCTTAATTTTACAGGCAAACATTTATTACACTGCAAGAGCTATATGCATATCAGGTTATTTTTGTGCCCTGAATACACAGATGCAAATGCAGAAGAAGAATACACAAATGCATTCAGAAGAAACCTTCAGAAGGATTTCTTTTTTTCTTCATTGTACTGGGGGTGGGAGGTACAACGGGGAAGATTGCCGGGAAGTCTTAAGTGTCTTACAGCTACAGAAATGCAATCCATTTCTGTGTCTTAAATCAATTTACTGTATCACAATTTCAATGTTGGATACACAATATTCAGAAACAGGAAGTACAAAAGAGGAAGTTAAAATATAGAAGTGTTTACGTCATGTTACTAGAGCCTTACAATGATTTGTAAGGCTCCCCCAGGTGAATGTGCTTTTAGCCTTCATTATGTGGTATAACACAGGTACATTCTCAGCTGCTGTTTCCATAACAGTTTCATAAGGCTGCACTAATGAATTACCATTTTGTTTACAAATATTTGCTGCTGTGACAGATATTTCTAGAACCTTTGAGGAGAAAGACATTTACCACCTATTCTTGGCTAAATCCCATAAGGAAACAAAGAACAAATTGTCAAGAAAACATAATGGATTTAATGGGAAATACATACTGTAACATGACTAAAAGTGAGGCAAGAAAGTAGCAGCGAACCTACCTAGGTGTCAGAGTTACAGCATATCCAAGTGCAACAACTGGATGGAGTATCACACTGACACAGAGGAAGAGCATGGCAGAAAGAGTGGTCTGTATCCTTCAACATTTGAAGTAGCAGTTGGTTTGTTCAATAATACATATGTGAAAAAATTAACAGAAATGAAGCAAAGAAAAACCCAACCTTCTTAAAAGAAGAGTGCCTTTACAAAGGTAATCAGCTTCTTGAATAAAATTCATTGTTAGTGTTTAAACAAAAATTTAAGAACCCCAACTTGCATGATGATGTAATGGGAAAAGCCAAATTTTTTCTTCTAAGAAGTCTTTATTCTAGATGAGAGCAGTTTCAGCAAATGCTGTCCCAATTTTTCGGGGACAAATCATCCTACTGCCTTGATTTTCCATGTAAAATAGGAAGCACCAAATAACTCTAGGCCACTAGAACTTTTCTAAGTGTTTTTAAATAGCTGTTCATAGCACATACACTCTGACAACGCTATGTTAAAAATTCAGGGTGGGGTGGGGAGAAATGGGAGGGGGAAGGAGGAAAAAGCTGACCCTAGGATCATTTTGACATGTCAGAGACTAAGCCCATCAGTACTCTTGGGTTTCAGGATACTCTTATACGCCTTGAAAGATTTGTTATCTGTGACACTTTATACATAAAGCGTGGTAATGCTTGTTTGATTTTTCCAAGTCATGCATTTTTGATTCTAGATGACCAAGAAAGTGTTTGCATTCAAACTTCTGAGACCTCCAAAATATCAGAAGGGATTTTTCAGAACCAAGCATTGGTGTCAGAAGGCCTAGTAATTAGGGAAATATGTTTTGGCACCTGAATTCTTGTATGAGAAACAAGGATGTGGTTTCAAGCTTATTTTGACAAGCTGGAGCCATACAACCCTGAAAAGGTCAGCTGACATGACTTTTTTGTACTAGAACCTATATTTCTATCTTAGATTGGTAATTCACAACATCATATTTCTATAAAACTTCTGCCACTTACAATTACTAAGGTTGTGATCTATTACTAGGAATGTGATCTGAACATAAAACTTTAAGTTTTCTGTAGAGAATTTTGTGCAGATTTTTTTAGAAGCTTAGTTCCAAGCACACAGTTCTCCTGCTTCAAGTAACTGAATCGTGGCATACAGTCTCAAGTCACTGTAAAACAACTTCCCGCTAAAAAAGTTAAGAAAGTTTGTCCTTCTCTCTTGTCCATAAACAGAAGAGCCTCTTTTTTTTTTAGAGGTTTAAAGCATTTAAGAGAGATATGTGAAGCTTTTTAGAAAATGAATAGGCAGTGTAGAAGTTTTAAGTCAGTGAATTATTCAGATTCTCCTCATGTTTGAGATTATTTTTTCTACTTCTATGTAGCTATTGCTGCTTGTAAGTGAGGTTTGCTCCAGGGTGACTAGCTACACAGTTCAGACAGCTTCTGTCCTGTAAATCATCAATTCCCAAGATAGTCTTTCCAGATTGCTGACATAGCACACCACAAATAGACTACACCATCCTTAATAAACACTAAAGACTGTTTCACAAGAAAGTCATTCACACATCACTGATAAAGCTTCCTTTTCCAACTAATACTCAATATGTTATACTGGAAATTACCACTAATGTTAAGGAATAATTTAGGATTAACATCATAACAAAAATCTTATTGAGGCCAACTTTTAAACCATTCAAGATATTCAGCCTGAATTATTTTTTGATAATTAAAATGAAGCTTTAACCATTAATGTAGACAGCTCCCAATGAATCCCCCACCTCTCAACCAGGTTAAAGAATTAGGTTCCCAAATCAGTAAGTAGGCATTGTCTCCTCTCCTCTTACTCTCTTCCCAAGCATGTAAATAATCTTTCTTGAGCAGGCTGGTAGCATTAAATTGGTATTATGTACATCAACACATCAAAGACTCAAGTCTGCATAAAACGCCCCTCTAAACTATCAACTGTCTGATCCTGTAGCACCTAGAGGAAGGGCCTCACTGATGTCAGTAGGGATTTGAAGTGCAACTACTTGTGTTGTTTCAACATGGATCTACTAACATAAATGAAATCTTTACCTTCTTGGCAACAGCAAAAGTTGTTAGAATTGTCTTAGAACTTTTCAAAGCACCTATTAACAGTTTTCAGTAGTTTGGCCACTAGATGCTTCTGTTATTAAACATAAGCTTCCAGATTTCACCTACTTAGGCATTTAGTATGCCAGTTTTCAGCATGTATATAAAATATACCACAAAACTACCTACAGCACAGATCAAGAGCCTGGCAAGTCAGCTAAGAGATTGTTATAATTTAGAGGGTCAGATGAAGACACCCTCCAAAACTTGGGGAGCACATTTAAGTTGCTCCAAAGCTTAAGAACTAAACATTTATCAAATGGTACTTTTGTACAAATCTATAACTTTCGTGGGAAAGAATTGGTGGTGTTTATAAGTTGAAATAGTCATATTTTGTCAGTTAAAAATGCTCTGAATCAATGATATGACATCAATCTTGTTACATTTTTACATACATGATACTTTACCCTTCCAAACTTGCTTTGCAGCAATTAATTCCCTTTGAGAGTATCTGAAAGTCTAGTCTCCATGATAAGCTCCATTCATTAAACAGAAAGGCATAGTGGAATAAAACTTCAGTCCTGAGCTTTTTCAACAACTTCTTAAAAGGAAAAAAGTTATTAAAAATTTAGCTGGAATGGTTGATAATCAGCACTCCAAACACTCAAAGGCTAATGTACCTCCAAATAGAGAAGCTATGTTAGGACAAAATATAATCAATTTCAGCAAGCCTAGTGTAATATGAAAGTGGATGGCCTAACAAATTATTAATATCGAAGAAACCATTTTTCTTCAACAAAAAAATGAAACAATGAACATGTGCATCTCATCCAGGGAAGACTGCATTCCAGCTTTCAGCTACGGCCAACTGATCAATAAACAGTTATCTTGGCTCAAGAGAACTTACATCAACAGTCTGTCATTTTAAATAGGCATGTGTTAAAAAGCAGTCTCGCTTCAGTGTTTGTAGTTTGGACAATCTGAAACACTGGCTATTTCCATGTTCTCATTAACTGCAGTAATTCAAGATCAGAACTGCAAAAAGGATATGAAGTATGCTGGCATTCCACTCAAATTGGTAACAAAACAAAAGGAGTCTGAGGCATTAAGACTTAGCTACATTTGAGAAGGGCCAGATTGTTGCTGCTTCTTCAATGTTTTGGGGTAGGGTTTTTTTGTTTGTTTTTAAAGTTCAATTTTGGTGCATTGTAAATAACTGACAATAGATCAGAAAGCAGTTCCTAAAGATTTGCTAAGATATATGGATCTCTCCCCTGACTGGAGAGAACTACAATAATCTCAATACTAGCCTAGCTCTCAGTCTTGCCTAGAGTCCAATATTTTCTTCTCAAGCCAATAAATCTTGCATAAATACTATTAAACCATTTTTGTTATCTCACTGAAAAACAGATTTAAACTCTATTTTTACCACATGCTAATAGGCAACAATAATTTAGGAAATCTGAAATTCCTTTTTCTACTAATCTACATGAAAGATATTCCCAATATCTGAGACTTTCCCTCTCCTACTATGATCCTTCCAACTTCAAGAATTTCCAGATTTATTACTAACCAACTTTAATAAAAGCACTATTTTCTCTATCACAGTTAAGGTACTAAAGCACCTAGTATCTTGGTATAGAATAGGCTTCCGAAGCACTGTGAACACAAAACGTTTTAAAAACCTAGTCGAATTAGATAACCACACAATTTATTTTTTAGAAGTTTGCCAGGAGTAAGAATTAAGGTATTTCAAAGAAATTAGGGATTTCCATGACTGCCAAAGTCATAGAAAGTTCTACATTTAATTGCTAACCTGCTTTTTTATAATTAAAAATATGCCCAAGAGCAAGCTTACTCTGGTCTTTCATTACTAATTATATTTCCATCAAGCATTTTGTAGGAGTACTAAAGTTTTCTGTTCATAATTTATTTGCTTTGAGTGACAGAAAAAAATATATCCTATATTGGGCTGAACTCCAAACAAATGGCTGAACACAAATCTGTCTCTACTAGGAGATGCTTTGTTAAGGACCAATGTTTCAAAGGGGCTTCAAACAGCCTCCGTTTGGTGAAGATATACTTCTTGGGCTCTCTGTAAGCACGTAGCCTATACAACTGTGGCAAAGAAGGTGTAACTGATAATGCAGGGTAAGTAAAAGGCATGATAAAAATGTAGTCACCAAACTTCATTAAACATACTGACACATTCAAAAAATCTCACTGTAATAGCTCTCCTGTTTTGCTCCAGAATAGCTCTACAAGAATTTTCACTAATACAAACTAATCTGAAGTCTTTTCATTTCTTACAAACTTTTCTACATTTCCTTCAGAGAAAATACTTGAGATGATAGAAAACCAGATTACAAACAAAGAATAAGCATCATCAATATGACCTCATTTTGATACTAAAGCTAATCAGCGTATTTTAGTATATACTCAAGTCTATTAAGCTCTTTTTCTTCAAAAGTATAAAGTTTCTCACTAGTGCTGGTAGGAAACAAAAAGTAAAAATAAATAAAATAGCACTAATGGGTATGGTCAACCTATAGTTTAATTGAAGCGTACTAAACCAACACAGAATAAGCTAAACACTGATTTGCTAAAAACCCTCACAGATGAAAAAGCCCAGGAACCAAGAGGTAATGATCTACATTACCACATGTCTTAAGGTTACTTCCTATTTGTATTTTTGTGCTCAAAACAGGAAAGACTGGGTGCACCACAGATGAAAACTTGTTCAACAGACAGACCTCATGCTGCACCAACAGCATTCTCTATTGGCCCCTTCAAATGTGATTGAAAGAGAAAGAATTTCAGTCTGCCTCTGGATGAACTCACAGTGACAATACTAAAACGCAGGAAAAAAAAATCTGATGGAGGTTTCGCAGGAGCTCATCCATAGGTGTGGAATGGAAGGAGTGTATAAGATTGCATTATTTTTTACTGTTTTTACATAATTTATAATACTTTAAACACTGGTCTCATAAATACAATATGAATACTTTACACATGCCAAGCAATTAAAAGCTTTCCCCAAAAAATTTTAGGTCTTATCAGAACCACTGGCAGCATCTGTTTACAGCATCTGTTTTTAGTCAGTAACCACTTAATTCAGTCAGAACTACAACTAGGTTTTTTTCAACCAACATCTTAATGCTAAAGAACTCATAGGAACAAAAAGATGCCTATAAGCATATCGGTTTGCCTTAAAGTGATTAAAGTCAGCATGAAAAAAGGATTGTCTGTGGTATAAGATCTGTTGCTTGTGTCCCCACCCCCAGCGCATATCATCTTTAAATAAAAAGTGCAAATGGGATTTGGGGACTGGATGGACTGATTTGCCTATTATTTGTCTTCAGTTGCTTATTCTGTAGCCACCTCACATCAACTGTCCCATCGTACTTTGGATTAGCTACAATTAAATTTAAAATAAGGCTCACTGAAGAAAATGAAGAAGTGACATCTAACTTCCAGACTCCTCCCACCCCTAAGTCCCACAAAAGTGCTCATTTCCCTTTTTACAAAAAAAACCCTAAAATCTTGATTACAAAACTGTTAAACATTTCAATTCTACCATCCATATAGTCACCTTCCTTTCAAGCAGGCCAAAAAAGTGATGATGGATTCCTCTGAACACAAGAGATACTACACTTTCTGTAAGTAAACAGGCTGACATTACGATTGCAGTCTTTTCTGCGACTGTACAGATGTCAGATGAACTGGTCCATTTTTGTGGGACCTCGGGTGTATGAACACCAGCAGATAAAGATTTAAGACTGATAATATAAACCCAACGTGAACTATTAACTTCCAAGACCACCTACTGTATAAACAAGTCTGCTTTTCTAAGGGATCAGTCAACAGCAGCTGCGCTTTGTCACCGATGGCTGTCTTCTAAGTTTGAAGCCCTTACCACTAGACGGGGGGTTGGTGTCAGTTGATGGAATTCTGCGACCTACAAGGAGGCAGAAAAAAATTTAAAGCAAACGTTATACTTGAAACTAATTCGAAGCATTCAGTGTATGTTTTCTATACAAAAATGTCTTCAATTAGTCATATGTCATTAATGACAACATTCCTGCATAACAGAAGGATGGCAGTTAACAGTCTATAATATGTCCATAAGAGGTACAGTTCCACAAAAGAAGAGTAGAGGCAGTTTTAAGCTAATTTTGCAGCATTTACACTTCAGGCTAATGTAGACTTGGAGAGCTAAGCTATAAAACTACCCAGAGAACATACTCCGCAGGATCCAATACCATCTGGAATATCTTCATTGATAACTACCATCTTGACCTATATTTCCACAGCAGATCACCTGCATCAGGCTTAGCACAGAAGTGCTTGTAAAGATAGCTGCTTTAGTCATCTAATCAGTCTTTAAAATTGACTATTCTTGGTTGAGTATTCTTTTCTGAGGAGGATTTATGTTTTTTTTTTTTCCCCATAGTTTATTCAAGATCAATTTTAGAGAGCAACTATTAAGTCAGTAAATCAGGAAGCTGATCTACAGTACATACTTTTTACATCAGCTTCAATATATTCAACTGCTTATAAGGACCCTATTTTTTTTTCCTTAAGTCTAATGCTTCTGTAGTTATTCAAAGCTAAACTGCAGTGCACACACACATACACAAATGGATTGCTGCTTGTCCTCCTTTCGCAAACAGGCTGACATACCTGCACATCGGTGCTGCTGCCTGAAACATATCCTGCAAATAATATTGCATGGAATTCACTTTGGAATACTGTCTGCTTTTCATTCACACAAAAAAAATTGTCATTGTCGTCCCCACCATGAACGAGACAGAAAAGATTTGCAATTTGATTAAAAAACCCAAGGTATCACAAAAATACTTGTAGAAAATCTACACAAAATAGTTGCTATTTCCTAGGCAGTAATCTGGCATTTATGAATTCTTCTATTTTTGAAAATGCACTGTTTTAGACTAAGTATAAACACTAAGAGTGAGAACTTAATTCCTTTTCTCAGCTGTATAAAGTTTGGATCTTCCTATTGCCATTTCCTTTCCCTTCCATAACCTTGGAAGTACCAATTGAAACATTCAACAGATACAGTAAGATGACACTGACTTCTGACATGAGTGCCCTGCTTGCTATTTATCCAGCAGCATCACAGTAGGCTTAAAATTTCTAGAAGGAATATTTAGAGGTCATTAGATGACCAAAAATTTATACAGCTCATTCTGCAGTTTGTATTCATGTCCGATTTTAATAAATTTAAGTCAGTATACTCTCACCTAAACAGCACAAAAACTAACAGTAATCAAATTTCTACTTGAACTTCTTTCTGAAGAAAGCACATTAATTTTTTAAATACTTACTAATTTCTATAAAGAGTTCATTAATGTTTATTGCATTTTTCGCACTTGTCTCTACAAATATTGCATGAATGGAATCTGCATAGTCTTTAGCATCTTTTTCCATGACTTCTCTGGAAAAACAAAGCAGAGAAAAAACTGTGAATGCAAAAAAACCCCAACATTATTCAAAATCTTAAGGGAGAGATCAAGCTTTTAACTGTATCATTAAATAAATATTTTGTATTTTACCTGTTTGGCATGACAGTGCTCCCTCATCCTGAAGTTGATGCTTGTTCTTTACTCTATGCTGTCTCCCTGCCTTGAGGTATGAGCATCACTGAAGCACAATCATAAACTAAACAAGGCCTTAATCCACCTGACAACAGTACAGTGGAGTTTGTTTCTTGGGTGCTCTAAGTGTGGGTCTGCAATCAATCATTAGGGGGGGCTTTATTCTTCACACACAGAACAGTTTTAGATGTACTGAAAAGATCCTAAAGCATTAGTTCCACTAATCCAGTGGACTTCCTACAGCTGTTTACAAAACCAAGTACCTCACAACACTGCACAGATCATGAGTATAACGTTTACTTTACATAAAGCATGAAGACAGAGCTATAAACAGAAACATATTTAGACTGAGCACACAACAGACCCAAGAAGTGAAAAAGTTATTCTGCACCCCGAAGTAGGCAAGTTGATAATGATGTATGTTTCTTTAAACAACCTGAAAAAAACCAAACCCCAATAGGTGGAGAGAGGACTGGACTGTATCACTTTACAATTTCTAGAAAAAATAGGCTACTTTCAGTAACAAGGGACTTAAGACAGAAGTACAGACCTTAGATCAGTGACTCAAATATTGCCTCCGACTAAAGTACAAGGAATCTTGCTCACTAGATTGAATAGCAATGTTTACATCATTTATGTGGCCACTTAAGCACCACGAAATAAGCGTGTGAGACTTAATACTGCATGCCTTATATTTGTCTTCTAAGTAATTTTATGCCATATTTCCTTCAAGACACATGCTACTTCTAACAAAAGTTATTAGAGCGCACTAGGTAACTGCTATATATTAATAATTTGTAAAACTATACTAAGAACCAACTTTGCACGGATTCTTTGAACACATAATTATCTGTCTCTTTTGAGACACCGGCTGTGGTACCTTTTCCAATGAAGTCTGAAAAACAAGAAGCTTGCACACACCTTCTTTCTGAGTTTTGCCTTATTTAACCAGGACATCAATAAAAAAAGGCTTCTTTTGTTTTTACTACATGCCTTCTCAAAAGTTTGGCTGTTCATAAAGTTTCTCAAGAACTTTTCCCGCTCCCCGCAGCTATTTCCGCCACAGCCAATTCCACCCCAATATTTAAGCAGGGAAAGAAGGCACCTGAACAAGCAAGTCAGAAAAACCTACACAATGCTTTCCAACAGGCTTGATGTTTTTCTTAAGAAAATGAGGTGCTACAGACTGACAGGGGTACTTCTTATGAAGCTTGTAAACAGCTTGTATTACACTGTAGTTTCACAGGCAGTTTAGGCTTGTGTAACTTGGCACTGCCACCAGAGAAGGTAATCCCGTCTCCCTGTAAACTGCTGATTCCTAACCCTGCTATCCCACCTCTGTCATGTCAGCAAGTGTTCATGGTGTGAGAAAGACAAATACACTTGGATCAGTTTTCCTTTTTTTAGTTTTAATCTGAATCCATTTTACAGCCTGCCTTACTGCCCAATCACACACGTGCTCATACCAACACAGGGGAGGAAGTGGGCGAGACTGTCCAAGGGCAGACTAACCAAGTCTTCTGACAGTAGAAACAGCTCAGACCCCTTGTGAAACTACAATGCTCGTGCAAAACAGCTTAAATGCTCTATACCTTTCACCTGCTCTGAAATCTTAAAATATTTAGCACTATGAGCTTAAGTGAAAACCTCCAAACTGTCAGCGGTTATTTACCTTACATCATTAAGATCACACTTATTTCCTGCAATAGCTACAACAATGTTTGGAGGTCCATGTTGTCGAAGCTCTTTAACCCAGTTCTTTAACGTTGAGAAAGTTTCCTGATATGGAAAAAAAAAAAGAAAAGAAACCAGAAGGAATTAAGAATCAGAACTGGCCCATAACACAAAAGCCCCCAGAAATCGTAATGCTGGGTCAAAAATGAAATTTCTTACCTCTTTTGTGATGTCATACACTATAATGGCTGCTGCTGACCCTCTGTAATACATTGGGGCTAATGCACGAAACTGAAAGAAAGATACCATACATTATGAATCTGATCTTCCATTGACCTCCATGATTTCCTTAGTATTATTATTGAAGAAAGTGAAAACTAGCTTTAAAGTTCACATTAGTGGAAGTAGTTTCTTTACAATTACAGAGAGGTGTGCAGTAGAGCACAAACTTCCATGAAAGTATTGTTTTACAAAGGCCAACTAATAAATAGTTTAGGGATCAGCAGCACACCTACTGCAAAACGCAGGAAGCCCAACTTGACCTTATTTTGACTAGATTAGAATCTCTCATTTAAAAGACTGTAGATTATACACAGACAAACCTGCAGGATATATGCTCGACTTTAAACACTGAGCAAGGGGAAAATAGCCAAAAATGAACTTGCCTCTTCTCCTTTAAGACACTCATGCTTTTGGACAAAAAGTAATTTCAAGAAAACTAGCATGTATTACTGCTGATCTGAAATATTCAGAAGTTGGTGTCAACCTCTAGCCCCATGGATCAGTCACGGCACTCTTAAATACTAGAAATCTTGGTTTCTTCATAATCTAACTTATAGCTTTAGGGATTTCACTTAGTTTTTTCTGCAAAACTCAGAAGTTAGAGGCATGTTTAAAACTAAAAACTGCAAAAGCCCACAACTATGTGACCTGTTGCAAATAGAGCTTTAAGAAACACGCTAGACTGAAAAAAGTAATAGAGCACACGATTAAGGTGCATCAAAAATATCAATCGAGCATCCTTAACAACAGTGTGGTATTCTACTAACTTAAAAAGAACTAGACAACTAATGTAGCAACCAAAACTCAAGTCAAAGCACACATAAACTGCATGTAGTGCTTTGATGTAAGCATATGTGATTTAGAGCTTTTATGCATCTTATTACTCAGGGTAAAAATCATGAATAGAATACAGTTTTTCATAAAGGCTTATTTGGTTCTAATAAAATACCAATCTCCTTTTGCTTATACAGTTCAACTGAGAGCAATATTATAAATCATTAAAACCTTGCTATAAAGCAGAATTTCAGACCATTTACATTTGGCTCTCAAATTCTGTTTTGAAAACAGCATTTTGAACACAAAGTTCAGAATATAAAAATATTTAATAGTGGGAAAGGGAAACATGGGCAGGCATTCAGTTCATGTTGGGACATAATCCCTCTCTTCCTCCTCAGTACTAAAATGTAAAGGGAAACATATTTGGTAAACCACCGCTTGGACTGGTTGCAACCTGGCTTTTTGATTATTTGACTATTTACATTGGGAATAAACCAACTTTCACTTGCTGATTTTGTATTACTCTCATTTCCTGCCTGCTAACACTTAGATACTTTTTTCCACCTAAGAGCAGTCAGCAGATAAAATACATTAACAAAACAGATGTTACCAGAAACACTGAATTTTCCTTTTGCTATTTTTCCAAAGACTTCAGGTTGCCCTCCAGCCTCCGATTTGTGGTTTGACAGAATTATTAAGATGACATAACATAATTATCCAGAGAAACTGTCACAATTGTTAGGTGAAAAGGCAAAAATCCTAATTGCTGTAAGTAATCTCCTATCAACTTTACTCAGTGTAGAAGAAATGAAAGAAGAAATAAGGCGTGTGTGTGTAGGGAAATGAGCTATGTGAAGTGAATTAGTGCACATTTCCACCTTTGGAGTGAAGATAGCCAGCCACTCCCTGAAGCCATTTAGAACAAGGGGTTGCCCAGTATAGTGTAGAACTATTCACTGCTGGGCTTTTGAAGTGGAAAATAGCAAATGCTCCTCAAGAAGCCAGGACTGCGAGTTCTGGTGTTACACATCACAGCTCAGTGGAGACATTTTAGTTCCAAGAATGGTGTGGACATTTTTGGTATTTCAGATCACCAGGGATGGGATCCCTTCAATAATTCATTGTCAGATGTGTTGCATGACCAGAAAACTGTGCTACAGATTTCAGGGCAAGGCAGGTATACAGACCATTTGTGACTAGCAGTAAGTGATAGTGCTGTTCAGTTTTGGAGAAAGAAACATCTATGAAGATACTGGCATAATTTCAAAGTAAATATCCTTGCTCCCGTTTCACTGGTTTCCTTGGATATACTGGGGCCCCACAGTGACTTCTCTCAGGTGTGGAACATAAGCTTCACAGATATCACAGCTCTTGGGTGACAGCCCAGGTAAGACATCTTTCCTTTTTTGATGCCAATAAAGATATCATGCAACTTGTATGGAAGAAATTTAAAGAGATGTCACTCAAAGTCTAAAAACAGAAAGACAAGGAACATGCTAGTCACGAACAGAGATGCTTCCTCAGATTGTAGTGTGCTGAATCCAAATTAGGGCGTTCTCCCACTGCTTGCAAACACAGTTAAAGTGAACAGGATGGAATACTAATATGTAATGGATATTTCCTGCCAAGTTGTGGCAGGCATGTTTATAAAGCTTTCTATTTAAGAGCACCAGCCTCTCAAAATTCATACTCTACCTTTCAGAAGACTCACGTCCCAGCATTAACATTTCAGAATAGGCTAGGATGTTCACTTAAGACAAATTACAGCAAATGCTGACTGACTGCTAGTAATGGAAGGACTCAGATATTTCTGATAGCGTGGATACTATTGGACATATCCCTGACAACATAAGTTTGCTTATATGGTGCTGCTGGAAGGAAATAAATTGTCATTCAAAATCTGCAGCACTGAAATGCAATACAAATATACTTGAGTTACCTCCTGGCCACCAAGGCTGTTATCAAGCTAAAAGCTAGCAAGTCAGTTCCACCAGGACTCCAAAAGGTCAAGTGACTCTGCACAGGGATGACTGAGCCTTTACCAGGTTGGGGTTTTTCTGGTTTTGGTGGGGGGCGAGGGGGGTGTTTTGGGTTTTTTTTTTTTTGCTTGGGCTCTCTGTTTCTTGAGCCAATCCTGAAAAATAGTACAGCTGCATTTGCCAGTTATTATCCTAAAGTAATAACCCAACCTGATCAAACTGACTCTCGCTGGAGACAGCTCTGGTGTCTACCTTTGTTATAGTTAGCTCACATCCAGATGAGTAACTGACAGTTGCCAGAAGTTAACAGTCAAGAAGCTGCAAGAATAAGCACTGTTAATACGGCTACTATAATTTCTATCAGTTACTAGTAATCCATAAATAAGCAAGTTAACTAGCAAAGTTTTCCTTTTAAATTCTAAGTAAAAATCATACAAATTAATTATGATTTCATTTGACTAGTCATTTTCTTGAAAGTTTTTGTTGCCTCCCCTCAGAACTATGCATGCTGCAGAGATCAAAACCCCAAATTACCAAATTAAAATTTAAATTTCCAAATAGATTTCTTGACATACCTTCTAACACTATCAGATTTGAGAAGTAAAACTTTAAGCTAACAGAATGTGTTAGCACTTGTGTATTCTTTCCAGAATCAGGGCCTTACTTGTACTATGAAACATGATCATTCATTTCACTTGGATTCTCATGTTGCCAGTTGCACTGTCTCCAAATACTGCAGCTCAACGTTTAAAACTCAACTACAGAAATGGTACTAGAGACAGCTGCTAGCTTCCCACCTCCCCGCTTTGTTTTCTTTTGAAATGGCACTCCCTTTCAGTAAACCTAAACCCAGTCTTGTGTTTTATAAGCCCCTCTTCTTAGGTAATCATCCTTAACTTTGTACTTTAACCATGATAACAATGAAAAATAAAACCAGATATACAGCACCCGTATCTTGATAGAAACCTGCATAGAAACAAACTTTCTAACAGGTATTTGCAAAACCAGATCACATTATGACTTTCAGGGGCGGGGTTGAAAAGCAACCCAAACTCTAGCCAGAACTACCACCACAGATATTGATTCTACTTACCCGCTCCTGTCCAGCTGTATCCCAAATTAGGAATTTATGCAGCTCATTTTGATACTGTACAGTCTTGGTCATAAATGAGGCTCTGGAAAAAAATTACAGCTTATGCTTTTCAGAATATAAATACGTTCTTAGAACATTACCATCATGAACTTTTAAAAAGGTTTACATTCCAATAAAAGTGCTTCCCTCCCCCCCCCCCGAACAAAACTGATGAAGATTTTCATATATAAAGGCTGAAATTAATGAGGCAAAGGGCCTCAGAGGATGACGTTTCCTTTCAGAGGATGAAATTCAACTAACAAAACAGAAGAAACACAAATGCAAATTATAAGCTTTTACTGTTCGTAAGCTTTTGATAAAAATAAAAGATGTATGACCAAAAAAAATCAGAAAGATCAGCCTTTTTAAGAACATTCTTCCTAAGTGGAAGAATCATCACATCAAATCACTTAAGTGTATACCAGAAACTTCCGGAGGGAAAGAGATCAAATCCTTTCCCTTTGCATCAGCTTTTTTCTATCTCTGTACTAACATTCAGATAAACACTGGTAAGTCCATACTTGAGGATAAAACATGGGAGATTCGTATCACTATTGGTGGGTGTTAAGAGGACAGAGAAATCAATAATGAGTAACTTGCTTGTTGTCTGCACTCTGTACAGCTCCCAAATCCTGTCCGTCATTATATACTTCAGTCTGCAGAGGCTCTTACACTTCCAGAAGACAAAAAAAAAAAATCTCTTCCTATGCTCTAGCTGCCCCCCCAACTTAATAGATGTTTTACAGTAAAATATTGCAAAATATTGCAAAGTACTTCTGTGCTTTACTTGATCTGCTTTACATGAATCACTGTATTTCCCACAAGAACAGGAACTCAGAGACCTAATCTTTTATAAGAGGGAGTTCTTTGCTATAACTACTACTTGTAGACACATTTTTTACTAGAAAAGCCATGCACTGATTCAAATCCTTGTAGAATAGGAACTATAGATGCCATAATTATTTTACACATATAAGATCCTACATTATGATCTTGAACACCTTTTGTAAGCTTAATTCCTGTCACTTAAAAATACTGCAGACTTCCAAACTTGTTCTACTGTCAGTTTTGGACAGGATACAGGCTAGGATCCTGGAGGTGGCCTGTACTGGAGCTTCCTACAGTACACTAAGCTTGCTGTAGACTCAAAGTCAGAGAACAAGAGCCTTTCAGCATGATCAACAACATTAAATACCAGAGTCCAAGACTCTGAACTTCAGTTTATCTTGGATCTTAACTACCACCAGGGCATAAATTTTAATGATATCCATGACACTTTTTTTAGTTAATATAACTGGAGTCTTTGGGCATGTTTCAATGTTATAGGAAGACAAAACAGCTACATTATCTACATTTAAAATAAAGGGAGCAATTACACAATGCTTTCCACTGTTAAGAGGTAATCTTCTCCCCATTCCTTAAGCTCAGATGGTTTGCCAAATAGTACATCAATCTCCAAAGTTGATTACTCTTTTAAGAGGCCAAATACAAGGTTGCAGCGTCCCTAAAAAGAAAGAGTGTAACTGCAATGCATTTCAACACAGTTAACTAGATGATGTGTTTTAGCAATGACTAACGGAAAATAAAGTGACAGGAGTACCTGTTGTAAATACAGCAAAGACTTCTACTTCCTTGAGACTGCTGCAAATTAAGCATCAATTCTGAATTCTCTGGCCAATATGGAAACAATTCCCTAAATCATAGATTCTCACCGAAAATTTATCTTAGTTGGTTCTATAAACCAAAACATTCCTGTACAGTCAATTTGAACTGAACAGCTGTGTTGCTCTAATTCACATCACAACTAAACATACCAAATGCTAGCTAACAATAGAGGTTAAATGCTACTTGAAATTCTTTGACAAGTGGAAGCTTTCATTGTGACAGATGTCAATTAAAAAAAAAACACAACACCAAAAAAAACCCAAAAGAGAACAAACAGCTCAAAGACAAACCACTTTTAGGTCAACAAAAGCCTCCAAACTAGAGCTATCCTCTACGACTTCTAGTAAGAAAACAGGCATTACCCCTAATAAATTTCTTAGCTGCGTCTCTGAGCCAAGTAAACACTGTAACTACGTGAAAAAGATGCACCTGAAAGTAGTTTTATACTCATTCATAATTTCTTTTTGATGCTATAATGAAAGACTAGATATTCTGCAGTACCTAGAGATAATATGCTGGTTAAGCAAAGCGGAATGCGTCCTCAGCATCCTGAGAGGACAAAAGTTGCAGAATTCTGACAGGGTTTCAACAGCTGCCCATATTTGAACCTGAATGATGAACATTCATGACAACAAAGTACGATTGCTCAGATAATTCTAAGAGGAATGGAAACAGGACAGGAAACATAAGATTGTACCTCATGAACTCAAAAACCCGGGAGTAAACTGGTAGGTTTGAACGTTCTATACAACCTGAACTTAAAACTTTTAAGACAGCCTGCTCCCATACTTAAGCAAACAGCAATATGACTACTACCCACACATCAGTTTCATGGTCCTCCAAAAAAGAACCTCTACTGTAGCTAATTTGACAGCAACTAAGAATGTTCAACCCTTTAAGATCTAAGAAAACTACTTAGCAATCTATCTTAAAGGCTACCTTTGTTAACACTTCCTACAGAGTATCTTGCAATCTGATACCAGTACTTACACTCAAAAGAGGTGGGGGGTGTAGGGGGCAAGAGAGATATCATGGGAACTACATGTTTTTCAGAAGGACAGGATGAGACACAGCTAATCTTTATCAGCAGGATCTTTTCTGGTCAAAGCTGCAGTAAAGCCTGTGTGACACCTGAGACAGGAAGTTGCACTGACACCCCCCCACACTTTTCAGCATCAACTGAAGTCATGTCCTCCTGTACGTAAAGAATTACTTCTGAGCAAAACAGCCCGTAAGACACTTGCAAAGCAAAAAAGACAGCAAAAGAAATAAAAATAAAAAGATCCAACCACTCCAAGAATTCCTGATGCTCGCACTTCCTTCTATCCATTTGAAGATTTGAGCTCAATAACATTGCTACTCTGAGGTGAGACCAATTGCGTTAACAATTTCATCAGTTACTTAAGAGTGTGTGTATCGCATATAGATGTATAACATTAGAACTAATCCATGAAGAGAACTACAATGTGAATTAGTATTAACTACCTTCAAAAACCTAAGAAACTTCTTACTGTACTTGACACTTAAAAAAAAACTTAAAAAAAAATCATGTAGTTACATAATAATTAGATTTTGAAATTTAAGCGTAGTGCATGAGAAAAGCATGTTGTTCCTTCAACAGAAGCATCTATAGTGTATTTTATTCATAACCCAGGAATCCTAGCAGGATTTTTTTAGCTTAGATTAACAATACAAAAATCTTACACATGAAAATGGAAGCTGCACGAGTGTCGAACACACTCCTACGTTTCCTCAAGTAGCTCATGAAGTAATTAAGGCTGCAGTAATATTTATTTGTTTTATTTAAATTGGTTTTATTCTTGAACAAGTCACATTTACTTTATTTAGTTTCTTACCCTATTGTTGGGTTGATATTGGGATCAAAGCTATCTTCTACAAACCTCCACACGATACTTGATTTGCCCACACCAGTGTCCTAAAAAAAGAACAGAAACAGTTGAAAGAGATATTAGTTACTATAAACAGATAATTCTTTTTGTCCTCAGATCTTGCAATACACTGTGCTTGAATAACACATTCCTGCAAAGAATCTCACAGAAGTTCGATTCTGAAATACTTCAGGTATTATATTCATTTAGTAGAAAAATAAAAGGTCTCTGATAAGTTACAGTTTTCTAAACAAAATTGTTAAGATGTTTTTATGAAGGACTATAAAAATCTGCATTCATGCTTATTATCAGTTATTCAAACTTTTTTCTTTTTTTCAAAGCTATGCACAAATTGCATTTGAACAGGAGTAGGGAAAGACCATCTACCACTTTTAATAAAATATACAAAAGCAATTGAGTATGGTACTCCATCTTTGCAAGCCCATGGAACACATTAAATTATACAAGTGTGACACATGCATTTCAACCTCTGACTAATGCCGTCCCACCCTGCTTAATGAAAGACTTGAAATTTCTTCTGTGACACACCTGAAACATGTTTCTAATGCAACTCTACAGAGCTATAAATGGTAAAAGAGGAAACGTAATATGAAAATTCTGGGTCATGTATTTGCACCACTGACTCCACAGTTTTAAAAAAAAAAAAATACATAAACAGCATATATTTAGGAGTGAAATAATTCAACAAACTATTAGCAGTAAAACTGTTCTCAACAGCAGCTGGACATTTTAAATGGTCATTTAATTAAGACAGGTGAAGATAAACTTTTTGCTCTACATCTCCAGAGTCATTAAAATTTTAAGGAAAAAAAAAACCTGAGGACCTGCCTCATTGAAAATGAAGTTTTACGCCATTCATGCACTTTCTTGAATCTTCTGAAGAATGTAGTTAATTTGGGTACAGTATGTATGCTTTATCTTTTCAAGTTGTTTTCCTCTCAAGGAAAAGCGTATTATCTCAGTTCTGTGTTTTATGATGTTTGCAGTTTCAATAAGCAGAGCAAATCTTAAAAAAAGAAACATAGATGCAGTTCCTGGCTCCAGGAATTCAAGGACCAGTTTTCCTGGGTGCGTATTCTCCTTTCCTTACACAATGAAAGGTTTCTCAGGTCGGGCGAACACAAACAGTAGCTAGTAGTTACCCCAAATGCCTTCATAAGACGAAGGGCACAGAAACACGTAATTTTCCCTCTGAAGGGCAACGTGGCCATTTAGAAGCAGAAAACAATTCCGTCTGTCACACTCTGTACAGCACAGGATTTAGATACAGGTGGAGACAACTCCACCTATTGAACGTCAGGCTCTCCAGTGAAGCCCTCAGACCAAACCAAGCCAACACGCAGCTTTATAGCCTTGATTTTTTTTAAGTTTCCGTTTGCTTGGTGTCTCCTTCGTCCAGCACCTGCCACACTTTAGGGCACTTTCAAAGCCTACATACGTTAAAAAAAAGTTCCGGCCCCTCCCCCTCGAGTTTGATTTCAGGTGCTTTTACTTATTTATTTTGTGAACTCCAAGCCCGAAACAGCTTGCGAGAAGAGGGAAGCACACGCTGGATGTTCGTGCCTCCTCTCTTTTCTTTTTTTCGGAAACACCGAAAAAAAAGGATCGATATTTACCTCTGGAAAACGCCTCCCCCCGTGCAGGGGAAGGCCCTTCCGGCCGCCCGCTCGCCTCAGGGGGACGGGGCCGGACAGCTGGGGCGCGCCGGCAGCTCTGGCAGGGGCGAGGCCCACCCTTCGCCTAGGGAAGAGGACCCCCACACTCAAAGCCTCTCTGGGGCTCACGGAGAGGCTCTCCACCGCCGGAGAGAGCCTTTCAAGCCAGCCCTTCAGCAGACTCACTCCCTCCCGCCGCCCCCAGCCCCGCGGAGAGCCGGCCGCAGAGCACTTACCCCCAGAAGGCAAACTTTCAGCTCCCTCAGAGCCATGGCCGGGCAGGCTGCGCCTTTAACGAGCGCCTGAGACGCAGCCCAGAACGATCATAGCCCTTCCCGAGGCACGCGTACACCCGAGGCCTGTGGGGGCAGCCCCCCGCCTCCCCCACGCCGTGGTTACCAGTAAACCTTCCTCCTCAGGCTCCGCGGACGCGACGCCATCTTGGGCGGCCCGCCGGAGTCACCTGACTACACTCCCCGCCCGCCGCCACCGCGGTTTATCTTCCCTCTGAGGAGGCGACGGCGGATGCGGAGGGGGATTCGCCCCCCGGCAGCGGCTGTTTATTAAACCGGTGGCGTTTCGGCTGCGTGGGGGTTGACCCGGGGGCAGGAAGTACTGGCGGCTCCTCCCTTTGCCCTCCCGCTCCCCTCCTCCTCCTCACCCATGTCCATTCCAAGATGGCCGGTAAGTGGGGCCGTCGGGCGGGCTGTCGGGCGGGGGGTGCTGGGGCGGCTCGGTGGGGGCTGTCGCCGTGCTCGCCGTAGCCCTCCGAAACCAACCCCCCGGTATCTCTCTTCTGTTTTTGTTTGTAGGGATCCCTTTGTATTTTGTGGATTTGCAGGATGACTTAGATGATTGTGAGTAACTGTTTTTATTTTTCTGCTCCCTGTTTAGGCCCTCCCCCGCTCTCCTACCCCGGGGTTCTTCTGTCGTCCTCTTTCCCTCTGCGCGTTTTTATCCTGGTTAGGGTGAAGGAAGGATTTTGAGGCTGTTTTTAGTGGTAGGTGGAGGCTTACAGGACGTTAGGGCTCACGAATTAAGAGCGTATTCGTGTGTCCGCAGGAGCGCGGCGCTGACAGGGAAAGCGGGCTCGCCCCTTCCCTCAGCTGCGGGCTCTCGCCTCACCTGGCGCCCTTCATAAGTCTTTAAGCGCTGGCTGACGGATCGAGCCGTCGAAGGATGGGCACCCTCTTGAAGCGAGGTTTGGGGGGGGCAGCTGCCGTCCCGCCGGGGAAGGAGGACCCGCGGACGGGAGGCAGGCCCGGGGCGGTGTCTGGAAACTGGTCCTCTGAGAGACCATCCTCGCTGTTTCAAATGGCCGCTGAACTGCGGGTTTCAGTGTAAACAGCACCTCCAACAATGGCCCGGGATGAACCTCTAGGAAGCGAAAACGGGTCCGGCCGGCGGTGGTTTAGGGGATTAGCTCCGCTGTTGTTGTCGGTGGAAATTAGCCTAGAGTAGCCGAGGGATTTCCTAGCTGCGATAGCTCGAACGGGTGAGACTTAAATGCTGTCGAGGCTGCTGAGGACGCCGTGTGTTCCGCTGTTCCTGCATCCCTGCGGCACAGGCGCTCAGCAGGACGTTGCTGCGGTGGCTGTGTGTGCACCTCGGAAGCGGGCATAAAAGAAAAACCGCTGTTGTACTCTAGTTGGCCAATAGAAGCCAGTGGTTTTAGGGTAAATACCATGACGTGGGTCCTAGACCAGGCAACAGCTCCACCTCAAGCCGGTGTAGTCCAGAGTTGTGTTAGGATTAGAGCTGAACACCTATCAGACAGCTTGGTAAGAAGTATTACTTAAGGAGATAAATCTTTGACCGATAATTATGTGAACTTGTATTGCTTTAGAAAGCAGCTGTATATGTGGGGTGGTTTCATTGGCACTTTGGGTGCTGATTGACTTTTCTATTAAAAAGTGAAAACTGATACTTGAATCTGTTTCTTGTGAGAGATACTATTTGTTTACCACAAAACCATTATTGTTTAATAGTACTTGAAAATGTGTAACAGATGGATTTCCACACACACCCCACCTCTGCCCCCAAAATCTGGCATGAATAAGCTAATTTAGAAAGAAGGTGGTCTTCAGGAACACCAGGGGAAATATTAGAATACAGGTGAGATCTAAAGTATTCCATTGGAAAGATGTACAGGGACATCGCCTCTGCGGGCGGGAGGTTGTTCTGTGGGATTTTGTTAGTTGCTGCTCTTAGGTGTTGTTGCTCTCAGTCTTTGACGTTTCTGCATTTCACTAGTAGGTAGCAGGAAAAAATGATGTCTCGTTTGTATTTCGAGTAAGTTTTAGAAAGAAAAGTTTGGGATGTTTTGCGATGCAAGTGATGGTGAGATTAATTGCATATGTAAGAATTCTTGGTTTGTTTTATGTTTGTATTTTTATGTATTGCAAAATATCCTTAAAGTTTCTCTTATACAGATAAATTGTAACTCTGTGAGTCTTGATGAATTTAAAACTGTAATTAAACAGCATCCCCCTTCCTTAATACAGTTATCTATTTGAACAGCTAGAAATCTAACAAAATGTAGTAAGTGTGGAGGATACTATTTGAAATACACGTATTTAATACATAAGGATTTAAAATTTTGATAACTGTAAGAAGTTGCTTAAAAAGAGGTACTAAAGGTTGTTGCTTGCTGCAGTAAGTAAATGTAAGAAGTCATCACCTTAGATGGCAAAAAGCATGTATGTGTTGAACAGGATTTAAGTCAGAAGGAAATTAGCTGTTACATTTCAATGTGCTTATGCTGATTTAAAGACTGTTTTGCAGTGAGTTCCTCTAACAGAAGAGCTGCAACAGTTGTTGCTGTAGTACCTTATTTAAGAGTTGAAAATACCTTTCTGTCTCTGCCTAATTAAAAAAAAAAAAAAAACCCCAAAACGAACAAAAACCCAAATGAAACCAAATGAAAAAGTGCTAATGAATGTTTAGCTATTTGAATTGATGGGGTCTTTCTGAATTGCTCCCAGTTCCCTTTCCAATTTTCTCTCTGTATTAAGAAAAAAAAAACACCAACCTCGTGTATCATTTGAGTTCTATTTGCTGAGTGTGTAAAGTGCAAGCAGTGGAAATAAATGGAAGCTTCCTGTAGTGTTGTGTTATGGGTCTTGGCCTTGAACCAGGGGTGACCATCACTAAGAGTTAGGTGTTTGTTCTCCATTAGTGTTCAGTCTTTGGCTGTTCTGTTGAGACTGTGAGTAATTGATTTGTCTGGTGAGTCAATTAAGAAGTTTGATGCTTGTAGGCAAAACTCTAGTTTGAGTCATGAAGTTAATAAAAATGTAATAAAAATAAAGAAGGTTTTGCCATAAGCAGTAATTAATAAGCTTTTTATGTGGGTCAAATTTATGTGGGTTAAAATTTTTGTAAAATAAATCATCAGTTTCAGGATGAGCATGTAAATAAAGGGATGTGCATTTTGGAGCATTATTGAAATCTTTTTAAAATATTCTTTAAGTTCATTAATTTGACAATGCAGTTAGAATTATGGCATTGAAAGCTGTCTTCTATTTGTGTTACACCAGAGTTCAGATGTCCCATCTAGACTGAGATATTGTTGTGCAATGACTAGTCTAGCAAAGAGTTAGTGATGCATTTTAGGAAAATCTCAGTGAAATAAATCACTGGAACTGGATTTTTACTTTCTTAATTAAATTGGTG
Organism: Calonectris borealis; assembly: GCF_964195595.1. NCBI lineage: Eukaryota > Metazoa > Chordata > Aves > Procellariiformes > Procellariidae > Calonectris > Calonectris borealis. The sequence continues at coordinate 12,302,907 of NC_134328.1, read as the reverse complement.
AAATAGTGTTATGCTCATTGAAGATCAATTCCATTGAAACAAACGGAGAGGCTGGAGGATTCTTTTGAATTTGGGGGAAAAGTTGTAGTAAAATTTACCTAAATTCATCGAGTACAATTTGAGACTTGTTTTTTGTAAGGTGAGATATTGGATCATCTGGAAAAATAATTAGCTTAATTATGCCCTTTGTACAATAAAGAAAATATTTTTTAAATTGTTTTTCCTTCTAAAAACAGCGGGAGAGAAAATGACCTCCTGAAGCTCATGAAATCGTTGCACTCTGCCCTAGTATTTACTGTTTTGTATTGGCAAAAGTAGATAGTGATACTAGCTAATGATGTTGAATTGCATAGTTAAATCCTGTGACCCTGTAGGTGTTTCTTACAGGCTTTAAGCAGCTTTTGAGTCTAGGTCAAACTAAGGCATGGTGAGCGCGAGTTCAGCTGTGAATACCGTCACATTTATTCTTGTTTACAGGTGGACGGATTTCAAGCTTGCTTGTTTGATATTGTTAGAGGGAAAAATACTGAATGTTTGATTCACCTATGAAAGAACTTTAGATAAGTTAAGAAATACTAGGTCATTATTTTTCTGTAATTTATTTTCTAGTACTCTGGTGTATTCTGAAACTTGTAAGTACCTATGGCTTCTTATTTTATCGAAAAAGAAAAAATTCTTGAGAGAAGACAAAATGGATTCTGTCATGACTGTTCCTTACTTGTGTTCTGAGTGTGTGGAAAAAATTTCAGGTATTTAACTCGCTTGATCCTGAGCATAAGTAGTTTGTTCTGTTTTCCTTCTGGTCCTAGAAGCACTGGTGTGTGCTTAGCTAATTTAAGTGAATAATAGAACTACTCTAAGTAGTAAAATTAAGCATGTTCATCATGTACACAAAATTAGCCCCAAGTGTAGTATTGTAGTCAAACTTAGAATTGAGATTTACTTCATTGTCATTTGAATTGGTAGGAATTCTGAAGTATTTGAAGTGAACTGATGAGAGCCTTCATTTTTATACCATTCCTTAATTCAAGAAAAGTGGGCACGAGATAAAGTTAATAGCAAGTATATTGATTTTTATTTTTTAAAGCCCTAATAAATCTTTCTTTGTATACAGGTGGCTAGCCTCAAAAATTAGCTAGTGAAAGTGTGTCCAATCTGTGTGAATTTTAAAAAATATATATATTATAATTGCATAGATATAAGGATGGTAGGAGTTGGGTTTGGATATGGAGAGTTTGTTGCAACCTCAGAAAGCAAATCCTCGATCCTACATGCACTGTATAACTTCCTGTGAGCTTTCAGGGATACAGTAGGTTTCTTTTGAAGCAGCAGATACTGGATGCTACCTCTGCAGATACTATGCTTGGTGGGAAAGCTAGCCCTACAGCATGTGGACGGATCAATCCCAGACAGATCTGTGCAATGTAAATGATATACACTTGTGCAGATAAATGTTTTGAACCTGATAGAACTTAATATAAAGAGCAGCCACTAGAAATAATAATGACCAATTGAATGGAAATAGTAGTAATTATAAAAATTATATAATCATAACATATGAATAATTAGCATATGTTTCTGATCATGTAGCTGTGGGTTCACTTGTAGTATCTGTGTATACATTTGAAATGTGAACAGTCAGTCTAATCCCATAGTTTTCTTCTGTTTGAATCCCATTGATCTTGTTGGTCAGAGCATATTGTCTGCAAGAATTGCAGAATTCAGAATTGCTCTAGCTTTTAGTTCATCTGGGTTCCTTGGAGGCTGTGTGCTTTCTTAAACCAGTCTGCTTTTATTTTTTTTCCCTGAAGACCGAGGTGTAACATTTTGCTCCAAGCACATTCAGATGATTTCTTCCTTAAATGAGCTGTATTTCTGAGAACGTTTTGGTTCGTGTTAAATAATTGTAAAGCACAGTTTTTTATGTGAAATAGGAATTTTTCTGTAGGAAAAAAGCTGAGGCTTGGTACCTCTTGGTAATAGAGGATTTCTTAATATAAAAAATTATTTATAATGGGTATTAATGTAGTTTAGAGCCAAAGTTCATTGTGCTGGATCTCAGATTAAGGGATTCCTTAGGGAAGGGTATTTGTAATATAAAATTAGTAAAATAAGAGTGAGAGTAGAGCTGAAGCTTAATTATCCTGATTCAGGTACAGCCACTTCAATCCTGAAGAAATTATTATACCGGAGATAATGGAATTACATATACACATAATTTAACCCACTGGCAGTTCCAGAGTGCATTACGAAGTAACACAGACTTTCCTTTAAGATGTGCAAAGGCTTTGTTCTGATTGGGATGATATATTCGGAAGGAAGTGTAATTTTTTTATAATTAAACCAGAATACTGAAGATGGGGATGATATAGTATTTTACATACACATTTCTTAATCTTCAAAGTGTGTCAGTGGGAGAGGGTATTCCTGTTCTTCCTATTTTACAAACAGTGGAAGCTGGTGCTATAAATTAAAACTAGTCCCACTTTGCTTTTAGTTATTTAGCCAAAGCTCTGCTGTTTTTTAATATGGAGGCACCATGTAAGTTCCACTGCCTGAAGACAGGAGTTCTATGCCTGTAGAGGCATAACCTAGAGTGCCTAGATTTTAGTCTTATAGGCACAGTTTCAAATACAACCTATTTGGCTTGTCATTTTGCTTTCAAGTTGTTACCAGTTTTGTGCTTTCTGTACTGATTTAAATACCTAATATTGTGTCCTGCCAAGTCAGAAACTGGCTTGTTGTCTTCAGTGGTTGTCATTCTCAGCACATATGCTGGTTTGAGAGACTACAACTTGCATCTGAGAAGCAGTCTTGGCTGAATTTGCATGTAGTTAAGTATGATCACAGTTACTATATTATTTACGTGAACGAAGTGTGCATAATTCTAGGGAAGTTTTCTGGGAAAGTTGTAAATCCAGAGCAGGAATATCAGCTACTCTAGTGCAACTCTTCTGTGGATTTGGTTGCTGTATGTGTTCCTATATCCATTGCTGAAACGAGAGAATTTGTGTTGCAGGCGGGTTATTTCACTGCCTTTGTTTTAAGGATGAAGGATTAAAAAAAAATTTGGCAGCAGAGTTATCCTATTCCCTCTCCTCTTCACAGTCTTTTTGCCTGTAATCTGTAATCAAGTGCATGTTACTGGATTATGTGACTGTAAGACTTGGTGGGGCAAATTTTAACAGTTGGTATGGTGATACTTGGTTAAAAGTCTCAAGCTGCAAATACAAAAAAGATTTAGAAAAGATTAGGTTTGCATAGGAAAGTCTGTGGTTGATAGGTCTGCAGCAGAAAGCTCCCAGTATGTTCACAAGTAAGGTAAAGTTGAAGTTTTTCCCAAAGTTACCAGTCTGATTTAGATGTATGGGACCCTGTAACTACAGTGAGAAAAATGTACCTTGGTAACTTTGAAACAGAACCAAGAATTTGCTGTTTTAAAGCAATACAGTTTGGGATTTTCTGTTACTGTTAAAAATTCAGTTTATTTTAATGGGACTGATTTTCCTTTTGAATTTGTCTGTCAGTTTGTGGCATGCAATTTTGTCAGCGGAGCCCTCTTGACACATAGCGCGTGTGGTTAGTCCACTCAAATTGTGAAGTAAAATGAAGGATTTTATGGCAGTTGAATTAAATTTCAAAGCTTGAATTTACAGGTCTATATGCAAGTGTTGCTCTTGACTTCATTGGGTACAACTTAAGATCTTTTTGTAAGCTGTTTCCAGTGATGTACAGACGCTTTTCCTTTGGAGAATAGCTCTAAAAAGAAATAGAGTTATTGGTATAGTGTGTTTACGCTGTAACATCTCTTGCTGACTCCTGGATATTTTTTTTTTTGGGTTTCTCTTCTTGTCTTTCAAGTTGGTTTTGAAGATTATGGACCAGACTGTGATAGCATGAGGATAACAGCATTCTTGGATATTCCTGGACAGGATAATTTAACTCCACTGGCTCGTCTAGAAAAATATGCCTTCAGTGATAACATATTTAACAGGTAAGGGTACAACAGCTGCACTTGATGATAACCTGAGTCTGAGAGCATTGTGGGTGTTAAGGTGTCATAACTTCTGTTACCATTCTCCTAAGCGCATGCCTAATATTATTTCTGTTTGAATAACTTTTATATAACGTTTCCATAAAAAGAATTTTTCATTCTGAATAAGATTTCTCAACTCCATCTTTGTTTTGTTGGGAGAAACTGTATAACTGACATGTCTGAATGTTCAGAGAAGAGCTTGATCTTTTTTAAGGTGCCCATTTGCATTTTTTAAGTTCCCCTTGCATCCTATCTGCATGTTGTTGGCAGAATATTAAGGCAATTAATATCTTGTTCACTCCACAGGCAAATTATTGCCAGAGGTCTTTTGGATGTCTTTCGAGATTTCAGTAATAATGAAGAAGACTTCCTGACTGTAATGGAAATAGTGGTTAGGCTCTCTGAAGATGCAGGTTTGAAAGTTTTTTTGTGTTTTGTTTTGTTGTTACAAAAATTTAAAAAGAAACTTATTTTACATAAGCTGCAATACAGAAGGCAATAACTTTTGATTTTGAGGAGGCAATGAGTGAACTAAAGAAACAAAATCATCTAACAGCAATATCTGTCAGTGAAAACGAGATTAATTTTTCTCTCTGTTTTTTGAAGTATTTTGTATGGTAGGTGTATAAATGAAAGCCTCTTACTTAGTATAAGGCCCAAAGTAATATTTTCAAGCAGTTCATTACATTTTAATGAGTGGTGTATGTGGCACAGAATACTTCTGCCTTTAATACCCACTGTCTTTAATACTTCATGTGCATACATTCATGGTGATTGGGTTTTCTAGCTAGTGTTCTCATTTTGTCTGATTTATTGGGGAACTGATCCCAAGTCTCTGGACTGTGATGATGTATGTAAGGCTCTTCTATTTTATTCGGCTTTCCTTTGAGAACAGGCAATCTCAGTGGTGATATTTCTTATGTTTTGAGTTTTTTCATTTTCCTCTGTTGTGAAACATTAAACAAAAAAAATGGTACTTTTTTTCTTAAGGTACTTGATCTTAATTTCGTATTTACTGACGTAGTTTTGACTTCCTTTTTATTACTAGAGCCAACTGTACGTACAGAGCTGATGGAACAAATACCTCCTATTGCCATTTTTCTGCAAGAAAGTCGACCAAAATTCCCAACAGCATTTTTTGAGTACCTTATGCCCATAGTAGTGAGATACCTCACAGATGTGAACAATCAGGTAGGAAAAACAGACTACATGAGTTAAATGGTTGGAAAATTCTGTATGGTTCAGTGAGTTTGAGGCATGAGGAAGAGATAATAGGAAAATCCATATTCATTGATTCTTAACTTTTATGTAATGCTTTGTGTTTATTGGCTTCAGCACACTTTGCTAGGGAGGTCTAAATAATTTTATTTTTTTTTAAATACTTTCTTTAGCAGATAATGGGAAACTTACAGGATTTACCTGGCAGCATAGTGACACAGTCTGTTACAGGAGTCATGACTTACAAGCCCTGTCTTCTACTTCATCTTTTGGCTTTTCCTCAGAATTTGATGAAAGGGCATCTAATGATTACATTAAACTTTAGTATTTATTATTAATTCCATACGTTGTTAAAATTGAGAGGGTTTTTTCTGGGGTTTTTTGTGTGGTTTTTTTTTTAACTCGTACCTGTGTGTTCATTGAAAACATACCTTTTGTAGTTCTCATATTTGTAAATGTTGTTTTTACAGTGATGTACTCTTTTTGTTTTGTTTGTTCACATTAATAGGTTAGAAAGGCAGGTCAAGAAGCACTGCTTATACTGCTAGAACAAGATCTTGTTGCTCAGAGTGACATTGAAAATAAGGTGTGTCCAATTCTGTTGGACCTCTCTGCTCCTGACAGTGATGATGAGTACAAGGTGGAAGCTGTGAATGTAAGTGAATTTGGAAGAAATCTTACAGCTTTACTTTTTTTTTCTTCTTTTTAAATTGCTTTTGTTCTCTATCTTTTAGCAGTGCTACTATAAAGCTCTTTTAGAATATAACAACTTTGTGTGAGATTTTCATGAGCATAAACCCCAGAAAATAAAAATTGTAGCTGCGTTCTTAGTGTCCTGAGAGCTTTACATTAATCATTGAACTCAAACTTTCTATACCGTTACTATTTCGGTTTGGTTTATTCCTTCTCTATTTGTTAGTCGCTCTGTTGTGAATTGAGAAACCACTGTTGTGATACAGTTGAAGCTTAAGTTAAGCCTTGAATTTGTAGGTTTCTTAATCATTTTTAGTATTGAGCACCATTGAAACAATGTGAATTCTCAAAGAATTTGAACAGGGTCAGGACTTGATGCACCAAGAGGTTTAACTGAGAGGTTAAAAATGATCTTAACTGAATTCAAAAAGAAAGCAAGGTTGTCCTGAGTACTGTTGTACTGAGTACTATTTATTAATGCCTTTGGCTAAGCATAGAGGTACTTTAGGGAAGCTTTCTCTAGGTCCAATACCTTTTGTGCAATGAAGAAATCTGGGCTTCTGTGTCAATGAAGTGCTTGAGGAATCTTTTTGAAATAGTGCTTCTTGAGAATTGAGCTATACAGTACAGTATTGTGAACAAGAATGTTATCATATGCTTAAAAATGTGAAGTATCAGATCTGCAAACTCAGTAGAAGTTATTTTCCCAAAATGAAGAGGGGCTTTTTTCTATAGATGATTGATGAAGTATTGAGTACTTGAATTGCGTATTAACAAGAACTACCACTCCTTTTCATTTAGAACAGTAATTAAGATGAGGTCCAGGAATAGTGCTGACATTAAATAAAATAAGCAATCAAACCTTTTGTGTTTATTCATTAACATACTTGATTTTTTAGTTTAACACAACAAATCTTTGATTTTTATTCTGAATTTTTGAAAAGATCAGGTTTAAAGAGACCATCTTTATACTTCAGGTTGCTAAATGACTGTCAAAATGGTAGCCAAATAACTTTAAAATACAGTTGGTTCTTGCCAGCCTTGTTTTAATTCTTGTTAAGATTGTTATGTTCCCCAACAGTTTCTTCACATTTGGTCTACCAGGTTTCACAGTAATGTTGTAAAAGTATGAATGATGCCCTGATCTTAGTTCTTAAGCATTTTGAAAAAAAAAACATTTCCTGTTCACTTTCAAGAAATCGGTTGACTCCACAGAAAAGTGCTGGTGTGTAATTCATTTCAGCATGGATATCTGATACTTGACCTGTAAAATAGTTTTACCAGCTAGATTTTCCTCTTCCTTGTTTGAGATTTTGAGTATTGCTTTGGCAGTTTTCCAGGGTGATGTCTGAGCACCAGACGCCTTTTAGGCATTGAAAATTTGTACGCAAGTCCTTGAATGGTGTCTTCCTTAATTGTTACTTAGCATTCTACTACAAAGGCAAACATTTATAGGAATAAAGCTTATTTTTGTGGAGGGAGAAAGTTTCAATGATTTTGGAAAAATAAAAATAGAAAGATGAGTACTGTTAATCTGACAGCACTTGTCTAAGCATTAAACTCCTGGTGCTGCAGGCAGAACAGTTGAGTAGAAAGGTGGATGGGAGCCCCTTCCTTTTTACTGTTTCAAATATAAGAATTACAGCAAGTTATCCCAGAAAGTGGGAGCTGAAAGGAAATTCAAAACACTTGCTTTTCACAGCAGAAACATGGTTTGTAATGGTAATTGAAATTTGACAGTTCCTCAGAGAAAGCTAAATTAATGAGCACGTTACTAACTTTCTTTAATTGTGTTCGATGTTAACTCCTAAAATTTCTGAGGATGATTCTTGTAAAGTGTGCATTAGCTCACATATATAACTAGTTTGTCTTACTCTCACTTTTCTCTCTTGTTGTATGGCAAACTTTTATTTTATCATGTTGTCTGAGCCTATAAGGAGCTGGGGCTCTGCTTGTTTTTAAGTGTCTAAACAGTCCTGTTAAAGCCATGGGGCTTACTTGCATGCTTAAGCTTGAGATATTTCTAATATGCTTAAAGATTGTGATTTTGTGTGCTGGCTAGTGCAATGCAACTTTTGTCTTCTCCATACAAATTATCCATGTATCCCACATTGTAGAACACCTTGAAAATGCATTTATTAATAAAAGTTTATTTAACTGGATAAAAAAGGCAATGAATTATGTGCAGAAATGTTATGTTCAGGCATAGTGGCCTAGAATGATTTTAAATAAAAACCATATTTGTGCTTCACATAAAACAGGTGTATGAAAATACAAGTAATGTATAGCAGGTAAATCTATTCAATGGTAGCTGCTCTCTCGCTCTCAGAAGTAATTTTTAGGAGGAATATTTAGTTGTGCTTACAAGCTTTATAATTTTCTTTTCCTTACACATACCCACTTCTTGATTTTTAGATAATCTGTAAAATGGCTTCTATGTTGAGCAGAACAACAGTTGAGCACATGCTGCTTCCTCGTTTCTGTGAACTGTGCAGTGATGGGAAATTGTTTCAAGTCCGAAAGGTTGGTATGTTTTCAACCCTAAACCATTTAAAAATGATCTTGTATGTTGTTGTTAAATGTCTTCCTGAATAATTTAGTCGTAACTTTAGCTGATGAACTTTGAAAGAGTCTGGAAGAGCAGTTTTAATTTATTGACATGGTTATAGTTTCTGTAGTTCAGTAAAGAAATAGGTAACAGTCCTTGGTGAATAGCTTTCGTGTAGCAGTTAAACTGATCTTGCACATTTAAGAGTTTTGCACAACCTTTTTTTTAAGCCACTGTGCTTGGTTATAGGATGCAAACAAGTTACCTGATCTCTGCCATCTTATTTCAAAACCAGAAATTCAAAAGTAATAGATATTTGAGACATTCTAGCTTTTAAAAAAAAAAAAGTTTGGTATTATTGAAAGGAGAAATCCCCAAAGTGTAAGACTTATTTTAATTCACGGTTGAGTACAAACAGAAACTTGTAGCATAAGAAGTCTTAGAATATTTTAGTAGACTTAAGGGTCACGTAGAGCTTCAGCTTGGTCCTTAATGTAAGCTGCACTTGTTGGAATTTGAGCTGCATTATAGCCTTCTAAATAAGCATATAAATGAATAAATCATATGTTAATACAGTCCTATCTTAATTGGTTTCAGATTTTGGCAACACCTTTTTCCAATGTGAGGGAATGTCCCTTTTGCCTTAATTATAGCATTTGTAATGTACTGTAAATGGCACTAACTTGAGACGTTGATTAAACTTTACTTCAGCAAAGTACTTAAGCCAATCTCAGCCATAGCAAAGATAGTTCTGTCAGTACACCTAAGTCCTGACCCTCGTGTTATATTTTAGTCTGCTTTGGTTTTGACAGCTGCTGTTCAAAGTAATTTAAACTTTCAAGTGGGCTTATTATCCCTTTTAGTGATTACTGAAGTAGATTATGCTCTTCATGCAGAAACCTTTAATACTATTGATTTCAAAAGCTTGTGGCTTATGGAAGCTTGCTCTAATGAGTATTTTTTAGGAATGAGTTAGTATTACAGGATGTAGTTACATGGCTGAAGTTTGAATAGTCAAACGTGCACTTGTTACATGGGATAAATAATGCATGGTGAAGTTGATAATAAAACTAATGCACTTGAAAGAGCCAGAATGTAATTCATTACTTTTTTTATTTCTTAGATTTGTGCAGCTAATTTTGGTGACATTTGTAATGCAGTTGGGCAAGAAGCCACAGAAAGACTGCTGGTATGTAAAAAACAAAATCAGTTTACAAGACTTGTATTTCTCAGTTCAAAATGTTTAATAATGAGTTCTTTTATCTTCTCTGTAAATTAATAGGCATTTTTTAAAATTGATTTGGTTAAGGCTTTGGTTGTAATTATATAGCAAAACTGGGAATTAATAGAAATGCAAAGTTCTTATTATGGAAACCACTTTTAAAAATGTAATTGAGAGCATATATATTCTCATTCTTTCTCTCTCCCCCCCCCCACCCCATTACTGACTCTTTCTTTTTTCCCTGAACTAGATGATCAGTCAAGTTACAATTTCAGGAAAAATAGTCCGTTAATAATTCTTTCTATTCTTTCCTAGTGCATATAGTTATACATAAATTCCTAATTAAATAAATGGGAGACAGATAGATAGCTTTTTTCCAATTTCTTCAATGAATATGTGTTTTTAACCTGTCCCTGTTTCTTCTATTCTTCATTTATTTTATTCTCTCTTGAGTTATCGTCTCCAGTTTCCAAGCAAATACCTCGATAGTAAGTTGCTGCAGTGTTTGTTTAGTCTTTAATTAGTCTTTGTTTTGCTTATTTTTGGCAGATTCCCAAGTTCTTTGAACTCTGTTCTGATAGTGTTTGGGGAATGAGAAAAGCTTGTGCGGAATGCTTTATGGCAGTGTCTTACACCACATCCCCAGAAGTTCGCAGGAGCAAACTATCCCCCCTATTCATCAGTCTTATTAGTGACACTTGCAGATGGGTAAGTAACCTACTCTATAATTGATACATCTTCCCAGGCAGAACATACACAAATAATGGGCAAATCAGAAATGTGCTGTAAAAGTTCTCTAAACTGAATTTGCTGAGATTAGAGTCTAATCTACTAAAATCTAATCTCCTCTAATAAGATAGTATCTTATTTTTCCTCTCTCTTACTAGTTAGAATTTCTATCAGCTGTTGTTTTTGTAAGTGTAAACAGTCTTCTGAGAGTAGGTTGCTTGTGTTAAAGGTATTAGTTGAAGTAGACAGTGATGTCCTTCAAATTTATAACTTTTAAAAAATTTCCTTGCTCTGATTGTAGATACATGCTTAATATTATAACACCCTTTGCTTAGGTGTCACTTATTTGGTAATTGATAATTGGTTATATTGGTATTAAGCTGTTACAGTAAGAACCAATAAAAATTGAACCAAATTTTTATTTTTCAGCATTAACTCTGTGGGAGTTGCATGAATTCTGACTGTCTTTATACTATCACAGGTTCGTCAGGCTGCTTTTCAGTCTCTTGGCCCGTTTATTTCTACCTTTGCAAACCCTTCAAGTGCTGGTCTTTACATTCGAGAAGATGGGACGCTGAGTATCCGACCATCAATGCAAGATGTGAATTCCAATTCCTGTCAGCCAAGCAACAATATAACTTTAATGTCCTCCAGTACAAATGCTACATTGTCCAGGTAAAATCATGGGAAGGATGTGGTGTAGTGGAAGGGGGAAGAAAGAAGATAATTCTTCTACTTGCTCTCCAGGGCTAAAAATCTCAACTTGAGAATATTCCAGAAAAGGTATGAAGAGTGAGATCACGCATGTGTCTAAGTGTAGCCACATTATTGAAAAACTCACTCTGATGGCTTCACAGGAGGGTAAAGGGCATAGTGGTAATATAAATTCTGTCTTTCTGCAGAGAAAATAAGCTTCTGTAGTTGATGGTGTCTTTTATGAAGTATTTCACTGAAAAGTATTGTTACAGAGTACTTTAAGTTTTATTTGGATAACTTTGTGTATCTGTTACCAGTTCAGAACAACCAATGGAAATCAAACCAGAATCATCGACTGAGGAGACTTCAGCTGAAGTTAATACAAAGCTCTCAGTTGAGAACCTAATTAAAGTTACACGGGAAGAAAGTTCAGATTATTGTACCAATCCTGGAGAAGATGTGTCTCGATTGTCTCAGGGTGACAAAGTTGCTGCTGGTGTCATAGAAGTCACTAAGGACAGCAGTTTTCCTGGAACGAACTCAAGGCTACAGTCTGCTGAGGACATATTTAATACTTTTCTATACTGGCGCCCTCCTCTGCCTGATATAAGTCAGGATCTGGAGTTGCTTCAGTTCAAGACTGAAAAGCACAAAGATAGCTGCTCTGTGCCATGTAATAACTGTGTTGCTAGTAGTGAAATAAAGAAAGTTCTAGAAAGCTTACAGGAGCACATAGATGATCCAGATGTTCAAGGTGAGACTCTGTAACAGTAAAATCATGTTTTCTCTGAGCAGGTTTTCTCCTGGCCTTTGCAAAACCCTTGACTGCGTTTTAATTGGCTTGGTATTCATAAGATAATGAGACTTCCTTGAGTAGTAAATTATAGTAGAAAGGTATGCAACAGCCTTTTTCACAAGACCCGAGTTATTTCTAGAACAGTTGGGGAAGTGTTCCTAGCTCCTGTTCGCATGAGAAATAAATTGGATCTAACTACAAAAGGGAGAAGAGCTTGTTGAAATTTGTTAAAACTGTCTTTAATTTTAAGTACTGTAAGTACTGTGGTTTTAGGGACAGAGCTACCTGTTAAAAGCTGAATTCATCCAATATTTGATTGTGTGAGAATGGCCCTAATTTCAAGTCGTCTTTCCTTAGCCTCCCCCTACAAGCCCATTGATGAACATACTGGAGTGATGGTAACCTGATGGTGGGATGCATATGTGTTTCCTGGGCCAAATCCCTCTTGACAAGCCTGTCATCCATAGACAACTCAGTTTCTTGTTCCACTAAGTCTCGAGTACTGTAGCGAATTAATAGTTTTCATCTGCCTGTTTATTCATCCCTTCTCTGCATGCAAAGTCGTATCTGCAGGAACTGCAGCATCATTTGGGTTCCTTGCTGTAGTAGTAACGAGTAGTAAGCCGACTGGCAGCGTGGCATATTTACGTGGCCCCCCATGGCCATTCGGAAAGGTACCAGGAAAATAAAAAATTCTTCATGTGCGAGAGGCAAAGGATCAGAAAGAAAGGGAAAGATTTAAAAGAGGAAGAGGTGAAAAAATTAAAATTTAAAGCAGTAAAGGGAAAAGTGGAAATTTAAATGAATGAATGAATGAAGAGGAGAAAAAAGTGTAAATGAGTTTCAGAAAGAAAAGGCAGAGAGTAAAAGCAAAAGGAAAAGAGAAAAAAAAAGATGTAGAATTAAGACAAATGGAGAGATGTTAGTTTGACAGCTGCACAGTGAGAAATGAGGGGTGTGGAGAGGCATGGGAGAAAACAATGAAGAAGATTTCCACACACACACCCTTTTTATTATGACTTTAGCTGACAGTCTTGCTTCCTTTCTCAGAATAAGATGTGGATGTTAGTTTTTGTTTTCCTCCTGCGCAGACTGCTAAAACACTCATAAATATGCCTGTAGTCCATTCTTCTGCCTTTTTAAGTTGTTTGTTCCCCTTATTTCCAAAGTATTCTAGTATTCTTCACCTTTAAAGTATTCACTAATGTTTCATCTTAAGACTGTACTTGCTGTAGGCTTGAGCAGATGTAGCTATTTCAAAGTTTCTGCATTCTGAACTCTTAGTAACTTCATGTTCCTAGCAGCAATGTAGCATAATGTGCAAATACAGTTTGTCCTAACTTTATTGGTGATACAGTGGTAGACCCAACCTCTTGTTTTTATCTACTTCTGCAAGATGGTTCAGGGATGGTTTGACTAATTCCCTCCTCTGGATAAAGTTTTTCAGAGAAATGTTTTAAATGCACATTGATGCCTTTGCCAGGAAGTTGAATCAATTAAAGAATATAACAAAAGAACTTGTATTAAAATGTTTGACAGCATGAAGAATGAGAGGTGAGCCAGTATGCTGTGATACCTCATTACAGGAGATTATTAGAAATATCTTTCAGTACTAGAAATTGGTAGAATGCTTCTGCTGAAAATGTTAATACATCCAAATCATTGCTCTTAATTTGTGATGGTTTTGTGGAAGAGTAATAGGCCTTTCCTTTTGAAGAGCAAATGTTTTGCTAATACACCCTTTCTGTGCAGCTCAGACTGGGCTTCTTTTTATCTTTTCAGATTAACTAATTACAAGTTTAATGCTTTTAAGTGCATAAAGGAGACTAAATAGTCGTCTTCTGCTTTATACAGCTCAGGTCCAAGTGTTGTCTGCTGCTCTCAGAGCTGCTCAGTTTGATTCTGTTGGTGACTATGAGACCAAAAAAATGGAAGAAGGCAGTGGCAAACTTCAGAACAAAACTGTTTCAGAGGAAACAGCTGTTTCAGATGCTACCTGCAACCAGGTGGAGAAAGATGATTTTTCATCCCCTGCCTCCCAGGATAACATCAGTGACCAGTCTACCACCAGTATACTGAAAAGCACAGTAAGTATGAATTGTGCTCCATGTCTGAAATGAATTCTTACCAGCTAAAGTACTCTATGTGTTCATGTAGTCCCTGGCATAGACTTGTGATCTAAAGCCTTTGAACATTACTACACCATAACTATCATATACTACTTATTTTAATTAAAGAAGAGAAAGAAAAGCTATTGAGGGCTGTTATTTCTGTTTGCACACAAATTTCCTAAGAGTTAAAGTTTTGCAGTAGCCTTGTTTTTTTCAGATAAAATGTTCCAAGTACAGTTTCACCTCTTCCTGTAATGAATCTAAAATAAGTCTTTTATCTCCAGATAGGAGGCTGAATCAGGTGGTGACACATGCACAGTTCCTGGTTACTATTTGTTGATTATAATGTACAGATAGGAGTAAAAAAAATGTTTGCACAGTATTTAATGTTGCTGGTGCTAATTGTGAAATAGAAGGAAAAACTCTCCTTGTCTATGAACAAAAATTGCATGTTAAACCGGTACGAACAAAAATGTAAAATATTGTGTGAACTTTTGAACTTTGGATGGTTTTGGTCTTTTAAACCTTTTAATTATTTCGAAGTTTTTTATTGATATTTGGGGAGAGGGGTATGCTTCATAATTTGATAGGCTTGGGAGTTTCCAGCAGTATGTTCTAAAATAAGTAAAGCTTTTAGCACAGTATTGACTGACTTGGAGCAACTGCTAAGCTGTCTTGTTTTAATGTAATTTAAATTCATGCCAAGAATAAAAATTATTTAAGAGTATAGTAAAAGTAACCATCCAAAAACTGTGTGAATGTTGGGTTTATTGTGTTAAATTAGATTGCTTATTTTAGAAGTAAATCTAACTACTGTTCCCCTTATTGCTGCTGCGGTTTTAATATTGTTTGCCTTAGTGTACAACTGTTGTCTTTTTGTACTGGTATAAACACCCTGAATAAGGCTTTGCCTGTACAAGGCTTTGTCTGTAAAAGGCTATTCTGTATCTGAATTGCGTTGTTCTGTAGTGTGATGCTTTGAAATATCCCAAACAGCAGTAAGTCTAATTCATTTCACTAGCTAGTACATCCTTTTACAGGACTCAGGGGAACAACACAGAGGAACCAGTGTATTTTTAAAGAAAGAGCAAGAAAATAATCCACCATTTGAAGATGACAAGTCAAAATTACAGGTAATTTAAAATAGTATCTAACTGCTTTAGTGGAGTATGGGATACATTTCATCTTATCCTTAATACAGTGATAGCTTTTGCAATTGATCAGTTGCAGAATGTGAAGAAATGCTTTGAGTATTTGAGGAGAACCCTATTTTAAATCAGAAAGCTGGAAAAATTCTGTTGCCTTTTTGGTGCCTTAGAGGCGATCTATGCAACCAAGATAGGCACTGGCTATACTGTTTTGTTACTGGATTTACTGTTTGTCTTCAGCAAAGAAGAAATTTTCAGTTTGGTTTGCAAAATGTTGATAAAGTAATTACTGTTCATTAATTACTGTTCAGTCAGCAAGCATTACAGTTCATATCTATCCTAATGAGAGGACAAATAACTACAGGGGTTATTCACACTCTGTAAAACTAGCCCACAAAAGAGGTGTCTTGCCACTGTGTTTTGCCGCCAGCTGGTTGGTTGCAAGAGAATACGGTAGCACAACAGGTATATTTTCTTTCTGGTTTTAAATTAAAGTGTGTGTTGCTGATGTACTGTCTCTATAGGATATCATACCTCAACCTTTATTAGACCAGTACTTGTCAATGACCGACCCAGCTCGAGCCCAGACTGTTGATACTGAAATAGCCAAACACTGTGCGTATAGTCTTCCTGGGGTGGCCTTAACACTGGGCAGGCAGAACTGGCACTGCCTGAAAGATACGTATGAGACGCTGGCCTCAGATGTACAGGTAAAGAAAAAAAGTTTTTTAATGATAAATCAGAATTTTGAGTAGCTTTTCTGTTCGGTTTGTTGCGCTGACATTATAACATTGTATACTTACTTATAAGGGATTAATTATACACTAAAAATATAAAAATCAATATTTAAATTGGACTTCATAAATATGATTAACATTTTCCACTGCTGTGTAACTAGCCCTGTTTCTTCTGCTCTCTCAATCCTCACATAGGTGTAGTTCAAAAGCTGCTTTATTTTAGTTATGGTGCCTAATCTAGTTCATTTCTTAAACTGTTGCAGTGGAAGGTACGTCGGACGCTAGCTTTCTCCATACATGAACTAGCAGTTATTCTGGGTGATCAGCTAACAGCCGCTGATCTGGTGCCAATTTTCAATGGATTCTTGAAAGATCTGGATGAAGTGCGCATTGGTGTCCTTAAACACCTGTATGACTTTCTAAAGGTAGGAAAGCGTAATGTAATTTCTCAAGATAAATTTTTTTCTGACTCCATTATATTAAAGGAGTTTTTTAATGAGATGTGCAGGTATTGGTGTCTAATTACATGTGTAGTGTTGTGCAATACTACCATTTTGTGTGTGTGTCTCTTGCTTTTTTTAAGGTCCCTCACTTCTGTTCTGTCTCATATCCCAACAAAATATCAAAACTGAAAACCCCATGTAAATGTGGTTGTAAATGCTCCTAGCTGTTGTAAAGGAATTAGTATTTTGTGCAGTCCAGCTGGAAAGTTTTGTTTGGGGCTGGGAAAGAAGAGAACAGGTCCTGGTGGGCTGCTGCAGAATAAACACAAATCCTTAGTTTTTGATTGCTCAGTCTTATGCCCAGAGATGGTGCTTTGATGGGTATCCTTGCAGAAGTTATAACTTGCTGTACTTTTTTGGATGTCAGTCTGGTGTGTCCAGGCACTCAGCTAGTTGTGTGCAATTTTTAGTAAGCATCTTGTGAATGATCACTTGCTTTCGAGTAAGGAAATACACATAGGTGTGAATAGAGTAATACACCAGAGAACTGCAAGTACTGAATTTTATAGTTTTATACTAGTAATGTTTTTCCTTTAGTTACTTCATGCAGACAAAAGGCGAGAGTATCTTTACCAACTTCAAGAATTTGTGGTGACTGATAACAGCAGGAACTGGAGGTTTCGTTACGAGCTGGCAGAGTATGTAATTTTGTTAACTTCTGATTTTTTTAATCTGCATTACTAACTTGGAAATAGATAATTACATTCAAAAGTTAGCACACCCTAATTAGGAGCTAAAAGATTACAACCATTCTTTATTAAGGAACTGAACTGTTGAGGGGAGGGTTTTTTGGTTGGTGGTTTTTTTTTTGGCAAGTTGTGTTGTAATCAAGCATGACTGAAACGTAAGTGTCTGTGATTATACCAAATCTGGTTCGCTTGCAGCTTATGAAATATGACAATCTGATAGATACTATTAAGTGAGGTTTCAGATTTTTATTCAGTTCTAGACTGCCTTGTAAAAATCAGTGAAATGTATGTACAAAGTCATTATTCTAATGTGTATGAAAGAAAAACCAGTTCTTAAAAAAATTAGTTTATTCATTTGGTATTTCCATATGACTGGGTGTATAATGGAGATAGAGTAACATCCCACAATTCTTTTTCTACAAGCCCTGTCGGTACTTGAAGCACCCAAAGAATGTTCGTAGGCATAGTTTCCAGCTAAAATCTGACCTTCATATTTATCTCATTGCTTTGTTTGGGCTATTGAGGATTTGCTCTCCCTTTCTAGTTTGACTGAACAAACTAAATCCCACTCCGGTGCAAGAATGTTGTACAGCAGTTCCCTGACATCTAGTGGAGAGCTGTCACTTTGTGGTTGGTTTGTGCACAGCTGCTGGTAACACACTGGCAGTGGTGTGGCTAGAATGATTGTGTGCAGTTCTGACATATAAACAATTTTCTGAAATGTAGATTTCTACACCAAAGTAAATCTTTCATTTTTACTTTGCAAGAATGTACAGGATATTGGTCTGAAGTTGCAAAGAAACTTATCATTGTACTTCTGTTTATAGCTTTTGTTATTTGGGATAATTTTGATTCATTGGTACATCTAGTTTGAATAGAAGTTTCTCCTGGACTTCTGGAGGGATTAAAGTATGTACCTCTTTAATATCGTTGTGCACCTTTATAAAGTAAAGAGAAGAACAAAGTGTTCAAGTGCTTTGTAATAACCATGGTATTTTTGAGGCTCCAAATGATCCTTCCCTATTTTTAACAGATAGTATAATCGGAGCAGGTTAGTGTTGCATTTGCTAGCGTTAATCACTTTCTTTGTGTTTCAGGCAACTGATCCTGATACTGGAACTCTACAATCCCAATGATGTCTATGACTACTTAAGACATATTGCACTAACTCTCTGCTCCGATAAAGTTTCAGAAGTTCGGTGGATCTCCTTCAAACTGGTAGGGGATTTAGTTCACTTCCTGGCAGGAGAGGAGGAAAATGATCCTTGAGAGGGATACCTGAAATCACTTTGCTTTCTTTCAGACAAGTAGGGTGAATACAGACATGTTTTGATAAACATGGTAAACAATACAGAAAAAAGTGAAATGAAAACTTTATAAAATATTTTGAGTTGTCACACTTCCACAGATACTAAAATCTTTCTCTGTTGGTTGTATGTGAATGATAAATGTATTTCAACTGGATGAAAACCAGGATACAGAAGATTTGGGAGACCTTTGGGGGGGAAGGAAGTTACTGATCTTTCCTCCAAGTTGATTTAATTTGTTATGAACTTCATGATGATGCCATCATCCCATACATGACCTGAAGGAATAGAAAGATTTCTTCAATTTCTTCTTTTTCTTCATGGCACCATGGAAAGGGGCATTATTTTAATGGTTGTTTTAATTTCTTCTAGTGTTTTTTGTTTCACCTGAACAAACAGCTTTCTTTAAAGCTTATGCTTTCTTTTCTCCAGAATAAGCAGTTATTTAGGAAATTCTGCAAGCACAGCTGACTACACTGAATACAATTTTTGGTGTTGCTTTGTTGGATTCAAATGAAATGATGCTTTTTTCACTTTCTAAGAGCTACAAGTCTCATCTCTTCTTTTTTCCCCCCTTTTCCCCTTCCCCCTTCCTTTGCTTCACAGGTTGTAGCAATACTACAGAAGTTCTATGCAAACAATGCAAATGCACTGGGATTAAATTTCATTAATGAACTTGTAGTACGGTTTCGTCACTGCTCCAAGTGGGTTGGAAGACAAGCTTTTGCCTTCATTTGTCAGGTTGGAATGTTCTCTCTCTTTGTCTCTACGTGTACATTTAATTTGGAGCCAGTTTGAGGCTTTTCAGCAATTTGGGCAAAACTGAAATTTGGACTCAATAATTTTTTTTGTCATTCTTTGGGGTCTGTGATTCTGTGGGTTGACAAAAGACAGTGGCAAAGTTGGTCTGGTCTCAGTACTAGCATATGGCTCTCCAGCTTTGAGGTGTGGTTCTTGTTTTGTTCTGTGCCTCCAGCTGAAATAGCTGATCCTTGTACTTTCTGGTATCCCAGTAGCAAAGTCAAGAATTAAGTCCTAGACTGAGATGCATTTTGTAATACTTTGACATGCTAGGATGTCTCTTCAAGAGCTCTTCAAACTACCAATGGGTGCTAGATGCTAGGAACTATTTCTATTCCTTATTTTCACTTACCTACCCCTCTCCAAACCAAAAATGCTTACTTCACTAGCCGATGAGGAGCAAGGGTTGAATGTTTAAAGGCAAAAGGATGATGACAGGCAAGAGAGCAGTATTTCCTGAAGTATAGTTGAAAGAAAGCTGTCTGCTCTTGTTGGGTTATCTTCAGATGAACTTTAGAATGGTAAGACCTGTTTTCATAACAGTATTTCAAAGGTTGTGCTTATTTCACCAACATAGGGTGTATTTGTTCAGGGTTAAAAAGTGACTTAAAATTTTTAATTGGCCAAAATAAGGGCAAGATGGAAAGGAATGGCAAATAGTGTTTTTTTTATCATAAGTCTTGCTTTCTCATGTTCTGTGCTTATCCTGTAGGCCGTAGCAGAAGAAGAATGTATGCCTGTCGATCAATTTGTTGAACACTTGCTCCCCAGTCTTCTAAGCCTTGCTTCAGATCCTGTGCCAAACGTCAGGGTTCTGCTCGCCAAGGCTCTGCGGCAGACCTTGCTGGAGAAAGGTGCGGTCATTCTCTTCCCTTGATGGAAGGTCTCGTGAATGCTGTCTTTCCCCTGCCGGTGCAGTTCTTTATAAATGGGCTCAGCTGGTAAAAGGCTGTTTGGTTCTGTTTGTACTGAAAACAGAATTATGCGTTGTAATCTGGGATACTGCATGTAAATTCAGATTTAGGAATATAGGTTTAGGAACGTGCGCTGCCCTGGCTTTTCCGTCTCCGGGTGTTGGATCCCCGTCCCAACGGGCCTCGGCGGCCACCGCCACCGGGCACGTGTGCGCCCTCCTCCGCTAGGGGGCAGCCACGCCCTGCGTCAGCAGGAAGCGCTGCAGCGGGGGAGGGGGTGCTGCTGCGGGGGCGCTCCGGTGCCCGCGTGTGGGTGGCAAACGCGTTTGTCTTAAGCCTCGCATTAGATCATCTCGATACGCTTCAAACCTTCATGTTAATGAAGTAGTCGTCTTTGGGGTCCTTCAGATGGAGCGTTATACCGTTTTCTGAAATGGTTTGCTCTGTCGCTTTAGTCTTAAGCTAACAGTTGTACTAGGAAAGAATGTAATTTTGTGTGCTGCTACAATTTCCTGTATTACAATTCCTTAAAAACAAAAAAATCAGCCAATCAAAGGAAGATGCACAGAAATCTCCTCTCCTATCTTATTCCTATCAGAATAAAGTATGGAGAATGTCTTGTAAAACATTGTACAGCGGCAGCTTCCGGAGCTTGCTTTTACTTGTTGATACACTTCTATTTAGGGCTCAGCAAAAAGAGTTTCTCAGAAATACCTAAGTACCTAATAAGATGAGTAAGAAGCAGCATATTTCTCTTTCTCTGTCAGCTTCCTTAGCTTGCTGTAGTTTCTCTAAGGAGCCTATAAATTGGATGCACTACCCCAGATGTTTTTGGCATTCTCTGTATTTCTACACTACTTATGCCCTAGGGTTTATTCTTTTGGCTTTGATTAAAATTGTCTTTTTCTCCCCTTATTCTAGCTTATTTTAAAAGTGTTGGCAATCCTCATCTAGAAGCTGCAGAAGAGACCATTCTAGCCCTGCAATCTGACAGAGATCAAGATGTCTCCTTCTTTGCCACCATAAAACTAAAACAGGGTAACATGGACAATACTACCGTTGAAAAACAAAACTAATGTGTTCTTCTGCAGTAAACACTGAACATCAAAATGGTTATTCACATTATGTTCGCGGTTAGTATGAACAATGTGGACAAATAAGGCTTTTGTTACCTACTTGAGCTGGAAAGGGTCTATTGAGAAATGTTACGATGTTCATTTCATGACCACCCTTCATAGACAGCTGTGTGTTTCTGTCTGATATGCACGAGTAATTCCTTTTGGTTTTTTTCATGGTAAATGTGGGTGATAACTCTGACCTCGCCTGCAGTTAAGTATTGTTATTTAAAGTCTTATACCATATGCAGTGTTTCAGTGTAATTGGAATTCATATTTCATTTTTTAACAAAACATTTCCAATAGTAGAGCAGTCTGCTATAGCTTAAAATGGTTTCTAAATCTTAAAACCTGATTATAGCACACTTAGTGAAGATATTCTTTCCTTAGTTTTATTGTAGTTTTTGTATTGTTTCAAGTATTGAATTTTAACTGAAAAAACAGTGTATATATGTGAATAGTTTTGAATTTTAGCAAAAAACAATGAAGAACTTAACTCTGTATCAGTGGAAAAAAGCTCAGAAATCATTTCATTTTATAAAGTAGTTACTCTGCTAGAATTAAGGCATGGGTCATTTTTACTTAATATAATGTGATATTTTTCAAAGCACAGAGAGCTCAAGATTCTTTGTATATTGTGACTTTTCTATTAATTTGTTATTTCTGAGCTATACCCTTACAGGTGTTAACACGTCTGTTTTCGTTACTGCTGGCTCTGGTAGTGGTAGATAGACTGTAAATTTCCCAAACTGAAAATTACTCATTCCGCCCTAGCAAAGTTCACTTCATTTAAGGGATTCAGTTCCTGCCACATGTGCTGTATCTGTAGAAGGGTATTACAGAATTTTACAGACTTAAGTTTTTGTTTGTTTGTTTTACATACACACCTCTTTAAAAAACACCTTTGAACTGGTCCAACATTCAAATCCCGAACAGCCCGCTACTTTGTCACTAAGAAACGAAGGACCTCTAAATTCTGAAAAACCCCAACAAATGTTCAGGCGAAAGGTGGTGACGCAGTTTGCTCTATAACTTCTGTTGTTTGTATGGTAACGTTCGGGGCAAACAACAAATGAGGGTTACTGAGATCCTGAAGCTTAAGTAGGACGTCTTCTGTGTTTTTAAACAGATGCTTTGGAAGAAGGAAAGAATATACAGGTAGAACACAGTTCTGTTAATAAAATCGGATAGCTTCTGACCAGTTTGAAAAATTATAAAGCTAGCATTTTTTTTGGTGGATCCTGTCTTCTCTTGTGTCCCAAATCTGTAGATAATGTGAGGCCTGGAAAATGAAGTTTTACTTTTTTAGATTGTGGATTGGAACTTTGTCCTGTTCAAAAACTAATGCTTAAATACTAAAGAAATAGTTTAATGTAATAACAGTTACTTTCGCTCTGTGAACACAATACTTTATCGTAAACAGACCTGTGTAAATATTTCCCCTTATTTCACTATTATACTAGTAAGTAGTTCACATGGGTGAAGGTTTTTACAGAAATTGCTTTTTTCTTTTTTCTTTTGTTTTAAATTTGGGTTGTCTGCAATACAGCAAGTAGGTTCCTCAGCTGGGTTCTGTATTTTTGGAGGGCTCAGTTTTGTATAAGTTTAACTAGTCCTGTATTATAATATGTACAGTATTTGTAACAAATCGTTTTCTTGTGAGATCACAAAATGCTTTTTGGAAGTTGCAAGCAGAAATATACCACTGCTATCACTGCTATTTGAGCGAACAGTATAAGCTCTGTAAACTGCAACATTCTACATTTAATTTTTTACAATTTTTTTATAATTTAAAACAAATGCTTCTTCAGTACAGACTTTTTATGATTGCAATTTCTTAATAAAGACCTCAAGTCTTAATTTTTTCTAGTTCTAATATCTTTTTCTAATGCTGGCATTATACTGGTATTTTCTAACAGTTCAAATTTTCTAAGGCCTTTCTGACAAGGTTTTACTTCTGTTTATTATCAGTTCACTAAATTTCTCAGCACTGAACAAATTTTTTTAAGTGTGTGTATATGTAAGTATGTTTGAAATGTACTGTATGTAAATTAAATACTTTGAACGTTAACCCAACCCAGGTTTCTGTTTGTCAGATAATCTTAAATAGTTACCTTTACTTGCAATAATCCACTGGAGAACACAAGCTTCCATATGTTTTAATGTGTTTGGTTAGTGTTCACTAAGAGTTTTTAATTAGGATATATGTAAACAGTAAGCCACCAGCTATAAAAGGCGAAACAAAGTTCTTTGTTTTTAACAATATTTTGGTACCTCTCTGGCTCCAGAAATCATGTCTGTTTTAAATGATATGATTTCAGTAGAGCGTTGGAAAAACTTTTGTTAAAACTCTACAGTTGCATGCACTAACGGGGGACATCATAGTTTTGGGGTGGTTTTTTTTTGTAGACAACGTGCAGGTCTAGTAAACCGATTTACTCTCTACAAGGTTTGTCTTTTTGTTTTAAACTAGAAATTATTTCAGCATGACTAAAGACCGCACTTTACGTCTTGTATTAGACAAATGTATGCAATGATGATTAAAGCAGTGTGTTGACGTACAATTCTCTGGGTTGTTTAAATTATGCAAAAATATGTATTTTTAAAGCCAGATGGAGCAAAGTTAGGTAGCTGATCCACTTTCACAATGGCAGTAAGAATATCACTTTTAAACATTTCTAGCTAAGGAACATGAAAATAACGTTAGTGGGTGCAATATCGCTTGGACGCTACAGAGATTATCAAGCACTTGTAATCCAAAGCATGTTAGTCATGTTGCTTAGAATTCAGACTGGCTGCTATCTCGTGTGTGATACACACTTGGCATCTGTCAGGGTGCTGCCTGGTGGCGGTTCTGCCTGTACACAGTGTTGTTCAGAACCCAGTTCAGTGGGGACGCTCTGGAAGTGTCATTCATTTGTCAGAATAGAGAATCTATGTAACTTTCTATTTGTATTTATCTCAATAAATCCTGTGACTGTTTTATAAACCAACTTGTGGTAACTGCCTTTTGTCGTAAGTGGGATGTGAATGTATTCTTTTGGATAACGAAACATCTCCCTAGCATAAACACTGTCACCTGTCAAACTAGGGTTGAGTGTGGGACTCATCGTATTGTGTAGTAAAAAAATCCATTAGATGTCTAGAGATTTGAAGTAGCTCTTCCTGCGCTTTTTCCTTGAAGTGAGCGTGCCAAAAGTGCTTTGAAACCAAAATCATTCTGTCAGAACTGAAACTCTTAACAAGATGTGTTTTCAATGAAGAGAACTTGTGTGTGCTGGGTGAGACTGGCATTCAAATCTTTATCTTAAATCCTTCCCTCTCCAAACTTCAGCCTGGAAGGACATTCGGGACTCTTTTTTCAGTGTGGTGTTGCTGTCGGACATCCTACGGTAACGAACTCTGCATAGCTGTTCAGCCTTGGGGAGTGGCAGGGAGGGGGGAAATGAATAATAGACACTTGGCTTGTTGGTTTTGCTTCTAATCTCAGGAATCTTCTATATCTTCTGCTGCTGCAATCCCCCTTTGGCTGTTGCAGACACTCACTGGCTGCTCCATCCTGTGCTCTAGAACTGCTGCAAAAGAACATCTGACCTCCCCTCTCTTTTCTCTGCAGGATCTTAGCTGATGCAAAAGTGAGGAGAATGAACAGTCCCCTGCACCCCCCGGTAAAGCCTACCCACACGCTTCAAATAGGGCACAAGACCCCCGTGTAGTAAACTGGAAACACAAATTAAACAGCCCTATGTTCTTTTTATTACATGTCAGACTAGACATGTAGATTGAGATCTAGACTTTTACAAAGAAAACAGGAACATAAAATATGGCAACTTTGGGTATTTACCCGAGTTACTATTTTGTTTCTCTACTGCTTGTCTTCCAAGTAAGTTTATGTCATCCTAGTAAAAATTAAAAGATGGGCAGGAACAAAAATCTTCCTGTAATCACTCTGTGCATTACTTCCTGTGGTGTTCTCTGGTAAGTTCAGATAGGCCATTACATCACGCATGCAGACTGTACTTCTGTGATGTCAGTTTATGCTGCTTGGATACTATAATGTTCTTATGAACATTGAGGGATCTATACATAGAGGGCTTTGATGAAACAAGGGGAATGTCTAGGGGAGGGAAGAATTGCTACCAGATCTAGACCGCTATCCTTATAACAATACCAAGCTTTTTCTAGGAGACCAGTCTCACGAACTTTTCCTGGTCAGGAACCACTTCATCGCCATGCCTTCCGGGCCCCTGCAGACCTTTAGTGTGCAGCTCCGTCTAGCTGAAACTGAGGAGATCTTTTCACTGCCTTGCTGCCAAAATGACTTGACTCTGAAGAAGCTTAAGTCCCATTTAGAGTTGTTGGCTGGGATCCCCCTTCATTTCCAGCGGCTTCAGTACCTGGATGAAGGTGAGAACCTGTAACCTCTGGGATTCTTGGAGGTTACTCGTAGTATCTCTTTACCTGCTAGTTATGGCCACGTTTAGGTTCTGGATGAAGGTCAGGGTTCCACTTTTTTTACTGTACTGCACTTGGATTTCAGCTCTTGACTTAATGCTTAACTTTGCTATGCCTTAAAGATAATGGTCTACTCAACAGGGTCTCTTTAGGTTAGAGATTGCAAATGCTGACCTCCAAATTCCCGCTTAGCCTTGTCAACAGCCGATGCCAGTACCTGGCTGACTCACCTCAGCCTACAACAGCTCTAGCGAGGCTCTGGCTGACCTCTCCACAGTTAGAATTGTGTGGAGCAGTGGTTTTTCCTATTACATCACCTGAATGTGTGCTGTTGGAGTACTTGGCTTTGGAGGTAACAGGCAGAGATGGCCACTGAAACTTGTTTAAACCTGCTATTTAAAACAAAACAACTCTTCCTACTATTCGCTTTCTTAGATCAAACAAACTTGATGCTTTCTTTTTAGAATAAAGACACCACGTGTGCATGGATACACAAGTATTTTTCTCCTACAGTCTTGGTACTTAACATGTTAACTGTAGCTTTCTGTGGGTTACAACCGCATTATCCCAAGAGCACTATATTGTAGCCTTTTCTAGGCTGGGAGTGTATCTGTTTTCACAGCTTTAGCACAATGGGACCCAAGGTGTCCTTGATGCATTATGACAGTAAATCAGAGAACGCTAGCATGGCTAAAAGAATTCAGTCACCATCTAACTTTTTTTTAAACTGGTCCTTGTCTTCTCTGAGGATATGTTGACTTGCTTTTCTTCTCTTTTATAACTCCCTACAGTAGATCTGCCAGATGAGTCTACGTTTAAGGACAATGATATTGTCCCTGGTGGAACAATTACAATGCGCATCTGGCGACAAGATGGCTGGGGGCATCTTGTGGCAGCTGCTGCAAAAGGAGAGACTATGAAGGTTGATCCCATTACTTCTGTGAAAAGGTGGGGTACTGCATGCGGACAAGCTAAAAGCCGATTGCTGAAGGTCTAAGTACTCTTACAAAGCAGGACTTCATAGAGGAAATGGTGGGGAAGTCTTTAATGGGAGAGACTTGCCATAGAAATTAAGTAGGTTAGCTGTACTGGCAACAGTTCACAAGGAAAATGGTAATTTCAAGGGGGCTGGTAATCCACAGGTGAGGAGTCAATCCCTAATGCAGTCTGTTCAATTTAGATATAAGACTTCTTTTTGCTGTTACTAGTAAACAGCACATACACTTGGAGTGCAAGTTCTTTTCACTGTTTTATAACTTCTTGTAGCACTGATGTGAGTATACTTTCAGATTACTTTTCTTGTCCCTGCTTATCCTGATGGTCAAAAAACGTTTGCGTTTTGTATTCAGCTGCCTGCCATTTTACCCTTCTGATGTGTTCTCAACAAAAGATACTTAATCCCAGTGGTTTTCATATAGATAGGAGAAATAATACATAGTATGTAAACAAGGCCTTTTTCTTAGTTATCTTAAAACTTCATTAGAAGATTGAGATTATCTGTTCTTGCTTATTTCGGTGAGGCTGAGTAACTTGTCTGTTATTATGAGAATCGGAGGCAGAAACTGTTTCATGGTCTGTCCTCCCCTGGCCATACTGACTCCAGAGTAAGAATGGGACTCGATATATGACAGTACCAAAACCAAGAATCAGAGGATGTTCCCTGTCTCATCCACTTTATCTGCTGCTAGCTTACAGACAATCTGGAGTTTGCGATCCTGTCGAGTCTGATTAGTAAGAAAGCTTTGATTTTTATAGAACAAATAGTTTCTGTGGTGCTTTGATAGAGGGCTTGCTGCTTTTTTGATTTAGGACTGAAATGTTGTCTCAGCAGAAACACAAGGTACTCTAGCTGATTTGTGCTGTAAACCTTCAGGCCTGAACAGATGTGGTCCTGAAGTATCCTTTGGCACCTTTCATAAAGGTGCCAAATTCCAACCTGGCTAGTCACGTTCTGTTCCTCTGTGTTTCCCCAACCACTGCAAATGGGTACCACAGGGTTCTTCACTTCCTTTTGTTAACTGTTGTGTAGTGTTGCGGTTCACTGGCAAGCAGCTGTTCTGCCTCGTGCCACAAATGGCTTGCGTTTTGTTATTGGGCAAATTGGGTTTTGGGGTTTGGTTTTGTTTTTTTTTCTCTCCATGTTTTGATTTCCCTGTGTATTAAAGATTCTTCCTACTCAGTGTAGAGCAGGAAACAGAAGGATGTGCCACAAAGACAAATGGTGTCCTTTGAAATGAAAGGTGTATTGGCATAAAAGCCCCATAGAAAGCTTGTTGACACTGTTGATTTTCAAATGGAAAAAATTTCTTTTCAAGAAATAACGGTACAGTTGTTCTAATAACGTGCTTCCACTTACTAAACGAGAAAACCGTGGTGCACTGTGGAAGATGTAGCCCAACATGGAAATGGTTTCTCAGGAAGAACAGCAGCATGAGGCACCTGAAAATTGTTCCTAAGAGGCCTCTCAGCAACACTTTAGAACTGACGTGTTCAACTTTATTACAAAAAAAAAAAGCTCCTTCTGGAAAAGAATGTGATACAGGACTGTTTCCTGAGGCAACTTAGGTTTATGAGTTGTCTGTTGGGATTAAGGCCCAAAGCCTCACCTAGCTCCTAAGGACCCGAATTAATGTCCCCTCCAAGGGATGGCTATGAATAAACATCATTAGATAGTTGGGAGTCAAGATGGGGCAGAAGAAACAAGCAGGTATTACTTCGTTGATTGGGGAGTGATTTATGCAGTGTGCAGGCATCCCCTAAGTAAGATATGAGACTGCTGATACGCAAAAAGAATCAGACTACTCTTTTGAAAGACACTAAAATGTTTGTGTTTATTCTGCAGCTAGCCCATCTGGGAGTTACAGAGGACTTTGCGGGCACCACGCCACATGCAGAGTTACTGGGACCAGAGCAGAAAAAGGAATGGGTAGCACACCGAGCTTTCGTGGCACTGTTTGTTGCCAGCCACAGAGGTCATGTTGAAACTGCCAGGTTCCTCCTGAGACATGGTAATATTCTTAGACAGAACAATTTTTATCTGGCTGTAACTGCACAGCATACCACCTTCCTGCTTACCCAGGCCATAGAATTTTACCCAAATGGCCTTGCATATTTTGTATTTGAGGTGGAGAATGTATTCAATTCTGATGTAGACTTGGAGACAATAAAAACTGCTGTTCTTGCTAAGTGTAATGACTTTTGGTGTTAGAGAAATTGGAAAACAGGATTTCTGATTTTTACTTCCCTCTTTGAGTCTCATTTATTTATTGCTATTTTCTTATCTAGAAATGCGTAGTTTTTATCAATCCTGTGCAGTGCTGTATCAGCCACTGAAATACAAGAAGAGTTGTGAGCACAAGTTCTATGGCTCTGACATTTGGCCTTTTTTGTTGCTTTGCAACTAAATAAGCCGCCTTTCCCCGGAAATCTGCATTTGCACAATGGACAGTCCTTTGCATCGGCTGAGCTCACTTGATGTCCTGAATGAAAGGACATTTGTTAATGAAAGGACATTTGTTACTCACTTTTTTTTATCACTGAAAGTGAGTGCTGAGGAGGAAATCCCACCTTGTCTGACGGTGCTCCCTGCAATCCTGGTTCTGGAGCCTGGCCTCCTCAAAGTCTGTCCCTGTTAAAGGACATTGTCATCTCCCAATAAGCGAGAGCTCCCGGTACAACAGCAATTGGCAACGCCTAGCTGCGGCGAAGCGAGCAATGTGCCCCTGAACGGAACAAAGAATATCCAGTTGTGTGTGAGCTAAGGGCAGGAGCATTTGTTCGCTAGACAGGTTTGTTAATTCCACTGATTAGATGTGACTAAAACAAACTGCATCTGCCTTCAGAAAAAAGTTGTGCATTGTGGCCCGCAGGTGGCATTACCTCCTTTCGTATGCCTTGTCACACCGGACTGTGTATGATTTTTCGCAGGTGTGGATTTGCATTCTAAAACCCCGCTGGGAAGGACTGCCCTTCACGCCGCTGCTGTCGCGGGCCAGTGTGACTGCATCGAGCTGCTCCTTAGCTACGGGGCGCGAGCTCTCGGCCCGGACAGCGAGGGACAAACTGCGGTGAGCCTTGCCCGCCTGTGGGGCCAGAAGCAGAGTGAACGCACCATGGTTCGCTTCCAGCCGAGGAAGAGAGCCCCTGGTGCTGGGCCACCCTCCAGCGCTGTGAGCCGGGCCTTGCAGCAGACGTCTGGTCCCACGTCCTAAAATACATACGGACTAACTTGATTCTGGCAAATTTCAAGGGACAGTCAGTAACTTTCCCGGAGACCCACACTTCAAATATAGGTCACTGGGTGGGATTTGCAGGTTTTAGTTATGAAATAAGCTCATGTACTGGTGATGCTACAGCTAAGATGACAACTAGCTTGACAGCACAACTCTCAAACACGCTCTTAATTTGTAGCTTAAGTATTTATAACATTGTTCCCTAGCCAAACTGGCCATTTAGTTAATACGGTTTGTAGGAGAGCTTGAGCCTGTCTGCAAGTTCTCTTTGGAATGCTCCTTGCTAGGGTAATTTCCTAATAGTTGGCAACAGACCAGGGCGATATAGTTTAACGGGTATTTCAGGGGACTGGAAATCCCTAGATCCTTAATCCAGTTCTGGCCCTGACTGGCTTTATTGCCTCTGGCAGATCACTTAAGGGTTATTTTATAAGTAGGGCAGTTTGTCTGCCATGGGAGGGTGCAGGCAAAATTGATGTGCATGTAAGTGGCTAATTATGATTGCGCAGTGCTTGCTTAGTGTCTCCAACACTTTAAGCCTCAGGGCTTTGAAGGTTGAGGTTTCCTGAAGCCAGTGATGGGGTGAAGGGACTTGCCCATCTGCTTTCAAAGTTTCTTAGTATCCCAGATTCCTTAGATGCTTCAAAAATAAAAATACTACTTATGGCCTCTTAATGCCTCTGTGATCAGTAGAAGGAAGCTGAGCTTCAGGTCTGTTTCCTGAGGGCTTATTAAGGACTCAAGGCTCAATCTTGAGCAGTTTCCATTGCTTTGCTTAAAGAGACTTTTTTCCAAAGAACTCGGCACTTAACTTCCAATTAACCACAGAAGAGATGGTTCTCAGTAGGAACCGAGCACTCTTGAGAACTTGGCCTGCTGCCTTTTTGCTTGCAAAGCCCCATGCATAGCTGGGAGACTCTACAAATAACTAACATGAGTTGTTCTTGTTTCCTTGTGCCAGAGGATTTTCTTTAACTGATACCAGGATTGCTACATAAATATCCAGGTAATTAGTGAATTCTGGCCTCAATACTTAAGTTTGTGTTCCAGATCAGTGCCTGGGAGTAGCCATATCCAGAATGTGATAAAAATCAGCATCCTGTGGTGCAGCATTGTCTTTTATGACTAGGTGAAATGAGGATCAGAAAGATGCTGGCTGTGAACTTGGATATCTTTAGTTTATATCCCTTAAGGGAGAGATTGTGGCTAATGATGTGGACTAAGAATTGACTTGAATGCTCTTCTCCCAGCTTTGCTTTGTGTGCACCGAATGAATGGAGGCAAGTTACATAGACCTAGTCCTGTAGGAAGTGCTGCAAAGTGGGACATCGTAGTACCCAAGCAAAGGTGCCCTGTATTCCAGGAAAAAAAACGGGGGATCTGAATAATGTTCCCACGTATGTTTTTTGTCAGATAGTCCCAGACAGAAATATGGAGTGTTGCTCAGGGTAAGCGCAGTAAGCGTGACATGGCAGGTATCCAGGCATGTGGCTGCCTAGCTCAGAGACAGATAGTTTAGTCTGTCCGGGGAATTGTTTCCCTGTGCTCGCAATCCTCAGCTTCCTGGATGTAAGTCCCTAAGCCTAGTTTCCATGTTCGTAAAATTAAAATACTACCTGGAATGCTTTAAAAATGCAGCTGCATCCCCTAAACACTTGCCTGCCTCATTGAGTGGAGGGTTGGATGGATGCCTAGTCTGAAAGCAGAGCTTTGCTTGGATGTTCCCTGCCACCGGACTATGTGCTGTTCTGAGAAGAGCGCACGTGAACCAGGGAATGGAGATTGAGAAATGAAAAACACAGATTCAAACTCTAGAATGATCTAAGAAAAATATCCCTTTACTTCAGCTTTTCTTGTAAACTGAAAGGGCTTTGGGGTGATTGTTTTACTACTTTGTTGCAATTGCTTTCCTTTCCTTGAGTTTAAAAGGTCTCAACCTAAAGGGAAAATCCCTAGTCGCTGTTTTGAATTGCCTGAAGTTACACAAAAGTTGCGGGAGTGTGGAAACGCTGCAGTTGGCAGGAGAGGGGTCTCCGGGAGTGGGGCCGCGCACACGGCGGGGCGGCAGCACCTCCGGAGTGGTCTGCAGGACGCGTGTGCCCTCTCGTCTTTGGGTCTGTGTCGTGTTCACCGTTCCCGTACGAAAAACCTCCGTTTGCTTTTCCTGAGCCACATCTTCTCAGTTGCATCCAGTTGTGAAGATAATCTACCCAGTCTCTCAGAGGCAGTAGCCTTGTATTCCTTTTGAATTGATATTCGTACTTAAAGTCTTTCAAATCTAAGATGATAAATACCTCTTATCCTTCAATTCCTTATTTTAGTCAAGTAATAAAGCAAGGTCGAGAACATCAGGCTTCGGGAAGTACCACTTCTGAAGCCAGTTACTGCGATTCCGGAGGACACACAGCAATGCTTACACGTGCTGACATCAGTCTGAAAAATGAGTGCAGAATTCCTTTGATTTGAGGGGACACGTTCATAGTAACATTTAAACAAAGTTCACCCCAAGAGGTTTTATGCTGATTATTAATTCTATGTGACTTAAATATATAGTGGTTAAATAACTGCTTGGGAGAATGAGAAGATCACAAATTTTATCAAAGTGATCAGTAGACAAGATATAAAAAGATAGGGCTTTTGGCATTTTGCTGGGCAGTTGAATATTGCAAGCAGGATTATACAGAAAAGTCCTTCGAAATCCTTTATTCTTTCTTCCTATTGTCTGTCTAGACTGTCTAATCTGTACCCAAGCTTCTAGAAACGGGGAGAGGATTTGTAGTTGCTTTTAGACATTATGCAGCATAGCTCCAAGAACAGCAAATGTCATATGGAGAGAACTGGGTGACCTCAGGACAAGGATGCCAGGAATGGCAGGAAATTATGTTGTATGTGATTATGTAGTTAGGGACAAATATCAAGTATTTTTTGCTGGAAGGTGGAGATTCATCCTTTAGAAAGAACAGAACAGAAGTCACCAATGTGTTGCAGCTGGGAAATGGATTGGTGTGCACCAATCCAAAATTGTATTGGGGCAAATTAGAAGAGAATTAATGTCTGGGCCAGACAAGCACTTGGAACAGTGTGTCCTGTTCTGGCTAGGTGAGAAAGGTGAACTCAAGCTAGAAGAGACCCCTAAATTAACCAGGGGAAAGGAGAGAGTTCCTCTTCCCGAGAGGGCCAGGAAAGTAGGGCACAGCTGATAGAAAGGACCACGCAAGGATAGTATTGCTCCTTATCTAAGACGATAAATGCCAGGGAGGCAAATAAGCTATTTACACTGAAGGAAAATAAAACCAGAAATCAGAATATGTTTTGCAACTCTTGTTAGGGAGGAGTGGGGCAAAGAGACCCGACCAAATGTGTGCGCCTTTAAGAATGCTGTTGTGTGCTATAATGGTCTGGAAAACTGTTTGGACTAGATGGCAGCATTGCTGGATGCTGATTTTATTTGTTGCAACATTGTATTTGTTGCTTAAAGCTTCTATTCCAGAGAATAACAATGGGGTGTAGAAAAAGCAGATAGTATTGCCTGTCTGAAAGTAACCAGCTATGCTGTAGTGTGTACCAGAAATAAACATCAGGGGAGACAGCAGAGTGAGATGCAGAGCTCAGACAGAAATGTGGCTGTTGAAGAGACTGAGGCTCTGGATTTCTGAAATCCATGCTCAGCTCTGCCGCTGCTTCATATATGGTCTTGATAACTTGATTTCTGTCTTATATAGTATCAGGAATCCCTGCAAATGTTTCTCTATTGCACTGACGTGCAAAAGTCTGTTTCTAGAAGGGAAGCTGTAATAACAACCTTTTCAAAAAAGGAAGCAAACAGGCAAGCAAAAGATTTGTGCATTTTGCATCGCAACCACTTTCTCTTCTCTGTGCTACAGCACAGGGAAAGGATCAGTCTTTGGAAGACTTTAGCGAGGACTTGTTAATGAACTTTGGGTTCCTCAGATAAAGAAACAGGAAGATCATTATGGAGAAGAAAATGTACTAAAAATGCCTTGAGTCTAATTATGCCTCAGGCAGGACAAACGTCACAACTGTCTCCTAATATTAAGAAATCCAAAGCAACTCTTTTGAAAGGACTGTGGTTCCCCTGGATGCAAAAGGCAGTAAGTTAAATAGAGATGACAAGCACAGGAATAATTCATCACACTTTCTTATCATTATCAGCTCACCCCCTTTTCTTGCCTGGGCAGACTCCCAGTATTGCTCACAGCTGTTGCCCCAGAGCCTTGAGAGAGCTGAGGCTCAGCAAGCCTGAAACAGTGACTGCTGCTACTTAGAAATAGTCACTGGAGCCAGGGAGAGCCTTGGATGTCTCAGAACTGTCACTTTTGATACTTTCAAACATCAATGAAATGTTCCCCAAACATCTCCCCTTTCTCTAGAAATGTTTCTAATTTCACCTGAGTTATACCCCAAACCTGCCTAGTTTACTTTGTCCCTCCGAGCTTCTCCCATATGGAAGCTGCAGAAGAGATAGGCTTGGTGCTGTTGCCAAAAGTGAGATGCTAGGAGGACGTGCCTGGTGGTGAACGGATGTATCTATGAAGGAGTGGAAGCATAGCAGATCCTAATGTTGCAGCGTTAATTTTCAGGCATCTTGCTGCTTCATATCCCAAGGCCCCCAGGGTCTCCCTGTGGGACGGGTGGATCCCACCCACTGGACCAAGAGCTGTGCTTCGCTTTAGGCAGCAGGCAAGCCTCCCCCTCTGCTCCCCATTCATAGCCCTGAAACTTCTTTGATATTAAAGTCCCTTTCAATGAAGACAGATGTCATTTCTTTTGAAATGTGCCCTTTATTGATAGAACTTCCATACCTGTGGGGATATGGGCCCCTCTAGACTCAGTCAACACCTGAGTAGAGTTTTGCACTCGTGTTTTCTCAATGCTCCTGGAAGCCTAAAACCACTGTTGATCTAGTCTTACTTGTGAAATATAGCCTACAGCAGACACCCCTATGGAAACAATGTTGAAACTCGAGAGCAAAGACCTGTGATTACTTTGGCATTGCACAAATAACTTGTTAGCTCAGTGAATTTTTAAATAGGAAAAAGAGCAAGCTTGTTGTTATACCTGTTCCATATTTATCAATAGACAACAGTAGTGCAGAACACTGTGGCAATCATTACATTCATTTCTTAAAGTGAATCAAATGAACAGAAATTGTTAAATGCCAGAGTACAATATAGCTTATAAAACCCTACAGACATCAGGAAACTTGTACTGATTGGCCTCTTAGATGTTGTTTTCCTCTTGCTTAGGAAAGAGAATTGTAGTCAGCTTGCAATCTCCCCGACATTGTTCATGAAAGAAGCAGACAAAAAGTACCAATGAAACAGAAGGGCTGCAATTTAGTTAATTTTATGCAAAACACAATCAGCATTCAAACTGAGAGTTACCAGCAGAAATGCATTGATAGAGAAGCCAAAATATTCTCTGTGCATAAATGGTGAAATATTAAAACAAAATTTCAAAGAGACTCCTGGGACTCATGTAACTATAGGCCAGAGAAGATGCAAGGGTGAAGTTTGACACTATCAAAGTCAAGAGGACTTCAGTGAGGCTGTGATTTTGACACCCTAGGTCATGCCTCTATACGGTATGAACCAGTGCAGCTCTGGTGTGACAGAAGACCTTGTATCAGTAAGGAAAAAGAGCAACAACTTTTTCATAAGAGTGATGAGGAGAGAGATGGTCGCAAAGGATCTATGCTAGGGAGAGGATGGAGAGGGAAAAGCAATAAGGAGGGTAGTAAAGGACAAAGAGAAATGGAAAGAACTGCAGATCAGCTAGAGAATGTAATTATGAAGGCGACAGCTATGCAGGGACCTGCTTTCTAGCCGTAGAGACGCCCAAATTGATGGTGATGGACATTGATGTCCCATTTTGCATTTTACTTGGCATGATAAACTCCTCTAAGCATTGAAGTTAACTAAGCGGACGCAAAATATTTTTGTACAGAACAACATGCACTCCTCTTCCCCAAACTGCATGCACCCCATTGAAATTTTCTGATTACTTGGTCTCTGTGCTTCAAACCCCTGAAGGCTCCAATCCAGCGTGCGTAGTCTCTCTCCGCCTATAGCAGAAGCTGTGTATGCATGCTTTCTCTGCATTCATTTTTTGAATTTGCAGTGTTCCTTGAGTTGTAACTACTGTGTTCAAAGACAACCAAAAGTCGGTTGTGAACTGTGCCTGAGGATCATGCTGACCATTAACATTTAGAAAGGATAGTGGTTTGCAGAGGGAAGCCAAAAGCTACTCAACTTTCTAGTATGCTTCCAGCATCCCGTTTAGGTTGGTTTAATGCCTAACCTAGGCTGCAGTTGAGGTTAGTGCTTTGCTTTTCCTTCAAGTTCCAGTTCTCCATACAGTGTTCTGTTTGCAACATTTGCTTGACATTGACTGTCTGGTATGATTTGATGGTGTTTTGCTAGAATTCCTGTGTTACAGAAGCTAATAAAGGAACTGTCAACTCAGAAAGCCCATCTTAAAATATGGTCCTACTGGCTCGGGATAAGAAACGCAGAGATTCCTTGTCCAAGCCTCTTCCATGGAATTTGTGACGCTATTTCAATTCCTTTGGTTTCCAGTAACCAAACAACCATTGGGGTCAAGCAAAAGTCAAGGTATAAAAATTCATCACTGTGAGCTTCCTTACCTATAAGCTGGCCGTACGTTAGAGGAATGATCTGGACTATTGCAGTTGTCTTATATCTCTTGATGAGTGTTTGTATGCATAATTCAAATGTGTGCATGTGTTTCAGTTCCAGCTTGTATTGATTGAATTGGTCTCTGATAATAAACAGTATAAATAAATCAGGTGGGAGTTAAAGCATTGATGTGCTGTATGGGGCCGGGGGGGGGGTGGGGATTAAATTCAGTGCAGTGACCTTGAGCAGAGTGTAATTTCAAAAGTGCCTTAAATATGCTGATGACATAAAATAAGGCTGAGGAAGTTGGAGGGGCAGGAGGGTAGGGGACAGAGGAACAAAACAAACTCATTCAAAATGATTCGGATTTATCAGGATTACAGGCAGATAAGTGGCTTATGCAGTTTATTGTAGGGAAGTGTGAGGTAATAAGGCCAGGGACCAAAACCAATCAGGCTCCAGTCGGAGCGAGAGCAGCGTGGAATACAGATCGGAGCATGGCAAAAAGGTCACGTGCAGCACCAGGGGAAGTCTCGTCGAAGGTGAATGGCTGTCTTGATGCGTCTCTTCTTACAGAGCTCAGCTCTACAGCTGCGCTCACTGCATGGCTGAGAAATGGCTGGTCCTGCGAAAGAGGTTCCTGTTCAGCATCGTCAATCCGTGAACTGGCTTGTAAACGAGAGCTGGGTTTAAAATTACCTTTCTCTTTCACGATCTCCAAATACAGTTGTACCTCTTTCTGGGAGCAAACCAAGTAAAGCAAAGAGGAAGACGGAGGGAATATAGCCATGCCAGCATGAATCAGAGGGACAGAGTCAGGCCTCGTCCATTGGTGTAAAAACACGCAGGAATCCTTTCATGTTGTTTGACGATGCAAAAATCCTTCAGGGGCTATACGATGCCTGTTTGCTAGTTGCAGATGAATAGAGGAGAATCCAGCTTTTGATGTTACAGGAAACATGAACTGAAACTGAGCTGCCTAATAGTCCATCACACTGACTTTAGACTAGAAAAATTTTAAAATGTATTGTTTTGGACTAATGAGCACCCTGCTGGGCCACAGTAAAGGAAAGATAAATTGGTGAATCTTTCCAGTTGGCTAATCTGGAGGTAGATTCCATGGTTTTGAAAGTACTTGTTTTCTTTCCTTATTTTTAGTTCTAATGTCTGTTCTCATTTTCTAAATGTTTCCCCTAAATTGTAAGCTTTAGATTTTTCTCAAGTAGCTTTTGAAACCCAATCAAAGGCAGAAATAATAAAAGGAGAGCTCTCTGCACTGAAGTCTGTTGATGTCCTTGCAGCTTTCTTCATTCTGTTAGGTAACATATTAACCACCCCTGTTCAAAAGTGCTTTCTCAAACTTGACCCATATCTCTAAACATAATTTTTATGCTTATTTTTTACAGAACAAATTAGATATTTGAAAAGATAATCTTCCTGTCTTACCTCTTACTGCCCCAATTTCATTTATATCCAGAAAGATTCCCAATAGTTGATACTTTCCAGTACCTTAATACCTAGGGCATATCAATAACATACAGACTTCTCTTTTTCTTTGAGTCTTCCTTGCTTGGTGCTGCATTAGATGGAAATCCATTATTGTCTGCATAGCTGCACGTGTTATGTTTGCCATAGTCAAGTTAAGGCAGTGAGGAGCTACAGGGAAAACTGAACTGGAAAGGACAGAAGCTAAGGCAAGTCACAAATGATAACTTGATCTCATATCCTAATGCTTACGTCATATCAGAATTGAGCCATGAATGGGGAGTGGTGAAAAAATCCTTGGGGAGATAAGAAATGCACTTGGAATTTTTCCTTTTCTGAGTCTCTTCAGGCTTTTGTAGCCCCTGATTAACATGCTGCCCAGTTCAGTGTCCCTGCCTGGGATACTGGAAGCATGCTGGATGTGCTTTGAGATGCGCTCTACCCCCACCCAGAGACGAACATCTTCCTGTGATTGCTTATGTTGTTGTAATAATAATGAAAGAAAGATGACCTCCATGTACTTGTACCCCATGTTTTTGTTATCCATTGATTCTCCATGGCAAATGGTCAGCGTTGGTTAGAATCTGCATCCTTGGAATTCTGATGTCAGTTTGGGCTGTTGTCACACACTTAGCTAATACCCTCAAAGTAATTTTATTTCTTATTCACATGCACACTTAATGTCCTTAGTCATTAGACTGAAAAATGTTAACCTTGTCATAGTTAGTGACTGGAAGCAGAAAAGTCCGTTTAATTCTCAGGGGAATGAATTCTAATTTTCTGCTTGTCAGAAAGTGACATTTTACATATTTTTCTCTTTTTTTCCACCAGTTTAGTGCTAAATTTAAATGTGTGTGTCATAGGAATAGACCTTTTGTCTGGGCTAAACACCCCAAAAGCCTTGGCGGGTATCCAATGTATGAGACTCTTGACCAATAGCTGCTGCTAGAGCTCATTTCATGCACTAGAGAGAACGCGAGGTGAGAATGAAAAGTTAGAGATAAGAGGTCATTGCAGAGGGCACATTAGCATTGCGCGTCAGAATGCATATTTTTCCTCCTAGAAAATACGGATGAAAAGCAGCTCATCTGGAATAAAATATCCAATGAAGAAACAAATTATGTTAATCAAGCAGGCTAGTACTAATATTTGTCATTAAGATGTGACACCTTGTATTTAATGTCACAAACTACTGGGAGCTTTTGAAAAATGTACTGGTTGGAAGGCAAGTTTTCTGCAGATACTGAATTCACTGTTCTATGAAAGGGAATAACTTGTGTCTTGAAAAATAGATGGCATTTATGGCAAAGAGAAATAATCCTCCCACAGATTACAGCTGTTCACTGCATTGTTGTGCTGGTGGTCTTATCTCATCAGTGGATATTTTAAAAGGTTCTTTTTTTTTTTTTTGAAACATTTCCATAAGGCTCTTCTGAGGAGGACATTGTGTACTGGGGGCTGGATGTATTTTGAGAAAGAGACACCACTACAAAGAACTCTGAGTCTAAATTGCAAAGATGGATGAAGTAAAAATGAGGGATGGTTATTTTGCTTTTTACAGATGGGAACTGAAGCAGGGGAGAGTGACTGTTGTGGCCAAAGTCACCCTGGGAGTCCGTGGAATTGCATCCTGATCTTTGAAGTCCAATTCCAGCATCTTTACCATATATTATCTTTCTGTTCCCTTGCTGCTGAATGTAGATTTAATATGCACATGTGTAATGAGCCAAACATGTTCTGCATATGTTTAGCCAAATTCTGACCTTAGGGTCAGAGGCAAGCTCTCCCTTATCTAGTTAGGAGTGCTTTCATGGCTGGGCTCAACCCGAGGAGCGCAAAACAGTGTTGGCATTTAGTTTGTGAAACATCCCCCTCCTGGGCTTGAAGTTCAGTTCATCTGCCTGTTTGGTGTTTTAACAAATTCGAGCTTCTCTCTGAGTTCTGGAGAAGAGATGGCAGGCCAGTGGGTAATAAACTGCATGGCTGATTGTCTGACCTCCTGTATTGTCTGGGCACCAGATGCTGATTAATGATTAGCGTGCAACAAATTAATAAATCAATACCACAAACAACTAAACCATCCATTACAGTGGCCTGTCAGGTCTCTCTCCTCTGGGAGAGGAGAGAGAGACTTGCAGGCATTACATTCTTCACTGTACGTAAATGCCTCTGGACTATATGCTGTCTTGACACCTTGCAGATACGATGTACAGATGAGATTAATTATATTCCATAGGTAATTTGATATGTGCTGAAAAAAACATTTGACGTTTTTTCTTAGTTTTGTTCTATGCAGATGGTCTCTTAGGGAGGGGTGAGTGGTCAGCACAGTAAACGTGGGCTCAGAAGGAGTAAGTTCAATATGCTGTCTCCCCGTACAGCCCGGGCGTCTTGCCTTGAAGGGGTTATCCACACCGCCTAATTTCATACAACTACCTTTGAAGTCTAAAGATAGGACCTTATTGCCCAAGCTCTCTCTGTAGCTTTGTGGGGAAAGCAAGGATCCTGCAGTGTATCATTTAAAGGTCTGAATTTGAACTCCAGTCCTGAATCATGATCAGAGAAGTTTAAAATTAATCCATGTGAAATATCAAACATCGCTGACCTTAGTCTCTCTGAGCCAGAATCAAGCAACAAATTGAGTTACTGTGTTGTCATCAATAGGCTGCTAGAAGCACAAAAACTTTTGTGCATCTGGCCTTGTTTTTCAGAAATAAAAACCATTTAAAGGTGTTGTGATACATTATGGAATACAGCTAATTAATGCCCTTGTAACAATCAAAGAGAGATTCAGACAGAATTCAGAGGTGGTTTCTGAATCTGTACAAACACCTGTACAAATCCAGAATGGGACAGGGGAGTAAATAAATTCCTGATGGGCCTGACTGATTTTTCCATCCTCCTTACATAGGAAGTGTGTATGTGCTTCTGTGCAGTTCTTTGGGCATGATTTATATATTCTAATAAATGACAAGTATATGTGTGCATAATTAGAAGGGACAATAAAGAAAAGCAGTTTATGAAATGGAATTATGCATAATAAACCTGTAATTTTATAGAGAAGTCTGTGGTCATCAGAAGAGAAAGTGAAGCTTGCTTGTTTTATTAGTGTTGTGAGAGACCTGAGCTGGAACTACAGTCTTAGAAGCTTTAATATTTTATGATGTCTTACAAAGAACTTATTTTCTAACTCTTTATTTCACCCATTTGTGGGCCTTTCCTAAAGCAGCATATCCCACCCTGCACTCTGATCTTACTGGCTTCCTATCCTTTTATGCTATTCTGGCTCTGCAGGCCCTGGGTCAACTGTTGTCTAGGCTTAATTTAAGGAGCATTTGTGTTTAAATATGGCTGTAAATCTGTTCTTTGCATTTTGGACAGAGATGATCCCACCTCAAGTGGCGACTTGATTAGAGGATCTGGGAGTCAGCTGAAGTCTAAATTCAGAACTGTTTCTTAGAAGCGCAGAGCTGGGGAGGTTTACAATCTAGTCCAGCGCTGCCACGTAGTAGGTCTGATGCATTTATGTCAGATATCCAAAACCCACCGGGTTTAGGTGAGACCAGATGAACAAAACAATCTTTTGGAACCTGAGGTATAGGATAAACTCTGCAAACTGGCTGTCGCCTGGCCTTATGGGGACCATTCAGTAGGTATGGGCTTACAAGGCCAACAGTGTGTATTTATCTGCTTTTTCACATTAAAAAAATGTGAAAATCATCAGTACAAAGCCCTAGGTTTGAAGACCCTTTTCTCATATTTGGATGCTTTTACCACATCCATGACTACTATCTGCATGTGTATTATTCAGCTCCAAAACAGCTATAGCAACACTGCCAAATACACACATGAAATGAATATAAAATACATTCTAAATAATTGCAGCATTTATGTAATTTGGTGTCTTCTGTGTTCCACAAAACCTCAACAGATTGTTAACTCCAGCAGAACCAGTAAGTCAATAGGTGTACTCCCCAGCAGAACACAATATGAGCAGAACCAGCCTGGTAATGCCTGTCACTATTGACAGTTAATGACTGATTAGCAATGACTCCAACAGTGCAAATGAAAGGAGAATTAAAAGCAGAATAAGGCAATCCTTCCTCCTTCTTAAGTCCTTTAAGTGTAAAGTACTGCACAAATGCATGAGGGACATTTTAATTGTGCTGAGTATTTGCTGAGTATGAAGAAGAGTATTTGCTGAGTATGAAGAAGATTGTTCCCTCTCAAGTTAAATAGCACTGACTCAAGATGAAGGAGTTAGTCTCGAGCTGTCCGTTGCTAGCGGCTATTCCATTAAAATGCTCATTTCCTCAGCACTCCTACATTAAACAAACAGATGGAAAAACAAACATGGTGAAAAACCTGTTTTGGTCAAAACTATGGTAAGAGCTGGTGAAACGTTTCTCATTGGCATATAAGTAACTCAAATTATTAAGGACACAGCTTCTAGGGGAACAACAACAGCAGCAGTGCTCCTTGAGAGCCAAGTTATTGTCTAGTTTGCACTGCAACGTGCTCCCTTTACCCTGGCACTGTGCCCTGGTCAGAGCTGGCTCAGGACCCCCAGAAGTGTAGGCTAAAGTGAATTTTCCTACCTTAGAGATTCAGGGCCCATCTCCTGGTGCTCTGCGCTGCAGGGAAAGAGCAGGCAGTGTCAGAGTTCTCCTTCCTCCCACTCCCTGACCCAGCAGCACCATGGCTCATACACCCTCATTTTTCCTGTGACAGAAGCAGCACAGCCAGCCTGACTTCTCAGGACTTGCACTTGAGCAAGAAGGGCTATTTTGTTGCCCCCAAGGATGTGTTGCCACAGAGAGCTCCCAACTTTGCCTGTGACTCCAGCCAGGGAAGAAATGAGGTGGGGGACAACATCTCTCTGCCCAAGTGAACCAATAAACAGTGTCCCTCCCCACTTTCTTTCCAGCCTGCCAGCTGTATCTTGGCTTCTACAATGAGACTGTAAATATGTGGCTTTTGTTCATTAAGCAAGTATAATGCTAAGATGGAAGCTGTAATGCACATGATGGGGAGCGCAAGAAATTACTACAGCCTTCATTTAAACAAAGGACATGACTGTGCTCTAGCAATAAAAGCATAATGGCTGCTTAATTTTTCGAGACAGGGCCTGTAGCTCACTGGGGTTTTTTTGGGCTCTTGCTTTGTTTTTGTTTTTGCTCCAGCTTTTAAGGATGAGAATGTTGTGGCTGACGCATGTCAGCAAGGAAAGGAGATTCACTAGCATAGCTGGGTTCATCTTGCTCCCCGGTGAGGAATAAAAGCATTAACTGTCTCTCACTTCAGGAGGAGAAGGGGGGGCTGTTTTCAGCCTGCAAGAAGTGAGAAGGCATTGTCAGGTTTAGGTCAGGCTGGAGCACAGGGCTGTGCGGTGCTCTCAGCAGGACAGATAAGCTGGGTGTCACACGGCAGCCTGGAGGCATCATTCGGAAAAAGCAAGAGACAGAAGTGTGTGTGTGCAGGGTGTGGGGGGGTGAAGGCTGCCATGTCTTGTTTTGGTGCAAGGCTGTTCTCTACAACAATGATCTTTCTGGAAAGCAGACTCAGAAAAATGGATCGAATAAAGAGCCTTTATCGAGGAAGCAGAGAGAGAAAATTGCCACTTCTACACTCCCTATATTAGAATTCTAAACAATGCCATTATCGGAGCTGTTAAAAACATTGCTTAACAAGAGTCCTGCCCAGCCATGTTTAATCCCAATCTGGTACCTGCAAGGCCTGATCCTGCAGGCAATTGCACCCAGTGAAGCTGGTGTCAGCGGAGCCACCTAATTGAAAAGGATAGGGGGGAGGAGTGAAGGTTCTTTCTGTTCTGTTTATTTCTTCATGGTTGCATCTATTTTTGTGCTTTGAAGTTCTCAGGTTTATTTCAATCTTTAGTGATTCTTAGTTTATTTCACTACTTTAGTGAAGCAGATAAGGCATGGAGGGCGAAAATATGAGGGAAAGGGCCAAATTCAAAATTGAGTCAAACTTGGGCATCATACAGAACCTGCAACCACAAGGTGTAATTTACATTAATAAAACCACATTGTACTGACTAATCACTTCAAAATTTCAGCCAAATTTCAACACAGCTATGTAATTGCAGTGTGCATCTCACCTAAAATGGATGCATAAGGTTATCACATGATAAAGAAACAATAGAGCTTGGAATAGAGATCTAGTGAGCTGCCTCACAATAAAAATGGTAAAACTGCATCTCCATTATTATCATTCATTTCTTGGACTTCAAGTTTACTGATGTAATCTCTTCTCTCCATTCCAAAACAATTAAATGAATAAATACAAACCTGAAAATCCCTAAAACAGTAGCTTGCCTCATTATTGCAGTAAATGTGCAATGGACATTGAATGGTGATAGATTTAAGGTCGTTTGACTTAGAGTGAATTCAGAGCAAGCCTTAGCAAATTCAGTTGGGTAAACTGAGTTTTTGCCTGTGGCTGATCTAGAGTTTGGGTGCCATAGGGCTTTAGATATGCTTCAATATGGTTTGTAGTGCAACACTGAAAATGCCTGAGGAATATGTAAGGAACCCTGGGATGCTGCTGTCTTCTGGGTCTTAGGGAGATATAGGAAAGTAGGACTGGAAGGAATTTCAAACAATCTTCTATTTTAGCCCT
The DNA here is from genome assembly GCF_964195595.1 of Calonectris borealis. Lineage (NCBI taxonomy): Eukaryota > Metazoa > Chordata > Aves > Procellariiformes > Procellariidae > Calonectris > Calonectris borealis. The sequence continues at coordinate 12,258,171 of NC_134328.1, read as the reverse complement.
CTGCCTGTGGCAGCATCAGCTTACGCCTGTACCATGTAATATCTTTATACTGATTATTTTTAAAAGTAAACCTAGTATTTGAAATTTATTTATTTATTATGGGTCATTTTCAATTATGGAGAAATGAAGCAAAAACTTGATCGGAGTTTTCTTAGTTTGTTACCAGGAAATTAAGAACTTAATATTTACTGAAATAAGAAACGCACCACTCTTGCATGAAACATGATTACCTTTTTCTTAGCTAGCATTAAAATCCTGAGCTTTTTGTTGCTGACACAAGACAGGAGTAATAAACTTAAATGATATAAAAGATGTGACAGGTAATTATCCTCAGAGATACTCTCTCAAAAAGATACTTTAATGTATTGTACTATAATGTACCTAGCACATCTTTTCCATAAAATGTAACCTCTATTATGCATTTCCAAAGAGTAGGAAGTGTGCTTATTCTAAGCTCAGATTTTTCATATGCTCTTGTCTCTTAAAAAAGAAAAAAAAAAGCACCAAGAAGTAACAACCAGCCTTTGATCTATAATTTCCTGTGCTGTTGCTAAACACACAGTGAATTTTTTGTACTTTTAGAAGGTTTACTAAGGCTGTGTAATGTTACTTTTGAGATCAATGTACTGATATAAGAATACCTAAAGCATTAAAGGCTGGAAAAATCTTACACTGGGGATCAGACATAATGATGTTCTGACGAATATATTGCCTCATGTGTCCAGCCAGAACTTTGCATGTTATAGTAAATACAGCTGCATTTGCTTAAACGAGAAGGAATTAAATTAACCTGCTATGTTTACTTTTATACTTATCAGATGATCTGACCCCACCTTATCCTTCTTCTCTGAACATCTGGTGAACTGCCTCCCTAAATGCTGAGAGGCCGTCCCTAAGCTACAGCGTTGCGTGGTGGCCATCTGAAGCCATGGCAGTTCGTGGATGGTGCAGAGGAAATGCAGATGCTTCAGAGCAGTATTCATGAACACAACCTCCAGTTTCTTTGTAAGCCTTGTGCTTGACATCCAGCGGCTTACCATCCTGGGATGGTTTTGGACGTTTCATACTCTATCAGAGCCTGTAAAACCCAGTGCTCAGACTGGTAAGTGTGTCTTACTTCAAAGGTGGGAACACTACATCTTTTGGCACCGAGATGAAAAGCTGCCCTGTGGTACTCTTCAGGTTATATCAGAGAATTTCCAATTGGAAACCCTTACGGAAATAAATCCACCACTGAGGCATACAGGAAAGAGCATTCTTTTAATCTCTTTGAACTGTTCTCTGTGCAAGTCTTGAGACTTGTGCGTGCAGCCTGAAACCCTAAGGTCAAAATTATCTCCAATTAATCTGACAAAAATAACGATCCTTTCCAGTGTTTTGTTTCACTGGTGCAACATGAATCAGATTTGTGTTGTTTTCACAAAGTTTCTAGTTTTGTTTTGAATTTATTTCTTAATACTGCTGATCTTTTCCATGTATGATCGAGCAGACTGAAAGGGCAATGCTTTGTTCACTGGCAACCTGATCAGTTTCACAGCACAACGGTATCATTTTCCAGTACAGTTAAATTTATTACACTATGGTCCTATGAAATGGTTCGACATGCTTTCAACTAGTTAAATAACAATTTGATGGGATGTGAAAACCACAGGAGTCAGGAAGAAGGTAATAGTCTGTGAGTGGACCTTATCTGTCTTGCTACACTGACACTTATGGTTTCAAGGGGAGCTAAATACAACACATTTAGGAATCTAATGCAAGAAGTGACCTGGGTTGGGCTTCACACGGGAGTACAGATTTCTGGTCTGGTTGCCAGTGACTATGTTAGACTAGTGTTTGTCGCTTTGGTACTTTGTAGAATGTGGAAGAAACCACAAAGAATCCTTCACTAAAGGGGGAAATTATATGTGTGAATGGGGAGCCTTAAGTCTCTGAAAAGAAAAAAAAAAATTACCTCCTCTGTTTTGTAAGGCAAACAATCTCAGAATTAAAGTTACTTCAGGCTGACAGAGTAGCCAATAGCAGGAACTGGAGACAGTAATTTTTGCACAAACTTAGGACTGCAGTGGGTATCCATTAGGATAGTCACAGCATGTAACTTTGTAGAAATGTCTCATGCAGAATAGTGATTAGATTTATTCTCTAAGCGGCCACCTTTTAAAGTAGCTAGATCAATTGGCTATGCACATGCTGTGGTTGCTTTTCATTTTGCTTCTTTCATAATGTACAGCAACATTTGTATGGTGACTGCAATTTGAGTAGCGCTACTTATTTGGAATCACCATTTCACTATCATCTAATAAACAATCTTTATTCTCTGATGCAAAATGCATTTTAAATAAATAATAATCTTTCCACTCTGAGCTCCTGATAAAATATCATATATTAATGAAATTATAAAAAGCAAGTGCCAGTTCTATGCCAGTTCTAACAGCACAGAAAAGAACACATTGTGAAGGAAAACGCACCAGGTTTTTGTCACCCAATTTTGTTGTTTATAAAGCAAGTGCTTGTGAGAAAGATAATTCTGATTTCATAGTTTTTCAACTTAAATACAACTGTCATTTAAGCCTCTACTATTATTTCATCACACACCCAGGAAAGTATATGCAGGCACACATCCATGGTGACAAAAGATGTATGGCCGACCTATTTTCATATCTTGCTGTGGTGACTGTGTATCAAATACAGTAAAATTTTTGCATATGCAATTCTGAAAGCATCATCCATAGTTCTTCTTTAAAATGAGCCTATTAACAAAGGACTAGTTTATCTGAAAACAACAGTCAAAAGACAAGATGGCTTCACTTTTCTGAAAAATTTTAGTCAACTAAGGAGGAATTGATATGCATACCACTTTGCTAACATGGACTTTAGACCACCAAAAGCTTTACAAAAGACTACACGAAATGAAATTTAGATTGAACCATAGAAGACATGTAAATACACTTGCATCTTTTCAAATTTTGGTTAAAAATAAACTGCATAACTTTTTATATATGTTTACAAACATCCCATTCTGCTCTGACTTGCACAGAAGCAGAGTTCTAAGACTTCTATATAGAATTAAAATTGTCTTGACTTTTGCTGCATTTTTGAAGTGATTTAATTTTGCTTTGAAGCATTTCCCCAGTGTGTGCACTGAGTTTACTAACACTGTCCTGACCTTGGAGACGGTGTGATATTTTATGCTGTGCAGTGACATTTATGTGCCCAACTTGGCTCCAATAAATAGGTTAATTTCCGCAAATTAAATGCCAGGTTTGAAACATTACAAGGCGATTTAATAATTCTGTAGCGGCCTTGTGGATTCACAATTGGGGCAGTTGACCGGGCAGTTGACTGGGCAGTCCTTTGTCAGGACAAATCCACAACTTCTACACAATTTTTTCAGGTATAAAGGGTCAAACTAAAAGTGTTGGGAAAAGAAATAGTCAGGTTTATAGTTTCACATATTCTTGAATACCAAAACCCCAAATACATAGATCCATTCACAACTGACAGATTTATGCTAGAGGAATGAGTTCAAATTTTAGACAATACTCCTTACACATCCCAAATTAGGTTACATCAAAGTATCTCCTGAAGTAAAGGTACCTTAAATGATGGAAAGGGTAATAAAAAACCTTACTGTTAGTACAGAGTTAATATTCAGACGTTGGGAATAAGATTTAGAAATGTCCAACTGTAGATGCTGGACAAAGAATTTATTTTGGTTTTCAAAATCAAACCATGACTCATGCGGATTTGGATTTCACTTCATACAAACATCTACTGGATATTAGGTGCCAGCTTTGGTTTTTTAATATAACATTTTTTAAAAAACAGTGGTCTTGAAGCTCCCCTTTCATTTGGCCTGAATTAATGTAATTTTGTTGCTACTAAATTACATATTAATCTTTACTATACTTGTTTATATAAATCAGACAAGAATAAGAGGATATATACGTGACCTTAAAATAAACTGAAGAACCATGTGATTAAAATAGAGATACAAACCTAGCAATGACAAGAAAGCACACCGATTTAAAATAGTGTTCTTACGATTATCTTGCTTGTTCAAAGAACAGTTTACACATGTTAGAGTTAGTAGCTAAGCTGCAATTTAGCTTAAATTTCCAGAGTCTGATTCCAAGTTATTCTTCATTCTGGTTTTTAAGTAATGTGTCTGAAGTTACTTCTGCTATGTATTCTCATTCTTGGGTAATCTTTCCAAAGGATATGAGTCACTTCTCCATTTTTTGTAAAGAATATGGAAAAAGTAAAATATTATTATTTTGTGGGCATTTGGAACTGGATGTAAAAAAACATAGGTGGGATGTTGATCATTGTGAGTCATTTCTTGGGAAGAAGGAAAGAACAAACACTAGCTGCTGACCTACTGCTATGAAAGCCAAGGACTTACTGCTGACTCAAGAAGTAGATATTGATAGCTGCAGAATACAAAGGAGATCTTGCAGCAGGATTAAAAAGTCTTTTCTCTTTAAGTAATAAGGAGTTACAAGGAGCTGCCTGTGTTGATTTCTTGGAGGCTGTTATTTGTTTAAACAATCTTGTAGTTTAAACATGTTATCAGAAGTATATCCTGCAAATAGTTGCTACAACTAAATGAGTCTCCTTCTGAGTTTCCAAAAGTCCTGGCAAATCTCCAGGTAATGAAGTGCAAGACTGAATTCCATAGCACTGAGGTAGCTACACCAGTAGTTCCCAGTGCAATTGCCTACTGTTTCTGAGTCTTTCACCACTCCTGGTTGGTATAAGTATTGGTATAAACAAAACTGAAGCAACATAAATACTTTGTAACACATTTGCATTCTGATCAACTAATTGAAAAAAAAACCTGTTTTGATACTAAAACTGATTTTTGAAAGTGACTTTGTGTCACTGTGGCCTTTGTATACTTTATTTATACCAATCAAGCAGCTGCACTGGGAACTACTTGATTACTTATGTATGTAACTACACAAACTACCTGTAAAGCACGCACAACACAAAAGACAATGCATTTAATAATTATGACTTAACTATACTTATGATTTGCCTGTTTTTTTCAAGCTGCAGTGGACACGCTATGATGAAGCCTGATAATTATTTCTTCTGCAGGTGTTTTTTGTTTTTTTGTTTGTTGTGTTTTGTTTTTTAATGAGGAAAGCTTCTTTTCAAATGCAAGGATGCAGTTCCATGGCAGCTTTGAGTTACTCTTCTCTGCCTCTTCTCATTCTCTTTCTGTACAAAAAAGATGTTTTTGTGCTAGCACAGGCACTTGAGCAACTCAATAGTGGGCCAGTGCAGAGTGCTCATTGAAAACTAACTCTAAACACAGACTCCAATACTGGTAAGTGATGAATTGGGAATGAGCAGCAGGGTTGGATTGTCAGGAACATGGCATTCTATATTTATATTTGAAAAAGCTCCTGTGAAACTGAGTCTGAATGGAGGCTTTCATAGAGAAACAATTGTAAAAATGTGCTCTGTCATTACAAAATCAGTTTTTTAAAGACTTCCAATAAATATTTTAAAATCATAGTCTTACTAATGCTAATAAAAGTAGTACCTCCTCTGTGATCCTTATATGAGTTTATTCATTGTTACTTCTAAGTAAACCTGAAGTCAACAGCTTGGATGCCATAGATTTCAAAAAATCAGTAACAAGTAAAATGCTACATGAAAATGTTCACACTTACTAAAATGATTGTGGATGTTTACATAAATAATTTTTAAAGCATAAAGGTTTAACAGTCCAACAGTCCACTACATAATGTTAACTTAGGGATGCAAATGGATCTATGTGCCTGTTACTTTTTAGTGTCAGTCAGAGGGCTCACATGGCCACTTCAAATCCTTAAAAAAGGTTCCTTTGCAGCTTTGGATTTGAAAATCACGTTCAAGTTCCAACCCTGGAACCGCTGATCTCCAGCCAATAAATCCCTGGGTAGTCTTAGGTACTGGAGGAGATGGAATCACCTAGAATAAAAGTAACATGTAGAATTCAATGATTAAAAGGTTTTTGATTGTAATTTCTGTCATGCAACATCCTCTTTTGTGCTGTAGTGTGGATGGAAATGAGAATTTATTAGAAATAGTGGTTTTAAATGCAATCTGATGAATTAATATCCTGAACGCACACTGACATTAGTGGAAGAAATAAGAACTTCGAAAGATAGCCCAGTTGCATGCAAGTTTGATTTATAATACAGGATAGTTTATAATTTAAAAAGTCATTAGAATAATTTAGGTCCCATTCTATAGCAAGGCACAGAGACAGAGAGAAGTAAAATGGCCAAATTCCAATGAAGTAACTAACTTTCATTTACCACCCTTCTAAAAAAAAAAAATCTTTTAGTGCCTAAATTGGTATGTATAACAGGCAATCAAAAAGCAAAGTTATTCTTTAGTAGTGTACGTTAGTGTTCTTTTTTTGTTTTAAGTTTCGCTCAATACCTTTCTAAGGGCTTTACATTATTATGAGAAGAATTTTATCTTCAGCGTTAGCTTTTTTCCTTACAGAATAATAATAATAATCTTTAAAACTAGTGAACTTCTCTAAACAGGAGAAATAGCATTTTATACTTGCTGTAATGTATTTGGTAGCAATGCAGCTACGGAATAATAGTTTTGTGGCCAAATGCTAAACATATTACTGACCAAGCTGGCTTTTGCATCAAGAACTACTTACTCGTTCCACTTTCTTTCTACTTTAAAAGATGGGTAAGCATCAAGTTAATCTGCAACTAATCTAGCTAAAAAGGAAACAAAACAAAAGCCAACAGCCTCTGTTCACTGACTGCTGTGCTTACTTTGGCTGAATCATCTCAATTGGGCACGTTATATCATTTTAGCATCTGGGGACTTAGCAGAGAAATACACAGTAAGAGAACAATGTTTCAGTTCTCTTGCCAGAGTTGCTTCACTTTGTTCTTTGGCCAAGATTAGAAAATGTTTATGATATTTAGGTGGAGCAGTTCCTCTGAAAAGATAATTTTTACGGCCAAAACTGCCACCCACTGAGCAGGATAATGAAGGAAATCATGTCCCACTTATGATCTGGGGGAAGGGACTATGAAGAAGCAATTATTAATCTAACCTAGAGAGAAGAACAGATATGATGACTGTTACCATGAAGGTAAGTGTGCAGAAAGACATGTAGTTTTGAATAAGGACTTAAGAAACTTCACTCTGAATATGTAAAGGGTGACCTAAATCACAGCTAACCCTTACCTTCCTCAGCAAATAAAGATTCTGAGGTGAAATTGAAACTATGATCCCTGTTTCAGTATGCACCAGGCTATGCATGCTACTTCAGCAGCTGATAACTGTCTGCCTGATTTGTTAACACAGATACACCCTCACTGTGCTGAAGCAGAGGTAAACTTGACTGAAATTGGAGGCTCGAGACAAAACTTAAGAACAAGTAGCACTAATGGCAGAAATGCTGCCATTTCATTTCTCTGCCACACTCAGCACTAGCTCTTAATTTTTGTTTCAATTTAATCTCAGTAAGAGCTTTTACTATTTCCTCACCTCATCTCCCCACCCTTGGAATCCTTTGAAAGAAAGCTAGTTCAGCAAGTAGGAATTTCCAATCTCTTTTGTTTCCTTAATCTTCTCTAAGTGGACTAACCTTTCTTTTTGTTAGCATATTCTGCTTCCCCTGTTATGAATATGTTCCTTGCCCAATGTCACTGATTTAGCTGCCTGTATAGTTATCCTATTCACTGGTGATTCTGACACTGTATATTTATAAATCAAACCATCAGTCACATTCCACTCTGATTTCCAGCTGTTTGAATCTGTCTGAATCTGTGAATATAAATCATATAATATAAAACCAAATAGTTATGAATTGGCTCATTAGAACTGGCTTCTTCTGGCTAATCTAATTTATGCCACTAAAGAGGACAGAGGCATGTCTCTGCCAAAAAGAATACTGTCTTAAATAAAGCTAGAAAAATGTCTGCATCTTAACCAATAGTTAAAACTGAGAGTTAAGGTTATGATAAGCCTTGAAGTAAGACATCTATACGTGTATTTGAGCAATGAATGTAAGCTGTACAGTTGACTGTTCTGTTCCTAGATATCACAGAGGAGTGCACAGGGGAGGTGCTTTACAGAAAGATAATTATGTACAGTGAAAGCTCTGTGAACTAACAACCATATCCAAAGGGCAATTCCTTGTCTTACATGAATGCTTTTAAAGCATTGCTTGGGTTGCAAATACAATTTAGTTTGACCTTTAGTTAAAGGCCCACCTCTACATGACAACTGATTTTTAGAGCTTGTGTGGTTTCTTAAGACAGATATTGCTGTATTGCAATTTTAAAATCTAATTTTCTAACCTTAATGTATTTTTCCACAGGTGTCACAGGTCGAACCCGCAGATGTTCTGGAAGCTCTACCTTGGGCTTTGTATTTTCTTTCTTTTCACCTTCAATCAACTAAAACCAAAACATCAACATTAAAAATTGGACTCTCTATCTTTTGAAATATGCTGTAATAGCTGATATCTACACCATTGCCCTCATGTTGCATCTGAACTTCCTGTTCTTTCCATCTAAAACAGGTTTACTTATTGTAGTGCTTTGGAAATTATAGTAACGTACTTTCTGATTTCAGAAAGGGATTCTCAATTTCAGATGAAAAGCTAAATATTGCTGAGTTATTCCAACTCTTTTAACTACATCACTGGTCCAAAAAGGGCTAGAACTGCATCTTATATATATCTTATATGACCACAAAACAAAGATTAATAAATGCTAAATACACATGTTCACCAATAGTAACAATGCATAGTTTGTCAACTTTTCAGCTGTAGATCTATTAGTACTGTACTAAGGTGGTATGCATGACAGATCATTGTTATCAAGGATGGATGTTGACGCCCAGAGGACCAAAGTTTTCAAAGGTGCTAACCTGGATGCCTGCAGCAATTTTCAAAAAATCCTATAACAGATTAAGTACTTCTAGCCCCATGGAAAATACATTTGTAACTGCATCAATCCTGTTCTTTAGCAACAAAATACAGTGATTCCAAATGTAACATTATGTGCTACTATATTCTATTATCTAAACATCATTGAGAATAGACATCTCTCCAAATATTTTCGTTTGTTGTAAATTCCCCCACTGAAAATTTAATTAGCTAGAACCTTTTCCCCTTGATTTTTAAACTACCATATGGGTAGACAAAGGGGAAATATTTTCCTGTCAGTGTGCATCTAGTACTTGTTAACACTATTGGGAGTCATGTTTCTCAAGAGAAATATATCAGAATATGCATAGCATATAAATTACCACTTGCCATATTTTATTCAGAGGAAAACTGAAACTTTGAACCCATCTTAAAAGTAGTGCACTTGTTACCTCGGAACCTAGCTTAGTAAAGCATACTCAGTATTTTTCTAGTCTTCTGTGCTCTCATAATTTTGTGTCCAGATACATTTGTGTACAAGTAAATTTCATGTGTTGCTTACATGCCATTCAATTTTACCTCCTCAAGGGGTGTTTTCAAGAATCCCCATTTCTGACACCATCTTCTTGCAGCTTCTAGTTCAATTTCAGTGTATTTTTTCCTGAAACAAAGAAATATTTAAGATAACTTTTTGAGAGTTTTCATTAAAAAAAACCCAATGCAAACCCAACTACTAATGTCACAAAGCAGAGCACTTTAGCATGAATCTTTAGACCTTTACCTCAAAACAGCAAGTTTAGGTATGAGTTAACAATTGCCTGACTTGGAGGTAATGGGGAAATATTTTCCATAAGTTGGAAATGAAACAGTAGGTGTGAATGCACTTCCTTGAGAATTACGTTTATGTTAGGAATTGGAGGTCAAATTTTCTATGACACATTTTTTGAAAAACTTGAAAAGTAAGCACCAATGTCCTTTCATACATACTTTCATTTACTATTGTCTGATGAAATGACCCTTTGTCCCCCGCTCTGCCCTGGCCCTGCTCCCCGTTCCTCACACCCAGAGGGGGGATGGAGGGAAACGCTGGAGCACATGGGCAGCGCTGGCTGCTTCGAGTCTGTCGCTCGCTGCTTTGCCTGTCCAACTCAGGGCTCTGCCACCTGAGGGTACCAAAAGCCTTGGGCTTTTTGCAGATTGGCAGCTTCTGAACGAGCACACACACTTTACAAACACACGTGAAGTGAACATATGAACAAATTCCTTCAGCCCTCGCCCGCCTGAAAGCGGGCGCTAAGCGCGGAGCTGCCGGGGACAGGCTGCCTCGGGCGGGGGGGCAAGGAGGCGGCCGGAGAGAAGCAACAGAGGAGGCCCGGGGACGCCGGCTGTGAGGGGAGGGCTGGGACCGTTACCAGCAGTTGTCCCGCGCTACGAAGTTGCACGGCTGGGCCGGGTCGGTGCGCCGGTGCGCCATGTCCCCCGGCGGGGAGCGGGGGGCGGCGCGGGGCCGAGCGCCGGGCCGGGCCCTCGCGGCTTGGGCGTTGCTGGGCGACGGCAGCGGAGGCGGTGCTCGTGCGGGCGGCGGTTACAAAAGGGCGGGAAGGACAGGCGCGCGCTTGTAACCGTCGACGCTCTCCTGCGCTCCCTGAGGCGATGGTTTTCTCTGGCGGCGACCCCTTCGCTTCTTTGTCCTGTCGTCCCCCACACTGGCGGCGGGAGTAACCCTTCTGGAGCGATACCATCACCGCGTCTCTCAGGTGAAAGGCTAAAAATGCCTATTCTTTGTTTTCTTTACGGCCTTCAGGAAACCAGGGAAAGTGCACTTGATGTTGTCGATAATTTTTTGGGAGTGGCTTTGCGTGTTGGTTTTTTAAAATGTTATTCAGTAGGGAAAACAGGTTTGGATTAAGCTGATGAAAAGCTGTTACCTTGCTTGAGGAGTTAGCCATATTTCAGAGGAAGAGGTGTTGTCTAAACTCAGTAACTTACTGATTAGCTAGGCTCAGCAGAAAACAAATAGTTGGACACCTTTCTGGATGCTGAGTTGTTAAGAGTCTATTTTAAACCTGTTGTTCAACAGCCAAAAACTTGCAGTATTTTTAATTGTTTGTAATGGACATGAAAAATGTTTGAAGGATGCTGGTTTTTTATTTTGGTAAGAATCAGCTTGTTAACGTGTCCAAAGCTCAGACTGATTGTGCTATGATGGGCGTTTGCTTCTGTTTCCTATTTTTTTTAACCTTCTCTCTCCAGTTCCTAGGTCCTCTTGATATATACCAAAATTATCTTTTGGTAATTGTAGTTGGAAATAACATCAGTCTTGTGACATAGAATGTCTTTCTGATCTCTTTTTCTGGTAGATGTTGTTCTTTACAAACTACATGCTAATATTAGAAGTTCTGAGAAAGACCTCAACATACTTTATGGGTTATATATGAGAACCCAAAAAATATTTACAGCTTGTAAAAAGTTCACTGTGTTCCAATATATTAATATTTTTGGCTCTCCATCATTTTTTTTGTAATTTTATTTTCTTGCAGTTGCTTTATAAAACATTTCAACACTGAATGTAGCCAACTGGCTTTTTGCCCTTATGGGTTTAAATAGTTCCCTGACCCCTTTCTTTTTGTCTGGAAACTGGCTTGTGCAAACACACTGTAAATAGTTAATGTGATTTTTTCACACCGTAGGACAGTTATTATCCTTATTATAAAATAAATGCAGAAAGGTTTTGACCTAAGCTGCGTGGTTTATAGGTACTGTGTTTGAATGCTTAATTGCTAGCTTTTTATTTGTTTTTTTTTATAGAGTAAAGGATCTAAAGGCCTTAAATATTTGTGTATGAGAAGACTGTATATACATTTATTAGTCATTTTAGAAGTACTAAGAACCTATATTTGAGTAAGAGGAGAAAAAAAACTACTCCTGTAGTCCTAAAATAGCAATTAATACTGCTCTTCTGGGTCTCTAAAAATCATTAAACTATCAACAAATAGAATATTTCACTTACATGCCATTTCTTGATTCTCTAATTGATAATTAGACTAGCAATTAAATCAGCTGGGTCTCCTATCACACCCATAAATGCTTACTCATTGTCCTACTTAATTAACTCCTGCTGCTTAGTCACATTTATGTCAAGAGCCCTCTTATTACAGCCTTGATGCTTTCTGTGAAAAAAGAAATTTGTTAATGAAAACAATCAAATTCATAGTTTACTATGTGTCACGATTTAAACTGCAGTAGCGTTTGTCAAGAGACAATGAAACTCCTTATACTAACATTGTGAAAACAGGACTTTATAATGTTCAGTCTTTCTCTTTTTGTATGTAACTGAATTATTTTTCAGATGAGGGAATGCAGTAAATGAGTAGTTAGGTTTAGGTCTTCCTAGGTTCTTCTGAGCACGGGAAATGTTAGAATTGCACTTGCTCTATGAGAAAAGAAGTGAAATAGGATTTTAATGAGCTAATAACTATACTGAATGACTTAGGGATACAGGACCATTGAGATTCAAAAGTAATTTGCTGAAAGTCTGGATCTTGTAGCTACATACAGCAGCATTTGTCATCACATGACAAAGTTGAAGTAGATACTACATCCCTCAAGATACGTTTGAATAGAATCAAGTCTAAATACTTGGTGCTTCCAAGCAACATTCAGATCTTCTAAGATGGGTAAATTCTAACCTGGATATGGCCATAAATGCTGAAATCCTAACACTAATGCTTTCTGTCCTCTTCCAGTTAGGAATTATCCAATTATTCAGGTGCTCAGTAGTCCTGCTGTTGATCAAGTGGGCCATTCTTTGAGAACTCACAACTGTTCTTCAAGAATTTACAAACTGTATATAACTTGAGTTGCAGATCAGTATCTTGAGTTTCAGATATCCTTTCACCTGCATAAGGCATCACCCTACCACTGGGCAAGTAGTTTCAGTCTTGCTTTTTTTACAGACTCTGTACTCCCTTCTCCCAGCAGATATTAAAAGTGCTTGTGGTGCCATGTTCTGATGCGGGCTGGGGTATTGATATGGATTAAAACTAAGCAAGTGGAAAACAAGATGCTTTAACCCAAATACAGTTTTCTGTGTAGCTGTACAGATGCTTCCACCAGCACGACTGGGCCATGCGTGAGGGTTTGGAGGAGGGCAGTGCTGGATGATAATGCTAGGTCTGAGTTTTTACAAAGCTACAGCCTTAGGATGTTGTGTTGACACAAATATAGGTGGTACTGTTCTGTGAAATAAGTCAGGGAACCAAACTGACTTAAACAGACTCTGCAGAAAGAAAGTCAGATCACTGTTTTAATCTGTTTCACAGAACAGCTCCACAAGCAGTTGTGCTTCTGCAATCAAGGCAGCAGACAGAATGGAGACAGGAAAAGGTGATGCATGAGCTGAAATGAACAGCCTAGGGTAGGTGGATATCTTAAACCTCTACTGCTACAAAAGACTTTGTATAATGCAATGATGGCTTTGTTAATGTCATTCATGGTCCTCAAGATTTGAGTTAATTTTTGGTTTCTGGAAATCTCATGTGTCTACCCTGATATGAAAAAATTAAGGCTTTTTATATTGCTTATTTATGGAGAAAAGTGTCCAAATTAGCACACAATAGCCTTCTGTGTGATAATCTCTGAAATTATTTGAAAGGAACAAACCTTTTCTCTTTTGGGCTCTATGTAAGTATTTGTAAATGCTGTTTATGAGCATCTCCAGTCCCACTGAATATGCTGAGATTTGATTCTAGATGATACTTGTGCTTAAGTGCTAAAGATGCAGGTATAAAATACTTCATGCTTTACACTACTCTAAACCAGCTATTCTGTAATTTTCAGCTTCTGTTACAAGGCCAGACCTATATCATGTCCCTAATTCCAGCATTATGTTATCAACTACACAGGTTTTATTGTACTTAACGTTCTTGCCAGTAAAGACTCTTTCATCAGAGAATAGGTAGGAAAATTAAAGAAAAAGTTTTTCTGTTGTTGTTGTAAAGGGTATTTTGAGTGTTTTTATACTTGCTAGTTCTTAGGCCATAAACAGAAATTATTATTAAATTATTCATGACAATCACAATTGGATCTAAATCCTTGATCTCTTTATGAAGAGCTCTGCAGCGTTCAGGTTGGACATTTACACACATCCCCCATACCCTTCCCCCCATCCCCCCCACCCCGAAAAAGACAGGTGAGAATCCTCTCTGAGAAGTATGGGATGATGTAAAAAAACTATTGCTATTTTACTGCCCTACGTACATGCAAGGTAAGTGTAGGCAGAGCTGGCTTGGAGCACTACAGCACATAATGCTGCAGTTGAGCAGGACAATCCCTGAGAAACTAATCTGCTTGGGTGGACTTAGAGGACGTCTCAGCCATGTAAGGACTGTCTCAGTTTTTGGTAGACTCAGGTGTGTAGCAGCATAAAAGTGCTTGGGAGACTCTTCATCCAACTCTGTCCTCATCCCGTGTTGTAACAGTGTACTTTAACGTGAACTGTAGTAACTGTCGTAGTCGATGGGAAAGTAACAATGCAAATGAAGTATGACTGTTCTTCACGTTTGTCATCTAAAAGCTTCCAAGTTGAGAAGCATTTGTCACTAAATGAAGCCTTGAGTTGTGTACTTGTTTTCTGAACACTTGAAACAAACTAGCAACTGTAAAGATCTGGTATAACAAATATGTTTTCTTATGAAGAGATGAGCATTATAGATAGTAATTCTTTCTTCATGGGAACAGCTCTAGCACAGGGGCCGTGCAACTTGTATTGCATCGTGTCCTGCTGGGATAGATGTTTGTAAATGCTGTTTTCTAGCTGAGAAGTTCAGACAGTGCAGTGTAATGCATGTGCTGTGAATAGCACATGCTACTGATTTGGGGAGTTGTCCCAGAGCTGTGTTGCTAACTAGTAGGTGACCAGCAAGTCCCATACATTCCTGCTGTGCCACAGCTTTTGCTGGATGTCTGGCAGCTTTGTAGAGGCAACTGTCAGTGCTCTGACTAGTCTGTTCGATGGCTGGAAAAGTAGAACAAATGCTCTGCACTGATGGGAGATCATAGCAGTGAGGGAGAGGAAAATGCTAATGTTCCTAAGGAAACCCACTGTGGCGTATGCCAGTCCAAGTTCTCTGGTTTTGTTTCTGAAGGCCTGCACTTCACACCCTAAGCACTGCTGTCTTTGCATCTAAAAACTTGAAAAGCAGCTTCATTATTTTCTTTCAGCTACACTGAGCTTGCTTCTTCCCCTCTGATGTCAGCAATGTCAGAACCTCTGAAAATGAAGCTGTTTGCTCAGGTGTTTATATATCCATTTGTGTATCTATGCTTAGGCTCTTGCATTTAAAATGTTTACCAAAAAATATTAATTAATACTGGCGGTTCTGTGCTTGCTGCCTCATGGTTTGCAATATTAAGTGTGGAAGTCTAATAGAGAAGATTGTAAACATAACTTCAGTGTCTTTTGCTAATGCTTCTAAATAATATTTCAAATGTAGGCAGCTTGAATGGTAGACTGCTTTGTTATGATTACTGTTATTTAAGTAAACAAAGTGCTATTGACACTATAGACTCTCGCTTCATTCCAAAAAAACCTGCTAAAGTCTACCACATCAAGAATATGTTAATTGGAGTTAATGAATTTCCATTTATGAAAGGAACCCAAGGGCCTGGTTAGAACCATTATATTTTGTAGCAAAATTTAGAGCCATCATCTTATTGTGGCTGTAATTATCTAGTGACTTTTGAACAGTGTGTCTGCTTTCCCAACAATAAAATGTTTTCTTTTCTCTCCATAAAATGGCACTTACAGCTACATCTTCATGCAGATTTCTGTGCCTGAAAAGCATGAACAATCTTAACTGAATTTAGATACCATTCAATAATTCCTGGCGTTTTATTTGTTTTTGAGCAGATTCATTGCTTTTTGTTCAAACTAAGAATTTACATGAGATACTTCTTTACATTACACCTGATGGATACACTTATATTTCTATTGTACCTGGTGGGATAAGTGTACATGCCCTCCAAATAATTTTATTTCTGACATGGAGGGCTTTATCACTTTCAAATTGGAGGCCGTGTTTGCATTAAAATTCTTCATTAATAGATATGGTCTCTGAGCACTACTTCACAGCTCTGGTTGCAGAGAGCTTGCAGAATGCTGCCTTATTGCAATTTCAAAGACCATGGAACATGACCACCACTTCTAGCCTGCTCAGTGTAAAAATTTCTTGTAAATGCCTATGTGCACACTTACCAGAATTCTCTCTGATACTCGCCGTAGTACCTAGGCACAATATGAATTAAAGATGAAGGAAAAAGACATAATTTTGAATTTTGTTACACTGTATAAACTGAAATCAAACTCTTCATGGTCTTTGAAAGTATTTTTTGTTTCAATACAGTGCATGTTTCAAATCAGGAAAAGTTGCCTTTTTTCCTTTTGCATGAAAGGCAGGGGGTCTAGGACATTTTAATAGCTTTCATATCCTACTCTGCAAATATATTATTGCAGCACAATAGTTTCTTTGCATGAGAATTGCTTAAATGATTCAAAATGGATTGAAAAATATATTTCAACTTTTAATTTTATGCACAGAACATTAATGAGCCATGCCCCTTAGAGACTTGCTGTCAGTTTAACATATTCACAATAATCTCAACACAGATGTTATTCCATCTAAATCCTTTTAGAGGGAAGAAACTAGTAATTTTTCCTTGGAGAACATCAGAAAATATGTTATTGTTGAAATTACATATTGATCCCAGAATGCTATGTAAAATATCATTGCTAGGAAGAATAAGTAGCACATTGTTTCTGAGGTAAAATGCATGTGAAACTTTTTTGAGCCTCCTGTAAATTTTAAAACAAGTGAATGTTTTGTTAGTCCCATGCAATTTTGCTTCCCTTGAGGGTGATTGTAGGCAATGATGGATATCAGCATCTAATTGTATTCTAATTTAAGAGGGCATTTGTCATTAGTTCAGATTTCTCTATTTGCAGCTGTAATGTGATGAAGTTATTGTCTCTTTCAGATATATTTCCCCGTGCATTCTCTGAGCACATGCATTAAAATACTTGCTAGAAAGAAATTACATACTAACAATAACAGTTTTTTGCTGGAAAATACTTAAAGTACTCTTTCTGTTTTGTGTTCTGTGATATGCCCGTGTTGTTTTTTCTACTTGGTGCACTCATCTTGTAGTCTCCTTGCTCTTATATTTATTTTGAAATATCTTCTTTTTTTGTATTAGGCTAGTCTTACCTGAATACAGCTTTGACAGTGAAGTTGTGTTGGTGCTATAGAAGTGGTAAGGTTGTAAGTATGCTGTAAATATTATGTTCCTCAATATTGGAGGAACTCTTTCTATTCCACTTAATCGTAACCAAGGTTGATCTTCAGTGGAGAAGCTGTAACTAGTGTCCTCTATAGACCCCAGCCATATGTAAGTGGTGCATAGGTATGTGAAAGAACATATTTAGGATGACTCAAAGCAATGGTTCTGCAATTTTCCCAAGTTCTAAGAACTTTTCTAGGACTGCATAAATAGAAGAATAATACTTAGAGTTGTTGATAGTGGAGTACATAGTGCATCATTGGTTCTATGCAAAGATAACTGGTTAGAATACATACCATCAGATTTTTCATAAGTTTTTTGGGGGAGGAGGGAGGTGAAAGATGGGGGTGCAGCTCATCCATTACGAGAAGCAGAAGGAGAATTACCAGTTCCAGTCAAAGAGGTGTTCCAACTCCTTCTTGGGAAAGAGCTGCAGCTCCCACAGCCATTTTGTGGGGACTACTGACAGTAATAAAGGTTGCAGTTATGTAACATATAATCAGTTTCAAGGCTGAAGTCTATTTTACGAGCCTTGATGCACAAAATGTCAGGGGATGATGACTTGCTGAAACTTCAAGATAGTGCAATGAAGTATCCTTTATGAAACTATTTATTTTGCAAAAACGATATCTTGATGTGAAAATAGCTGTTCATTTCTCTATTTTGCTGTTAAGAATGCTAAAGGGAAAATGACTGTTAATATGATGATTTAAAGTAGATGCAAAAATGTAAGCAAACACAAAAAAAGTCAGATAAAATTTCCAAACACAACTGCTGGGTTTAAACAGAATATATGTTATTTAAAGTTAAAAATGAACCAGAATCCAATTCAAATGTAAAGGTAATTTATATAATCCTACCACTACATTTTTCTTAATAACCTCTCAGTAAATAACTTTAAAACTATCAACAAAACATGCTTACATAATTACTGACATTATTAAAACCAAAAGTAATTAGGAAACTGTAATCAGAAAGAAGTAGAACACCAACTGGATGTATATTCAACATTTCCAACAGAAAAGTATTAAGCTAATATCTTGGCATTCAGAAGAATCTTGAGACTATTGATGTTTTTCCAGTACATGTCTATAGATTATGAATACAATTAATATATTGCAAGAATGAGGAAAGCTCAATTATTTCTAAGAGCATTCTATGCTGCTTTTCTGTTAACACCTACAGTTGCAATGTACTGGCCATATCTCTTTCTTTACCAGCCCACTCTGATAGCTGTGGAGTTACGCTGAGGTAACAGCAGAGCAAGAAGTTCAAGACTTTTACTGCAGTGAAGTTGATTCTATGTTCAGGCAGTGAAATGTGTGCAGTGATTAAGTTAGAATGACATACTGTATTTACTGAGCTGTTGGCTGAGAATGGTGAAGGCTTGGGATTTTGGATCTGTTAATGCATAGTGATGAAATAAATATCTATACAGAATGCTTCTCTCCTTGTGGAATTCATTAACAATGGAGTCAAAATCACCACTGGCTGGTGAATTCATCAGTGAAAAAGATCAAGCTTTCAATAACAGCTGCGCAACTTCTGTAAGTTTTCATGGGTATGACTAGTGTGAATTTTGCTAGGTTTGATAATGTTAACTTAAAACTCTCAGGTACTTTGAAAGATTGAATGTGTTGTAAGTGACGAAATTGCATAAGTAAGCATTGAAATAATGCTAACATGCCAAGTTTACTTTATATCTTTGTTTCTGTAGGCAGATCACAATGTTACATAAAATTTGTGACTTGCAAGAAGAGTTCAAGCTCTTGGGGCCTTCTGATCATGCCTGTTCTCAGCGTGGTTTAAATAAATCTAGAGGTTTTCTGGCTTTTTACTGTAGTGGGAGAGCAATGGCAGGGTCTTTTGCAAATACCACCGATGATACCAGAATGGAACATCATGTTTAGTAAATGATATGGGTCTCTCATATCCCTTTTTTCTTGCTGGCTTTCATTAATCGGTGAACAGTTCTGATGTCTTCCATATTTCCTGGAATTCTAGCAATTCTGAAAGATATTTTGCTACTCTTGTACCCTTTATATTTGCTTCATGTCTATAAGATTTATTTGCACTCACAGCAGCTAGTAATGCTGTCTGAAGGACAGAGGTTTTGGCATGTCCAGAACTGCGCTGAGACATCTTGATTTCTGGGGCAGGATATAAAATTGCTCCCCTGCTGAAAGGTGGACCCCAGACAGGAAGGGTCTAGTTTTGGCATTGCAATGGCATTAGGCTGTAGTCTTATACTGGATCCATTTCTCATGATGCATGCTCATCTGCCACTTGGCAAACACTTCTCAATCTATCCTGTTTAAATTTTTGGGAATGTCATAGTTCCATATGCTGACTTAATCTAAATCTTCCTTAAAAAATGCACCTCTTAATTTATTATAGGAACTAAAAATCAAAGATTTGATAGACTAATTGAGAGTAATTTCTCTACCAAGAAGTCATTGAGCCTATTTTATGACATTAAAACACTTTTGTTCTAGCCTCTAAATATATAAAGCATTCTTTTAAAGTGACCATCAGTGTTTTAACAATATGAATTTAGGTAGCCAGTCTTGTGCTGTGTTTTTACTTTAAACACATAAAAAGCCTTATATAGGTTCAATCTGATATAGAAAGTTCAAACATAATCTGGCAGCATGTAAAGCTCTATAGTCCCTAATGAGGGAATATTTATCCTGGGTAGAGTACCTCTATGAGACCTCCATACTGCCTGAGTTCAGCTTGATTTATGTAGGATTAAGCAGCCTCTTGGCCTTGAGCTAACCCTTTCAGACAGCAAACTAAGGACCTAAGGTAAAATTTAATGCTATATATTGCTGTCTGTGGAACTGCCTGTGATAGGAGATGTTTCATTGTATGGAATTAAAATGTAATCCATTGGCTAAATTTTAAATGTTACCTCCAGAGGGCCTCTGAACTGCTAAAAAGAGAGCATAGAACCAAATGAATCGGCTTGTGTGTAATACAGGAGTAGGAATTGCCTGTACCTTGCTGTATTACACTGTCTTTACTGCTTCCTCGTCAGATTCTGAGCGAGAGTGTAGCTTCAAGAAGTAAAGCTGGTATCTGGTTTGTTTCAGTACATCTTAACCACTTCTGTTGGGCTGATGGGATTTTTATTACATAAATTTTAATTTTACAATATATACACTTATGAAATAGTGTTTCTTTGTCTATCCACTAATAAAACTACTGAATTCTTCTTTTGGTCTGGGAGCAGGGCATAGTTTGAGCAGCTTAAATGATGGGAAAGAAAATAGATAAATCATTAGTAATATTATGGGGCAAAACCTATCAGGTATAGCAGGCTCAGTTTATACTCCCCAAAGAACATATTGGAAGCAAAATTGTATTTAAATTCCCTTGGAAAAGGGTCAATTGTCCCTGAGACGTCTCCCCAGAGAGAAGACTAATGTCATATGCCGAGAAGACTAATGTCATATGCTGAGAAGGCAGTAAATTTTTGCACTGTTTTGGTCCCAGATGCTAAAAGGTGATTTCCTCTGTGCCTAAGGAAAATGTTTTCCTTCTCATGGTAAAATATCCAAGTCATTCTCCCACAGCTAGCCACAACTTCAGTAGCTCTGCAAGGTCAGCCTCCTGAAATCTACTGTTTCCACCTCTAACCACTACAGCTACGTCTAAATCTCTCTACTACTAAGCTTGAAGGGATCCTACTGCTTCTAATATATGGATGGGTACTCACATTAAGGAGATAGATGCTCACAGAAATAATAATTATAACTTCTTCACTATGTACTTTTAAGACTTACTGTCTAGAAGAAGTTTAGTCTTGTGGGAATGTTTCCTCCAAAAGCATGATTATTTTGTTTATCATTACTCCAAGGAAACAAAAAGGCCCTTTCTAGCTATGTGAAATAGCCATGTACATCTCAAAAAATGCTGTCGTGTTTCTGCATTTTGCAAAGTAGAGGGTGATTTTAGCAATTATTGTTAGCTCTGTACCTTTCTGCTAATTAAAAACTGCAGACTGATCTGTGATAATCTATGGAATGATGTGCTGTGAAAGATGCTTCTCTTTTCAAAAAATATTCTCGATATTAATGTCTAGAAGGCTCTTGGGATAAGCCCCTGCCTGGAGAATGAAATTCAGTTCCTCAATAGAATACAAAGCCCTGCCTGGAGAATGAAATTCCATTCCTCTGTAGAATACAAAGAGAAAGAAATGCTTTCAGCAGCAATCTATTTTTTTTAATAGTAGCTGTGGGAGGTCATGGGATTTAAAATATTTACACTGTCATACTTAGTTACATTCAAAAGGCTCAATATTTAGACATATGCTCTATAGGTAATGTTGCCATAGTGGAGAATGGTTGTACAGTGGCTGTAGTAGAAAAAATAATGCATAAATCAATTTAGTATTGATATTGGGAAAATATAGGATGTTGGTATTGAATTTAGGTTAGGATTTTGCTGCTTTTGTTTATCCTGAAAGTAAAAAGTATTTTTTTCTTTACAAATTTGGAAAAAGGTTTACTGTTATCAATGACTTTGTTCAAGGTTTGGCAGCTTTTTTTGATCAGATTTGCTGCTCCTTATGTAAATTGCACCTTTAAACATAACGTGAAGAGGTTCTTTCCTGTAAGGAAAATAAGTTTTAACTAGGTGCTGTAACAAGATATATGCAACAAAAAGGCAAATGATGAAGCATTTTAATGTAGCTATAAATGTTGGTTTAATAGATTTTTGACTAACCCAGGTTATGACATATAATTTAACACGTCTCCCAATTCAGTGAAAACCTCTTTCAGTAGTATGTTAAATAGTACCCACTCATGCAGGCTTTCACATTAAAGTAATTAGGGGGGAGGGGGGAATTATAAGAACAGAAAGAAAGTTTACTCTTCCTTTTTATAGTGAAAACAAATGTGTTTTTCTCCAGAATCTGCCAAGCCTGTGTTTTAATGATTTAACAGATGGAGTTGGCACATGTGAACCTGGAAGATGCATCTGTCTGATTTTTCCAGTCTGAGGATTTTTTAACTGCATTAATGGCACAGATGATGGTAAAATATCACCTCCCCAGGCTGCTTTGCTCTCCTAACACATAATGTCTTTTAAGGAAAAAAAAGTGATAGGAGACTGGGGTGAGGAAAAGGCCAGAGAAATGAGGATTTGAAAAGTTTAATATTTTCTGTCTTCACTGCATTAGGCTTTTAGGCCTTTCACTTTGAATTTCATGTGCGTATAGTGTGGAAACAGAAATTCTACCCAGGCAGCATTGTCTGTGATCTTAGAGTTCTGTTAATTAATTGTTCTAAATAAACACCATTTAACTCCATTAAATAAGGAGATCAATAATGACTAGTGTTTTGTCCTTTGTAACTTAAATGACTGTTGAGTTTCCAATTTGATAATTCTACTTTTTTTGTTAGTTCTTGGAAAAGTTCTGCTCATGTGTAACTTCAGATTTAACAATCTGATTTAGTCACTTGTACTGTTCATTCAAGCGGACATGCAGATGTTGACTGTTTTAACTGTTTGGAATGAGGGCCTTAATTTGAATTTCTTTATTTTAGAGTGGAATCCTTAGCACTCACCTGGACTTCCTACTGAAACCAATGGTATGACTACCTGTATAAAGATCCTTAAGACTGTTGGTTAAATGCCTCAGTAGTGCATAGGAGTGGACTAAATTACAGGCTCATTACACTTCTGCTTCTATCTGTTTCTGCAGATATCTCTATAAGAAAGTCCCTCTTCTAAGGGAAGTATTGTCCAAGGGCCAGATCAGTACTTACTCTCATATGCTATCCAGCTGGTTGCACTAACACTACAGATAAGCACTTGCTAGGATATGGAAGGGCTCCTCATTCTGTTTCTAAACAAAAATGTTGTGATAAAATGTAATCTGCAGTGGGCTGTGAACTGTCCAGTACTTGCTGTAACAGCACCATACTTTTTGGTTCACTTCAGCTTTACTACTGCTGATAAAGAAGAAGATATAACAAGGAATGACTGTCATTGTTAATGAAATTAGCACAGATTTTCTGGCCGACATACTGAAAAAAATTTAAAATGACAATGAAAAGGGCAGCAAAACTCTTGCAAATGCTCTAGAGCTTTTTTTGCTGGAGGAAAACATCTAGTCATACAGCTGTACATCAGAAATAACTGCATAGTCACATGCTTCACTTCTGTGTGGAATCAAAGATAGATACACAGATAACACAATAGGATTTACTAATTGGTCTAATGAGACATAGTACCTCTGTCTATGAACTTTGCCTTGCCAATGTTACTAGATGATTATGGCTAAAAGAACAATACAAAAATGTACAGTTACATGTGTTTGCACTTCAGAAAATCTATTTGAAGTCGATGCAGATGCGCCACCTGTACTTCCTGGTAAAATGTGGACTCTGATCACATGAGGGAGGTGGAGCCTTATGGTTCTGCAGCTGTCCTGTCTGCTTTCTTCCATCTCTGTAGTACTCCAGTCTTGATGCCACAAACCTGTTTGAGACTGTTTACTTAAAAATATGTCTCAATAATTTAACTTACTTGTTGAGACTGCTTCTCCGTTTCCTGGTATTTTGTATAGTTTACATTGCCTAGTTTTACGTGTCTAAAAATGAGGTATGTAGATGACGCGAACTATCAGTACATTCCACTTGCTCTAGGCTATCAACCACCACAGGGTTCACCACCCTTTTGAGGTGCTTGTTTCATTTGACAACAGCTTAGGCAGCCAGCTTCAAATAAATTAGTAATTTCAGGTTGAAGCTAAGTGTGCTTAACACTACTTTTACTATGTATCATGTAAAGTAAGGGAGGGTTTCAAAATGCACTCGCATGGTTGTAAAAAAAAAAAAAAAGACTTCAGCCAGTGCAGAATCACACATTTATTTCAATAGTCTGATCGTGATTCATGTAGATATAAACAGAAACAGAATGAGTCTTTTCATTTTTAGTGAATCAAAGAGCGCTAAGAAACTTCTTTCTTCATAACACTCGAGTACCAGAAAGAAAGTGCCAATTTTCTGTAAACCTAGGACACTGAAAATATCATTGCATTAACCATAGCAAATATTACTAGAACTATTTGTTTTCTTAATGCCCTTTTGTATTTTAACAAATAGCTGTAATTTTCTTCACAGTTTTAAGGTTTGATTAATCGGTTCGTTGTGTTCTTTCTTCAGAAGAAAACGTGTTACTGATATCCCTTGGTATGAGTGACATATGGATTCTAGCTGAAATAATAGAATGTCCTTTAATTTAGCAAAACAAAAATATGCTTGGCACATTGTTCTTCTTTGCTATTATTCCAGCCAAATTTCATTTTCAAGAGTGATGCGGCCTTTTTTGTCATTGGCTATGGTGACAGTACTTCATCTGGATGAGATTCTTCATGCTTGTGAGGTGTGGTCCACAGGGTACTAGCAATAATGATAAAGGTGACATTTTTCTTGCACTGCTGTCTTCTGCCAAAGTTTTTAATGTTGCAGCTCAAGTCAGCCAACAAGTAGAAAAGGATGGTAATACCTGAAAACATGAAAATACCCTAAATTGAATGAGTTCTTTCCTTCCTTTCTATGTTTTTCTTTCAAGTTTTCTGGTAGGTATTTTTCTTTTAAAAATTCTGTGGTTTTTTTTAAGATCATCTTACAAAACACTCTAAGGTAAAATCTCTGCTAAAGGAGATGCCCTTGAAATGCAGCAATGGAAATTATATACTCTTCAGGATTCAAGCCAGTTAATAAACTGGATGATTCCAAAGCGCTTATACATGCTTTATGTGAGAAGACGTCCACAAAGACCATCCATTTCAAAACAAAACCTTCTCTCAACACATTGAACCCTATTATGAATGGACATGGTACTTTTTGGTTTGTATCATGCTGTCATGTTTATTTGTGTGCTTGTCAGAGCACTATTAATTACGGGTGAATACTTTAGGAATCTTTTGAATGACATGTACATTTTACCTCTCCAACAAATTCCAAATTGCAAGTGTGTTGCAAGTTTGGGAATTTTTACTAGTTTTTAATTCCTTCTTCCTTTTTTTCTGGACAATGATAGGTAACATATTTTGTTCTTTTACATTGACTGTAGAAAGAGGAAAAATGTGCCTTCTCCTTAAAGGTAATGCTTGCTCAAAGTCCATTTCTTACCAAGTTAGGTATAACCACTCAAACTCTGGTTACAGTAACAGTTGCAGTGCTGGTTAGTGAACATACCTATCTTCATAGGCGCTAGGCATTTTGATCTACTCTAGTATTGTCTCCATTATGATATTAAGGAACTAAAAAGTGTGTGAATATAACTGAGTTGCTGAGCAGTCTTTTTTCTCATTGTCAAGACTCCATTTGAAAGGCTCTGTATTCCAGAAACACTGATTTTATAGGACACAATGAAAGAACAGATACAAATGTGAGAAATTTTTGATGAACAACTTCCAAATAAATGCCATGGAATGAAAACATTCCAGAACTTGGAATTTTTCTACTAACTAATTCCATTGTCCGTGGAAGTCAATGAGACTTTCTATTGATAAATCTGTAAGTATCTTCTGCATCTTATATAGTAGATCAACTGTAGCTTTCTACTGTGTAACTGAGATAAATTCCATCCTTCAGAGAAAAGAATTTCTCCATTATTGAGGGATGTTCTCATTTAAGAATATTAACCACATCATGCAAGCAAAGTATTGAATGTATGCATTTAATGTCCAGTCTAAGAAAGATGGAGTTAAAAACTGCATGGAATACAGGTGGCTGCCTCCTAACTCTAAATTGTCTTGTTTGGAACTTAAAAGCATGACATGTGAATGCTTGCAAGCTGTTGTGCTCAATGACATTAATTCCTAGGAAATAAATGGAGGCTAATATTGAATGTACCATAAAAAAAACAACATGAGGATATTTTTATACTGGCAATCATGATTATTCTGACCATCAAAAATTCTTTGCATGTTTTTTTCCTCTATCTGTGTCCTGTATAAGGAGAGGCTCCACTGCCAATTTTAAGAAACTTCTGAGAGATTGCGATTCTGTATCGGTGTATGTCTGCATATGTTGGTGGTGGTTGTTGTTGAGAAACTGTTTGTACTCAAGCATGGATTTAGGGTTTTTTTAGTAATCTGTTTATTAATTTTTTCCAATAGAACAATTTGTGCAGAAAAAGAAAAGGTTAGTCAGTGTGCAAACAACCACCAGCTTCCACGATCTTATAAACCTTCAGTTATTTAACAAACCAATTGGTTTTGCCAAGTCATCATTCTAAGTTTAAAGTGAATTAAGATTATGCCCCATATATAGCCCACATTTATAGGATTTTTTTAAAATAGTTTACATCAGCTTTAAAGTAATCTGTGATTCAAGAATTAAAATATAGAAAGTAAAAATTTTTAAAACAGAAAAGATCAGAAAAGAAAAATGGAATTCTAGATAAATTTTCTTCCTATCCCCAATTTAAAATTTTTGATAGAATTAGGCTTAATGTAGTCTCTCGGACAGCAATTCTTCTCTGTAATCTGGAAAGAAAAGAACATGTCTAGAGAGAAGAGAGCGTTTTCTATTTGCCATCTAAATTTATCTGGAAATAATGACTAGATTCTTTGGAGGGCTTATGTTCTGTTCTAAGTTGTCTACAATGGGAAGTTAGAGCATGATAGGCAGGGAAATCATGCTGAACAGGGCCTTAACTTCTCAGTCTTTTTTATTTTCCAGTCACCAGACATATCCTTTGAAAACTGCAAATACAGTGACGTAACTGGATAGTATTATTCAGGCCTTCACATACAGGCTAAATGAACGCTGCTTTCTAGAAATCTAGACTTTGTTGCTAAACTTCTCCTTTGTTAGCTAAGCATATGCTATAGCTTTGGAGTTAACTGAATACCTATTTGCTCATCCCTCTATGTGCACCCCCCTCCAGATGGTTCTAATTGCATAATGGCCTTTTGCCTTTCTCTACTGGGAACCTGCGTTGATTATTTTCAGCCTTACTAAACTGGCCTTTAAGGCAGTTTCTTAGCAATTCACAGTGAATATCCTTAGTAAGTCTTGCTTTGGTTTTGTAGCACCTGCAGCTCCAATCTGTTATGGATGCTATTAGCAAAGCATGATACTGTATTTTCTGACCTAAAGCAAATAATTAGAAATCCATATGCAAGGTAAGCTCACCAAATAATAACCCCTGCAGAGGATGCTGCAAATCTGCTACATGGACAGACAGAAAATTAGCTTTGAAAATGAAGTGCTTGCAAACTAGGGAAGTAATATACAAAGACAAGTTACAACAGCTCTTCCAAAAGTTTCTTTGCTATTTGTCTCTAGTCCCCACTATAATATGGAAATTTAGAAAGTGCATAAGTCAGTTTTTTTTTTCCCAGGGTTTCTTTCGCTTGGCATCTCTTCACATTTGTGTTTTGAGTGGGAGAGTTGCCTTGCACCTAGATCATGGGTCTAGATCCCATGGGTCTAGCTCAGGGAACCTGAGATCTCTTTGGAGCTTACACAGTGAATTGCTGTATTAGTCTGGTTAAATTATTTAAGGTGTTGGCTCTCTCTTACAGAGAGAGGATATAACAATACTTCCTTACTTCCACGTCCTTTATTTGATACCTTCTTAGGTGTTCAGGACAGGAACTCTATCTCAGTCTGTGTTTTGTAAAATCTAAGACACAAGGAATCTGGTTCCAGAGGGAACATTTAGGTGTTACTGTATAGTACTGATAATCCATAACAAATAAACGAGGCACTCAATTTCTCAATCCTCACACTCCCTACAACTGGAGTGTTTGTAGTTTCTTGTTCTAGTAGCCAGGTTACAGTGAACCACAGCAGCTTACTCCAGTTCAAAGATTTTTTTTGTTGTCTGATCTGGCAGAATGGACCAGGTAATCAGAAAAACACTTGCTAATCCTCAGAATGCTGGATATTTTTCCACCATAGGAAATGAGGTTTTCTTTTAAATAGCATGGTAGTTATAGTCAAAAACTATTTTTTGTGATAGTTTTGAGAATTGACACCAATGCAAGATAAACTTAGTTTGCATCAATATTTATAAAAGTGTATTAAAACAGAGGCACTATGACTGGAAATGCCCTATGGCAGCTTACATAAGATGCTGGTGGAAGAATACAAGAGGGCCAGACTGACCCAATCTATGAAGAAGTCTTTCATCAGTAATTTGAGTAAGATTTGTCTTTCACTGTAATCAACAAGCAAAAGAAGAAAGTCAACTAAAAGAAGCTTTTAGTAATAAACTGTAATCGATGTAAGAGAAATAAACAACTCCATCATGACAATGTTGGTTGCCATCTCTAGTGCTAAACACTCAGAGAAGACAAATACTCTCTGCAGCACAAAGTGTGACTGAGTGCCTTTAAGGAATAGAAAGTGCTAAATGACCTTTTATCACTTTAATCACTTGACTGGGTAGAAAAATTTTTAATGAAGGTCATACACTATCATCTATGGTATTTTTCCAGTTGTAAGTGGCACATTCCTGACTATCACACGCTCCTCCTGATTAGGGTCTCTTCCAAAAATGTTCTTTGCAACCAGTGTCTCTTTCTTTGGAAGCTAATACTTTAGCACAGTAATAGTAACAGAATCCTAATGAACTACGTGGTGTCAGATGGTGAAGACTGGTGATTCTTTAAAGCAGTGGTTGATGTAAAAAAAAAGAATTTAAAGACTTTCTCGGTGTTGATTGTTTTTATAATTTTGTTTGAATGCCTTTAATCCTATTCCCACTGTATGAAATAAATCACTGCTATAATTACTAGTGCTTCTAAAGGCTGGTTGTGGCCTTTAGAAACTGGGCCAGAGAAAATAGTCAGTTTGACTGTACACTGCTTTTGAAAATGTAGACGGATTTCCTTGTGAAGTAGTCAGGAACTGTAATCCAGTCACATCTAGACCTTACACATAGGTTGCTTATTTCTATAATGACAATAATTATCCCTTATAATGACAATAAGAAGCCTCCTGGGTGATTTTTTTTGTGGGCATGAATCGGGTGATTCTCTGGTCCCCACTTAAAACAAAAAATGTGGGGGGGGAAAAAGGCAAGTAGCTCAGTTAAGAGATTAAGCTTTCATAAGAGGCTGGGTTGAAGCCATATAATAAATTTTAGGCAGATGACCTATTGAAGACAGGCTTGGAAGGAAAGCAAAGCTTAGAGGTTTGGCTTGACATCCAAGTAGAGTTGCTTGGTCTAATCCTATGGGGAGTAAGTGATTGCTTACAAGGGTATTCTGGACTGAAGAAAGAATATGATATATTGAAATTATGTTAATATTTTTAT
Source organism: Calonectris borealis (assembly GCF_964195595.1). Classification (NCBI taxonomy): domain Eukaryota; kingdom Metazoa; phylum Chordata; class Aves; order Procellariiformes; family Procellariidae; genus Calonectris; species Calonectris borealis. Next base: position 12,228,632 of record NC_134328.1, on the reverse strand, counting down.
TTTGGAAGATTATCTGGACATGAAGACCTTTGCCTTCTCCTCTGTAACTATAAAAGTTGAAAGTAAGTTTTTTTTCAACTGAAACATGGTTGTTTTTCAGTTCTGTTTTTTTTTTTATAGAAGAGCAGGGAATTGTCCACTATTGTCAAGAAGATCATAACCAAGAGTAAAAGATAAATTACAGCTAAAATATTCAAGAGTAACAGATCTAAGGCAAGATGACATTCAGTTTTCAAAGATGGTTGAGCTTGTTTTTGTGCAACTCTGCAACTAGAAATACTGGGGATCGTAGTGCTGAGACTACATTGTCTGCTGATATACCCTTCCAACTCTGCTTTCCCTGGGCACACTGGCATGGGCCAGTGTTGGTGATTTCTGAATTTGTGTCCAGTTCTATGGTACATATGTGCCTGTACTCTTCCTATGGTCCACTATTTTCTGATATTCTGAGGACTCAGTTTACATTTACTTGAGCTCATTTCACAAGACTACCTTTACATATACGTTAAGACTCCTTATACTGTAATTTGAGTTGCTTTGTTGTTCCTTTTCTAATTGGTGCAATGAAAGCAGTCTGCAGAGACATCAATATTAAACACCAGAAAGACAGTTTTCTAAGTAGATCATGCATCTGATGAGCCATGTGAGAGAGCTGCAGGGAAATAGGTCTATGCTGGTATTAAAAAATAAAACCAGCCCGCCTTGTTTGAACAGACACAAATGAAACATTTGCATCCTTGGTAATTTGGATGCTGGCAAAGAAGCCTTGTTTGTCAGTCCTTTGACTTCAGACACTGTCATATTATTTTCACTCAGAAGAATATGTACCAAAGAAAAAGGAAGGCAAAGTATGTTTGTTGCTTCTCTACGTGTTCAGCGGGAAGCCAGTGATTTGTTATGCAGACACATCACATTGTTATGCTACACAATGCAATACCGTGAAGTGTGATAGGTCTTGAAAGATGAAAATGTCTCTGTGGGACAATCACTCTCGGAGTATTCATCTATCAGTTTGTATCGTGCTTGTCCAAGTCAAACAGAGCAGCAGAAATCCCAACATCTGTGATGCCTGCTCTTACTTTTTACAAATCAAATATAAACATAAACAGTAGGAGTCCTGTTCCTGAGATGAAATATATAAGCTTTGTCATAGTGTCATTAATATTTTGTGTTGCTCAGCATATGTTGACTGTTGCTCTGTAAGGCTTGGGATTTGGGCTTCAGAGGAGCTTGTGCAAATGTTGCCTTCAGTTTCTGTGTTATGTAAATTCATTCCTTTTGTGTAACTTCTTTTCCACCAAATTTTACTGTCATTTTCAACCAGTGGACCCAGGTTGAAAGTAAAATGCTGCTGGAGAAGTTGTTTCCATCTGATTCTGCATGAAAGGCATGTGTACACATGAATTTTACAGACTCAGCACAAAACCGTAAGGCCTTGAAAGTACTTAAGTAAGCCCAAATCACATACTTGCACAAAGCTCTGTAGAATTTAGTGAAGTCTTTTTACTTTGAGTTTGTCACTTCATTTGGAAGTTTAATTACACTCATGAAACTGCTGAGGTTGTTAAAATTCACCATGTTTCCTTAGCTGCAGGTGAGGCAAGGGAAGACAGCAAGAAGAGTTGTGCTAAGAAATCTTCCTGTGTTTCTCCCATGACAGCTTGTCTCCCAGTTTACATTCCTGAGCTTCAAATATCACTCCAAGCTAGACATCTCTTGAAACCTGACCCATTTATTCCATTCCTACTCATCATATTTTGGTGAGGAGGCTAGGTTCACATCTAACTGTAGTCTGCACAGGAAAAAGCTAGAGGAAAACACAATTTTCATAAATTTTCACTGAGGGGGGGAAAAGCTGCCCTGCAAACTGGAAATTTTCTGATTGAACACAATTTGTTCAAATTGCATGGTGCTGCAAATGATGAGCATGAGAAGAATGTGAGAGAAAACAGTAAGAACAAAATTCTCACTTTTATGAAATCTGTTCTGTGGTGCTGGAATGAAGCAGAAAGTTCTTAATGCAAATTAAAATCAGGTCCTAAAACCATATTGAGTTTTCAACTCATTTTCTGTTGCCCTTGGCCTTGCTGGTGCTGCTTTCTATTTCATTGTTAAATCTGAACTGTTCTATATATGCAATCTTCATGAATAAATGTAAGCTCTTTTTCTATTAAAAATTTGTGTATTGTCTGCACTCTTGACTTTTCACAAGCATTCTAAAACTAACTTTTACTTATGTTGTAGTAATGTCTGGGAACCCCTAGCAGTGGATCAGGATTGTATTGTCCTAGATGGCTCACGAACAAAAGTGCCAGCTCTTGTTCTAAATAATTTACTTTGGCCATAGGCACAATCAACTGGTTATATTTGGCTATATTCTGTAGAACTATTTCAGCACTAAGTGTAACATTATAGAAACTGACTGTGCCAGTTTCTGGATTCAAACTTGGTTGGAAGTTGTGGTATGGACAAGTCTCAACTATATATTTTCTACTTTAATATCAAGATGATATCAACATACAGTGTTGATGTCATTATATTTTTTGGTATACTTGAGGTTTTGCTCAAATCTTAACCTCTTGAGTTCATGTTGTGGTGGTTTTAGTTTACCTTTTAAACTAAGTTTCTAGCCTTTATGGCTATTGAGAAGCTGGAAATTCAGAGTAAAATAAACATAACATTGTTCTGTTTAAACACTTTAATAAAACTTGATCATCCTAAGCATCACGACTTCTGAATACATGAAAGAGCTTAGGAAAATCTCACTGTTTTCTGTAAGAAGGTCTTCAGTTTCAGAAAGAGCTTGTTGAATGAAATTCAGCCTGGAGCAGACATCCTGCAGAATATATCAGTATGTGTACTTGAACGAGCATGTAAATGGACTGGAGGCTCCATTTAGCTAGCTGTCTCCACAAGGTGAATTTACCTAGTCTGTGTGTTAACCCAGAAGGTAGCAACAGCTGGTGGTGTTATGTCATAAAATGGAAAGTAACTTTGGAGTTACTCCAAAGAGTGACTCAAAGTCACTCTCCATCTTCAAAGCCAGATATGTAAGACAGGTGAGGGAATGGCAGATTGCTACAAATTGGTCTTTGATTAATATCTCCTGGGCTGCTCAAACAATTTTACAATTTTTACTAAATACAAACTCCCTATGCTTCATTGATGAGAACAGCATGTATCTTATTTTTATGCCCAGATCTCACTGAAAGCTAATGCCACCTGGCATAGATGCTGTCTTGAAGCTTTTCTTGTTCAGTTCATTCAAGGCTTGATTTTGCAGCTGCTGCTTTAAGTGCCCTGCCCCCACTCCCTGTTTCTCTGTCTGCAAACTGATTCTATAAACTTTTATTATTAATTGTGGAAAGCAATGCTCCCAAAAGGAATAGGATGGCATTTCATGTGAGACTAGCTCTCAGTAGGATCATGGAAGGAGCAGGACCTAGGTGTTTCTCTTTGACTCTTCACATCCTGTTCTGTAGCTTCAAAACCAGCATTTGGGAGAGAATGATTTTACATGCCCCTCTGACTTCCCAGGGAGGAATTGGTGTAGTTTGGAAAAGATTTGTGGTTACCTTTGAATTACAGGATTGACTTATTCTACAGAAATTATCTTTTTTTGAGGTAGCAGCTAGGACTAGGGGGAAAACACATCGCATGTGCTTCTTCAAATTGTGCTATTTTGACTTTTTGGCTTGTTAGATGATTTTTCCTATGAGCCCTTTTACTATATGACAGCTTCCTTAGCTGGAGGGCCAGGCTAACATGTTCAGCTGGGTCATCTTTTTACATTACCATATGTAACAGCTGTGCCACTGGAATAAGCTGATGTTGTTTTGATGATAGCTATGCCCTTCCACATCTCACCTGAAGGCTGGACAAATAAAATGGCATTAATAATGTTACCTGATGCAATGTAACAGTTGAACACCAAGTGGAGTATCTCTTGACTTACCAGTTTGTGCAGCTGTGTTGCAGCTATTAGGAAAAAAAACCACAAGGATTTTCTGTAAGCAGTGTGAACAAGAGTGGGTCTTAAATTTTGCCTTCAGGCATAGTCCAACTGCCACTAAGAAATAAAGGTCAGTATAGAAACCGGAGTGAAATGTGAAGGCTAAATTAAGAAGAGAAAGGTCCACGGGCAAACACCACCACTATTCTGACTATCTGATGAAGAAAGACAGAAGCATGCCTACATGCACACATTTGCTTGAAGACTTGCTTTTCTGATCTGTGCAGTGTTTCTAAGTGAGCCTTCAGTTCTCCTAGGAAACCATTATTAGGCTAATTGAAATGCTACTTGTACATTTAAAAGCAACAAATGCCATGATACATCCTTAAAGCCTTTCAAACAATTGCATGACATTCTTGCTCGGAAATAAGGTACAATATATATAAACATTTAGAACAGCATGAAATAAACTATAAATGTTTCCAAAGCCAACAGACTTTCCTTGTATTTTAAACAGAATATTTTAATGATTTTACAATGTTGCTCAGCAAGATGAGGGTAGAAGTAGGACTTGGTCCCATAGTAGTGACTTTTTTCTCTAGGGATTATTTAGCAATGGGAATTCTTTTCTTCTCTTCAGGGAGCAAATGGCTCTCAGAACAGTTACTATCACTGCTAGTGTATTCCTGTCAATTGAGATAATGTTTCATCTTCTGATTGATTAAGAACGTGGAACTAAACCTTTTCAATCTTTATGCAGTTCCTTCTCTTGTTGAACGTTTTACTCATTCACATCAAGCAGCCACATTCTCTAGTGCATATGTATGCTTTAGTGGAAGATAATGGATGCATATGTTAGAACTAAATTTGGCCAACAGTCAGGGAACTTTACTGAAGGGGGGCTGATTCTCTTTTCCTAGCAATAACTGAAAAATATTTCTAACAATAGCCTGATATAAGTTTGCCCTCATGGTGGTACAGGATCTTAAAGGCTCAACTCACTGTTTCAGTGAACAGTGGATCAAGCTTGAATTGATTTCTCTGTCTCTATGTGCTTTTTACCCCCCTTTTTTGTCAGCTGCATTCAGATATCCAAGAACTCTTTTGCAACAGTTACAAATTACTTCATTTCAGTTCTTATCCTCCCACTCCCTAATAATTATTTCTCCTGTGTAACACTTAAAAAAAAAAAAAAAAAAAAAAAACAAACCAAAACAAAACAAACCCAAAAAAACCCAGGACATTTCAGACTGTTGTACAAATTATTGCTGCCCCTATATACTGATCTCTGTGTGACATGCTGGAAATTAAAAATATTCCCTTATATTTCCTTTGTGTGTCTCATACGTACATAGGAATGTGAGGTTGAGTTTGTTGTTTCAGTTTTACATCTATTCTGTATGGATGCTTACAGAGACTTATAGTGTATCTGCATCGTATGTTACTGTAGATGCTTGCCTTACTGTCAGAAGCTGTGTGAACACATGTGAAGTAATAGACTTGCGTCTCACCATTGCTTACTAGCTCATGCTCAGTGCCATGTTCGTACAGCGTTAGTCAGCTCGCAGTGTGCATGGAATTTGCTGGCATCTCCTTGCAAAGTACTCTTTAGCACCATTCCTAAATAGCTGTTCAGTTTGTTGCCCTTTCTTTGAGTGCATGTATGAATTTTGTACTTTTCTGAATAGAGAGGGAAGTGAATAGAAAAGAGTTTGGAGGGAGGTGTATGAATTGTACTGAATGTGCATGCTCATTAAGCACACAAAATACATCTTGAGTTAGATTAGGAATGCTGTTATCCACCATGGATGGTATTTTGCAGCGAAGTTAACTGTTTAATGGTAGTTGGATGGGAATAGTAAACATCTATTGAATGTGGCTGTTGAGTATCATCATCTGTGCATAAAAATTGTTAATCATTGGTGAAGAGAGGTTTAGAATTTTCTTAGTGAACCTATGAAAGGGGATTAATAAACAGAATAGTCTGTAAAGTGTCAACGGGGTGGTGGTGATCTTACCAGCAAATTTGTTTATCTATTTACATTTGAAAAATGAATGCTTGGTGCTTATTTTAAAATGTTATTTTTTAGCGAAGATGAAAGACTGTCCCATGCAGACTAGTCATGAAGCTTCAGCTCTCTGTCAGAGAGTTCATTTTTACACAGATACTTCTGCCATGTTTCTTGTATAGTCCGATACAAATTCAACAAATGATTCACAAGGAGCCATGTGGAGAAGATAAGAGGCAACAGGAACAACCTGCACCAGGGAGGCTTCATCTCAATATAAGAAATTTTTTTACAGTGAGAACTGTAATCACTCACCAGGGGAGGTGGTTCCAGTATGTGGTAGAGTCCCCATCACTAGAGATTTTCAAGATGCAATTGGACAGGGTGCTAGATAATCTCATCTGGACTCCCTTTCCCATGAAAGATTGGACCAGATGATCTTCTGAGGTCCCTTCCAACTTGGGCTGTTCTATGAGTCTATGATCTGCTAGGCTCAGAGTTTACTGCTAGAACTTCTTTTCAAACAGTTGCTTTCTGACCTCCACTGTTTGTGTTGCACAGGAAGGTTGGCAGTATCAAAAATGAGATGTAGTGCCAGTCTGTCAGGTATATAATGTTGTCACCTTCTTTAAAACAGCTAGGTTATAGTTGCAACTGTAGATCAATGTTGAATCTGCATGGACTATTTCAGAATTATAACTTGTTTGTTAGTTGTTCTGTGAGCATGGTCATCCTTCAGTGTTGATTGGTCTGGACTAGCTACAAACATTAGCTTTTTGTAGTTACAGGTGAGCTTCCATTCAGGAAATAAATGTTTGATATGACTTTATTAATTTCCTGTAATGGTTTTATATTAATCATAGAAAAAACAAATAAAAGCATTTTTATCTTCTGGCCCCAAACATGTCAGCAAACAGAACTAAATGTGTGGTAAAGTGGGGTGTTGGACATACTGCCATTTTGAAAAGGCTAGGAAAGTGAAAGTGCTTCACTGTTAAATATAGAATATTTCCAGTACACATGCTTATTTAAATAAGTATTAAGCCAAATTCTTGGCTGATGCCAGCCAATATATAGTTCCTTAGGAACATGAGAATTTACCCAGCCAGAGCATCTGGCGCTGTAGTGTCTATCGCATAACATCGTATTAAGTCCTTTGGAAAATGGAGACTGTGATTTATGAAGGCCTGAGGGTCTGCAAGACTGACTCTGGACATAAACGTAGTAGGCAGTTGTCATTAGAGGATGACTATTGGGACAAAAACAATCAGGACCCACTTTGAGGTGTGTAAAGGCTCAGTTGCTGCTGCCAAAGGAGAATTTGGGGTTTGTAGGCTACAGGCTACCTGCCCCTCTGCACTGTGTTAGAGGTGATTAGAGTAGCAAGCTTTTTGTCTTAGCACCTTCTCTCTTATTGTGGCATGGGAATGACATTGTCCTTCCTTCCTGAGACCAGCAAAAGTCCATTTGGCTTGCTCTATGGATAAAACGTGAGCCTACTTTGAAAATTAAGGTATTTACTCTCTTAGGAAGTAGGAACTTTTGCTTAATGGCTTGAAAATAGAAACACATTTTAATGAAATTGGGTCCATTTTCTCCTACAGATGGTGCTATTTTCCCATGAAAAATCTTGAAAGTTTGAAAAGTCAAATGACTTCAATGCAAATTCTTTTTTAGCCCAAAGAAAAAAAAACCAGGGTGTTGCAAGGACTATTAAACAGAGCATGAAGCCGTATTGCTCTGCAAGTGGATGAAAATCTAATGGAAACTCCCCAGTAAGTTCCTCAAAGCTATCCCTCTCAGTTTTGCCCAATCAGCCTTTCAATCTGAGCTATGAGATGCTGTTGCATTCTGGAATAGATTCATATTGTGCTGGGATTTATTTCTCTGAAACTAAGTTTTATTATTAAGGGTTCACATATGCAAACAAGTGGAAAACATGGCTTCTAAAACTTTCCAAGTCTGTGTATGTTTCTGGATCTTGTTTATCCATCCTTCTTTGTCATGCCTCACACTTTCATTGCTTTTGAAATATCCTGTAGTCAAAGCAGGGGATTTACTGGAGGCATCTTAAGTGTTCATTCACCAACCCAGGAACTAAACAAATGTTAATGTTCTCTTGAGATACCGCTTTTATGTATTAAATATAGCAGACAGAGACCCTGTATACTGACAGTTTCAGGAGTCTCATGCTGCTCAGTCCTTTTCACTCTTCTAGTACTACCTCACAGGACTTAGGTGATGATCAGCCTGATAATCTGTTCTGAATGATGTCCTCTTACTATCTTTTCTTTTCCTGCTGATAGATCTTTGATTCAGTCTGTTTCCCTTAGAAAAATGTCTACAGCTATTTCTAACACATAATGCAAAGTGACTGATTCAACTCGTTTCGTGAGATTGTGACTGCTGGTATCTGAGTTAGGGAGGTATAAAATTATATGTGAGGACACTCCTTGTAATAACACCCTGTTGCCCCACTTATGCCACTCAGTACTTTGTCTTGAGTATATAGCGGAATTTACAATCTCCTAGGTTACTACTTATATAGAGGGCCATTATATGGGGAAAAAAAGAATGTGATGCCTGTATTAAAAAGCCCCAAAAAAGCATTTGTAGATTTAAAGTCAAAGTACACTTTAAAAAGGCAGCAACAGCCCATATTGTGTTTTCTGTCACTTTCTGAAAATCCCATTCTTGGTGTGTGCTGTGAACAGGTCTTGTTGCTGCTGATTCAGGCTCAGGCTGAATCAGAAATTTGTCAGGAGAAATTTCCGACACAGAACCTGAAATGTCAACAAGGCAGCACTGATACTGGGAGGAGTTGCCCTTCTCTGAAATCACACAGTGGGAGAGCAGAAAGGAAATCACATTTCTCCTCATTCCAAACCAGTGAGGGTTGTTTGGGGTTTTTTTGGTGGTTTTTTGTGTGTGTGTGTGTTTTTTTTTTTTTTTAAACTAAATGTGTGTGATGGGCCAGCGAAGACTGAATGTGTCCCTCTGAAGACAGTCACTGCTGGAAACAGGCTGCCGCCAGCCGAGTGTGTGACCAAAACAATACAGTTTTATTTCTTGCCTTTTCTTCTCTTTTCAGAACAACTCCTAGATGTTCTCTATACTGGCAGACAGGAGGAAAAGAGACAGATGGTGTGACAGTGGGAGAACAGTCTATTTTAGCACTAATAAAAATGGGACTTGAGATCCATGTACGGCAGAAAAATTATAAACTGGGAATGACAGGGATAAAGCAAGACAAGCGGTGACCTTTCAGTATTAGAGCTACACAGTGATGTTTTTTTCTGTTGCACTTGAAATTTACAGTTTCAGTTTCTCCTCCTGCAAAATATGAATCAAACTAATGGTGGTCCTGACATACAGCTTAAATCCTGTTTCAAATAATATTGAGCAAAATATAATTTGGTTACAGAAAGTAAAATATTCTCACGTTCACAAAGAAGGCTTTTTCCACCTGCATCTTTCCTATAAGTGCTTGTTTTGCACATTTCCTATTCTTAAGTATCAAAAAAGGAATAAAAATGCATGTTCCCCCCATTCTGCGAACTCTAATGAGTTCATGCCAATTCACCTGTCTTGTGGGTGTTGCAGTCACTGGGCTTGTGCAGCTCTGAGGAGGTAATAATAGCTGGGAAGGAGAAAGCCTTTTGCAATTCCTGTGGGCATTCTCACTGTACAGTTATGTGTTTGATTTGAGGTTTTTCCCCTTTAGCATTAGCACATGTTTTACTGTGAGAGGATGAGTAAGACTGTAGCATGGGCTCTTGCGGAAGGAAAATAATGGGATTTCTTGTTTGGTCAGTCATGAGGTCTCACCTCTTCCTTTGTATTGAGGTTCCTATAGCCCTGGAGATTTTACTCAGTCTGCGGAGTTGGTAGCCATAACTGCTGAAGGGGATAAAGGTTGTCAAAATGAAATTAAGTTTCCTCTTGGGAAAGCTTTTACAAGTCAGCATAGCTAGGCCTGTCTTAACTGTTTTCTTTGAAGGAACTCACTTTAAACTTTCCTGGGATTAGTGCATCTGGAAAGAGGGAAGGAGGTAATGATGCATACAGGCAAGACTAGATAAGCTGCTAAGAAAGTACTCGCTTCTGTTGGCTGATGCCAACAGTCTGTCTATCTTCTCATTGGTAGGAAGGAAAAATATTTCCCCTCTTTTGGAATATAAACACAGCTAATTCCCTGTAACTATTACTTGACATCGTGCAGATTTGACATCTGCAAACTGCTGTAATTAATATTTGGGCTATCTCTCACAAGTGTATAGCACTTCCAACTCACAGACATGGCAAACCTTCCGTTGATAAAATAAGTTGTTTCCAGATAAAATCGTCTAATTAATCCACCTTTTCTGTTTGCTTCTGATTTAGGTCTCATACTATCACCAAGAAATGTCTGAGGAAAAAAAAGCTATCATTTTTCTACACTTTTCTCAAAAGTGTCATCACTGGAAAAGAAATGTCTGACTCTTATGGACAGTCCCACCAGGCTCAGCAAAATTTGAGATGTTGGCAGAAACAGAATGTATATTCTTATAAGGGTGATCTCTGGCATGCTTCTGCCATGCTTTACCTGCAGAGATCCTGCAGGCAATGTTTCCTGCACTTTTAGAAGTTTCGTGAACTGCTCTATTAACTGAGTTGTAAGAATAGATGTGTGTTGTATACCACTGCTCCCAAACTGTCCTGCTTCTTCAAGGCTGGAAGAGGGGGTATAAAAGAAATAGTGTGGAAGGAAGGAAGCGACAGAAGCCCAATTCAACTCTCATGAAAGTCTACAGGAATTTTTCCGACGACTTCATGGGAACTAAATTAAGTTGTTGGTGAGAAGCCATGCCCAAAAAAACTCCAGACCTCCTCTTCTATTCTGCATCTGCACTGGATCTGTTGAATTTATTAGGAATAAAAATCTAGCTTACAGCATGTGGAAAATGGAGGGGGTGAAGGTTATGAGAAAACCCCAACTTATTGATGTGGGAGTGGAAAAGTCCTGCAAAATAAACTGTTTCAAATATACTAAAACATACCCCCCCCAAGCGCACAAAGCCTTCCTGCATTCATAGTCACTGACTTCATCAGTTTCACAGCATTACTTTTCAATCAGCAAACATCATAAAAACAGGAAGGCAGATTTATGGCTGTTTATTAGCCAGCACCATTACTGTATTTACTGTAGTGTGAAAAAGGAAATCGGGAAAAAGTGCTATAAATCTCAGTGGCTGCAACCCAGATGCATTTATTTACTTACTGGATACTTCACTAGTAGCTTAGCAGATGCCTGCTAGTTTACACATATATTTTGAGCATATCAGCAGAATGCTCTAGAGGGAAGGGTGTTAAAATTTTGCTGGGGTCTGTTGTGGGCACTGCTAGGAAGAAGCTAGTGAAATGCGTTCAGTTTAAGTAGCTAAAGTAGTTATTGAAGAAACACCAATGTGTTAACTAATCACTGCTTATTTAAAGGGAGCATAATTCTAAATATATAAATATATAATCTTGCAATAACAACAGGAAGATAAAGATCTGGCTATTAAAATAATAGGAATAAAAGCAAAACAGCTGTCTCGTTAATATTAAGATATTCTCTGTTCAAAGAGGAACCACAATTCTCATAAATCTTATCTAAAGTCCTGGAGCTGTAATATTCCAGTTGCTCTGTGGGGTGAATGGTATCAAATATGGAGTTCTGTTTCCTGCAGGCCAGGCCCAAAGGCTGTACTTTACTGTTGTAGATATAATTGTAATTTATCCCAAGACAGTAAGTCATCTGACCCTGGATGACCTATTTCTATCTGCAGTCAGAAAAAATGTTATCTGTGAACATGATTGTGTTCAAATGTACAAGTGCCTTCTTTACAGGATGCATCTACATTTTCTACGCAAACATGTTCTTTAAAATAAAGAACACTACTTCACAACAGCAAGTGTTACATTGGCTAGGCCTAGTCTTTACATCTTCATTATCTAGAAAAATCTAAATGAATGGAAGTTGAACTGAATGTGTTTAGTCCTCAAGTGTGTCTGAAAGATCTATTTCATTTGTCAACTTTTCAATAAAAGCACGGCTTATTTTATTTTATTCAATTCAGATTTGTGGTCAAATGCAAAAGGCTGGATCTAGATTTGTGTTTAAAGTCCAAATGTGTTTTTCCTAAGGGGAAATCATGAATCCATTCAAGCCAATTGAAATATTTCCATTGATGTTTAGTGAACCAGGAAATAAGTTCATCCCAAAACCTAAAGCGTGCAACATCTCTATAAATCACCTTGGTTTTAATTGTTAGTATTGGGGTTTTTTTTCCACTTACTGTTGGCTTTTACTATTAATGCTGTTTTTAAAATGAACAGTAAAATGCAAAGAGTATAAATTATAAATGAAAGAGTTTCAATGAAGCTGTTGATTGCAATGACTGAAATCTAATTAGGCAGTTTAAGATCTAAGTGATATTATTATTAAAGAATTATGTTAACAGAGCATTTGATCAGCCTCTTAATTTGTTTTATGTGAATTATACTTATGAGATAATGGATTCCAAGTGACAAAAAGATCAATTCCTTCTCTTTCCTCTTTTTTAGGGAAAACTAATATGCTACATTTAAATTGAAATAAATTGATAGAAAAGTCTCAGGGAAACAAAAGCACTATTTTGGCATCTTAACTTACTTCAACTGACTTGATGTAAATACTAGTACTGACTACTTTTTTTTTGTTTTAATATGACACTATATGAAGTACTTCTAAAACAGGAACAGAAATATGTGTGCAGATGGATGTATGCAGATACACATACATTTTTACACAGATATGCTAATTTGTTATGGTGACAAGCTTATTACCATTAGCCAGTGAAATGGTTGTGTGTCACACTACCTTTTTGCCTGTGAAATCACTGTAAACATCTAATTTGCATGCATTTTTTTTTCTTTAAAATATAACGCAGTGTGTTTTTAAACCAATGGGAGTCTATTGGGATGCACATTATTTTTTAATTTACAAGTACAGTTCATACAAATATATGAACATTGGATTGCTTCCTGTGTGATGCAGCTAAGTAGCAATCACGAGGACTATGTGCTAGATAAATATATCCCTTATTTTTGGAAATGGGGTCTATGCTTGGTGACTCTCAGGGAGTCAGTCTTGGTACAGTTCTAATTAATATTTGTACTGAATTTCATCAGTCCTGTCCTCCTCAGCTGTCAAGTACTAGCTGAGCATAATCTACAGAGTCAATACACAGTTCAGCATATCTGGGCTAATCACACATTACACTTCCTTCTTTGTTCTTCACAGATCTCTAGCTTAAATTTCTCTAATTTCACTGTAAATGTATTTCTATAAGCAACCTCTCCAGCCACCTCAGTGCCTGCTGCCCTTGCCTTGGATGCTGAAGTGCTCTTTTGAAGTTTAACAATGTTTGTGTCCAGAGAATGTTAGTCTTGTCCCATTTGGCACAGAGGGTTTGGAGGCATGTTGGTGGGCCCCCAAAGATGAGTATGCAATTCAAGGAACAGAAAAAGGCAAAAGAGAAAAGGATCATTCTAAATACAAGTGGACACCAAGAATTAGCGAAATGCTATATTTTTATATTGGATTGCTTTGATTTTTACTCTGTAGGTCTTTAAGTTTGTTCCTTGGTTACTGTGAAAGGAAATGAGGCAGGATTTCAGTCTATTAAAATTTCAGTGTAGTATAACTGCTAGTTTGTTTGAAACCAACCGTTATGTTTCAGTGCACAGCCTAACTAGTACCCTGGGGAAATGGGCAAAATTCTGGGGAGACAATCCTGTTTCCAAGTTATGTATGTTGTTCCTTGGTCGCTGCTGCATTGACCCTATTTTGGATGAAAGGACCAGATAGCAGCACTACCATTACCCTGTCTACCCCTCACTGCCTCTCTCCCATAGACATACCTGGGATTCTTGAATCAGATCCTGGAATCCTCTTGATAAACAGCTCTAATTCTGCTGCTGCCTATGCCCTCCCAATTTGTGGACATCCAGTCATTTTAATTTAATTGAAATATTGTTTCAAGGAGTTGCTTGTAGTAGATGGTCCCTGGCACATGTTTATTTTTAAACTTTCAAAACTGAATGGAGGAGGGGGAGCAAGTCATGGGGAAGATTGAGATATGATGCACTTAAAACACAGAGAAGGATTGAGGGTGCCAAACACTGCAGAGGAAAGAAAAAGTCATGAAACACAAAATGACACAAAGTAAGGAAGTGTGACTGGTTGTTTCACTCTGTTGTGCTATTACTTTGTGTATGGTAGGACTCTCATATGTGATAAGCAAACCCTTATGCCTAACTTTCTGCCCTCTTGAACTTTTTGTGCCTATTTTCATATGGTTCATTCTGCATCATTCCTTGAAGACAATCTCTAATGAGCCAAAATGTGCAGTATTATTTTTGAATACATTCTTGGTTTTCTTTTTATGTCTAGAAGAATGGAAAATTAATTTTACTCTTGAACTGGTTCAAAATCTTCCTCCCACACTGTGGAGCCTGGATGTGGTGTTGGAAGATAGTATTTTCTGGCTGCAAGCATCAAAGTGAGATCCAAAGGGCAAGCATCTTTAAATATTTAACTACTAATAATCTGGTTCATAAAACTGACTGGGTGTTTATGGAAGACAGCATTGCTACTTTATGCTATTGATCTAACAGATGCAGTTAATCCTGTACTTTTAGAATATAAGAATGTGCAAAAGTCATTCTGGATAGATAAAAAGAAATACTCAACTCAGCAAAGTGCTTTTAAATGTTGATGTCTCAGCAGCCTTGCTATCTGTCATTACCATTTTTTTCTTTATATCTTAAATTTAATCAATACTTATTTTGAGGTTATGATCAAGTAGCATAAAACATTTTACAAATTCTGTTTGCATGTGATATACTTTGTGTTCTCTGAAGGCTCTGTGTCTAATAGGTGATCCAGCAGTCAGCATTAGTGACTACTGAGACTATGGCTTAAATTTAAAGGTGAATGACCACTTTTGTTGTTTCAAGTTTTAAACATTAAACTAAATGTACTTTTAAAGAGATTTAACTTTCAATGGTCAGAACTGAGTTCTTTCCAGAAATCAGGCAACCAGTGAGGCTCCCAAATCCACTTTTTCACTGGAAGTCACAAGAATCCCATAAGAATTTTAAGGCCTGCTGTTTCTGAAACACCTTGAGATTCCTGAGTTCAGGTACAATAGAAGTGTTTTATTAGTATGTAAAGGGACATGTTGATAGACAGGTACCTCCTGAATGGTGGTTTCAAATATTAAATGATGATTATCCAGAGCTCCACGACACTGATTCTTTGAAAGGGCTTTCAATATTGTGGGAGTAGAATGACAGGAGGCTGATTGCAGCTGATTAATACTAAGCTACTAATCTGTACATTCTTTTGTTCTTGACAAATAGTATAAATTAAGTCCAGTGGAAGAAGGGGCCATGTTTAAATTTGAGGCCAATAGAGGGTCTGGTGAGTAGGAACTTGCTTCACCATGCTCCCTGTCTTTGCTTCCTTGAGCATCTCCTAGGTTCAGAGACACAATTCACCTCTCTTCCAACAGCCTATGGGGGGGGAAACTATTGTGTATGCACTGTATACAGACTCTAGGAGACATCCATATCGTAAAAAGCATAGGATGTAATTAGATAAGATAGGCAATGTGTGAGAAGAAGGAACTAGATTTGCCTTTGTTTATTGTTTATACAGACAGCATATGAGGCACCTGCTGTCATCAAAAAAACGTGGAAGAATAACAAAATGTCTATACTTACAGAGTCCTAGGGTAATATTGTAACTCTTTCCACCCTTTCTGTACCTCTTATTTCAATTAATGTTATCTTGGAGATCACAAGTAAAATAGTAATTTGCACAAGAAAAAGAACAAGCCCCGATATGACTACAGTACAGCTTGTACTTTTTGTTTTTACAAAAGTATTAGTCAGCTACACAATCCCTCTCCATTTTTCTCCCCTCTAAAGGTCAGATACCACTTCTTCTTCACTATGGTCTTTGGCTTTTATGCAAGCAGCTTCTGCTTGAAAATTTTCGTGTATCACTCATACATCTGTAGGGTGAAACATCTTTCCTAGTCATCTTATCACTTGCGTGCAGCTGACACGTAGTTGTAAAGGTGACCTATTTCATATTAACAATCAATTTCCTTTCATTGTCACCACCAGCCTATGTTCTGCCATTTCACTTTCCTTGTCAGAGGTGTAGATTTAGGGGTCAGACTGAAGATTCTTTGAAGGTAAAAGGATGATTGTTTGATTCGATGCATCACTGAATTCTGTCAAATTTATTTTAATGCTGAGGAAAAAGACCCAAATGTTGCTTTCCGACAGAGAATAATTGAACACAGTCATACTTAAGTATCAAACTTTATATGCAATCTTGGTAAAATTGTTTCCATAATGCAAAGAGTGTTATATGAATCTCATAAATTTCAAGGTATAATAGCATGTTATTGGAGTTCTTTGTGGGATTTCAGTGCTTCGTGTCTTTTATATTACTTGAATTATGGTGTTGAATCGTGGAAAAATTAATAAAAAATGCATTTTAAAAAGAGATATATTCCTGCATGTTACAGAAATCCGTGTTATGCAAAAGAAATAGTATGCATAAACCTACCATGTTCCTGACATCTATTTGAATTGTTTAGCAAAACAGACTGTATTCACATTTTAGGAGACACAATAATTCACCAAAAGTTGCAACCTGTCTTTGGAGAACCTGCAGGTTTGTCACTGAATTTCATTATCAATATGAGGCATTTTTGTGGGGGGAAAAAAGTGCCTTGAAGAGAACGGTCTGTAAGAAGAGGAGGATAATCTCCAGAATAAAGATTCTTCTCTATGTTATAAAGTCCTCAACAGTTGATCAGATTTAGCTGTAGTGTGTACTGGATTAGAATTTATTTTTATTTTGGAATTTTAGATTTCTTTTCTTTCCTCCACTCCTCCCCCCACCACATCAATTCCTCTCAAAGTAGTTGAGAATAATTTTTACTACTTATTCTAGATTTATTTGAACACAAGCAATGTAGAAAATCAGTCCACTATAGTGTTTGCCTAATTTGAACTACTTATTTTCCTTCTGCTTTATTCTGTGTAGATAAACGTGCACAAGGTAATTTGGAATATATTTTTCTCACGGTAAAAACTGTACCAATTTAATGTGGTTGTTTGGCATGTGAGAGATCCAGTCAGGTCACTGCCATAATAAATATTGTATTTTTTCAAAGAAAAGTGGAAACTGAGAAAGTCTTGTTGCTAGAACAGCAAAAAATTACCTGACAAAATTCTCATATAGAGAAATTTCAGGGCTTGGGAAATACACTTCCCATTCTTCACCTCTACTCCTTGTGCAACAGGGATATAGTCTAACAAGATTACTCATGGTGCGTGCTGCCTTCATGATTTGTTCCACCATGTTCCACTGGACTTCTCAAGGGCTAATGTACCATTCAGATTGACTTAGCACACCAGAAAATGGTCCTAAACAGAAATATTATGCTTAGGTTTGGCAGTCTTTTTGCTGGAAAATCTGAATTAGAAACTTCTGAAGTAACCTTCAATACTCTTGTGAAGTATAAAAATTTGCATTGCTCCCTGCTTCTGACATCATTGAGACATAATTACTAGCATGTTGGTCCTGAAATATCGCACTCTTAGTTTATAGTTGGTTTTAGCTTTGACCTTGAGAAGATCTTATGAGTCACTTTGTTTTCAGTTCCATGAATTCATCTTAAAATTACGAAACAATAAACAGTGTGGCAAAGGACAGTACATTTGGGAGACAAAACAAAAGAATAAAAAAGCTAGCAGTGCTGGAAGCAGCAAAGCAGCCACAGAATATTTCATCAGTAATGACGTGAGAAAAAAAGCCTAATGTTGTCAACTTTCTGAAATCAAAATAAAGGGAAGAAAATACTTCTATACCTATAAGATGTATTGAAGACTATTTTTAGGCCATCTGCAGATATTCTAAACTCCCTAGATCTAATGTGGAAAAAGGGAGTCACCTGGAGAGCTGAGAGAACCAGAATACCTTACGTTTCTACACTTGCATTACTGTACATTCATTTTTTTTTAATTGACTAAAAGCTTACTTGTGTTCCTGACCTAAAGATCTCAGAGCAGACACCATGGTATATTAATTAGTATCTTTAATTTATATTTGAAATCAAAATTTGTGTAGGAGACTGAGATAATTATTTCTGAAGAATCGGAGAGAAAGTTTCTGCGAAATGGTTTTGGATATCTATTGAGCTTTCATTAGCGTTTTCTTGCACTGCTAGCCTAAGGCACAAAAGAATTATCTTAAAATGCAAATGTTCAGGTTAGTGAATTTTAGCAGTGAGAGACTGCCTCTGTCTGAAACAAGAATTATCAACTGTCTGGACACAAAATTCTTGCTTGAGGTACTTCATGTTTGCATGGGACAGTTTGGAGAAACTGAAGAGGACTGTGGCCTTTTGAGGAAGGATGTTATCCTTTGTGCTGTACGCTAACAACATATCCACAGAGAATGTGAGAGCAGATTAATAGGACATAGGGATGAACAGAAAAAATACAGATCATGGTAAAAGCAGTATGTCTTTGCCATTGCTAGTCCATGTATACTAGAATATTTTATACTCAGTGTGGGCTACAGGCTTTTCTTCTAAAGATGAAACAACTGTTAGTTCTTCTCAAAATTAAAATGTTCCTAATCAATACATGTTTTGCATTTCAGTGTTTTTCCAGCTATGAGAGCAGCATAACTGCAATGGTTGGCTGAAGTTTTTTCTTTTAAAAAGCAGAATAAATCATGGTCATTCTTTTAACATATTCATTGAAGAATTAGCACAACTCTAACAAAAAATTTGTGATCAGTCATATATATTTTCCACTGTTTTAAATATATAAAATTGAAATTTTTATCATGATTTACAGTCAAATGAAGTAGATAGTTAATAGGTACTCATAACTGCCCTTCTTTCCATAGTCCTTGAAAAGGGTAAAGCCAATAACTTAAACTTTATCCATGCAGCAATAAATCTTGGAAATGAAGCACAAAGGCTGAGGAATAAAGCACTTCTTATCTCATGAAAGGCATTATATATTGATCTTTACATAGATGTAATTGTCTGCACTCTTCATGTACTAGTCCCTATTTCCACTTTGTGCACTAGTATTTTAGCAGCCAATGTGAAATTCAGACAAGTGTTAATGCGAATTAAGCATGAAATTATGAGCTGAAAGCAACTACTTTAAAGTGCAGTCAAAGTTTATCACCAAGTGCTTGATTCCCAGAATGTAAAATATTACCAGTTGTTCTTCAGCTCCAGATACTGTGGAAACACTGTGGTGTGCTTTGGGTGATGTTTTTAGGCAAACAGTGTTTACTTCTGCTTAGGCTGATGTGGCTATTACTAAACCATGAAACGGAGAAAGGAATAGTTTCCCACTTGCTCTTCTGTTTGATCTTGCTCAGACTGTAAGTCTATCTGCATTGCAGGGGAACTGAGCCTATGACAGAATGTTTTGTGTCCTGATTTGGAGCATTATTTACTGTCCAGGGATGCTCTTGCATGCATCAGAACAAGTGCTTTGCTCTGTACAAAGAGATGTAGCAGGTTCCCCTGCTCACTCTTAGCAAGAAAGAAACAGAGGAGGAGGGCAAAGCTCTGAGCTACAGATTGTTCTGTACAGATTGTGGAGAAGCTACAGGACTTCTCCTGAGAAGGTACTGTGATGTGTGCTAAAAGTGGGAGAGTTGTATTCTTCATCTTCCCTCTTCCTTTCAGACAGTGATACTTTACGCTCAGGAAGAGACTAGGGAAATAATAGCAATAAGTAGCTGAGTAATGTTACTAATATTAATAGAAATGACCACTCACCTCATGTAAGATTTTGGATAATTAATATACAATTCAGGATAGATGTTCTAAGTAAATATAAACATAAACTCAAACCAATAGTGATTAGAGTGTGTGTGTTTGAGGACACTGACAGCTAAAGGTAGATTGTCTTCCTGATTTCCTAGACATGGTGAATGTCTTTTACTTTGTTAAAGGAAAAACAACAAAAAGGGAAAAGGAAACAAAGTTGACACCATAAATAAACTGAATAATCTTTAGCAATGTAAAATATGAAAACTTAAGCATCAAAATTGAAGGTATGAATTTGAGGTTAGCAGGTGTATACACTGGCTAATGAATGAAAATCCAGAATACCTTAGAACTTTGTTTTATGTGAAATCTTAATGTGGTGGTTTGAGGGTCTTGGTTTGTAGGTGCAACTAAGTATTAGAATGTGTCTGCAACTTGCAGTGTGCCATGCAGTGTGTATTTTACCACATCCAGATGAATCAGTAAAGCTTTGAGATAGAAACAGATTTTGAACTGCGAGCGTTCTGTAGAATTTGTGAATCCACCATGGTATTAGAACCAACATCATGGGTGAGACCCAAATGTAAGTGGATGGCCTTTGCTTTCGTGTTAGTGTGTGGTTAGATAAATAGCAGAGAAATTTTCCCTCATTTATAGGGTCAATCTGGCAGGAGACGTAGCAGTCAATAATACAACAGAGGGCAAAAATGAAGAGGGTGAATTTGGAATGAGGTTTAACAAAAGGTTTGTCCTGATGTTTGTAAATTACGTGAATGACTACATCCCTGATATGTTTGCACCTGTACTTTTGTCAGTGTTGGTGCAAATGGGAATGGTCCATCTTCCCATCATGGTTTTAATGGAACCTGACCAGTTGATGAGGCCCTACCTCAGCAGATGGCAAGAGCGGCTTAGCAACTGGTCAGCGGTCCCTCCCTGAGTGAGGGAGACCTGAAGGAACAAGCCTATGAATGAAGGAGTTGACATCCGTTCAGAATGAGAGACTATAAATGTTACAAGTTTTGTGGTTTTCTTTGCAGACACCACAGAGTACTGCCCACTACATTGTAATTCTGATACCGTAAGATCCTTTATGGTGTTGGGTTTGGGGGAGTGTTTATGACTCAGTTTTACGTGTAGCCTTTCTGATGTCTTTGATAAATTGCAGAATAATATTGTGCTACAAAAGGAGGTATAAGCTAGGTACAGTTAGAGAAGTATGTGTGTGTGGCATTATAGCTAAAGGACTCTGTGACACACAAAAAAAATTTAAATCTTTTTTTAGTATTCTTTCTTCCTAAGCCACCCTCTTTATTATCTTTAGGCTCTGCAGATCACTTCAAAGACAGTAAATACTAAGATGGTATGCAATCATCTATTATATCTATCAAGTATGCAGTGGGCCAACATTTTAAAGCCTTTTAAAATTCTGTAAAATCTTTGAGACAACCTTGTTATCTGAAAGCCATACATGATATGAAGGCATCTTCAGATAAAAACTGGCTCATATCTTGAAATGCTTCACCTTTACTCCAGCAAAGCTCCCACTGAGGTCAGAAGCAGGTGAGCAGTTAGTATGTGCCTCAGTTTTGTCTCATTACTGTTTCTAGGTGCATCTGTATCAGGTTTCAACACACAATAAACATTACAGTCTGAAATTTTATATAGCTGCAAATGGAAATACTTGCAAAATCTGCGGATCTTTAAGGATCTGCCTTCCGTGTGTGTTCAAATACAAACAGATTTCTACTATATTTTTGATGTGGAGAAGTTTAGGGATATGTAGCTCTTCTAATTGTTCCATTCACAGTATTTATTTATATTTGCATAATTCATACTGGATTTCCATGTTCTAGCAGTGTTTGCAATGAAATGTGATTAGTACTATTCTGATTCATCCCAGAATAAGACTATCATATCTGACTGTTGACTAAATAACAAGCGTGATAAATGTTATTTATGTACATGCATGTATATGTTGTACTTATGGATTTGGGCATTCAGCTGTTGTGAAAAACTAAGATGGGATTCTTCAACATGTATTCCTAGTTTAACTGAAGATGTATCTCAATGCTTCATTATTAGGATTCAATCAAACAGTTTTGGGTAATTTCATTCATTGTCTTTTTTCTCATTCATTCTGTCTTATTCTTTCTTTTACCTTCAGAAAAATCTCCGAAGTGGTTCAGATGGTGAATTTGCAGTCTCAGCTGTCTTTGCTCTTTCCTGATGCTTTGTGCTCTGAATTGGGTCACATGCAATTTTGCAGTGGTACAATAGTCCTTTTATGTGAGAATCTTTCCTCCTCAACTTGCTTCCTCTGCATCTTCAGTCTGAAGACTATAAATAGAAGATGCACTAAAAGTAAGGCAAGATTCCTTTCTTTAGTTACAGATTTCAGGATGGAACATTCATGCTAGTTTTGCCAAAATCTGCAAAACCATTGCTTCAAGTTCCCTGGTTCTGAAGAATTTAAGCAGAAACTTAAGCTTCAAAACCCAGATATGACTCACCCATCATGTATTGTTTTCTATGGCAGTGGAGAAGCCGGTGTTAAATGATGCCCCAACTTCAGTTACTGTACAAATACTGTTGCTAACTCTAGAGAAGAATCTTACTTTTCCTGTGGCAGCTAAAAGTTTTGAAGTTTATTATGATGTGAGGGGACAGCATATAAGATGAAACTACGTATAAATCAATTATAATGATAAGACTAGAAGCATACTATTATATTGCAATGGCTATGGCTATCTAGTCCAATACATACCTCTGACAGTGGCCAGTCCCATGTGACAAAGTTGCAAGGAAACCCTACAGCAGACAGTCCTGGAATTATATGTTCAAAAGGGACCATCTGTCCTAACCTCAGGCATGTAGCTTATGCCCTCAAGCAGACAATTTTTATCTGAAATTTTCCCTTTTTAGAAAGATGAAAGTACAAGCTTTTCCACTCTACTAGATCTCACTCACTCAGTTTTTCTAAGGTATTGAAGAGGTGTGAACACTGTATGTGATCTGAAGAGAGTGTCAGTGGGAAATCAGAAATCATAAAAAGCACTGAAAACAGCAGTGTGTTTCCCTGAAGAGTTTGACTACTGTCTTATTGCAAGGAGCAGACTGAAGAACCAGATGATTCATGTCAGAAAAACTAAGACCCTCATCTTATCACTTTGCAACAAGAAATATTGCTGATTTCCCTTTGAATGTTTAAGAAGCTATTGCAAAATATGTCCAACATAGACTGTTCCTCTAAAAGTCTGGGTGCTATCCAGGATCAGACTGAGCAATGTCAGCATGCTGAAAGACAGGCTTATCTCCAGGAAGTTCAGAAATGAGGAATCCTAGAAATCTCATGAGGTAAGCCAATCTATGAGAAACTCAGATAAACTATCAAAAATGAAGATGTTCAGAGAAGTTGTATAAAGTTTTAGTCAATTGCTAAATTATTCATTTCTAAACCTTTGAGAGTCATTGCAAATAAAGCTGTGCCTTTTGCTAAAAGTGTGACTGATGTCATACCTGTTAGATGAGAAAATAGCAGTTACTACATGAGGGCAAAAAGGCATAAACACAAGAAAGTCAGTCTCTAAAACATGGCAGTGATCATATGGTTGGACTA
This sequence comes from Calonectris borealis, assembly GCF_964195595.1. Classification (NCBI taxonomy): domain Eukaryota; kingdom Metazoa; phylum Chordata; class Aves; order Procellariiformes; family Procellariidae; genus Calonectris; species Calonectris borealis. The sequence continues at coordinate 12,205,157 of NC_134328.1, read as the reverse complement.
ATCAAGGGCTTTGACAGTAATGTTGACTTTAAGTCTTTTACTGACACAAATAACAGGCTGTCTTAGCCAGTCTTTGATTATAGAACTGGTAGGCTAGCTTTCCAGTTTCTGCTTTCAGCTTGTGAAAATTTGAACAGCTGAGGATCTAGACAAGGACTGGTATGGAAGAGATGCACAGCCTTTTAGCACTGTCTGCTTGTTTTACAATTCAGAACTGCACCGTGATACACAGCCTGCAGTGCTGATGGATGCAGATATACACATAGCATTGAATGCATGCGTTTAGGTTGCCTTTGGGTGGAAAGCATTCAACCCTCTCTTTTTTCAGTCCTATCTTTAAAAAAGTACCCTTTGAGTCTTCTTTTTCTCTCAGTAAAAGATAATTTGATTTCTCTCTTCCACCTTCAAAAATTAACTTTAAACGATGTTTCAGAAATGGGGAAAACTCCCTACCTTCTTGCTTATATACAGTGAATGTTTTCTTGAGGGATCAGATGTATAAAGCTTTTACAATGTGCACGAAACAACTTATGACAAAATAACAAGCTGCCCTGTGCCATCACGGCAGCTGGCAGAGTGAGTCATTGCTTCTGGCCCTGTAATGCAGACCTTGCGTGTCTGGGAAATAATGCCCAGCCAAGTGTGATTGCAAGCTATTATTGAGGCTTTATTTGTGAAATTGGTGTAGTTGAGGTCAAACATCTTTCCCTCTATTTTCCTGTAGTGCTTTTAGACAGCTTTCAATAATGATTCCATTATACCCCTACTACGAAGATATTTTAACTCTTATACAAATTGCTATTAATTACTGAGTTGTTTTTCATATCTGATTCTGCTTTTGAGTAAGTTAGTATGACATTGAGCCAGAAGCAACACTGACTACAGAAAAAACAAGGAGTTTGAGCTTTAAACTGATAGTGTGTACAAGAATTTCTGAAACAGATGAATGCAACCTGAGAGTTACTGTAGATACTGAAAATGTGTTGTCTAGAAATTGAAATTATTTAGAAACAGTGGTTTACCTGCAGGTCTCCAGGCAAAGTGTTATGTTGTCTTCGCTTCCTTAAAATGTTTTAGGTCCATTTTATGTGATAAGGAGGTAAAGAATGATTTTATTTGTAATATCAACAAATTCAGAATTATTCTCTGATTTACATATAATGTCTTGACTTACCGAATAACCCAGAGATAAGAGCAACATTTATTTTTTTAAACCTTGAAGAGAAACAGGCTGAACTGTGTTGGAGATGTCCCACCTTTGACTAGAGTTCTAGGGAACATGTAGTACTTTGACAAGCTATTTTTGCAAAGAAAATGAAGTTGCCCTTGATGGTTTTTGGGATATTAGCATGCTGGGCTACCCACTTCATCTCGTTTCTGGTATCTAACATGGAAAGAGAGGAACACAGATTACTGTATAGTCAGTTGGGAAAAGTAGACTCATATGTTAGGAGCCTCAAGAAAGCAATTTAGGAAACGTGGAGTCCTGACTTTGCTTCTTAATGTAATGCCCCAAATTAGACAATATATATATCCTCTTACATGAACTTACGACAACGCCAGCATCATCAGTCTTCCTTCTTCCTGTAGAAGCCCATGTATCACGCACATAAGCACTGGACTTAGGGGAAAACAGAACGCTGTGGTCTAAGGAAATGTAGGATCCTTTTCGGCTTTTTGTTTCCCAGTAACATGGTACACTGAAGCTTGTGAAAAGCTTTCTTTATAGAAGCATGGGATATATAGGCAGAAGCCCTTTACCTTGCTGAAGCCCCCTAATTCTGTGTAGCTTATGGATTTTATGCTTTGAAAGAATGGTGGCAGAGGAACCGTGATGAAAATGTCCAGATTTTTGAAAGGTTTTTTCTCACAAAAGAGCCATTTGGCCCTGGAGAGAAAGGTACACACAGAAATGCAAGCAAATTGTGCGTGTAGTTACTTATATCTCTGTATGTATAACGTGCTTGAAAATCTTCACAGAAACAAAGCCCTTTGTTAAGCCTAAAATAAAATGTATGTTAATCTTCAAGCAATAATTATAATACAGAAGGGATTTCAGATCCAGGTAGATAATCTGATGTAGTTGAAAGAAGAATATTTCCTCAAAGAGGTCACAGATAATGGGTAAGTTAGCATGAAAAAGCTATTTCTCAGTGGGCTAAAACATTTGTGATCCTTTCAGGATCATGCATGTTTTCTAGAAGGCAGTCAACTTTGCTTGAGATACTGTGGTTGTACCTAAAGATTGGCTGGTGCTAGTACATGAATGGAAGAGCCATGCTAAAGGTAGCCCTCAGCTGACTACGGCTAGTTGGAATTCTTTTTTTTTCAGTTTTAAGTTCTTGGGAAAAATCTTAATACTTTATGCATTTTCTTCTAAGAAAGCTTTTTGAAAAGAAAAAGATTTTGTTTTCTTTGCCGATAATAGGATTATAAATGGAAAACTGACTGTGATGTTCCTGTAGCTGTCATTACTATATTTTGCAGCTCCTTGCCTTCTTCAAGATTTTATATTTATACAACCCCTGTGAGACAGAGAGGACCTGTCACCTCTGTCTTATAATTCTAGAAATGAGGCACAGAAAAATGTACATTCTCAGGAATACTGACTAGTTTTCTAGTTTTAGTTCTGAGTTTTCCATTGATTCTTACTGGGACCGTTTTAGACATTCTCTTCCCAGCTCTCTTTCTGTTTGGTAGCCCAAAGCTGCCATGCTGAAACTGGACTGGAAACAAAAAAACACCTTTCCCCACTTTAAGGTGATACACCAGACTATGAACAGAGGTGGATGAAACCATTACTTTCAGAATAGTTTCTTAAGGTCAAGGGCAGAGAGCTGGGAACAGTGATATTTTAAAGCATCCCTGGGATTACTGACAGAGATGCCTTATCTGGGCTGACTCTTTCTCCAGATGTTCTTATTTCCGTTCTTTGACTATCGAGGGAATCTGCACAGTGGGCACTGACTTTTAGATGGGACTAGTTAAGAGAAATACTTCCATATTCCCTGTTTAAATACCATAGTACCTTGTGTAGCTGGCCCTAATAGATGTATTTCAGTCATAGAGGGAATCTGTGGCAAAATTGGAATTTGAATCCTAGGTCTTTCAAACACTCAAACTGACAAAGTGTAAAGCATCATAATTCTCAGCTCATTGGGACTTAAATGGATGTTCTCTTTAAAGCTGATAAGAATATTAATGTGAGTAAAACTTGTAGGATTAAGTCCTGAATTTCTGTTGAGTCTGAATTCTTACTGTTACAAAAATGTTGGTATGTCTTTTCCCTTAAAAGAACGGGGCAGAGTTGTAGCAAGGCACTGGCAAACATTTTAGAAAAGCATATTATGGTAGTAACCTTGTACAGAAATACTGACTTACAGTACTTAACAACATTACCTGCCAGAGAAAACTTGGCAAGTCTTCTAATTTGGTCAGTAAACATTGCTAAGGAGAATATTAATTTGTGAGAAATTCATAACGCAGCAGAAAGTACTCTTGGTCCTTCAGCTGTGTAATCTGGAAGGGAAATATTGATAAAAATAAAATAAACTCAGCATTTTGTATTTACAACAAGAGGAAAGGGACTCAGAAGGTCTCTTACAGTGCTAGTAATTATCTCTTATTTACTTTTTCACATATCCTTGCTTAGGTAATAGTTCTTGTAAAAATACCAAGATGACTTTTATATCACTGAAACTCTATTGTATTTATCTCTGCTTTACATTATTGTAAGTTATGAAAGAATCAGGTTCGCAGCATTTGCTAGGCAAAGGTGGCATCAGTGTCAATTCATTAGCCCCTCGATATCTCAGTGAAGTAAGGTTTTCGATCTTGTTAGTGAAATTAATGAAGGAGAGAAATCTAAATTTTTACCTCTGCATAAATCCATTCATGCCAAAATGGATCATTCCCGCAGGATTGTTCTTAAATGACTAAATTGTTTTTAAATGATTCTTTAGGAAAATGCCTAAGGTCACACAACAAGGATGTGATGGCTTCAGTGCAATGCAGTTAATGAAAGTAACCAATGGAGATGCGCAAGTCACAGCTGGCATTGCAAGGCCTAAGGCTTCCAAAATCCTAATCTTCTGTTAACCCTTTCTCTTTTTAAATTCTTATAACCTGTTTTGGAGTTCTGGAGAGATTCAAATGTCATGAAATCCTGTTTTCCTCCTCCATTAGTATTCATCCTCTTTTCTGCAATGGCAGCACTTCTTCCTGGCTTTGGCTGAGTTGTATATATTTTGTTCGGAAAGCCTTTTGTTTGGTTCCTAATCATGTCTAATGTGCATGAGCTACATTCTCCATCTCAATTCTTTTCCAACAGTGGTTAATCTACTGCAAAGAATGTTTCATAGTGAAGAATTATGTTATGGTAACTCCTTATTGGGTTCTCTTGGGGATAAACATATGCATAGAAAAAGGGGGCTCTTTGTAGGAGGCTAATTAAAAGTTCATGGGATAAGCTATTTTCTGGAGTAACTCTACTGAACTCTGTTGAAGTAAGATTAGATGAAAATTTGGCCTTCCAGCAGGAGAAAACTTAATTAATAAGTTGTTTAAAGACTAAACTGTGCAAACAGCATGAAGAAGATTCTGTGGGATGAAGATCTGGTTAGAAAAAAAAACACAACAGATTTGTCTCTTCCTTCAAATTGGAACAGAAAAGGCTGGGTAGATCACAATTTTGGTAGTATTTGCAGTTAAGAACCTTAATGCTGAACTTAAGTCCTTTGAAAGCCATCAGACTGCTGCCTCATAGAGCTCTAACGAAAAATAAAATCTAAGTTATACCAGTCTTCTGCAGAGAGGGATGATTTGCTTTAGACAGAGACCTCTTGTGATGTCCTAAAACCCTTTGGCAATTGCAAGGAAATAAAAACCAAACCAAACAAAAAAAACCACCACCCAAATACAAAAAACCCCCTAAGACCCAAAACCCAGAACACATTGTTCAGGGAAGAGGTATTTCCATTCATACTAAATGCCTCAGCCACCACTGTGCTCAAGGATTTTTTGAGTTTTCAATGTCTTTGTACCCATAGAATTATCTTGCACTAATGCAAAAATATGTAAGTTGTTGTTCCAAAAACCTGGGCCCAACTCCACATTCATTATGTGGACTTGAAAAAGCCAACATGCTTTGGAGTTACAAATATAGTACTGGATTATTTATTTATATAGCACCCATAAATTTGCAGGTTGCTTTACACTCCAAAAATAAATTCTAGTCCCTGAAAGGGTAGTGCCACAATGAATTTTGGCTGCTGGGTTTAAATAAAAGGAAAAACTGTAATAAATTCTGAGAATTTAAAAAAAAAAAAAAATCTCATGACCAATCTCTTCCATCCTGTCCTGGTTTCGGCTGGGATAGAGTTAATTTTAAATATTACTGCAGTGAATGAATTTAATTTCTAGCCTAAATAAAATGCAGAGAAGAATTGCCCCAATATCTCCTAAAAAAAGAATTAAACTAGCACACTGGAAACATAGAACTCAACCATCTGTTGCTGGGTTGTTGAATCAATGTCAAACTCAGCAGCATATGAAAGAGTGACATACAGTACAGTCTACGGAACAGGGCAGATATTTTTGGTGACATCTGGATGCTTTTTATCTATTACACAAACAAGGATTTTGAGGACAACAAACTCTTAATCGTATGTGCTTAGAATACCTACAAAACCAGAAAAAAAACGCATGGTGTTTGCTCCTCTGGTTATATATTTCTTTCTCTTCAAAAGGCCTACTCTTTGAGGAGGCAGACAGCTACAACAGGATATATAATTTCTTTACTTCAAGTCTTATTTCTGTTGCACATTTTCTTAAGGAGTTTGAGTAAGGTGGCCCACCCTGCACATCTTTTCCTTGGGTGACTAATTCACTTTGGGCTTAGCAACTTGTCCCATCTTAGCATCAATGATCAGAGCCCTTGCTGACTGCCATGTAAAATGTTTGCACTTTATGGTTATAGCTGAAGTACAAGAAAAAGCAAAAACAAAGCATCATTGCTTTGGTATTGAAGTATACAATGGCCATATTTAATCTTCTTACAGTTGGCACCTGCTAAACATTTACTATTCCAGAGGGATTAGTGGTAGTTCTGTGCTAACTTTATTGGTGTAACAGTGACAAAATTCCAGTGATTTCATTGGAGACATCTGTGATAAAAGCTTTAAAGTGTACTTTGGGTGAGGGTTGAGGGTTGTGTGCTTTTGTTAATCTTTTTTTTTCACAGTGGCATAATTATTGGTCATAGTCCATGTGAGAAAGCAATCCAAACACCTGCAAACAAAGGAAGTGGTTTCCATACATTGTACTTTAGAGTTCTCAGAATAGCTCCTTTACTGTTATTCAGCTGTCACTTCAGTTAGGTTTGAATTTACAGAAAAGAAAGAGACATCTGGTTCTTACTTTGAGTTCTCCATGGGAAACACAATAGCAATAATTTCACTAAAGAAGGCTGTCTACCAGTTAGTGATGATGGGACTATTTTGGATTTATTTAACTCTATAGTGGACACTTTTCTTCTTCAGGTAGTGGTATCTCAGATTTTGGTGTATGTTTCTTATCCTGTCCAGGCTCACTGTATGAAAGAACTTGAATGAAGAGTTCAATCATGAAACTTAAAATACTGTGGGTTTTTTAAACTTCAGTCAAGTCACTTATGGACCTCAGTTAGGGGCAATAAAGGTACATGTTGGATGGTTTTCCATTAATAATTAGGACCTGATTCTACTTGCAGTCTTATTTAAAACAAATATAACTTCAGTGGCTTTAATGAAATCAGAATCAGTGTTTTCATATGTTTTCCTGATTGAAAGTGTGATGTGGTATTTCCGGTAAGTCACCATCACCTCTTACAGACCTGAATTTTTGTCCATTTCTGTTTTCTCAGTGTGTTTTTAGTTAATCAAGAGGTTAATTTGGAAGCGACTTGTAGAGCACATGAAAGTCTTCAATTCTTGGTGACCCTGCTGGGAGGTAAGCTTATCTGTTTGTAAGAGTTCCTCAGTGTGTTGTCAGGTCAAAGATGAGAATTTAAAACAAAAAATTAAACATATGTTTTTAAGACCTTGTAGAAACACAAGAACATTCGAACAGCTGTACTGTGTCAGCTCAAATGCCCATCAATCCCAGTATCTGCTCTCTGCCAATGGCAGTAGCAGATGCCAAGGCAGTGGTACTTCGTTAGTATGCCTCCTGTATGAATAACTTCACCATGGATAATAGTATTTTTTATATTGCTTCTTATTGACAGGCATGACTGTGCTTGAGCTGCACAGGTACCTAATGGGAACTCAGATAGGAGAAGATATATTCTTGCTGCTGGTTGTAGATGGAGATCAGTGGCAAGGGAGATGAAGTGATTCTCCCAAAACAAGACGGGAATTCTGTTCGTGAAGGAATGAGTTGAAACCAGTTCTTCAGTCTCAGTCCGACATTTATGCTGCGAACACAGTTTTTCCTCCCTCGTGGGGCTTTGTTTTTTCCAGAATAAAAAGTGAGTCAGGAACCTCAGGAATTGGTCCAATGGAATAAGTATAATTGACATTTGACGATCAATCTGACCTTTAACGGTTTTTCATGTTACTAACATAAAATGATTGCTCACAAGGCTCTGAGCAGGGCCAGCCTAAAACCCCCTCCACTCTGAATCATTCTTTATTCTCTTCTTGGAAGCGTTCCTTCTTTACTTCTTTGTTGATATCTGATGTTTTGTGCTGGTATGAAAATAATGATGATAAAAATGATATGATTCAGGGGTAAAACATAGGTTCTGAATGGTTAGTAGGAAGAATTAATACTTTGTGGTGATGTCCTAGGCAATTAGATACTGAGAAAATGATGGACTTTGAATGGCTGATCTGTATTGTCTTATTCTGCATTCTCTGGACAACAGAATCTGAAGGCAGAAATTGTTCAATTTTCAAAACTTGTTTTACATAAATAGGCATTGGCATCAACAGTGAATACTGTTGCTTGTGTGCCTAGTATTTGTATTTAGGAACTCACTAACTGAGATCCTATTGTGATTTTAGGAGTGGAAAGGTGTTAGATTTAAAATACACTGGACTTTACATAAAGATCACTGTTTGATCAAACTGATTAGGTATATGCATCCTGGAAGCACATCATTATATTAAAACACAGAAACTTACTTTTTTAAATTGCTTTGATCAATTTTCTTTGCTTGCAACCCAGACTCCTGGCAAAGCATATGCTTAAATTTACGCACATGAATAACTGTACTCAGCACTGGTGAGGCTGCACCTCAAATACTGTGTTCAGTTTTGGGCCCCTCACTACAAGAAAGACATTGAGGTGCTGGAGCGTGTCCAGAGAAGGGCAACTAAGCTGGTGAAGGGTCTGGAGAACAAGTCTTATGAGGAGCGGCTGAGGGAACTGAGGTGGTTTAGCCTGGAGAAGAGGAGGCTCAGGGGAGACTCTACAAGCTCTCTACAACTATCTGAAAGGACGTTGTAGTGAGGTGTCAGTCTCTTCTCCCAAGTAGCAGGTGATAGGACGAGAGGAAATGGCCTCAAGTTGCGCCAAGGGACGTTTAGGTTGGGTATTAGGAAAAATTTCTTCTCTGAAAAACCCTTTCAGTCAAGCATTGGAACAGGCTGCCCAGAGAAGTGGTTGAGTCACCATCCCTGGAGGTATTTGACAGACGTGTGATGTGGTGCTCAGGGACATGGTTTAGTGGGACTTGGCAGTGTTATGTTAACGGTTGGACTCGATGATCTTTTCCAACCTAAATGATTCTATGATTCTATTCTATGACTTCAATGGGATTATCCATAATGTTATCTATGTGTTATCCATAATGGTACGTGTATCTATAAGATCTATTTGAGCTGGCTTTATTTCATGTGCCATTTGTGCAATCTGTTGGATGAGGAAAGTTTAAAAAAAATCAACACTTATAGCCCTTAAGTAATTGAAATAAGTCATATTCTCCTCTTATTTATGTGTCTGTACAACTATGCTTGCACATGCAATTACTGGGGATGTAAATGAGGCCAAGATCCAGCCCAGATAGTTTCCACTTGAAAGAAGATACTGCTTCTGATCTGTGGATAGTAGATTTCCTTTTCCTATATGGATTTTGTCATTTAGACTATAATCCTTTCTTGTAACCTTTTATCAGACATTAACTTCTTAGGAAGGTGTATTACAGCCTGGATGCAGAAATTTATTTTCCTCAAAGCTGCTTCCTGAACATAAGTTTGCCTATTAGTCTTTGTACATGGTGATACAAATAGTAGTTTGGCCTCTTCATTTGAATATACTGCAATTCAATCAGCAATGTTCCTTCTACATTCTTAGTATCGTCTGCCCCGAATGTGGTTGGTAACATGCTTTCTCACTTCAGAGAACTCGGTCACAGTGGACCCATCATCCTCTACCTTAAAATACCTTAAGCTTGGAATTCCATCCCTTGTTTTCAAAGCTTCTGACAGGTGACCCCGCTCCCCCTCCCTCCCTTCTCTGAATTCCTCCATTTTTTGCTTTTGCTTTGCTTGCTCACTTCTCTCCTTCATGTAGAGGTCTATCCCTACTAGCTTCATGGAAGATCTTTCTCTTATTATTGTTTTACTCTTTTCGAACTCTGCCGATTCCTTCTCACTTCTTCTTTGTCACTGTCATTTAAATGCTGTACCTCTGTGAACCATTGTGTAATACGTGGGATAAGGAAGGATGTCCTATTAAAATAAATTGCATTGTCTCTCTGGCTGAGCAAGCTTAACATTCACTATCCTGGCTCATACTTCACACTATGTTGGTAGGGGCTATTTTAGTCCAGGGGTTCTCTGATTTTGTGGCTGTCCTCATCCCATCCAAGACAAGGAGTTGCTATCCTTACAGGTGATACTCGATATTAACTGACACTAAAAAGAATAAAAATAACAATCACATTGTTGTTCATTGTTTTCTAAATGTACACCAAACTGCACACAGCAGGCACAAGACAGGAAAAAATTATTAATATTCTATATTCCTTGTTATATGGTACTTAAACACGCTTTTGTTTAAGATTCTGTCCTGTCTGTAAAGTCCTAGTTTCCATTTTCCCCCAAAAAAATCTTTGGAATGCTGTTCTGTTTGCACAGGATGCTTCCTCCCTTCCGACTGACTTCAAAGAGATAGCAGGCTATGCTTTATGAGGCTCTCATTTGTACAGCATCAATTTTGGATGACTAACTCGTGGAGTTTTTCTGGAAATATTACTTGTATTTTCAAGAAATAGAATTTACAGCCTCAAACCTAATTTCCAAATCTAAATTAAGTGGAGACCATTTCTTATGCTTGATAGCCACATTTCTCCACCTGGCTTACAATTTTTTTCTTTTCATTTTGTATGCGTACCCAGCCGGCATCAGTGAAAAAAACATGCATTTGCAAAAGACAAATTGAACATGGTAATCAGTCATATCTGCAAAAGTGGGTATAAAATGTTGGAACCTGGCAGAAAATTTAGCTCAAAATCTTTCAAAAGAAAAGATAGTTAACATGTTTCATTAAAACTAGAGAAGGGATGAATATGTAAAGGGATGGGTTTAAAAATGAAGCCATACACAAGTGTCATAATGAATTAAAGCATGTGTCTTCACTTACCAAGTGTATGGTGACCTATTACAATACCAGCAGAAATGTATAAGCATTCACAATGTAAAGTATGATCAGTATGTCCAGTGCTTCCTAAAAAATCAGACCTCCTGTTCATGCTCTGTACGAATTGTGTGATTGAGAGAAGCCTGATAGCTTTTGGACCACTTATGCATGTGCAGGAGAATTGTTATGAACTTATGTTGTCTACATGTCTGGATTTCCAGATGTCTGGCAACAGGGTTGGAGCTACAGCTTTGGTATTGCTACTGCCAAGCACTTAGAAATCTGAGATAAATATCCAAAATTTTCAATTTCCATGGGAAAATATCCAGGAGAAACCCAGATGTAGGCTATCCCTACCTATGTCAGTTGCACTGTAGAGTGGATATTATATGTAGAATTGAGAAGCTTTGACAACAACTGTATATACTGAAAGCTTGACTGGTGAGCAGAACTGTATAGTACAACTAGTTTATTGACAGCAGTTATTTTCTGTGGGAAATCTGGAGGTTCTTTTGTGACGATACTCATTTTACAGTTAAGTATATATTTAGTGTGATTTCATGGATCATCCCTTCAGTCTTTTGACTTTCAGAAAAAAACCCCAAACCAACCCTGCAACCCTTTAAAAAAGGAAATTTGTTATATTTAAAAATATTTTCAACTTCAATACTGAAACTCAAATTTTGATTTGAAACTGGGTTCTGTTCATTACTATAAACAACATATTCATGGAAAGAAAGGAAGCCGCAGACTAACATAATCATTCCAGGAAAATGCCTTTGTTTTGGCAAAGGAATGTAGATCAGTTCTACCAGTTGGGTTTTGAAATTGAAAGGGATTTGAATTAAATATTGAAGGTAAACTGTAAAAGTTAAACTGTGAGAGTCTTATACAGCTAACTGTGAGATTCGTATACAGCTTTGTTGGGCACATTCACATTGGAATCAGTGAATGAAAACTGATTGAAGACCCCAGGATCTCATCTCATATGATGAAGATATGTAATTTGCCTTTTTTTTTTTAAAAAAAAATTATAAGCTATTTCTCAAGTCCCTTATAGTCCTCCTCAATAAAAGAGCTGTCATGAGACCTGTCTGGCCATCTGGACTATCAGATGTATCTGGCATAAAAATATTTTTCTTTGCTCCGGATTTGCAGGCTGTATTTGGTAGATTGTGTTACCAGTTTTCTTCATTTTCTCCTCAGCTGCAGATTTTCGGCAAGAGTTTAAAGTTGCTGCAGCTCATGGAAAGGTCATTGGTTTTTAAATGCCTGGTGACTTTAATTCTTCCACAGTTCATTTGTGTAAGCAGAGAAAGAAAAGAGATAGATCTGCAATTAGCTTTCCAGGGTTCATGAATTCAGCTTCATGATTGCAAAACTGTTTGCTGTGATCAAGCCAGGTGCCTCAAAACCCTGAGGCATGAAGCAGTTCCTCCACTTTACAGGAGTGCATTCAGAGTATCTATGCTTGCTTCTGTACTATCTGGTATTCTCTATGGGACAGAAAGTTCATCCCTGAAATGTATAAAATAAGAAATTAAGCTTAGCAGTCTATCTTCATAGTTTGTCTCAGTTTATCACAATCTCCCCAAGATGGTTTCCTCTGTAAGGCTGGGGTTTAGGTATTCACACTTCGCTAAAAAAGCCTTCAAAAAGCCAAAAGAGCTCAAACATTACACAGCACTTTTTGTCTTTGACAAGTATGTAACCTACCAATGTTCGTTGTGACACAGATTAGTCTCATCCTGGCAAGACAATGTTTCTTTGACAATGGAAGGTACTGTTTCAGGATTTGTAATGTGGAATGAAAAGCAAAGCGAATCTTCCTATCCTCCTCTTCTAGCCCCATCATAGATTTTGTTTTTACTGCTCAATAAGATTTAAGACTTTTATATGACCATGTTCTAGCCTCATTTTTTGTTTCAAGTTTGATGACTCCTTTTTTCCTCTCTCTCACATGGCTGGTTGTCTTTAAGTTTAATATCTGGACATTGGTTTTCCGTAGTATTTCCAACATAACTCCATTTTAGCATGCAACGGTTATTGTAATTCATTCTTCCCATCCTAGGCATACCCAAATGACCCACACTCATCTCTTACTTCCTTGCTTCAGTAGAAAATTAGCCCATCAGTACCATCATGTCATAGTACACAAACAGGAAGGCTGCCACACTTTATGAGTAATGTCATTGCTTCCTATATTCTCTGTGAGCACATTCAGAGTTTAAAGGTTACATTCCATTTTATCAAGTCTAGTGGATCTATGCAACACAAAAAGAGTTCTGTAGGTAGAAGTAAATCAGTTTGAGCTTGTTCACTTGCAAAAGCTCTTGGTTGCCTTTATTGACTGGACAGAACTGAGTGCATGCAGCAGTTCTGGAGACCTGGCCTGTAGCATAAGGCAAGTTTTATACATTTTAATTATTTCTGTGGTATGTTTGCTAGAGTTTGTTTTTAAAGAGATACAGTTCCATGAAGTAATTTATTTATGAAATCCACAAGGCTTCACAAGGCCTGAAGCAGCAGGACGATAATGATTAATGAAAGCAGACAGCATGTAGCTATGAGTCCCAGCATAGCTCACATATTAGGAGTGTTCTTCAGGCTGCATGGGAAGCAAGGAGAAATGATCTGCTGAGACGCAGTATTTTGATTCTGAATATTCTACCATACTTAAGGTACACGCTGCATTTGTAAATTACATATAGCAGGATTATACGTGAATAATTTTCTTATGAGTTACAGTAAAATGAGAAATACAGCTTTCTATGAGTAGTGAAATCTTTATTACCAACATGTAGCTGTAAAATGAGACACTTGTTACTATTCTTTTGATATGTAGCTCTGAAGGTTTGTATAGGAGCTATATACTATTACTGTTTCTGTTATAAAAGATGTGGAGACCCTAAGTGGCCTCTGGCACTAGGAATTGGGAAATGTAAAATGGGAGTAGGTCTTCATCCTGAAGAACTTGCATTCTAAGTAGCACATGAGGATGAAGTGATGATCCAGAGATTATACACAGGAATTATGGCAGGCAGAGGATTAGAATTCAACTGCGTTGACAACAGTTCCAGCCACATTGCTTTTCTGTAGGACTTTGGTCTGTCTTTGTCAGTGTTGCAGCTGCTTTGTTCTGAAGAGGCAATGTGCATTAACAGAAGCACTGTCTCCTTTAATGGTCTGTCACCCACCCAAGAGATACTAAAGCAGTGCAAAGTCTTTGCAAAGCTGAAACACAGCTGCTCTTCATAACCAGATATGCAGTTGTGAGACCAGAATGTGCCATACAGCCAAATGAGGTTTTTGTGTCAGGGAATGACTCAGAATGCGCAGGCCCACAGTTATGTGTCTCCAGTGGACAGAAACTTCTTAAGTAGAGATGTTCTCTTTGGATGAAGTGTTGGCTGTGTGCTATGGTAGATGTGATGGTTTCCCATGTCCTCCTCATAACATGAAGACAAAATGCTGTATTTATAATCCCTATTTATTGAAGATTTGTAGAGGTGTATGTTGCACAAGATGCATTTCCAACTTTCCCATTCTTGTGTTCATTACGGTTTTATTTCTGCTGGGCTGAGTAGTTCTCATTATAAGACTAGACAAGATGTCTGCTCTCAGTCTAGATGCACGAATACCAGACTCATTAGTATAAGCATGCAGACTCATGGAAAAAAAAATCTCTAGAACTAGTTTCCAATGCTCATAGGAGGAAAGCTACCTCTTATCCTGAATAGCACCAGAATATTTTACATACTGAGCTGGATAGTATATATAGTATACTGTTAGCCACGATATTTCAACCTACATTTCTCAGCTGAGAGAGTATGATGAGGTTACTGGGCTAGTTACACAATAAGATCTGTTAATGGCAAAGAAATATGAAGAAAAAGATAGCAAGAACGGTTTAATATTCAGAAGATGTAAGCTCATTGGCCTTCACAGCAGATATGCCAGGTTCTGGCTCGTCATTCTTGGTCACTTTCTCATTTGATATATTCCTGAGCAAACATGATGATGTGTATGTAAACATTTAACATTATCTACGTATCTAATAGCTATTCAGTGGGACGTCTCATATCAGTACTTTTTTTTTTTTTAAAACTTGCTAGAGCTAATGGTAATTCTGCCAGCTTTGTGCAAAAATAAGTGAAATTATCTTTAAGCATGGAGCTGACATCTCTGGATGCCAAAACAGTTATTGTTTTGTGTGAGAAATCAGAGTGCCAAAAAATTCTCTTTTCTCTTTGCTCCTCTGTCATTAAAGCTCATTGAAAAATAAAAAAAGTAGAATGTAGTGTCAAGAAGAAGAAGAATTGTTAATCTTGGATTTAAAAATTGCAACAAATCAGTTTCACATGACAAAAGTAAAAACTATCTCCTTGTCAAAATGATACCTATCGGGAAGAACACTTTGCAGAGGAACTCCTCTAAATATATGGAACTGAATCTTGTTCCTTGGAACAATCCAGCTTAGTTTACCATCACATCCACAGGCAGAACAAAATGCCGGGATACCCAGTGGCAGATACTATGAAGTAAACAGCTCTGTCTCCCAACATTTGCAACCTCAAAACCAATGTGATGTCTCATTTCATCCAGTTGTTGCATTGCATTTTTCTCTCTTTCTGGCTGCTGAGGTCCAGTGTCTGCACTTTTGGGGATGTACTAGGGCAGGCTGATTCCTGTATGCTTAAGTATGTGTTTCACCACCAAAAAAGCCCTCATGAGAGTCAAGCAAGCCAAGTACAATGAGGATAGAAATGGGGGAGGGTTTAGGCACATACCTGCTATAATGCAAGGTTAGTGCCTTCAGTTGCTTGTCCATTGAGCTCCAGTGGATTTATTTGTGCTGCTGCCTTCCTACCACAAAGGTACCTTTGTCAGCTCATGGACCTCCCAAAGACTCCTCTCCAGTAGTGTTGTCATTGGGTCCATGCGTGACTCTCCTGAAGAGTTCCCTCTCCAGGAGGGACAAGAGGATGTAGACTTTCCCAGCCAACACGGAAAGGATAAAAATAAAAAGTACTGGCGATCCTGTAGCCGGACCATAGTAACAGCTGAGTTCTCAACAGTGTCTTAGGTGAGGTAAATGTAAAGAAAGCATTTAATAGAGAGCAGTGTGAGGTATTTTGTAGATTTTTATAGGGATTTCCTTTAGAAAATGAACACTGTTCTGAGCACTGTTCCGGGCCACCGCTACTCCCAGTTCTTCCTCCCCATGTTTCTTTTCTCAAACTCCTACTCCTTATTTTGTTAGAAAAGTAGAAGTTAACTGTTAGGCTATTGTGTTCTTCAAAATGAGTCAATTCTGCCATATCCAACAGAGTTCAGTTTGAGTTTAGCTTCTGACTAAGATGAAGTACAATTAAAATGGGGAAAGTGGCACAGTGCTTAGTACTGTGTCTGCTAATTGCTCCAGTACTTTCATTTATTGTGACAGCTCTCCATGATGCATTATCACTCTGGTGGGTTCCCCCCCCACACCTTTAGCAGCTTTTGCTTAGATTAATTTCTGAGTGTTGCTGCACATTGGTGGGCTGAGCACTTGGCACAATTTGCAACTATTAAGACTGGTCCTGAGTTGGCTACTATTAAAGTTCATATTTGATCTTCTGCTTCTGGTAATCACAGGAGGTGACATGGCTTTGTTGCTGCTTTCATTTTCCCCATTCCCCCCTCTTCTCTCTCTCCTAATGCATTGCAAACAGATTGTTACAGCCTGAGAGAATTGCAGTGCCGCAAAGTATGAGGCAGGAGGGCTAGTTTCATGGAGGTAAAACAAAGGGAGAAAAAACTAAGAAAACAAAGCTAAATATTACTTAATGCACTACTTACAGAATAAAAGTGTTGGTATTCTTGAAAAGATATGATTTACAAAATGTGTAAAATCTATAAAGTTACTAGGACATTGACTTTGCAAGTTACACGAGCTGCACTTACCTACTCTCTGCCAGGTGCTATGCTATCAACAATTGCCTGAGGAGTGCAAAGTTGCTTTGTATTAGGTTCAGTGGGAGCAGAGGATAGTTTTGGACTGAAAGGAAACAGGACACTAAGAATCGAATGGGCAAAAACCTTTTCTCCACTACACTCAAGAAAACGGGTTCAAATGAAACTAGGGTGGGAACTGTGTACCGAGATGCATTTTGCAGCATTATTGGTAAATGACTACTTGGGGTGTATGACCCCATCAATGCCTGATCATCACAGGAAAGATATCTGGCCTCTTTACACAGAGCTTTAGGGTCACATCTGGGTGCTTAAAGAAACAGATAAAGAAACTAGCTGGATTTTGAAATTTCCTTTGAAGTCAGTATGAGTCAGGTACAGAGTGACGTATTTTTGGTACTGTAGCTAGATACTTATCCGAACCTTTACACACATAGGCATGTTTCTGCAGCTCTGGCTTGCAGCCTTTTAGCTCAACAGTAGCGAGTCAGAATTTCTGATTTGCAGATTGGGGGTCATAGTGATACTTGAGATAAGGGATGCTATGCTTGCCATGTCTTTTCCTGTTATATCTCATTTTGTAGAGGAAAATAGCAAAATACTGAAAATGTTGGCAAGTCCTCTTCTACACTTTGGGTTTTGATTCCCATGAAAAAAATTACTGTTTCTTGTGAAAACCGACCACTCATAGCACTTTAATAGAGGCAAAATTAAAAATTAAGATTCCTTCATGACCCTGTATTTTACTTTTTTCCAGATCCATCCTTTGGTTCTCTAAATTTCTTCCCAATTTCTGAATTTTTTTTGTTTCCATTCTTATTTTTGTGTTCCATGATTTCCCTCCCCCTTTTTTTTTCTTCTACAACCTTCCTGAACTCTTATTTTTCTTCATTGTTCCCCATTCTGTGTCTTTCCGTTACGATCTGCATCATTTGTTTCAGTCACTGTTGTATTTCTCTTTTCTGCTCTTCTCATCGAATGAGAAGTCATCCCCAGACTTTCAGTATTTAAGATCTGGGTTGGAATTGCAAAATGTAAATCCAAAATTAAAACTTGCCAAAGTTCAGAATATTGAAACATGGGAGGAGAGAGCGATCTAATTTTATATCTTTTATGATCTGTTACTATTATTTAGTTGTATTAGGGCAAGGAATGCCTACGGGTGTGCTGTGCTCTTGTGTAGTAAAAACAAGTCTTACCTTTGTGATTTAATTAACCTTCATAAATAAAACAGACAAAGAAAGTAAAATGGGGAGTTGAGGGATTATGATTAAATTATTTCTTTAGATCATCCAGGAAATCTGAAACCAGATCTCTTGAATCCCATTCTGGTATCTTAGTCACCTCTTTCTTTCCTATTTAGATCTGAGATTTTGTGTCCAACTTGCCTCCTTCCACTCTCTTCTAGGCTAAAGAATCAATAATCATATGCCAATCTTGAAAATGTCCCCTTCTTGAAATTTATGGCCAAACTTGCATTTCGACCAGGAATTAACTGTGCATTTCTTATGGAAAGAGCAGTAATCTCAGGACTTGGTTAGAAGAAAAATGTTGCTGAATGAAACCATGAGCTGCAAGGGCCCCCCGTCCTGTGGGCAAGACCAACTGTAGAGCCAAAGGGTCCTCATTTTGGGAATAAATACCAGACCAAACTGTGGTGTGTCTCTGCTGATTTTTGTGCTTAAAATTCACTCTCCATTAACGATTCATTGGGTAAAGCCGTCTGCCCACATAAGTTCTCGAATCAAACAATTATTCCTACACAGTTTACAAATTTAAAATCAGAGAAGCAGGCATTCTGTCAATGGTTAAATGACTTATCTGACAGTAGACCATTCTCTCAAGAATAAAATGCTCAGTGAGAAATGAGTGGGCTCAAAGGGAAGCTAAGGCTATACATGATGCCAAGAACTACACATGGTTCTCACATAAATATGTCCTTAATAGTTACTCTTAATACTTTGTTGATTGATAGGTCATAAACTTCCGACACTAAAAGTGCAGCGATAATGAAACAAAGGGAGTTTCAGAAATAGAAGGAAAGCCAGGGCATTTTTCCAATTCATTTTTTGAATGTACAGAGCTATATTTCTCTTTGTTTGTAGTTGAACAAATTCTTGAGCTTGCCAGATATGTGAATAAGAATCTTTTGGCCTTGTCCACTAAATATCTTGGTAATACGTAGAAAGAGCAGGAATGGAAAACATTGATGCAACTAAATATTCACTATTTCTCTCTATTGATAACACAAGAAGGTCTGGGTTAACATAAAGACATGATATTAGGAGTTTTGGTGACATGATTCACTTCCAAAAGGAAATTCAAAAGAGGCATGTTAGGTCCATTTAAACATGTATCTAAAATATCAAGGGTAAGCTGCTTTTAGGCCAGAATTAGAATGCAATAGTAATGGATAACTGTGCTGCTCCCACTGTATCTGAACCACAGAAATATGGTACTTCCAGGTCCAGAATTTAGATGAAGAACTTGTATTCCATTTAGGAACCCACATAAATGTCCAGATTTTTAAAAGAGTACATGTCAGTAAATGCTGGCTTTATCAGACAGCATGAAGCCTTTCTGGAAATTTGGCTCTCCTGTAGGTGTTTGAAAGGGAGATGAGCTCTTTTGAAAGATCTATATATAAACATTCGTTGCAAAAAGCCTTTGTCATACATGACTGATCAGATACGTGTTTTTCAGACTGATAATACCAGGGTTTGGTTAATGCTGGTTTAAGACCATGCTTAGCACTTAGAATCATCAAACTGTAACGTATCAAGAAGGCATGAACAAACCATGGGATACCATTTCCCTATAGAAGTTTTGTAGCTGCTGCATTTTGCTCCACTAATTCTGCCCTGGGTTGAGACCTTGACCCCTTTCTCTGTACCACTTTCTATCCCAAAGAGATGGCTGAAGGAGTGAGCTCCTTCAAAGTGCTAGTGGAAGAAATAGCAATGACTGTATATACATAGTTCCTCCTGGACACTACGCAAATGACACCCAGTCCTCAAGTCTGAAGTCTAGATTAAGGAATTCTTGCTTTGTCATTCAGTATGTTTTCCTTTATTGCACTCACAAGCCAGGAGTTTCAGATGGCTCTGTTCTTCCTGAGGTGAAACTTTTTCCAGCACCTCTACATTTTTTTTTTCTTTTCCTTCTCTTGCCAGAGATAGAGCACTGTTCCTTTGCAAAAATAGCTCAGCAGATGCTAGGTTAGTTGAATTGTGTATTATTTTCTCTGATTTGTACCTTTACTCTTCTCTTGCATCATGAATCTTCATATCTCTCTAGCACTGACATGACCTATATTAATATAGTGTCAGAGAAACCTTTTGTTCTCGCATATGAAGGCAGTAGGACAGAGTCTTGCTATCACCATCTTAGTCTGAACCACAGAACGTATGTGATTTGGCCGGAGTATAGAAATGAACTCACATGTATTTCAGCACCTAACTAACGGCTTATTTGTCCTTTCTGATTATATTGGCTGAGAAAGATAGGAAAGACATTCAACCTGATTATTGTACCTAAAATCCACTTTATATTACTTCACTAATCTGTTGTGAAATTGCAGAGATAGAACTAAAATATTGGTCATTAAAATAATTTCAAATACTTAAACTGTAAAATACAGCACTGTTAAACCGTGTGCCTTTCACGCAGTTCGGCTGAGCGCTGCTCTATCTTAAAACACAGCCTGGGCTAATCAGGAGAGTAATTATTCACTGTCCACGCGATGGCACCCTTGGCAGGTACGTGAGCCTATTGCTGACAGCCAGCCCTTGCAAGAGAGCTTCACTTGTCTTCTTCCAAAATCCTGGTGTTTATGAAGGAGCTTAAGAATGTGCAAAGGTCCATCTGGAAGAATGACAGTTTGTCTGCATGTAAGGTTCCTTATCATATTAGAGCTGCTACAGCTGCATCAGGCTTTTGAGGTCTTTAATTCAGTTGTATTTTCTTCCTCCATGAACTGGCAGTTTAAAAAATACTTTGTAAATTACAAAGAAAGTGACAAATCCCACTTTACTTTTCCCCTATATATATATTAATCTCTGCTATCCAAGCAACCTGAATTCTCATCTATTTTTTCAACTCTGTCTCCTTCTTATGCCTTCTTGTTAAGGCATAATATTTGCTGGTTGTAGGACTGTTTTCTTTCCCTTTTTGCGTATCCTTTGTTTGGCTCAAAATACATCTTTCAGCAGAATCACAGTGTGTCTGCTTTGCACCACACAGGGGTATCTGTTCTCAAAAACTCCTATTCAGAAAGATTTTTCTTTCCCATGCTTCTTCCTATGTGCTGTTTTCATGTGGTACTGTCCTCCCTGATGAGAGTATTTTTTTGCCTTACTGATGTCAATGCCACATTTGCCATTGTCTTTTGTGAGGCCGTGGTGTTACCAAAGCAGTAGGGCAACTGTGTACAGAGAAGTAGAGGGAAAGTCAGGGAAAACCAAATGCGAATTCGGGAGAACTCTTTTCTGAACAGAGCTTATGTTATTGCTAGTAGAGAATGTGGTCTATCTGATATCAGTGTCTGGTTTGCCTCGTTTCTAGTGGGTAGTCCCTTTGAGGTGAACAACAAAACTCTCTCAGGCAGCAGTAACAGTGAAATGACAATAATGGGAAACTGTAAAAGGCAAGTAATATTCTGGAACTGGCCAACCTAAATATCATTTGTTCCAGATGTTCAGAATAATCTATTCTTTAACTGTTGTGACATTTATCATGAAAGTTGACTATAATGATGAATGGTATTTTTGTTCTATTGGTCAAGATTGTAAAAAAGGTAAATAGTTTTTCATGTTTTCAATTAGTTAGTG
The DNA here is from genome assembly GCF_964195595.1 of Calonectris borealis. Classification (NCBI taxonomy): domain Eukaryota; kingdom Metazoa; phylum Chordata; class Aves; order Procellariiformes; family Procellariidae; genus Calonectris; species Calonectris borealis. Next base: position 12,183,750 of record NC_134328.1, on the reverse strand, counting down.
CCAAATTTAAGAGACCCTGAAAAGACTTGTTTCTCAGATGTTCATGCTCAGCACCTTCTGAAATTGCAGTCCAAATCTCCCTGTTTTTTAGGGAGATGAAGGCTTTCCAGTTATAGTTCAAAGATGGAACATTAACACCCGAGAAGAAATACCGTCAACTCTTAAAAACGTCTCTCCTCAAATGTATTCATAGACTGAGGCTATATAAAGTGATGCTTTGTTATTGTGGGTGCCTGTACTGAAAGATTTCTTGGAAGTATAGGTAGTGCCACAGAATTTATCGAAGTATTTCACACAAAGTTAAAAACAAAAGGGCAGGGAAAGCTAACAGGTATAGTTGGATTTTACATGGTTTGCAGGTGTACTGCTCAGGCAAAACCACAAACTATAAATACCGCAAAGCTTCCCAGAACTTTGTCTTTGTTAAAAAGAGCTCCAAATTCTTCATGTTATGATGTAGGCTGTAGTCCTTCTTTGCAGATCTGAATTCTTCCTTCATGAAAGCACAAGGCTTGGCTCTTAGTTCCGTATGTCTTTATAAGCCCACACCCTGAACACAAAATAGCGTTGAAGATCACTCCCTTGTCTTATCCTGCCAAACACAAACTTTAGAGAGGTTTGGGATATGGATGTTCTTTTGTCCTGCTCAACAGACCCCTGACTGAGATAATATCCTTAGGGTTATGAAGTATTATTGAAAGGAAGCACAAGAACACTGTGCTCTAGTTCTCCTGCATGTGGCTTTAATTATAGATTCTCATGAATCCTTTTCATACCTGCTCTTAAATTTTTTTCTTGTAATCTCTTCCACTCTATAATGATTCTGTTCAAATGAGTTGCTAAAACACTACATAGGAACTAACTGGACAGAACTAAGGGATCCTGATACTACCTTTTATCTTCTTGTTTCAAACTCAGCCTGACAAACTGTGCAGAATAGCTTAAAAAACTGGGGCCTCTTCCTCATAAAAGCATCTATAAATTCAAAGCAAAGGAGTTTGAGCTGCTTTTCATCATTCTGGGTCCAATGGCTCAATTTACATACCAAACAAAACAATATCATCATCTTATAAAATAATGTTTGGGGAAAACATAGGTTTTGGGATTATTTTTTTATTCAATAATATAAGCATTTCATCTCTTTTAAATAAATATTTACAAAACCATGCACTGTAAAACAAGATAACCTAGGGTCTGAGGCCCTTCAGGGAAGTATTTCTCATTTTTTAAGATGATTTTTTTCTGAGCTGTTTTATAAATACTAACCACTGAGGTGGTGAAGAACCTAAACAGTATTTTTGAATACTGAAAGGAGATCAGTTTCCTTTTTATAGATGTGATCTTACTTAGTGCAAGCTACACCTGAGCATCTAAGAGCAGAATCTAGTCCTCTAGAAAGTAGAGGTAAATTAAGCCTTAAGTAAAAACAAAGTGTACATTGACAAATATGCTGTAGAATAGCTGCATTTCTGAAACGCTTATAGTCAGAATAAATTTCACCTCTAGACTCCCTTCAGGTGTCTCAGAAGTTTCTAGTATACTGGTGCTGTAAGGATATTAGAAGAATTACACTTAACAGTTGGATGCCAGCAAGGTATTAGTTTTAGGCAAACACTCCCTTGCTCCCCTTTCACTCTCCCTTAAATTCTTAAGCACTTCTTAATTCAAGGAATGGATCTGAAGATGAGCTGGGAACTCTACTGTTCTGGAAGCTGGTCTGTGTCAGGACAAATCATTGTGTCTAATTTGTTTTTATACCTTTTTGGTGATGAGACCCCATTAACAGACTTGGCCTTGTCCATAAAAGACCAGTTTGCTGTTTGTAACAGTGATTACTGCCATATTCCAATCCACATTTTTCCAAACAGCTTGTCTGCCTTCAGCACCTGCTTTTACAGGCATTTATTATGTTAACAGTTGAATCCAGGGGCCAGATATTTCAGGATGAAGAGTGGTAGTTTCAAAACAGTCAAAAGAAGTTATGCTTCCAGCTGAAACTGAATTGGATTATACAGTAAACTGATATTTCTAAAATATCTTCTGAAAATATCAGTTTACTATATTATTTGAGAAACAAATAAACAGATAACCATTGTGCAAATCTTACCCAGAGGAGCGAAGACACTAGTCCATGGTGTGGAAGTTCAACTCTGTTTTCACGCAGGATTTGAGAATCCTGAGTGCCCAGTTAGTCTCTCTATTTCAATTTAATTTTTTGTGAAATGGGAGAATAGCAGTGCTGTCCACTTCAGGTGGCATGAGAACCGTAGAGGAGAGTGGAGGACTGTAGAAATACCTGAGAGAGTTTGTAGTCTAATCTTTCCTAGAAGTAACACCTCTTCCATAATGCTGGGGACCATCACTGAAGACAAAATCATCTTTGGCAGCCCTCCTGAAAAGAGTATCTTGTTTCATTTTGAACGCAAGTGCCTTCTTAACTTTCCCATTCCCTGTAATCTTCTGATGATAATATTATATGTTTTTCCATACTGCTGTATTCTGTAGCATTAGAAGCTATGTGTAACAGCACTGTTAGGCAGCACATTAATCTGTGTATTTTCTGGATAAAATAGACCGCGCTGTTAGTTTGAATCTTTTCACAGTTCACTATTAAACATAACGGTTTGTTTTAGAGTAGTCTCAGAAGCAGAGACCTGAGATCAAATCCTGTTGTGGTAGGTTCTATAAAGATCAAGCCCAGAAAGGTTTATTCTGTTTAATAAACAGGAGAAGGTGAAGAAAGCCAGAATAATTGCATATGTAAAGTAAGAAACAGAACACACCGAGATTATGGCTTGGTTTCTCCAAGTTATTTAGACATCTACCTCTTGTGGATTGATACTTGTTTTCGTGTAATATATTAAAACTTACGGAGTGAAAACAGAAGCTGAGACCCTAGATGGAAAGTAGCTGCCTAGATAACTTGTCCAAAACTATATAGGAAACTGAGGCTAGAAACTGAGCAAGATTCCATTGAAATTTAGACATTAATCACAAGGCTGTTGCCCTGTAGCGTATGGTATTTTAGACGGATTAGCTGGACACCACAGATAAAAATAGCATTTCTGCAGCACAGCCAAGGAAGAGATGATTTAAGAACAGGCCATCTTAAATTCTGGGTGGTCTTGTAAGCCACATGCACATATGATCAGAGGATTTACCATCCTCATGCTCTGAGACCATATTCTGGGATATAGATTTCTTTGTGGACAGACTGTTGGGATACCTCATTTAAAAACACTGAGGGTCCCAGAGCCTGCGCTTAGGATAGCGCTGGCTTTAGAGCAAAAACTTATGAGCTGTATATTACCTTTGCTTCAGGCATAGGGTCCCCATTTTAGTAAGTTTTAAATTTTGTACAGCAATTAAGTGCCGTTTATAATCTCATGTCTATAAAATATATCTGTAGCTGTTAGCTATTTGAGAGAATTATGTTGTCAACATTACAAAACTATTAATTATCCTGAAATTAGAACATGTCTCTGGAATGTTGAATAAATGAACATGAGGGCTTGTCAGACTGCAGTAAACTCTGTGTGGTTCATTGGTAGCTAGTTGAGGAAAAATCTTATACAGTAGAATTTAAATGATAGGGTAACCTGTAATGTTAATTAATCACTTGCTGGTTTTTTTTTGCCTGATTTTATTTTTAAATTTTCTGTTACTAATTGGTAAAAAGCCAGGTTTTGGTGAAGTTTTTGAAAGCTGGAGGGTATGTTCTGGCCTATGCTGCTTTTTGATTAATTCTTTTCTGTTCTCTGTAGTTTTTCATACTTTCACATAACAACAACTGTGTCCCAGGAGAGCAGTAAGAAAAATAATTCACACCTGTGACTTGAGGGCTGTCCTTGAGCAGTTTGACCACAGTTGATTCTACAAGTTTTGACTGAGTTGAAGGCTTTATTGCTATTGTAGTAGCTCTTATCAAACCCTGTAAGTCTCTAACATTACAGTTCCTCGCTTAGCTGTTCCAGCATTATTGAGTAGCTTACTCTTAGCCCTATTCCTGGAATTGAACTTATTTGCAGAGATAAAATGGCTTGCTAAGTAAAGTAAATTCAAAAGTATTCCTATCCACAACCAGTGAAGTTCTAAAAGTTTATTTTGCACTCATTAAAGAAATTTTCATCTGATACGATGTACAATGCTATGTTCCTGTGAAAGTCTAAGAGAGCATGCATGCATGCAAAATGGCCTAAAACTTCCACTGTAATCAGTAAAACCATTAAACTAAAGGAGTTGTGTAAAATTTGGTTTTTGTAGTTGGCTGGCTTCATCTGTACTTTCTTTCAGTTTTGATCTGAGTTGTGGTTTTGACTCTGTTTAGAACTGGGCCAGAACCACAATTGTGTATTCAAATACCCACAACTCCTGGCCCAGATCTGAATTTTTCATCTTGAGCTCATCTTTGATTCAAAAGAATCCCCAAATTCTAGGCAAAATTCTATCAAAACCACTAAGCTTCACTGGTTGGTGTGCCAAGCCACAGTTCAGCCCAGGTTTATTTGAAAATGGTTTAAAACTGGTCACAGATTCTGTTGAATATGATCCAAAGTTGGATCATAATATTTAGAAACTTCAGCAAATCTATGCAGAACTCTGAATTTGCAATAAAACCGAAATTGAGAGAGTATTGTGAGGTCTTAATTTTTTTCTGTGGACATTTTATGCAGTTCTGCAAACCCATCATGAGAACTGCACTGATTCAGAGGAACTGGTAGTTCAGAGAACTCGTATGCTTGAGCGTAATTCTTAAAGAGCTGAAAGAAATGATGGAAATGTATCAGTTTCCTCTCTTACGCTTTTTCCATTTTTAGTGGAGTTGCTCTTGTTCTGTTCTGCATTCTGCACAATTAAAATAAAAGCCTTTGAAGTGTCTGAATTTGCATATTTTATTTTTTTCCAGAGACTTTGTCATAGCCTTTTATGCAAGCAATAGCATTAAATAGGAGTAGCACAATGAATTCCAGGAAGCGAGTAATCTTCATTAAGCTTGTTTATTTGCAGGAGCTCCATTAAATTAAGAATCCTTATCAGGATATGTCTGCACTGATGAAACTAGCTTGACTGTTTGCCTGAAGGATTGGTTCCCTACCTGACACTTCGGGGTCCTGGACTCTAATCATATGTATTGGGTTTGCGTAGTGAGGTTTTGGTAGCGGGGGAGCTACAGGGGTGGCTTCTGTGAGAAGCTGCTAGAAGCTTCCCCCATGTCCAATAGAGCCAACACCAGCCAGCTCCAGGATGGACCCGCCGCTGGCCAAGGCCAAGCCCAGCAGTGACGGTGGTAGCGCCTCTGGGATAACATATTTGAGAAGGGGGAAAAAAACCTGCGCAATCGCAGCCACTTAGAGAAGTGAGAATATGCGAGAGAAACAACCCTGCAGACACCAAGGTCAGTGAAGAAGGAGGGGGAGGAGGTGCTCCAGGCGCCGGAGCAGAGATTCCCCTGCAGCCCGTGGAGGTTAATGGTGGGGCAGATACCCACCTGCAGCCCATGGAGGACCCATGCCAGAGGAGGTGGAGGCCCGAAGGAGGCTGTGACCCCGTGGGAAGCCCGCACTGGAGCAGGCTCCTGGCAGGACCTGTGGCCCCGTGGAGAGAGGAGTCCACACTGGAGCAGGTTTGCTGGCAGGACTTGTGACTCCATGGGGGACCCACGCTGGAGCAGTCTGTTCCTGAAGGACTGCACCCTGTGGAAGGGACCCACGCTGGAGCAGTTTGTGAAGAACTGCAGCCCGTGGGAAGGACTCACGTTGGAGAAGTTCGTGGAGGACCGTCTTCCCTGGGAGGGACCCCACGCTGGAGCACGGGAAGAGTGTGAGGAGTCCTCCCCCTGAGGAGGAAGGAGCGGCAGAGACAACGTGTGATGAACTGACCGCAACCCCCATTCCCGTCCCCGTGTGCCTCTGGCGGGGAGGGGGGAGAGAAAATCGGGAGTGAAGTTAAGCCCGGGAAGAAGGGAGGGGTGGGGGGAAGGCGTTTTTAAGATTTGGTTGTATTTGTCATTATCCTACTCTGATTTGACTGGTAATAAATTAAACTAATTCCCCCAAGTCGAGTCTGTTTTGCCTGTGAGGGTAATTGGTGAGTGATCTTTCCCTGTCCCTATCTCGACCCACGAGCTTTTCGTTATATTTTCTCTTCCCCTGTCCAGTTGAGGAGGGGAGGGATAGAGCAGCTCTGGGGGGCACCCGGCATCCAGCCAGGGTCAGCCCATCACATCATGTGTTTGGTAAACCCAACAGATGATTAGTTCAAAACTGACATTTAACGTATTGTACAAGAATGGTCTTTATAGTAATTTTACATAGTCTTCATTCTATAGACTAAGAAATGGGGGTACAAAACAAGGCATGACTTAAAACAGGTCAAAGGAAACCTGTGGCAGGGTTTGAAAACTAGCATACATCCCTGTCCACTGGGTCTGAGTCCACTGATTTGATTTTAAGACACTTCAGTTGTGGTAATGGCAGGTGTAATTTTGGCTCAAGTTTGCAATCCAATGTGAGGTAAGAGTGCTTGTGTGTTCTCATGAGCCTTGCTCTCTGTACTGATCAGGCCTTAATAAACCCCTGTTTGTTTTCAAATGGGACTGTGTGAATACAAGGCCTGTTATGTGTGGATACACCTGATAGCCTGAGTTTTAACTACCACAGGATGAGACTTGCTGGCCCAAAAGGATCCTTGCAGGCCAGCATTCTTAAACAAAGCACATCGAAGTTTATCTTAACTCAGAAAGACCCCTTGATTCATTACAGGGCAAAGGCTTATCATTCAAATGCATCTGAATATTTTATTCAAATCTATTTCTAGTCAGAGAATTGGGACACAGTGAATGAAATTGCATTCCATTGACTTCAGTGGCAAAACACCCAGCTGATTTTAGAAAAGACAAGATTTTACTCATGCATTAGTCGATGAATCACTTAGTAAACACATACGCTATGTTATTTAGTTTTCACTTTCTAGGTATTCATGGGCTTACCTGCAAAGATCTGGGACTCCCAGGCAAGACAGTTTGTATTTCAGTTTTCCGTTGCACTTACAGGATCCATCAGGATGCTCCATGCTGCTTCTGCAGCTAAAATGCCTGTAGCCTCCAGTGGCAGCAATGTGTGTTGTACACACAGATCATTTTGATCTTATGTGTTTCTCTGCTGCCAATGTGATACTTCCAAACATGAAGACCTGAGAGAGGATGACCTTAAATATCTAGCTAAATCTAGTTTTACTCTGTTGATTTCAGTGTGGCAGTTATACAGCTTGGTTAACAGGTGCCATTTTCACATATTTGATCAGCCCAAAAGCATATTTATATATAATAGAGATGTTTGTCTGCAGCTGTCAATATCAAAATAAAACTAAATCTCATTTGAGAAACATGATTTGGATTGAGAAGCTCTCCCCCTGCTCCCTGTGGTTTCCTAACAGAAGACTTATTTTGTTCGTTAAAGTTTTATGTTAAGCATTACCTAATACATTTGTTAATTGTGAAAGGCTCTAAGCATTGACCCACTTAGGAAATCAGTGCATTCTAATGAAAGTTTTGCAAATGTTGCAAAAGTTTCTCGTTATGAATTCTTAACTAGTGGTGATGATGCAGTGAAAATGCAATTCCTGCTATTTTATCATCACATAATTTGCACTGTGTAACTCTTCTTGGGCTTAGGAAATGCTGCTAAGACTATGAAAAAGAAGGAAAAGATTTCAGATGCTGTGAACATTTGAGATTGGAGAATGGGCACCCTTAAAATCAAAAGCAAAAAAGAAAGATGAATCAATTCTTAATTAAACAAATAGCAGAACTACTTGAAAAGGAGCTCATAAAACATGAAAAAAAATTTAATTTCCCACTAAGTGCATTTCATTATGACTGTAAGTCACTGGTGAGGCTGCTTCTCCAAATTTAGGCATAAATTTAACCTTTTTTGAAATACCAACAAAAATAGTTTTGACGTGTTTAAATTCTGCTGCGCGGCAACAAAAATATTTGGAAACATTCACCCCTCTGAAAGGGTAATTGTTGTGGTGAGTTGAACACATTATCAGCCACAGATAGGAAGCCTTCTAAAAGAGGGCTCCACTTAAAAGACATTTGTACTCTCACTTAATTAACCCAATGGCATCTGGTTCTAGCAAAGCTGTTCTGCTACATAATGACAAGAAAAATGAGGTATTAGTGAAGATCTGGAAAGAGATGAATACACATCTGCTTATATTTGCCCTCCTGGCATGACCCATCAAGGTTGCTCTTTAGGTCTAAAATTAAAAATGCAGGGAATTGAAGATTTTAATGAAAAAAATTCATCTCTTCTCCTAATTGAAATGTAGAAAGGCTTAATGGAGTGAGGCTGAACTTTTAAATGCTTGGGGTTTGTATTTCTATTGCGGGAGCTCTGTGTGTGTGCTTGTGTGTATGTACCATACACATATGTACCAAGTATATATTTGCTTTTACAGTGACAGACTATTTTAAGGTGGCTCAAACAGTTATTGATACCAAACTGCTTGATAATGAATCAAAAAAACTGTGGATGACAGATCAAAATATCAGCATTTTAGGTTTCCATTCCTGATGTATCTAGTTTAGACTGACTGTAAATAAAATTCTAGTCAAGTTCCAAATGAGCAAGGCAGGATCTTGCAGGGTAGGGTAGCATTATCTTAGAAATACTGCTGAAATATCCTTCTGAAGAGGCTTATTATCTGTGTGAATTGTGGAGAGATTTGTAAGCCTGGATTTTTAGTGAAAACTGCCTAAAGCAATATTAATTGAATATGCATCTTTCTGATAAACATACTGTACTTCTGAAACTGTTGTCATCAACATGACAACAAACAAGCATGGAAAAATAAAATCCCTGAGCAAGAGGCAGATTTGCTGATGAGAAATTCTACTGAGAAGTACGGAGCTTGCCATTCCTTTTGTAAACAACTGTACCCATGTGGCTGCATCAGACGGACATTGTTTATGTGCAGTGGTTATTGGGTTCTGCATTTGTGTCACAATGAAAGACGTAAGAAGATTAAAAGTGATGGAAACAAAATGAATATGCAAAAAAGGAGGAATCTGATTCGAAGGAGAGCGTTAAGTTAGGAAATGATATCCAGCCCGGTGTATGCTCTTGCACTTTTGGGATGCTTGAGCTGTTCTGCATTGCAAGGTGAGCATACATCCTGCAAACAGCCCCAAACACTGCAGATATATTGTCTCCTACTTACAAAGAAATGAATGGTTCAGTGTGACATCAGAATATTCGTTCTCTGAATACTTTGTTTTGCGAAGTATACAGCTTCCATATAGAGAAACTCAGTGTCAGATTAAACCACAGTACAGACTGTGGTTGAGTATGGCCAAGTAGCTACAAACTACAGTGAAAGTGGTAAAAAGGAGTAGAGCAATCCCAAACTGGTATCCCCTCTTTGCTTTCTTTTGCCTTTTGCTTTATTTAGATTCCCACATCTTGTCATTTCCATTAACAGTTATTTTGCTATTCTAGATGTTAGAAGATTGTGCTGGTGATGCTGCTTGTTCAGTGAACAGCTTCCTCTTGCATTTTCTCCAGCGGCAAACATACGGAGTAGCTAGTGTCATTCCAGCAGGCACTGGTTTTAACCAGTCCTCCCAGAAACAATGGTGCTGGATATTGCCAGATGATTTCACCTAGCTGCTTTGGTGAGTGAGAGGCTTGGCCAGGGTTGATGGATTATATTGAGAGGTTGGAGAGGGGAAGGCAGGAAATCCTTAAATTTGCTTTTGCTACTGAGGAAGCGGTAATGTAGTAGCGCACTCTGAGATGTTCATTATAACACTAAAGCAATGAGGACTCAGCAAAAAAAGAAAAACAAGTGCACTTGGCAATATTACCTTATGAATTCAACTCCAGGTTTAACTAAATGTACATGGTACTGTAGGTAAAATAATTTCAGCATGTTTCAGGCCTTTAACATTTTATCATGAATTTCCCAGACACCACAGATGCGTTCCTGTTTGCACACAGAAATGTTCCATGTGGTCAAGCTGGTGTCATGCAGGGGCATAGTGGTGAAATACACTCCTGTGGTACCTATGTAGTAAAAGCATCTTTCAGATTCAGACGTTTATTCTTGAACTTTGGTCTGTGAAAGGAGATAACACAAGAATCTGTTGCCGGCAACAAGCTAGATTTTTTGAGAACAAGCCCAGACTGGGAGGAAATCTATTAACTGAATTGTGACATATTGAAAACAGCAACAATCCAAGCTGCCTAAGTCCAAAAGTTCAGCTATTCATATGTATGAGTTATATTAATGTGGCTGGTTTAGATCTCAGACCTTTTCTTTTCTTTTTTTTTTTCTGCTTTGACAATGCAAGCATGCGAAGGTATCCTCATGTTAATGAGAATCTGGCTCCTACATTTTGGATGAATCTGTAAAGGATGCCTATGAAACTCATATGGGAAAAAATAGGTAAATTTCATCTGGAATAGCCTATTTTCCCTTTTCCACTTGGTAGGAAATAAGAAGGGATTAATAATTGTAAGGAATTACAGTATTTGTCTCAACAGAGTTAGAGTGAAGAATCTAATTATCTCACTAGAGTGATAGCTCAAGACCTTCTATTTGGATGGACAGGCACTTGTGGGTTGAACTGAAAAAAATGCACCTGAAACCTGATGAACAGTGATTTTTAGCAATAAATTGGTCACCTGTTGTTCTTAACCATGTAAGGAGTCTTTGTGAAGAACTGGTTAGAGGGACAGGAGTTTTGGGTTGTGGTTTATTGTTATGGATTAGTAGCAGTATGTTATAATTTATTCCCCGTTTAGGAAGTTATTTTCTAGTTGCTTTTCTCATATGCGTGGTCTTCACTCAGCATAGCTTGTATCATCTGTTGAGCATTTTTTTTCATCTAGTTCTTTGGTTACATATTCCCTTGCTGTAAGGATCTTGAATGATATTTCTTCAGGTTTTCTGAACTATATGAAATACAGAACTGAAGAGAATGCACTTATAAACCTTTAGGTTTCATGCTCCTTTAAATTTGCAGGGGTTTGGTTGCACTGGTCTTCCATATAAGCTTCTAGAAAGTATATAACAATTTGGAAATAAGGAGAGAGAAATCCAAGCCTATACATTGCAATTGAATGACAACTACACCTACTAACACCGTGATAACTAGAGTGAATTTGAAAGATCTATTTCTCTCTGTTCCTTCTGCCTTTGTACAGATGTGTATGCTGTAAAAGTTATTTATAGGATTCATTTAAATTCCACATCTTTTCCCAGCACATTTTCCACCTTCTTTTTCACAGTACTTACTTATAAAATCAATACTCTCAAACAGCTTTCTTTTTAAACTCCCCCTACCTTCCTTTAAAGCTATCTGAGAGGGCTCCACGTGTTTCCATGGAGCTGCTTTTTAAGCATATAGAAACAAACTCAAGCACAAAACTTCATTTTTAAGGAAAGCCAGTGCTATTGCATACTATGAAGAGCCTAATCGTGCTTGGCTTCTGCAGAAGCCAAAGTTTAAAATGAAAATTGTCAATATTCAAAACACCTGGTGCCTATTTTTGTTCTAGATATGTCATGTGGTTATACACCATAATCTGGATAAAATATCGTAGAAAAAGGACTCATAGTCTACTATAGATTTGTTTTTAATACCTCTCTTCTTTTGTAAGGTATTCCACATCACCTAAATAACAGAATTATTATTATTATTTAAGCAGCTAAGCACACATGAATGTCTATAGCTACAGGTTTCTACGTCCACGCTTAAGCAATTTAACAGTCTTCAGGGTTTAGAATTGTTGAGCAGCCTGTAGCATTTATTGAGCAGGTGTGAATGTAAAGATACTGGTAAGAATGGGAGCTAAGGCCTCAGAGAAATGTTTTCAAGTATTTTAAATCTAAATGAATAAAAATAAAAAAATAGAGGCTGATCCAGAAAAATCTCACTTATACTACAGCAGCACTAAAAAAAGACTAAATATGAAGAACTAGCATACAAAATACCAAAATTCCACAAAGGCCTAATTTTGGCCTCTGCTGAAACCATTGTTTGAGCTAGCTGACCAGCCTGCATCTCATTTCTGCTGGGTACTGCTTTTGATCGCATATTTCCAGATAGTGCTAAGGTGGTTTACAGCAGTGCTCTGTTCCTTTCTGAGTTTCCCCTCGCTTGTCTGTATATTGCACTGACACAGATACTTGGAGATGGCACACCCTGCATAGGTGTTATCATTCGTCTACTTACAACTCTCAAGCTGTTGTGGTGTAGCGAGTTTTAATCAAGTCCCTCATGGTTCTATGACTTTTCCTGTTGTGATAACCTAGACAGGTTGGGTACCATAAACACAATATGAAGTTAGTGTTTCACAGAGCCAGGACACTTGGCTGGGCCTGCTGAGTTCTGCCTTTTGCTATCTTTTGGCTCAGCTTTAAAAAGGCAGCAGCATGAACAGCTTTGAGTTTGCATTCAGAACCAGATCTTCTGTGTTCCTCCGTTCTAAAGCTTTCCATTTCTGTAATGTCTTTTATCCAGAATATCAAAATTCTTTGCAAAAAAACAGTGAATTAAACCTCACAGCAAACCTGTGATATAGAGAAATGTGAGATCTACTACTATTTGTGACAGAATAACTAAGCTTTAGAAATAGAACAAAACAGCAGTTCTCTCCTCCTTCTGGGCCTAATACTTTTGATCAAATGCAACAGAGGAGCAAACTGAGGCACAGAGTTTAGAGTTTGCTGCAGTGTCATCTTGGGATATCTCTAGCACAGCCAGAAATGGTCTCTGATTCCTTACAGCATTTAAGCTATTACTTCAGCTTAAATTCAACCTTAAGCTATTAGCTCAGCTAACATGGAATCAATACTGACAGCCAATACCCAGTTCTTTAGAAAGAGGCAAAACCATCTCCTAATGCATCTAGCAAGTCATGCAGCAATGACCTGTGCGCACTAGCAATCAGTTGCCATCGTGCAGCATGCAGTTTGACTGTGTTAGTTCTGTAGTCTGAACACAAGTATATTTGACTATCATTGTCTTTAAATTTCTGTTCCTGGAAACTTTGGTTTATTCTACTGGCAACTGACAACTTGAGTGCTTTCATTTCTGAAGTCGCGGTGTCTTGTGAGGCTAGGTGGAAATGAACATGGCAAAATATATTTTGCAACTGAGAATGTTCCGCAAATATAGTTAGTTTTTTTCCTTTGATAACTTTGGAAAAATGTATTTTATATTAGCATTTTACTGGTGGTGCTGTCTCTAAAAAAATAATCAAAATGCTAAAATAAGTGTTCAATGATCCCCTTTACCAATTTCTAGCAAATCTGTCATTGAAATCCATTCTATATTTGTAGGTAGGTATCTTTCCTTTTACGTGGCAATACCATTCATTATCAAAGAGAGGCAAAATTGCAACAAATGGTTAATTTGGGTTAATTTTTTGAGCATGTCCAAAACATAAAGAACAAAAGCAGTTTTTTCAGTGGCTTGCTTGCTGCCCTGAAGTGGGGTTTCTCTTACCCCTTTTCACAGTAGTTGGAAAAAAACCCCACATTTGAAGTCAGATTTTCAGCTGAGTGTACTTCCTGTTCAGGCCCCAAAAGAAGCAGCCACAACTGTTACTACCGAAATGGCTGGTGGCAGAAGAGGGAAGTTTATCTGGCATTTAAATGTGAGCTAAGCTGGTTGTAAAATCCCCATAGGCCAAAAGCATATAAGGGAAAAGTACCTAAAGCTGGAAACACAATGAGGTAGACATCAGAGCATTCATTAAAATTACATGACTATTAATTATGAAGGATAAATGATATTTGCAGGTTTCTCTGCAGAGAGGTTTAGTCTAAATACAGTGGGCAAGATTCTTAACTGATGTTCCTCCATTGAAGGATAGTGGAACTGAGTCAACGTACACTTGCTTAAGGTTTGGCCTCTTCTATTTAGAAATTCCCATATAATTGAGAAACAGGTACAAAACTGAATTTGACTCGTAACAGAACCAAGATTTCTCTTTTGATTTCAGATTTACCAAAACAGTGGCTTGACAGTTGCTTCAGTTCACTATAGATATATGAGCTATATTCACAGTTGTTTCCTCAATGTGGGTTTGATTTCAACAATTCTGGAATTCAGAGCTTGTCAAGCTCCGTTGTGATTGATCTCCTTTGTGATTGATCTCATGGATTTATAGTTGAGATCTTGACTTTTTCTTCAAAATCTTTTATATTTTTCAAAGTTGACACTCTTGATTTAAATTCCCCTTCTAATGCCCCCACGAAGAAAAGAAAGTGAATAGTGGGATTTTTACAACTGTTTATAGCATAACACTGGGAAAACTTCAAAGCAGAGAGAAGTGATTATGCCTGGGTTTTTTTCTTTTTTTATCCCCCCCCCCATTTCAAATTGTATTTATATTTGTGTCTATTCTCATGTTACTTTCTTCTTCAAACTGCCAAAAATCTTCAACTGGAGATTAAATGGCAAATTTCTGGCAAACATCAGAGAGCTTTGTTTTCAATGAAGAATCAAATCTAGCCTCTGATTAACAGGATTTTCCTTGCACTACCATTGATGCTCATAGTTCTTGGATTTGTTGTCATTTGCACATGGAAACATAATATTTGTATATGCAAATAGTGCATTTGAGTGTCTTGTGCTTTCAAAACAATACACAAGGTACAATACCCACAGTGGTCTAAAGAACAAACACATAGAATCAAACTAGAACTGAATACATCCCTTTCAGTCCTCTCAGTCTCAAGCAGCCTGGAAAAGTCCTCAGACTGCCTTTTCTGTATGTACCACACCACAGGCCACAAAACACTTCCCAACAGCCTGTACCACACTTAAGATCAATAATGAAAGAGCAAAAGCCACAAACTATGATGTGCCTCAGGAAGGGAGTAGAGGAGATCAAGGGCATTGCCAATGTGAATGAAATCTACATGAAAGAGCCTTCATCATTGCACCGCTTTCATGGATTAAAGGAACAATTGAGCAGAAGAATGAAAGGCGGTGCCAAGAGGAAGAGAAAATACGGAGGAGGGAAGCTGGGTTTCTCTGGTTAAACCATTCTAGTCACGTTCTTGGCGCACAAGCAGAAAAGCACAGCTGCTTTACATCTGCTACAGAGCACTGGAACTGAACAGGCACTAGTATAAGTATTCTCAGCCTGTCCAGATGAGTTTTTTGTTTGCTCTGGTATGGATACAATACTTTTTGTAATTAGTAACATGGAAAACTATTTTCTGATGCCATTGCAATAACTGATTTGGCTTATAAATGTTTTCTTTCAAAGGTCAGGCCTACAGGGACTTACAAAGGCTAATTTTGTCACTGGAATGTCAGACCTGATGCCCACCCTGGGAGACACAATAACCACTGAATTACACAATTTAAATGTTTTATGCTTATATCCATGAAAAACACTGACAATTTTCTTTCATGTAGCATCCTGATTCTATTTCATGCAGTAAATCTCCCCATGTGAGGCCCATGTCCCTGGATACCAATGCAATACAAAGATTATAATAATAATACAAAATTTCTTTTCCTGCTTTATGGTCTTTGATGCATATTTTGAGTATGGCACTGAAGTGTTTTTGCTAAAACCTTCCGTTTAGCTAACATGAGGAAAGTGCATAAAAATGCAACATGAAGAAATCTTAAATCCTAGCTCAATATCTGTTTGATCCTATCCAATACCTAGCAACAGCCAGGAGGTAACAGTAACTAATAAACATACAAATTGATATGATTGGCTTCAATTAAACCATTCACTGACACTAGTGTTAGAGGGATCATGTGTTTCAAACTCGGTCTCGTTCTTTGTATGCAAGTGAAGCTTCAGCTAATATTGATAAGTATTTTGCTTGCATGAGTTATATGAATCAAGACTTTTAAAGATGAGGAAAATAATAAAGCAAAGCGAGACTGTGTTATACAAATCAAAGCCTGAGGCAGACTTGGAGCACAGGTACCAGGAAGGGTTTGAATCTGGGATTCTAGACTCACTGCTGTCAGAAATAACAATTTTGGGTCATCTATCCTCTGCTGCTCCTATTATTTAGTAAGAGTTAAGGTTCTTTTAGCTTCGTATTAGATAATAATACACCTATGTGGTGTGACAACAAGAACTGCAACTGTGATAATTATAGCTGAGAACAGCAGCGCATTCTTCAGCTTAGCTCCACACTAGGAATGTGTATTTTTGAGTGTCATATGGTTGTCTGCATTGCTCAGATAGAAGCACTGATGGATGCCTGAGTCTTTCAGACAAACATATGAAAAAATTGACATTTCTCAATGGTCTTATGAATATTTAAAGGTGGCAGACCATATTGCTAATGTTACCTGGAATAGCAGACTAGTGTTTAGTTCTAAGATTTTGAACATGTTTTGGAGCTCTATGTGTGTGTCTAGGTACAGTTAATATGATGGTAGAACTGTAAAGCAGGGAGTTCTGATCTGTGGCACAACTTTCTGTGTTTGTTGTAGCTTTAACTGCATCTAAGCCATATGCTGTGTGCAGCATGTTGAACAAACACCTTTTCTTACAATTCTTATATCTCAGGGGAAACACTGACAAGACCATAGCAAATTGCTTGTTCAACAAAATGTCGGTGAAGAGGCTGCTATGGATCAGGCTTTTGGAAAAGATTCAATGCCACTGTCTAGACAGAGGCAAGAAACAAGGGCTCCCTTTCCCTTGTCCCCTTGGAGCCTCATCACAGAGTTATGTAAGTCTGCTAATTAAACTGGAGTTTTGCACTTCACCCTTAGGAGTTTCTTTCTTAAAAAATGTAGGTCATTTGATTGACATGTGTTCTTCAGCATCCTAATCTCCAGTGAGAAAATTATGAAAAACAAGCTGTGCTGTGTGCAGACAAAACTGAGGGCTACACAGAAACTGAATGTTTTATTACATAAAAGTTTTAATAAGCCATAAGCCACTGATCCCACATTAGGAGGAATAGGAATAAGGAGGAATAGTGCAGCAAGCCACACTTTTACTATAGTTGACAGACACTGCTATTACTTGCTGAATAACTTCCACCCAGCCTGATGGAACACCAGATTTCAAATAGTGAGTGTGTTTCATTGGTGGTCTAGTCAAGAAATGAAGAAAGGAAGACTAATACCTGGGCACTGAAAGGTGTTGATTGGGAAATGGAGGTCAGAATTGGAAGTGGTGTCTTACTAAGGGCTGGGTTCAGACACAGGATGCCCAGTCATTCTGAGAAACAGAAGGAGGAAGGTCAATGGAATTTTCCAAGAACCAGTAATATCCAAGAACTGATTGTCTTTACACATTTAGGGGACAGGCCATTATATGTCAGTTCAGGGCAGAACATAGTAGCACCAGTAGAATCATGCACTAATGTGCCACTGGTTTAGAGGATGTTGATGGTGGCCTGTTTGTATCCTGACCACTCAAACATTCCCGAAGTTATCAAAGAGAAGAGCTAGGAGAGGGTGACTCTTAAGCACTGTCTTCTGTCAGACTAATTGAGCTACTTCAGTTTTTTCAAGGTGGTTTAGGGGAAGTATCTAGTGAAGTGCTCAGTGGATACTGGCAGGCACTCAGGAGAACTGACGAGCCAAGAGTGGGGGAAAAAAAAGGGAACAAAATGGCTTGCCCAGTGACTAATTTGCACACCAAGACTTTTGCTTGTGCATTCTCAGTGCTTGAAAACAAATATATGTTGCTCACATACCTATGCAGTCCAGAAGATCCTGGCCTGAATAGTATGAGAGCAGCATTAGATCTTCCCTTTACATCTGGCAGCGGTGGTCCAGTGATCAGTCTAATCAGGTCTATTACAGTATTGACTACCCAGTGGCCAACATGTTCAGAAGTTACTGTTGGTTTGGGATGCTTCCATTTGTGAATGCTCATTTTTCCACACTGTATCTAGGCCTGATTTTCAGAAAATAGAAGCTAGGCATTTTGTGAAAAGAAGGGACTCTCAAGTCACCCCAGACTGTATAGTCAGAAATAAACAATGAGTCACTTAAAAATTTAATTCAGTATTTTTATAGAAGAATTTTTAAAATCTAACAATATTTGTATTATTAAATTTATACCAAATGTGTATTTGGAAGTATTTCTCACTGAGTAGTATAGAGACATCTTGGGAGTCACTGTAAATTAATGAGCATCTGTTTTTCATTGTTGTGAGAAAGCATCCAAGTGAGACTATTCACCATTAAGAATTAAGTATCTACGGCGAGGTGTGATACAGGGTTCTCTGAATGTTTCCTCGAGTCACTCCATGCCTGGAGGTTTAATATCTAACAGGTCTTTTCCTTCTTTTGATGCCAAAACACAAAATTACTTGCAAGGTAAATTTTGTTCTGGAAATGTGTTTCTAAGGTTGGTTTCTAAGGTGGTATAATAAGGTGCTGCAGTAGCTTGTGGCCTGTTCGGGGCTATTCTTAAAACTACTACAGGGAATTAAAAAAAACCAAAACAGTAAGGAAAAACCTCTTTCCTCTGCATATTCTGCTGCTTCTTCACCTTTCCTTGGGACATTTTGTCTGCATCTGTATTTTTAGTGCATACTTTGTAATGATATGAGGAAGAGTTATAAAATTATTTGTATCAGCCAATGAGCTGCATGTTTTCTGGGAACATATAAATCCTGGCTTTCAAATTGTACTAATGCACAGTTTAAAAACAAGTGCAACCTGGCTCCAAACAAACCTAAGGCCTGGGTGTGTTCCTGAGCACTGATTCTCTGTCACCTTCCTTTCATTTGCTAAAATCTGTATGCCCTTCCTTTACTCTTCTGTAGACCTTGTCTAATATTTCTCTTCTCTACCGGAGTAATATTTCCCTGGAAGGTTTAGTCAGATAATGTTTGAAAAGTGTATGAGATCCTTGAGGAAAGATCGTTACTGCAAGGAGCTGAGCTCTAGTGACACGACTACAAAATAATAAAAAAAAAAAGGTAGAACTATGGCACAGCTAAAAATAGAGACTGAAATTCCTCTTCATTTCCGAGCCATATAAGGATCTATGAATAGCTATGTAGGCAGGATCTTCATGCAAAAAGAGATGAAGTTTTGGCTGATTTAACATGGGAAGCATTGTGTTCATATGTTTCCTTTGTAGAACTAAATCATAATTTTAAAGCTGTCAGAAGGCCTCTCTTTAAATTAGAGTAATTTATTGCTGTATGTGCCCAAGAACAGCTACAAATGTAAACACAGGCACTCCCTTGGCAATATCCACTGCACTTTTCCAGATCACTTCCAAGAGGAAAATAAGTCTAACAAAGAATGATGCAAAATTTCTCTGCCACTCACAATCAAAGGATTAATTCTTCTTTTCTAGTACCTCTAAATGGTGGCATCAGAGTCTGGTCTTTGTCTAGAATTTCCAGTGACATTGCTGGCAGTTCCAGGCATGGATGACATGCAGGAAAAATGCATTGCTCTTGTGCAGAAATCTCCTTGCTAATAAACTTCTCATCTACACATACGTGCACACATGCTCATGCACATAAAGAGGTATATATAGGCCGTTTCACACTCTAAAATTAGTAGTTATGGAAAATGATATATGCAATAATTTGATACTTTCAGTGCCTTTGTGGCAGCACATTCCTAAAGAAATACGTGTGTGATATATTGATGATATGGCTTAGATTTTCATTTGACAGTGAGTGAACTTGACCTGGCAAACCTTGTATGACTGTGAGGTAGCAAGCCCTACAAATCTAAAATGGAACACACCCATTGCAAGATTCCCTGTGGTGATTCTAGGGTTCCCATCTAGTGATATAGGATTCCCTACTTTTTGGCAGTGTTGGATAGAAAAGGTGCCCCAAGAAGGTGACGAAGAGAAGGAGGATGTCAATTAAATATAAGCTTCTCCTGCTGTTGGCAAAGAAACATTGTAGAATATGATTCATGTAACCCTCATGAACTTGCAGGTTTGCATGAACTTGTGCCTGATTTATATTTGGACTGCTGTCCAAACCACAGTCACATAATCTCTTTTTTGCAACCCAATTTGTTCTCAAATGCAAAACAAATAAACAAACAAACAAGACCCCCAAACAAAACACAACTGTATTTCTAGTTTATGTATCCTATTTCCTCCTTGATTCTTTCTTCTTTTGAAAAAATGAGTACTAGACCCAGCACAGGCTAGTCTGCTGGGTTCCATAGGTTTTTATGCATTGCTCACATTTCCTGTCTATCCTTTGTGTCATCTCTTTTCATTGCTGCTTTAGATTAGCCACAACGCAGAGCCATTTATGGTTGTCATATGTTATATATCAGGCTTAATTGTTCGTCCTGCCTTTCATCATCTCATCATATTTCACAGACCACGATTAACTATGATTCTTTTGAGGCACCCAGCTTGACTTTACTTGCTACTTAGCTTTACATATCCATATGGTTCAACTTGGTTTTCAAAGATCTCTATCATTTTGCTACTTTGTTTAATACAACAAACCAAGAACTATTTTGGATGGTTTGTTTGCTGTGGCATATATATGTACTTATATATTAGAATTTAATATCAAAGAGTAAAAGGCAGCTGGTAGATCTGGAGCATTGTGGAAGGTTGTGCTACAACAGACTGATCTGAAACCTTGTATTTGTGGATTATTGACATCATTTCTGTTTATGTCTTTTCTCTGGTCTGTGCGGTGATGATGCCTTGTCCCTTGAGGAATTTTACTGTCCTGTCTCTCTTTTCTAGTAAGAACATTTTCCTAATTTGGCGCCTTAATTTTAAACTGCTATGCTTTGTGCTGTGTATTGTGTTCCAAGACTGGGAATGATTCCCAAAGCTATATTTTCATGGCATGCTTTTGCATCTCCGTTAAAATCAATGGGAACATGTTAGAGAGACTGAGGGCAGAATTCCTTTTAATAGGAACTTTTGTCTGAGATATTTTAGAATACAGTGACATCTCTTTCACTCTGAACTTTTCTCTCTTTCTTCTTTCCAGAAACCCCTGAAAAGTGTGAGAATTAAAAATGCACATACCACACTAATGTAGTTACCCTCAGACTCGATTGAGAGTCATTGCTTTTACATACAGTCCTGTGGGTATATATATTTATATCCAACATAGAAAAAACTTGCCATCATGAGTCTACTTAATCCTTCGTACTTCTTCCCAGAGGTGTATTGCCCGGTGTTTTGCTTTTCCTGTTTTATGGGTCTTCTTGTGGAAAATCTCCGATTTGGCTTTAGTGAGAGTCTTTTAAATCAATATGTTGTGAGGTTAATGTTTTCATTATTTCCTATTTTCTTCCTCCCCCACACTTTAAAAGTTGCTTTCCCCCTCCATTTAAGTATACAGTCCTGCATCTTAAATAATTCTCCCCTTTCTGTGCACAACCCCCATTCAGTACTTGTAGATGGTCACTTTTTCTCTCTTCCACAGAGATAGGCTATACTTAGTTGCCTTACATATACCATTTTAACTTTAAATTTGTCTTCCTATTTGCGTGCCTCTGTGGCTGTGCTATGCTAATTATCATTTAATTTGTTAGAAATGACCTGAATTATCTATAAGAAGATATTTGAGGAAAACCTTTGTGTTGCTTTTTTGTTCAATGTGATGTAATCACACAACCTTAGAAAGTTCCTGTGTAAACTGAAGATGAAAATAGTCTTGTGAGTTTGGAGATCATATAGATTTTAAAGCCATAAAAACCAAATTGATCTTTTCAACTGACTCACAGAACTGGACCCAGACATTCTTACATAAAGCTACCAGCATAGGCTTGAACTAAAGCTGTCTTTTTATACTGTCTTGACATCAAGAACAGATATATATCATGGGTGAGTATGATATTTTGGAAGGTGTGCAAAGGATGTTTCTTCCTATGAAATATTTCCCTCTCTAGTATTGAACCCTTAGGGATTGCTGTGTTTGCAGTAAGCGTGCATTAGAGCCAGACTAGAGCAGACAAATGGTAAGTGCAACTAAAAAATGGAAGGCCTAAAAGAATAAAGAGGGCTACAGGAAGCAGCAGCAGGAGACGACGATTTCCGCAGTGTTGTTTTTACTGCCCTACATATAGTCTTAGTAGTGGGAGGTATAATACTAGTTGTGAAACATAAGCTTACACTGGGAATATGCGGACTTTTGTCAGTATTTGCTCTGTGTTCATACCTCACGAATTTTCTCTCCCTAGTCTCTCCAATCCATTGCTCCATGTGCTCCCAACTCACACTGAACAGGTAAAACCCAGTATTTCCCCGAATGGAAGCACCTCTCCAGCATTTGTGTGGACAAACGATTCAGGAACGTTTGCAGGAAAGACAGGTGGGAATGGTAAAGATCATGACTGAATCAAAGTGGGATCTGGATGCCAGTGGAATCTGAGCACCAGATTTTCCAGCATACCCAGCTGAAAATACAGAACAGGGAGAGGAATGTTAAAATAAACTTGTTCAGCTAAAGCTGGCACTTTGGACTTCTACCTGCAGCCTCTAAACCTCTCTTCCACTGTAATCTCAATTTGCCATACAAGGGAATGCTTTAAATTAAAGCAAGGGAGTAGTTAGATTTTCCAAGGCAATCTTATCTGTCTCTCCTTTGAGGATGCCAAACTGATTACAAGTATTGTATATGTATATTTAAAGTTGACTTAATTAATGAAACCCATGGAGTCTAACCCCTAATCTTATTAAAAATGTCAGATGCACAGAAACAAGAAGCTGTTTTACACTTGAAGGGTATAGAAATGAAAGGATTGCTTTCAAATTTATTTTTAAGTTGGTAAAATATTTGTGTGCCCATAATGTCCATTTAATTTTGGAGTTTGGTCCATAAGGAATGCTGGGACAGGATGAAAAGTAAATCTAGTAAAAGATGGGTTTTTTTTCTTTTTTTCTGTTTGCATCTGGTAGGTGTTTTTGCCTTCTCTGCGTCTCCTGGGGGCTGCCCATGAATCAGCTCTAGATATTTCACCTTCTCTAATAGTACTTCCATATTTATAGAGCCTGGTTTTCCCAAGATGCTGGGAAACATGGCCTTTGTGAAATGTTTGCATTGTTTCAGTGTGATATAACCAAGGGAAAAATATCCAGTGATGTGGAGAAAAGGAGAATATAGCGGTTTAAATATTTCACTAATTTGTCAAGGAAATCTGGAAAACATCTGCCTCCATTGTTTGTTCTTCTTTTGCTTTGCTTTTAGTTATCCCCACCTCTTTTAATGGAACATAAACCACCATTTCACAACTTTATATGATAGACCAATCCACAGACAACTGCCGTGATATTTGCAGTACCCTGGACTTGGCCTTCTCTTTCTTCTGTGCAAATATTTCATAACTAAATCATAGAAACATAGAATGGTTTGGGTTGGAAGGGACCTTAAAGATCATCTAGTTACAACTCCCTGATTGACTAATTGATTAATGATTTATAATGATTAATTGATTAATATTGATTAAAAACAGTTTAAGGAATAAACACAGTCTCAGTGAACAGGCACATTAAATACAATTGTGGAGGTCAAAACAAGACTTGTTTAATTTCCATATGCTTTTTCTGATTCATGGAAGGTGAAGAATCAACGTCCAAACTGAGACTTGTATTCATGTCTAGTGTTCTCACTTGTGTGATACTGAACATGTGGTCTCTGCTAGCTGTGTTTTAATAGTCAGGCAGCAGGTGATACCTGGAAATCTTTTCACTTTCACAGCAAGACAACAAAAAACAATTGGGTGTTTTTTCGGTGAATGGGAGCAAACTCGTAAGCCAAAAATATAGCTAGGCAGATGGGGAAATGCTGATCCGAAGTGCCGTTCATTGGCACTGCAGAAGTCTTTCAACCGAGATCACAGCATGTTGGAAATCTCTGTGTCAGATAACTGGAAGAAGTAGTTACAGATAAGGGACATATGTAGACATCTGTAACAAGGGACATACACTATTTCAGGGCTAGTAATAATGATGCAGATTGTTTGCAGAACAAAGCCAAGACTGATCTATGCCTTGTCCTTGTAGACAGGAATTTGTTCAGCAACAGCTTCCATAATGTCTTTGTGCACAAGCTATTTCTTTCAGTTCTTTGCAAGGACCAGGATTTGTCTAATTGGAAAAATTTGCAAAATTTTTTTTTCCAGTCCCTGCACACTTACACGTATCATTGCAAGTGTAGGAAAAAATAAATCCACCTGCTTTCTGAAGCTGATGCAAAGAGATATGACATTATCGGTGACATCTATTGTTCTTTCAATAAAAGAATGAACACAATTGCCTTTTAGCACTGACAAGCCTAGCTGCAGAAATCGGAAGACCAACATTTGCTACAGTACAAGCTAGAAGGGTAGTTGAGACAGTGTTGAGTAATGTAGAGATGCTATATTTCAAATAATGATGACCAAGTCCTTTCTTCATTTTCCCTTTCTCAGAAATCACTGAGACTGCATGGATGTACTAACAAAGCAGAGAGCAAAATAAAACTCAACCATGTGCATAGTTTTTCCAGTAGTATGCTAAATGCTGTCATGAAGGTGTTTTACACCATAGACACAGAGAACACTCGGATGCTGTTCTTACAATACTGTAAATCCAGTCTTCTTATGATATTCTTTTATTATAATAAACAAGAAATAAAACCAAGACAAGCAACCTGTAGTGAAATTTTCAAACGGAAAGTGAACAATCATATGGAACAATGAGACAGGTTTCAATCATGACATGTCTCAACTTACTTTTTGGGCATACTGTATGTCAAAGCCCCCAAAAAAGAAAAAAAAAAAAGAAAAAAGTGCAAGTGGAGAATGAAAATGCTGGAAGCAGAGGAGGAGTCATTCATTTATATAAATAACTCTTTGCAGAGTCTGACTCTTGTGAATCTCTATTTCTATTAGAAATATTTTTTATTAAATAGAAGTGAGGAAATGTTACTAAATGTGTGTGGAACAGAGACTAAAATGACAGGTTAGGAAGGGATACATGCTTTAGAAGAATGGACACATGCTTTAGAAGTGACAAGTATTTCCAAAGCTTTCAGTGTGTAAACATTTGAGCATGTTTGACTTTGGTGTTCAAATACCCAACTAAAAAGGGAAGGGAGGTCTGTCAATTTGTACCTAACAAACCTGGCTGAAGACTAACCATGGCAGGATACAGCTAGCTTAAAAAATAACTAAGGGTCTTATGGCACCCTTATGGCCAGAATGAAGAAGAAACTGCAAAACTGATCAAAAGGCAAGTCAAAGTGGAAAGCTGAAAGATGAAATGGAGAGGTTAGACAAAAAAAGGGAAAAAAGTGATCAGGAAGGAACTTCTTCTGCTAAAAAAAGATGATTTTTCAAGAAACTTTTGATAGATTCCTGATTTCTCAGGAGCTAAGCTGCTTGTATACCTGTTTTCTGAATAACACCTATAACATTCATGATCAGAACAAAAACATGATTTCACTGCAGTTAGCTCTACTATAAACACTTCCATTTGGGAAAGAATTACTTTCACCTGAGAGTTTCTGGAACTGGGCTCTGAATTCTGCAATAAGATAGTTCTGGATCATTGTCACTCCCAGGAAACATTCTGCATGTGCAGAGTTAAAATTATTTCAGTTTGCCTTGTTCCCATGATGCAAATATCCACCTGTGCATTACTGTGAAGAACTTTTTCTGAATCATCTCTTTCTATGTGTCTAATATTGATTTAATTGTGGGGTTTGGCATCACTTAAAAGCTTGAAGTGTTTTTAATAGATAAAATATGTTGTGTCCGTTTTTTGTGTCAGCACTCCCTGGGGAATCTCACTATTCAGAATGTTTTCTTAGAGGCATATACATACACAAACCCTTGCAGACGTCAATTCAAGGACTGCACCGAGGGAATAATGACTAACAGACTTCAGACAATGAAGAATCCAATTTAAAATCCAAAACTGGATTATAAAAACCCTTCTTATTCTTTGTAGATTTCTCTAACAAATGAACTCTCTTTGCTATTTCTAAATATCTAATTATATTCATGTTTATATGGGTTAGTCCCCAAGACCACAAGCAAAGCAGATTAGAAAGGAAGTTGTGGAGGTCACATCTCCAATTCTCATCTGAATTTTTAAATACTGATGCTTGCATAGCATGAGGACAGACACTTCATAAATGATATCTCAGCTAATTCGAGTAACTTATTTGAGAATGTATTTGAGGTCACTAGAGATTTTCTCCTTTTAGGCTAAACACTCTGTACTGGGGTGCATTAAAGTATTATTTCAGAGCATGATTCAGACCATTGATTCATGGTATACTACGGCTATTTTTAATTTGCTCAGTGAAAGTTTATAGAAAAGGAAAAGCACTGTGTATTTCTGTTCCATTTTCCTGATCATTCTGTGTCCCCTTAAGTCCACTTCTTTACCAAAAGCAATATATAATTTTGATTAGATTTTCAGCTTTAATACATGTTTCTCCTTCTGTCATGTACCACTCTGCCATGCATCAATTATGCACAATATCTATTTTAGGTCACTTGAAAATTGTTATTTCAGCTTGATGATAGATGTTTCTTCCTATTAAATGCTTAAATTCCCCAGCTCAGCCTCTTGACGTGAGCTTGTTAGATCATGAATTCTCACAACTGGACCTTCATGTTATGTACTGCCACACAAAACGGATGTTTGCAGAAAAAGGCAGCAGTAAACGAATATAATGTACTGAAGAGAATGGTGCTGGGAAGGATGTATGATTACTCATGATTACTCTCAACTTTTCACCCTCTCATCAGCACTACCACACCTCCCACTCCCCTTTGCTTTTCCAGGGGAAGGGCCTGACTTTCCTGTTCTGCTGGTATAATGTGTTATTTTCCTTTTCTCCTCAGCATGGTGTTTTTTGGTATTATTTTCTTGTGGTATTCTCTTTGTCATAGCTGGGCTTTGTATGTCAATTCAGGTAGTAGATAGTAAGGCTGATAGTAAGGGCCAGACAGCCAAAAAGACAGCAGTAAAGTATTTATTTAGAGACCAAGTAAAGCAGGGTGTGGTGGGGTAGTGGTGTCAAGAGGGGATGATGGCACATGAGTGCAGCGAACACACCATTCATGAAGCTCGGAAAGGACCTCAAGATGTTAGGGCAGATTCAATTTTCAATTAATACCTGGAGCTACTAAACTGGTTCAAATGCAGTTACTTCAGATTTAGAAGTGATATGAGGATCACCTGGGCTTCTGAACCAATAAAGGCTGACTCAGATGGCTGACAACAGTTAATATAAAATAACAGTGATTGTCCCAGAGGATTCTAATCCTGCAAAATAGGAGCATGAGTGGAAGGACTCCAGACTAGCCCCTAAATGAAGTGTCTTTTTGTCTGCCTGAGTTGTCAGAGTTAATAAAGTTGAAACTGTTTTTTGGGATGAGCTCAGAAGCTTCATGTCTGGGATACAGGGGATGTTCCACCTCTGTGTTAGTCTGTCATTGTGCAACATGAAGCGAAATTACTGTCTTTCATCCAGCGTTAACCTTCTATTTTTACTTGGGTATGTTGCATTTTGGCCTTTTGCCTTTTTATTACTTTAAACAAATACGTTTTTAAAGGCATGGAGATTTCTCATAATCCTCATTATTTATTTACCCTATATATTTTTTCTTCAAAGGTTTTATTGTTTTGCAGCCTGCAAATAAAGTCTAAGAAACTAAATAAAACTATCAGGAAGTAACAATTTTGCCATAAAATCCTAGCTGAAGTATAGTTTTATGT
Source organism: Calonectris borealis (assembly GCF_964195595.1). Lineage (NCBI taxonomy): Eukaryota > Metazoa > Chordata > Aves > Procellariiformes > Procellariidae > Calonectris > Calonectris borealis. The sequence continues at coordinate 12,156,052 of NC_134328.1, read as the reverse complement.
TAAAGGTATGCGAACAATACAGATGTTAACATTAAAATACACCTCAGCATGATTATCAACATAGCCATATAATGGTTATGGTCTGACAGGTTTAATTTATGAAACTCTAGCTTTATGGTAATAATATAGGATCTGCAGACTCCCTTCTCTTCCCTTGATTTTACTACAATACCTGCCACTCATTAATGGCTTTACGGTAGTGTGAGATGCCTTGCCCCTATGCCAGTGTCTCTTTACCTCATTACAGACTCATCATCTGCCCTGGCTAATGTGTATCATGAATTTAGGAAAATAATTCAGTTCAGACATATGAAAGTTTTCAGGGCCTGATCTGGTAGCATGCTGTTAAACTGAGATCTGAGTAGTTCACATGCAGTTCTTCTGAATGTCTTACTCTGCTGGAGCAAGATCACTGCAGTGTGTGATCTGACCCTGTCCCTCCCCACCCCCTGCAGCTTGAAAAACCATCTGAGGGGTTTATTTACCACAGCTGCCCATGAAAGCTGGTTTAAAATCAACATTCAGAGAACAAGCCATGGGGTTCCAATGCAGTGCAGAATTTACCAGAGAGGAGAGTATTGCTCTTGGACTAGGAAAACAACCATTCTGTTTAGCAAAAGATTTTGAGGTTTTGAAGTGTATTTATTTTCCGATAGGAACTGACAGCAAGGCCTTTTAAAATTCTCAGAGACAGACAGATAGATACAGGCCCCAGAGTAGACAACATTTTACCAAGTATTTTACCAAGAATGAGGCAATGTGAGTTTTAGCCCCCTGTAGAGTTATTTTAGCTTTGGAATTGCAGCTTCTTCAGCTATCTCCATATCTTACATGAAAAAACATTTTTGTTCAAACTGACGTATTTCTTCAAAAACTTCTAGTTTTTGTAAAAGGTTTCATGGGAAACCAGCTCCCTCTTGTATTCAGTGACCCAGAGAAGTTGCTGTATATACGCACCTTGTCAAATAAATATGGCAATGCAGATGGCTTGGGACATGTAGGAGACTAACATAAATGGTGAGAAACAAAAATCACCCAACGCTGGATCGGGGATTTGTGAAAATCTAACAGCATCTTTGGTTTTTAGAATGTTTCTCCACCTCTCCTCTGAGGGAACCTTGGACCTCTGAGTGAATTTATGGCCGAATTTGTTTTCCCTATGTTATTTCTGTGCAACTATTTTTTCCTCTGTAGAGGCGTGTTGCTGCTTTTTGCTGCAGCTGAGTTTTCTGTAAGAACTCTCTTGCTTTAACCATGCTATCCTACCTTCACTTTTATTCCTTTTTTTTTTTTATAGATTCCCCCTGTCCCTTTGGACTCATCTGGTTCATTTTCAAGGCATCCTGTTTATTTTTCCAGCTATTTGTTTTTAATAGGTGTTATCTGACCTTTTCTGTCTGCTCTTTTGGGGATGTATACAAAGCTCTTCCTTTATTTGCATTTGCTTTTCCTTCTCTCCTCCACAGCACCTAATGTTTGCCAGTGGAACCCAAGAACAGGAAATGGGAATAAAAATCCACAAGCCCACAGAAGTTGATAACAAGCAAAGTTCATTTTCATCATGCAGGTGTGGAATGCTTCAAGTCACTGAGATACGTAGAAATACAAGAGCTAGTATTTTATCCTAGGAGCTCCCTGACACAGTTCTGGGAACAGGCTGCAGCTACGGGAAACTTGTTTGAAAGCAGCATTCTCTCCTTTGGTTTCTTTGTGCAAGATGGCCATCAGTAAGGCAGTACGCAAAGCAGAATAAGGTACTACCTTTCCTGGGACAATGGTCTACAAGCATTTATTGTGAATGGGAATCAGAGCATGGTGCTACTTCAGCCATTTTATTTCAGCAGTGTACTTGCAGAGAAGACCGGGGAACTTCTCTTCCTGGGAGCGTTTTTTCCATGGTTGTGGAGGTTAGCTCTTTGGCCAGTTTCCCTTCTACATGCTCCCTTTTAAGAGAAAGCTGCTGAGATTCTGACAATGCCTCTGGCTAATTGTGGTATGGCAACGTGATGTTCATCCGAAATGGCTGCTTCCAGAAGAATAGGTATCCGGAGCTGGCAAGAGCTGGCAGCCGTCTTTGTCAGGCTGAAGCACAGAGCACAAAGACAGATTTGTCACAAAAATCAGTACCACAAGCTACTGGTCTGCCACCATTTACTCACCACGGCTGCAAAAGCCTTGGTCGTCTCCAGAGTTACTATTATGGAGCTGTACTGGCACCTGACATTATCGTAAGGAAGAAATATTACAAGCTACAATTTGCAGTAGAGCCTGCTGCTTGCAGCAACCGCTGGCTTCATTTGGTGAAGATGCAAGGCACCTTTTGCTCCCAAAAGGAACAAATAGCTAAGCTGTCAGCAAGTTTACTCTGGCCTGCCCCACCTGGAAAATTAGTTGGTGTTGACAAGTGCTTATATTTTGGCAGGCAGACATGCTTTTCAGGCCAGGAGCTCTCTTCTGAGGAGATGTTCTTTGTTATCCTGACTTACTTCTCGCATTTCTGATTTGCCCATTACAACAGTACTTCTGTGTGTGTATGTATGTGTGCCCACATGTGACGTGGGGAAGTCTTTCCTTAGCCATTGCAAAAGATCCGCTGTTCTGGGAGTGTTAATCTCATACCAGGCCCAAAGAAACCAAAGGGGAAAATGCTGTTTTCGAACAAGCTTCCTGTAGCTCCAGTCTGTTCCCAATAGACTTTTGTTTTCTGCCCTTTGTTTCACAGCTTGCTTTGATGATGCACTATTCAGTTATGGAACACACCCCTTTCCTTCAAGCTTTGGGCAAATCTAGAGCAGGGCTTGATGCTGAAGCCTGAATCATGGACACGTGGAAATGGAATGAAGCTGCATCAGCTGCATCCAAGTCCAGAGTGGACATTAGGAGGAGGTTCTTCACTGTGAGGATGGTCGCTCACTGGAACAGGCTCCCCAGGGAAGTAGTCACGGCACCAAGCCTGTCAGAGTTCAAGGAACGTCTGGACGACACTCTTAGTCATATGGTTTAGTTTTAGGTAGTCCTGTGAGGAGCAGGGAGTTGGACTCAATGATCCTTATGGGTTCTTTCCAACTTGAGATATTCTATGATTCTATCTTTATGTGCTGGGTATAACCACAGCACTAAGTAGGAGCCCACGGTTCCAGGGCAATGCAAGGGTGGTCTTCACAAAAGCAGATTGTTGAGAGTACTTGCCATGTATGTGACAGTTCTCAAGGCAGAAGACTCATAGGAAAATCAGCTCTGTTGATGCTGGCCCAAATCCATGTGCCAAAGCATTTCTCTGACGAGATTATACCCTTTTTAAAACATGTATGTTATGAACAATGTTTGCTTTTAAAAGACAGAGCACAATGGGAGGCAGCCTATCCTGGTGGCTTGTGTTGTGTTGAAGATCTGGTAGAAGGGAGGTTTGGAACACTATCTGAGTGGAGGATAACAGATTGTGCGATTTAACAGAAGTTCACAATATTACTTTTCACTTCTGCGCCCTCTCCCCCCTCATTTTTGCTATTCCTATGGTAGAAAGTGGAGACAGAGTACAACTAGACCAGGAGTCTTCTCAACAAGATGAAGTCTTAATCTCATCAAGAGAAGGACTCAAAGTATCTTGATGACTGTGGCCATGTCCTTTCCATATTGTTTCTTCTGCTGATCTGCTTTGATTATGGGAAGACTACAGGAAAGGAGTAGTGAGAATAGCTCATTGCTGTTATTTCACCTGGAGGAAGAAAATACCTAATAAAGTGATTTGGAAAGTAAAGTTCTGTAAATTCACATGGTAATCATTTTAAGTATGTGAAATATTTTTTCACATACTTACCATATGGAATGGTTTTGTTTGTATTCCCTGCTTCAGATGTTTCGATATGGAAGAACACTGTTGAATCTACATCAATTGTGACTGAGATTTCAAGTATCACCTTCCTGATTTCCTGGTACTGGCCCTTCTTGTTTGCTTTTATGTGATTTCAGTTCCAGGTGGTTGTATCAGGATCTCTGATTTTTGACTTTTGATCTAATATTTTAAAAAAATCTAATCCCCTGATTGGGGACCTTTGACTTCCAGGTTTCAGGATCAAACCCTCTGTAGCTGGAAGATAGAATATTTCATCTTTATTTGTACTTGTCATAGCACTTAGAAACTCAGATTAATACTGTAACATCTTTTTCAGCCCTGAAACTGAAGCATTTGTGATTTTCTGCCATATGTCTTTTAATGAAGTCTTATTGTTTTTGGAGGAAATCAGATTTTTTTAAAGGAAAGTATAATTTGGTTCAAAATGCCTTTTTTTCCCAGTGAAGAACTGTGTTACTGAACGATCTGTGAGGAGCCATGACCTTTCAATCACTGCCATTGGCATCAGGCCCTCAATGAAGGAAGCCAGGAACAAACGCTTTTGGGGGGGGTGTCTGTTCATCTCCTCTGGTTCAACCACCCTCCAGAAGGTTGCAAGATGGGGTGCAGGAAGCAGAACTACTTCGTAAGAGGAATCTCTCTCCATTTTAAATCTCCTTAAGGAGGTTTTTGAAGCTGGGAAAAAATATCCCACATTGGGACCTGGTTCTATATAAATCTATATGAATGACTTACTACCGTTAGAATCAGATTCAATATTTTTACCTTCATTGTCTTTATAAAAGCATGGCTTGCATAAAGAGCAGAGAAAGTGACACATTTTATTCACTGCAAGCTTTGGTTAACCTTTGCATACCATGCTTCTCCTCGGTTTATTGTATGAATGCTTTCCCATCAACTTCATCTCCAGTACATAGAAAATGCTTTCTGTTTAATTTGATTACTTACACTATTGCCAAAATTAATTTCTGTTGGCTCTATGTATCTTACTGTGAATGATAAAACATGTGGTAGATACAGCAAAATTTATCCCAGTCCTGTTCTTAGATCCCTGTAGACAGAGATTAAATCTTTGGCATGCAGGTCATTGGTGGTAAGTTTACTGTAGTTACTGACTGGATTTTGAATTATTGGACAAATTCTTTGCTTGTATATATTCCTCCCTTCCCCTAACTTTCAGGGCTAGTCACTGATATAAATAAGAGGATGTTGTCCTTAATGTGATACTGATTTCAGTCCTGAGCAAACATGTTTCTCTCACTTCATGTCACTGAAATTTCAGACGTTCCTAAGGAAGTGTGTGGCATGTGTGAGAAATGGGTACAGCTGATTGGGAGAAAGCTCTGTGCTAAACACTTCCTTTTGAGCTGCTTCATTTTTGCCTGGTTTCTTCTCCAAATCTCTCTCTTTGGGCTCATGCACAGCCCCTTGCGTATAGCAACACAGACCGTTTACTAATGTGAAGAAGAGAGAACCAAGTGAAACCATGTTCTGAGAGCTTTTCTGCTCGCACCTGAGAGCTTGTGTTGATTTATCCAGAACTTTGGCAGTAGTTCCTGTTAAGTAAAATTAATCAGTTGCCTGCAATTGAAACAAGTTGTTGGGTTTTGGGTGGAACTAGCCTCTAGAAAATAACTAGCAGGGATGTTGTGAATGCCTGGCCATGCTGTGTAGTCTCAGAAGAAGCTGGGCACTGAGCCAGGAGGGTGCTTGACCTTTGGATTCTCAGTCACCTAAACTTGAATTTGGGACAGGATGTGTTTTTAAGAGAGATGATGTAGTTCAAACTGGAGTTAATTCAAGGAATTCCTGCAGTGTGGGTAGGTCTGGATGGTCACTTCTGGCCTGGTTGCTCACTTGGCAAACCAAAACCAGGTAGCTACTTGTTAAAGAGGTTCAGTGAATGTTTGCCAATGATAATGTGGACAGTATTTTTTGCCTTGGGATAAACCGATGGATGGGATTAATTCTGAATTCTCTTATAGACCTCTTTCTCTGTGCCTCTATGAATCCATGACAACTTCTGGTCTAGACCATGACTGAGCAGATGAGAGTTTGAGCAGCTGAGAATGGAAAAGTGTAATGCAAGATTGAAGTGAACAGGGAGGAATTCCTACACCTAAGTATCTGATCAATATTTATTGTTGGGTATCTCAAAAACATAGGCAGGGGAAGAGATAACCAATGCTGAGGATGACCTGGTGATTAGACATAGCAAAAATAAATTTCAACAGAAGAAATCTTGCTGTGCACTGCTTTCCCATCTTGAAAAGATGGAGGTTTGTCGGCAGGATGTTTTAAGATACTTGGCAGGATTAATATTCTACATTAAATAGATGAAGGTGCTTGACAAAATACAGTTCGTCCTAAGCATTTCTTGACAGAATATATTTTATCCATATAGGGGCTTTAGCAGAATTGTCAGTGATGTCTCATGATAGATGGCAATATGAAGAGTTGTAAGAGCTTGACTATTAAATAAAGGACGAGACAACTTAGCGCTGCAGCAGTCTATTTGACTCTGAGTGGGTGGTTGGAAAGGGGCGGGGGACGGGTGATCTTCTAATGGGAATTTAATCATATACCTTCTAGAAATAATCGGAATCCAGAGATGATTAAGGAAGAGATGAGAAAGAAAAAGCATTTTGGAGAAATTTCCTCACAGAGAGAATGATTCATTTTGGACTGTGCTGTCAAAAGGCAGCTATGGAAACTGCAGCTGTGGATGTATTAAATAGGAGTCAGGCAGGTGCTTACTGGAAAAAATGTTATGGATGGAAACAAGCACCAGGAGGAGTGGGAGGAATCTGCAGAGCCAGCTTCCGGTTTTTAGTTACAGCAGAATAAATGTGTTATTCTGCATTTGCATTGCAGATACACAATAGTTCTCAGTCTGAGCAGATGCTTGGCTGCCATGGATTTTCATGAACACATGTCCAAGGGGCCATTCTCACCTTCCTCTAACATTTTTTAAAAGGAAGAGGCGTATTAAATGCCAGGATGAAGAGAACAGTTTCAGGATGGAAAAGGTTGAGCAATGGTGGTGTAATAGAAAGCAAAATTTGGCCCACATTAGTTTCCTCCAAAAGGGCTGTTTTTTCCATTAGTACTGCTAGCACTAAAGAGTATCTCTGATGCATGACAGTGTATCAAAAGTTTAGTCCTACAGAGAAAAGCATAGAGTGATGAAGAGGTATATTATACGTTGGGGAGGAAAGCAGGAAACAACAAAGAGGATGGCTTTGAGCATTTTAGGAAGAGGAGCTGAGAGGGTTCAAAAAGTTGCAGCCTGTTATTGGTGCCATCGTGACTTCAAAAGAGAGTCTGATGTTCTGCATCAGGGGACTTGATGTGAGATGTGAGTCTGTAGTGAAGCTGAAGGAGAAGCTTGCAAGAATGCTGCTTACCCAAACCTGCTTGTTTCCCTTAGCTCTCACACTTCCTTTTGCTTCTCTGTCCTGGCCTTTTGGATTCAGATTTCATGTAATTGCAGATGTTGCCATTGATTTCTGTGAAGTCACTCCTATTTATGCCAAAATGAAATCAGGCCTGAGAATCTGAAGAGAAGGAAAAGTCACTGATCATAAGGAAAGACAGCATGTAACCTCTAGAGATAATTTACTGAAGCTGTTACAGCTTTCTTTCCTGCATCTCAAGTGTGAGTCCACTGACTCAGGGATCATGTCTGGATGCCTCCGGGTCATAATTTGAAAGCAGCTTCCAGTTTATCTCAGTGCATCTCCATTACACCCCACTTTCTCTCTGTTGTCCCACTGCCCTGCATTCACACCAATCAACACAGAGATAGCTACAAAATACAGCTGTAATAATGAAAGCCTCAAGGTTATTTCAAAAGTCCAGGAGCCAGACCCTCAGCTGGTTCAAATCAGTGCAGATCAGTTCACTGCACTGGAGAGACACCAATTTTACACTGGCTGAAGATTTGTCCCTGAGATTTCTTTTTGCAAATGGCACAGGGAGAAAGTTGCTGGAGAGGGCTGAGGAGAAAACCATCCTACTTTCTTTTGGGAGAGTTTAAGACTTGCTGACTCAAATGCCAACCAGCAGTTTGTTATCTCCTGAATCCTGGGGATGCAATTTGCTAGGTAAAAACCACATCTGTTCTTCAGTTCAGTTTCATCTCTTTGAAAGCACGTCCAAGCTACCTACCTAAATGCCTCCATAAAATTAGGTTTTAGTTACATATGTTTCATTGTGTTTCCATGGCACACTGATTTGCCAGATAAAGCAATCTGCAGCCCATTTAGTTTATCTTAAAGCCTTTTAAATCTGTCTCCTCTAAGCTTGAAACTCTCTCATTCAGGCATCCAGTGTTGTTGAAACCCCTGTGCCAATAATTCTTAATGACGTGTGTGTCTAGCCAGAGTAATTCTCCTCATTGAATTTGCAATTTTCCAAGTCAATCCTTTCAGCATGGTGACTGTAGCCATTTATTTTGCATTCTGAGACATGCAGCTCTCTTAAACAAAACGATCCTGACTTTATAGGCAAAACGGTGCCTTATAATGAAGGGCAACCAAACTTAAAGTTTATTTTGGAAACCAGGGATAGTATTATCTTTGCTTGCTTGCTCTCCTGGGCTCGAAGCTAACTCACATGTGTGTACAAAAGCATGCAAAGTCTTCCCTTAGTATTTGACATAAAGGACAAAAGCAGAACCGTCTCCCATTTGGCAGCATATTTCGTCTCTATTCTTGTTCAAAGAGCATGTGGGACTGAGGCTGGTATCTTATGCTATTTCCCATTCTTAGGAGCTAGTATCTGCAGTAACCAATAGAAACTCTACTGTTAAAATCTAGACTCCTGGTTTATAGAGGCAGCATACTTAGGGCATCCTGATGGAAGGAAAGAGACCCTTTATAGTGCTTAATGGCCAGCCTCAGCCATCTATTGAGATCTCAGTGATGGGCTCAGGAGGGAAATTTTGTAGCTGCTGTAAAGAGGATTGCAACAACTTGGGACTTTGGAAGGAGTTCAGGTGAAGATAACTAGGTGGGAAATGGGGGTTCTCATCAGAACAAAACAGAATGGGCACATACACACACGTGTTTTTTATCTTCGGGAACCATTGTGACTTACATGCTCATTTTGTCCTGAAAACAAGAAGCTTTTGATCCCTGTATGAGGAAGATTTATGTGAGCTCAAGAGGTTTTAATTTGGTCACTGTGAATAAAGAATTTATAAGCCTCCCTCATTTCATTCATTTATTTTTGCCTGTTCTTCAATACCCGTTGAAGGAACAGATACATTTAAGGATGTTTATTTTAAGTTGGTACTCTGGATTGAAAAGCTTTTCCATCTGTTTCTGCCCTGCATTGGATATAACATTTTGCAGATGGCAGTATTTATCAGAATCCCACTGCAGACTACTTACTGGCTTTGTGCCTTTGGAAATGGGCCGCGTTCATTGCCACTATAAATTCACTGGAATTGGTGGAATGACACCATGGGTAAATCTGACCCATCATCACGAGTGCTTCCTGAAGTATCATCATGCACTCTGGGCACAATGGCTGTGTCTTGGTTGACTTGTTTAATGTAAATATATTGAATTATATGTAGTTTTCATGATTACTGAAGATTACTGGTTTGCTTTAAGAACCTCTTGGTTCTGATTTTTCCAGTCCATGAGTGATTTAGGGAACAGCTTTCAAACATGCCATCTCAAATTGCAGCCACAGATTTGGGTATACAAGCTATTTAAGCAGGCAGAAATTGGGAAGGCGCCTGCTGTCTTGACTGAAGCAAAGGAGCAGTCAGTTTGGCCAGCTTTTCTTTCACGTATTCCACAAAATATAACACCTCTGCCATATTGTTACTCCCCACTCCTCCTTTGCTGATATTCTTAACATTCTCCCACATTATGTGTTGTATAAGTCCCTTGGGGTGCTGGTCCTAAATGCTGCCCTTAATCATGATGGTCACTTTGCCTCACTAGATGGTCTCAGTGATTTCCATTGGAAATGCTTATGGAGCATGGCATTGACAAGAGCTGGCAGAATCTGATCTTCTTTAGCGTAGACCTAAGAATCACAACTCCATGTTCAGGTTTCAGGATCAGTTCCATTTGGAAAGACTGTTTTTCATTTCACTGTCAGGTTATTTTTTCTCTAATATTTTATTTACAAAAAGGTGCAGAGTAGAGAGCTGGAAGTGACATAGGTCATGAGGCCAAATATGAGGTTCAGTTAGGGAAGGAACATTTTCATGCTTTTTTAGCTTTCTGGAAAAAAAAAAAATTTGGGACAAAGCCTTTCATGCCTATCTTCAGCCAAAATGTCACTTGCTTTGGAAAGTTTGAAGAAAATTGGTTAAGAACCCGCATGAGTTAAGAGAGGCTGGAAGAAAAATGAAGTTTGACTTTTTAAAGTAATTTTCCACCCTGCCCTATTATATGGAAGGAGTAGTCAGGAGTAGAAGAGAATTCCCCTTTAGAAGTGTTTACCGCAGCAAACCTACAGACCACACTGTTTATTCAGTGCTGCTATAGAAAGCCCAGTTCCAGTCATGCTGAAGATTTACGTGAAATGACAAAATGAAGATTTAACTGCCACTTTTCCATGTCCCTGCTTTTTCTCTTCCTTTCTTCTTTTTTCTTATGCTTTGACAATACTTGGGAAAGGGCTTGTTTCTTAAAATGTGATTTGGTACAAAGACCCTAGATGCCTAATTGGGTTCCCTCAATACTATTTCAGTGAATGCTATCAGTAAATTGGCTGTCTAGCATATCCTGGATACCGTTTTGTGTAAGTTTGCCGTGGACAGCCCCTGTGATTCTAGCTGTGAAACACTGTAGTGAAAAGCGAATTTCTTCTAAATAGTGCCCATCCAGGAACTAATGCTGAAGAGAGTACCCAGACTATTCTCAAAAAGAGCTGTGAGCTAGGAAAGAAAGAAAACTTAAGCGATGTCAGTGTCACAACAGTGCCTGAGAGAGCCTTCTCGGTGGTTAAGCATATCTGAGGCATCAAGATGGAAAAATACTTCAGAGATTTTGTAAGCTGTAGGAAAAGTTCCAACTATTTAGCAAAGTTAATGCTGAGCTCTTCTGACTCATAGCACTAAAAAGCTGCTCCAAACAGTCTCACTGCTGAATCAATTAGCTCAGCCAGCACCCTTCCCATCAAAGTTACACCTTCCCTTCTTGCTCAGTTTTAAGACCTAATTGAATAACTTCAACAACAAAAATACATAAAGCTATATGCCCTTCTGTACCCACTCCTGCCAAAGTTTGCTTGCATGTTTCACCTTGCCTTACTTGCACACTTGCATACTTAAGTTCCCTTCAAACCGGAGTTTGGAGCCTGAGCTAGAAATCCAAGTCCTTACAATCAAATCAATTCAGTTAATATTTGTAGTCCTCTAGAGAAAATATAGTCCAGGGATGTTTGGTAGTGATAATTCTCTGGATCAGACAGATGCTGCTGTAGAGGGGATCAGTTTGCTTAACACAGCCAGGGGAGCCTAACTGGGGACTGGAAGAACTACCTGACTGCAGTCTCAAAGCTGCAGCTGCAACTGAAGAGGCAGGACACGGGGGTCTGTAACACACAATCAGCCCTGGGTCCCCACAGAATGTACTTTACAACTTATTCTAAAAGTAGTATTGTACCTGTAACCTTCATACCCACTCCTAGTTTGGTCACCAAAATTGTCTGTAGGTCTCTTGAGTATGTCTCTGATTAGAGCAGAATTTTCTCTGTGTGAATAGCTCTGTTAGCAATTCTTTGGCATTGTAATCGTTGCATCTATTTTCTTTTTATTTTTTTATGATTAATTAGTCAATTATATGAAATTACCTTTTGCAATTAAAGCATAATTTAGAAAAAAACATTGAGCAGATAATGCTCATTTGTCATTAAATTGCTTGTAACTCAGGCTGTTGTATGGCAAGGTCTTTTTAGTTTCTGTTTTTACTGCTGGATGAACAACATTGATTAAAAAACCCACCCTAATATAGTGCTTGGAGTGACTTGTCCTTCAATATTTAGAATGAAAAGGACTTAGATTTGCAATTTACATTGTTAATAAAGAGCATTTGGGCTTTGGGAGGTTGATGCAGCTCTGAGCTGAACTTTTGTAATATGGAGTTAAAAGGGCAATGGATGTAACTAAGTGTTATTTAAACTGTCACATAAAAAGGAATCTAAAATATGGTACCTTAAAAGTTGTTTCTTTTGTAAAAAGGGAAGGACGAATCAGTTATTGCCTGTGTAATTGTTTAGTTATCCATCAGATTGCTGCAAACTGCATGTGTGTGCTTTTCAAAGTGCTTTGGTGTAGACAGACACAGACCTTTGCTCCTGAGGAATTCAATGATTTGCCCCATGGGAATTGCTGGGCTTGCCGGAGTTCACTTAATGACACTGATGGGTCAATTCTCTGCCAGAGCCAACAACTCATCTTCATCATCTTCTCAACTTCACATCCACTAATGATCAGTCCTCATAATGAAGGCATTTTTCACCCTGGCAGGAGTCACAAGGAGAAAAATTGATTGACAGAGTTATCTGGATTGTAGTAATTAAATCAGGGCAGACAAATCCCTGCTCTCATTATATTTCAGACATGTCTGAACCATGAAAAACAGAGCTGAAGCATGCTGATTTGCTTCCTACAGTTCAAAATGCGGCATTAAATGCTGTATATGATATATAGGGTTACAATACATAAATGCGGACAAACTAGAAAAGGATAATTATAAATCACAAGTGGTCTAAATATGCGTGTTGGGTTTAACCATCTTTAGTGAAATATGTATATCAAATGTTTGAAAAAAGCTATTAACTAGAAGACATTAACATGTTTCAGGAAATGAACCTGAAAGTATACCATACTTCCAAATGTATCCAGGCTCATTCTGTAGTGCTATGCATAGAAACAGCATTTGTCTGTACCAGCGAGGCAAAAGAGATGCAGGTAGAAACAGAGAAGCAAAACAGTGACAAGATACACAGTACAGAATTGGCACGGCCACAGGATTGGTGCTTGCACAGCGGAACGCAACTGTATGGTTTTTGAGCTCTCTTGTTTGTAGATGAGAACACAGATTTACACTGTAGAAGCCAGAAAAGGATTTCAAATACTATTGGAATTCTTTTGTTGGTGAATTGCTTGTTGTGCAGCACTTGCCTTGAAGAAGGATTTCTGTGCAGATGTTCTTTGGGTAATGCTGCAATCTGGATTGAACAGTTGTCCCTTGATTCTTTTTAAAGGTTTTTTTCTTCCATCAGTTTATTAAGCTGAGCCATTTTTCAGATACTGTAAAATATTGTACCCACTTTAAACAGAGGATGCTGCATGAACTTGAATTAACATTAACCAGCTAATTAAGCTGATTTGATCTAGTTAATATTGGGTTTATAAGTTGTACCTTTAGAGAGAGGCAGATTAGGGTTTAAAGCAGGCAAATTGTGTAAGGAAATCTGGATTCACTGGGACAGATGCTCAGATAATATAAATCAGTGTAAGTTCACTGAACTCAGTTCAAAGCACTGAGTTGCATTTATGGGGTATTTGGCCCATATATGATAGGTTTGAAAACAAACCTTAATAATTCAGAAATGCAGATGACAACTAGAAGTAGAATTTAGACAAGAGTGCATTAACCAGAAAATAATTTGGGAAGGATTGAAGGCTTTGGGGATACAATGCCCGTTCCCTTCTCATGACTGCTTTTGTGGGTCCTTCCATGGGTCCTCCCAGTTTAGCTTCATGAATGATACAAACTCTCAGCTGAAATCAGAGATCCAAATCAGCATGAAAACACTTTGCCTCTGGTGCTGCATGTGTTTGGGTCTGTAGTACTGCTTATGACTATCTGGATCTCAGCGGATAGTGTCAGCATCCTGAGGAAATTCACAGCTTAAAGAACATGCATGTAAATACAGATAATTAAAGAAAGGTTTTAAATGTATTTCTTGTAATGTAATGTTTTGCAAGACCTAGGTTTTTCATCACTTTTGTCTTTCACATTTTATAACACATGGCTATATATTACAGGACTTTATGTAGGACACTCAGATTTAAAAACAATCATGATTTGGGATAAGATTCCAGCTACTTTTCACACATTATTTTGCCAGTGCACTTTGATCCATATTGATAGAAGCTCTTTTCTAAACCTTTCCAAGCGGAGTGTTAACTGGATAGGGCATTGGGCTGGGAATCAGGAGATTAGACTAAACTCTTGGTCACTGAAATTGTGGAACAGCCAATGACTTACAAGAGGCCAGGAGAACACCAATTAAATTGTTTTCCCAGCGCCCTGCAATGTGATTGAAAAAATAACTTCAAATCCTCCCTTAGCATTTTTTTCACTAAGAATGATCCACCGTCCAAAACAAAAGCCCCATTTTAGGACTACTTATAACCTTTGCTATTGTGCCTTCATGCTGTTTGATGTATATAGAGAAAAATGAATCCACAAGAAAGGTGTGGAGGTGGGAGGTAACATCGGAACCTTGTTTTAATCCTGTTTCTGATGTTGGCATTTGTGGGAACCTTCAGCTTTTCAAAGAACTTGTCTATTTAAATTCTTTTTGTATAAAATAGATATAAACATTTCTTATAGTGTAGGTGTTGTGTGAGTCTGAGATTGAGAGGGTTGATGAGGTTGACCTGCCTGAGTACCCATGTTTAGTTACTGGGGTTCTTTCTTCTTATGCTCTCTGTCAAAATATTCTAACCTCAGTTCAAACTGAACCAAGGGTAAATATCTGAAAAAGCCAATGCTACTATGAAAGCTCTAATTTCCATCTTCAACAGGTTGAGCATCTTAGGAATGACTGCTGGCATGTCATGACAGTTTCTGTTGATGAGTCCGTCTTCTGAGAGCCTCATTAGAGTTTTCACTCACATCCAAAAGGATTCTGGGAAATAATTGTTCTGACATAAATCTAAGAGATGTGCACATTGAAATACTCCAATTGACTTTGACCTGTCAGTCTCTGTATAAGTCAAATTACCTGCTCTTGGCATGTTACTTGACATGCTGCTTTACTGTTGCAAGGATTGTTATTAAAAAAACTCTGTTATTTGTATTGAAAGGATTTTAGTAGTGGATAGTGATGCAGAGTATTCCAGTTGGCTGCAGCTGCTGATTATCCTTTTTAGAGGTATGCTGTAGTGTAAATTTGTAAACTGCCAAAGTTGAGACCAAATTTCACATTGAGGACAGAAAAGTTTGTTCATGTGGAAGTCAGAGACTATGAACATCTGGGGCAAAATATGAGAGCCAGTGAGCAATAAAAGATGGGCACTGTAAGTCAGAAAACAGATGGTGAATATATAGCTAGGTTGAACAGTGAAGACAGTCATTTTATTGGTACATAAATACTGAGCTTTAAAAGGCTAATAAGGCGATAATAAAGATAATGGTTCCGATTCTGTTGTTTTTGGGTTGGTCTGCATATCATCACCAACCCAAAGCTGCACTTAGCTTTGCTGTTAGGTCATCTGTGCAACAGAACAGATAAGGGCTTGCTTAGTTTCAAAATCAAGCTTAACCCTTTTCCTGTTCAACAAAGCTTGTAAGCAGCCACTTCCCTTTTTCACTCTGAAGAACGGATGTGAGCATATGTCATCCTCCATCTGCCACATTTTTATCCAGTCAGGAAACAAAATTCATAACATGTGACTTTCATGGTCAATTGTCAAAACAGGACAAGAAATCTTGCACTAAAAATTAAAGAGTAAACAGAATTTTCAAAATAATTCTATTGCTGTCAAATTCTTACAAATCCTGTGCTGAGTAAAAATGTTAAACCAATACGTTATTTTGTTTAAGAATGGGTAATGTTTATCACACTCAAAAAGGAAAGACAAAGACTACCACAGTTAATCTACTGACTTGGAGGCTGTTGTTGGAAATCAAATATCTAAGTGTTTTTTCTCTGAATACATTTTAGTTCCATCTTTGTGATGAAACTGTCTGTCCCAGATATACACACATTTGTGAGCCTGGATAAGGTGACTTTCAAATGGCCCAGCAGACAATCAGAAATGGTGACCTGTCAGTGTGCATTTTGAAAATAAGGACAAAGGGCAATTTGTTAGATACATGATTTGTTACAAATTTGATATTTAATTCTAATAAGATGTCTGCAAAACAGCAATGTTTAAAAGCAATAAAAAGGAAAAGGAAATGTGAACATGTCCTTCATCATTAGGACACGCAATTTGCTTCTGAAGTATGGCAAGTAGAAAAGGGGCTTAAGAAGCTTTCCTTTGTTTCAAAGGAGACCCTTCAAATGCCTGGGTTCTACTGCCTCCTGTTTGGTTTCCATTCAGCTGATGTGCTTAGGATAGTTGACCTTCTCTACTCAGCAGAGCCCAATTAATTCTTTTTCCTCACTGGCTTTCTCTGCTTCTTCCTTGCCCAGTTCAAAAGGTCAGCCACAGCTACTCCCTTTGTCATGACAGAACTAGCGAAACTGAAGAGTAATAAAACTATGGGAAGCAATAAAGTCATAAGAGTTTTGTTGTAAACGTTGGCACTGACTTCCCATGTGAAGCAGTGCTCAGAGGGATAGGTACTGGAGATCTTGAGAGTAAGATTAGACTTTGAAGCACTTTCCATAAATCTTTCTATATATTTTTCCAAACATAATGGAATAACAAATGGGTCAGGAGAAAAAACTTCCACAATCTTAGCATGGAAAGGGAGCAAATGAAATCTGGATTTCTCCAGGTCCGTCCCCATAGTTACTACTCCTCTGTTCCCCGCTCCTTCCCCAGATACATACAGCCTGTCTTGCTTTGTAATTTTAATACAAAGAGGAGGAATAAGGGTACAATGCTGGGAGATGAAAAACAGAATGCAGCTTACTCACAACCTTCTAAATTTCAGAGGGCTTTCAGAAAAGGATCTCTCATTTGATGAAGATCCTTTTTTCTGTTTAGTCATAAACAGATGAATCCTATAATAGCCTCTGTTTCCTCTACTACAGGAGGTCTGTATGATTAATAAGATCTCCCTGTAGTGAATGCCAAGCCAAACAGATGAATGCAAGGCGCATCTGCTGTAGATTAAACATTTGGAAAAAACATTTTATAAATATTTTTTTCCACAACAACATATCCATATGGCAGTTAACTAGGGTATATATTTAAAACCTTGCATGTACAGTATATAGCCGTGCATATGTATTTAATATACTTATTGAATAAGTACTTATGTTGTCACTCAACAGATAGCTTTCTGATATGACTTTTAATCTATTCGAGATGTCAAATCAGACTGTTTGAAAGGACCACATGTGCTTTATCAAGCAAAACATGAGAAGACACTGCTTCTGAGTGGGTGGGTTAGTAGGAAGCAAACCTTTTATTTTATTATTTCTCAGAAACAAGAATGTGTAAGATAATTACCTGGTTAGTATGAGGTAAGTGTAAAATAACATACACTGATTATGGTTAGAGAGATAAGGTTGTCCTGGGTACAATGAAAACAGATCCTGAGTAGAGAGGGAAGTTAAACGAATTTGACATTTCTTAGCCCCAAATCCTAGCATCTAAATTTAGCTTTACTAACACTTCAAAATACTGGAATTATATCTCATTATAATTAATATTTTAGACTTCCTTATCAAACCAGAATGGGTTAAAGGACTTTACAGCAATAAGAAAAATTCTTTTTTTTTCTAATCCTTATTGTATAACAGGAATTCCTTTTTTTCTTTCTGTGTCTTCTGCCTTAGAGGACTGGACCATAATTCTGGATTGATGAGAAATGAAATCTGACAATTTAACTCAAACTAAAACCAAATTCAACAAGTAAACATTATCCAGAGCAGCCATCGGCACTCTCACATAAGTCAGTCTTGACTCTTAGTATGTTGTTCTTGTAAGACATAGCAATATTATTGTAGGCTGATTTTATGATAGACTGGGTTTTTTTGGTTTATTTGTCATGAAACCTAAGATCCTGATATGTGATTCAAAGAACCTAATTCTTGAAATGTTTTTTAAGAGTTTTCTCAACCGGTCTTCCAGTCGAGCAGCCAGAAGGAGGAAAAATCAGTTTTCTGAGATTCCATATGTGTTGGCTTGTTGTCTTGTTAAGGATTAAAACCTAGTTTGCGCATATGCATGGAAAACTGGAGCACTTACCTGAAGAGAAGGGCTCTCTGAATCTGACGTTTGCTCTAGGAATGGCAAGTGCTTGTCAATTCATGTCTGTCTGGGCTCTAAGAATGTTGGATTTCCAGACCTTACAGCATGATACTTGCAACCAGACATGACGTTTCCCCACACGCTTTTACACAGATTGCAGAACAGAGCAAAATAATTGCCTAACTTTGCTTTTATCACACACCATTAGGTACTTAGCCGACTCAAACAAGAAAGACAAAAAGTGCCTCATATTCAAAAAACTTTTAATATTTATGTTTGTTACAGTTTCAGACTTTGCTGCCTAAATGATTTGTTTTCTGATGTTCTTGCCATAGTTTTCCATACACTTCTCTGAGTGTCCTGAGGGCAGGTAGGAGCACAGAGGTGGCCAGTTCCCTCACTTTTGAAATAGTGGCTTGGTGACTCATACCTCATTCTGCTTTAGAGACTCATTTCTTCATGGCCTACTTATCCTTGCTTTGCTCCTGAACTGCAAAGTGCTGCTTTACTATCTAAGTAATTTTTTAAATTTTTTTTTAATCAAAATGCCTGTGGAGTCTTGGAACAAATCACTGAACAAAATTTTCAGAAACCTCTTAGAAACAGTGGGAAACTGGTGGATTTGATCTGGAAAATCTTAAAGTGGTCCTTTTTGCATCTGGGTCGAAAACAAAATGCAGAATGTGAAGCCTGTCTGAACACATCTAATTTTCAAAAGTATCTGTCTTTAGAGTCCTGGTGTGAGCCCTCATTAGCTTTTTGTGATGTTCACAGCAGATTTTTTCTACATGTGTAAGAACCATACCTTAAATTAGTTTGCAACTAGATTCAGTTAAATGAGTTTAGAGAAGGCCACTCTTACTGTGGTTTAACAAAGGCTTATTTTAGACTGGTTTTGATTTGTTCCCAATGAATTAAATTTAAATTGATATAAATGGTGTCTCACAGCCCTTTGTACTGGTTTAGCAGAACTGATCTATAGTAGCACTTCATTTAAGTCTTCATGAATCCTAGATTCCAAAAATGGGTAACTCAGCTTTTCCTAGCATTAACATAAGGCTGCATCACCTGTAGGCCTCCATGCTGGTGAATTTAGCCAGTTACTCAGAGTACACTGTGCAAGCCAGAGATAATAAATGATGCAAGCACCTCCAGCTCTGGCTGAATGTTCTGGGTATGAACCTCCCATGCATGTGGGCAGAGAGTCCATCCAAGAAGGGAGTTGGGATAACTTCCCAGATGCTCCCACAGCATCCTGTAATAATATGGAAAGATCATTGTGAAGGGAGAAGGTGCCCAGACAGTCCCTGTGGTAGCATCAATAACATTCATCAAGGACACGTTATTCTTAAAAGGCAGACTTGAGCGTGCATGGGCCAGTCTGTGTGGATAGCATGTAATCCAGGGAGTTTTGCAAAGAGCCTTTTGCTAGATGGTTACTCTTCACTCTCCTCTGCCAGGCCTTTGCCAGTGCCTTCCACAATCTTACACAATTGTAGGAGAACACAGGGTGCTCATTATGGTGAAGGAATATTTCCTCGCAGAAAAAAATGTACTTGCTTTATTTTTTACATAATTAACTGAAGAATAGCTTGTTTAAGTGAAAAAAGGAAGGTGAGATGGGTTGAAGGGCTGAATCTTTATTTAAAATTTTATTTAAAACTTATTTAAAACTGAATCTTTATTTAATCCATTATTTTCAGTTGGTTCACCTCACAGGTAAAATGGAGTTGGGAAGTTGGTTCTCTCACTCCAGCTAGTGTGCTTCCTAAGAGGTGTGGATTTACTGAGCAGTGAGGCATTGGCCTTGTCTTTCCTATTGGCACTAACTTGTATGAGACATGGCTGCTTAATTGTGCAACATCCCCTTCTCTCCCAGTTAGATTAAGACTGGTTTTGCCTCTTGCTATGAGCCTTCTAGGTTGTCAGAGGAACGACGAGGCTTTGAACAGACTTCAGTCCTCCTACATCTTTGCCAAAACGCCAAACCATAGTTACCAGCAGAGATTATAGAAAAAACACTTTTAACAAGAAACTTCTAACCACGAAAAGATATTTTCTAGGAAAATGTTTTCTAAGCTAAAAAAAATGCTTGTCATTGGAAATACAAACCCTCTTCACTAAAGACAGTAGTTGGAGAAATCTAAACTATCCTGCTTGTAGGGCTTTTTGTTAAAAAAAGATTTGTTTTCATTGACAAAAATGAAGGAAAAAAAAGAAGGACCCTATGTTTTCACATGATAAAAAACTGCTTTTCTGATCATCTAGAGTTCAAACAACAGTCAGTGTACAGTTTTGCTGCCTATGGCTAAGGACTTTCAGCATCTCTGCTTTGGCTAAGGATCCAATGCAAACAGTTTGCTGCTGTCTAAGGTGAGAAGTGCATTCGGTGAATTAAAAATAGTTTTGGGCTGGGAAAGGGAATGACAAACTTTTATCTGAAAATGTCACTTTAAACTCTGTATGTAAGATACCCATGGTTCTCAGCCAGTATGTTTTTGTGACTTAGCTACATTTTCTGCCAGATTATTCAGCTAGATACAGATCCCTTGCTCCTACAGTGTGGAAACCTGAATAATAATTTCAGCTGCAGAAAGCCCTGGTGAATTGCTGGCCTACTTTGCTCTCCCAGGGGGAAGGTGCACTTCTCTAATTCAGGAACCATTGCTTTGGCAGATGGCTCTATTTACTCAATGAGCAGGTCAGGACAAGAGGAAAAATGGAACATAATCCAACAGTATCCAGTTAAAGGTAGCTCTGCGCAACTGTACCAAAGTCATTGCTGTCAAAACCTCTAGGGAGGAGTGTGTTCATTTTTTAGCCTTGTTTCCTAAGGAAATGAGGCTGTCTGCCTGTCTACCTTTCTGTCTGTCATCATCTATCCTCTCCGATTAATTTATGAATCTGTTTGCCATCATCAAGGAAAAATGACTGAAGAGGAGAGCGTTTTCAAACATATGAAATTCCAACAAAGTTAACAGAACTTGGCAACTGAGACAGAAGGAGATCCAAAGTGCCTCCATGGAGGGAAAAGCAGGTGGAACAATATCTAACGATTCCCAGACTGGAACACAGATCAGACTGTTGGCCTCAACAGGCATAAACTGCCTCACCAGTTTGAACCAGGATAGTACCTACTCCACTGGCCCATCCAAACAGCTGGGGAATGTGGGAGCAGACCAGAGGAACTGTCTGTGGAGGACAAGATGTTAGAGGCAGAGTATGAGAAGGGAGGGGGAGAAAGTAGGGTATACACAGGACACAAATCAGTAAACAATTGCATTTCGTTAGTGATGTTATTCACAGAAATTCTTGCTATAATACCAAGTTCTGGGCTAGATTATAATTCAACAAAAACCTGTCAGGAACGTGTCACCATAGGATACCATCTAGCATGCTAGTGTACTCTCGGCAATGGCATCCGAAGAAGCTGGCAAAACAAATAACATTGATGTTGCTTTCAGAGAAGAACATTGCCATTGTCTCCTCACAAAGAGCCCTGATCCACACACTTTTAGCAGAGCTGTAAAAAAATCTTAGTGTATGAGTCTTTTTAGCAATAGATTTCTATAGCACAACTACTTATCTGGGTGTAGTTGGAGTGCTATTAAAATGCTATGCTGACTTAATACCCAAATAACTGTATTGCGGGTAGGTACTGCTCTAATAATCTCAACTTGGGTAAAGTAGTACCAAGTTGGGGACAGAAAAGCTCTTAGGAAAAGAGATTTGAAAAAACAACCAAGAAAACATTATGGGTTCCCAAAAAGTTGAACCTTGTGTGTATTAAATTTCATCTCTGTTTTGACTGAAGCTCAAAACTGGTTTTGGAACCAGATGTAAACATTAGTATTATTATGGCTTTTTTAATGGTGAGCAAGAAAAATATCATTTGCTTCAGTTTTCCTGGAACTGAAAGAACAGTGAGAGATGGCAGAGCAGGTTCAAGTTCCAGCTGATTATTGGATTCATTAGAAATGGGCTATCTGAAGCAAACAATATAGGCAAACCCTGGAGAAAGCAGGCTGAGAGGGTTTGGTTTTTTCCCTTTGTATAATTTCCCCCCCAGCAGATTAGATATTTGGAACTATTTCAAGACATTTTTCATTGTGTTGGTAAATAGGCATGCACTTGTTCTGGGATTTTAGTCCCTAACTGTTCGATTTATCCAAGGGAGAAAGGCACAAGGGAGAAACATAAGTGAAGCTCAAACCTCAGCAATGGGTCAGGCCAGTTATTATTACATGATTTCAGGCTTCGAAAGGTCATTTATGTTTTCCAAGTTGGATTTATTTTTTACACTTATTTGTAATATTACCTCGCTCTGTTTCATAATGTCAGGGAAAATGTTTGGTTTCAGGCCTAAAATGTCAAAGCAGCATTTTCAAAATCACTCAGCACTGAGCCAAATGTTTTTCTGTTGGAGTCAGTGGTAACAGTCCTATTTGCTTTAGCAGGCTTGGGCTAGCGCTGAATGTTACGGAAACCCACCTGTGTTACCATTTTTCCAGGCAGGCTGCACTTCTCCATATTCCCCTTCCTTCTCCTCTTCCATAGGCCTATTCGTATGCGGCAAGATTTCTGGTATGAAAGATAAAAGCATGACAGTTATGAGTCCTGGATTCACTCCCTATCCTTCCTAATGACTATAGGTTAAGTCAAAGAACTGTTTTATGCCTCAGTTTACACCCAAGTGACACATAAAATCCCCATCTTAGAGGGCTTCACAGTTCACCAACACCTGGGAATGACAAAACTGCTGCTTAAGCAAGTGCCAAGTATATATTATGGAATAAACTGTTCCTGTAGTGTTGCGAGAAGTAATATAGATGAAGCTGATGCAATCTAGACATATGTCTCCATCTGTGGCTCCATGTTAGGGAGTTATTCTGGATGATACTAACTGCAACAACCAAGAATTTCCCTAGCAAGGAAAATCAGGCTTTAAAAAATTTGATAAGGAGAACCTATTGTTGATATACCCTTCCAAGTGGCTTTGCCATTGGCTTTGTCACGATGAAGACAAAAAAAGGGGGCATAGAATAAATTAATTTTCTGTTCTAATAACTATGATTCAAAGAAGTTAGTTTTTTTTCATGACTCGTCTCCTAGTCAACACACTAGTGAAACACATCTGTCCGCTGCAGTAGTAGGCAGAACATGGTCGGTGCCATATTCTTAAGAACAGCTTTTTTTTGCCTACTCTAGAGATATCTTAGTTCTTCAGTTGTAAGTATTGCCAGATAAAAAACTGTTAGCACTCAGATTCTCTAATCCTCTAGACAAGATAAAAAAATCCAACATTCCCCTATCATTGTCTGCCCTCTCCTGTACCTTGCATTACTATCACATCAGCTTAGAATAAGTTTAGAAGTGTACAATAAATGTGTTCTCTCCACTACTTCTATATGGTAAGAGTATTTCCGTTGACTTGTATTCAATACCTTGGTTTATGAACATTATCATTCTTCCTAATAGCCTGTTTTACTGCAGAGAAGAACTGCTGTGATATAAGGGTATGATCCCTATGTGGGAGTTTTTCATGGTGAGTGTTTGGTAGCATAGTGCCATTAGGAATATTATTCTTCACCCTGGATAGACGTGCAATACTGGCTGAAGCAGCTTACACACCTCATGGGCTCCCAGAGAACCTGATAAATTAGAACTCCTTCTAGAAGAATGATATTTCTTCCTACTGTGATACTTGTACAAGTTCCTTTGTCATGCTAGCTGGAAGCAGGGCACAGAGAAAGGTTTTGGCCCCGAGATGGTGAAGAAGCAGCAATGAATAAAATTCTGGTCCCAGAGCACTGATTTTAGTGAGTGTAGTTCTTCAGTCAGTGTATCTCAAATGGTGGTATCCATTTGTGGAGGAAGGTAGGACTGCATGTTCAAGGTCTCAGATTTCACATGAGAGAGCAGGGATACTTCTTTAAGTTATTGCATATCTTCCTGTTTTCCTCTTTTTTAAAAAAATAACTACTTGAATTGTACCTTCTTTGCCCTTGTTTAGGGACATGATCTAGGAAAAGGCATGAATTAGAACCATGTATAGGTAACCTTAAGTTTTAGTTCGTTACTTCTGAAATTAATAATACCAATTGATATTAATACACATTTATTGACTGGAGAAGATAGGAAGTCAGAGGAGGAATGGAGCTTGTTTCACTGGATAAGATTAAATCTAAGACTCTGGTTTAATTAGAGAAAAAAGAAGTATCTCTGGCTCCTCCTGTTCTGAGTTCTTAGCCATAAAAACATTTCATAATATCAGAAAGCTATGGCCTACAAAGATTTAATATTGATCCCATTAAAACTTCTGTAAGTGCTCCATTTTACATTGAGAGAAATAAACCTTGTGCTCAGGATCATGTGTGGCAGTGAGTATTTGCAGGATGTAGCTCTTGAGCAATCAAGCTCAGCAATCCTAACTTCATGATTTGGTTTTGCTGTCAGATGGTCGTAATTCCACTGAATTTGGGATTACAAAAATCTCAGAAAAGTGTAGTGCACTCTTTTTATTATAATATGATCTGGCAGAAGATCTTATGAATTTTAAAATATTTTTTTTCTGGCCTGATTGAAAGACTTGTTAGTAACTTCACTTTCTGAGGGAAATCAAAGTACATATTTGTGCAGTGTCCAGCCAAACACATTTGGGAGAAAGAAACAACAGTCTGATTTCTCCATCTCTGACCTCCCAAATATCACTGCCTAAGCCAGGAGACCAAATAGGAATCTAGAGGTGATCTTAATTTAGGGCCTTCTTAGTGAGATTGAATTTAGTATGTTCCCTTTGTTGCTAAAATTTTCTTTTGAATGACTTTTCCATACAGTTATTAACTATGTTGTCAGGGCTTATATGTCAAGTAAGAGAATTAAGCATACATTTTGATGAAACTCAGCAATGCAAAAAATATTTCTTGAATAAATTCACATCTTAATGAAATTAAGGAAGTTTGGTGCATCCATAATAATAACAACAGGGAGGAGTTACTGTCTGAGGGCCTGCAGCACTGAGACTTTTGGCAAGCTGGAGATGCTTTCTAATCTGGCATGCTATAACAACAATGGCCCTTCAGCCATTTGGAAATGCTAATGTTTGCAGAAATGAGCTGAGTGTTTTACCATGTCTTAGATAATGCATTTAATTTGTATGTCAGTGGGCCATTGATTTTATAATTTTTCTTGTGTTTGTTTGTTATTTTGTATTCTTTATTTGTTGTTCGTATTTTCATATTTCTCAGTTAAGACCATCAACATTGGCAGTAAACTAACTGAGAGGCCAAATGGCTCAACTCTCTCAGTTTTTCTCAGCTGCTCATGGGTGGCACCTAGAGAGGAAAAGAAATGGTAGATCAAGATCTTGGTCTCTATACTATACAATAACATTCTCCTTTCAGGGTCAGCTTCTGTTAAAAATCTGCTCCTTTATTTTGACTTTAAAAGGGGGGTAATTTCACATTCAGTGTTCTTTCTTGGCACTTAGGGAGAGATTTTGAAAGGTATAAATGGCAGGTAGACACCTAATTCCCATTGAAAGTGTCTGTAACTCCACCGTAATGTCAGTCAAATTGCGCCAGAGATGAGATTGCTCACTGCCTGCACAAAACACTGCTGTAACATAGGAGTTTGCGCACCAGGTATGTGAGCCACTTCAGAGTGATTTGTGTCCTGACACAGCAGTGGGAGCTACTATTGCCAGTGATGATATCATCTGACACAGCTCTGACAGGGGTCAGAACTAGCTAGGTATTCTGCTGTGATGCACATTTCTTATTCCTCTTGAGGTGATTCCTAGAAGTGTAGGATGTTAGGATTTTTTTCCCAAAAGTGGGAAGGCTAATGGAGGGTTTGTACCGCCTTCTTGCTCCAACAGATTAGCTGTTGTGTCGGGCACTCCCACATCCCATGATATGGTTGCCTGGCCCCCTAAATTAGCCTGGAGCTGCCTCCTCTGCTGCACATTGCCTTAACCTAGAGGTTGCTCTGCTATCCTTTACAGCCTCTGACATCCTGCTGCTTTTGGGCAGCGTGAAGCTCACGGGAAGCTGAGAGCACGCTGAAATTTATACGAACTCCCATGCCTAAAGAAGTAGAATCAGGGTCTTCCAACATTAAAATAAATTGCTCTTCTTAAAGAAGACATAATTATCTAGTCTTCACTGAAATCAAAGCAATTAGGAAGGAGTAAGTCGGCAACAGCAATAATCCTTCTTTAATTCAAAAGCAATTCCTTAAAAGCCCTATGTAAAAAATGCTTGAAATGGTTGGCTACAGTCCTTAGAAAGCCCCATGCAATTATGTCAGTATAAAGCGTCACTTGGAATTTGCTTAAGCAAGTTCTTACCCTGAAGCACATGACTGCCCAGACCAGTCACATGCATGACATTAAGATGCCATGTGCACAGTCTGCTCCAGCCATCGCCATCTGGTGTAGAAATGACGAAGGGTGAAGTGATGTTTGTTGCGGGCTGTGAGTAATGAAGCAGGACCAGGGCGTATTACCCAGTCTGTTGAAATGAAACACAACCCAGTCAAGTGCACATTCCTGGGCTATTTATGAACCGTTCCATCTCTCCATCTCCCACCTGAAGCTGACTCACACAGCTACATGCCTTAGGTGGGAAGGTGTTTCACGCAGAAGGAGACCTGTTGGGCTTTCCACTCTCTGCCCTCTGGTGGTTTTAATAGCCTGCTGAAACATGTGATACAAACATGGCTTTATGTTGTGCAGATGGGCAAAGTATTTTTCTCTTGTTATTGTGTCAAAGCATCATGTATAATTTAAACAATATTTATAACATTACTAGAAATAGTCAAATTACTTTTTTTTGAGATCATGTAGAACATGGCAAAATCAAATGAAATTAAAGTGAAAAATATCCTTTAATTTCAGCCTGTACAATCAGATGCAATAGTCTGTGCAAATGGATTAACATGCTAAAAACATAACTTGAGGCTAGAAGTGTAACATCACTCAGTAAATTAACATCAATAATTATAAGCTGTAAACAGTAGCAGATATAATTAAGATTTGAGGCCCAAGGGTTGTATATGCCTAGCTGCAGCTGACATCATCAGACACTGTGATCTTGATGTTCAAGTCCCCTCCGGAGACAGCAAAGTTACAAACATTACCCTACATGGAAATAAAGTGTCAACATATTAGGAGCATTTGCAAAGTTCCTTTCTGTCTCTCTGTTTTAAAGACAAACAGGGCTCTTTCTAAAAGATGAAAATAAGGTTTTCAGTTTTCCTCTGTGTGATTCCATTGTTGCGCCTGCTCTCCTTGCAGCTGAAGATGTGTCAGAACATCATGTCAAAACATTATTTTTCAAAGGGTTAAATTAAACGAGTTGTTACGGTACCCTGAAGATAGAAAACTGTCCCAATAAGAGTAGAGGATATTGCTTTGTTAAATTTGTAAGGGGGGAAATAAAGAGGAGAGAGGGGAGGAGGAAAGGGATAAGATAACTACGCTGTGATCTTCTGAGCTGTGTGGAAAGAAAAAACCAACACAGGTGCTTGTGTTTGAAATATCCTTTCAGAGCTCTGAATCATAATAAGAATAATAATAAAGAAAAAATAGCCAGGGTAGGGGTTTCAAGTGAAACTATTTGAGCGTTTTTCAGGATGTAGAGATTATTGGTATCTTTAAATGGAATATTCAGAGCTTTGCAGGAAAAAGACATTAAAGAAAGCAATCGAGTACTCATCATTATGGGGAAAAAAACCCAGTCTTGCTGTTTAAGAGCTAGTGCTTCAGCGAAGAAGGCAGCATCAGCAGAGAATTGGTTCATGTTTTGAGCTAAGGACTGGACTGTGATAGTATGTTTTGTGGGTATAATTTGCCTTTACAGTTATAATTTTCAGTGAAGTATTTGTATCACTGAAACTCCTTCTGTGGAAGTCCTTACACAAGTTACAAAGTGCCTTGTGTTGCATAGAATTTTCTCTTTCTCTCAGAACAACTGCTGTGGTATCTGTGCACGCAGAGGACGGTGATGTAAAGGCCAGGCTGCTTTGCTAGTGGTGGGTATCAGAAATTACTCATATTCCAGGTCCAGAATGGCCCTTGTTTCTGTACATAACCCAGGTATGAGACATGGGACAAAGAGGAGGAGTTTAAGTGCTGACAGAACTTGGTCCTGTCCTTCTGAGGCAGATCTAGTATGTCTAGTCAGTTCTGTTCTTCACAATGATGTAATTAATTCCAGGTGATGGGAGCTGCCCTTTTTGTACCACTGCAAGATAGTATTTGTGTGGGGAAACCCTGAGATGGCACTTAAGCTAAATGCAATTTAGCTTCACTTAAAGACATCTGGCAGAGCAGTAAAAGGTGGCCTAAGTGTCCATGGGAAAAAAGACCAGGAAGATAATTTTGTCCTTAAGGTCAGGGAAAGTAAGTCTGTGCTAGCAGTTCTGGAATCCGCACTGATGTAAATAGGTCCTGGGTGATGTTAGGGTAATACTCCCAATGACTTAAATGTTTGCAGCCTTTCAGCGTTCGTAGGATCTGCCTCTCAGGTGCCTTTGAAATGGTCCTATCAGGGTTTCAGCAGAGCTTGTAAAATTCCCGAACTGATACAGGAACACGTTACCAACACATTTTTACTACAGAGGGAACCTGTGAGATGTTAAACTTTCTCTCACTCCAGTGAAACATGAATGCAGTAGGTATGTCTGCTGTAGTCCATGAAACTGCAGAGGCACTGAAAACATGATCCTAAGTGGCTTGCTGGTTAGGGGAGGAGAAACTCCTTTGTGCATTGTAAGACTGAGCCCAGGTGGACACAGCCAGTCCTCAGGGTGGAGTTGATACCAGACATGGGACCAATACAGACTTATAGCATGGCCCTCTCTCTACCATCTTTAATAACCTGCTGGGGTACACCCTGAACGCAGTACTAGCACTGTCTGGCACACTGCGCCACGTGGCTGTTACCAGCTATCTCAGAGCCTTTCCTGTAGCAGTCCAGTACTTGGTATAAACATGCTTTTACTCACACAATATAGCAGAGAATAGACATTCTGATCACACACAGAAATGAATATAAATTCTTTTAAAGAAACCAGCCTTTGAAGAGTGTTGAAGTTGTCCTGTCAAGCAAAACAGAAGCGAAGCTTTCAGTTCTTGGCTTAACAAAAGGGCAAAAAACAACTGAAGCTTAGCAGAATCGCTTGCCTGTTTGTAGTGATCCTAGCGGTTTGTGGGGAGGCCACATCTTAGGAAGTTATTGCTGGTAACAGGCACATACAAAGAGGATATTGGAAAAAATGGTGTAACAAGTTGATCCTCTTGAAATATTTTTGTTTCCACTAAAAGATACAGAAATGGTCATTTCACAGTAAGAAACTGCTTGGCCAGGAAATTATTATATGAGGAATTTTGCTGCGGTGGTTGATTTTTTAAAAAAAGGCAACCTCAAACCAAGGCTGCAGGCTGGCTGCATTCCTCCTCCTCCTCCTCCTTTACTGACAGTGCCCTGTCATGTTGATAGAGCTGTGTGCATGTGCTAGTGCCCAGAGACATGTGGAGGTGGAGGTCGGCAGGGCAGCAACATGCACGAGCCACAATCACTGCATGGCTGCTGCTGCTGCTGCTTATACCTGGGGCTGATGACCTGACTTGGTCTGGAAGCCCCAGCCTGCTTGGGAATAACAGAGGCTGAGAGAGCTGCTCAGCTATTTCCCCCCCTCCAGCCTGATGTTAACATCCTCATTCTGCCATCTTAGACTATTTATTGCCTACTTTACCCATATCACCCTCTAGTCCTGCTTGGAAGTCAAACAAGATGAAGACAGCTGAAGTGTTACTCTAACTTGCAGCACCTCTATAAATCTCTTAGTAAAGAGCCAGTGTAGTTTTACAAGTGTGATGTCTTTTTATTTTATTACCCAGCATGCAGTACATGAAGCTGTTTTCCCACAATGTATAAATTTAGTGAGGGAGAAAACCCAATCTTTCCCATGTCTCTGCCATCAGCTGCCTTTCTGAGATCAAGAAGCATGTGGAAATGCTTCCACTGCCTAAATTCTGAATGACTAGAAAATAGGTTGAAAGTGCTACTTTGTACTGTAGCACTTTACAAAAGTGTGTTTTGTTTGACAGGACTTAATAAAAAAATCTTTTAATCTCTGTCACTGTGGGTAGGTGGGAAGGCCAAAAAGTCTAAATGTTTTAAAGGAAAATTTTAATTAGTATGCAAATTTGACTTTCTGCATTAAAATGTCATTTACTAAGTAAATGTTGTTGCACTGGAAGTTCAGATATTTGATCATTTTCTGTCAAGGTGCCTTTGCAAATTTCCTGAATGTAATAACAGCATTTCAAAAACAAAATGAAATTCTCCTTTTGTTGCAATGCATTGGGTGTCCTCCATCAAAGGCTATGTGACTAGAATATCTTAAATCAGCCACCAGCTTATAGTGCTGTTTCTCTTTGCCCCAATTTGCAAATGCTGTTCTCCTCTCAGTGCCTGCAGAGGTTTCCTGAAAGAGGGAAGCCGAGAAATATACCCCTGCATGTCATAAATTTAAATCGTTGAAGCATACTAACAAAATGATTACAAAAGCTATTGTAGTCATTAAAGTCAAAGGAAGTAGTCATTGAGTTATTGTCAATTACCACTGAAGGTTACAACTGTGATTAGCATTTACAGTATTTGGAAGAGACTTACGCACATTTTGATAGTTAACTAATTTCATTGTCTCAATAAAATACACATATTCCTGTCTGCTGAAGAAGGACAAGAACAAGATCAATGGTGGAAGGCCCAGCCTTGCTTTTAACGTAGTGAAAAATGATGTTCTAATATAAAAGTGATGGAAAAATAATTGGGGGGGGGAAGGGAGAGAAAATTTAATAAAGGCAGGAAATTCCAAGTTTAGTTTCTTTCATTCAGTGTCTGTGGGGTCAGTGGCTGCTTCTAGTCACCACTGAATGAATGTACTGTCTCAAACTACACCTTATATGGAGCTCTTCAGGGATCAGAAAACATTGCACATGGGAGCCATATGTTCAGTGCTTGCCATCATTTATTGAGAGCTGAGGTTCAGGGCTGAAAACTGACTTAAACATCCATATTTAGAGCTCTTACGTACAAAATAAGGTACAAATTCTCACAAAAGTTGAAGACAGACGACAAAAAGCTGTGACCCAGCATAGAAGTGGTTTTGAAAGAGAAAAAAAAAATGGCTGGGGGAGGTCGGTTTCTAGCAGTTCTGAAGAGCCTGCCCTGCTGAATTGAATACAGGATCCCTTACTACCAGCTACAATGTAAAGGTCTAACAAGGCTGATGAATGTAAGGGCATGAAGGTTTATTCTGCACTATGTACTCACTCTGTCAAAGGCCAAGGGACAAGGATCGTCTCCAGTGTGGAGGGTAAGGGACTGCTCTTCCCACCCTTGCCTCATTTTACATTGGTGCAAATTTGCCTGTCATATCCACAGACACAGTAAAGCATGCAAGTGATGTAGCCCTTGGTAGACTTTTCTGTTTTTGTGTATGTGTCTGTATAATTTTATAAACTGGGTGTCCCACATGAGCATAAAATGTGCAATTAGGTGTTCCTGATCTGGAGGCTTCTTGCAGTAAATCTAAAAATTATATATAACCCATTGCAGCTATGGTGAGGCATTCTCAGTGTTCCTCACAGTCTCATGCTAATTTGCTCATACACTTACTCTTATTGTCACCTTGGCTGCAAGCTTCTGCGGGTCCATGAAGAGTGACTAACCTTCTGATCTTGAAGCTGCCATTCACGGCAGGGTTGAGACATGTTAGCTGGAAAGCATGCCCTATTAATGCCTGTGCCTCACCTTTGAATAAATGCCAGACGTCAGTTCCTACCATTTGGCCCTTTTGATGGGCATGAAATTTGTGTGATGAAAGAACCTATAGTGGATTTTTCTTTTCATAATAGACATTTTGCTGGTTAAAAAAAAAACCTTCATTGCATATGAATGTTTTCACTGTGTTAGCAATTTTTATATCTTATTGGCAACGTTCTAAAGCAATGAAGATTCAGACTCCTCAGTTCCCCAGAGATCCTTGTAATTACAACAATGACTGCTG
Source organism: Calonectris borealis (assembly GCF_964195595.1). Classification (NCBI taxonomy): domain Eukaryota; kingdom Metazoa; phylum Chordata; class Aves; order Procellariiformes; family Procellariidae; genus Calonectris; species Calonectris borealis. Next base: position 12,123,980 of record NC_134328.1, on the reverse strand, counting down.
GAGCATGAAAAAAAGTCATTTGGCAAAATGGCCATCTTGGCTTCCTCTGTCTCATCCTCCCTCTCTCTGACTTCCAAGTCCTGTTTGCTCAGTTTACTAGACAAACACATTGTTTGCTATTTGCCAGGGCAGATGTTTGTTTAATTCGGCACCTTCTGCTTCCTTCCCGAGACGGAGGAAAGTCATACTGTTCACTGTATTTTCTTTTCTGTTTACAACACCTCTTCACTGCCAGCCAAGGTGCAGAAAAGAGGAAGGACAATGGTCACTTTGAAAATTATTTATTCAGCTCATGAAAAGTGATTCCATGTGCTAGCACTTCTAGGACCTTAACCACCATCTCCTGTATTTTATAAATGGCACATAACAAAAGACTGAGAGCATTTAACTGGATTGTCTCACTGTGCAAAGAGGCTGTATCCAGCCATTGAATGTTTTATGTAGAGAACAAATCCTATTTTTTTGAAAGAGCATGAAGATCCCAATTTGAACTGACTCATGCTTTGATCCAGCTGGGTCCTGCTTGAACAATCCTGCTATGGAGAACTGTTACTGCTCAAGAGAGTGTTTGCCTTGTAGTCTGGACCGACTACTATGCAGAGTCAGACTGGCTGCAGAAAGTCTGCATAAAACCTATGTGACGCCTTAGTGCTCATTTGAGGGCTTAAGAGGTGCAAAGACAGGGAACTGGCTTTCTCTGTCAGAAGACATCTTGCCTTTAGTAAGGCCTGAGAGAGAATCGAGAAATGGCTTTACAGACCAGCATATAACTCACTAGATGCTGTAGTATTAAGACTCATCCATGTTCTAACTGAAACTCTAGCCACTGAAGTCTGTGTTCCAGGAGTCTTAGCAAGAGTTTGGATTTATTCCCACCCCTTTATTCCTCCCTTCCATCTTCTGTGTGACTGGCACAGTGTGCTTTCTCCTTCCTTGCAAATTCCTTCACAAATTTTTGGCTTTGTGCATATCTCCTCTACTTCTTGCTTTACTCATGCATCTGGTTTCTCTAAAGCTCTGTGGCTTTATATACCTTCCCTCCGCAAAGGATGGCTTTACATACCAAGCAGCAGATCAGAGAACTTAACTCTAAATGGATCCAGTACAACAAAAGGATGAAGACACGTTCTTCTTTTACTTTAATAAACAATATAGTGCCATTGTTCCTGATCAGATTGTGAATTTTCAACAAATCCAGAGATAATTACTATATTTATATATATCTAACTATCAATGCAGAGCTGGGCTTTTATCTACATGCTGTATGTACCCATTTTTCTGTAAATAAAGAAGCGCTGTAATTGTCATCAGAACCATTTGTTGTGATTTGAATGCCTATAAATAATGAATAGGCAATGCAGGTTATTCATTACAGTCTGAAAAACTATATGTATTGGCTTGTTACCCCTTTGCAGAAGCCAAGCAGAAACTATTGAGGTTTTGCAGTAAGGAGCTGACATGGTCATGAGTGAGTTGTCTAGGGCAGTGCTGTCTGTGATTTACTCTGCTGCATGCTACCTGGCACTGCAGGCTTTCCTGATAGTGCTGTTATATTTATTCCTGCTATGCTATAAACTAACAGACTTACTGGAAACTTCAGCAAACCTTGCTGTGAGCTTCACATTTCTATTTTACTGCAAACTTTTTCACTTTTCTAGGATGCAGTCTCAGACAAGCCAACAGAAGCAAGAGCTTTGTGAGCATTTGCAGTTTGGTATATTATTTTTATTTCCTCAATAGTTTTTTTGTCTCAAGAAATCACTTTGGAATTAGTTCCACCTCTGATCCATTGGAAAAATTCTTACCTGCATGATCACAAGTTTTCTTACAAGAAATATTCCTAATTCATGGAATTGTCTTATTAGCTTTATGTGACATCTTCTCCACAAATGGAATAACCTTTCTGGGAAAAAAAAATGCCAAAATTAACCAATGGAATAAATTCTACAGATGTTAATAGTGCTGAGAGCTTTTGGGGACAAAGAAGTGGGGTCAGTGTGACTTGGAACTGAATTTGGCTCAGCATTCTCCAGAAGAGTGAATCAGAGCCTTGTATATGGCAACAATATCCTTCCCTTGATTCCTTTTCTGTCTCATTCTTATCACGTCCTTCGTATGTCTTGATTTTATAACTGCCATACACTGGACAGACAGTTTCAAAGATTTTCATATTATAGCCCTCTAAATCTTCCTTTCTTGGCCATCATATTGTATAGCTGATTAATTTAATAAACCCTTTCTGGTTTAGATAATTGCCCCAAGAAAGAAGCATTTTCTGTTTTCTGTCTCATTCTCCTAAAAGATGAGAGTATCCCTCTAATGCTGTGGTTCTTCTCTGTCTTCATTCTTAGCCATGTCTGCAGTTTTAGTGTGGTCAGCAGATATGAACATCTTACATTTGATATTCTTATTTAAACCATTCAGAATGGGTATCTTTGCAATCCCCTCAATACTCTGGTAACAAATGAGGTTATCTCAGGATTTGTGGTATTACTTTATGAAATCTGTGGGAATTTATGGAATGCAAACTTTTTCATGATTTTACCTAGCTGGAAAGGTAAAAGACAAGATGTCTGTTGGAAGTGATCTAAAACACAATGACGTCAGTGGGAATCTTCGCACAGAGCCTGTAAAGCACTAGTGCAAATGCTGTGACTGACGAAGAGAAGATAGCTTGGAGATACCCATTTTGGCCATAAAGACTTTGTGGTGCAGCTAATTTCAGTTTCTTAGACAACACTGGTGTGCTGAAATACTTAACTCCCTAAAGCATAATTATTCTTTTCAACTCGTGACTCCTTCCACTAAAGTGTAATACAAAATGCCTTCAAAAAGGCCACCAGCCAAATTCTTTTCCTGTTTATATGTTCATAACAGATCAGTGAACAAAATTCTCCTTCCACTTCCATTGGTATGAGAGAGGTAACTCCATTTAAGCCTAGTGAAGGACTACTGGGTGAAAAAAAAATATTTTATGAGAGACAAAAATGTGCCTGCTGATTTCAGCTCAACTGCATAAATATAAGTGAAGGCAGAATTGAGTCCTTTTTTTTTCCTGTCTACTGCATTTCTCTCATTTTGTTATGGCAGCTGTGTAGATGGAAACTCCCAAGATTTCTACAGCCAAGTTATCTTTCACCAATAAAGCTATACTGACTCACATAATACATTAGACTGTCACAGTAAACCTGACAAACAACATTTAATACATCTCAAATTGCATCCAGGCAGATATCCCTGTAAACTACTGTCTCTACCATGCAGATGTTTCCCATCTCTTTAGGAACAGCTTTGATGGTCAGGCGAGAGGCTTACCTGCTCTTACCTGCTTTGGAACTCACAGAGACACGGTGGGCTAATGGTGCACCCAATCTTTTCTCTCTGCAAGTGTTTCTGTGCGTTTCATAATTCTGTTGCTGCCATTCCAAGGGGAAATACATTAGTGCTGTCTATCATTCTTCTTTGTAAAGACAGAAACAAGGTAAAGCTGCGGTCTGTCTTTGGAGGCCTCCCTAGGTGACTCCCACTTAGGCTGACAGAGGTCTCCTGTGTCTCAGAAGGAAATATTTAACAGTTTTTCCTAATTTTCCTTTTTCCTCCTTTATTTTTCACAGAAACCATTCTCTTTTACCTTTTGCTAGCTTGAACAATGCAGGGCTGTTATTAGCTGTTCTGTATTTCTTTTCCTCTATTCTTTTAACTATTCTAACTATTCTTTTAACTTGCTCCAGCCTTCGGGTTTTTTTTTTTCAGACTAGCTCTCCCCAGTCTGCCTCCCTCCCAGATTGTTTGTGTTTGAAAGACTTCTACATTTTGCTGGTGCTAATCTTCACATCCTCACTTATTCCCATTGGCCTCTGTTGCCCTTTTTCCTGTTGGGATGGATTTCAGTTGTATCCTCTCCAATTGTTCTTTAACTTTTTCCAGCTCTGTGCAGTCAGCTTTCTGGTGCACCATAGGACTCCAAATTTAAATTCCTCTAGGCAGTTCACATTTCCTTGAATTTCCATAAGGTGAAAAGCATTTGGGATTCTTGCACTGAGGAATATTTCAAATGTAACGATAACCCTGTCCCAGATGTGCAGAGGTCTGTATGAGGGGAGCAATCAACAAGATGAATGCAGCACAGACATGCTTCCTTGGTTATTCATGTCTGTATCTGATTGACCTATGTGACAAATAAGCCCATGTGCGAATGCAGGTATTTCCCTGCGTAGCAGGGATGCCAGAGGACTGCTGACCAAGCTGCTGTAGGATTCGGTGATGGCCAGGACTTCTCACCACAGCAGAAGCCTTGACTACTGAGTGAAGGGTAAGACCTTTAGCTGCTTGCTGTGGGCCAGCTGCTGGAAAAGATGTTAGCCAGCACATTACACTCATGTTTTACTCAGTTCACTTGCTCCAGTAGGTCCTAGGGATAATTTTTATTAATCCTTAAATATTAAGACTAAACCAGTGCAGTTCTGATGCATGATGCTAGTTCCAAGGAAGTCAATGGCAAAAATCCAGCTGAAGTCAGTGAGTGCAGGACACAAGCCAATATATTCGCAGTTGGAACTAGAGCTCTGGCCTTCTAGAGCTTGATGTTTGGAAGGAGGCAGCAATCACAATGTGAGCAGATGCTCTGTCCTTCTTAACCTCCCATTTCCTCTCTTTTGTTCATATGTGCCAGAGATTCACAGAGATTTCTTTCAAAGGCAGGGCTTTTTTTCTTCATCCACTTTCCGGTGTTGTACTTTGCTTGTTTCTTTCACGTTATCTTAAAAAAGAGAAAAGTAAAACTAGTTCTGTGAGACTACAGGGAGAAAAAAAAAAATCTCTGGAGTCTCTTTAGAATCTTGGCTAGAAGCACAGCAAACATCGTCATTATGGTTAGCAGCAAAGGACAGAGCATCGCTTCCAGCGAAATCACCACTTGCTTCAGTGTGAGTAAGATTAGGCCAGGAAAAAAAACAACTGGGTTTAATAGAGGAGAAACTGACTTTGGCTAAAACAATAAGCCATACTCCAGACCTGCAATGACAACCGTCAGTACAAGACTCAAGGAGCTACTGCCTTTCCTCTGTTACCTTCCTCAATGGATTCTGCTCATTACTCCAACAAGTCTAACAATGGCTCTTGCCCTCTCTCTCCAGCAAGATCTTTTGTCCATTCTAATTCAAACTACCCCCTTAACTGAAGCAGTGGAGTGCAGGTCCTTCAGATAAGCACAAACTGTAATTAGGTCATATTCTGAGTAAATAATGTGTGGGTGGGAAAAGGAAGAAAGGGGGAGGGAGAGAGCAAATGAAAGAAAGAGGCAGGGTGTTGGCAGGGTTACAGAATTGCAGAAAGCTTCTTGTAAGTCTTAAGCTAAAAATGGGAGAGGTTTGCATTAAAAAAGAGCTTTAATAGGTCCTGCAAATTGGCATTTTTGGTGATTAGGTAGACAGGCTTTTTTCATTTTTAATAACTGTTAATGCTGAAACACTGTTGTAACTCTTCTGTTACAAGCCTCACTTTCAAAGGGCAGCATAGGAGGGGATGCCCCGGAGCTGCAGTCCTGGGTGCTCTGGGGAGCGCTAATGCAAGTGTTAGCATCTGTTTGGCCTTGCAGCTCTGTGCTTAGCCCACCCCAAACTGTATTGGAACACTTCTATGCAATTCACTTCTTGTGGCTTCAGAGTTTGGTCCAGAGTATACATTGTGGGCCGTTAGGCAGGTCCTTGACCCTGGGGCATCGTGGGGAGTTTTGTACTATGGTGGTCTGTGAAGTGGCAGTCAGGAACCTGCCTATGCTGCCAAGGTGTAGAGAGTACTGCTCTCACTCTTTTCTCAAAAATCGCTAATGCCTATGTGAAGCTTGATTCCCTTCATAGGAATAAAAGGCAGCAACATGTTATGCATGATGCCTTCAGCAGCTGCAGCCCAAACAAGAATTACATTTTCTTCACTGCCCCCAGGCAAGCTGATCCCAGGATTTGAAAGGCAATGTAATGTCTTTTTGAGGGGCTCAGCCCTATCTTGTCATGGAGCTATTGCTGTCAGTATTCATTCCTGGCAAGATCTTGGGCCTTCTCATTCCAGGATTCAGGCCCACTCACTCCTAAGCCATCTGTTATTTTCAACCTGCTGCTCCTGCACTCAGGTAGATAGACATCAGCTTCTTATGAAGTCAGGTTCATTCTCAGGTATCTTCTTCTTCCCTGTGCTATCTGGATTAGGAAGCCTTTTACTTTTTGGAGGCAGAGAGGCAAGAGATAGTAGTGAACTTGCAGGCTAATGTCAGTATTGAGAATCAGTGTGTGCCTTTGTCATCTGAAATGCTGGATCTGTTATGTGACCACCCATACTGAAGCCTTACAAAACTGTCATCTTAGATACCCTGTCTAATCCCCGTCCTTTTATTATGATGGTAATAATGATGAAGGAAACAATAACAAGTGGTAATTTTGGTTCAGCCATGTCAAGATATTAGTTGCCCCATGCAAGTGTTTTACAAGATTTTCATATCCTCTTCCAGCCACTAAGAAAGGATTGGGACATGCTAAACAGCATGAATCCTTTTTCTTCATGGTCTTCTCATCTCTCTCTCCCCCCTCTGTGCATATCTCTCTCTCTCCCGTATTTCATCAGTTTTTCTATGTGGATGTTACGGGAGACAGCACTGAAAGCCTTACTACAATTGAGATAAACAACATCCACTGCTCTCCCCTCATCCACCAAGGCCATCATCTCATCACAGAAGGTTATTAAGTTGGTCAGGCATGATTTCCCCTTCATAAATCTATGCTGACCACCACTAATCACCTTCTTGTCTTTCATCTGTTTGGAAATAGTTTCCATGATTATTTGCTCCATCATTTTCTCAGGGATCAAGATGAGGCCTGTAGTTCCCAGGATCCTCCTTCTTGCCTTTCTTGAAGATAGACTTGAGATTTGATTTTGATTTCTCCTAGTCCTCAAGAATCTCCCCTGATTACCATCACCTTTCAAACATAATTAGAGTGGCCTTGCAATTACATCAGCCAGCTCCCTCAGCTTTCAGGAGTACGTCATCAGGTTCCCTGTTTGTTTAAATGTTCCCTAACCTGATCCTCCTCTACGCAGGGTAACTCTTCCTCGCTCAGGATTTTCCCACTAGCTTCAGTGGCCTGGGATTCCTGAAGACAAATCTTACCAGTAAAGAGATGAAGAAGGCAGCGAGTATCTTGGTATCTTCCATGTCCTTTGTCACCAGGTCCCCTGCACTAGTCAGCAGTAGGCCCACATTTTCCCTAGTCATCCTTTTGCAGCTGAATTTATTTGCTACTTAAGCTCCTGATGAGTTTAGCAATGCCTGGGAAAAGGGTTTCCTTTACATGGAAAACTGAGACTATTCTTGCAAGGTCAAAAACTGCCAAACTTTATGAACTCTTTTGGCTGAAAAATTGCCAAAGAACACAAAATAATTCAGTTTTTTGGATCTTGTTTGTTTGTTTGTTTTGTGATGAAATAACAAAAATGTTTGAGGAAAGCAGACTCTTCCCTAGAAAATCAATGTTGTTCTCCTTTGACAAAGGCTTAATGGAAAAATGCAGTTTGCACTAGGGATTTGTTTGTGAGCCTCTCCGAACAGAACTGTTTAAGATCAGTCCTTGGTTAGAGAGAAAGCATGCCACCTTCCTCTGCAGTGATCACTCTGTGAGCAGGGTGAGTCTGTCTGAAGGCCTACTTCTGATGTCGAGTGGCTCAAATGAAATTCTGACTTGTCTAAAGGCCTTGGAGGAGATTGTAAGACAGATACACTCAAAAGAAAAAGCTACCTCAAGAGTCTGATGCTAGTTATGCTCAATATGCATGTGTTTCTTGTCAGGAGAATGGCTTATGTTCTGCTTAAATTCCATACACGAGGTTTTGGCTCCCATTGGAAATTTACAGGTTACCAAGACTATTGAATTCTACATTATCAGCTGTGGGCCCCAGATTCCAGTCTTAAAATATTAATGTCTAGTTTCCGCATGCTGAATTGGCTGCACATGTCAGCTTCCTGTGTTCTGCTTTCCAAATTCAGTGCTTGCCTAAATTTTACTTCTCTTGAAACATTTTCGTTGGTGTAATGAGTGGAAAAAGTTTACCAGTATGCTAGGTCTGTAAATCTACACTACTCTTTCTGAAGAGAGAGACAATTTTCTTTACAGGAGACATTTATTTTCAGTATGATTCTGATCCAAGGGCATTACATAATATTTACAGACTGTAAGAAGAGAACAATCCCAGAAAAGATGTTGTAAATATACATATCTATATCTCTATCTATATATGCATAACTGTGGAGAGGCATATGAACGCAAGGGAGATGATAGAACCTTCACAGCAAGCCCATGCTTGGTCGGTATGGCCAACTTATTTGCCCTATTCCTGAAACTTCTTCCAAGAGTCAAAGAGACAAATCACGAAGGAAAGTAGTTTGATGTTTACATTCATCTTGAGTACTGTTGACCTATTTGATTTCACTGATACCTCTTTACACAGCAGTATGTCAGCTGCTAGCAGCCATCAGGTCATTATCATGCTATAGATAATACTTCTCTGAAAAAGAAGTGATGCCTTGGCTAATTCATGTGGCCAGGTATGGTAATGTAATTTTGACATTAGGTGCTACCTGGAATAGCCTTGAGCAGCAAAAGCTGTGACTCTGGACTCTGAGGTTTCCCGTTCCAGCCATGTGCACAAGTGTTCAGTGTTTGCTATAGAAGAATGTATCTTGGAAGAGGTTTTTAATAGATAGGTGGTTTTCTTAGACTCAAATTTTATTTTGAATTATGGTCTAATCCAAACATTTGAGAGGGTACAAATTTACTTCTTTACTTTAGTATACCATTGGAAGAGATTTCTTCCTACCCACAGTGCTAAGTGGCTTTCATTTATGATGTGTCAATATTGGAAATTTTTATGTGACTAGAAGATGGAGACTGAGATTGCTGAGCATGCATGAGCCATGGAAGGGTTAACAAAACCAAAGCCTTCTTGCTGCTGCAGAATCTAGTGTGTTTTTTTGAGAGGGGGAGGGAACCAAGAATTAAATTTGATTTATTTTGCACAGGCAAGCTCAAGACAATAGAATTTCCTTTGTTTTCATCTGTAAAACCAATAGACAGACCAAAAAGGAATAGGGGTGAAGGGTTATAGAACTCATATTTTTCTACTCTCTGTGACTGTCTTCAGTATTTCTTGTTATCTGCAGATATTGCTTTCAGCACAGTGACCTTTGAATAAACAGGATTGTGGTGTCCTAAAAGAAGTGAAATAAAAAGCACAGACAAATTTGAAAACACCGTCAGGTCTGTGCCTTCTTTTCAGCTAAACTCAGAGTAGACTTCAAATATTAAAATAATAAAACATAAACTTCTAGAGAAGACCCCCATGAGATTCTCGACTTTAACTACTAGTCTGCTTCTGCTTAATTCCATATGGGAAGAATAGTTTAATTGGTGACCTTCTTGTGTGATTTTAAGAGTAAAAAATAAACCCACTGCATATTTAGCAAGTATTATAGCCATGCCGGGGGGGGGGGGAAGAGGCTAGGGGGGCGCAGAAAAACTTTTCAGAGTCTTTATAGTTGTTGGAAAGTTTATACCCAACTTTTTCTTCTCTAAACATAAATATAGCCAACATTTTACTACTGAAACTAATAATTTAAGCAACTTCTCATGAAAGCTTGAAGAATTGCCTTTCCCATTTGTGGCACAGAGCCTGTGGTTCCTATTCTTCAAATCAGTCAGTCAAAAGAAGGGAAAAATATCTATGCATCTGCACATCCCATTATATCCTAACCTCTGAATGCAGAAATGGGATCTGAGTAGTGAAGAGCTGTAAAAGCATTGATGAAAGCCTGCTATGGCTTATTATGAACTCTACCTGCCTACCTTGCTATAGTTTTTTATTCTTTCCACATGAACAGCTTTCGGAAGGACCACTTAGTACATATCCACACTACAGTAAACTGCATTATTTCCTGTTCGAAGCACCCTTTCACATTACTCACAAACTTTCCAACTGCCAGACAAACTTTGTTACAGTACATCTACTTCCTTTGGAATATGGCATTTGAGGCTATTTTCAGGGTTGCTCTACATAATATGCTGTGACTAGATACATAACTATTTCCTTATAACATGAACTAAGCAAACACAAATTTAAGGCAAGTTATCCTGAACGCTGGGCTTCAAGCCAGTCTTTTTGTATTATCTCATGGGAAGTTCTGATCCAAAAGTATAGAGAGATCAGAATAGTTCTCTCAATAGAGAGAACTACTTCTGAGATGGTAATTTGCTATCTCTCTGGCCACAGTGGTATCAAAAACACCTGGCAAACATGCAGACAGCATCTACTTTGGAGCTCAGTCTGACAACACAACCCATGACCTCAGTATGGATTGAGAGCAGGAAATCTATGCAGTGTGCAGAGAGGCTTGGGAGGGAGGGCAAACATTTTTCACTTCATATATCATTGCTCACAGCTCACTGCTGGGATTCCACCAAGTCAGCCTGTGCTAAAATGTTGTGGAAAATGAAATTTCCTGGATTATTGTTTTTGGCATTTCTAATCACACTGGACAATTGGGCACTGGAACTAACACAAAAGCTCCTCAAGTTAATAAGAAAAAGACATATGTTTAGTAGCCTACTCTGGTAACTAAGAAAAAAAAAAAAAAAGACTTTATCCTTCCAGAACTGAAGCAGATGCTGAATATTTTCAACATCCAGAACAGTCTTTGCATCTGTCTGTAAAGTAACATCAGTCTATGCAATACTGCAGCAATAATCAGAAAATGTATCACCTGCAGATTTCAAAGCAAGATCCCACCTCATGCACATTTCTTTGCCATAGCTGCTCTTTCCAACAGCCTAATCACTTGGGAGTCTAACAGCAACCAAGGCAGAGAAATAATTAGGAGGCTGGGAAGGGAAAGAAAATCAGCCAGGAAAAATTAGTTACTCTCTCACCTTCAGTCTTCAGGAACTGCAGGCCTCTGCGTTTCAATAATCAGTCTCAGCTAGAGAAGTGCATGCTGCTCTGTTCCTCCTCCCTGCAACAATGTTCAGACAGAGGGTTTGGACAATATGCTTAGTTACAGAGCTAAATGATGCGCAGCCCAGGCTGACGAAATGTAGAGAAGGCAAAGCTGGCTTCAAAACTGATGTAAAATAGTTTTAAGCCACCTCTGTTTCCCTGGTTGGTGGCCATAGATCAGAGCAGGACAATTATCTGTGTGACTGAAGGGCTACTTAGTCTCATCCATGTAGAATCTTGTATTGCCCTGTTCACCTTGGTATCCAAACCCCTGACAACATATGGGCACCACCAGCTTGCTCTGCCCTGATGGCTCTAGAAATGGAGGATGCGTCTGGTTCTCAGGCAGTGGGCGGGGGGGGCGGTGTGAGTGGGATGTAGGTATGCTTGTTACTCCTCTGCTGAGGAGTATCCCAAGAGCAGCTGCAAACCCAGTGACTGAGCATTTTTCTTAACTTGCAGGCAGGTGGTAAACAATAAAAACACTTGGTTTAAGTGATTAGCTCTTATTACCACTCTCCACTTACCCCTGTAGACTGTCTAAGGATGACCTTGAATTAGACCTTTCTCCCATTGCACTGTCACATACTCTTCCAGCTTTGTGTAGCCAGCCCTTATTTCACCCAGGCTTCCTCTGTAGTGACCAGAGCTGTCAGGAGGCGGCAGTGCTCCCCTGCCCACGCTGCCTGCAGCCTGCCCGGTTCCTCGGGTCACTGCCATCGCTTTTCTACGGCTGAGCCAGAGGTCATGTGCCCTCAACATCTGTAAAAACCCCAAGTGATTTCTCATCAGAACTGTGCAGAATGAACTCGCTCCAATTTTATTTGCAACACTCGAGGGCCCTCAGCACTTTGCAAGATTGCAAGTAAGAATCTCCATGTAACATTTCTGCATAGTGACTCATATTTGGACTTGTTTCAAATCAATAAATCCTCTATAGAATAAGCCCCCCAACTCAAGCCCAAGACACACTCATCCTATTACTCATTCTCTTTTTGGCGCACCCATGAGCAATATAGGCTTTACAACACAGTTAAAAAACCCAAGCTCTGATAGATCAAAGTGGTGAAGGGAATGGGAGCAGTTGCTTCATGACAGACTGCTGTGATGCTACCCACATACAGAGAAAGGTTCACTCAGTGGAAGTGCTGGGATCATTTGGATCCGAGCTGAGATAAGCAGTGTCATTTCAGGTTTCCTAGTGAAAATAATTTAAAAAAAAAAAAAAAAAAGGCAAAATCAAACCCTTCTGTTGGAAACTACTGATGTGAAGACTGCATTTTCCATTAATAAAAAGTTGGAAAATTCCTGATATTTGCTTTGAAGCTCCAGCTCTGAGAGGGATGACCAGGTTATTTAATATTTTCATTGCCTTCCCATTTCATCCCATAATATTGACTAAAGAATGTTACACTTTGCAACAGGAGCACTTAGGAGACACCATCACAGAGAGCCTGCACAAACAATCTGTATTACTTTCAAGGTTCGGTGCTGATTTCTTTGTATTCTTCCAGTCTCCTAACACAGAGCTATGAAGGGTTGGCCTCTGCTTCCACTAGTTTTAATGCTTCTAAACGTGAGCTTAAAAATATAGGTGACCAGAAGAAGAACTGACTTTTTCACAGAGAGGTAGCCAGTACTCAGAGTTCAGCGCACTAGTAAACCTAAAGGTCATAATCACCAAAAGCAACACTGGGATCTATAAATTGTCATGCACATGTGGCATTTCTTGACTTGCAGTGGTACACTGATATCCTAACGAAGATCAGGGCACCCTATGCTACACAGTAGTATCAGACAATCCCTGCCACAGGGCACTGATAGTCTAAATAGATAATTTCAGTTTTACTGAGAGAGACGTGCAGCCCAGAGGGATTGCTTGCTTTCACAGGCTTCTGCTGGAAGTGTTTTACAGATGCAAAGCATGGAGAGTTGCCTCTCCCCAGCTGCCTTGGGTTAACTTGGCAGTCTGATGGCTGGAGTGGCACTGGTCTGTGCCACTTGGACCCTGACAGTCTGTAAAGCAGGGGGGTAGAGCAGCCAGTGTGTGGGCGGAGAGGGAAAGCGTAACTTGAACACCTTGTTGCCAGATTGCTGTTTTCTTTCCAGTTTTCACTCCCATGAAACAGGTGGACCAGTGGAAAGGTCCTGCCTGACCCCAAAGGAGCTGGAGGTGTTTTCCAAGTCATTCCCTTGTCTGGGCTTGATTGATATAAAGATCACAAACCTATGGTATTCAGTGGGGTAGACAAGCATCTCAGTGTCTCCAGTTGGACCCACCATTTACGTATGGCTCTGTCCTTTTCTATGTGAGCTCAGGGTAAGTTTCTTCCATGCCCAGTACAGTACTGGGGTCACCAGATACTATTCTGTGGAGAAATGGAAAATGCCACTGTTGTTGACTGAGCAATAAATGTTGAACAGGAACTGGCAGTGGGTGGCTAGGAGATTTGAAAGAAGTTCTACATTAAAAAAACCCCCAGACTTTACAAACTGTCATTGAGAGGAAAGGAGTACTGGCTGTACAGAGTGCTGCATAGATTAATATTTCAGAATTGTTTTCTAAAGCTTTTCCTTTCCCCCCCCCCAAAATAATTGCAACAATAATGCTAAAGAAAACCTCTTTAAACACAAAATAATTTCTGTTGTTGCAGAATTTTTTGAATGTCAAATACCTGCTGAGTTAATCTTTGGAAGAACAAGAAAAGTTTGTTCTTTGTATATGTAGATTGTTTCGGGGTATTGTTTGATTCTGCTTTTGATAGGGGTCATGTTTCTGGGCTTAGCTGGATAGTTTGTTTGTTCCTATTCATTAAAAGGGACCCTGCAGCTATTTGGGGAGGGAGTGTGGTATTACATTATTATTGCTCCAAAAAGTATGGACAAAAATGTATTGTAAAAATTCCAAGGTTTCTGGTAGGAGTTCTCTCAGTAATAAATACTCTCAGTCTGCTGGAGTGTAGTTAATGTGCTAACATTGTGTTGGGCTAATTAGACAGATCCTTAAGGTACAGAGTTAAAATATACAGATAATTTTGGGTATAACCTATTGGTACAGCAGTTTTGTGCAATGGATAAGGAGAACAAGAACTTCCAGAGTCAATCTTTACTTTGGTCACCTTGTCCCGTAGCCCTTGCCACACCATTGCAAATAACAACGCTTGTGATGCTGCAGGGTCCTGTCTCCCTGCTGCAAGATAAAAGTGCATCGATGCTGATAAAAGTTATTCATACCCGGGGGCGGGAGAGAAAGGCCCTTGGATGAGATTAGCACTGCAGAGATCAAAACTTCGTGTGAGATGTTCATTTAACTTGTTCTGGTTTGCGTCGGGGCTGGGGGTATAAAGCACCTTGCAGGATTGTGGTTGACGGGCTTTACTTCTTCTACAAAAAAGAAAAAAAAAAGTGAAATTGTCTTCCTTCTCTCTTTCTTAAGCTATGCAGTTTGCCTACAGAGGGACATTAACTGAAATAACTCTACTTGTTCTGGAACAGCACTAGGCAGTCTCTTCCAGAATAAAGTGCCTGTGCTCTTGACTCATTGTGCCCTCTCAGAGCAGAGCCCGATGATTTTTTTTTCCTGGAAGAAACAGTCATCATCGGGGAATTATTCCAAGAGAGCCAGTTTATGCTGGAGTTGCTAATCCATAGCAAATTCTTCTTGCCCACCTCCTGGTCAAAGCCACACCTATTGCACTGAGGCCAATATTTCACTTCCTCTGAGAAGTTCCACTCCATCTCGCCCATAGTTGGCCTTTCAGAACCTGTGGAGCATTGCCATTATTGTCACTGGCTGCAATGCTTTTCTAGTGGTCGGCTTAGGTCCCTAACTCAGAGGAGAGTGCAACTTGCAAGCTCTCTTTATTTGGCTTTGTCTGTCTTCACTTTATCTAGCTCTTTAGTCATTCATAGGATTATCCCACGCTTCCAAAGACATGTTTCCCCTGCCACAGACTAACTTTTCCATGAAGAAAGTCACAAGAGATTTCAGCTTTGCTGTAATGCAGAGTAATGACAGCATAATAGTATCTAACCTCCTACAAAGTGCTCAGAAAACAGGGAGGTTGGCTGAGATTATTCAGTACTGTGAACTGCATTCCACTAGGCAGATAAAAACAACTGCCTAAGAGCTCTGAATTGATCAGAATATTAATGCCTCTAATTAGTGAAATCTTTATAACCCACTTTTTTTTAATGTGCTCCAGAGTCACTATGAAGAAAGTAATAAAGAGACTGTTCTTTTTAGGTACCTGTATTATTATTTTTGCAGCCCAACGAATGTATATACAGCAGGTATAGAGCAGTGTTTCATCACCACACGCATCACATGGAACTTTGTGTATGGGGATAACAATATCTTGCTAGCAAAACACCAGTTTTGCAATGAATGAATGCAAACCTAGTACAACTGGGTCAAATAAATCCTTTCTACCGAGTAATGTCTGTGTTTCAGGTGGATAAATCTTGGCTTTCATGTCATTTGGAATTTTTAATTAAAACCTTGTGGCTTCCTTTCATAGTTCTGACCCACATGACTGAATCTCCACTCTTCTGCACTCTGTGTAACTGAGCCTTGCACAGAGTGTAAACACCTGCCTCCTGGTGTTGTGTCATTCTGAAGCAAAGGACAGTCCAGCTTGCAAAGATGGAATAGCACTTGTGGCAGTTTTTCAAATAAAACTGGAAAAAGGGCCATATGTTCAAAACTGCAAAGTCTCCTCTTTAATACTTCAATTTTTCAGGTTTTCCTTCAAATTCAGAAATCTCAAGGTTTTGGTATTTTTTCTATTTTCAGTTTTGCTTCTCTCCTCTCACTGATTTTTGTCCCTAAACACAAAGGAAAAGTGACTGTAAGGTATTTTGTCGTTCATTTCTCTTTTCTATGCCACTCTGTATATTTCAAAACAGGTCCAACATTTGTCTAATGGCAAAAGGCAAAATAAATCTCTGTCACTTCATAAACTCTGAAGTTAAACATCAAAAAAGAGAAAAGTGAAAGTGAGAGAATTTAAAGCAAAACCAAAACTCTTCAAAAAGCAAAGAAAAAAATTTCTCGATTTTTACAGTTTATTGTCAGGAGAATCCTGTCTTCTCGTTCTTTCCGTCTGGTATCTACAGTAAATACAGATTTCACCACAGATTAAAATGTCAACCCTGCAGTCTGACACCTTTTAGTACCTTCCAGTGCTTAGATAAGATTTTAATACTGGAAATATAGTTAGCATATTAATAATTATCATTACCAACCATTATCATAACTCATGTTTCATTAGTGAGCAATGCTCAACATTCCTTTGGAAAGTCATTGACAGCACCACATTTGTAACTTCAAAGGACCATACTTGTAATTCCAAGGATCATATTTCCCTTTGACAGTGTATGAGCAAATTGCACCAAAGCCATCAGTCTGACCAATGGTAAAAGCCACTCAGTTTTCCACTGAGTCTGGATGTTTTGACAAATATCTTCCACTTAAACTATTGAAAATACAGCTCTTTACTGCCTATGACCAGCTGTGAAAATCAGCATCTACTCGTATACTATGAAGGTAATGAACCACTGACATAACCTCTCTCTCAAAGTTGTTACTGCAAGACGAGATGCTCTTCTGAAAGCATAGCTTAAGTAGTACATGCTGCAGAAAGCACTTGGTGAAGTGCTATGGCTTGTGCAATGCAGTCAGACTCACTAATTGTGTCCCTTCCGTCCTTAAACACCAACAGAAGGAGGCAGTGGCCTTCTGAGCTCCCTTCAGGAGCCAGGCAGGATCTGAGCTGTTGGTTTATGCCTTCTGAACAAAGAGCATGCTGTCCCTTTATTTAAGAATGAAGACTGTAAAAGAGTTACGTTCTAAGCAGATGTGAAGAATAACAAACTAGCAGAATATAGAAATAAATAGAAATAGAAAATAGAAATAGAATAGAATAGATAATAGAAAATAGAAAATGGAAAAAAAAACAAATTCTGGTAACAGAACAGACTTTAAACTGGGAGGCTAGTTATAAACAAGCAAATTTTTTTATATATATATATTTATAGATCATTTCTTAGATCAATCTGACCTTGCAGCCCACATGTTTTTTGTGGTTCCTACCTTTCTAGTTGCATCTTTTGTTATTGCTATATTTCTGTTAAGAGAAGGACAGACAGACTAGTGAGAAACATACATAGCGCTGCAGTGGCAAGTTTGTGCCCATGAAGGGTAAGTAATTTTCTCTTGATTTTCTTTCCTTTCTATATTTTTACAAATGCCAGGGTTAAGCAATGAATAATACAGAAATGCCTGGACAAATGCAAATCAACAGCTTGACTCAAATCAACAGCCATCTACAACCCACTGCTGTTTGTCTTTGTGGACTTGGTAGATGTGGGCTGCAGAAATCAACCTGCTGAAAATGAGCATAAAGGTTTGCATCAGGAAATGGAGAACTATTTCTCTATTCTTTGTACATTTTTTTGTCCTCTCCTGGCATTTTCCTAGGCATGGCTCTCTATGGCCTGGCTCTCAGTCTCTTTTTCCCTTTCTGATGTTTGTTTTCTGCCTTTGTATCTCACTCATACCAATTCTCTTCTGGCCCTTCTTAATGTTTCAGCAATGTTATCTCTGAGTCTTGTTGGACTCAGTCCCGTCGTAGTGAGAAAGACCGTGCTCCTAGCCCTGTGAAAATATCCCAATATGACATGATCAAGGACCAGCAGTGTCCCCTATTGCACACTGTGAAGAAGTGGCTCCATATTTATGTTTGAAGTCAGCCCTGCTTTGAGAAGAAGCCCCTTCAAACCTAAATTATTTTGATTATATTTGATTTCTTGGGTGAAATATTCTTTCCATGGATCAATGAATCTCACTCTGTGCAAGTGAAGTCTCTGTACATTGAATTCGTATCTCGTGATAAGCATCCATTTCAGTCACCATTTGTAGAGAACACTCCACACTTGCTTCTCTCCCAAATACCCACAGAAAATCTCCCAAAATATCATAGTCCTAGTGAAGTAAGGAGAGTAAGATCAGACAGTTTGTTCCGTTCAGATGTCTGACTGAGGACCCATGGGGTTGTTATTGCAGAATTCCCCACGTCCTACTTACTAATTCCTCAAATGTCTTCAGAAATAGGATTTCACAAAACAAGCAAGAAGGCCCTAGTTGGGTCTGATAGCAGAAACACCTTCCGAAAAATGGTGAGAAATAGACATAGGAATAGACATGATCTATTCTATTGTCTCTGTCTTTTGTGCATTCCGTGTCTATTTCTTGCCATTAATGACATTGACACCCAATTCTCTTCCACAGACATCCAAATTAGGGGATATCAGTCTTCCCTCCACCTTTTAATGAGCTGTGATTTCGATGTGGTAGAGGCATGAGGCAACATTGAATAGGGTACATAGTCTTTGAAGGGGGCATGATATGAGATACATCTTTCTCCTTGCCATTTGCTGGTGACTAATACTACTGCCAAATCAGCTCCCTTCTTGTTCATTTTGGACCTTATCGGAGACATTTAGCTCTCCCTGTGCTCTGTAGGCAATCTATATGTTCTGGAGGACTCTGGAGTTCTTATGGGGGCCAGGCAGCTAAAGTGAGACTTTGCAACATCTGTTGTCACATCCAAGTCTCTTATTTTTATCTAGCCCTAGATGTCAATGGGACTGGGCTGTGCAGAACAGCTGTGGGCTCAGAAACCAGAACTGCAGATTATTTTTGAGTATGTCACATGCTCAAATACTATATTTTGGATTAATTTGCCTTAAAATTAACAAAATTCCTTTCATTTTGCCTATAGCTAAAAGGTATACATCGGCACCTTTTGCCAATTCACAAATTTCCAAGATACCCAAATTCTCCCATTTACCTTGCTCTGCAATTCACGTCACGCTGTTCTCTGCATGGGATGCAAAAATTTTGATCCATGCCACATGCTGCACATCTTCCCAATGAAGCAAAAAGCCTCCCTTGCTGGCTGGTACCCTGCTGACATCCCATTTCTGCTAATTAGGACCCTGAGTAGTTAGTACAAGATATAAATGTGGCAGGATTCCAAGCTGCAAAAAGAAGGGAAAGTGGGGAAAAAAATAGGCGGACAGCTAAGGGAATATGTAAATGTATTTAAAATAGATTATTCTAACTGCAGTGAACAGATGATATTTTTTTTTTTATTCCAACTGGATGGCTTTAATCAAAAATGATAGTTCATACATCTGCTCTTTGAAGATAAGCCTGCAGTTACACAAAACACTTAAAGAAAGAAGCTGTGGTGTGCTGATGAGACCTCAAAAATTCTAACCCATGACTAGGAAGATTATAGTTTGGTTACTTCAGCAAGTTGCTAATTCTGAAATATTAAACTGAGTTATTTGTCCTGTCTGAGGCATGAAAGGGATGCCTGTAGATTGTGCTGAAGCAATTAAGACATTTTAGAAATCATTAGTGAACTTTCTTGATTGAACAGGCATTTCCCTCCAGCCTCTTCCTGACTTTTCTACAATTGTTTGACCTAGAAAGGCAGCTCTCCATCATCCTGGCATTTATTTTATAATGCAAGGTAATGATTCAAAATTAAAGCAACCCTGCTTCTGGGAATGTGGGACTCCCCTGGAAAAGCAAGCTCAAATTTAAGTTGGAATCAGGGCTCCACCTTCATAAACGTCATAAAATTGAATGGATAACTGTCTGATATGATCTCAGGAAAAAAGTTTTCAGAACAGAAAGGGAGAGAATGTTAAGTCAAAGAGAAAGCATATTCATGTTCCTTATGCTGCCTATGAGTAAGCATAATATCTACTCACAATAGACAGTAGTACTAGTAATTACAGTATTAATAATTGTATATATTGTATTGCTTCATCAAGCCAAAGAAACTTAAAACTCTTTAATATTGAGAAGCTTTTACAAGTAGGAGTCTGTAGAAGTGTCACGGCTTACAAAGCTTTCCCTTTTTTTTGACCTTCAGGCTTACTGTATCTTTATTTGGGAGGTCAAGGCCAAGTTTTCTGCTGCTGGTATCATCCATCTCTTAATAGCTCCCCTAGCACAGAAGGCATAGAAAATCACTGTTATGCTGAACCTGTATTCCAGAGTGTTATGTTTGGAAGCATGGAGTGCAGTGACCGTCCAGCATTCCAGTTCTGGCCTCAAACCTGCAATTAAGCCAGTTGTCTGACTGCTGGGAAGAAGAAGATCTAGCTGAGGCAGGGAAAAGAAAGCAGAGGGCAGGAAACTATCAATATCCATTAGAAAAATATATTAAAATTCTACAAAGCATTTTTGTTTGGGACCTTTTCTATAACTTCTTTTACAGACTGTTCTGCTATGAACTTTCCAGACAGTTCAGTATAGGGTCTCTACAGCAAGTAGCATTCACCTTCCCTGGGCTGAGATTTTTCATTTGCTTCCTACAGCTGCATTGACAAGCTCTGAAGAGCCTCAGAGAACCACTGTAAAATGGATAAAATTCTGTAAATATTACATGGTCCTGGAGAAAATAGCTTTATTGCTATAGAGTGTTATAAACTCTGTTGCTCATGAGCCTGTTCATTGGAGTTATTTTGTCCAGCTCTAAACTGTATTTATTTAACAATTAATCCATCTTCCACCTCAGTAAAATAAGTAACATAAATGTGTCAAGACTGTTTACAATTGAGGAGCTTTGAAATCCAGCCCTTCTTTACCGAGTTCTCTTCTGGATGCTCTCATGAGAACAAACTCTTCCCTGAAAGAGAGTTTATGTGAGAGGAATTTGGGGGTTGGATCTGTTGATAAAATCCTTCATAGCTCGCTCTTCTACGCTTGCCAGGGGTATTCCTATTTAAGGGCTCAGGGATGCCCAGCTCTTTCTATCTGCTGTCATTGTTTTCTCCATGCCCAGATGGTCTTACATCCTCCAGGTTCTTTGGCTCTTGTCGGTGGCTGTTTCTATTTTCTTCTTCTTGGCCCTGTACATCTCAACTCTCTTTGAAGGCATTGGGATGCTGCCCTTACAGAAGATAACCTTTCAGAAACAGCAATCTGCTTTAAACTTCCACTAATTGCTTAAGCCCAAACCAAAGGAAACACAGCAGCATTTTAAAAAGTTGCTACACATCCAGCTCAACAATGAATTACCTGTCACTGGTTGAAATGACAGCAAGCAAGCTGAGAAAACAACAGTGTTTAACATGAGGTGAGCCTACACAGCACCTCAGAGAATTGTTTCCCCTGGTGCAGTGTAGCTTTCTGCTATTTCACGTGTTTTTCCTGCAGAATAAAACTGCAGTCAGGAACCAGACAGTTCACCCCCTTGAGTTACAGAACACTATTAGAAGCTGCTCCTCTGTTGAACAATGACATTGCAGTTGCTGCAATTCAAATTATTGCATTATTATTCTGTGCCTAAGCTAACAGTTTGGTTTAAGACCGTGTGGAGCAGTCTAGAGGGTAGCCTACCTGAAAGTCTGTGTGAAGCACTCTGTGCTGCCACGTCTTGGTGACCCTTTGTTCATTGTCTTCAGCAGAGAAGGCTGTTCGTGTCTCCAAAGCCATACAACTACTTCCTTGAAAGGAAGTGTCTGTTTGCCACATGATTTCATCCAGCTATTTAGCAGCTTTGATTCTCTAGATTTGGACATTTGCTTTTCTCTTTTTTAAAGCTTTTTTAAGAACTGGATCCAATTCAGTCACGTAGAAACTTGCCTGAACTTTCATCCAAAGACTGTTCTGTCTGCCAGAGAGCAGATGCTGAGTAAATTCACAGCCCAGAGCCCTGCAACATCAGTGGGAAAAGCTCCCCTGAGCCCAGTGCATCTGGAGAAAGTGCTGCAGGAGGAGGTATAAAGATATGAATGGTTCATACTTAGGGTCACCTGCTCCAGAGAAAGGTCTCTCTTCCTTCCAGGCTCCAACACCCCTAACTGATCAAATGCCAGAAGACATGTTTGTGATAGTCTTGAGATCAGGCAACTCAGGTTTTGGGGACTAATCCTTTTTGAGGTTTCCTTTGGAACTATTCGGTCCCACTGTCCTGAGCAGTGAAATATAGGGTATTAATTGTCCTGGATGTGTCTGTAAAGTTAAGATTTTGAAATTCCCTTTTATTTTGTAAACTTAATTGTTCATTGCTTCAAATTATTTCTCATATATACTGGTTCTAGAAAGAATTAATTAGGGACCCACTAGGAAATGTTACAAATATCGGATTCACACGAAAATTTTACATTATCCAGTCTTGGGAGACCCGTGGAAGTATTTCCTCATTTGACTGTGGTCATATTAAACTACAGCTCTTATAAGTAACTCTTAGGATAAAATGGACTTTTGTGTATCTACACACTTCTTCTAAAAATGTGGGGATCTTTTACTACCCATTATTAAAATGTTCCTTAATCTTATTAAAATTAGTGGGGATTTTCCCATCATTGTGGCTAGGTACAGGGTTGGGCCTACTGCTGCTGTTCCCTGCAAATATTAATTGGGATTGTGTGATTATATAAAGCAATTCAGTAAGTTATATAACATTTTCTTTCACTTACCAGTCATAAAGCTGCTGATTAGTCCTATGACTTGACAGCTATTCCAATTCCTAATAGTATCATCGCTGCATATTCATTGAAATATGTGTACCATACTATCATTCTTCCAGCTGAAAGGGAACAACTAGCATCATGTTTGTTTAATTCAGTCTACCTATTCTCAGTTGTGCGTTGAATCTCATTATAATTTAGGTTCTAGCATTCGGCTGTATCACAGCAACTAATAAATATGCAGATGCTGGGACTAGAGCAGTCTTTGTGCTGCTATAAATGATCATTTACCTTCATGCTTTCCTGTTTATTTATATATATTGCCCTGCACCAAGACAAAGGGAGCTACTAATTTCATTCATTTTTGCAGGACAGTGTTGCTGCTGGTTTAATGCCCATTGCCAGTGAAACCTCCTCATAAGTGATATTCATTCCCCCTGACAACCTCATTTCAAGTCGTCAGGAACACTGTGTCAATTGTAGACTAAAAAGAAAAAAATAAAAATAAAAAATCTGCTGTCAAGGGGCTTCCGAGGAGTTGAATAGGCATGCAGATCTCTTTGCTACATGTAAAATTAATCATTATACTTCTGCTGCTAACTTGTTTTTCTATTTGTGTCACACAGGGATTCTTAAATGACCTAATATTGAATCTGGTGAATTATAGGCTGGAAGACCACAGTGTTTATTATGCACTGACAGAGGATGGATTGATCTAGTGCTTGTGGGGTGTTTTTTTCTCCTCTGCTTTGGAGTCTGTTTGCCTCTGGTACCACCTCATTAATAATTCCTGGAATTTACCTTTCCATAAATACTTGGAAAGGATTTTTAATTATTTTTTTCTTTACCAACTGTATTTTTACTGTGTGATAAGGGCAAAACCAAAACAAAGCTACGCAGTCACACGTTTGTTCATATGAAATGGAATCCTGAGTCCAAGATTAATCTCAAATTCAGTGTTGCACCTCTATTAAAACCATGCAGTTAAGTATATCCCCAAATTTTGCATATCCTTACATGCTTTTGGCTTCAGTAGGCCTGCAGGGAAAGCATTTGCTAAACAGCTTAACTCAATAGAAATGTACTTAAGCATGTGCTTAATTCATTTGCTTAAATGGAGCCATGGTGCTTGAAGCTAATAGAAGTAATTTTAATAATTTAAACTCCACTTTTAAGTTTAATACATTGCACTCACATTTAAAATTGATCTACTCAGAAATAACAGTATTTAGGCTTAAAAATGAAAGACTAGGAAAATACTATGTTTTGATATTAGTGTTGACACAGGTTTTCAGGCTCACTTTTCTTCCCTGTAAATAATTTGATCAGCCTTAACTCATTATTGGTTTTAACTGCTTTGAAGATATTTCTTACACTGTTACTGATGCAATTAAACTTCGTGTAGTAATAAAAGAATATTTGCTACAAGAGTAATACTGATAACAAAGATGTTTATATCATATTTTTTATTTAAACATTCGATTTTGTGTTTCTTTTTAAAGTACATGGATTTCTTTAGCTGGGATGCCACAAAAAGACACTGTGCTGTTTGTGATTTTTCCAGTTGCTTAGCCTCATTTTGTTGTACAGAGTTTTACCAGCTGGTGTTTCCCGAATACTGCATTGTCAGGTCACCAGTTCATTAATTAAAATTGTACATGTAGCCATTTGTAATTTTCTGCTAGATACTCCTGGCCTCGCTCATGCTCAGGGCCTTCTATGTGACACATAGTAGGAAGAAGGCTGTCAGGATATGGCTCTGTCTCCATGGATTTCAGAACATTTTACAAACACATGCGTTAGTTATGCTTTTTTTTTTCTGCACAGAATTTCAAGACAACTGACATTCCTTCAGTGAAGCTATAATATGTATATATATTTGCTATAAAAATATAGGTTTTCCTTTTCTAATTAAATTCTCTATTGTGAAAAATAGAAACATTTCCCACTTTCATTTCCCTATTTGTTTTTAAATGGAAATCCAATGGACAGGTTTTCCCCAAAAACAATGTGGAAAAGCAATTTTCCATCCAAAGATATTCTGGATGCAAAAAGATTGACCACCTATTAGAGTTGCACAATGATGTTTTGTGGTGGGTGATAGTATCCGCTTTACAGGTGACAGAGACAAGTAGAATTTGCTATTTTAAAATATGAATGCTAAAGTTTTAGAAAATAGATTTAGCAGAGCAGGTGCCCCATTTTAAACTTTCACCTACAGAGGTTCACCCGGATTTACATAGTTATCCTCTGCTGGAATTATAGAAGCCAGTATCATGGTTGCCAGACTTTTATCCAGTACAAATCTCATTGTAGCCAGTTATATCCTTTTGTCAAGCTTTTCATCAACGATATTGAGGCAATTGCTCAGATTCCTGTTCAGAGTTAATTAGAATGTCAAATATGAGGTTCATGGTTACTGCATGTACCTGGATATTTACTAATAATGTAAGCATTTTAATTTGCAAATCTTGCTCTTTGTATTCTTGTTTGGTCATGCTGATGTGTCCTGAGGATATTCGATTTCTGCATTCATAGCTATTCATAGAGAGGTTTGACTCTCTCATGAGGTGGTTGCTGCCACAGACTGCAACACAGTAAATTAATTTTGTTTTGCTTAAATTAGATGCTCCATTCTACTGAGATTCAAGATAAAATCCTTGTGAGATGCTGAGCACCCTGAACATCTGCCAAAAGTAGTAGAAATTGGAGTTGATTAGTGGTTTTAGCAACTTTCAGGATTTCTGTATAAAAGAATTTCTGTAGAAGAGAAATTTCTGTAGAAAAGATCTGTTTCATAAAGAACACTTCTAAGTTCTTTAGAAACAAACAGCTTAGACTCATTTTTGCCCTCCAATGGAGAAACTTGCAGAGCTGCTACAATCCAAGCTGCTGTCCAAGGGTATTTATCATTCATACAACTCGGTACATGCTCTTCTGTGTGTATGTTTTCACCCAGTGTTTGAAATTGGTATGAATCTAAAGTGCAGGTGGGAAAATATACTGGTGTAGTGTAGGAATGGCAAAACAGTTCCTTCCTGAGCTTTTTGATGGCATCTCTCCAATTCCACTATTGCAGCAATGCGATTTATAAAGAATTCCCAATAACAAAGGAGATGGGCAGGCTTAGAAACTTGTAACAAAACAGGGACCTTCTAACCAGATGTAGCATAGAGCTGTAATGTCAGAAAATTATCTCTGGCCCAGACTTTAATGACCAGTGCACTGTAGCCCTTTCTTCTAAGTTCAATAGATCTTCACTCCTCTTGAGTAAAAGCAGAAAGCAACTGTCATAGATTTAATTTGTCCCATTATCTTTTTAGACCATTCCTCAAGGAGAAGATGATATGCATCTAATGCCCTACAAAGTTTTGTAGCAGTTTTGTCTAAATAAATAAGCAGTACACGTGTTATGAAGAGCAACCAAACTACACTACATTGCTCTGCCACTGGTTATTCTACACCCCTGCCTTCTGTAAGCAGAAATCTTCGTTCTCCATGGTTATCTATTCTGCTATCCTCATTATAAAGAACTATTCCAAAGATTGCTATTAAGCTATGTGCATAGTTCAATATTCATTGCAATGGATTTCTAATTACATTAGTATGAGCTTAGGCAGATATGTCCATATAATAATCAATAACTGTCTTTGCCACCCACCTTCCACATGCATGTACACTTAATTTTAGAATCACCCACAGAATTAATGACTCTCTATGAGGCAGAAAAAAAAAAAAGAGTAACTATATACTGTAAAATACTCTCTTTCTTGGCATAAGCTGGTATTGATTCACCCCAAGAGAAATATTCCTGTTACACCTTCTATAAAATACAGAAATGATTCAGTAATTGCTAGGGCTGAAAATTAACATCAAGTGGCTGTAATTTAAAACAGAATGCTGTGGAAGAGGGATGGACATTTGGGTACCAGCGTTCAACCGGCATTACGTAAAGGAAATGTGTAGGGATTACTTTAATGCAGTCCTATTTTTAAGAGTTAGTATAGTGGGTGGCATGGAAGCAACAACTCCAAGCAGCCCACAGTATCTTTCTTTCAGGCACTTCTTTCCTGCAGTGAATATTGGTGTTTGCAGAGTCCAAAGAACTGGCAACAGTGAGAAACCAAATTTTCTGTTGACTCGTGGGCTTTCCTTTTCAGTGCTGACAGTACCTTTCTCAGACACAAAGCCTCAAAGTACACTCATCTGCTCTGTCCTGTAGGTGACTTTGAGAGGCCAGCTGGTAGAGGGTGTCTCACTGGCAGTCTCCATTGCTACTGTAAAAAGAATTGCCATTTTAATGGCAGGATTATTCAAAATGAAATGTGGTGTGGTCTTCTGTCTAGTAGGTAGAAACCACATAATATATTTAACTAAGGATTCTGTCTGGCGAACTTTCCAGTAGATAGTTACTGATTCTTTTGTAAACATTTAGTACACTGATGTCTTTTATTTAAAAAAAATCATCTAAATCTGGATGACACTATTTCTCCTGCTTCAGAAAAATATAAGACTGGGGGGGGATGGGGATGACGGCAGTTTCTCTCTGACTTGCACAAGGCTTTGGAATATTTAAATTTCTCTGTACACTGTCCTGTAGGTAGCCACACTAGTGCTGAACATCTTTTGCTACAGATTTGCAGGGATCTCTAGCTTCAAGAAAAGAATGAGAGAGCATCATCTTGGATAAAAAGTTACCTTTGCATTATAGTTTAACCCTCTTTCTGGACTAACTGAACAAGGCTGTTTCTGTCCTGTACATACCTCCTCTTTATTCCACAGAGGATGTTTGAGGTCCTATAGCAAATGTTTATTGCATGGGACATCTCATGGGACACTGCAGAGCAGATGTGTAGTGAATGCCTCCTCCCACTTTCAGCCTTGCCCAATGTGGTCCATGGTGTGTTCCGTGACTTTGCCCTCGTTGGCCAGTCTCAATACCTGGGAATGGGAGAAGGAGAAGAAGGATGATGGTGTAGGAATAGATCCTGCCCTGGGACATAGCAAGAAGACCCACATGCAGTAGACAGTGATAAAGCTGAGAACCCTCCAAATAGCATGCCTAGGATCCACATCTGATGCTTCCAAATTCATGGTTGCAGTTGAAACAATTAACTTTACACAGATACGACCTTTGTGTTTGTGGATAGGAAACTGAGATCTTTTAAAGTACAGTCTTTATTCAGGAAAATTTGCAGAAATAGATAGGTAATACATATTACCTATCTTTTTATAAAGTGGTAATAAACACTTGTTTCTCTCGTAGGTTCCAGACAAAATTTTGCCACACTTCAGTAGACTCTTTAAATATTCCACATCTGCCACCAGGGCCTGAAAATTTTGCAAGCACCCAAAGCACTGGTGGTCTAAGTCTACTGCATGCAATTAAAACACTGCTGATTTCTTTCTATATTGGTATCTGTGCTCTGAGCATTCATGTTCTGGGTTGGCAATGTGAGAGTTAAATATCATTTCAGTCATCAATTTTCAGTGTCTAGTTAGAACCAAAATCTGATGAAACTTTCCTGTGAAATCTGTCATTTTGAACCTACTCATAGAAACGAAATCAGGCACTTTCTTAATTAATACTGTTTTACAAACCAAGGAATATTTTGCTGGCCTTAATTTAGGCATCAAACAGAAGTTAAAATGCAGAGCTCTGTTTCAGCATGCTAGGAAAATTGAAGTGTGTTTATATCTTGCATCAAGCATTGGCATTAATGTTCAATTTTGTGCTGTTTCTCATTCTCTAGAAAGTTTAAAGTATGCAAGCAGATTAAACTGAAAAGGGAGCTGATGAGAGGCTGCTAATTGTCCCATGTTTCTCAGGAACCATTATCTTTTTTGTACAATTAGAAGCAAAATGTCATCAGGAATTTCCACTGATGGGTGCACAGAAGATTTAGGAATGCTTCATAAGAATTATGCAGGTTTCCAAAATCAGTTGGTTTGAGTAATAGCTGAACCAAACATCTGTACCTGTCCTATGATCTAAATAAAGGTGCCTTGTTAGCAGGGTTGGGAGAGTCCTGCAACTGGGATGATTTTTGTTTTTTTCTTAGACCTAGACCCAGGAGTTTTTCTTTTATGGAGAGTTGTTGCTGAACTAAGTCTAGAGTTTGCATTCAGATTGGAGCTTTTATCTCAGAGTAGATTCACTGCATCAGAGCTGGATCAGCGTTTGTTCTTGTTCTTTAAGTGGGTAGAGTATACTATATATATTTGTGAATGATGAGGCCATTGGCAGTTGTAATTCTGATCTGTTGAGTGCCACCTGCCCTCAGTCTCATTGAATCTCAGAAGCAAACTGCACGTCTTGCTCAAGGTCACACAGAAAGTATGTAGCAAAGTCAAGAATCAAACCAGTCTGACACATGCTTTTAAGACCTCCCCTTCAATGCAGCAAAGAACAGCATTCATCTTTAACAACAAACTGGTGCGTGGCAGTTTGTTGTCCTCTGAGTCATCACTCCTGCTGAACGCCTCCCTTGGGAAGATTGTTAAACTTCTACAACACTTACAAAATCTTAATGGGTTTTGCCAAATGAATTAAGAGCCCTTACAGCTTTCATGCTGTGTACCGTGGATTTTGAAAACTTATGTCAGTAGAACAGTAAATCTCTCAGAAGCAAGAAGAGGCAGTGAGGAAAATAACACAAAAACGTGAAGAGTGCTGTCACATTTGCCCAAATGAAAATTATAAGAAACCATTTTGGTGGGGAATTCTATAAATCAGTGATAAACAATTGAATGAAAATAAACAATTTGGGAATCTTTTCAAACTGCTAAAGCCCCAAAGCAAGTCAAAGAGAGTTTTTTCCTTGTGCTTTTGAAGCTGTGTTACCTTAATGATTGTTAAAAGTTATATGCTTATCTTAAGACCAAGGGAAATATTGCTGCTTTAGTTTCCCATTGGGGTAAAAAAGGGCTGGACCTATTACATTCCTGGACACTGAGTATTCCCTTTGGGAGATATTAACGTTTATGTATCTTTTTCTTGCATTCTCTTTCTTAAACAAGGAGGCTGAAGGATGGCACCTCTTACATTTTGTAGTGTGACAACAGATGTATTTCTGTTGAAATGTGCAACTCTGAATTTTTTTTCCAGAGGCTGGCTTAAACGTGTCATTGCACTAGCCTTTTAATTAAAAACCTTATTTTTCAAGGCTCTGTAATCTTACCCATAAAAGCTGGATCGAGACTGGAACTGAGCATCTGGAAGGTCAGTTTAGCAGTGGATATCTTTTTTCCTTATTTTTCTTCTTTTTTGTTTCTACAAATGAAAACAGCTAAAAAAGGTGAAAGTGAGAAAGTGAGAAAAGCAGCAACAAGCAGAGGTGGCTTGAACTTCTCAGGTTTATGGTTCAGTTTCTGGGCTGAACCAGATTTGCGCTTTTTTTTGTCTAGGTCCACCTGCTCCCATGAGGCAAATCTTGCCCCTATGGAAAGCAAAGGCAAAACTTCAGAATTTTGTACTCTCTTTAAAATAACAGAAATAGCCTTGGTATGGTGGGATCCCCAAACACACACTTCCAGCCCTTTTTGAAGGCTGTTAGTAAGTAATACCTCTTGTTTCTTCTACTGTAGGATCCTGTCAATAGGATTCAGTCAATAGGGTGATGAAGAGAAAGCCTGCACTTCCTGTGGGCAAGGAAAATTGTGATTTCTGCTAGAGTTTCTCCAACTCGTGCTCTCTATCTCAGTGCATTATGGTTTTATAGTTCCTGCAACTTCTCCCTTGAATAGAAAATTCTAAATCATAGTTAAAGTTCAACTTAAATGGATGCTAAGTCTAATGCAGATTATTATTATCATAAAATCAAATTGTAACATGGGCTTGCCTGGTACTGGAGCAAGCTCTCCAGTATCGGAGTCAATTCTCAGCAAGTTCTATTTACCTGACTAGTGTTCAATTGATAAACCTGCCTCTTGTCAAAATGTGTACCATGTCAAGGTCCTACTAGATGCACCTTCAGTCCAAGAGTCTGAAATGCTATCCCAGTCCAGCAAAATGGTTGTTTTATCTCCCCCTAGTCAAGAATTGACGTGTTTTTCTTATCCTGAGACGTTAAAATCAAAAAGCTTATCTGCTTCTAGCCAGGCCTGTAGTGAAGCTTTCGTACCAGGGAAGAATCTTGAATATTGTCCAGCACCTTTGATGAATGCTGAACTGTAGCGAAGCTGTCCACCTTCCAAGTGGAAGAGAACTTCATTATGCTTGTGTTATATGCCTCACACCGCCTAAGAGTCCCGTGTCAAATCTGAAGTGTTGACATAGTGGTGCTAGACTAGGCTAAATGACCTAATCTATCATTCTCTCTCTCTGACTTTTTAAAAATACCTACATTCATCAGGAAACTTCAGCTAATCATCCCCATCAGGATGGGAGTGGGAGCTGGACGTGGGAGTTCTTACTCAGAGTTAAATTCCTCTGGAACTCGCTTATCCTGGAACTCTACCTGACCTTTAGCTCCAAAAATGTTTCAGGGTAAGTTATTATCCTAGCCCTAGTCCTACTTCCTCCCCCCTCTTCCTGCATAGTAGAAGGTGAAATAAACAGTTAGAGGAAACATGGGTTCATTTGGCTTCATATCCATTGCAGCAAAAGAAGTTATGAGACTTCTGTTTTGCATTCTAGTGTGATTAAGCTGGATAAAATTTTAGCTTGTGTTCTGCACTCTCTAGAGATCTTTGGGTCTGCAATTTATATTAATCCAAATCTGCCTGCCCGCCCCTCTGCTTGTTGAATATTATCTACTACTTCTGCCATCTCTTCCTACTTAGTAGGCTGAATGAGAGCACTAATTAGACTCTGGTGCCAATTTACTGATGCACCATCTTCTGTTCATCCCATGAGAGAGGGATTAGCTAAACGCGACAGCCCTTCGTCTGAGTTACTGGCATATGATATTTGTTGTAATTCTGTCATGAATGATATCTGTATAACATGCAATTATAGCTTTCTTTCCATATTGAAATCTGTATAGTATTCCTTCATTTCCCTTGAAGGACAATCATACCCTGTGCAACTATCTCTGTAGTTTTATGGTTACAGGAAGTTTCTAGACATTTTTTTATGGTGGGTGGGAGAGAAACATTGACTTTTAAAGTCCCATATAGTTTTTCTTCCTCTACAGAAACACATTGTCATTCCAGCTATGGCTATAGAGAAATTTGTTATGGTAAGATAAGCTGCACATGCAGTTCACTGTAACAAAATTTCAAGTAATGAGGTAAGGGAGTATGTTTACAGTTTTAACAGGGGCCCACCACAGAATACAGAATAACATGGGAACCTGAGTTGATTGTGAAGAACCCATTTTATCTTTCTGCATAATATATATCAGCAGCGCATAGGGAATGAGTTTTGAAGGCGTGGAAGCTGTTCTGATATAAAACAAGGCAAAAGCAAAACCTAATTTTAAATATTGTGAAACTCTGTGCATGATCTGATAAGGACAAGATCAGAATGCTGCAAAATATGGCGCACACTCAGTTCTTGCACTGCAGTAATCCTAAAGACCCCAGCCAAAGACATGGATGTTGTAATACTGACTGTACTGGCAAATGCCAAAAAGAGCATCTCAGGCCCAGCAGTATCTGCTACAAGACATGGCAGTGATAAAAGAGGTGTGATCAGACTGGTATCGCAGAGGTCTTGGCGATGACAAGTGATTCTCAAGGCTAACTGCAGTTCACTGATTTCCATTAGGAGTAGCTCATTACATTACATTTGCCAGTGGGTATTTTATTCTTATAAATAAATAGTTTATATTTGGCTCTGTATAGACCAGACCAAGGCAGATGAATCTGCCTTGTTTATCATTATGGAGTTCTAGTAGATGGGTTTTAAAAAACTCTTTTCCTCTGCTGCCTTCTGAAGTTCACTCATATAAAACAAATCCTCTGATCTTAGTGACTTCATGTAATGTGAGCCCTGACAGAAGCGAAGTTCACCCATTTAGTGTTTTGCAGAAAGGCACCAAAGCAAATCCATCTTCCTGTTTAAGGGATATTATTGTGAAGTTGCTTTTTGATATTCACTGACTCTCACGCAAGCTTGCAGTAAGCTGCCTGGTATATCTGTAGTGAGCATGGAGGTTATGGCACAAATGAACAGAAAAATAAAGAACTGGGAGGTACAGCCAATAGCTAGATTTTTGCTCTAAGATGGGAAGCACATGGGTTGGTTTGATTTAACCCTGAGAAAACTTATTTAATCAAAACACACACACAAAAAAAGAATCTAAGGGCAGGAACAGCAGGGATTAATACATTCTCCTAGCAGTTGAAGAGAATCATAATAGAACCAGAGGTTTCTAGGATCTCGGTATGGAATTTTTGTCTCTGAATTTGCAGCACTGGAAGGTTTGTGTTCCCCGCACAGTGATAAATTCTCTTTTACAAACTGGACTGAGAAGGAGGAGGGAGGGAACTGGGTGGAATCAATTACAAACCATATCAGACATTTAAGTTTAAACGCAAGACCTTGCAAAGGCTTGCATGAAATCTTACTAGCAATATAAACAGGACTGGTGCCAAACTAAGCACCAGAAGTATTCAATAATAAAATACAGCTGTCTCCATTGGCACCTACCCATGAAAGTTTGTCATTTTTACTGTTAGAAATGCTGACAAAGAGAAATCTAAAAAATGAAAACATTTTTTCAAAAGAGGGAGGTTTTCATGAACTGCAACCTAAATATTCATTTAACATTGGAACATTCCATAAAAATAATTTATAACGTAATTTCTTCTTAGAAGCACATTTTGACAGAGTTCTTTTCAAAGACTTTGGTCGAGCTTGGCAATGCTAGCAGCTTTGCTTTCAAATCCATAATTCTTAATTATTAAAATACTCTTTATACACTTTTCTTGGATTCTAGTGTGGCACATCAAAGCAGGGGGCCCTCTTTGCTTTGGCTTAATGCACACCATGTCAGCTGAGGAGGAAGCAAGCGTAACACAGCTCTGTAGGCAGCCCAAGCTTGAGGGGCTGTATACCAAACCTGATACACAAAAGCAGTCCCGGGAAACTTGCACGGTTATGAACGATTTCTAGCAGGAAGGCTTTGCAGAACTGGACCGTACATGGAGGCTGCTACAATACCTCTGACTCACTCAATGAACTTTGAGCCTTGGGAAGTAGAAACAGACCAAGACCTGTTATCACTTGTAACTTGCTTTACAGCTGGATCAATTGTGGGGGACTTTCTCAGGAAAATTAAGTAGGTTTAAGTCCTGAGAAGTGAAAGATATATGTGCACTCACACATGTGTTCACACACAGAGATAAATATGTATGTGTTTGTGGCTGCCCTGTAATTCTCATCTGTTGTGTGTATTTTATTTGGTAGGGAAGTTCTCGTACTCTCTTATTTTGCTTTATTTCTAAACTGCTTCCCAAACAGCTGGGCTATGAGTACCAGTCCATCTGAGGTATAATACTATATGACCATGTTTTAGGACCTTTCAAGACACTTCGGGAGATTTCTACTTTGTCTTTAATTAAGCAAAATAAGGACATTATTTGCCAGTTAAAGAAGGATTTAGCCTTTGGATTATACACCTTTATTTACAAGTATCTTATGATATAGGAGGGGGCTGTCCCTCCTTCCCTGCATCACTCCATGGGCTTCCAGTCCTTATGAATTCAAGTTTCTTCTTTCCACTGATGAAGCTGCTGTTTCTGCTCTCCCAAGTGTGTTCCCTAGCTTTGGTCAGGTCCAGTCTTGGATTCCTGCCACCACTTGCACTGATCATGGTTAGCTGAAGGATGATCAGGCAGTAACTGCATTACTAAAGATAATTTTCAAAAAACAGTAATTTTACTCTTACTTAAATTTCCTTCTCCCCTTTCACCCCTTTCTGCCCCTGCTACATCCTTCTTTGTCCACTGGAAATTGCTTTTGCCCCAGATGTAGCTGATAAAAACCCAGCTCTTCTGGTGGCCCCATCCTTGCTGAAGGGCTAGAAACCATTCTTTTTCAGGTAGACTACTGCATACTTACAAGACAAAATTAACCAACTGTGTCCACAAAGAGCTTTTCCTCTTCCAGTGGGATGTCTTCCATTGAACATGTAAGGTCTTCCACAAACCTTCTCCCACACCTGCACTTTTAGTGTCGTTAAGGAGTCAGAAGAAAATTTAATAGTCCCACTTCAGAATTCCTTAGACTTCCCTCTGACTATAATTCTGTATTTTTAAGGCATAATAATAATACATAATTGGTTTTCTGAACTTACAGTGACAATGAAGTGATGTATATGCTTGCTCTTCAGATGACCTACTCTGAATTGCAGTGTATATTAGTTTTCTTTGTACCAAGACTGAGGTCTTTAAACTAAGAGACGACTAAGTGTGTAGAATTCCAGACTAGCGCATAGGAAAAAAACCCTTAAAATTCTCCTCTTGTTAAAATTACAGTTACTGTACTGTTCTGCTTAAAATACTGCACAGTCATAAAATTCAGCTTGAAAATTATATGATCAGTCTCAAAGCAACTGCCATCAACAGTTCTCCTTGTCAGTCCTGTACAGTTTAAGTACTGATTAAATTCTACAAAGATGGTAAAAAATGACATTTCAGCGTTGTAGAGCTGGGCTCTGGGATTGCTTTGAGCTTGCAGGTAATACACAGGCCAGCAGTTATTAATGTTTAACTGAATGACACTGCAAGTAATGAGAAGACACTGTAACTTTAAAAGAGTAATTTCTTTAAATGCTAAGAGTGACTGTTATCATTTTTTTAAATTCTATATTTATTCCAGATTAGTCCTTAACTGTGAGCCATGCTATGTAGTAATAATGGAACTGCTCAGACAGCAATTTACCAATGTGCTTGAGGCCCTGTCAAACCACATGGAGTGATGCCATAATCAAATTCATAATGTCTTATCTTTTTCAGATAAAGTAATCATCAAAGGAGTGCTGGCATGAACAGAGAAAAAATTCAGGGCTCAGACATGCTCTAATGTAGTGAGCTGTGACACAAATTGGGCTGTCCCTGTTTTGCCTTTCTTCTCTATCTGTGTTTCCAATTGGTGTGCCAAAGAAACGCTTCTGGCTTTGTTTCATACCATTTTGTGAGACAAAGGAGCTTTATAAAGGAAAAAAACTTGAAAGGGTTAAAATTTCAGAATGAAGTGTTGTGTTTCCCCCCGCTTCTTTTTCCTTTAGCATGGTTATTGGCTGGCATTATAGAGAGCAAATCTACAGACTTGAGATTTTCAGTTAAATCAATAAAATATTGTTTAAAAAAATGGAGTTAAGTGCATTATCTGTCCATTACTCCATTATGGTTTGCCCTCAATCATGGAAGTGAGACAAAGGTTCCCACAAGGCAAATCACATTTGCGCTAACCTAAAACAGCTTTCCCATATCGGGGAACTATTTAAGGTCCCTTTTCTGCTTGGTAATTAAGCACGTGTCTATCACTAAGCATATTAGTAATATTGCTGAAGACAATGCAGTTGCTTATGTATATAATACCCATAAAGAAAACAAGAAAGGAAATCACTGTTCAAGGGCAATAAGAATTAAAAGATAAATCTTTTCAATCGTACAATAAAATACACAGGGAGGGAAGAGAAAAAAATCTGATTTTTTGTTTTAGAGGGGTCAAATTCGAAAGCTAGTGAACTCATTACAATGTTTTTTGGCTTTGTGGAGTATTTTCTTTTCAAATTTATTTCCCTGACGCTTGGCCCAGACCAACTTGAACATCCCATTGATCGGCTTGTGCACTTGCTTTGAGTTGTTTCTTTTTAAAATATTTGCTCAGTCTGTGATGCCATATCTCACTTGAATGCTCCCATGACGTATATGAGGCCCAGGCTTTGCAACAGCCTCATATATCTTTTGTGGATTTTTATGAACTGCAAGGCAATTAAAGCCCAGTTCTCCAGTATGCTGAGCAACTTCTGCTCCCACAGACTGCAATGAGAATGGCAGCGGGTGCTCAGCACTTCTGAGGAGATCTGAATCTAGCTGCAAGGCTGTGTCCTTGTCAGTATGTTAATTTTATACAATTAGGAAAATATCTGTTTTCCACAAATGTATTACAGAAACAATTAAACCATGCAATGTTTACATTCCCGAGGACTTCTGCACCTGTAATAAGGAAAGTACATATGAGCCAAACATTTTCAGCCTTCCTTTCAAACACTTTTATGTTTGATTTTGGCCCCAGAAGCGTGGTCACCCACACTTTTATTTCCTAAAATGAATAATCCTCCTTCAAAAGTTGCAAAAAAGTTGGATAATTAAGGGGCCCAAGTGTAGATTTTTAAAAATGTTATCTTCAATCTATTTTAAGATATGTAGAGCCCACAAGTGTACTATTCTGATGGGGGAAAAACACACAAAAAATCAGTATGAAAATGTACTGCGACACTACAGAATACTAATCACTCCTACACAGAGAGAGCCTTCATTTTATCTGCTTTTGCAGAAGGTTTTTATAAAGTCAGATTTTAGAATAACTAAAACCCAGTACAACTGAAGGAGACAAAGCTTTGCACTTGAACAAAGGAATGTTTTCTCAAAAAATAACAATGACGATCTGGTTTGTGCTTTTATAGCTATGCATATTATAGATGATGGATAGATGGTTACACAATGAGAATATATAGTGAGCTGAATATGCTCTCCATTAAAAAAATCCCAGGCAACTAAGCTTCAATGCAAATTCATGTGATGTGACTGCTGGCAGATTTGGCTGAAGGATTGTATGTATTAGGCTTGCTCCTGCTCTAAATGATGGCCAAACATCATTTATAATTCACCAAAGAGAAAACGATCCCTTCTGGATTCTGGCTCTAAAAGTTTAGGAGGCAGCTTCTCACTTTCTTTGACCTTGGCCATACCAAGACTTGGAGGTCTGGTTCCCAGCGCTACAAGTGGACTGGACTTTCCCCTTTCTTGTGCCAAGGATTTCCTCCCCTTTCCTTCCACCCCATGTCCTCTTGGATGTCTTCATTGAGTCAGCTCCTGGCCTGATCCATGAACTGAATAGCCAGGCAGGAGAAAGGGCAAACAGCTTGTCTTCCCGGGAGATGGATTCTTCACCAGCTGTAATATCCTACAGGAAAGGGCACAACTGGAGGTGAGCCAGGACAAGGCAGTCCAGATTCCGTCCTGTCTGGTATTCCGTGCCACAAAGAAGAGTCACAATCACAGAGGGACACAATCTTATTGCCTTGCTCACGACTAGGAAGGAGTGTCCCAGAATTGCTCTGTGGGTAGGAGTTTATTTTCTCATGGGACTGATAGCTCCCATAGTGAACCAGAAACGGACTAATGCATCCCAAAGAATGGGAGAAACAGTCTCTGAAACCTGGATAAACCATTTGACCTGAATTGAAGATGAGTACTTCAGCAGAGAATCCTTCCAGTACTTAGTTTTTTTGGAGCACTTTTGTCATTTTGCTCTATGGCTTTACAGGACAAAAGTTCTGACCTACCCCTCAGATTTCTTGGCACTACCGGGTGCCAGAGTTATTTGAGTTCTAATCATTGGAGAATATGCTCTGGTTTCCTGCAGAGGGCAATTGTCATTTGCCACTGACTGTAGTTTAGGAGAGAAGCAGTACAATGATAGGAAGAATGAGAGGTTTAAAAAAATTTTAGTCCATAAACTTAAAAAAAAAAGAAAGCCCGTTTTGAATTATTTTGATGAAGTTTTAATCACTTGCCCCTGTATCACATCAATACTTTAATAGTGGGCTTTCCTGTCAATGGCTCCCCTGATATTGTGGACAATAAAACCATCAAAAGGATTTTTTAACTTTTTGTTGCTGTTGCTGTTCTTGTCGATGATAGAGTCTGTGGCCAACCTGGCTCCATCTGAGCCAGCTCGTGTGCAGCAGGATAACCACATTTGTGCTGTATTGTGCTGTGTGAAACTACTGGCCTGCTCCACTGCTAACTCGTGACTTTCAACGCTCCACCACTGACCATATTTTTTTCTTCATTATATCCATGTGGTATATTTTTGTAGCAGAGTTCACTATGGCTTTTCCTTTCTTTTGCTTTATTCAGAACCATCCATTAGATGAAAAGAAACAAAAGAACTTATCTTCATTTAATTCTGAAGTGCTTTGTTCATACATCCTAAGTACTGGCTTCACATATTTCATGGTACCAGCTGCTAAATTCATAGGACAGAGTCCTTACTTGCTTGGAAAGTCATAACACTTACACTCTGTGACGTAAATGAGGTTGAGGTGGAAGAGCGGAAGCAACGCCATATCACTAGTTCCCATCTAGTAAGTGGAGATACTACTTCATATGCACTAGCTGATTCCTTCCAACTGTGATGTTTAAGGAGCTTAAACAGTTATAACAGAGAACTATGGTAGAATAATATGTGACCTACACGTATTTGTCTAAGTAGCAAGGGTTATCTTCCTTGCACATGTTACTAAAAACATGGTTAGCAGAGCACTGAGAGAAAGTAAGAGACTCATGCTTGGCTTTGGAAAATTCTGTCTCGGCACAATGAGAGCATAGCTGACCTCACTGCATCATGGTTAACAGCAGAATTTAAACAACCAGGATAAATCATTGTCAGTGATAGCAACAGGAAGTTAATCCAACGACCTTGAGAACATCATTACAATTTTTCACACATTTTCTATCTTTTCAGTGTCTAAGCAAAATCTTATTTCTTTGCTGAAGTCCTTGGGGCTACAGAAAGCAAAACTATCAAAGACACCTACATATCTCTGCCTTGAGCAACAAATAAAAAGCAGACACAACAGAAGAGAAAGCAGATGGCCTTGCAAGTGTCCTGAAGAAGATCCTCCAGGTCACATTTGGTAGGTGGTGAAGAGAATCCATTCCGCGATGTATTACACCTCTTGTAGCATTGTCTTCCTTGTGCTTGTCTTAACAGATGCTGTGTGATACCTTTTGAGTCTGACTCCTAATGTTAAAACTGCTTCATTTCTATAGAAACATGAATGCCTAGCATAAGACATCAATGAGGCAGAAGTTCTCCATCTGATGTAGATTCCCTTTATTGTCAATGGAGAGAAATAGGATACATCTGACCTATTTTAGATGCCTACCATAAAATAACGTTGCATCACATAAGCTTCTTACCACTGACATTAAAGGAAGTTGTGATGACTAGCTCAGACAGGGATTTCAACACTGTAGATGTCTCAGACTAGGTGAGACAAGTCCTGCCCACAGCTATGTGGGTACTGCCTTAATGAATCACAACCACAGAGACTTCTCCAATATTTTTAGAGATGGTAGAAATCTGATGGTTTTGGTTTCCTGGCAATACTTGAATGGGAAATGAATGAAATGAAATTCTGTGGTATTTTGAAAACATTTTTTCAAATTTTCACTGACATGAAATTTTTTTAGCTTTCGGTTCTTCAGAGTGTGTCATTTTGATGTTCTACTTTGAGCTTTGTAAAAAGTGCATTTTACACCAATATTTAAAAGCTTTGAAACAAAAACTGACCTCAAACAGGAAAGGGGACTGTTTCACGTAGAAATTTGTAATGATCTTTTTGAATTCTTAAGTTTTATTTAAAATGAAACAGTCATTAAAAATCTATGTGTCATTCCTGCTGGATTCTGCCTTTTCACAGAAAAAGAGATTGAACATGAAAAATTTTCCTACTCTGAATATCTTGTTTCTGGATAGGATGGTGCTTGGGAAAAAGGTGCAAGTAATCAGTGTCAGGAATAGATGTTCCTTACAGATGTTGATCCTGACTAATGTTTGATATCCACATAACTAGTTCTCTGTTACACTGCATAGACTCTTAACGCCTTGACTTCTTGAGTCAGAGTATGCCACAAGTTAATTATATAACATGTTAAAGTGTTAATGCAACTCTTGGATTTTGCTTTATGTTACTTCTTTTTCCTGAGGCTCAGAACTGCTCAGACTGAGACTTAAGTAGGCTTTTGACACTCTGTGTCCCCAAACTCCATTTCTGCTCAGACCTAAAGAATTGTTACTTCTCTCTTTCTCTGCTTCGAACATCTTCTAGAGCCAATTATTCATAACCAATTTTTATTTAACTAGTGTTCTTTGGAAAAATAAAACTTAACTCTATTAAGATTCCCCATTAATTATAATGACTATGTTAGCTGTAATCAATCAAGTTGCAGTTCGAAAGCGCTTTCACTGCTCTACTGCTGCAGCAGAGCCCAAATCCTGAGCCACATTGGGCTGCTTCTCTTGGCCAAGATGCACCCAAACAATTTAATCAAACTACTGAAGAATTCTACACCTGTCGTGTCTCTTCTTCCCCTTCAGTAAATAAACAGCCAAAGGGACATAAAACTACTAGTCCAACATTAAATATGTAGAATGCCTTCCTTCATAGGTCTGGGACAATTTTTAAATTAAAGAAAGACTACACCAGCTGGCTGATGTCCAGAAGTGGTCTCTGGGGAGAACTTTATTAGTGGTAACTAACCATAAGTACCCACAGCCTGGCAACGTTTAGCAGAATGTTGGCAGACACACTGTATAGGATTAATAAATTAGTAATGATAATTAATTAATAATAGTTTGCATTCATGTGACACATTCCTTGCTGCAATTTACTTCTTGTCCTGCTAAACATGGACATGAACAGTATCTTCTTGTGATCTACCTTTGTGTAGACTGCTTTTGCATCTTCCTCTTTACCCTAAGCAAGCTACATCCCATCAAGATTTCCTCATGCACCTGAATTTCTGGTCCTCTTATGGCACTCCTCTGGATTTTCTCCCAGTGGTCCACAGCCTTCTGGAAGTGCCATACTGAATGCAGGGCTCAAGGTGAGGCCTTTCCAATGATCAGTAGAACTGTCCCAGAAGTGATGCCACTTTTCCAAAATTCATATGATGTTATTGAGCCTTGCTCAGCTTGGGATCTACGGGAATACCTAGATACTTGTTTGGTCCCCTATTCAATCTTCTATCTGTGTAACTAGCTGTTCTTGCCTACCTGTAGAACCTTGCACCTCTCCTTATTGAATTAGTTTGTTCATTCCATTTCACCAGTTTGTCAAAATCCTTTTACATTCTCATGTCTTTGTCCAATGTGCTTGCAGCTTTTTTTTTGAAGTGCTTGCAGCACTTCATCAATAGTGAAAACATTGACTAGTACCAGATGAAGGATTGCACCCCACTTATTATATCATTCCAGTGAACCACTGATCATTACTACCTACAGAAGATTTTATCACCAGTTTTTAATTCATTTTATAGACCTAGACTATGTTTTCCCCATTTACTTTTAAGATACCATATGAAACAGTGAAGTTAGTCATGTTAATAAATATGGAATCTACACCTTTTTTGCTTATCTGGAGCAGAGTTGGTTCATCAATAAGAGATGAACAGGTGTAAAGTAAGCAGTAGGGATGCAGAGAAGGGAGAAAAAGGTAGGACCTCTTTCTTTGATGCTGACAAATCCCTGGATCAGGTTAAATTTCACCTTCATCTTCTTTTTCCACGTAGATGCTTATAAAAATATATTTGGTAGTTTATTGTAATACTTGTCTGGCAATTCAAGATGATTGACCTCTTACTTCCTGGCTCCCCTCACCCTCCCGCCCCCCATTTAAAGACTAGGTGTTAGGATTGACCTTTTTCAAACATCTGCAACTTGATCCACTCTCCATAGAGGGCAATATCTCCATGATACCTACTAACAGCTCTCAGATTGCTTTAGCCAGTTCATAACACACCCTTGTATAAAATAAATCAGACACAATGCATATGAAACATTTAACTGATCTCTAACTTGCTGTAGCTGCACAATCTCAACATTACGGGATGAAACAATGCATTGTCCCAGCTCATCTACTAATTGATCTAATCCATCTCCACATCTCTAGCTTGTAATTTTGTTTGGCTGATGTTACTTCAGGAAAAATATTTGGGCTTCTTTCCTAAGTTTTAATATAGCTTCATAAATATAAAATCATGGCTGCTCCCCAGCCAAGACCAAGTCACAGATGTATGTGTGAATTGAACCCTCTGGTGGTGAATGATCTTTAACAAAAATTTTAG
The DNA here is from genome assembly GCF_964195595.1 of Calonectris borealis. NCBI lineage: Eukaryota > Metazoa > Chordata > Aves > Procellariiformes > Procellariidae > Calonectris > Calonectris borealis. The sequence continues at coordinate 12,081,416 of NC_134328.1, read as the reverse complement.
CCCATAGCAAATACAAAATAAAACCCATTAGCCTTAAGTTGCATGTTTTATCTCATGCTTGTGATCGGCTAAAAGGTGCACCTGGTTATCTAAAATCATTCAGATGACGCACAATGATTTATTAAGATGCAACAACTGATTTGTGAACCTGACCATAAGATTTATGAAAACCCAAAGAAATCTATTAAACATCAATATGATGGTTATAAATTTAAACAAAACTACTCCTTTGTTTTATGAATAAAGGACTAGAGAAAAACTGTTGTGAGTTCAGACAAAAGTGATCTTTTTAGGGAAACACTAAAGTTGTATTTGATCAATGGGAAATATTTTATTTGACCTTAACTGAAATGTTTCACTTCAATTTTGAGCTATTTAGCTTGTCTTAAAGAAGGTTCGTTTTTTAAACATTACCTGAACTTTTACATGGAAAATGCCAATTTGAAAAAAACGTTCAATTGGGAAAATGTCAAAATGAAACTTTTTGGTATTTCTGAAACAAACATTTTACATAAAAAATGTCAACATGAAATGTTTTGACATTTTGAAAAATGTCTCCTTTTTTTAAATCTGAAACTTTACCACATTTAAATTGAATTTACTATTTGTCTAGAAAATAAGAATTGCTTGGTAGTTTTCCCTAGGTAAGCAGCTAACCTTCCTGCCAGGTTAGCATTAAAACATCAGCCAAGCAACTGTACAAACATATATTATAAAGCAGTTCTTACCTTTACTGCAGCTCAGATTTGGACTTTTTAGTGGTTATCTATCTATCTTCACTCTTGCACTTTACCGTGTCCAGCTTCCAACCTTGCAAGCACAGTTCTATGGTCCACAAAGTAAGTAAGAATGAGAGAAATAATTACTGTTTAACAAGTGAACAATTTCCCATTACAATAAAATTATATTTTTATTTAAAAACCTGGCTAGTGGCAAATATATGAAAGTTCACTCCAGAAAAACTGGTTTATCCATTAAACAGAAGCAAGTCCATAATTCTGAATGAGTTTTAGAGATTATTATAGCGAAATTCTTAAATTAAAACAACCCCTTCTAGACCAAACTCACAGCATTCCAAAATCAGATCACAAGCTGCAGTGAAGTAGCATCATGGAGTAGTTAGTGCTTGCAGTGCATTTTTGGGAGGTTATAGATGCTATATGCTAACCATATTAATTACATATAATTATACAAAAATTAATCTTATGGTTTACTGAAAAATAATGTTTTACTCTAGCTGAGAAGCTTCAGCTGTGAAGCAGTTACAGTTCATATGCAAGAGCTACTTTTTGCGACAGAAGGAATTTCGCATTCTTTTGATTTCACAATTTCTTCAGCCGAAGCCTGAGACGATGCTATTCTAATAGCAGCGTGAGATGAAAGGAAACTCTGCCAGGGAGCCCACCTCAGACCAAGACCCAAAGTATTATGTGGATGCCAAAATGCTGAGCTCTAGATGCCTGCCCCCTTAGTGGGATCCACAGCCCTAAGTGAGGAGCCTCAGAATGGCAGCCAGAAAAGGCAACATGCTGGGAGGAAGCTGCTTAAAGCAGCCACTGCTAAGGAGAAGGGTGTGCCTTCAGCCGTACCCCTCTCCAGGCTCCTTGCTCAGCGCTAGTGGCTCGTTTCTCTTTCCATGTGGGATTAGCTGTCTGGAGCACTCTTTTAAAGGTAAGTACTCCAGTCCTCTTTTTCCACCCTTATAATAAAGCAGGACTTGTGCTATCCTTTTCAGTGCGAGGGGGATCTGGGAATGGTTCCTTTTCTGCAGCAGCCCAGTGGTGAGGATCCTCCCCTCAAAGTGGGGAAGATGTCCAGGGAAGTGGGTTTGAATCCCTCCAAGCAAAGAAGGAAACTGGATCCACATCCTGACCAAGCTAACCACTAAGCAATTGGATAAAGGGGACTCCTCTGCCCTTCTTTTTAACAGAAAGCACTGGCTGCCACTGCAATACGGCAGGCACGCACTGAGAAAAACCTACTGGATTTTAGGGGAAACAAGGAAAGGAATGGCTCAGTTTAGAATCCCAGAGTAGCTTGGATGTGGTAGGTGCCTTGCTTCTCAGCCTCACAGAGACTGATGCACACATTCAACAGGAAAACTGTAGACACTTGGGAAGTTCCTGTCTTTTTGACCTTGAAGTCCCTTAGTTGGAGGGCAGTTGAAGAGGGGTTTTGCAGAGTCTGGACGATGTGTTCTACTCGATGTCCCTTCTGCTGCCTCTTTTGAATTTGGGATGTAATACGTTGGAACAAAGTGAGGGGACATGTAGAAGTACACATTCATTTGGCTAAGGGGCTGTTGGGAAAGTGTTAATTCACCCTTGGGGGGGTGCAGGGGAGGATGCAGTAACACAGCTGCCTGTCATGAGTGCAGAGACCCACCAGCTGTAAGGCATTAATGACTTCCCACAGGAACACTATAGGAGTTTGAGATGGGGTAAAGGAGTGGGGTTTTGCTGGCGTTGATACCTAGGTGAAAGACTCTCCGGAGAAGCACTAAGGCAAGTGGAGTAGGCTGAGCAGCCTTCCTTTCAACTTTCTCCTTTGTGCTTTAGTTTAGAGAAGCCTTCCAGTGTTCAGAAAGAAACAGAGTATGCTTAATATTGACACTTCCATTTCACAGTGGACTATAGTTGAAGATGATTTTACCTCTCTTAACTCTGACTTCTTGCCCTCTTCTGAGTATCTGTGAGCTGCTGCTTTGACTATTAGGGGATTTCTTAACCCTGCTGGTTCTAGTTTAAGTGGTCCCGGGCTTTCATGTTTCTTATTAGCTAATGTGAGGAAATTGGATCATGTGAGGTTATTAAAAGTTACCTAGCGTTTAGATGAATGGAAAAAAGTATGTCCACTGCAATAACTACTATCCATCAACTGGGCTGTGCTGATCCCTGCTAGCCAGGGTTCAGCCCACTATGTTGCCATGTGTAAATTACCTACCTGAGTGCAGCAAGCTAGCAGAGCCACTTCATGCTGAGTCCTAAATTGACACCAAAAGGGAAACTTCCATCCAGACTAGAAATATAAGGAAATAGAGCAGACTAACCAGCGGTGCAAAAAGGTCTGAAACCACAATGGCTATTAAATAAAGCCAATTTTTCTGCAGACACTAAGTCAGTGTTTAAAAATACAAACATCTAGATAATTAGAGGAACTTCAAATCTGTCTTCGTAGTGTTTCAGGCAAGATGACATTGTCAGCTATTCTATTTTGTATTGATTCCCACAAAGCTCAGTTATTCCCAGCCTTCCATTTCAAATGCAGCACCTTGTTTTCCTGTATCTTGAAGCAAAGAAATTAGATAAAACCTATTGATTAGCAAGGCACAGAGGGGAGTGATGTCTGTAACCTTCCTTTGTCTTGTAGCTCTGCAGCTGAGGCAGCAGTAATAGGATTCTGTGCGAGTGCGACTGTGATGAGGTCACACTGCTGAGAAGGGAATGAAAACACTGCAGTCAGCTAGATCACTTGCTTCTCTGATAGTTTTTGATATTGTTTGTCAAATTGTGATTTGAAGGTTATTTCTCTGGAGGCTAAAGTTGCCTTGCTTCTCTTACGCACTTGGCTGAGCTTTTAAAAATCATGTATTGATATAAACACCCCCTTCTCTCTCAAAGTTTCTGGCTTTTATTGGGAGCCAAAAAGACTCCCAATAAGGAGCAAGAAAACAAGTCTCTCCAGAAATTTTCCATCATTATGAGATTAGAGCAGTTATGTGTTACAATAAGTTGGGTTTGTTTGGTCTCTCTACCTCTTCTTCCTCCCTCCTTTTTCATGATGGTGATGCAGTCCTTTTCAGTTCAAAACAAGTTCAATAAACACTTTCAAGACATATGAGCCGTGAAGGGTTATGCTGATTTAGTACATAGTGGCGTAGCATTTATTGGTGTCATTACTCAGGAAAGAAATGAGGAATTTCCTCATTTCAATTGCTTTGAGAAACAGGCATTTTGTGACCTACCTAGGGCAACTGCAAAACTGTACAGGAAGTTCAGAAAAATGAATAATGCTTTCTCATTCTGAATGGGCTCTACCATTTTCATTCTTACATTGCTTTATAGCAGTGAAGCAGTTCGTTGAGGTGACAAGGAGGAAATGGAGGCACAGAGGGTCAGTGATCTATCTACTGGAAGAGGGTGTCAGGTAGTGTCAAATATAGGATAAACACTCAAGATTACCTGGCCCTCAGGACTCTACTTTTGGTGCATAAGGCAAGCTGCATTCCTCTCTTCCCACAGAGGAAGAAACCACATGGGGCATGCAATGTCTTCCACTAATCAGACCTTAGGGGTTCTTTCTCCCTTTGGAAAGCTCCCTTGCCCTAATTCTCCTCCCATAACAAGACACTGGAAGATTGGTATGGAGATAGTTGGCTAAGAAAACCCTCCAAATAAACTTCTGGAATTGCATGGCAGTAACAGGATGCCTTTAGCAGGCAGCTGCCTTATCTGTCCGAGACTTACTGTGCAAAAACAAGTATGTCAGGTCAAGCTGCATATTTTGAGGTTTGATGTCCCACCCTCTCAAATAAGTGATGTGGGAAGAAGTCTTCTGGGAAAACTCCTTCCCCAGGCTTATTACTGTGGGGTTTTCTGTGGGAAGCAGTGAGACTTTCCCATCCCCTCCTTTACCCCATGTGATCATAATATGTGCCACTATCTCATGCTTCCAAGAACTCCTCCAGTGCTGAACAAGCACACTCTGGGTGTTTTTCTTTAGTCTTTGTTCTGCTCTGTATGATCCTGAGGACATCATTCTTTGTCCCTTGTTTTCTTTGTCTGTGTGAAGAAGGTGATATTTCCTTTCTCGAAGGCTGTTGTGAAAACTTTTAGGTTTTTTAAGTCCCCTACCAGATGGAGGGTGCTATGGGAGAGCAAAGCATCTTGCTGTAATTGATTTGTTTGTAAGGGAAAGTTGATGCTACTTTAGAGATCTCCCCCCCCCGCCCTGAGTAATCTGCTGGAAAGAGTGTCCTCTCACATGCTGTTGCTATTCTATTGTTTGTATCATCCTCATCACATATGTGGCTATGTTTAAGGTACTGATGAAGAAGTCCCACAGCTTAAAATAAGAGCTGTGGGTATACTACCTCTAGACTGCCTACTGAATGAGGCACCAACAGCTGGACAACTAGAATCATACGGTGCCTGATGAAGTACCTGTCAGCTAGCTGCTTCTGAATGGATGAAATTAGGCCCTGTTCATCCAGGGCTGCAGTAGGTATTATCTCATTAGCATTCAGCATCACCTATATGCTCCCAGAAAGGCATTAAGAATGAAGGCTCAGTAAAAGAGATTATAGGAAAGCAGTGAGTGGGAAAGAGGTTTGAAATCGCATTATTCTTTAGAAAATGGGCAATTGCAATATACTAAATAACACAAATAGTACATTCTTTAAATCTCTAGAGGAGCAAAGCTTGGCTGAGAGATCTTTTTTTTTACCCTGGTTTGTTTCAATGGGTAAGTCTCTTTTGGTTCCCACTTATATTTTCATTTGACAGATTTTTTTTTTTTCCTCCCCCACCCAAAATCTATTGCTAAGTGTGGCTTACTCACAAGGACATGTGACTTTGTAATCAGAGCAGCATCTGGTGCTATAAAGAAATGAAGTCCCAGTCCAGAGTAGTAAGTAAGGTTAGAATGGCACATGAGTAGGCATCCTTGTGATATCCAGAGAGAATCCGGCAAAAAAAAAAAAAAAAATCACCTATACCGACAAGACTTAGGCAAATTTTATATTTAATTTCTTAAATATTCTTGGCCACTATTTGGCATATTTTCATGGTTGGTCATCTATCTCTTAGCAAGATCTAAGGGACTCAGCCAGGTGCAAAGATAATTGTTTCCTTATTTCAGCCAGCATCTGCTCAGCCAGCTGGGTAGCTCATCTGTAAAAGGTGACAAGCTCAGGTAGCAGCCTGCAAATCCTACCTCTTGTGCTCTTGTGGCATGCAGCCCTCCTGAAAGTCTGTGTAACCCTGCATTGGAGAGCACCCTGCAAAAGAGAATGCAGTTCTGCTGAGGAAAAAATGAAAGGGTGAGCCAGATACTTAAGAAAGTAAGCAAGGAGCAGGAGAAGTTTGGTTATCACAGAGAAAGATTGCAATCTCACAATTTTCCATGTTTTGCTCTGACCCCAAATTACCCTTCCTTCATATTAAATGCTTGTGTTTTCCCCATCTATTATATTAATCTGTTTTATTTTACAAGGCTATTTATCCACAGCCTGTGTAAGTCTTGACTGCCAATTCTCCACGTCTACCATTAATGAAGAACCATGTCTACCATTATTTTAATAGCTTCTGTGATCTGTAACCCCACACATTTGATGTTGGTGCCAGTTAATCTTCCATCCTGACATTCTGTTCTTTTAGCAGATGGTTTGTAGGAAACTGTTATCTGAAAGTCGAGGAGTGGCAAGAATATCTAGCATTGTACAAGATGGATGAATACAACCTCTAGCAATCTCTAGATGCATAGCCCTCCTGCACCCATAATCCTAAGCGATAGTCAACATTGTAAATAAAGAGAAATAATGTGCTTCTGACTGAAGGCAATGAGAGATGTACAGTATAGCTAGAGGACCCAGGTCATATGTTGTTAGAGTCTGTTACAGATTTGGAAGTGTGCTACTTTTCCTTTATACTCTGTTGCTAAACAGACATTTTCATTTCTAAGGGCTTTCTTTCCTGCCTTTGTTACCCCAAACTGCCAAAATTAGAGGCATCTGACATAAGAAAGGAAGTCAGTTTTGTTTAATTTCTCAGATTTATTTTGTGACATTTCCTGGATACGTTTACTCATCACATTATTAAACAAGAGTTTATTTTCTGGAGGCTAGAGCTTCAGCTTTGGCTGTATTTCAGTAAGATAGGAATTTAAATAATGTCAACATGCTGAGAAATTAGAAAGTCTTTCAGGTGTGTTTTGCAGGAGAAAGTTCAGAGCTCCACTATCTCTCCTAATAGTTGGCCTGGGGCTTTTTCAAATGTATAATCTTATTTTTCCACTCATTTGAAATGTAAGCAGAGAACTTTCACAGAAGACAGAGGGATCCATCTGCAAATAATATTTGTTTTTGGCAATTTGTTTCTTTACTTATGATAATAAATTTCCACTATTTGGCAGCAGCACAAAGAAATATGCTCTTGCATGTCTTTGTTCCTTCAGGAGGAATGGAGAAAGTGGGTCTTGTTCAGAAAGAAATTCCCCCATCTAGTCACATAATTCTTGTAATTCACCCCAGCAAGTGATGAGAAACCCCTTTTTTTTCCTCTCCCATGGGAAGGATGTTCAGCTATGATTCAGAAAACATCTTTTTTGCTTCTGGACAAACCTTGACTGACTCAGGATAAAACCCAAGTCATGAGATTTGTACAAAATTCAAAGATGAAATCTGCCTTTATCTCTCAAAAAATGCTCAGTTGTAATGAGGAAGATGCATAGCTACACATTATTTGCCAGAATAAAGGTACATAGTTCAGAGGTACTGATATGCCAGTGGAGCAGCTGGCTTAAATTTGGCATTGTTCACAACTGGGAGACCCTAAATCAGGCCCAAAGCTTTGAATGCCTCAGATGTGCTTTTCAGCAATGACGACTCAAATACAAATTTTGCACCTTGAATCCATCTCTAAAGCAATGGATCATCCAAAAGTTGTTGCTAAGTTATTTAGATATTTTCTCAGGGGTTGGATTTAGAAAATTAATCTTTAAAAATCTCTCAGTTTTGTAGCAGCACACACAAGCTTGTTGTTATTTCTGCTTCCTAGGCAAAAAACAGCCAGAGGTGTGGGAGAAAGTAAGGGAAGAGTATGAATCTTTTTAAACCTCATAAGCATTACTTTGCCTCCAGACTATGAGCCAGAAGAACTCCTGTGTAGACTTAAAATGACTTACCCTTTTTACAACTGTATCCTGTTAAAATCCACATTCCACAGTACATGTGCTAATGACTTACGTTGAGAACGTAAGTCATTTGTTTCTCAGTGTAAATATAAAAGTTTATATTTAGTACTGTCTTGGTGGTAGCAGGATAATTCTAAAAAACTAGTCTTTTTGATCACTTTGTATTTTCTTCCTTTCCATTATAAAAGAAATATATATACTTGTATTTATAAATCTATTTATTTAAACTATATACTCTGCATTATGTTTTGAGGTGGATATTTTATGCTCTGGAGAGAGGAAAAATTATTTGCAGGACACTTATAACTTGACATATATCCTCTATAGATTCTACACACTGAACATTTGTATTCATGAGACTACTGATCTGATAGGGGAGAGGCAAGGAGTTTTCTGCCTGCTTTGACTTAACTTCTGTGTGCCAACTGCACTGACTCATACACTGTGTACATCCCGATGCACCATCATTGAAATGCTTTGTGTTAATGTTTTCGGCACGTGACGCAGAAACCCTGAAAAAAGTAAACATGTAGTATGTAACATGTTTTATACTCCTTAGACGTCTGCAGTCTGGTTCAAAATAACTGTAAAGGATTTTTCATATTCAGAATATCTGAATGGGCCTTGGTTCTGGATAAGGAAAAGGAGCAGAACTGGATGAACTGGATGTATTAAATATTTTATTCAAAAGCTTTATCCCTCTTCTGCTTTTGGATTTCCCACGACTGAATTTTCTTAGTTTTTCCTCTGCTGTATTGTTTGGCATATGCTTCATGCAAATGTACTTAAATCATTGGGCTGGTCAGGAGCCCTTCACATTTGCCTGTTTTATGATGTTTAGTTAGCTATTGTACTAGCTAACTAAACATCATGATGGTTTTTTGGTTTGGTTTTTTTTTGCTTTTTTTTATTCTATGTCTGCTTAATTGTAGCTTTTATGAAGAAATGGAGAAAGAGTCATAAAGACAATAAGACAAATCATTCCCAAAGCAAACATAATGAGGGAAATGAGGAGACGAGTTAGAGAAATATTTACATGATTTGAATTTTATGTCAATGTTCCTAAAAATAGAACAAAAAATTAAATAAAATGAAGTACTCAGATGATTTGTTAGTGAAAGAAATAAAAAGAATTGCAAACATGAGAACAAATGTTCATTTTTATTCCAAGAAGTAGTTCTTGGCAGTATTCAGGAAGCTCTAATAGAGAAGACTAGAAATGTAGATTTTTATCCCACTTGAGCATAAATCAGTGTACTAGACTAAACAATATCTATTGTACAATGCACTGAATTCATCTCTTTTGTACAAATGTTCAATTAAGTCTGTAAACTTGACAAAGCTACGTAAAAATATATTTAAATGACTCAGCAGGTGCCTTTTGTTCAATGTGGGCAGAGTATCCTTTCTAGGATGTAACACACATGGTTTTCATCAGGTTCCAACAATATAAATTGTGTGGTCAGTGATTCAATGAGAACGCATTCACACACATACCATTGCATCATAATGCTAATAACCTGGATAAAATTCTGAGGATATTTCCTGCAGATTCCTTTCTGGGACTTGAGACCATCAGAGAAGAAACCTCTAATTTAACTGGAATATCAAGAGACTGGTTTAGTCACCTTTTGATTAGCCCGTCATTCTGCAGGTCACTGCCATCTTCCTGCAGCAAAAATAAGTGCTGCATGGGGAAACCTTTCAGTAGAATGCAAGAGTAACAGCAATTACCGAATTGCTGGTGTGATCATGTTAAAGGTTACATTAATAGGCACCAATGATGATTGAATATGAAGGCAATGGCGTGAATGAAATCATAATTAGTGTAGCATGAGGTAGGTGTTATGTTAAACATCCAATGAAAAAAAAATTAAAAATGGTGCACAGGTGGACTAAAATGCAACAGTCTAACTTAATATGCAACAGTCCAACTTTCAGAAGACAAGAATAAGCCTTATGTTATTGTTTGCCCCTTTTAAGAAGTTAAGCCAGTTATGAGTTATATTCACCAACTAGGAAAGCATGTGCTGTGTATGAAACACTCAAGATCTGTACTCTGCTATCTTTGAGGTGCTCTATAAGTTGTAACAGCATAGCTGTGTTCTATACTCAACCCACTGGGTTTATCTTCCCTAATGATATGCAGTGTGGTTGCTTTCCTGTGAGTTGATCAGCTGCTGAGAAATAAGGAGAAATGCAAATGGAGTGGCAGGACAGTGGAGGTGCTCCGAGCCCAGTGGAGCTTTTCGGGCAGATGATAAATCAGGTTTGGATTTCCACTCATCAGCATGTCTAGGAACGGTTTGATATTCTGTGCATGTGCCATATACGTGTGAAAAATTTGCTATTATTGAATTAGCAGAAAACCACAAACATTTATACTATTTAGAGGTTGCAAAGGCTTCCATCAACACTAAATAGATAATTTTTCATTGTTACAATATATGCAGTGCTAAGATGTCATCTTATGTCTGCTATTGATTTACCTGATGCCTTCTTCAAAACTGGTGATTATAGCTGTATCTTCCCTCTTTTATAAACTTCAGTGTCTCCTGAGCTTTAGAGCCCACATATTTGTTTCTGTCTTTCCATGCTCTCCTTACTTGTGTTTCTGTTCTGAAATTGCAATACTACAGGATTTCTAGAAATCTGGCGCATAAATGTATTTTCAGGACAGCAGGACAACTGACCTTTTCTTGTGTGGGTCAAAGAGATGGCATTTAAAGGGAGTCAGGAGTTTTACAAGAGAAGGAGAAAAGAGAAAACTGTCACTTAAAAAAACCTTAGGGTCCCCTACTGTAAAGAATTAATTCAGTTGCCTGGATTATCCAACAGTAATATAAAAATACAAAATGTCTTCCAGATTTTTGCATACAAAACATTCTTCTGAGAGAGTATACCCATCTCCATGGAATGTACTACTCTCTTTAAAGAAGGTAGACAAACCCTTTAGTTGCTTTATGCAGAGCACAATGAGTTTCACGGGAAGAGTGTTGCCTGACAGAGTGGGAGATGTACCAGAGATATTTCCAGTACCAAACCTGGCCACTTCTCATGGAGAAGATGGAACTTGCTTTGCTTAAGCTTGTTGAGAAGGAAAAAGAAAAGAACTGGAATGACCCATTTGTTTTATAAATCTATCTACCAGTTCTAGTTTCGTTCAGTCCATTGATCTTTTGAACTCCAGTCAGTTTAAGATGAAAGGTTGCATCCTTTTGCTGTAAAATATGAAGTAAAAGGAAATCACAGTATAAAAATGCCTATTTGCAATGAAATCAATTTAATTTGGTTGATTTTAGTTTCTTTTCATTTGATTGTTAGACACTGGAACAGGAGAACTATAACAGGAACTCAGTTGTCCTCGCAGAAGGTAATAGAGAGGTGTATGCATTGGTTGGCATGCACAGTAAGAGTTCTGAAGAACATGCTCTTCAGTATGTATCTCTGCCTTTGGAGACAAAAGCGAACGAAATCTGAGTTGTTGCACATAGGAACAATTGTTCTTGCTTGCCCTGCATATGACATTAAAAGTGGGTCAGTTGGTGATTGTTAAGGTCTGGTGTATGTAGGGTGTGGGTAAGCAGCAAACGGCACACAAGGAAAACTCAGTGCTAGGAGCTGAGACATGAACCATGGCAGTGAGCAGCCCTTGGAGGCAAGTGTTCTGCCTGTCAGCTCCTGTCTGTCAGGGCATGACTGCAGGTGTTTTTCAGATACTTTAGTGTGAGTTTCTCAAGCTGCTAGTTTTAGGGGACTTTATCCTCATTCTAATGTGGGATTTGAACAGAGATGAGCTGTTTATTACTGTAAAGAATCAACATATAATTCAGTTATTGCAGCACACGTGCCATGATACTGACACAATCTTATCAGGAGAAATGCTGTTTTCAGGATACTCGCTTATGCTTTTGGCTATTCTAATACAAATGTCTTCTGGACCCTATTTTGGAATGAGGCTATGAAAGTTTGGATCTCCCTGCCCACACTGTTTTCTCCAGTAGACAGATGCTTGCACCCGATTACCTTAGTTGGTGGCAGTGCTGTTGTTTCCCAGATTGTCTGTGTGTTCTGATATTGGATAACTTCTGTTTAGCTCTTTCTTCACAAAACTCACATCTCTGGGGATATGAGTAATACAGTCAAACATTGTGCTCCTTTAGGTCACAGGTAAGGGATTCCTTTACTAGAGCAGGCCAGAATCTCGCATCTCTCAGACACGTGCCTTCCATATTTGTGCACTTGTGTCATTGAAAGACACAAGGTAATGGAAACTCATGTTTGAATTCCAGGTCACATATCTGCTGATTTCTAAACATAAAGGGCATTTTTAAGTATCACTGTTTTGGAAGACTTGATCACTAGAAGCAGAGTTCCCAGGTCGGAGGAGGGGAGGTAGAAGCGTCAATGAATGCTGCTTTGACTTCCTCTATTCTTGGTGGCATCTTGTGTAAATGAATGTGTTCAGCCTTGTTAGCAATCACGCATCCTAGAACTGATAAAGGTGACTTGTGATAGATGCCTGCCTCCTCTTATCTCAAATGTCTCTTTGAAAAGCTCCTTTGGCAAGAAGCCCAAGTGCAAGGGAACAATTCTTCTGTCTTAGACTAAACTTCTAAAGAATCTGAAAAGTTAACAGGCTCTGCTGGCTGTAATCTCTATTTCCTCCTCTGCTGTCTGCTTTCTAGATTATTTTTTAATCTGAATGTCTGACTGCTTCTCATTTTGCTGATGCAAAACGTCTTAATATCCAGCAAGAGAAAGGTTCCCATTGCTTTCAATAGTCTTTGGATCATGCCATCAGCTTCACTTAAGCTTTGGGTCTGGCTCTGCACAGTTCAGAGGATCTACAGTCTCTACTCCAAGTCCTTACCCAGTTTTTCGCTTAACTTTGTAGATATGAAAGGTCTTAGCTCTTCACCTAAGTATCAGCTGTATCTACTACTAACCAATAACAGACATTTAATGTAGGAAGGAAGGAAAAAAGGACATTGTATTATAATGTGTAACTTGTGAAACAAGAGGAAATGTCTTCAACCTGTGATCCATTTGGGTTGCATAAGCTATGAATGAGGTATTGTTAGAAGAATATTAAATATACATGTATGTATTAAATATTTAACTTGATCTTTGTTCAGTTTGCCTTTCTTGTAATTCCTTTTCAGTGTTCATAGAAAACAAACCTGATTTTTATACTGCTTGCCAGTGGTGACCTCAAATTTTCTGTTTGTGTTAATAATATCAATTACCTGCACACATGAGTCACGTTGAACTTTGTCACTATATTGGAGGAGTACTTCTTGGAATATGTCCACAACACTTTTTGCCATGAAGACAATCCCTATTGCTTGAAATAGTCTGTGAGTGGATTTACTGTTTCATGCATATGGAAGTTCTTAATTCTTAAATTTTTTCAGTATTTTTTCAGTATAAAGCTTAAACATGCAATTGTTCTAGTAACTTAGGCAGAGATGATAAAAGAACTCCAGAGAAATGCTTTTATCAAATACAGGAACGAATGCAACCTGAAATGTCTTTTCACAACAGTCACTGGAATCCCCAAGTTTGCTGCAGACCACAAGTACGTTTTAAACCTTAGATTAGTGTATACCCACAGTATGTCCCCTACAGCTGTGAACTGCTACTCTTTGTTTAGGACTGGGCAAACCTCCAGTGGCTATGTTCTTACAAGGAATGCATTTTCCAGTGTTTTGATTTAACGACTATTATTCAAGCTGAAGTCAGTTCCTTTCTCACACTATTTTAGGCTGTGTGTGGTAAACCTCTGTGCCACTGTTCTCCTCAAAAAAATTCTGGTATTTTCTTTCTGTGCTAAAACCAATACAAATTATACCAAGCTCTGTATCTTATGAAATAAATGTTGGTTATCTTTGTAATGAATAGATCCTGAATTTAAATGAAGCTTGCAGTTTGGTATTTCTGCTGGCCTACTAACCCTCCTTTTTATTGCTGCTGTTCAATGCAATAGTGTCAGGAAGTTCCTGTTATGTGTTTGGTGATGTACAAATAGAGAACAAAAGGTCCCTGCCCCAAAGGCTGAAAGTTTAGATATTTCTATTGATTGAATAAATATTGGACATTTGTCTTTTCTTGCCAGAAAGTGATACATTAAGGCAACTGTTACCTGGACGGATAAACAGTGAATTCTGAGGATGGAAAGGAATTCAGTATGGAGAGCGGCTTGCTGTAATGGAAGGGTAATGGGGGGAGGCAAGTGTGTGACTGTGTAATGTTCTTCCTCTCTTTCTCCCTTTGTTTTTATTTCAGCATGATACTTTATTAATCAGACTTCGAACAGAACTACGACGTGTATTTTCCAGGATTTACTCCATCTTTCTGTGCCTCTGAGATAGTTTCACATCCTTGCTCTCAGGGTGAGGCGTGGATACTGGGAGGCTGCAGCCTTTGTGCTACGGGACTCTCAGACCATCCTGTTTTTCTCCCTTGCATTCAGGACCTTATCCAAAGCCTATCTCATGTAGTGAGAAACCCTTCAGGAAATTGTTTGCCTTAATGGGCCAGATCTACCACTGCATTACTCAAGACCTACATGCTAATCCTTCAGGCATTTCAGTCCTTATTTATCATTTAGAGTGGGTTGAAATTTCCATTTAATTTAAAATTAATAAAATGGAACACTTCATTTTTTGAAACTGTATAGGGAAAAGTTATTTTTTTAATTTCCATTTTAAAGTGAAAATATCTCTTACAATTTTTATTTTTAGATCTTTCTTTACACATGCTTTTGTTTGTTAGGCTTAGTTACACGGTAGGGTAATTTTATTTTGAAAATTTAAAACTTCTTAAAAGAAGGAGTATAGTTAAGAAAACATACCCAGGGAAAATAAGATGTTAGTCTCATTTAAAGGAAGAACAAAACTAGTTATGAAATCATTACAATTAAAAAAAAAAAACCTTGACCAGTTTTACTCTCCATTCAGTGACAGCAGCTCTGATAAAATGTATCTAATTAACACCCAGCAGATAACAATTATCTTGTATAATTATGATGAGCTTATTTGTTCTTTAATTGACAGCTTAAGCAATGTTTTATGATGTTTATTTGACCTTGACGCTAATCTGCACCCTGCTACTGTGAGCTGCCAAAAGCATGGCTGTTTGGATTTCCATCTCCACCACTTGCACTCACCACTCGTTATCATCGTTGTCATTCTACAGTGTGATGTGTCCTGCACCATCTCTCTGTGACTGCCACAGTGTCACTCCGATCCCTCGCAATTGCTGTGAGGTTGCACCCAATTGTTGCCCCTCTGCTGCCTGTCCATCTACGTCTGTGCATAAGCAGTGTTAAATAGCTGACTCTGTAGGATCCACAAAACAAAATACATCATATTACTCGGAATCAGATAAGATGTTCATTGTTAGAAACTAAATCACTGAATGGATCTGATAGTTTTACATTTAGTTGATACAGAATTTACAATAGACCCACAATCTGCTTTCTATTAAAAGGTACTGGATAGTTCAATAACCAAATGTCTGTGCTGATAAAACAGATGCGTTTGTTTTTGATGCATCCTGAATGCTTTGAGAGGATTTTAATTTTCCCACAAAGGCAGAATAAAATTTCTTTGCTGTGCTGTAAATAATGAAGTCTTGTGTGTCAGTACCTGGCTGCCATAATAATTTTTATAGTAATGCCATATGGAAGGGACCTTTAAAGGTCACCTAGTCCAACCCTCCTGCCGTGGGCAGGGACATCTTCAACTAGATCAGGTTGCTCAGAGCCCCGTCCAGCCTGAACTTGAATGTTCCAGGGATGGGGCATCTACCACCTCTCTGGGCAACCTGTGCCAGTGTTTCCTATGATACTCTACCTATGGCCTGTTCTTTTTATTAAGGGATGTCTGGGATAAAATTTGAAATTAATTTTCAAAATAGATTTTTTTCCCTTTGCTAGAGAGAGGCAGACCTAATTAGATGGGCGTTGTGGGGAAAAAGTTAGAGTGGAAAGACAATCACCTGCCTTAGATACTCAGGGATGACTAAGGAGGTCATTGGTTTCAAGCCCTGTTTAACCAGATCACTTAATCTGTGACTTGATTTATTTTTTTTTTCAGTGACAAAGTGGGGTTAAGCATGACTATTTCCTACCCCCTTTTCTATGTGTTTTATTGGGGGTAAAACACTGCCTTCTTGCTGTATATATTTTGTGCGCTGCATCTTTGATTTTTAGGATATTAGTGCCTTCTAATTAAAGGACACTTCTGCAATTCTGTTTCTACTACAAATGAGGGGGGGAAAGAAGTCCTTGTAAAGACTGAACTTGTGTGGATATTCAAACTGGATTTACAGTGGTGTTGTATTTTTTAATGTTTGCAAACAGGGAATCTTTAAACAGCTGACTAGCAGAGATCACTCTTCCTGGCACAATGGCTCTTAACAAAAATCTTTGTCCCAATTCCACATGTAGCTGTGTTACTTAAAGCAGTTGTTTTCCTTCTGGAAAGGAGGAAGGAGCTACTCCCTCCTTCATCCAGAAGGCTCTGGTCTTTTTTTTTTTTTTTAGGAATCAACGATTTCCAGTAGCCACCAGCTTGGAAAGTAAGTTGAGTCTACAAATTCTCAGTTCTAATTTTTCATCCCCATTTTTCATGAGTGTTCTGACTGTTCATGAGCTCCTTTAATGTTGATTATACTGTCACATACAATAATTAGGTACCATCTTAGCAAAATCAACTCATGTATGCTCAAATAATGTGAGGGTTATAATGTAACCAGGGAATAGCTAATGAACAAAGCTGTAGTTCCCCCATGTTGTCTCACTATCGTTAACCTTGAAGATTCAGAATGAAGGGGTATCTGAAATGTGGAAAATTGATGCAATCCTACTTTGCACGTGGTTTGCTGTGTGAACCAGATTTATGTTGGCGGTTACTTATCTGAAACCAATTTTAAATTAATTTAGTGAGGAACAAATAGGAAACATCCCCAAAACAAGGTTTTGTCTGATATTTCTGGATTTGGGGGATTCCATTAGAGAGGGCAATAGCCTGGGAACAGCTTTTCTTATCACATCATCTTGTCCTTTTCACTTCAAGGCAGTATTAGAAAGTGCAGTGGTGCATAAGACTTAGTAGTAACTATTATTATTTGTTAAGCATTGTCTTATACAGCACTGAGAACATTGGGTTTCTGTCCTACATGGATCATTAATTTGGGTATGCAAGATTTTTCAAACAGTAAGTGTCCTTGATGATTAGAGAGAGATTATCACAAAGCGCTGCATTTTTACTTGATTTTTTTTTTCCTAAATTAAGGAACTGAGCTTCAAATTGAATTTAGTTAACTGTAGTAGACTTCTGTTTTGAGGATGAGATAAAGTATGTCAAACCACTTAACTAGGTCCTCTCTCAACATAAATTGATTGATTGGAAGGAGATGTAGAAAAATCTTCTGCATGGGCTATCATGATTTTATGTCCACAAGGACTGTATAAAACCTTCCAGTTTAAGACGGCAGTATTACCAAACCACATTCAGGTGCTTGGGTTCTCAGATGTTGTGATAGATCTTCTTCCTTTAGGATGATTCCTATCTGCATTTGAAAGCCAAGGTAATGAACAGCTCGACTCTCAGCTTCGTTAATTGAGATATACCATTTAAAACTAACTGATAAGGCTTTGGGTTGGCAGGAGATGAGGGTTTCGTGTATTTTTTTTCCTTTGTGAGAAGGATTCTGTAGAAGCAAATCTACATTCAAGTTAAATCAAGGCAGATTTGTGTATCTATTACCGGTGCATAAAATAATAAAGGGAATAAAGTCTGGAGATGTATACAATAGATTGATAGTAAGAAATATCCTGAAGAGACCTTATAGTATTATCTGACCTTTAAAGTAAACCAGAATTTACTCAAATGCCATAGGAACAGATTATATGCTTTTTGCCTTAGAATTCATAGGGTAACTATTGATAGAATTAATAAAGAATAATTTTTCAGAAAAAGTGAACATATGGCTTGTTATTACTGACTTCAGGCCACAGTCAGAACATTATCTAAATAACTCCAGAATACCAGCAGTATGTTCTCAAGAATCTAGTACATTAGAGCATGACTCCTCAAATACTTTGAGACTATGTATGTTCCATTGTTGATCTCTAAACAGTGTTGTCTATGTTCTGACTTCTAATCCCATTAAAATACTTTATATTGAGGATTTTATAAAGGTGCTGTAAAAATTTTAAGTGGGCTTGAGGTGACATTACAAATTTTTCACTTGGGAATGTTTTTCAGAAACTGAAAAATTAATTAGTATTAGTCCAAATACCCACAAGTCTTTTTTCTTTTTTTTTTTTGTTTCTTGTGGTGTTGGCTTTCCTGTCACTTAATTGGTCTGATTATTTTTCAATGTAATTTTCCAGTCCTTTACTCATGTTCCTTCAAATCTTCATGAGTTGAGTAAATAGATGCAGTGGGATAAGCTGAGAAAACATAAGACTTGCAAAATTTTTCCCAGTCACAGGGACAAATATTGCAGCTTTTCTCCCTAAATTTTCTGCTGATTCTAGTGACCAGATGATTCCCAGCCAGCTCTGGCTAAAAACATCTTAAAATGTTTTCAGAGAAAGGCAGAATAGTGTACACTGGGCTGCTTTTCCCACCAGGTTGTCATGTACCTCTGCAGAAGGAGAGGAGCTGGAACCAAGTGCACTGGGCGGGAGACTTGGAGCACTCGGAATTTAAATGTCTTGCTCATCTAATTTGGCTGTCAGCCATTTTATTCCTCTCCCTTTGATTGATGTATCTATTTAAATGCTTTAAGAACTGGGACTTTTTCTCAGCAGGGGTTTGTACAGTGCATTGCATGAGGGATCCTGACCTTGTTTGGGGCCTTCTGTGTTTCTGAGAATGAACTAGTAATATAATAGACCCATTATATGTTAAAGCAACATTTTTAAAAGCTTGTATATAACAAATGCAGTGATTATGAAGAGTTGCTATTGCTCCAAGTTAGCATAAATGAAAAGGGCACTAACTTCAGCTCTTCTTTCTTGGCCTGTGTGCTCAGAGGAAAGAGGAGAAACTGGCTATTTGGGAGCAAGAAAGAAGAGACTGCCTTTATTAAAACAAAAGCAAAAAAAAAAAAAAAGACACAAAAAACCCCCACAAAAATAAAAAACAAAGCCAAAAAACCCCTAGCCTCCATACTCGGGATCATAGTGTCATAGCTCTTTGCTGAACCCCACTCTGCAGAGATTTCTGGCTCCTTGCTGCATTTTGAAGCTCTTGCTGTCTCACTATTAAAATTATCCTTAGGAGACAGCCTTGTGTCTTTACTTGGCTGCCTTTGCTTTTTTCCTATTTCTTTTTTTTCTTGATGAGTCATTCTACCAGCTTATACCCTATCATCAGATAGACCAGACAATGAAGTCACTGGGGTTGCCTGAGAGCAAAATTGGTCCCATTATCCACAACCACTGTGTCTGCCTTGTCACTGATAATACACCACTCAGGGGCTGGCCTTCTAAGTATGATGGAAAATCACCAGGGACAAGAAACCTCCTACCCAAACAAAAATATTTGTTGAAGTTTTTTAGTGTGTGTGTTTTAAATTTGGTGAAATGCTTCCAGCTGAAAACAGGAAATCACACACAAATAAAACTGGTGTTATATTTTGTCAATGTAGGAGGGAGAGTAAATTATCTGACAGTGTCCCTTTACTTGTGTGCACCAGTTTCAGCCTTCTGAAATTAGCAATGGCAGGAAACTTCTAGTTTATACTAGAAGACTTTATATCAGAATGTGTGACAGAGAAGAAGGATGCTTGATAAAAATCATTGTTCATTAACTTGGTACAGAAGCAAAGGTGAACTATGATTTCTGGAGGAACATAGATGGAGAAATACTTGCCCCAGAGAACTTTAGTCTAGAAGCAAGACACACCAAAGATGAGAAGGAAAACAAAGCAAGGATGAGGAAAGGGACTTTTTCAGAATTGTATGTTAGGTCAATAGCTGCCTAGGAATAGTAATAAGGTTTTCTGATTCCTGAGAAATATTCTTTCTGCTGAACCCTTCAAAGCAATCATAAAGAGACTTATGGCTCTGATAGCGCTGATGGCTTGTGGTCTGCTGAGTTGAAAATACAAATTGAAATAAAGTGCAGCTGGTCTTTTGGGATCTATAGTAATCTGATGAGGAATTCCATAATAACTGCTAATATTAAACCTTTTACAAGTCTAACTACTTGCATCAATAAAGGACAGAAGAAAAGCAGAAGAGGAAAGAAACTAAGTCTTGCAAAACCATAGTCTCCATAGAGACCTCTCTTCCTCCCTTCTGGTATTTTTAACAAGAGGAAAACCTTTTTATTGCTTAGCTAGCCCATTCCAAGAGATGTGCCTATCAGTGTGCTTTGGAGAGACTGAAGTGGCTGAGTTTCATCATCTGCCAGGACCAATCCTTCTTTTGATTCAAAACTGGGGCACTGTCATTAATTTTTTTTTTTTGTATCACTCAGTGTACCAAACACAGCCGAGCCCCATGCTTCTGTGCACTGTATGAACTTAGTATAAAAGGATGCTTTCTGTTCCGCCTGTATCTCCAGTCCAGGAAACCTTAGCATTTTAGTCACCTTTAGAGATGCGCTAGGGGAAAGGAGAATCAGAGCTCCAATGTGCTGCTTGCTTAGGCTGCTTTTTATGTCATGTCTGCAGAGACCACAGAGGCAGTCTCGCTAATGCTGAGCAAGTGTCAGTTCAATTCTCCCTCAGAAGGGAGAACATTATGTTTGCAAACTCACCCCAGGATTACAGTCCAGAAGGTGACTAGTTTCCGCTGTATGTTAAAATCATCTTGCGCTATTTTTCCAGTCTGATTCTATCTTACCAACTGTCTGGCTGTGCCTTCCTTGCCTTGACTATTTTGTCATGGTTCTTGCTTATACTGTTTGTCACACTGATGGAAGATTAGCTCTCTGTGTGTGTATTTTTCCTTTTTTTTTTTCTCTTTCCATTTTTTTCCTCCTCTCATTTTCCCACTGTGGCATTTAGGAAGGAGGCTGAAAATATTGAACAAACTGCTGATGTCCCCAAGATTCAAATGTGTGAAAAAGACTCGTAAATGAGTCTAGCACACTCAGAAACATTCTTAACATCTGTTCAAGCAGGAGTACCAATTTCCTTTCTCAGAAAGCACAATTTGTCCTCCCTGTTATTTAAAACTTCAGATTTCTTTAGATTTGAATAATATAAAAGCGGAGGAAAGGAAAATAAGGAAAATAAACTCTCTGATTATGGATATCATATTTACAGTTGGAGGTGTGGTGTGGATAATACAGAATTATAGAGTTTTAACTGCCAGGAGTCCTCAGCTTCTCCTATATTGCAAGCCTTCTTATTTAGCAGTATGGAACGTGCCATGTAGTTCCTATCTGCAGTTGCAAACTCCATGAATTATGTCCCCTGAACTGGTAGACATGGGGTTGGTGACTGTTCTTACAGAGCAGGAAAACGGCAAGTGTTTTCCTCTGAAAATTTACTACTTACTAGAATGAAGCAAAGGTGCCTTAGAACTTAATAAAAATAATTTTAGGCTTTATTTATTTTCATATATACTCCTGGTGAGGCAAAAATCTCACTAACTCACTTTAGTTTTGTCTGGCAGTAAACACTTCAGGATTCTGTCCCCAAAATGTAGTTGCAAAACTCTTAACACTTCTGCAATTTAGTGAGAGAAAGGCTATAAATAGCCAGACAGACAGACAGAGGCACAGCAGGGAGAACCCAGGGGTCTGAGCTTCCAGTCTCTTTCTTTAACCACAGTAAAGAATTGCAGACATAAAAATGACAACTGAAAAGAAAAAAACTGGTGACTCTGAAAATGAAGAAAAAATAAGTTAAAAAAATTTAAAAAAAGCTACATTTAATAAAAATGCTGAATTGCCTCAGCAGTTTAATGGGCTCTAAAGACTGCTGCAGTAACCTTCACTTGCTCCGGCAGGGCTCTGGGATGAAGTCATTGCTCAGGGCAGCCGCACTAAGCCTGCATCCATTTCACATAGACTTTGCGCTTTGCAAGGGGCTCTGTGCACGCAGCCAGTGGGGAGGGAGGATTCTGCTGTAGGATCACAGAGTGTCTTGAAGAACAGATCAGAGCTGTCATCCTGATGTCTGTGGCTAAATCCCACTGTTGGTCGGGACTGCAGCATGCTGTGAGTTGTGAATAGGTTTTTGAGGACAGTTTTAATGCAGGTGGATGTGAAATGTGTGCAACAGTGTGAGCATTCCAGGGAATGGAACAACTTTAATCACAATTAATCAATTAGCATTCCACATTCAAGTGATGTTTACTGCTACAGATGTCTTGTGATGGTAACAATAGTGGCTCTACTGCAATTATTCCACCTTTTAAAATCCATACCACTGCTTTTAGTTCTTTTTGATAGAGAAATTATGTAAGTCACAAGTCTTCTTGCTGATGCAGTACTGAAAGATGAGATACTTTTCCTCTGGAAGGTTAATGTGCTGCAAGTCTCCCCATGATTAGGAACAAAAATATATATACCAGCAGGTGGGATACAACTAGAACAGAGAGAGTTCTGTGAAATTCAAGCTTAAAACAGGCAATAAAATGAGCAATGGCATTTCAACTTAGAGGCCTTCTGCAGGAATGATCTACATTACCACGAAAAAGTCCCCTGGAATATGCCTGCTGTTTCAAGAATGATGAGATTCTGCAACTTTGATAGCAGTTTTCCAACTACACATTGGTCCTAAAAGCCTGACAAGTGTTCTTTCCTGAGAAAGAGGGATTTTGAAAGTAACCTCTAACACCAGCACAAGGACAGCAGTTAAATCAGGTTATATTTGGTGGTGTTTAACCCTTCGGAGAAGCTTGGAATTTAACAGATTCCAAGTAGAAGCCCAGAAAATTTTAGTTTGGGTATGTGAACTAGGCCTTCATAGCTTTGTCTCTTGTATTTATTTTGGACTGGTTAGGATTTAATTCTCTTCAGAAACAGTTTTGCAGTTGGCCAGGGTTACCGTGAGCTGAACCTCCAGGTGCAAGCATCTGGTGCCTGTTTTTATTCCTGTGATTTGCCTCTCATCCTTTCTCTTTCCAGCAACAAACTAATACCTCGTTCTCCATCAAGCTATTCTGGTTGTGGGTACAGCTTGTAACAAACTTAGTATTAGACTACCTAAAATCTCCTGAATTGTTGACATTTGGCACCCCGATTTCTCCATTTCCCTGCCATGATTTTCCATTTAAAGTATCCAATGTTCCCTGCCCTGCAAGCGTGAACATGCAGTGGCCAGTTCGCTAGTCTTCTGCTGTGTAGCTGTCTTCTCATTCACAGTCAAGTACGTGGCTATATATATTTTACTAAGTATGTAGGAAGCCCTCAAAGTGGTCCCAGGTCAGAATCCAGGCAAGTGCTTAGACACTTGTATAAATGTCTGTGCATGAGCAATCTCACTTGACATTAGCAGCATTTTTGCACTTTTCCAGTTGATGTTCTTTGCTGGACAAGGTCCTGTGAGGTAGCCTCTTGCAGATACAAAGCGATGAGTGTTAACAAACTGTTGCCATGTCCAGTTGCCACTGAGGTCATGCTTGCACTCCAGCCACCGGCTGGCTCCCTGTTGCTAACACCCACCAGCCTGCTATTGGCATCTTTCCATCTTGAGACATGTACTGTTCACACTTTGCCTGAACTTGGCCTCGCATTGCCCTGAATTTCTCTCTCAGACTCATCTCTGAATGGCAGTGTTTTCCTGCCACAAAAAACCAAAAGGTTCTGGAAATAAAAGCATCTTCCAGAGACCTCATAAAGAACAATTTCTTCTGTGATCCTAAAAAGGAAGGCCTGTATGAAAAAACATTGGAAAAGTGGTAACATCTGCTCACCTTCCAGTCCAAGACTCCATAAATCCTGGGAGTGTCTGTGTAAGGGAGGGAGGAGAGCAAGAATGAGTTACAAGTGATAAATTATGACTGACCAAATCCATTTGAACAGACTCCTGCTGAACCTGGTAAGAGTTCTCAGCTAGTATTTTTGTGGCAATTTTCTAGTGGGATGGAAGAGAAGCTGTTCTCTATGGAAGTGCGTATTGGGTGGTATAGGACATTGCTTGTGCTATGTGCAACAGTGAACTTAGTATCAATAGTAATTACAATACTGCTTAGACAACCTTGATTGCAGCTCTGTGGGCTATTTTACTTAGGAGGAGACAACTTAGCTTTTTTGTGTTTGATAACTACAGCAAAAACACCTTCTAACTTTCTCATCCATGAATCTTTCTTACACTTGTTTTACTATCCCAATCACCAGTACATAAGCACTTGTCTTTATTTCCCAAACAACCTCTGTTCCATGTTCAAACATTGCCTTTGGAGAATAGACTCTTTCCTTCAAATTTCTTTATATTAAACTAGTAAAAACATGAAGAAAAGTCCACTGTCCGTTGCTTGTTGCTTGATGTGCACCTTTAGTACGATAGGAGGCTGAAGCAATGAAAGATTCGTACTGGAAAACCTGTGTGAGAACCTGAGCACTTACAGATCACTCTGCTCTGTAACTTGTGAGCTGGGCCTGAGAAATTCTGTACATGCCTATCTTTTTTCAGAAGCTTTAGCCCAGTAAATAAGGATTATCCTGTTTCTATCCACTTTTGATGGCAAGGCCCATTTGATACATGTTCTTGTCCACTCTGTTCCCTGCAGTTGCAAGCACATGCCATCAGTCATTTAAAAAAAAGGTTCCTTTTATGCAGAATTGGTTGTGGTGATGCTAATTTCCTTTTACAGTGCAATGTCACAAGCAAGTGAGAGGAAGAGCTAGAAAATAAACTTAGCATGCATCCTACCCTAAATTTTTCTTTAGAAAAAATGTTGTATAATGAGAGCTTTGCTTTTTTATTTGTTTTTTAGTCCACTACATCTTTTTGGTTTGTTTTTTAATTTATATTTCATACTTGCAAGTCTGTCATGGCAAGGTGCAAGTGGGAAAACTCAAGCCTTTTGGTGTAAGACAGGTTTGAAAATAACCTCAGTATTTCACAGGAAGGGGAAATCAATAAGGCCAGCGGGAAAGAGAAGAATAGATATATTAATAAACTAAGACTCTGAGTACAGTGGGGTCACAAGCTAAATGTAGCTATACCTGCAGCCTCAAAGATCATTCCAGGCACCAGAGCCAGTATGTGGTGGGAAGCTTAGAAGCATGGCCTACTTGTAGCTAGACTCAAAAATTGTGGGTTACTGGGTTCTTTTTTGGGCTGGGGAGGGGTGTTTCCCCATTAGGTACAAAAATAATAACTCCAGAAAATAAACGTGACTCGCGGGCAAACTTCCAGCTTAGACTACTAAATTACATTTCACTGGGTAACTAGATTCTGTGAAAGCAGCAAAATGCATTTAAACTGGTCAGAGTATCTCTGATACTGGATATGCCTTGATCTAGGACAATAAAGAACTTTCAGGACTTGTTTTTCAATATCTGAAATTATTGTGGATGTTATCTTGTCAGGTCCATAAATAGTTCCGAAAGAAAGTGTCAGTTGTCTGTGCCTGAACGCTATCAGAAGTTCCCCAGGATTCTAAGATCTAGCCTTAAATTATACCATGCTTTTGCATTTTCTTTTCATGTATGGATATTCAAATTCTGTTTTCTGCAGTGCTCATTGCCAAAGTATCTAAGACTAAGAATAAAATGTATTATAAATCCAGGAGTAAATTCACAGAAATGAGGTGGGAAATGTCAATATAAATATCAGCAAATCTAGTGCACTTAAAAGGTGTAAGCTTTTTAAAGGAGGTAGCTGGGTGGGTGTTTTCCCTCCATACAAATGGCTGTATCATCATTTGAGCTATGTCAGAAAGTGAACTAAATTTATACTACATTAATGATGCCTAAGTGAGTTATTGAAAAATATTGGAGTGAGTATTAAATAAACTAGGCTTGATGACACCTATATAAAATATCTGATCAGTATACTAGCAAGTTGAGTTCTTTTATCTCTAATTTCTCGTTGAGCTGTGCCTCCTTCTAATGTCTTAGTCTGTCTGGAAAAGAATGTCCCTTATTTGTTTATACTGCCTTGAATATTAATAGTGCCTTCTACACTGCAGTGCTTGGAAACGCTGTAAGGGAACAACTTAAAGGAAAATTACTCAGTGTGTTGAAATTACGGGGCGGGGACAGGAATAATCAGAATTGCATAGAAGAGGGACTATTAAGAGTGGGTTTTTTGATGTATATTGGAAGGGAGGGAGTGGGAAGAAGGGTCGCTATGGAGAACTATTGTTCTTTACATCATTTGAGGCTCAGACAGGTGACTTACTTGACCACAATACTTCTGTGCTTTAGTGTATCGCTTCTGTAAGTTTTTGTAATTTCCTTGGTTCTTCTGTAGTAGACAACTTAATTAGACATGGTTAGTTTTCAGATTGCATTAAACTTGATCGTATGTATAGAAAACACTGAATCCAGGGGCCACAGCAATAAGTTGAGAAATGTATGGATAGGACAGTTGTACACTAAAATACAAATGCCTGCTGGTTTTAGAATTTTGATTTCCTCTGCTGTTGAATGCAACATGAGAACATGAGGGAGGAAAAGCTGCTTGCTTTTGGAGCTTTCATGTTGCTGACAGCTCCTGTGTGAAGAGGAAGTTTGGGTGGGGCTTTCACTGAAATCAATGAGATCTGTATTACATATCTTAGCATTTGGCCCCATGTAATTAACTAGAATATAAAGGTTTTTTCTATTATTTATTGTAGATGCAGAGGAAAAGAAGCTACTAGGAAAAATTTAATCAGGGTGTAATGGGGAAATGTTATTTTGTTAAGCAAACACTTGATAGAGAAAGGCTTTAATAATCCCGTGGGGCCAAATGGGTATGCAAGACCAGACTGGATAAAACCTTTGAGCAATGTTGTCTGACCTCAAAATGGACCTTACTTTGTGTGGCTGGTTGGACTATATGACTTACTGAGGTCCCTTCCAACATGAATTATCCTATTCTGTTTGATTTCTTTTGCTTGATACAGAAAGCCTAAACCCATTATGTGCATAGAGGGAAGGTGGGACCATTTCATTTAAACAAATGATGCATTTGATGATCTTATATTACAGAAAAGCTTTAGAAGTTAAACAATCTCATATTTAAAAAATTTTGTTAAGGGAAATACAAGCACAAGGAAAAAGATCAGAGAAAGATGAATCTCCATCACCTTTTACCTTGCCAAGTTTTAGTATCAGTGACAAGTGGGAAAAAAAAGTACAAATAAGAAAAAGGAATGGCTGGTTTTTACACAAGACCAGTTCTTGTTTCAACTGGAGACCACTTACCCCTCAGGTAACTTCACATTTTTAACTAGTCTAGTTAGACTAGTTAGAAAGCATTTTGAAAGACTATATATAACCTTATAATTTGGGACTAAACTGAGTTTAATGAGACTCCTCTAAGATGATTCTACATATAAGAAAGCACTTGCAGGATTAGAGCCTACAGGCTTTGATCAGTAATATTTTGCCATAATACTCTTTTCCGGAAATATTCTTAGCTACTGTCTAATTCCCTAGCCTTATTATAGCTCCTATTAGTTACTATTGCTTACCACGTTTCTTTGACATTTTTCTGCCTCTTTTGGTTGCTGTTCTTGTACTGTCTTGTTACAACAGGTGCTGGTGTATTATCATACCAAATAAATGTATTTTCTGGAATGCAATTAAGCTGCAGAGAAACTAGTAGTAATTCCTGCCCATGACCTGAATTTCATTCCTTGCAGTGCCACTGACTTACCATGTGCCCTTGGATGAATTTCCTCATTAGGAAAATGGGGCTGATATTTACCCCCAGGGCATAGTACTACAGTGTTACAAATGACAAAAGCCAGGGAAGTACAAATTTCTTTGGAACTCTCCCAAATTCTGTCCATTGACCATATGCTAAAAGATGTTATGGCAGAGAGTCTTACCTACGCACTCCACGGGGACAACAGAGTATTTCATGGACTAGTAGAAGAATGCTTAACGGGCCAGATTTGTTACTTGATGGTGGTGCGATATATTAGAGGAAATTTGCAGCAGAATAGGTTTGTAATACAATGATGTCAATGCAGTTCCTGCAGCAAGGTAAAGGATGGTGCTTAAGCTGTAAACACATGCTCTGCTCTGTGCATTACTTAAGCTAGCTCATCATTTAAACCCTGCCTGATAAAGAAACAGCAGAAAATATATTGGTATGTTTTCTGTTAGTTGCTGTAAATATGGGTAAGACTGAGCTTTTGCAGTTAACAAAGAGCAGCAATAATCTGCCTCTTCCTTCAGATTAGACAGTGGAGGATTTGTGTTACTTTGACTTGCATCTCCTTTTTCTGCTATTGGAAGGGCTTGTGCCTTCAGAGCTCATCTGGTTTTGTTTGCTTGTTTTTAATTGCATTAGCTGTGCTGATAAAAACATTGTCTCTTCTTACAGTCCTCACCTTTTCTCTTTGTCATCTATAGTACTGAACTAAGAGGCAGAGACAAAAGGGTGATGTGTTGAAAGTAGTCCACCACAGGGTTAATTTATCTGAGAGAAGGAAGAATTTGATGCTCATGGCGTCTTTCTTGTGCACCTAACTGTATGTTAAATATGGACATTACATCAATACCAACCTAGGTCTCTGCTTTGGGAATGTCAACAGAGAGGTGAAAAACTCATGTGGACATAGTCCAAAATCGGGTAGGTAAAACAAATTTCATCTCAAACAATTTTTGCAATAAGTCCCTTATTTTATAAAACGTTATGGAGTTAATGGAGTATAAGAGCTGATCAACCTAAATGAAATATTTTCTCTAAAAAATGGAAATATTTAAATCCAGGGATGCCTGCCTGATGGGGAATTGTAAGCTCTTGATTTATGCTTCTAGAATCCTCTGTGGGCCCAG
This sequence comes from Calonectris borealis, assembly GCF_964195595.1. NCBI lineage: Eukaryota > Metazoa > Chordata > Aves > Procellariiformes > Procellariidae > Calonectris > Calonectris borealis. The sequence continues at coordinate 12,052,581 of NC_134328.1, read as the reverse complement.
TTCTCTGGCTGGAGTGCCACATGCCTGGAAAACCACACACCTCCACCACAGGCTGCCCTCCCTTTTTCTGCAAGAAAGGCCTGACTGTGAGAGTTTCAATACAGACAGGGAGCTCAGCCTGGGGAGGAGGATAAAACTATGAAACCCTCAAACACTGGCCTTTCAGGATCCAAGTATTTCTTCCTCCTTCCTCCCTCCCCTAAACATGAAAATACTGTTGAAAACTATAGTAACTATTTTGTATTCTGACTAGGTCAAGCTCAAAGTAGTTTTTAGAGGAGTAAGAAAGTGTTAATAAAAATAAAAGAGAAAGAAAGAAGAAAGAAAATTATGGAATTGTACTCTTTGGAAACTGATTCTTTTATTGTGTCCAGAACAGGCGGTTTTGGCATTTTGAATTTCAGTTTCTGCAAGGTTCATGCTAGAAAGAATGTGCTTCAGCAAATATTCCCTAGTAACTTCTTCACCAACTTGTTTCCATTGTCTAACGCTGGTTCCATTCCAGCACCAGTATTCTCTTGGCTGTTATCTAGTCCAAGTTTTACTCAAATTAAATACAAATTCCTTTTAGCTAAGCTATCAGAGCACTTTCCTGAGCAAACACAAATCAAGTATCTTATCTGAACTAAGTCTCTGTTCTTGACTTCCACACAAACTTGAGATGTGAGAGGATGTTTGCTGTTATTGAAGGCACCTGACAACCCCTATCCTCCTCAACACATTCTCTTTAATTTTAATTAGTTTCTAATCTTTAGTGTCACCTAACGAAATGTATTTGTGGTTCATCTTAGGGTTCTTTTTTTTTTTTCCTTCCAAAACCAAACTCTCTTATTCTTTTCTGCTTAGCCATCAGAGTGCCTTTTTTAAACAAAAGCTCATCTGCCTTTATGATTTTGATTTGCAAGATGCCCATAAAACTTGAAGCAAATATTTGCTCTGCATTACACGAAACAGGAATTTAATTACTTGTTTTATATCTTCTTGATATCTTTCTTTAACATCTCCAAAAATAAAATGTGATGGCAGCAATGAAACATACCTTCCCAAATGTCTGAATTCATTACTGGTACTGATAATCAAGGCCCTGATTCAGCAAAGTTCTCGAGTGTCTGTCCTAATTTTAAACACAAACAGTCATATAAAGTCAATTCATCATTTTTCATATCTATGTTTTACAGTGTTTTATTATTGCCACTGCTGCTGATACAGCCAGGCTCTCCCTAACTACAAACAGTGTGGCTGTCTTGGTGAGCATGTCTCTATGAGTTTTGTTTAAGTCAGGAGTTACTAAATTATGCAATGTGTAACCAATTGTTCTTCATGAGGCAAATGCTGCTCCCATGGAAGTCTGCAGCAACATTTCCTGCTTTCAGTTATAATAGAAATAGGCTCCAGTGGAACAGATTATGGGAATTTTATTCATTTCAATAGGGATATTGACTAGTTAGACACACAAGAGGGTAAAATACTTTTTCTTTCATCAATAAGCTAAGCACTTCTCTGGAAAAATGTACAGTTGTTATGCTTTAAATGTTACCACTGTGCATCATGTCCCACTGGTGTAAATCCATAACCCCTTCAAATCAGTCTGAAAATACAGACTGTTGAACCAAAAGAGATATTGAATGGCAGCAGGGGTGGGGAAAGACGGGGAAGGATGTCTCTGGTTTAGCCACTTTTAGAATGCAATGAAGCGATAATTTCGGAACAAGATGTACTTTTTAGGAGCAATCATTCATTCACTACTGTCAAGATTGCTATAACCTATAGCAAATGCATCTATTCAGTGTTCTTGTGTGACCCTAGTGTGGAGAAGGGAACTTCAAACTGTCAGGTTTGTGCTTTGCGAGCTCGACAGCAAACCCACTCACCAAGTTTGATGTGAGTGTAAATATATAGTGGGAAACAGAGCCGTCACTGACAGACTTACCAAACCCAGACTCTCGTTTTGGAGCAGACCTTCTCCAAGATAAATGGTATGTGATACAGCCAACTGAATTAATTTGCACCACGATCATTTTAAAATGCGAGGATAACTGTCAGCAAGCCCATGCGTCTGGATTGTTTGCTTGCTGCATTTGTTTTACTTGGTATGATGAAAGGAAATGACCCAGATGTAGGTGATTTTTTTCACACACATGAACAATATATGCATATCCTTCCCCTCTAAGTTTCAAGAAGGCTTTTATCGTAGTTAGTGCCAATGGGTGGCATTTTGTTCTGAACAGCAGAGTGACAACAGACCCACTCTGTCGCTGTTCCTCCAGCTGCAGAAACAGAGGTGGGTCTGCGTTGCTGGCTGCATCAGCAGCTTTGGATGAAAGCAGGGTGGGCTGGTGGACACTCTCCCTTACACATGTGATTCTTGAAATGGTGCCAAGGAGCCCCTGGAGAACACCTCTACACACACGGGGAACTTTTTCCTGCCTCAATAGCTACCTCAGAAAGGGAAAGGGAGGAGGGTCACCAAGCAAGTCTATCGGTCCTGTCCACACTCAATTGGCAGGTTCAAAGTGGATCACTACCCATAAAATGTCTTTATAAACAAATCTCTGGCAGAGCACATAAATACTGTTTCTGTGCGAGACAATACCTTCATAAGAAGAAATGGCGTCATTGAAAAGCACCAGATTTTTGTTCCTAGCTATGCATTAAGGCAAACAGCTCTCCAACACCCTATGTTCATGTGCAAGAGAATGAGAGTAAACAATTCTGTATAACAGTTCAGTGGCTGAATAAAAAACAATGCAAGAGGGAGGAATCCGGTTGAATCAAATGAGAGAAGAAGCAATGGTCCTTCAGGGAAAACAAACCTGAAGGATTCTCTCAATCTCTCGATTCAAGGATACTGTGAAATGGTTCCTTCAGTCCAGACTATGGTGGGCGTGGGCTGATGGTGACCATTACAGAAGCTGCAGCTGTAGGTGCAGTGGTGCCAAATGTGTTCCCTGTTTGCAGTGGCTGCCAAAAAGCAGTCGAGAGTGGCAGAGTATAGCTAGGCCTTCCTCAGGTGCATATTACCTTGTTTAGGTATATTTAACAAAACGCTTAGCTCAGATGCAATCTGCTGCTGTGATTTGGGATGGGCACAAGTGACTCAAATTTCACTTCTTTGTTATATAAAAAACAAAAGTTACACCCTTAGTTCCTGGAGCTGTGATACATATGGTGTAAGGGAAGCCTGAATTCATCCCTGCCAAACAGGCTTGTGCGTCCCATCAGGACATAGCTGTAGTTCTGCTGCTAGACAAGATAGGATAGAGACTGCAAATGCTCTACCTGGAGATCTCCTGCTGTGGTATGTGGGCTGGGCACTAAGCGTGGTTTGCTGCGTTTCCCTAACGCACTGCCTTGCTGATAGCTCTATGACAGCGTCGATGTGATGTGGTGAAGGGCCCTGAATGACTTAGAACTGCTGGAGGAGCAGCGGCTCCTGACTGACATTCCTCCATTCATCTTAAGAGCCAGTGCAGTGGAGGAAGCACTTGTACATCCTTATAGTATTCTGTACTTGGACATCATTGCCTTCTAGATTTAATTTTCAATGATAAAATACCATTTGTATCATGTGTGGAAAGGTTTGATTCCCTGTGCTGGAAGGAAACTACAGCTAGAAGCACGATCATGTTCCATTTCAGGCTAATTGAGTAAGAAAAATTCAACGAGATAAAAAGAGGGCAGGGAAAAATGTTCTCTGATTCACACAGGGAACCTAATAAAAGGGAAAGGATGGTGTTCATGGCGCTAACCTGCGCAGCGTCTCTTTAGACAAACTGGTGTTTGTGTGGATGTAGCTAAGCCTTGCTTTTCCAACAACAGAGCCTCCTGTTCCCTCCTTCCCCTCCCCGCTCCCGAGGGGTGCTGTTGAAGACAAAAGAGCAAATGCCATTGTCTAGAGCAATCCCCGATTTACTTCCAAGTCAGGCTTGGAGCATGTGGAACTTTTATGAGCTCCCTCGCCCTGGCCTGCCGCTGACCTAACCCTGCCCGGCACAGGTCACCTCCATTCAGCACAGAACAATGCCATTTACATGCCAGCTTCGTCAAAGGCCTCTTCAGCGCCCAGAACGCTAGTCACACCCGATTTTGCTGAATAATGCTGGATAGTTTTGTGAAATGTGCCTGTGTTTTGCTATGCCATGCGCTGAACAGCCACGAGCTCAGTTTGCATAGCAACTGTGAGAACAGGGAGGCTGAAATCTCCATCGTTTGGGGCACCCAGCCCCATCCCTACGAGGGATAATAATAATTATCCATGACTGAAAGAGAGCTAAAGGGCTGATAAATATGCAAATGGATGGCTTTTAAACGCCTCTTGGGCTGCAGTGAGAGAGGTGGGTGTGCGACAAATACAGGCCTGAGCTCCTAAGTGAAGAAATAAAGTGTGATTGATACCATTTTAAATCCAGGGGCTAAAATAGCAGACTTGAAAATGTCAATACCTCTTTAAATGTCGGTGGCATGTAAATTGCAACCACATATGCAAAGAGCGACAAAGATTTAAAGAGTGCTGGGGCGAAATGAGTTTACAGGCTTGCGTAAGGGACTGAACAACACTGAGGAAGGAATTATTTTAACCACCAGGATGGTAACAGTCCTTAGATCCTGACTCCGGGGTGCAATTTTTTTTCTAAGCCCATCTATTTTTAAAAAATAATTTTAAAATAAGTTTGACATTTTGTGTGAGGAGCTGTTGAGAAATTCCTTATATAACATTCCCTCAGCGAAATATTAAAAGCTTAGCTAGTCTGAATTGGAGTGCAACTGTTTGTTCCACTTACTGGATCCCTCCTCTGCCCCTTCTCCCTCCTCCTTTTTCCATATTGAAAAATAAAATATAGATATGGCAAAGTGTTACAAATCTAAATTCTGCAGCCATAAATACTGTAGCAAATAATCTTTTACACCCTCTCTTCCCTTCCTCCTCTCTAAAATGTATTTGAAACACAATTACTGTGTTTAATGATTCAATTTGCGAAGACTTTGTCACTAGGACAATGAAAGTGGCTCAAGTGTGATGAAGCAAACATACCAATAAACCTCGTTTTTATTGATTTGTAGGAAGCTCAATTGTCTGGGAGAAACAGAGAGAGCTGACATCACCCCCTGGTCCCACTGGAATGCAGTGATAAGTGTCAGCCTATTTTTCTTACAGGCAATTTCTCTGGCTATGTGATGTCTGGCTGCAAATTTAAAGTAAATGACATTCCACAATCTGGTAAGGATGGGAGGTGAAGTCTGCATTATTTGTTTTAGCATTTAAAATAATTTTGTGTCTGAAAATTTCTCCAGTGTCTAGACAAGATGTATTACTTGCCTGCTGAAAATATTAAAATTTTGTACTGTACAGTCGACACAGCTACTTTCATAGTAAACATACAGATTCAATTTAAGATTTTTAGACTCCTTTTTACAGCATATTATATTATTATTACCGCTGGGGGAGCCAGATTAAATCTAATTCAGGTAGTCAAACACAGTGCCGCTCTGTGCAGGCCAAGTTGTCACAGCATTTTCTTTAAAAGCCTCTTAAGCATGTTCATTTAAATCTTTTGTATTCTGTTGTCTTTCGGCACAAAAGCAGCAGTACATCTGATAGGGAAACTGCTGGGGCAGCTGTGCGTACAAACACAGTATGATCACAAGAGCAATATGAGCACTGTCTTCTATTTCCAGCTGCTTTATTTTACATATTCCTTTACTTTTCATAGTCTATTTGAAAATGCTAGGCAGGCAATTTTAGCAATAGGAATACCTGCCACTGCATAGAAAGATCCTGGGTAAAGGAATCGGGCTCAGTTTCTGATTCTTCAGGTAGCTGTGTTCTGGCCCAAGCAATTGCCTCAGTAGTAGCTTGTGTTACATTTTTCATTCCTGGGTTTGAATGTGCATGAGTAGTGTCTGTGCCTTAGTCTGACATAGGCAAGCAAGCCAGGCCTTCTCTCTTCCTGGCTGACAGTCAAGGCCTGCATCACCTCATTTCTTAGGCTGTTTTTGCGATTGCGCATGGAAATCCCATAGAGGTTGAGTGCTTCATTCTAGGACATCTGCAATGAGGTGCTTTTTGGTTTCTGATTTCACCAAGAAGTTCTGTAAAAGAGCCAAGACTAGAAACTGGCAGGACCCCACGCTGCTCCCTACTGAATCTGGGAAAAAGCATTCTTGGACCTGGGCGAGACTGGGACCTGGCCACATGTCTTCTAACTTCTATGCTGTGTTGATGCCAACAGTGACAAACTCCATTGTTTACAGAATCAGGGTAAACTTCCTATATTTATCAATTTCTAACCTGAGCAATTCCATTTATCTGTCTTCATTCGACTATAGCTGCTCAACATTATAACTGAAGGCTTAAGTGTGGCCCTCATATGCCCACACTATGCTAACTCTATCAAGACAGCTGCACTGAACTCACGGTGAACATGGCAAGCTGAAGATCCCCAGCAAGTCCATTAGTGTGCCTCTACCACAGCTGCCTTTAAGTCCATTGCCTTTCTTCTCTAACTTTTCTGGAACAACTTTCTTTCATACTCATTTGTCCTCATAAATCTGGAATGTCTCTGGAATCACTGGGACCTGATTCCACGTTGCTTGCATTTGGAGTTCTCCCTCAGCTACTCTAAGCAGAACCGAACCTAGAGGAACTATGATTACTTTAACATAAGTAATCTCTTGCCCATATACTAGCTACATTTCTGTGTTTCTTAAAAAATACTGTTTAAATCTTCGAACCAATGACGACCAATGGGTAAAGCAATCATTAGAAATATTCTTGATTTCCTATATGAAAAGTATCAAGCAGGTTCTGTTCTAGTCCCTTTTACAACAATTTGCAACATTACTTTTTTTCAAGATCACTTGATCTATGATCTCTGTCTCTATATTATCATGAATGAGGAACCTCTGCACTTCTAGGAAAGCTGAATTTCATACCTACAGTAATATTGAAACTGATGACTAAATACTATGATTCTTTCATGAAAATTAATAAATCTCTTTAATTATGCTGTCTTTACTCAAATGCAAGATTATCTTAAATCAAAAATTGCCTGGGATGTTTTAAGGAAAAATATTTGCAACTACTTGTTTTCTCATTTAATCTATTCAGCATATGCTACCTAAAGTGTACAGTTTGCATTGAGGTGAGAGCATGCATGTGAAGTTAGCCCATGTCAGCTGATGTATGGGCAAGAGACAATAAAGAAATATTTTTGTCCTAATGGGAGAATCTAAGATATACCGTAGATTTTCAGTTTCTAAAGAATGGAAAACATGTCTTACTGAATTTCAGTAAATGTAGTCATTCTGTTATATATGTAGCATTTTGTCTAGCAACCTCAAGGCATATATAATATATATTATAACATATTCATCAACATGGATAGACAATATTATTCTTTTTCTTGGGGTTTAAATATGATACAGATTTGGTATGTGGGTATTTACTTAACTTGAAAATATGCTATTTATTTGGACATCTTTAAGTACATCAACAGAAGCTTGATGATATGTTTTTGCTATTCAAGCTCATTAAAAAATAAAAACTTCTGTAAGAAAAGCTTATCTTTAGGGTAGGTTTAAAAAACAAATTAATTCCATAATTGTTTCTTTATCATAAAATTATATGCTTCCTAAAGTCAGGAAAAAATGCTTTCTGATAGCAATATATGCCACAAGAATGCTAGACAGGAGCAAAATAAACCAGGCCATGAACACTGAATACAAAACCTGTATTTGTCCTCCATCTGTATTTGTTTGACCTGTTTGTTTTTGTTAACAGATATCAAGCTCTTGATAGCCCCAAAAGGCCCTTCACTTTCTCCAGTAAACAAAATGACTTTGTCATGTTCAAACCATCAAGCTGATAGCGCAATTAAAGGTAATATACTGTAACAAAAAGATGCATAGTTAAGTCACCAGGGACTGTGTAGCTGACTTGTTGAGTGAGAAAGTAATAGAATTTTGCTAGCCTTTAACAAGTCTCCCTCTTCAATTCTTTAATGTTCACATTTTTACTATAGTGAACAAATCTTATGTCTTTCTTCATGCTTCTTAGCAACTCCCCTTGTTCCTTATTAAGAGTTTTATGTTTCCAGTATCTCCAAACGCCAGTTCTTAAAAATCATGAGCCAGGCCTTGGGGAAAAAGAAATCATGAGATTGGCTTAAACCAATGTACTTTAAATTCCTTTTATTTGCCTTCTGTCTTTGGAGCTGTAAGGGTACTGGCACTTCATCTTTTCAGGCTTCTTTCCACAACTATGAGAACTAGAAATATAATTTTTAAAAATGAAAGACGAGATTGCTTTGCAATGCATGAATCTAGCAACTGGAGCTTTAAAAAAGCAAAACCATGAAATATCGTGAGACTTGCAATTGAATATGGAGTGCTGTTAAGTTGGAGAGTGCTCGAAGGCTGAAGAAACTCATGTTATTAAAATAAGTAAGTTGCATTGATTTAAAAGAACTAAGAATCAAGAGCAACAACACTAGGAAAATATCTTTCTGTCTGTGTCCAAGTTTCAACCTTCGTTAGAGCGCACCGTGATGGATGGATGCCAGCAGCACAGCCCAGCGCATATGAACATAGGCAGGCAAAAATTATTAGACTCCCTTGCCTGGCCTATTGCAATTCATGCGCTGCAGGATGCCCGCAGTGAAACTGCACAGCCAACCTGCTGCAGGAAGCAAAACTCAGACAGCAGAACGACCTCACTAGACCTTCAAATTTGTGAACCTGAGTGCAGGTTTTGAGTGGCTTTAGATATTAATGCTGTTTCCACATTTTGAGTATGTCAAACTCTGCCTTTCTGGTGAGATGGTAATTAGAAAATATTTTGTACCTCCAGATATCATCTTTTCTATCGGCTGTCCCAAGACAGTCCACACTATTCTAACAGTGTCTGTCTGACCCTTTCCCATTACTTAAATGCTACAACCTCCCCATCTTACTAGCAGGAAGTTTTCCTTCATACCTAACCTGTTAAAGTAATACCCCAGTCTTTCCTGTCCTTCCCATCAGAGGACAGATTATTCCTTTTCCCTTTGCAGCAGCCATTTACATATTTGGAGGAATATCGTATCATCCTTCAGTCTTCTACTCTTTGAACTAAGCACTCAGATCAAAGGTATTGTATCGTACTGCAGTTTAAAACCAGCTTACACAGAGGCCCATATTTCCTACTGGAGTTTTTTACTTTCACTGCTTGCAGGGCACGTCTGTAGCCTTTGTTAGAATTAAGCCCCTGCTAACTTGGATCCCTCATAGAATTAACAGAGAAGATGCCCTGCCAATACCACTGTCTCTGGCAGTGCTGCTCCTGCCTTACTGCTTTCCGCATTCTTATTTTCAAACTGCATGCAGGTTTTGTTTTTCATTTTACATTTAGTGTATTTGAACAGACAAAATACCTTTGAAAAGGTAGTACTGACAAAATTATAGGGGCTCACATAAGCTGGGTAAACACTGGAAGAAATAGTTATATCAGCAAATAAATAATAGAATGTAAGCTTTGAACCTAGGAGTTTCCCATGCTGAGATACATCAATGAGTAAACAGAGGCTGGTGCTTTAAAAGGAGGTGAAGACAATTGGGAATGGATGTGAAAACAGTCTTGAATCCAGGCACATTTTCCTACAAAGGTGAGCATCTTTCCAAAAGTATGCAGAAAGGTTAGTAGCATGTGCTTTCTAGAACAGTGCTTCTTCCTGCTACTAGAAACAGAGACTCCTCTGGGTGAGTAGCTTTCTGTAATGAGGGTGTCATTACAGAAAAGGAGGAGCAGAATCAATGTTAACCATTCCTTTTTGGAGAAATTAGGAGCTAATCCTCATTTCTTCACACAGTTGTGGGAACAAAATACCTGACAGTGTAACTAGTGACTAATTAGAAGACATGACCATCATGGGACTTAAGCCATTTGAAATGTGACAGGTAGGAAATAGCTTGGCAGTATTCTGATAGCTTTTCATGCCGAGTACTGTAGGCAGCCCTGGGATGGACTGAGGTTAATGAGGTTGTTGTTCTTGACAGCTGTCATTTCAGTGAAAATTTTGTTGGTATCACCTTTGGAAAGATGCTCAAACTACCCTTTGGCATGTAGCAAGGCCTTCAATTACAGAGTGCTCAAAAGCTCATCCAACCATTGCAGCTTGTGTCCTCTCTAAATTACTTTTTATTGTAAACTCATGGTCAACATTTAATGAGGAAGTTAATTACCGAAGAGATGATAGAGAACTCCACTCAGGGAGTAATTTTTTAAATTTTTGCTGCAAACTAACATATGAGAACAAGCACTAGTAGTTCTGGAATTCCTCTAACAGAGTGCTGCACACACAGAGAGAAAATTCAAACAATTTAAAAATCAGACCTTGCTGCAGGATGCTTGAGGACTTTGTATTGTGCAAAACCAGAAGAATAAATTCATAGGATGCTGCTAAATGCTTTGCAGCAGTTTCTCAGCTTTGCAATTTTCCCCTTGCTCTCACACATCTGGCTGGGATGCATCTCACTTACTTGGACACGTCCACAATGTAGGCATCCCTGTGTGAAACAGTCTTTTCAACTTCTTTTGTACTCCGTGAAGAGAAATAGACACTTCGGAGGTGTTATTCACCTTGACTTGCAGCTGGCTACTAAAAGAGGTTGGATGAATCACACTCTGCAAGTGTGATTGTCCGTTGACTATAAAGGAAGTCCAGCCAACAAGTTCAGATGGAGATATCTAAAATTAGGTACTATTTAATCCTCCTCAGATGCCTATGCATGCAAGGCCTTTCTCTTTCAGCATTCATTATTCAAGTGGCTGATACGCATAGGTGCAATAGCCCAGATGTTATATTGTAGCAGCCTTGGGTTTGATACCTTCAACGTAGCCTGGTGTGAAAGTCAGGATTATTTGCCCTCTTAGGATTTCTGAGTGTTTAGAGTACTCCTAGAAGGAAAAAGAATAGCAGTGTTGTCCTGCAGAGCCTGGCAGGGCATGCTACCTTGGTTGATTCCTGTTCTATGTGCTGGTGCTGCAAATACGTTGTGTCCAAACCTCCTCCTGGCTCCTAGATCAGCTTTGGTGTATTGCAGGAACAAGAACTTTGTCCCCACCACCATCGTTGTGCCTCTCTGAAGAAACAAAGTCTCTAGCTTATAGTAATACTTCTAAGGCTGAAGCCCAGTTACAATCTGCAACCAGCTTCTATAAGCTTGGTATTAAGAGGACTACTTTTTGAAATATAATCAGAATATTTTAAAATTACCTTCTTTATATTTACTGTAGATCTTAAAACTGGTGATCGTTAATTTTTTTTTTTTTTCTAATATAACCGATTGCATAATGTTTGAACCTACAGAGGCTTTCATTTACGACTAATGTGTGTGTTAGGAAGAATCTAGAATCGCAGGGCTGTTCCCTTCATTTGCTGGCTGCAAGACAGACTGACAAAGGCAGCTTTCTTGCCAAAGTTCTGCTGAGAATCTGCACCTCCCATTCCCAGTAAACCTGGAGTGGCCTTTGGCTTCCATGCTGGAACACACCCTGTGAGTCAAGTCAACGATTGGAAAACAGCCTCTCAGGTTCCTTCTTTCCCAGCATGCAAGTCTTGTATCAGGTCATAGAAAGGGTGGCAAGGTGAAAGGGAAAGGTCAATGGACCTAAGAGCCCTAGAGAGAGAGCCATCAATAGGAGCCCCTTCCAGCACGGTGGCACTAGCAGGCACGCTCCGGAGGCAGCATCAATAGCCTCTCTCTGTTGCCCTGCGCCTCCCTGTGTGTGTGGGGTCAGCTGGTTCTGTCTGCACCATGGCCGAGGCCTTGGCACAGGGCTGTGAATGAGGGAGGTGTATTTGTAACTACCAGCTGCAATCAGAGCCAGTTGTGTGACTTTCCCTCTCCACTGCGTTAGACTGAACATGTCCAGGGTCATGACTTCAGGGTTGTGGTCTTTATGTGAGGTAGCTGTTTTTATTACTTTCGCCACTGTGCATTTTTGCTCTCATTTCTTAAGTGTCTGCAGGTTCCTGAGAAGCTGCTTTTTTTCTGGCTAGATTTTCTGAGTAGGACCGTATAGGATGCTTACAAACTGCAACTATTTTGCTTCTAGCTCCTTAAATCTATGGTAGAACAGGCAAAGGCCAAACTGAATAATTTTAGATCTTACTTGTCTCTCCGTGAATGCTGTAGGTAATTAGTACATGAAAGATGGAGTCTGAATTTCACTGCTTTTCGGGTTCCCTTAACATCTGCCTTGAACAAAAATCACAGGTGTCCCTTGACCTTTCTAGAAAATCAGAAATAGAAATGCACATGCAGCCCATACCTAGAAAACAGTGTATTTAGAAAGCTGCAACGTAGATGGATGTGTCTAGTTAAAACATCAGTCTTCCTATAGGACTAATTGGCTTGATGCCAGTTCTTGAAGAATGAAGCTGTTCCAACATGTAATCAAGTAACTCCTGAGGGCCCCCAACTGCTGCCTTAATATAGCCATACCTGCCACAGCGACGAGATGGCTTTCATTCTCAGCCAAGCAGAACAATCTCCCTTTGGAGAACAGCAGCTTTGGAGTATAAATGTATTCAGAGCTTTCTCCAGCCTTGGGGGAGGGGAATCCTCACACTATAAACAAATGGAGATTCTTATATCAATTGTTTGTGTCTTAATTATTGCAAAGAATAATTAACTAATCCCACAGGGACTTGGAATGGTTGTAAAGCATACAAGACTTCATCTTTCACTCTGTGCTAGCAAGCTCAAGATTTGCGATGAGGAGAAAAGGTATTGTTCTCTGATCTCTTAGGGGATTTAACCTAGATTTCATTAAGCCCATGATAACTGGGTGACAGAGAGCACACCAGCTACTTCTGGAGCCTGTGCACGTCTATATTTCATTGCAGATGTCTTTCACATGCCTAGATCAAAATTAAAAGACACTGGTGCATCATCAAGGTTAGTTGACCCCAACCTCTACTGGCCCTGGGCAACAACGCTGTGCAAGTAATGCACAGAGATCATCAACGGTTCCTTGGCCTTAGCTGCAACCTTCTATTATTATTATTTATTATTATTATTATCTCTGAAGGTTACAAAGACTATGGGAGGGTTTAGCTGGCAGTGTTTTTCAGAGTTTCTGTGGCTGCCCTATTCAAAAAGGAATCTGTTAACTTCTAGCTTCTAACTTTTCACCTTTTGCTAGTAGGACCAAAGATTTTTACCCACATGCACAAACAGCAAAGAACAAGGTCTCAAGGAGTTATCCAGTCCAAACCTCTGCCCTATGGCGAGATCAGCTTTACTTACATCACTTGTGATAGATCTTTGTCCAATCTTTCTTAAGTATTTCCAAAACCAAAAACTCAACTACCACTCCAGATAATTTATCCAGTGTTTCCCTGCCCTTACAGTTAGAAAGCTTCTCCTTGTTATTCTTTAAGCCCAGGATTTCTTGTCCTCTTGACAGTGCATTTTTTCCCCCATGATCTCTGCAGCCTTTTCTAAATTTTAATTCTTGTCTTTTCCTCTTAAATGGAATTCCTCCACTTCTGTCAAGCTTCTGTTTGAGATCTAGGAACCCTGACCTCAAAGATGTTAGTTGTGATTGCTTTCTTCTGGCATCTCCCTGACTGCTCCAAGTTTTAAGTTATTCTAAAGCATGGAAAGAGTATTTCAGTGGAAGCCTTCCTTGCTTCCTTTGTATGCCATGATGGCTCCATTGCTTATCTGTCCACTCTGAAAACAGCTGCCTTCTCTACCACCCCAGGTTGTTGGTGCTGTAATCACTGCAGCTATGTCCCACTATTTCCGATTCTGGTTATTGCTATTAAAGTTGTAGCAATATCTTGCACTTTACTGAAAAGCATTCTGTTTTTCTAATTTGTCATGTACAGGTCCTTACTATCCTTGTGTCTTCTGCAAATTTTCCTATTTCACACTCCAAGACATTAACAGTAATACTGAATGCAACTAGACTTAAAACAGGCCTTCAGGGTATCCACTCAATATGTTCTTCCAATTTGACGATGAGTCCTTGTTAAATACTCTGTTACACAGTTTTTAAGCCTCTTGCATCCACTGCTGACTTGCTTCAAGGCCAAATTTCTTAGCTTGCCTATAAGAATGTCTTGTGAGTCAGAGTCAAAAGACTTGCTTAAAACAAGCCATGACAACTGTTGTTTCTCCTCTATCCCTGAGCCTGCTATCCTGTCATGGAAAGAACTGAGCTTGGTTTGACATCATCTGTTCCCAGTAACTGCATGTTTGTGCTTACTCATTTTCTTGTTATCTGCTGTGGGTTTACAAATGGTTTCATTCTTTTGTTTCGGTATCCTTCCAGAAGCTGAAATTTATTTGTCAGACAGCAATTTCCCAGTTCTTCATCTCCTGCTTTCCGGTGGGTGCTGTGCTGGTCTTCTGCCAGAACTCTGGCCCTTCACTGTCCCTTAGGAGTTCTCAAAAACAACTGCTAACAACTCTGAGATTGCTCTAGCTTGTTTCCAAAGGACCTGAGGGTAAATGGTATCAAAGCCAGCTGAGTGGAAAAGCCTGTATCTCTCAGCACTTCCTAGCCAAAACTTGTCCTCTGTTGTCACTTGTGATAGCTGTGTTGATTCCTGGGCTAGCTGCCTAACTGCAGTGAGCAAAGCAGGCTGAGGTGGGTATCGCTGTCCTGGCTGTTTGCCTACATGTGCCTGCAACAGAGTTTTATTATTATTTCCCTTAAGATTATGCCTACAAACACCAGGATGCCCTTATTTTAGAGATTATGAATACGTAAAGAGAGAATAGCTGCTCTAAAGACTGTATGTCTACAAAGAGAAGAAGTAGAGGAAAAATAATATAACACACATGCAGGAGTGGGAAAGTGCATGGACAGGGAGAAATGGACAAGCTGGATATAGTCCTTGGTTTATCTGATTTTATTTTAATTTTTATAAAAGGGGAATTCTTACTACCTATAGTTGCTTAGATGAGTTGAATTCCTGACTGTCACTTTTGACAGAAACAAATAAATATAGTTTGTCAGCTGAGGCAAAGCTCCTACATACAAGTCTGTGACAAAGATACCTAACGTGTTTCTTAAGATGTATTTCAAAGTCTCACATGGGTATCATCCATGAAGCCATCCAGCATGCCTTTGCATAAGTTTGTGATTTCACTAATAGACACAAAATCTGATCAGAATGAAACAGTTTGTGCACAAAGTTCTGTCACTTTTTTCTTTTTTTGGGGGGGGGGAGGGGGAGGATGTAAAATAAACCTGTTCTAGCTTGGAAATATCTATTTTTACCAACATAGCTGCTCCTAAAAGCAAATTTATAGTACAGATTCACCCCAGTCTTCCTAAATCCAATGGGTAGTCTCTCATTAACTCCACTGGGTGCTGGGATAAGCCCCCAAAGGCTCAGGCTGCAATCTGAGGTGAGGTAAAAGCCCTGGTCTGTGAGCTTGCACACATTTGCCTGTTCCTCTGAGTGCAGCGGCAGTAGTGTATTTAATGCTGCATGTCAGAATGTACTGCCAAGCTACCTTGAAGTTTAGTAAAAATCCATTAAGCACTAAGTTTCCTCCTTTCTTAAAAGTGAAATCAGTTTAGCCTAGGTACGTACTGAAAAATGAATGCTCTCTTCATATGTGCATGGACACCCATACCTGGTGCGTGAGAAGTAGCTCCAACTTTCTGTTGCTCTGACTTGTAAGGCTATGCAGAATTGTAAGGGGGAATATGTGCTCTGAACCTGGCCAGAGCTGACTTAAAAATTTCAAAACTCTGTGTTGCTCTGAAATAGACTGTAGACAATTAGGACATTAGCCATAAGTAGAAGGGGCTGCTCATTTCAGTGTATCACAAGATGGACAGCCAAACTATGCACATGACAGAAACATCTCCACAGTTTCTGCCTCTGGTTTTTAGAGGATTAGGGCATTTGAAAAATAAAAGGATGGCAAACAGGGCTGAGATTTGGGAAAAATATTCTTTTTAGTATAGGAGACAGCAAGATGCCTAACTGGTTCACCAAGCCATTATTCCCTTGTTTTCAGTACCTGTGTTTCTCACAGAAGTGCCATCCTCTAGAGCCTTCCTCAGGCAGCTCGGTTCATGAAAGAAACAGTTTGGCCAGAAAAATCCTCATGGTGGGGCTGTTCAGTGAATTTGCAGAGCTGTGTGTGTAAGGGCAAAACGTCACCTAGGTTTCTGAGATGCAAAGCAAAGCCAGATGGACAAAAACGCTGAAAAAGCTGGAGACAGGAGATTTTGGACATCTGTCCATCTTCCATCTAAGTTCCTATACAACCATGTGTTTCAGATGCCCATGGGCCAGTCAGACTCATGTGATTCCAGCTTGTCTCTGAATTGTTAAGACCTTTTTGGGTTGTGAGTCTCCAAACAGCTCTTCAAAGCCATGAGTACCGTGAGCCCAATACTGAAGGCACCAAGTGGCCAGTGATCTTTGCTGCTATTGCTGTTTGAGCGTGGCATGAATGTGGAATCACTCACATAAAAGGGACTGAATCAAAATTTAATCAACATTTTTATTCTGTTCTCCAACTTGTGCTCATTGTTTCGTATCTGTGAGCATGCTGAAGCCTGGAGTGATTGAGGGGGCTTGCTGTCATCGCAACTCAGTCTGCTCTTCATGCTGAGCACTTTATGTTTCTCTGCCTGGAAAATTTCAAATAAAATGTCAGTCTGTGCATCTCATTAATCTGCTAACAACTAAGTTAAAGGTCTAAGTGCTTTAAAAACGTAACACAGATTTTAAGTTCAAGGATACAGTTGAGGTTAGAATCCTTTCCTCCTATCCATCCATCCTATCTGCCAGCCATCTCGCTATAGTGCAGTTTGAATCCAAATAAGCCTAATGGAGAAAGGCAATGAGGTTACATTGGTTAGCTCCAAAGCAGAAAGGAAGGTAGTTGAAGCAAAATCAATACTTTTGAAATACAAGAGAGTTATAAAGCCTTTTTTCTTGAAGACATCTGTCCATGTGTCACAAGAAACCACCACCAACTTTGATGTTCATTTGGCACCATTGCTGACAGTTGCAGCCGAGTCTTCAGCCTATGTAAGCCTAAGAGACTGAATTCCATCTTCTCCTCAAAGAGAGGGTCATTGGGTCAAATGAGTGAGAAGTTGGTGTGGCTTTGAAAAGCCATACACAGCCTGTGTGGTGAATGGGCATGGGGTCTCTTGGGAAGCTGTATTAGCTTGGACAGATGCCTAGTCCACACGCTGTGTGTCATTTGAGTTCCTTAAGCACTCAAAAGACCTATGTATTTTCTTTTTTATAATCCTGTGTTTATAGATTCATGTGTGTGTATTTGTGTATGCTCCATATTATTATTTACAGCTAACTCTTTATCCCTTGCTATTTCCTTCTCCCTCTTTTGTTACATTATATGCCATATTTTCATGCCATATGCCACTTAAGCTGCACCTTTATGTGTACAAAATGTGTACCTCATTTGCATGCACAGTTACTACCATTGTAGACACAGGCACAGAGTGAGTAGGCATATTTGCATGCAATTATCTGATTTGCTTGCCCAATTGTGGTGATTTGCATATGCAGATTGTGTGCACAGTTGTACATTTACATTTTTTAAAAACTGGCCTCAATGGTTTATTAAAATAGCTTTAAGCTTCCTTTTGTAAAATATTGAAGATCCTAGAACCCCTCTGGCTTTTCAGTATTATATCCCCTTAGTAGATGATCTCCACATTTTTATATTCTCTCTCTCCCCCTCTCTCGCCCAGTACTCAAGAGAGATTTAGTCTGCAGATTTATACATCCATTATTTCAAGGTATATTTGATCTTCTCCATATGCCTCTGTTAATCCACCTTAGCTGTAAGTAGAGGGAAAAAAAAATACCCTTGCTTAACTTTCAGAGGATATTCCACCTATCTGAGTCTGTGTTTTCCATTTAAACTCAGATTTTTTTCAATTAATTCATTCTGACAGAACTGAAAAGATTCTTTTCCTCATAGAGAATTCATCAGTTGCTATGGGTAAATCCAAGACTCTAATGTGTGCTCTGGCACTACTTTAGCACGAAGGGACCAAATGTGTCTTTGAAAGCATCTAAAAGTTTTTCTGAGAACAGACCAAGCAAGAGCGAAGTTGCCAATTTGGTTTCTGTGCCTTAAGTTCTTTCAGACGTGAAATTTACTTTACCATAATTTCCTCAATCATACTTCCAAGACCCGGGAACTTAACTTCTCCCACCCGTATGACTAGTAAAATTCTTGATAACTTCACTAACTGGATCATATCTCTAGCTTGAAATAAACGGTCCCTTAGTGCTTGGTGCTGCACATATCTCCAATATCTGTGAACCACATACTGATAAAAAATTCAGCTGAGCAATCTGCAGTTTTATCAGGCCACATTGAAACCTCAGATACTGCTTGTGCTCTAGACAATTCTTCTATAATAAACATGAGAGAAACCAAGGAAAAGTTGCCATCTCAAAATATACCAAGAAAGCAAGACAGGATTTTTTGATAATGTTTAGAGGGGAAGGGAATGAAATAAAAATTCAACTGCAGGGGTACTTTATAACTGTAACAACCCCACCTAAAATTTAGCCAGCAAAAGCCTGTGCGTTTTACAATTATAGTTCAACCCTAACTTATATGAAAACATGAAGCAATCATCTAAGTTACCTGGAGTTCCCAGAAACAAGCTTGTATTTGTCTCACAATGGCAAGGCTGGTCTCTGCTTCCTAAAAATCATCTGAGAAAAAATTCTCCCATGTATGGCAACAGTGAAAGGGGCAAAAAATATTCATACTCTCTCTAAATATTCCACAGTTCTGCTGATGCCCAATTATGTCTTATGGAAAAAGGTTTTCTGCAAAGGTTGCTCAGCAGGGAAGGGGACAGAAAACACAGCATAGTAACTGGCTGGAGGGAGCAAGCAAGGTCTTTGAGGTTACATGTCCCACAGGAGCAACAGAAATTCACATTAAACTACGATTCGTTCTCTGCTCCCCTTCTCCTCCCTGTCACGTCCGCCTGGAAGCCTCAGATGCTTAGGCAGAACTATGAGCCCACCGCTGCCACCTGATCTTGTCCCCATTCTGACACTCATTCAAGTCTCTGGCATCCTTTCTTCTGGTTGCCACCGACCCCCTGCTTCAGATTATAGCTTCTGAACTTAGGTGCGATACTGTGAAAGTGTTTTACCGCTTCCAAATTGAATTAAACTTGCAAAGAATTTATGGGAATAAAAATTTAAAACCAAAGGGAAAGCAGTATTTTATTCCTGCTGTAACTAGCTGTCCCCTCTCTCTCTTTTTCCCCGAGGTGTCTGACGTGGTGAATCACAGATATCAGTGCTAATACTGAGACCTGAAAGCTCAGTAGAGGCAGAGGAGAGAGAAGGAAAAGCTTGGAAATCACAACAGCCTCACTGCAGCTGGGATGAGACAGTTGCAAGCAGGCTCCACAGAGAGCACGGCCTGGAGAGTGTAACCTCACCTGCCCACGGGTGGGCTGGGTGGAATGCTCTGGATTCTCACTCAGGTTGTCCAGCCTTGCGCATTCAATCCTGTTCTGCTCTATTTTAAGCCATGTGAAATCCCTCCTCAGGCACGGTTTTGAGTCTTGAACAGTTCATAAAACACTGTCAGAAAATTCAGAAATGCACCAGTGCATTTGTCTAAAATTCTCTCAGGATTTAGAAAATGCACCTACGAGTTTTACATCTCTATATTACATGCTAACAAGTCTAGGTTGGTATTAAAGCCTCATACAAAAATGTAAATACTGCTTACAAGGGACTAAAATAGCCTTCAAGTAAGAGGATGAACCATCTCTAATTTTGTGCACTCAGGTCATTCTGCAAATGTTCAGGAAATGGTTGAACAATGTTATTTCCTTGCTCAAGCATCTAGTAAAAGGCTTCTTTGGCTTAAACTGGATCTTGCAGAACATCTTAGAGAGAGAATTCCAGTGCTAGTAATTGTAACGCTATGCTGAGAGAGTAAAGTTTCATTGCAGAAAACTGTCCAGTGTTTCAAAGGTCCTAGGAATGAACAGCTTCCACTCAACAGTTAAAGTTGACTGAGCTTCCATAGGAAAGAATCAGAATTTCTCTGACACTGCAGAAAAATTATCTTTTCTTTTAACAAACTCTCTGGGCTGTGTGACAATGTGTGGGGATTGCGTTCATGAGCCCAACTCAGTCCAGGAGCCCCAGACATGCAAACTCACAAATAACGCGGTGCATTGCACTGCCTCAGGAGCAACTTTCAACCAATGCCATGCTATTAGATACTAAGTAGAAGCAGTATGGTGTAATTAACCTGGTGCCAGTATCAGCTTTTCTCTACTTAGGGGAGCTCACAAAAAGCTTGACGGGCCTTTGAGATGAGGTTTCACATTAGGAAAGTGGCTTTCTTTGGAAGATGTTGCAGATCTGCCTTGTCCTTATCTTACTATGTAGGAGCAGCCTCTCAGGCCCCACGGTGCACATCCACTGAACGGAGCTATTCCAGTAGAGGGTTTGGAAAAATTTTCTTGGTTTCAGTTCCTTCCTCCTTTTTGATTTGCTTTAAAAGCACATTCCTGCCCCAACCTAAAATGCTAACATAGACACAGCCAGCGTTATTCCTTGCTATTGTTTTCCCTCTGCAGGCTTTTAACAGGTTCTTCCTTACCAGGGAATTTGCCATCTGCTGTGCAGACAGCAGTTCAGTCAAAGAATGGAGAAGAGCAGCTGGTTCTGCGTAAGTAGCATTTTTATTCTTGCAGAGTATCACGACGCTGATACTCTGTAGGTGCTACTTAGCAGAGGGCATGAGGACTCCTTGCAGGCCATGCAAGCAGGAGCTACATTTTTTTTGAAGTGACAAACTCACTTTCCCAGCTTCCAGGTTCAGGTTGGAAGCAGTAATATTGCTCTGTAGCCACGTGTTCTCCTCCACCCCACCTGACAGACTGCACTGAGTGTGACTTACGTTGCCTTTACTGCGTCACATGGTTTTAAAGTTCATAAAAATCAAATTTGAGGTTTTTTTTAATGCCCCAAATACAGTTTTTAAAGGCCCGTCAGAAATTACCTGGAAATATCCATCTTTGTGCAGGAAATTGTATATAATTATAGCGTATTACTGACGGTCTGTGCCTGCCACTGTGTGTTACTCAGTCCCAGTTTATTTTTGGGTTAGAAGACAGTGTTTTTTAATTGAAACTCTGATTCTGAAACATCCAGGACCCCTAAATCCCTGCAGGCTACAAGTACAGCAGAATTTTGATCATATTTTACTTTTAGGCCTCTCTCCCAGTGCTCTGCACTTTGAACAATCATCTTTAAGCAAGTGTCTGCAATTCCCATGGATTTATCCTTAGGAAACGTACCAAGAATCCCCTGGCATCAGAATTAAACATACTGAATAAAAAAAAAAAACGTTTAAATTCAGCTCCAGCAGGGAACCTACTTTGGGATAAACTATGAATTCCAGTTTACCCAGCATCCTGCCTTGCAATCCCTGCTCCATCCCTAAAAATGAAACAGGCTATAAAAACAATTATTTTTATTGTCCAAGGTGAGAGAAAAGCCAAAAAAAAAAAACCTACATGGAAAGCTTCAATCAGAAAAACATTTTATAATCATCAAAGGAGGTTTTAGGACAGTATCATAAGTAAAGAAATGTGTAAGTTTATAGTATTGTGTGTAAACTTGAGATTGAACACTTCCAATTGCAGTAAGAGTGCACTCACAATCTGAGCATGATCTGCTAATGAAATAATAATGCACACAAACAGAAAGCAGTTTTGCAGTTTCAGAAAGTAATGAGCGCAAGATTTTAAATGTGGTCTTTATTCCTTTGAAAAGATAAAGAGATTCTTTACTCAGTATAGCAACAGCAATAGTATCTCAGGTATGAGATGCTAAAAACATTTTCTTAAAAGAAATACTGAACAAATTGATCTTTTACCTAAGTGAAAGGAGGGAGTGAGAATACACTGATCTAAGTAATGGAAGATTTTGGAACCATGAAGGAACGGATAAAAACCAATTCAGGTAAACTCCTCACAGGTTCAAAGAATGAGAATGCAAAACCTGTAATTAGAAGAATGTATTTAAAACTCCTGGAATGAGTGATTAAGAGGAGCTATTTGAATTCTGAAAGTGCCACTTCCTGACAGCAGGAGGCCTCAAATTTGTATTTCCCAAGGAAAATAAGAATTATTATAGGACATAGGCATGAACTGGTACAAACAGGTATATATTTGTCATGAATACTTAAAGGCTTGAAATTAGAATGAAGTGACTAGAAGTGTCTGACCGCAAGTAGGAACATGTTTCAACATGTTTCAATAGGAACAGTGAGGGTTAAAACTCTAACTTGATGAGCTAGCAAAAGGGATTTTCTGGTATAGTTGTCTACTGTGGGTCAGTGCTGTTTAATACCTTCATCAACAACCCGGACAATGGGGATGGCAGGCACCCTCACGAAGTGTTCACCGTGAGGGTGGCGCAGCACCAACACAGGCTTCCCAGAGGGGCAGTGAAATCTCCATCCTTTGGGATTGTCAGAACTCAGCTGAATAAGGCCCTGAGCTAGCCTTGAACCTGACTGGAGCAAATGACCTCTCAAGATCCCCTCCAACCTATGTTATTCTGTGATTTTATGACTATTTATTCAAACATTAGAAGGGGAAGCACTAGGATAGCTCGTTTGAAAGTTTTTTTTCTCAGGGTATCCTCCAAAATATCATCTGAGTGCCTGAAATATGGCCATTCCCAGAATCAGGGGTACCATTTGGGGAACATGGAAGCAAGGTGATATGGATGGAATATTTGGTAGCTATTATTAACAAATGGGGCTCGTAATAGATGTCCTGACTGAGAGGAATTTTGAGGGACTACTGTTTCAGAAGAATTAAAGAATAGTGACACAGGAGGAGCTCAGAAGGTGAGAGTGGTTACTTGGCAAAGGAACAAAAATTGGGGTATGGTGGCAAAGAGACAACATTTAGCTTGTTTGTTTCCAGAAAAATGGTTGAATCTGAAGCAGAAATCTCCCCAACATAGCAGCATCTTTAGTGTATTACTGCATTTTTTGTGCTTTTCCAAAGGAGCTTTCATTTCCATGGCCACATATACTGGAATGAACTAGCCTGTCATCTCAAATGCAACAGCGGTTGACACACAACAGATGCGTGTGTGTGTGCGTGCAAACACATGTGCATTTGGTGACCATGATTTGCATGCAAACAGTATCATTATCAAGTTGATAGTTGACTGTTTGACCACACATGGACATTATACATATAATGGCACCTCTAAACTGTCTTAAAATCTCACCTCAAAATCTCTTTTAAAATTACAAGTTAGCTGGGTAGTGAGAGCTTTACTGAGGTTGGAACACATGTATGTAAATTCTGAGGGCAAAGCTACATTAGAAATTTAACAAGCCACTAAGGACTAAATAAGAAAGAAAAGAAAAAAAAAGCAAGATTTTGTGGTTCTGCCTTTGGCTAGATGTGCTGTTTGTCTGAGTCTTCATCCACATGTCCATGTCCTGCTTATGTCACCTTCCAGGAGAGGGTGACTCAGTGGCTTCTTGCTATTCTAGGTAATCATTGCTGGGGAAGATGTGCTAAATTGGAAGCCCACTACATCACCATCTCTTTGAAATAGAGACTTCCTCTTCCAGACCAACATTTTAAAAAGCTTTTCTTTTCCCTTTCCTTTTGAAAACCCTTTCTCTCTCTTCCACAGCTTGGGGGTCAAATCTATCCTTGCTGTAACCACCAAGGCTAATTTGGCCCGTGTTTTTCCCTATCTCTCAGCCGAAGACCCAATTAAAAGAGATCCTGACAAATCACGGAGCAAAGGGAGTTGTTTCCTCACTAAATGCTCTCCCTGGGCTAAATCCTGTATGTGAACTGCAGTCTTTTGCCAGCCCATGGGAAGCTGGTGGCAAACATATCTGATGTGTCTGCTCAGTCAGAAGACCTTATTTCAGCAGGAAATATCTGGACCTACTTCTCCTTGCTACTGCTCCTAAGTATCCCCTTGTGGGTATCTCAGCAGCCATTACATGAAGCCAGTCCTGAAAGCAGACCTTTTTTCCTTTTTTATAATGGGAGAGTTCATTTATGCTGAGAATACAGTTTTTACCAGACTGCCTGCAGGACAATACAATAAAAGATTTATCCTTAATAGCATTTCACTGAAGTTTCACCACAGGAGGCAGGGTTTTTTGTTGTGCTTTTTTTTTTATTTTCCCCTTCAGTTGCTATGAAAGTCCCTGCTCTTAGCTTTTTTTTTACAGAGCATAATCCCTAGATGTCCTCTGCCACCTTCTCTCAACTGAATTTTTCTCTTTCCTTCAATCCTTTCTCATTTCTGACACACTTCTCTCCTTTTTGTTTTGCTTTTCTTCTCCTATTATGCAGTCAAAGGAAATTAGAAAAGTAACTGGTTATGAGCACGGTAACTCTGAATTTAGACAAGCCGTCTGTAGCAAAATTAGCATGAAATAGGAACTAGCCTTTGCTCACCTGCAACTTTCTGTTTGCTTTTCTCTCTAACTCTCTGTTTGACACAGTCTGCCGATTTACAAGCTGCGACTTACATATCCTTAACTGTTCTCCACTCTTCCCTCCAGGTTGCTGCTGAGCCCAAAGCGCACACCCATCTTCCTGCCTTTTTGAAGGAGCTGCTCCAGGATCTATCTCATCTTTTGTCCAGGTGAGGTGCAGATAGCTAGCTGAACTTCCAGAGCTTGTCCCAAGAGAGACAGCACCCCGCAGAGGACAGATACATGCCTCTGAGTGGGATGGGATTCTCTTGCATAGTGTTCGTCTCTTCCCATTAAGCTTAGCAAGCTTATATGAGGCACTAAGTGCCAAGTGGCTAAATAAAAGAACACAATCTTGTATGAGTAATATCACTGACAAATTGCCTGAATCTACTAGCAGACTCCAGTTCTGCATAGTCCTTCCTGAGTGCTCTGGAAGTGCAGTGATGTCCAGTGTGTGCCTACTGGGTTGGCTGGAGACAGACTTGAGATAATATCCCATCTCACACCAGTCCTTCCTGGTCTGCCTCTTGTTTCTCTGCCACTAAATAAGCAGAACGGTACCTACCTTCTTCCTAAATTGCTGCAGAACTCAGGGTTGCAGAGAGCTGCTTGAGCAGCATGTCTCATAATTAATTGTTATCCTAAGCTTCCTCAGGTGCCTGACTGCTTGAGTATCTAAGAATTTATGGGCATTTGGTAATGTCTGAAAATGAAGAGAGTCTCTTTAATATGCTTATGATAAGTATTTGCACTATTTTAGAAAGCTATTTTCATTCCACTCAGACACTTGTTAAATAACTTTTTAGAACTTGAACATTTACTGCTCATTTTATATGTGTAATAAATCAATCAGATTTAACAAAGAAAAGAACCTGATTTGCCCACAGTCGTGTCTGAGCACAGAGGTGCCATTTTGCAATCTAATGAAGCTTTCAGTTAAAGAAATGAAAGGTGGGGGGGAGACTTGGATGCCTAATAAAAATGATTCAGCATCCTCATAACTTTGACAAGTAGTGTGACTTATAAACCTTCCAGTGGAGCACTATAGCAATAGAGTAAGACCTTATAAGTCTAGACCACAGAAGATACCTACCAACAATGATGCTTCCTCCCCAAATCCAAAAGAGTTTTGGGAAAGGAAAGGTCCCCAAGCAAAGCAATGAATATAAACAGAACATAGTGCCATGAAGAAAACCTATGCCATGGGTTTGGACACATGGCAAGAAAGGATGTCTGCATGCATTCAGCTTTCAGTAATCCTGCTTGTCCAAGTTATTAAGAAGATACTGAGATTGCAGACTTTTTAGGAAAGGGACTACCTTTCTGAGTTTGTATGTGTCTTGCACAAAAATGGGATACTACACCATGAAATGGGGCTTCTTTGCTGTTAATAACACATTCTGTAATGAATTTTGGAAGTGATGCGCTTGCTTCAGACTCTGCCTAGCTCAAGGGGCATGAGTGAATTCAGTCCCGACCTCCTTTGGTGGCAAACAGAGCCACAGTCGAGTAATGAATAGCAGCTCTTCAACTCCATAAAATCAAAGTGCAAGATCTGCATGAGTGGACTTTACCGCAGGAATAGGATATCTAGACTTGCTAGTGTAGCCTGTCACTGCCTGTCTTGGCACTTGTGATGCCGCTGCATTTAAATTCAAGAGAGTGACTGACAGTCAAGGTTAGTTACCATTTGGGGCTGCTATGCTTTGGCCTCACATATGCTTAATGGACAGCAGATCTTCAGGGCTACCCAGCACTATGTGTGGCTCTAATATGGCTACAATCTCTTCTTACAAATCACTCAATTCTCTACTGTTTCTAAAACAATGCATTATTTTTCCTTTTATTTTCGTGTTACGTCATAGTTAATCAGTACAGAGCTTAAACAGGGATTTTTATATATATAAAGAGTTCCTTAACACCTTTATAAATCATCCGTACTTCACAGTCTGAGGTTATTACCAGATGGGTATCTGTCGAGGCCTGTCTGAAGAGACTATCTGTGACTTTGATGTATTTTTCCTATGCTGCTGACAAATGGGTCACAGCCCAGTTATGTGATTATACAACATGTTTACAACTTCTCCCATACTGAAGATGCACAGAATATTGCTTGGCAGGAGCCAAGACATGCATCTTGCATGATATAAGAAGTTCTGCCTCTCTCCCTTCCATCCCTCTAGATATACACGGAATCTCACACAGACAAAACTTCTGTGCTGTCATATCTGAGAATGGTGGGGCTGAGTCTTACAGACAGAAAGTCTCTCAATCTTTAATATGCTTTCAAGCTCAGCAACAAAAAAGGATTAAAATTGTACTGCGTGAAGGCTTCTGTGTTATGAAGTATCATCATTCAAACACTTTAAGTAGTATTCTATAACATAGTCTACCATAAGTTCAATTTTTACTCAATCACTTGAAATGCACTTAGGAAAATTGCTTCTTTTGCTGTTTTCACAACAGCTCTGGAAGTCAGCCTCTGGTTTAATGAGAACTGCTTTAATCACAGTTTGGCTTGTTTCATTTTGACAGCATTGATGTAACAAATTATTTATTTTCTGTATGTTAAATATACTATCATTGCAGCTACCAAAATTTTGTTACTGGTGCACTAAATGCAAACGACAAGGTTTGCATCTCATTAAGGTAATTTGTGTGCGCATAATTTTCAGTAAACACAGTGAATGAAATCACATATCTTCTCTACCAAAAGTGTAATCTGAAACTATTTGTGCTTGTTTTAGTAACGGAAGTTATTTTTCAAGCCCCACTATATATAGCAAAACATGTGTTTTCTCAAACAGGAGAGCCAGACTGCAAAGCGAACACAGCATCCTCAAGTAGGAATTGCATTAAAAAATATTGTTACACCATTAGGCTGAACAACCCCCCTCTCATTTGCCATGAATCGCTGCATTCTGCTCCGAGTGCAGATTCTGCAGGGTATGCAAGGAGGAAAGGATGTTTGTTCCTACACCGTGAGCAAGGGGATGGGGGAATTCTGTCACTAATTTGTTCTGATCCTGCTGCCTCATTAGGGCAGTCTGTAAAAGATGGGAAATGTGTACCATGTCAGTGAACGTGAACTTTCTGCATGGAGCTGTTAACACAGTAAATAGCTCAGGAGGAGGGAGGGAGACAGCTGGAGTACATTGTGTTTCATAAAGACTATACCGGGGCCTTGAATCTTCATTTAACCCATCACTGAGGTGACAAATATCCACCGCTTTGGTGCTGTGTGATGCCGCTGCTGCTTGCCTGTTAATTTATCTGTTTTCAGGCTGTCTAGACATTGTTTGGGTCAAAAAGTGCTGTCTCTCCCCTGCCGTGGGATTTGCCTGCTCAGCTCTTGCTGCAGGCTTCTGTGCCAAACGGGCTTTACAGAAGAATGCTCCCTCTGTCTGGATGGCTTATTAAACAGGACTCCGAATATATGGAGAGGTTTTCAATCAGGCTAAGGCTTCCTACAGATAAAGTTTATTTTAACCTCTTCTCTCTAAAAATACACTGTCGGGGATAAATAATTCAAATACTTTGGGTTTTTTCCCCTTGTGATTAAAAGTCTGCCTAAGAGTGTCCTTGAAATGTTCTCTTATGAGGTTCAAGCAGGTTTTGGATGGTCCAACCCCAGACTAAACTAAATGCCAACCTGGGGCCCGTGCTGTGCCCTCCCCTGGGGCAGTACTGTGCCCAGCGCAGTGGAGACACCGGCGCTTATCAGAAGCCCTTGCTGTGGCTGCCAAATAAATGTTAGAAAATACTTTTTAAATGGTACTTCAAGTTTAGTAAAACTACTAATGAATACCTTGGCCATGTATTTCTTGGGAGCACTTCTAAAGATGTTGCCCTTTGGGGCACTCAACTGCGGGGATGTTTTTCATGTGAAAAAATCATCCATCTGCCTTACCCAAATTGCTGCCATGAGATTCTCAGTTTGGTTCAGTAGGAGATAACCAGAAGCTCCATAAAAGCCAAATTCCCATTCACTATAAAATAATGTTGCATTGCATTGTATCTTCAATATCAGCAGTGATTTCCTAATGTACCTGCTGTGATCTTAGACTGTAGGAATAATGTCCTATCTGGGACTTAATGAAAAATCTCTTTTTTTTCCTTTTTTTTTGAGAGAAAAATGGTGTTTGGATTAACTGAAATATTCTGCAAGGACTGCAAGGACTATGGAAAACATTTGTTGATCTTTGAAGACGTAAGTCTCCCAAACTGAGGCACACTACATGCACTGCATGGTGGGAGATGTAGTTCCTATGTTTCATGTTCCCATTTCATTGTATCCATCAGCCTGACTTTATCTTCCAGGATTTATAGCTTCCTCACGCCATATGTAAGTCACCACTTCTTATTGCTTCAATACAGAGCATAGGAAAGGTAGCCCAGGTAAGGGAGCTATAGTGAAAGATGGCATAGACATCCATATTAGGGCCCACAGCATGATTCTTATATGCACATGTTGCTGTGTGTTCAGCAGAAATACTTAGAATTTTTCTTTTTTGCCATAAATTCACATTTATGCATACATACTTCTGATACATGAAAAATCTGAGGAAAATAAATCCACCCTTACTGGAAAAAAAGTCCTCCCAGCCCTCTCTCCTGGTTTACAGGTCGGCACATGGGCTATGCCTGCTTTCCACAGAGGGCCTGGAGATCCCCTCTGAGCTGGCAAAATTCTGTCATAGGTCCCACAAAAGGAAAGGGATGTTGTTACTGAAGATTAACCTCTCAAGATTTTCAGCTGATGTTTTGGAGGACAGGTCTCAGTTTTCTCACATCTATTAACTATACCCAGTTATTTTCTGAATATTTTCTGTGAGCAATTCTTTGCTGGCCGTTCTCTTGCTGGAAAAGAGCTCATGACCCTGAAATAGGCACCCAGACGAGGTGGAACTCGTACAGACTCGATTGACTTCAGCGAGGTTCTGCTTGAACCCTGGCTCTTGGCCACCTGGAGTACACCCAAGAACCAGGCCCTCAGATGACCAGAGTTCAGGCAAGTGTGCCCAGACAACAGCAATTAACTCTTTGAACCCAGCTCTGAGAAATTTTTGCTCTCGGCTTTTGTGCTCTACTGGGTCGGCAGTGATTAGTGCCTTTTAAGCAGTTTGCTAGCAAGGCTACTGAAGAGAGCATGGAAGCAGCATATGTTCAGATGAACAGAAATTCCTGACAGCGTTCACCCAGGCTGGCTTTAAGTCACTCTCACTGCAAGATTCTCAGGCTTCACATCCTTCCTCACAAAGCAAGGACTACAGAGAATCTTTGTTCAAAATTTTCTTCCTTCTCCCCACTGGAATTTAAAACAAAATGTCATGGAAATACAAGTTTCATTAAAGCTTACTATTACAAAGCCTAAATTTTAGGCCAAGTTAGACCTGAAAGAGTTTCTTTATTTTTTTTTTTCCATTACTAATTGTGTATTTTTTCATAGAATTTGCATAGGTTTTCTGAAATAGCTACAATCAATGTAGTAATTTTACTGAGAGCACTTTCCAAAATACAAACTGAATAGAGAGGTACTTCATCTGATTTACTTGTAGATCTACAGCGAAAAGATTTTTCCACTTTCCTCTTTATTCTGAATGAGTAGATTAACAGAAGAAAACTACCCATATCTTCAAGATGAGGTATAAGACTATTATTCACAGGACTTCAAAGCTTCTCGTGCAACTCCTGAGTTGTGGACAGCAACTGAGTGGTATCTCCCACTGAGGCAGGGAAAGAAGTGAGGTTTAAGGAGAGGAAACTGCGGGGAGTGGGAGGGATGCTCAGAAAAATCAAGGGTCCTAGTATATTTTCAACCCACCTAAATTGCTAACCTTCTACTGTACCACTTACAAGTCTCCTGCTAGTGGCATCTCCCAGAATCCTATTCCTAACTGTATTACAAATCTCATCCTTCTCTTCCCCTTCACTATCCAGGCTGAAATGTGCCTCTGGCATTGTCTGGAACTGTGGAGGACTCCACAGCTCAGCATTAACATGGGAGCCACCTGGGCAGGCCACTGTTGGCTTACTTTCATGTTGGAGATCTCTTGCTGTGCTCACGGCTGATCTACTGCAGTCATGATTTTAATGACCTTCCTCTCTCTAAATCAGATGCTAAGGGCGAAGGAGTATATTTCTCTTCCCCAATTTGTAATTAGCAAGCAGCAAACCTAAGTCGGGCAGTGTTTTCCTGTTGGCTTGGCAGAGATTGGGAGGTTCAACCCTTTTCACTTACAGGGGCACCCAACTGAACACTGGCCCCCTGAGCTCACCCCCAGTTCTCCCAGGGATCTGTGTTTTGGGACAGTCTCCCTCTGCATGAGGAAGCAGGCCAGAAGTCAGAGAGCAGAGGAGGAGATGGAAGAAGTAGGCTCAGTTCCTTGGTCTGCCAGGGACTTCCCACATGACTCTCAACCAAATACTTTATCCTCTTGTGTTTCAGTTCTCTGTCTCTAAACCAGGGCGAAGAACGCTTTCATACTTCACTGTGGTGCCATGAGGGCACATTAGGAACTGTAACATCCCCTAAATTCCATGGGAGAGATGAATGAGTTGGTTTATACACAGACTTAACAGCTGTAACAGCAGGTACTCCTTTTAGCGCATGCCTACACTGGCGATTTGAGATAGGCGACGTATTTGTAACAACTGTGGGCTCTAGAGATGGGATGCGTTTGGAACCTGTAGGCGTTACTGGGCTACACACAATAAAGCATAAGGTTGTGCTTAGAAAGGATAAAAGCAAGTGCCAGAGCAAGTGTCTCCCGTTACTCTGCTGTGATGCCTTGGGCAATTCAGGAGTGTGAGCAGGCAACATTCCCTAATTCAGTCAGCCCCACAAGGTGGCTATCATTTGGATGCCAGTGTCAAAATTGGACAAGATTAGATGTGGACTCATCACTCCTTGCTTTAGATGCATTTAAACATGTACAGGATATTTCTGGTAGGTCTGTGGAGCAGTTTTCAGGTTGATAGCTACATTACGTTGTTTTTAAGAATAAAATATCTATTGATGGCACCCAAGAAGTTACTCTTCCCTTATCTCAACACTCAGAGGCAGTAGGTTTTAGGGCTATATAGACTGCTGATCCCAACTCAGCAGGTGATTTTGTTTGATTCATCCTGTTCTGTTTTGTCTGCTCAGGTTCCCTATAGCTTGCTGTCTGGTAAGTGCAGATAGCTTACTCACTGTATTTGGGGTAGGTAGACTTAATGCCAAACAGCCATCATGGAGAAAGCATCTTTCATCTCTGTTGGGCTTATTTTGAATTGGTAACCCTCATGTGAAGAAAGCTGGCCTTCCAGCGCTCTTGTTCCATGGCATCTCAAAACAGTAACAGTGCCATGGTGGCCTTTACACCTGAGAGGACATAGTGAATTGACAATTCTATCAGAACTTGGTGAAAGTTTGGGAAAGTGGAAATACAGAGTAAGAAATGTTTGATTCTCTATCCACCATTTGAAGTTGATAGAACAAAAAAAAGCCTGTGCAGACATGCAAATATTTCAGGGCATTGGTAAAAGCCCTACACCCATTCAAAGTTTGCCATATTCCCTTTTGGTATTCTACTGGTCTTTCATAGATTGCAGCACGCCTCCCTTTTATAAGTTTTAGTTCCTTTTTCACTTTTTGCGATAAGGTTTCTTCATTATGCCTGGACGCAACCTAAGTGAAATACAAATGCAAGTAGTTTTTACCATCAGGGTATTTTCCTAGATGTGCTCTTATGGCAGTTCATGTCCTCAGCCTCATATAAACACTCATTTGGCTTGTAACCCTGTGATGGCCAAACAACAAACTGGAGCTTGAAGTTGCTGTTGCTCTTAGCTGCTGATAATTTTGTTCCTTTGTTTATTCCATCTGAAATGAGTTTATAGTTCAGCCTACTTCTGTTCCTGTTGGAGTTTTGGCTCCGTAAACTGTATGTCTCCCTGGCTGAAAAGTCAACAGTTACTGCACTTTCATTTCCTCCCGTGAGGGTGAATCATAACCAAGCAAGAGCTGTAAGACCAAAAACAAAAGGAGAGAGAAGTAATGCGGTGGATCAGCTTCTCCAGGCTGCGTGAGCTCTGCAGGGTGCCCTTTACAAATGCACTCCGTGAACTGAACCTGAAACAGTTTCCTTCGCAATGGCTGAAGTAAACTGACCCTTGAAGGTTTGCTTGGTGATTCCAGTCAGATGAACTTGAGCTTTCTAAGGAGAATGGCCTCACAGCACTGCCCTCCCTGCTTCTTGAATGTACCCTTTTGTACTCATCTACAGCAGCAGCAGATGGGCTTGATGGCTTAGGAGGACCTTCCAAGCCTACCTCCAAGGCCTCTGAACATTCAGAGAGATGTTCAAACATGCAGCAAAACATGAGCCCTAGGCTGGGACTGTGAATGTTGTGCGCAGTGTGGGTTTTTTGAATCTCTCCATTCTGAATCAGCTTCTACACTGAATGAATGTATACGGCCTTATTAGCAGCTTTCCTAAAAAGTATCTTTGGAGGGCAAAACTGCCAAAGCAATGGGGTTTGTGTGACTTTATAATTTCCTTTTAACATAATTTGTAGCTGTTTACTGCTTATTTTGATAACCTACTTCCCCATGCCAGCAGGGTAGGGCTGTTGCGGAATATCATGCCAAGTTTGGCTTATAGAGAAGAGGAGAAGACAGAATACATGTTCAAATCAACAAACATATATATGTGTGCATGTGTTTAAAGACTAATATTTGCATGGAAAATATGACTAAAAAAAAAATTATTTCCATTTTCATTGACATTTTCTTGAGAAAAAGGAGTATTTTCTGATCAGCTTCAGAGTTAGAAATAACCTGAAATTTATTTCCCTGAGAAATTTGCTCTGCTTTCTTTCTCCCAGTGCAATTAAAAAAAAAAAAGCAAAGTTAGAGATCTGGCATGGTTTTCAAAACAAATGGGTGTTCATCTGGGACTATGACACCTCAAACAAAGGTAGCCCATGAAAGTATTAAATCATCAAATTGCATGGTGGTGTGGGGGATTGCTCAACTGGACACGCTGGTGAAAATGCCAAACAAAATGTTCCATCGAAGGACAGTAGGCAAAGCACACAGATAGTGTGTTTTCACTTAACTCCAGTGCAAAAAGGAAGCAGTGTAACTGTACTGCAAGTCAGTTCGAGGTGAGTGTCAGTCCAAAAATAATTTATAGTAAGGACTCTTCAATCCCATATTTTGGACCTTCAGGAGATGCCACCTTACTTGAACTTGCAGTTTCTCTGAATTTTCTACTGTAAGTTAGTCATGCCACATGTACTCACTAAATGGAGGTATCAAAAATTTGGCAGAAGTTTGGGAAAAGACATTCTGCAGTTTGTTGAGTTCTGCTCATATTTGAACCCTTTTTTGTCCTCTGTGGCTTGGTCAAATGCCCGTCAGTGTTCATGGAAAACTCCAGTTGAACTGGATGAGTTTTGCAGATCCGGCTCTGTAATATGTCAAGTTTCTTCCATTCATGCTAGAAAGAACGGAAAGTGCTAAACAAACTGTAGGAGGTGGGTGACCCTTGTCTGTGCCAGGTCCCCCAGGTTCTGCCTTTGGATATTTAAAGACAAGATAGAACAGAAAAGCCAGTTTCTCTGCAATGGCTGAATTCTGACCTGAGCCAGCTCTTAGGCTCATGTAGGCTTTTGAAAAACTGGTATTTTTCTCTATGAATCACACATGGAATTTGCATCTTATGTCACACACACACTGAATAGTGGAAAGAATATGACTCAGTTATACTCTTTTTATGAATTGAAATCTAAGACAAGATGTTTTGCATTGTTTTGTCGAGAAGTCTCTGTTCTCCCTTATATCTCCTCCAACACCACCCACTCGGAGGCACACACACTTACCACCCCTTACTGTACCACACACTCCCACCACTCCTTTGCTTTGACTCTTCTACTGGAAGTTGTTTACTGCTACCTATTCCCTTCAGTGACAAGTCATTGCTGTTATTACTGTATAGTTATTATTATTTTTGTGCCAGCCACTCATCTGGACAGGAAAGCTTTAAGAACCTTAATTACTTTGTGGCCAGACATGGAGCTATATTTCTAAAAGTAGCTTTTCTTTTTTGGATCAAGTTCATTTCCTACAGTGTCTGGTTTTATGAGTTTGCTAAAAGCTTTCAGGTTCTCAGGAACCCCCATACTTTCTTCTCAAACACACACACACACACAAATAAATATATATATATATAAAAGATAAAAACTCTTTTAGTAACTCTTTTATTTTTTTAAACTCTTTCATTTTAAGGAGTTGAAAATCTGGAACAATTAAATTGTTTTCACATCCTGTCAATCACCTACATGGAGTCATTTGCAGTTTCACATACATACTCTGCTTTCACTTCTGAGCTAAATACCTCTCTAAAATTATCTTTGTGATTATTGTATGCTATAGTTCGGGACCCTTCCAGCTGAAATGTTCTGTCGAAAATATCACTGTTATTCCTGAAATGTAATTTCTGGCACTCACCACCAACTATGTTAATTTTTATATTTTTTAAGAGAAGTGCAGCAGAACTGGCAGAGAGATAGTGAGTAATTCCCTTGAAGCTATGTCCCCACTGATTTGATTTTTCCTTGACAGCTTATCCATCACGCTATATGCTTATTTAGACAAATAAATAAGAGGGCTGTTATCTGCCAGCCTGGCCTGAGGGCTTTTAGCAACACCAGAAAGTCTGCCGGCTTTCCTTTCAACATTCAACAAGACGGTTAGGGAATCACATTATGGTAAACGTGGATACTACATGCTAAAGTAGGAAAAGAAGAGCTGGTCTGAAACTTGTGAATCCATGAGAAGTCCAGTGTTGATTGCACAATAGCGTACCTCTGACCTGCAACTAAAAGAAAGACCCTCTGAGCAGGGCTTAGAGGGGTGGCTTAAGAAAAACTTGCACCTAATTCTGTGTGGTGAACAGAACAGTTCTGGGATTTATTGCTAGCACTGGGAGATATATTTTGATAAAACATCATGCTCTGAAGAAAACAGATTTGGGTCAACTGAAACATTCTGTGAATTCATGTTCAACTTAACAAGTTGTTTCATTCTTAAAATTTCAGCAAGTCAAAATGTTGCCTTTCAACATTGTTACATGAAACAGTACACCTTTCAGAAATGTACCTGGTTTTGTTTTTTAAATGCTTACAAGTGAAATGATGCCTTTTACTTCAAACTAAGTGACATATTTACTCATCCTAAATGATTCATTTCATTTGGTTAGAACAGAGGGGGAAAAAAGAAATTTCCTTTTGAATCTACCCTAAAATGTTTTTTCCACGATTTTTCAGTACAATTTTGCAAATAACTCCTTCCCCTTCATGAGAAACCCTTTAGTGCATCCACAGAAACAGCCATTCCTCCACCTGGTCTCCACCTGCTCTCCAAGGGAAATTTTCTCTCTCTCTTTCAGTGAGAATAAACCAGCTCTTCACCACTCCTAGCTGCTGGTAACTTGAGGGCAGACCGAGGGCTGGAATGAACCTGCTCAGCCTTTATGCTGTTCAGTTAACTGACTTACTGTCTGAACATGGCCAGCCTTGGAGCTTCTCACAGTCAGATAAGCTAGGGGTGAAATTACAAGCAGAAATTTGCTGTGTCCTAAAACTGTGGGCTCGATTTTTAGAAGTTAGGCAAATAAATTCATGCAGCACTCTGTGTCTGTTTACAAAGTAAAATTCCAGAGAAGTTTACATGAAATTATAATTAATATGAAAGTCTCATAAATGTTTGAGTCTCGCTCTTTTGGTCCATATTGTATGCAAGCAACTTCCTTGCATGTGCAAAGAAGGCCCACATATACTGTCCCAATTTTCTGCAAAATCTAGACTTTACTGCACAAAATATCCTGGAGGTTTTCATAATGTGCGATATGGGATAACTGTGAATTAGGCAGAAAATCAGCTCTGAGGCACAGCCCTAATATCTATGTGAAACTATGCATCTTCACCCAGGCAACCATAAAAAATTCCACATTGAAATAAAGCAGTATGTATATTCGTATGGGTGTCTGGAGAAGACCTGATCTCATCTGACCTGATGAAATGTTGCCACCAACTTCATAATGCTCTGATAAATAGTAACTTTCCAAGGATGACTTAATTTCTCTCTAAGCTTCGTTGGAAAGCTGGAAACACTTGCCTTATAAAAGAGAATGGTCTCATCAAAATGAAGATCTCCCCAAGTTCAAAGACCTGAAGGAGTAACAAATTATATCTTCCCTTAGCTTTTTTAATAAATTCATTTCATTAGGGAAAGTTTAAAGTGACAGCTTTTAAAAATCAGTTTTCATTCTTTGCCTGTTCTCTCTTTCAACAACACAATCATACCCAAATTAAGTAACTGTACTGCTTACAATAAAGACTAACGATCCTACACTAGCCCCCACCTCCATTAGCAGCTTCAGAATCCCACCAGAATCCCAATTAACACATTGATTTGCTTAAAAGGAAAATAGTGATCTTTGGCTGTCCATTCCACCAGCTGTGTGTTCCATCACCCAGTCTCCAGCAAGTCCATTGATTTCCTTAAAATAAAACCAGCAAATGTCCATTAATTCCCCTCCCCTAACTGCAGGGTCCCACTCTGATTATTCTTTTTGCCAGAGTTCACTGGGACATTTTATCTAAGAAGGTTAAAGACTAATATGCCGTGTTTCTCTCCTGCTGACCCACTGGTTCATCAAACTGATTTCAACTGACTGCTAGTGTGGGACTGAAGGAAAATGCTCAGTGAGGATGTTAGCTGCATGCTGCCAGTTCCAAATTGGTGAGGCATCCAGATAAACCGGGTAAAGAAAAGGGTCATGAAAGCCTGTACATTAAGGTTGTGTCCTCTACAATCCCAGTCTGATAATTAGACTTTGTAATGAGGGAGCCTCATTACTGGAAGCTATACAAGGAGTCTGCAAATGTTATTCTTGAGGCTGGCTGGAGGTCAGGAGGGAGCACATCCACAATGCTGACTTGCCCTGAGGCCCAGCAGAAGAGCCACAGTTCTTGTGTGCCCACGGGGGACTCTGCTTAGGGATTCCTTTGAGAGAAAACGGCAGAAGTTTGATGTCCAGGAAGTTTCCTGTTTGAGAGTACTCATCTTGCTGTGCAATACACTGCACATAGAGGATATAAATAATTAGGAATGAGTGACCCAATTTGGATAATAAACCAACCTGCTTGTAAGCTCTTTCAAGCACTCGCCTTCTGCCTGGGCTGCACAGTGTAGAAACTTCTTCAGGACGTGCATGAAACAATGATGCAGATGGCTTTTTGAGTAAATGACACCAGGCATCTTTTGAGGTTTCATCACAATGTACAGACTTCACAGATGGAAAATACCAACTTCTGCTGGCCACCTAAGTACCTGTTTTTCACAAGCAGGCTACAGCGACAGAAGCTTGCTCTCCAATTGCTAACGCCAATACCCACAAGACTCCCGTAGTAAAAAGTGCAATAAAAACCACTGTGAAATAATAACCAAGTGATAAAATTACAAGTAGGAACACATAAAAAAAATCACATGCACTGCAGGAACAATGATAAAAGCCTGCCTCTCAACCTGTCTAATCTCACACGCAAACCACACCCTTGGGTATTGCCAACCAGCTGAAAGCAAGAGTAGGAGCAGAGTAAGTGAAACCACATGAATGTGTGATGTGTAGCAACCATTCTGAATCCACCTTATAGTGTTTTTCTTTTACTGCTTACACTAGATTTCTTGGGAAGGTTTCCTCCCTGGCTGGATTTGAGAACCAGAAGTCAATGGGACATACAGAGACATCTCAGGGTATTCCACAAAATAGCCCTGACGTACTATAGAGTCATTACTGATAGCTGCATTGTGCCAGATGACTTGTGCAAGAGACTGTGATACTTCTCTTACGAAGGGTTAGGCTGTACTTTTTTGACATATCCTTCTGGAGACAGCTTCTGTGAAGGGGAGAGAACAGAAAGCATAGGAAGAGCCTACTTCACAGGTACAAGGAATAAATAAAATAGTGATGGACACAAAGTACGTCCTATGGATTTTATTGTAAAATACATTTTCCTCTTGCTTTTCTTGCTGACTGCCCAAAAAAAAAATTAAAGAAATTAAGATCTGTGTTAATTTTCAATCTGAGTTAAGTCAGCCTTAGCATCTTGCTTTACATCTCCTGTCTCAGTATAACAGGTTAAGGCACAAACCGTCCAGCAGTGATATCTTATTCTTAATGAAGTCAACAAAAGGTTTGCTAATGTCTTAGACAAAGTCAAGATTTCACTAGCCTTATACTTCAGTCTTCCTGAATGCAAATTTCTTTCCCTATAAGGTGATTTGAATAATGTTCACCTCCAGTTTTTATGGAGAAAGCACACTGGGGCAGGCCAAATCATATGTGGTTATTGAATTAAAAACCAATACTTGCATCAATTCCATTTTGGTTTTGTGGTGGTTTTTTTTTTCCTTTCCTAGCATTTACTGGACTTCAAATGCAAACATAGAAAAAGTACATATAAAATCTGGCTGCGTTCATCTTTTCAATTAGAGAGATCATTCTACATACTGAACAAGATTAACATGCTGCAACTTGAAAATCTATGCAGCTTTTAGGTTCACTACTGGATGCCAGCATACTACTAGAGATTTGGAGATAACGACAGGGCATTAGACAGTCTCTAAATCACACCAATTATTTTCGATGAGAATAAAGTGAAGATAAAGCTGAAAATAGCATTGCACTTTCAAAAGAGTGATTACAGGGCCTAAAACCTGGGCAGCAAGGTATATGTATTTTAGCAATATGCAAACTGAATGCTAAGCAAAGCCTTGCATTTGTCATCATTGCAGCCAAGCCCAAAACCAAGCACCCGTGGCATGCACATTTTGAAACTCACCATTTTAAGGGATTAGTGGGAGGGATCTGATCCCAACCACACCGAACCAAATGCAGCGTTTTCTTGCTTGGTGGATGAAAGTGCAGCTTCTGTACACCCTCATCTAAAGCCTACTTATTCACCAACTCCAATCATGAAGGCCCAGCCTACCTCAGTTTGCCAGTATACCTGGATCCATGTCTGTTTCCTTCTCACTCTTTTTCCCCCTCTTTAACACTAGAAAATTATTGCCAAGTGATTAGCATTTGCAGTAAGAAAATGGTTGGGTTA
This sequence comes from Calonectris borealis, assembly GCF_964195595.1. NCBI lineage: Eukaryota > Metazoa > Chordata > Aves > Procellariiformes > Procellariidae > Calonectris > Calonectris borealis. The sequence continues at coordinate 12,012,882 of NC_134328.1, read as the reverse complement.
AACAATTCAAGTTTTAATTCTGTTCCAAAACATGCGATCATTTGCAGAGCTTAAAGAGAATTACAAACACTAATTGAGTCTGACAGTGCACGTGTGATGGCAGATAAGGCATATTAAAGCCATTTCACTGATAGATAAACAAAAGTAGGTAAAAGTAATATAATTTCCCTAAGCTCACGCAGAAAATCTGTTATGAGGGTGAGATGAAAACTCAACATTTCTGATTGTCTAGTATCATGTCCCAAGTAAGAGAAAAGCTCTCCATGAAATTGCAATTTCTAGTTATTAATTTTGGTACTGTGAGGACTTGGGATCTTGTTTTCAAAATAACATCTGCTAAAATACACAGGCTAATAGATACATCTGCATTCACAAGGAATAATGTAGCTCCACATTCGGATTTCCACATGCAAATCTTGAATTAGTCTTCTAACAAGTTCATTATGTGAACGATGTCTAATTTGCACATGCTGTTTTGGCAACTGTCTGTGCAATTTTCAACAAGCAGAACTGCATGCCTGCCCTTTGGAAACTGAAGCTCTTTAGCAACCCTTCATGTAAAATTCCCTATTTTTCTTTCATTGAATTAAGCTGATCTGAGAACTGTGAGCTCTTTTTTTTTATTATTTAAAGGGAACCAACAGAGAATATTACAAATGACATCCTTAAAAATGAGTTAAGAGTATGATTGACTTTGAAATCACTTTAGTCTTCTAGTTTTTAAAGAGGTTTATTCTGATTAACTGACCTGAATGTTAACAGAACTGGAATTTTAATTTGTATTCAGACTGTAAGAATATCATCCACTCAGATGAGACAGTGTTGTTTAATTAGGTCTAGTAGTTAACTCAGAAGAAAGTAAATGTACTGCTAGAGGTTTGGAAGACTGCTACAGGCTCCTGGGATTTGCAGGAGTTTGGAGAAGCTTAAAAATAAGAAGTCAGTAGTTTTAGGAATTAGAAATGAGTGCTTACAAGGTATTGGAAAGGTTCTGCAAAGTCTGTAGTCAGCATCTTTTAACCTTGTGCTTCCCATTAGCGTAATGACCTTGGAAAGATTTAAAATTTTGCAATCCAATAAATAAAATAAATTATAGATATGCAAGGTCCAATTTCTGTGATTCCCAAGAAAGCCTTCAGATACTATGATAAATGTGATATCTACAGTAGCTTCCACAGGATTCTTTGTGTTTCATTTATGATGCGAATGAACTGTGAAAAGTAGAAGTAATGTATACGCCACAGACAGCAGCAATTAATAGCAATAGAAGGATATTTTCTTCACAATTATAGTTTGAATCTTTACAGTTTTCTCTATGGTTGATAAAATAAATTATACATATTCTTTCAAATTACCATGCCCACATAGTTTAATACATTGTTGAGACTTTGCTTCTGGTTTTTTTTTGTCATCGTTATTTTGGGGCATTTTGTTTTTAATTGAAAGAAACATTGCAAATTAGAGACTGACATATTTTTGATGAAATGACAAGGCAAGCACAAAGCCATACAGAGTTGACAAAAGGAGACAGAAAAAGGGAACTATTCTTTAAAGTTATAAATGTGAAAATTGATTCAAGAACACTAGCTGTTTTCAATTTTTTATTACGACGTATTTTAAGGACACCCATGTTCTTACAAACTGGAGTTTATGGTCTGATATGAAAATATAATTAACACTTAAATTGACACTTTATGTCCTGTGGAGTGGAATTTTTCTGCTCTCAAATGCAAGCAATTTGTAAAGAAACATGGTGGCAGTAAAATATCTAAACGTCTTAAATTGGGGTGTCCTCCTACAGGAGTCATTGGCGTGGGTGACTAATTTGATTTGCCTGAGTAGCTCACTTCGGGCCTGCCTGCACCTGGAGCAGGAAGGGTTTATCGGATGGGGCTGGTGGGAGGCTGACTGCCCGGGCTCCAGGGGCTGCCACAGAAAGGGTTTGCGTGTCACCCTGCAGCAAATCATCTGCAGGTGCTTTTTAAACACCTACATAAGGCGCTTTGGGGACAAGGCTGGAGAGTGGTTGCGAGCAGGCTGACATTTGTGGATGGTTAGTTTGTGTGACTTTCCACATACACTGTAGAAGAACAAGTATTTGGTAGTGTGTTTTGAGTTGTCCACTGGACTTCCCTGTCACATCAGAAGGGTATTTGCAAACAGTCATATTTTCAAATTCCCGATTCACTTTTATTCCCTATGTTCATGTATATTCCCTGTGGTTTGCTGGCTGGCTTATATGAAAGCCTGTGCTGCAGAAGATACTTGCTACACCAAAGGCTCTTTCTCAAACTGCCTGAAGTAAATGGAAAGACTCTCTCTAGCAAAGCAGCACAAAAAAAACCCTCCAAACACAGCTGTCATTGTTATTACAGCAATGTTGAGAAGCTCGGCTAGCTGAAGTCACAAGTGAGATGCATTTCTATAAACCACAGAGCAAACACCCTGCACAGCCATACCTGAATTCTCTTCTCTATATAGAGTGTGTGCAGGGAGGGCAGGGGCTTCAGCACAGCACATTATTTGTTGCAACAGTAATTTTCCAAAGCTAATACAAAATGTCTCTTTAAGAGCTAGTAAGGTCTGGAAGAGAAAAGGTATTCTTGCTGTTGCTTGGAAAGATAACTGTAGAATCACAGAATATGGATTTCATTGTCATTACATTCTAACATCACAAGCTTCATTGTCAAAATCCATAAACACAGTGTTAAAACAAATTACACAGTGGGGCTTTTTAGATTGAATCTTGTATGATTGTACAGCTTCATCTTAATACCTCTGGTTAAGTAGTAGTGAAATGATGCACTCTTACCATCGAGGTAGCAAACAAAACCTCATTTTGCTCAACAGAGCAAAAAAAGAAATCAGAAGTCATTGTTCTCTGTTGGCAACAAATTTCTACCAACTTGATACAGATGACGAACATAGGTTGCAACTGAGAAAGATGACCAAGTTGACCAGGGATGTACTGCATCCCATGCATTCTGAAGAATGAAATTAACTGGTAACACTTCACACAATGACAGTATGTACTGCACTGGAATAGTGCTCAACTGTGGTCTTCATTTCCCATATGTTTCAATGGGTTGCTACTAAATCCCTTCCTTCTTTACCATGTAATGACAATAATCTGATCGACATTTAAGAGGTATTCTGCCCTCCCCGTACTGGAAAGTCAGTACAAATGAATCGGTAGCTGGTAGCAGACAGAAAGTGCAGCTAAGTGCTGAGCTGAGGAAACACTGGGCAAAGTTAACAGAAATATTTCCTTTAGGGTACACTGTGCATCGTTACTCCTCTGGGAAGCTGAGGAGGTATAACGTGACTGTTTTTTCTTTGCATAAAGCGTCTCAAACATGGACACTTTTTCGACAAAATGTCACAAAGCAGGAGACCTACACGTATGACATTCCCCTCCCTAGCTTTTATCAGCCCGTGTTCAGAGGAGAAATCACTGCTCTCCTTGCCTACGTTGATGAGCAGCGTGAGGGGATGCAGCAGTACATTGGTCAGGAGTTTTTGGAAACTTAAAAAAAAATAGAGACAAAATCCCAGGGAAAGGACAACAGGAACTATTTGAAATTTAGATACCGTGAGTGAGAAGAAAAGATTGAAAGAACTGGATTGGTTTCATCTGGGGAAAAAAGATTAAGGAAGGGCATGATAATAGCCTAGTACTATGGAGAAGGTTGATTTAAAGAGGGTAATGGTTAGTTATTTCGCTTCTCCACTAGAGGTAGGACATCAGCTTAAGAAGAAATCAGCTTAATTTGAAGCAAAAAAGATTTAGATTGGATATTAGGAAAAGCTTTCTGCTTATTAGGAGAGTTAGGTAGTGGAACAGACTCTCTAGGTTAGTTTTAGATCTCGTTCTCTGAAAGGTTTTTAAGACTGTGTTGCACAGACAAAGAAGACAGTAATACGCCAGGGATAATCCGTGTGTAGAAGTAACTTAGACTATACAACACAAGGAGAGGACATGCAAAGTTTGCTTCAGTCCACCTTTGTGCTCTCCTTATCAGAAGTGGAGGTAGTTTGGCCCAGGGAAGGTGTGTATAGCTATTCAAACATGCCACTGACCTGACCTAGTTTCATTGAAATTTTTATTTGATTTCAGACAAAAATGCGAGGCGATAGGAAAAGTTCAATTTCTGGAGTGAATTATTTCAGTTTTAATTTTCATTATAGTAAATAATATATTTTTCTATGTCTTTTCAAAAGTCTGCATCAAAACATACATTTTGGTTTTATTGAAATAAAATTAAAAACCTGAGCAAAAATTATATATACCCACAGTTTTCAGGGAATTTCAGGATTTTAGGTTCTTGTTCATGTTTGGAAAAGAAGCAAACCTCAGAAGTGCTAAGTCATTTGTATCTTGGAACGGCTCTACTCTCCACAACACTTGTGTGATTTTTGGCCTCTGGCAACTGGCAGAGCTTCTCAGGGTGCCCAGGGGAAGTACGGGAAACTGCACTGCTCAGAGCTTCCAGAGATTTGCGGGCTGGATTGGGCTTCCTGTGCTGCTGCCTCGACCTCAGCATCGCCAATGCCCGCGTCTCCAGGGGACCTGTGGAAGACAGCCTGTGAACATCTTCTGCAGTTCCTGTTTCCTCTTCCCTGGTTTGACAAAGGCTTTAATCGTCCCTGTAGGATTCTGTGACTGAATTATGGCTAAAGTTCAAACAAACTACTTAGTGCACTGCAGTGGCCAGGCAGCTTCAGGGACTGCAGCTGCAGCTGCATTCCTGCAGGTCCTGCAGCATGAGACCTTGGCAGGCAGAAGGTGACGTGTTCCTGAGCTGACTGACATTATGGTGGTTTAAGCAGATTCCTCTAGAGCAAGCCCAGACTGGAGAGGTTCGTTTAAGACATCATCAGCCATCTCCTCATGAAGTAATCTGCTAAAGAAATAAGACTGGGCAGATGAAAACCTGGGAAGGTAATAGAAGCTGGGGGAATGGAAGTTGGTGCCTGAAACAATTAAGAGTTCAGAGGTGAGTCAGAGAAAAAACAACTGCTTTTTATTAAAAATTCATTTCAATTTCACGGGCAGGCTGGAGAAGTAATTCCAGCACAGTCTGACTTCAGAGAAATGCCTCCCAGATAGCAGGATAGAGAATAGCTAAACAGTACCAAGACAACACAAGACAGAAGTATTATCATTAGAGCAAAATTTTACCAGCTAGACATGCCCCGGCTGAAGAACACTAGAGAATTGAAATGAAATGTCCTTGGTGCAGGGAAATTTACAGGCTCTTCTGCAAAAACTCCTCTCACCAAACTCTCCAAAATCATATCAAGTCTAATATCTCCGGAACCAATGATGCACCAGGTTTGAAGCATTACATCACCGGCACCCGGCTTCATTGGCTGGTCCTACCCTGAGGACAAGACATTCCTTCTTGCACCTTTTCAAAGCTGCTGCTTCTCAGGAATTAACTCTTTGAAGGGTGTCACCTAGGGACAAGTCTAAATTTTTGACTGATACATATATACACGTCTTTAATACAAGAGGTTTTGTTAGCCACAGCTTGAAACCCCAAAGGAACAGTCATGTCTCTTCAGTTCAGATTATTTCCTAACCTTCACTGCAGAAAAATGAACTATATATTTTCTGTCCTTCAGGAAAAAAAATCAAGTTGTCAGTGATATCACAAAAAGCAGAATACGCTGAATCAAGAATACTATGCAACCTTGGTAAATAAGGAATTTATAAGGGAAAGAGAAGGGCTGCTGCTGCTGCAGTGTAACAAAAAATTCCTCTAACTGGTTAATTAGATTAATTGGTGGCACTGCAAAAAAGATGCTGCAGATGCAGGTTAGTTCTGCCTTGCTTGAATTTCTATTGCTCTATTTCAGTTTGCATCCAAAAATAGCTGATAGCTCTGGATAGTGTTGCAGGAAAAAGAGTGGGGTACCTCTCTGTGTGTATATATTTTGTGTGTGTGTGTGTTATTTCCCCTTTCCAAATTTCCAGTTTGCCTAGTAAGTGTGAGAAATCAGTTTCATAAGATTACTGCCCAAAATCAGCTGATGAAACCCATTGCATTCTAAGTAATTTGGTTATATAACTTTTCAAAAAAAAAGGAAAAAAACCACCCACAGGAAAAAAAAAACCTCTCACAGAAAGATGCAAGGAAGTTTCTGGAAGATCATTTCTTGCCTAACTTTTCTTTTTTTTTTTTTTTTTTTCCTGAAGAAATGTTGTTCCAGGGAGTGTCTGACTAGTTCTGCAGCTTGGCAAGAAAGCCAGACGTTACCTCATAGCTGCGGCCAGACAGCCCATTTCTATGCCAGGCAACCACTGCAGAAGCACACAGCACAGGGCCCTGCTTGATTAGCACTTCTGCTGTTTCAAGAGTCCTGGAGTGTTTTGTTCAAGGTGGGCTGCTGAGTGGGGACTTGGTGTGCTTTTGTGCAAATGAGCTTGCAGGCAGGGGGAGGCATGTGGGGTGCGGGGGAAATTGGGGGGAGGCAAAGGGACATAATGGGGGAGGTCTGCATTAATATTCCACATTCATGTTATCTTTGGGAAACAGGATCTGTTTGATCTGACCTGGTCAAAAAAAAAAAAAAAAAAAACACGAAACAATCCACGAAGTACCACATCCTAAAGGTCAGAGTAAAAGAAAGAGATGGGGAAACAAAGAGCTGTAATGACAGAGCAGGTCAAACTGAATTAAATGTTTAATCGTCTCCCTTGTGCCTCATCAAATAGCTTTCTTTAAAGCAAGAGGGATCTTTTCTTCCAGCAAAAAAAATACCAATTCATCAGTGAGTTGGAAGGTGACGAGTGTTTGTAAACATTACAGTCAATATAATTTTCTCATCCTCCCTCTCATTGTTGATTTACCTTGTTTAACTGTGTCGTTTACCTAGTAAAGCTGTATCTATATGCCATATACCATAAATGCTGGGGTCCCTGCACAGAATTACAGCTGCCCAGCATTACTCTGATGAGCTTTTTAGCAAACTGTACCATTTGCACAAGAGAAGGGCAAATAGCAGGGCACAGAGTGGGCAGAGATGCTCAGCCCTGCGCCACCGCACCTCCTCCTGGCAGTGTCCTGGGGTGACTTCTTCCAGCAGCTGAGATGTGGTTCACCGCTCTGGAATGGCGACAGTTTGTGCAATGAGCTGGGAAAGTAGATGGCGTGTCCGCGAAATAGCCCAAGTTCACGTCCTCGTGTCGCATATAGCTGTGGGGATGAAATAGGGCACTGGAGCTTCATGACCTGTCCTGATGTATTGCCTCTGTTCTTGTAAATGATGGCAAAAATTTCTGTTTGGAAGAGAAAAAACATATTTTAATAATTTTATTTTATTGGGTGACAAGATAACTACTAATAAAGTCACCCTTCTGTCTGAGAGTACTGTATGATTTTCAGCAAACTTGATATCAGAAAATGTATGGGTTTGCAGTGTCTTTAGTAGCCAATTTTCCAAATGAGAAAAGTTATAGATAAAGAGGTAAAATTAATTGGTTTTGGTCACATATAAAAACAGTGCTAGGATCAAACCCTTAACAGCTCTTGACTCTGAGTCTTATATTTGACCCCTAATGCAAGATGTGCGCCCATGGGCGGCATGAATCACTCCTTGTTCAGGACAACTTCTGAAACTTCTTCCAAGCCCTTTTTTTATTTTTGGGGGCTTACAAAGAAAAGCAGATTCCCAGATTTTTAGGAACTTCAACTGGAAGTTGGAAGAGGAGTGAGGGGGATTAAAATGTTCTGCTAATGGACTTAGGGTAAAAGTGGGATCCACCTGACTCAGTTAAGGCCGAGTCCAACTGCTGTATTATAAGGCCCAACAAAATGTGTCAACACCAGGGATGGGGAAACCACAGTGGGAGCTTTTCCAAGATTTATAAGAAGAGATGTGCTCTGGATCTTCCCAGCTTCACACAAGTGGGCTAAAAGGTGGATAATTCAGTCCTGTCTCCAGGTACAGCACTGGAGTACAGTTGCTCCAGGCAAGTCCTTCTGCTCAGGATGTCACAGAGATCTCCTGGAGGGCTGTGCTCTGGAGGGATCACCTAGGTTGTGTGCTTGCTAGAAACATCACAAGCTCATTGGGGCCAGAAGAGAAGGAGATAGAGATTCCACCACTACCAGCAGTTCTATCATCACACAGCCAGATGTGCAGCTACTGGGGTTCTCGTAGGCAGTCTGGCAGGTTCAGTTGTAGCCCAGTTTGCAAAACCAGCACCGATTACAGCTGGAAAACTGGAACACCCCATGAGATAGAGGAGAATGGTGGAGACTTGCCGCATTTGGTCTTCTCGGGGATTTCCAAGAGCTGTATGTTACTGGTTCTCAGACCACGGCCTGGCTCAAAACCATCTGGCTGCTTGGCTGGATGTATGTAGTATGGCAGTGGTGTTTGTGGGTGTGGGTGTCTGTATCAGTAATAACCATAGTATTAACAGAGCTGTGCTATGGTGCAGAATTCCGCTGATTCCTTGGATGCCAGGGAGCCCTATGTGGAGGCTCCAGCCACAGGGCTGCAAAAGAGGAAAAGAAGGAAATTGCTTTTCTCTTCCTTTTTGGCAAATAAAAAGTTGGAGCAGTGAGCAGGGTGGATTGCTGGGTGCTGTGAACTGTGCTGGCTATATCCCTCTGCATCCCTCCCAAGCTCTTCTCCAAATCACTAATATAAATACATTTTAAATCCCATTTTACAGTCACCACGGGACCAAATAGTTTTGGGGCCAAATTTCCTTTTTAGCGTATTTAAGTTTAGTGTAGAGTAAATTTCCTCAAACTTTGGCCTGGTGCTTAAAAACACACCAGTAACCCTTGGCACATGGGAGCGAATCCTAAGCCACTTCTATCTCCTCTGACTTTTTCCCCAGTGTGAGGGGATTTGCTGTTTCTTACGGTTTCCCATATCAGTGATGACAAAAGAACGTGGGCGTCGCGGCTTCCGGGGATGTTCTGAGCGTCATTTGGGAAGCTCTGGACTTCGAGTTGTTCATTAACTCCTCATTTGGCTACTTAAGAAAATCTTGCTCAGGACACCCTATGTGGAGCTCCTGGCAGGCTGAACACAGGAGCGCATTTCGCAGCTCATGCTGAGTCTGTGCTGCAGCATCCTTGCACAGATTTAGTATGGGCGATGAGAAGGCATTTGGTCATGCCTCTCCATGGGGCACATGCCAGTGACCTGCAAGGTGGCTGGGGTATGGTGCGGGAGAGCCCGCAGCTTTGCTCAAAGCTGTCTCTGTCCCCATAGGACTGCAAGTACCTGAAACAGCTGCAGAGACCTGGCTGGGCAAAAGAACCTCATGAGGTTCTCTCCCACTGCAGTGGAACCATACGCTAAGAAAATGCAGTTGGAGGAATTTAAGGCATTGGAGGTCAAGGTACGCAGTGAAAACCTCAAGGACAGTTTCAACTGCAAACACTAGGTTCATCTTACCAGCCTACACCACAACACAGATAGAAGGATGGTTCTTGCAATGGGAGTGGGAAAGGCTAGTTAGATATATTTACGGGATACAGCAGAAGAAACGCATTAAAAAGTAGAAATCCTTGACTCTAACCAGATCCTCTCTTCCAGACAAATTGGAAGAAGTTGGTGAAGTGGAGACTTGCAGGGTGATGGACAGAAATAAGAACCAGCCCTGCTTACCCTGATCGGGAACGGCAAAGCCATCAGTCAGGAAGAGGTTATATTTGTACAGGGAATGGGAGGAGGAGGATGCTTATTGTTGTGGCTCAGCATGGATGCTAGGAGTTTAGCTGTACACATAGGCATTGCCCATTGGGAAATAGGTATGGATGGAGCTGCAGTTTCCTTAGAAGATAACAGAGGTATTAACATTAAAGAGTAGAGATTGTTTAGATTGTTTGGGAAGGAAGAGAAGGGAATGAGAGAAGAGAGAGCTATTTGAGAAGGAAAAGGATTTATTAGCCTTTGAAAGTGGGGATCTGAGAGAGGCTGGAATGGGGCTGCTATGTCATTATGGGCTGCAGTTGGAGATGTTTCAGAGAGTAAACTAGTAATAGAAATATTTTATAGGCCACCTGACCAGAAAGAACAACTGGACTGTGAAATGACTGTGCAAATAAAACAGGCATGTAAAAAGGAGAGAGTGGTAGGAATTGAAGATTTTAACTACCCAGGCATAGACTGGAATACATTAAGAGAAGGAAAATAAGGCTGGAGGTATGTTTGCAGATCAGACGCAGGCCTGCTTTCTAATTCAGTCTGAGCATCAGCTGCACAGCTTGGGTATTACAAAGGGACTGCATGAGGACATGCACAATAGGGGAAAGCCCTGGGGAGGCAGCTTTGACAGGCTCCAAGGGAAAAAAGATTTTAAAGGTGGATTGTGAAGCAAGGATAAAGAAAAAAAAGAAAGGAAAGAAATAGTGGTTTGGGTCTGAGTGGCCTTAGAGCTTGAATTTCAAATATTAGTGTTTTATTGGGCTCACAGTTCCACAGAAGCAATCAGTGGTGTGTCTGCAAGTGTCAAATCATGACCCACTAATGAATTAAATCCTGCAATAACCCAGCTTTACCTCAGGTGAAGCTCCGTCTGCCATTACTTAGGCCTGGGGAAATAGGGCCTATAATGAAATCCTGGCCCCACTGACTCCAATGGTAAAAGTCAGACTTGATTTAACAAGGCCAAGATTTCATGCCTGATGCTCATAATCTCGTTGGGCAGGAGGATGATTAGGGGAAGTGGGAGTACAAAGCTGGTTTGAGGAGGCAGGGAGACTCCCCAGTGGGAAGAAGGTCTGGAGTTTCATTGCCTGCCATACACACCTCTTAAAGAGTCATCAAAGAGTGAGAGACCCGCTATTAAAGGTAAATGATTTCAGACTACTAAGAGCAAAGCTTGAGACCATTAGTGTCTGCATCTCTGAGAGCACAACCAAGAGGATTTGGCAAAGGTTTGTTCACCAAAAATGGCTTGGGTGGCCCCATTCCTGGTCCTGGGCCATACAGTGCTGGAGATGCAACCATCTCTGTGCAAAAATGAACCCTGAGTCTGGAGTCAGCTGGTGCCAGGGGCTGATGCCTACAGACTGCACTGCTGAAGGGCCTTGCTCCTTGCTAGGAAACTCTGAAGTAACTTTGTAGGGACAGGGGTGCCTCCAAAGCTTCAGTACTGCCGCCCCTGCGACCTGCTTGTGTTTATAAGTGTAGAACTAATTATTGAACTGCTTTGAAAGTATGGGGGTTTAGTTTGTTTGGGGGTTTTTTGTTTGGTTTTTTGGGTTTTTTTAATAATTTTGGAGACTCCTGCCTTGCTAATTCTCTTTGCTGGATGATTCAAAGGTACTGTTACCAGCTACATATGAACATGACTGATTTTTTTAATTTTTTTTTTTTTAATTAGGGAAAAATGGATCTCTTCTAGGCAGGGTACTGTGCCTGTACATGTATAAAATGGACAAGGAATAGCTTATTTTTGAGCGTTGTAGCTGTCATGAATCATACACTGTTTTCTTGTAGCCCATATGCTTGACTTCACCTCATATTTCCTATCTGATGAAAAAAACCAAGATAAATAGCATGGTAGGTAAATTTGAGAGGTTTTAGGAACTTGCAGATGGCTCTGAAATAGCTGCAGATACGACACATAGTAAGATATGAATTTTACTACAATTGTAGAGCTACTGCCAAAAAATAGTGTTCTTGTTTTATTCCTTTGTATTGGGAAAAAAAAAAGTGTGTGTTTAGGGAAAGCAGAAGGAAGAGGTTGTAAAGAGTGAAAAGAAACCTCAAACCCCAGATACCAACAGGTGCCAATGAATCACAGTTCTCTTAGTCACCATTACTGGCTGCATGAATCAATAGAAGACTCTGACTATTAAAAAAAGATTCAGTCTTTGTCTAAAATATTATCTGATAGCCCGCCAGTCTATATTCAGTGAATGCCTCGTGAAAGACTCAGACTGAGACCTCCAAAGAGAGACAGCTCTGTGTGCGGTCCTTTAGCAGGAGAAGCAAAAGCTGAATTTCAAGAGTCTTTATTAAAAAAAAAAAAAAACAAAAAAAAAAACAACAACAAAACAAAACCTGCTATTATTATAAACATAATTTAAGTTTTTAATTGCATGAAAATGACCACTCCAGTAAAATTATTTGGAGCACAAAGGCTACCGGAGAGAAAAGTAGTTATATTTGTGTTGCAAATGTTTGCTTAGCAAAATGAAGCACACTGTGACAGGGGCCCAAACGTCCAGGGAAGCTGCGGGTCGCCAGTGATTCCGGTTGTAGCAGAGGGGTGCAGCTGGAAACCCCATCCTGTGCGGGCAGGCTCAGGGCAGCTCTGAACAACAGCGATCAGCAATCCAAAAGCAGCAATTTGCAAACTGTGTGGGTTCATATTTGTGCACAGCAATGGACGTTGCTAGTGTCCAAAGCCAAGGACACATCCATTGCAACTACTGCTTGCAAAAATGTTGAATCAAACACAAACGCCCCTTCTCTCCTTTCCTGTCTCTCCCAAACTTTTTAATTTGGCAGACAAAAGTCTCTCCCCCAAAATACCACTGAAAATAGTGACTATTCAAACAGATTTTCTTTCAGTTGGTAATATTTTTTGGAGGTGAGGAGATATGCATTTGTTCATTAAAACTGATATTTTTCAAGAAGAACAAACACATTCTGTGACAATTGTCTCTGAGTTTCTAATCCATTTTTCCACCTCCTTCTCCTTTAACATTTGGTGGAGAGTTTTCATCCTTTCTCAATAAAGACTACTCATTAAATGAATCTTCTAGCAGAACTGGCAGGGTATAATAAAGAGATTTTTAATCCCTTTTTACTTCAAACAACATACAGGCAACAGATATTTTCAGTTTGATGCACCTGGAGTTGTTGGGGGGGCTCTTAAGAATCTGCTTGCATTTCTCAAATCTACAGGGAGGATTTTAAGCAGCAGCTGATCTCCCAGTTTCTGAAATGTAATTTGTGACAATGCTTTTGAGATGTTTAAACTTCCTAAAAGGCTCCTGACTGCTGACTCGTAGTCGGAGAGAAAGGCAGCTCTGATCTGGCTGGCACGGGGGGGATGGTGCCGTTGTGCGTGGTGTGACCCCGGGGCGAGCGCTGTGCTGGCTGGTGCTCGCCGAGACCTAAATCCTCTTTGGCCTCTGCTGTCTTTAAAGTTGCGCCTGGTTCTCCTGCAGCAGGAGCCGCCGGGATGCTGCAGTCTGGGAGAGGGCTGGGATTTGTTCTGCAAGAGCCAAGCGTTGATCTGTACTGCTGATGCTTAGGATAATTAAACAATAGAAGCAAAATGATTAATAAGGTTCTTTTCTAAGGCGTGGAGAAGGCTGAAGGCCTGGAGAGGGGCCATTGAATTTGACTAAATAAACTTAGCAGAATAGGAAGATTTTCAGCAATTATTGGCTCATTTTTTCCTCAGGCTTTCTAACCCGTCACTTTAACTTATTGGCTTAAGACACTCCTTACACCCACATCACATTTTGCCTTGGGCCATTCTGCTGCTCTTGACAGCTGTCTAGGGCAAAAGGAAATCACCCGACCACAAATGTTTTCTCATAACTTCATAACAAGGGGATCTGAAGAAGTCAAAACCTTGGAGGTTCAGACCCTCCTTCAAAAAGCAAGATAAAATTAGGACATGAAAACCAGGCATTGCCCTCTGTCATTCCGGCTGTATATCCAGTTGGGCTGCTGCGTACACAAATTAATAGCAATTAGCAGCAATTTGAAAATGGTTACCTGAATTGCTGAAGTTGTGGTGGTAATTAGAAGCCGAATTGCAGCCACTCGGTGCTGCTGTTTTGTACCTGGCTGGCAACGCAGATCAATGGGGAAGCACTGGGATGTGGCTGGCGTGGCGGGACCTCTGCAAGGGCTGTGTCCCAGCTGCTGATGGATGGCAGTGTCTGGGGACAGGTCAAGAGTGGCAGGGCATGTGGGCAGAGCGGTTTGCCCTCTGGCAGTGCCAGGTAGACAGGACAGTCTCGATAGGATGATTAGTGTTCAAGCTAAAGCTAAATCACGTTCAGCACTGATCTGGCTGCTGACCATCCCACGGGATGGGGAAAGGGAAAAATGCCTTTGAGCCCACACAGCCCTTGTGAACTGTGCCAGCAGATGCAGAGCCGTGGTCACACACCTCGCCATGGAAGCAGGTCTCCCTTCTGCATGCTGCTTGGTTGTCTTCATTGGGCACATGAGCTGGCTTCATTGATGGCTGTGAATGTGCCTCCTGCCCTTGCAGCATGTTTGTGTTAGCCTTGCCCGTGGCACAGCTAGACACATCAGTGGCAGCTACTCTCGTGGCACATTTTTGATGCCTAGTGGAGATTTAAGTTGTTGAGGGTTTCAGTACAGTATCACCTCTATACTGTAGGTGTTCAGTGTTTGCTGTGCTGTACGTCTGAAACGCTGAGTAAAGGGTGTCTGTGAGGGAGTGACATCAAAGGGACTGGGAACGGACACATGTCCTAACACTGCACTTACGGACATTACAGTTCAGTGATGTTCAACTTGTGCTCCATCATCTGCCAGTGGTCCCTACAACAGGTGGATCAAGCAATGACTAGAAAATAATAGCCTGCTCTGTTTTCCCACACAAACAAGCTAGCAAACAAACTGTGGGAAAAGAAAAGCAAATTAGTGCACAGTTGGTTTTTAGGGTCTTTTGTCTTCTCTGCAAATGGGTGCAAGGGAGTCTTGGGACTGCTTTGGGAAGGTCAGGGGTCTTTTAAACATCAAAAGCTTGAGGGATCCAGCTGCATCTCACTCAGATGTCCCTATCTGAAGACAAGGCAGACAAAGAGCTGCCTTTTAATTTCTTCATGTTTTATTTAGACCTTTTCTTCCTTTAAATATTTAGAAAAGTTTAGAAAAATATACACTCAGTCATTCTTCCACATCCCTGTCCCCTTCCGCAGAGAGGAGGAATGGGGAGGTCGTTGTGGTTTTAGTGTGAGTGTGACTCTGCTTGTCTGGACTAGTGAGAGATTAAGCAACTTGCCCAAGGTCACAAATAATTCACTGACTTTCCCTGGTGATTTTCAATACGTGTGCTCCAGCAGAAGTCCTCTTTGGAGAGTTTGTGTTTCAGTTTTACTGTGGCTACCTGTATATGATGGCTTTCCCTTTTTTGTACAATTACCAGTGCTCAGCCTGAAAGCCTGGTTTGAAGGAAAGTTGGTATATTGTTCCTGGGAATAAATCTGTCTGCAAATTTGATAATGGTTGAGGATTTGGGCCCTTCTGTCTTCACTGTTCTTTCTCCAAACTTGTGTTGGAAAATCTTGAAGGGATGTTCTTGTGGCTGTGAAACGTACTGCCCAGTTCTGATTTCAGCCTGCAGCTGTGATGTGGCTGTAAGCTCACCTGCAGACATCCTGGCCCCCTTGCTAGCTGTGTGGTCAAACTCTCAAATCTTGCTGGAAGGTTGGAGGTTCATGGCGCCGCTCCATGGTGCATCCAACAGGGATAGAAACAAAACTGCAAAGCAGTAGCTACCGGCTATTAAAAAGCATAATTAAAAATTTAATTACTTCTGAAAATAGTAGTGTCACTGGCTAGACATGCAAATCCCACTGCAAGCCAAGTAAGAAATTCAGGTTTCCAGGAGGACCCTTGTTGGGTGCACTTAGAGTGGAGTGAGAGGATGGGATCCCGGTAGGACGGGCAATGGGTGCCATACCTGTCCTGGTTAGATCACCTTCCCCAAACTGCCTTCCTTCCCTAGTAGTCTGTCTGTCCGTCTGTCTGCCTCCCATTGCTGCACTTATCTGATGGTCGAAGTCACTTACTCTTATTTACATTGCCCATAGGGCATGTTGGATTGGAGCACATTCCCTCTCTTGTTACAGTTGATGAATGCAGCCCTATTAAAATATCATCTCATCCTCACACTAGATTGCAGTCTAAGATAATATGTGTTTTTTCTATATCGTTTATACAAGAAAGATTATGTTAAATGCCAGACCCAGTAAATATTTCAAGATCCACTGCATTGCTGAGAACAGTTTCTCCCCGGGCATATGTTTCAGAGCCAAAGAAAACACTTAAAAAATTTCCTTCCTGTTTAATTTTTTTAAAGGGCATTTTCCCTATATCTCTTACTGAAATGACAAGTTGTCATGTTCCATGATCTTATTACAGTTGCAGATGTAACTCAGCAGGGAATCTGCCCAAGTTTACATTTAAAATCATAAGACCCTGATTCTGATCTTTTTTTTTTTTAATCAGTTTAAATCTTCCTATGGTGTAGGACTTCCAGCTTTACCTCATTGTAATCAAGATCAGAATTGCTCCTAATTATAACACTTAACTCCTGTGTAGTGCTTTACACTTTCCAGGCTCTCTATATTCATCAATTAATTAATCCCCAAAGCAGTATTACATTCCCACTAGAAAAATGGGAAACCAAAACACGAGGGTGAGAAGAACTTGCCAAAAGGCAGAGGTGACGGAGCTGGTGCTGACACCATCACCACAGTACCCTGGGTCCTTCCCTGTCTCTCCCCACCTGCCCTCTCCTGACTGCGCTGTGATCATGCGAAACATCACCCAGAGGGTGCTGGAGAGATTCCACAGTGGGATTTGGGGCACTAGGTGATGGTTTAGAAAAACAAAAAAGCTTGGAAAATCGCCTGTCTCCAGAAGACCTTGTAAGGTGTCTCACCGAGGCCTGTGCATTGCTGAGCTTTCATCAGGAGGGGGCCAGAGGGATGGCCAGGCACTAGAAATAAAATAAAACCTCAGACCATTGAAACCTTCCCAGAGAGAGAGAGATGTATATAGAAAAGCACATTTAGGAGTCGCCACGTGTCTGGAAAGCTTACAGATCTGTACACCTAATGCAAGCAAAGGTGATGGCCTTTAACCTCAGTGAAAACAGATTTGTCCTATATTTCAAGCATTTGCTCCATGCTCCGAAGACCTCACTGTCCTGGGCTGATGCTAGGCAAGGTTAATGACAGTGATGAGCGAAACAGTTTAAGGAGGAAGAGAATGGCTCCAGTTCTAATCCCAGTATCTTTTTGCAGTTTATTCTCTCTCAAGTCCTTACTGGGTGGATTGTCCTTCCTAGCATGCCTGTGCAGGGAGATTTCCTGGCATAGTTGTGTCACAGTAACTGCTCTGTGCAAGCTGCACCAGGATAGATCCCTGCATGGGTTCTAGAATA
Source organism: Calonectris borealis (assembly GCF_964195595.1). Lineage (NCBI taxonomy): Eukaryota > Metazoa > Chordata > Aves > Procellariiformes > Procellariidae > Calonectris > Calonectris borealis. The sequence continues at coordinate 11,995,733 of NC_134328.1, read as the reverse complement.
AAAGCTGTGGCTGCACAGAGACATGCTTCCAGAATAGTATCCAGGCAGGGTATTTTACTGGCCTATCTATAGTGGATTAATTATTCTAGTACAGCTGTTCTGGGAAGGTATTTCCCTGTAGACAAGCCCATGGAGGGTAAAGAGGAAATGTGAGCTTGTTGAGGGATTAGGCAGAAGGGTGGGTCGTTTAAAGGTTCAGCTAAGCTTCAAATAAATGAATTGAAACCTTTGGAGGTTTCCCCATCACTTGTCATGGAGATCAGATCACTTTTATCAAAGAGAGAATGAAAAGGACTGAGATGCAAATTTTTTCTTACTAAGTTGGTTAGTTGGAGAGGGAAAAAGAGAGAAGTGACTTCAAAAGGAAAAGCAGGTTACGTGGACTTTAGATTATGTGATTTTGGAAGGTGTGAGTCATTAGGAAAGAGGGGGAAAAAATCATTTTCTCTGGTCGCTATGCAGTAATGGAGAACAGTTGTTCCTGTGTTTATTTCTGTGTTTTCCAGCACAGAAATTGTTGGCATGCACCATTGTGAGATAGGGATTGTGCAAACTCAAATAGAAAAGCAAATATTCACCAGTACAATAGCAGCTGATGCCAACTGTAACACCTGACGCAAATATGTTAAACATATCAGAGAAGGAGGGATCATTAAATGAAACAAATATTCTTTTAACTTTCATTTCCTGAGGGGTTTTTGATTTGTTTGGGTTTTTTTAAGAATAACTGGAACAACTGCACTGGACTGGAACTGCACACCATTAAGGGCAGAGAGAAGAAATCTTTGATTTCTCCTTTCGTATTACAATACAATTTCATATTTTCAGACTGGAAAACAGAAAAGTACTTCATTAAAAATAAGGGCAGTAGGAGATTGAATGCTTTATTCTTCTTACAGTGTATTAATATTTTGAATCAATATTTCATTAACAGAATTCACTCTTACATGCCTTTCTACTTTTTCTTAAGAAAAATTGAAAATCAAGTACAAGAAAAACCAGCTGTTTGTGTTCTTCCTGAAGGTCCTCTCTCCTGTGCATGTGGGTGTTTGTCCCTTTCCCCCATTTTAGTTTCTTTTTAAACCCTGAGGTTGATAAAAATCAGATTATTATCAAATTGTTTATATTGTTGCCTACACTAAAATCAGCCCTTTTCAAGGAAATTAACTTAAAAGCAGCCAAGTCTGCTGACATGGTATCGTCTGTTGAAAATGCCTCTGGTCATAGCTGCTTTTCTCAGATTGGTTACAGGTACATGAATCATTGCAGCATTTTTCTCTTGCTTTCTCTGACCTTGCTTTTTTTTTTGTTTGTCTTTTGGGTTTTTTGAGCAGATCCGTAAAGCAGAGTCATGCAGGAGATGTCGCAGCATTAACCTGGGCTGCTAAGCAGCTCTTTGTTACACACCTTGTATGCAGAGCGTTCAGTGCCGTGGCTGCTCCAGGCCCCGTTAGAGTTCATATTCCTGTGGTGGTTGTTACTGCTTGTAGAGCAGCTCTGTGGCCTCTTGCCTGCGTGCCTCCCCGAAGCTGGAGCAATCTCCGCACCGGCCTCTGCTGTACAGTAGCTAATGGTTTAGCCTTAGCATCCTGACTAACAGTGCCAGGGCAAATCCCTGCTCAGGTTATTGCCTCCTTGGTCTTTCTCTGTTTACTTCTATGTATGAGGGCACTCCCTGCGCAGGGGCAATCTAAAGCTCACCAGACTGACAGATGGTTTGCTCAAAGACCCGAATGCAGTGGTTCTCCTCCCACCTGGCCCACCTCTCCCTTGTGGCTTGTTTTCCCCTGGTTCCCTCCCTCAGGTAGGCAGCTGCTGTGCAGACTCCGGGCTTGTCCCAATTCTGGGTAAGGAGAGACCTGAGAGCACAACTGAGAGCTCTCAAGTGCTTCTGGGTTTACCAATGCAGACACAAAGTACACAGCAGGAGAACATCTGCCTACAGGGAGTACTGTGGAGGACTTGTAATGCTTGAATCATTTTTGTCTGCTCCTCTGATGCAAAATGGACAGATCCCAACCCAGAACACAGCAAAATCAGATGCTGGATTCTCTTCTGGCTGAATAAATTACCCCTGACTACAGCTCCTTCCCATCCTGGGGGAAGCCTTTCCTCTGCAGGCGGTAGGGCAGCAGCACAGGACTCTGGCAAACTGTGCACTGTGAAGGACATCTGTGTGGAGTTGTGCGCCTCGGCAGGGCCCCACATTTGGAGGCTTCGGACCCAGTGTGTTTGTCTGTCCCTAGTCTCATGAGAGGGACAGGAGTGGAGCTCAGATCCAAATGCAGATGCTAGTCTCCTGTATAAAGAAAAAACTGGTGTTTGGGGAGATTTCTCTTCTTGCGTATTTAGTCCCAGCCTTGAACTGTCCCTCTCCATCCCACAGTTACCCTCTCCCCCTAGCCTGGATGTATTTGTTTTTCACTGGTCCTTCGATACCTGCATTTCTTCTCTCTCAAAGTTTAACTCTTCTGCAACAGAGGCTCAAATGTGTTTTCTCTATGTTCATGGCTAGCAGAGCCATTCAGACAGGCTAAGAAAAGCCAGCCAAGCAGGTCAGAGAAAAGAAAGTCTTCGTGTGCTTTGTGGATTGCTCTCATGGTTGGTGAAACTGGCAGGACAGGAAAAAAAATGTGTTTGTCTGTGTGTGTGTATGTGGAAATCTTTGTAGCTCCAGTCTAGACCTTCCCTGCTGTTCAGGGAATGAGGGAAACTGCAGCCCGAGCAGCAAGGCTGGGTGAAATCATAATAGTCCCATTGACATCAGCCTGCGCTTGGCGGACGTGCAGACCCAACACCCTGTCAGGGAAAATGTCTCACACTTGCACTGACACTCTGTTGTGACTGAGGGACCCTGGCTAACACCAGTTGTGCTGCTTTCTCATGCAACAGCCGAAATACCAATCAGGACACTTCCTCTGAGCTTTAAGTAGATCCAGGACAGCTGTAGATCAGATGTTGCATAAGTAAACAGCACTTTAGGACCCCATTTATACAGGAACATGTATGAGGTATGATGAGAGTAGCTTTTCCTTCCATAGTGCCATCAATGTTCTCCACTTCTGATGTGAGAAAATCACATTCGCTACCCTGGAGACTGAAACACGTTGAGGTTGGCCAAAGATGGTGCGTTGAGCCATATGTTGACCCAAATCATCAGGAGATTCTGTGGGTTTCGTGTCCCAGCTTTGTTGCGTTCAGGCCCTCCCTTGTGTTTGTCAGGCTTCCAGGGACTGATGTCTGGCGTTCCCACCCTGTCTGCCACCCAGTCCCAGCGAGCTTTTTGCTGGAACAGGAGCCTTTGATTTTTCATTTTGAAATAACTTTGGGGGTTGAAATTTCTTTCCTGTTTTTTTTTTTTTTTTTAAGATTTCAGCTGAAAAGAATAAAAAGGCTGTATCCAAAACAAAACCTTTTATGTTCGGGGCAAATGAAATGTTTCCCCTTTTTCCTCTCTCTCCTCCCTCCCCCCTTCCTTTTTCCTAATAGTTTAAAACACAAACTGGAGTCAACCAGAAATGACGTTACAGTGCTATTATCCTCTTTTTCCTTCCTTTCCTTGGCACTGATGCATTGCACTGCCTGCATCCTGACTTCCCCAGAAGACACTTCCCGGGAGCCTCTTTTTGCTTAGAACTCCAACCCTGGCTCCCCAGGTTGTTCCTGTATGTACCGGATTAATGACATCAACTCCACCAGTCTGTATTTGCGGCTGCAAAAATAGCAAGGTGGTGACTCAAAAAGAAAAGTGCTTTCCAAGTGGTTATGTTGTATTTAGTATATTAACCACCACCCCTCAGAGGAGGTGGATGAATGTGGAGGAGGAAGAGGTTGTTTTGGAGATTTTGTGTGAAACTTCTTTTGACTGACAGCATTCTGTGACAGTTCCCAAAAGCGGTGCTTTGTACTGGCTCCTGAATTCCCTTATCTTTTGGCAAATCTCCTCCCCAGCCTGCTGCCTCTCCTCCTTGGGATACTGAGACATTGTAAAGAAACAAGAAAAGAAACACCCGGCACGCTACCCCCGTGGCTCAGGGACATGGGATGACTGCAGCTCAAGAGTCAGTTCTCGGCAGATGGGCTTGTAGCAGAGCGACGGCTCCTGCAGCCTTCAGAGTCATTTTGGCCCTGGTGACCAGAATTTTGATCATGTGTCTCTGATTATTTTCTGAGCTGGTGCTGACTTTTAAGACCTACTACATGGCTAACTGATGGAAAATAAAACCTTTATAAGTGCTACTGGCAGCAAGGGTGGGGGAGGATCTTATTATGAAAGCCATATATGGCACACTGGCCTATGCTATAACTGTGTATTTCGATTGTGCTCTGCAAACTTTGCCCCTGTAGACTGATGGAAAATGGCTAGATGGAGCATGGATTCATTTTCTAAAGGAAATGAGGATATAAATTCATTTAAGAAATGACATGCCAATTTTTCTTGCTCCGTTTTCCTCTCATAATAAACGGTACAGCTGCCAGGAATTTTTGTGAAAATAACACTTGCTTTCTTTTTTTTTTTTAAATCCTGCTCAAATGTTATAAAAAATCCAGAGCCAGATATATCATATTTAAGATCTCAGCAGAGGTAAACCTCACTAAACAAATTAAGATCTGTCCTTGTCCCCACTGACTGCTGACAATGATAGCGACTTGGGCTGCAACATTACTTCCTCAAAACTTGGAGAAAATATATAACCCATTTACTTAATGGACTGAGCTATAATGTCATCAGTTAAGTGAATCCTATGAATAAAGAACAAGATGAAGTAATTGCTTCCAAAACATTTCTGGAATGAAGTAAAGCTTCACAGTGACTGGTCTCCTGGGGTCCCATTGATAACCTCTTTTGAGCAAAGTTTGTTCTTCTATGATGCAGAGATCCTTTTCCAGGTGTTATTAAGGACTTAATTCACTAGCCAGTGTTAAAGGGGGCAGCTTGAGCTAACCCCACTGTGACTGGGCTTGTGGATTGCCATCTTGGTTTGGTTTAAATCATAGCAGCTGAAATAAGAGCCCCCTCTAACTGTACTGATTAAAATTGTTACAGAGGCATAGTGCAAAGTGCTTTTAAGCTTGTAAGGGGGTATAATAAAGTCTTAATGCCTCCAGAATATGCTGGTCTAATGATCTGAGCACAACTCCAGAAGTCAGGCCACTTGACCTGTGTCCCATGAGCACTGTGCAGAGCTGGGAGGTCGTTACTGGTACGCATACCCCAAGCTGGGTGGTGGAGGCTGAGACGCATGTACCTTCCTGAGGTTGGCACTTGCGGCAGTGTAGATCAGCTCTGGAAGAGCCAGGAACCACCACCGCAGAAAAGTGGCTGTCTTGCCACGAGGATCCAAGCCCATGCCTCCATGTGGACATGGGGCTGCTGGCTTCAGCCTCTAACTCAGAGCTGTGCTGTGCACTACGGCTGCAGCTTTGAACACCAGCCCCATGTCTCCTACTCGTCCCTTTGCCTTCACTTTGGCCACACTTCGACTCCCTGTGTGGCCAAATTCTGGGGGAGAACAATCTGAAATGCGCAAACTGGCATGCATACACTGAATTTCAGCGATATTTCTGGAGGGGCTGAGCACCTGTAGATCCTATATACAGCAGTTATAAACACAGCCAAAAAATGACACAGAAAGCTGGGATGTGTGTCCCAGCTGAGACAGTTTCAAAACAAATGAAGAAACTCCACTGGTCTAATGTTGCAATCATCACTCCTTGACTGCTGTGGAAGACCAGCAGGAGCAAGGTCTGTAGCATTTGCAGCTTATCTTTTACTTGGCTTTGGCTTTTTTCTTAAGAGGCAAATAAACTGGAAAGAAAAGGCTAGGATGCCATCCCACAGCAAAAACAGAGAATGAGAGGCTTACCTGTCACCGAGTAGCTTGGCAATCTCTCTGTAGAGACCCTCTCTTTGCTCCAGAATTTCAGGGGTGTTGAGCCCCTGAGATGTAGGTCTTTTTCTGATAATGAAAAGAAACAAGTGTTGGAAATACTGGTTTTGTAGTCCACAGGATAGAAGAGTTGTTTTCCTGAACCTTTGCAGCTTTTACTGGTAACCTGTGACAGAATCAGAAGACTAGGTTGGAAGGGACATTTGGGGGTCTTCTAGTCCAACTGTCTGCTCAGGGCAGGGCTACTTTCAAAATCCAATCAGGTCATATAAAATAATCAGTTTAGCCCTCGATTATAATTTTTAGAGGTTTCTGCCTCTGTAGCCACACAAAGAGCTAATCTGGCATTTAGCACAATGAATTAGGCAGGAATTTCCAGCTCCAGAGCAAAAGCAAGACAGAGAGACAAGAAACTCTTGAGGTAGGTCAGCCGTGGGCAGGATAGCTCATTTCTTTGCCTGGGGCAGATCCGCTTGGCAAGGTTCCCACCTGATTCCCATCTTCCCTCCTGTCCCCACTGCCTGGCTGCCGAAGGTCGTGGGACCCTCACGGTTGTGCAGAGTGCGAAAGGAAGCGTTTGTGTGGCTGTGCTCTGGGGGTCAAAAACCTTGGGGAGCAGCGGCAGGAATGGGAATGGTAATTGTTCACCAACTGTGTTTACGAAGCAAAATTAGCAGCCCTCCCTTGTTCCTAACTCTCCTTCCTTATCCTTTGCACAATGCCCCTATCTGCCCTCCTCATGTAATTTTTGTATTTCCCTCAGCAATATTATTTGCACAGTGTTTTTTTTTTTCCCACATGCTTATTTTTCTGGCTACCTCACATTGGCTGAAATGTTGAGTTCTTTCCATCTGACTTAGAGGTTTCTGGTCTTACAATTGCTCTGGAAAAATTTAAGTGCTTAATTAACATGCAACTACTGGAAGGGAAGAGAAAAAGGAAATATACAATCACATTCTTTTTGTTTGACAGAGAGGAGAGTCCTGTGGTACAAAATGCACAAAAATGGGTTTCATCAAGAGATCTGGATTCTCTTCCCATCCCAGTGCCTTCTGTGATTTCCAGCCAGTGAGCCTCTGATCTCTGAGCCTCCTTGCCTACCTCCTGCTATTACGTCTTGCTTTTCTTTCCCATTCACTTATTTTCGTATCTGTTGAGGTGGTGAGCAGCTTTGGGCAGGCACCATCCAACCTAAAAAATACCCATGTCAGCTAGCAAAGCACCTGCCCTGTGATCCCTTTGCACTCGGTGGGAAAGAGAGACACCTCAGAATGATTCAGATCTGAAGTGGGATAAATCACAGCTTTTAAAAAGCCTTTTTCTCTCCATTAGCTGCAGTGGGAACCTAAAACTACTATGTTGCTAACCTGGACAAAGAAAAGCTAGTGGGAACCTATGCAGGTTGGAGCATATGCAGTGTTTATCACAAGCAGCTCAGCTGAAAACTTTAACACCTAACTATAACAAATTATAATGCTAGGAAAAGCTACTTTTCCTGGGTTTCTTTCACACAAAGAATCTCGTTGCTGAATATCACTATCAAAGCAATCAGAGCAGACACGACTTGAGCTCTTTTTTGTAATAGCAGTGAAGGGCTGTAAGCAAAATCAAGCACTGTTCTTCTGGGAATAAATAAAAGAGCAGGGATCTGTGTTAGAGCAACCCTTATGGAAACTTAGAGGAAACTTAAAGCCTGATACTTTGTTTGCAAGGCAAAGAATAATAAAAATGCAGTGATTGGAGCGGGGTGTTTGCCCTGTTGGGTCATTCTTCAGTGGAAGCGAATATTCTGCGTAGCTCTGCATGATGAGCAGACTGCCTCATTATAGCTGATCTAGGTGGAAGAATTACTTTGAAGGGAAAAGGAACTGCATGGTGTTTAGCTACCTGGCTTCTAAATGAAAAAACTTGTGGGATTAAGATAGCAAAATGTTGAACATGAACAAGAAGTCTTGCTGAAAAAAAATAAAGAACCCCTACCCCCAAACCTCTCAATAGGCCAAATGGTCTTTTGAAATGTGGTATTTTATCCGAGAACTGCAATAACAATGGAGCATGGAAGTCAGTACGGGGTTTCTGAAGGCAGTTGCAGCTGCTGGGAGTGAGGATGGAAGAACAGGTCTCTGTTAGCTGGTCTGGTGGAGTCATCTCTCTTTGTCCACACTCATTTTCCTGCTGCCCTCTCCTTCCTGCCCTATTCCCCCCTTATCTTTGCTCCCGTTACATTTCTTTCCAGTTGGATTATTTTTGATAGGTACACTTTTTCCTCAGAAAAGCACATATTCATGAAGATAATCTGTTACTATGATTTTGCGTGTTTTGTTTCCCTTCCTACTGTGTGTTGGGGTCATCTTTAGCTTTAGCTCTGGAAGATGGGAGTTTTTTTTTCTTTTCCTGCTACCCTGTGCTTGTGCAGTGTCTAGCACCACAGAGCTCTATTCTGCTGCCATAAACTCTACAATGAACCACTCCTGCATGTGCTGAGTTGTAGGACTCGTCAGCCAGCAAGTGGGTGACAGTCTCTACAGTAGCCACCATAGGTAAAATAGCAATGAAATTCTAATAATTAATTTGCTAAAGCCTTTTCTCATGGACAGTTTTCCTGCTACAAAATTATGACTCGGGCACCACCATTTTCAATGGTCCATTCTCAAAGGCTGAATGTTTTTCACCCAACAGGGTATTGAATCCATTCCCTAGGATGTGTTAGGTATTTGTGCAAGTACCATGTCGAGGTGTTGTTGTTGTTATGGTAACTCTTCTGTATTAGTCTTGATTCTGCATATAGTGCAATTATGAATGCAGTTTTAAAATAATCTGAGCTGTCTCCAGTCCAGGGAGCCAGTGTTGCTCAGTAAGACCTGCACATCTACACTGAGGCAGAGCTGCTTTACCATATGTTGTTAAAATAAAACGTTGGTGAGGGAAAATAACACATCGGAAATACTTCTGTGGAAAATCAGTGGAGAAGTCCACACTTCCCTTGAACTTTTCTCCACAGCTATGAGACAGACACCTACTTTTTTTTTTTCTTTTTAAATTAATTCAGCCTTGGTTCTCAGGTAATCACATGAGTCCAAATAAGCAAGACTGCACTGTACTAATTGAAATGATTATGTAAGCTGTGATACTCACACAGAGATGCTTTAGAAAAGCCCAAGTCTGTCAAGGTCCAGAAATGGTACACCAATGCCAGACCTTCCTCAGTATATACCAAAAAAGCTAGGGGAGGGAGCTGGAAAGCAGAGGGGCACGTGCAAAGAGATGGTGTCCCCGTGTGTTCATTCCCAGGTGAGGAGGCAGGGCCAGCTGGAAGTCCAGGGCAGGGTAAAACGTGCTGACCCTGATCACTGCACACAGAGGGGAGAGGGGACGTGCTTCTTGCCTTCTCTAGCAATAACTGACTCTGCCCTGAGGCGTGTGATGAAGATCTCAGCAAGCTCACCTTGGGAATAGCTCCCTCAAACCTGATCAGGAAACTGTTACCTTTATCTCTGTAGTAGAGATGGTCCCAGCCAGCATCCTGACCTGCAGAGCCTGGCACGCTCAAACTGCGAGCAATTTCTTCAGATCAAAGTCTGAATTTCACCGCTCCGAACTTCCTCTTAACTCACAGCCTCCAGCCCAAAGCTTCTTTGTCCTGGCCAGCGGCCATATACTGACCCCTCCTGCGAGGTTCGTGCCAACACCGCATGTGGCCCGCAGCGCAAGGACCTCCTCTTGCGCCCTCTCTTTCCAGGTTTAATCTGCTTTTCACTTGCCTGGATGTGAAGCAGCTCAGATCTCAGTGCAATATTAAGGATGCACAAAACCACTGAGGACTGTAGCTCCAGCATCCACAATTTGCCTCAAGGCTCCAAAACATTCCCTGGATGTTGCCCAGGGGACTATAAATCCACTTCTATCTCTCCAGACTTTGAAGGACAGACATTTTCTCTTAAATAGACCTTCTCTGTTTTCATTCCCTTATTTATCTGGAGCTGATACTTTAACACAGTAGAAGCAGCCAGGCACTACAAACAAAGAGAAACTCGAGTCCTTGACTTAGGAGACTTGCAGCCTGTGTTTAAGAAGGGAAAAAAAACCACCTAACAAACAGTAAAGCACTTTTACAGATTTGTCTCTTTGGCTTTTCTAAAACATCAAATAGGCAGAGCAAAGATTAGCAGTTAATTCTACTTCATGAGAGACTAAAAAAAGAATAAAAATATTCACAGAATAAAAAAAGAAACAAAAGATTCAGTACACAAGGTGGTCCTTTGGTTTCTTGGGAAAATCATAGAGTCATAGAATAGTTTGGGTTGGAAGGGACCTTTAAAGGTCATCTGGGCAGGGACATCTTCAACCAGATCAGGTTGCTCAGAGCCCTGTCCAACCTGACCTTGAATGTTTCCAGGGATGGGGCATCTACCACCTCTCTGGGCAACCTGTGCCAGTGTTTCACCATCCTCAGTGTAAAAAATTTCTTCCTTATATCTAGTTGGAATCTCCCCTCTTTTAGTTTAAAACCATTCCCCCTTGTCCTGTCGCAACGGCCCTGCTAAACAGTCTGTCCCCATCTTTCTTATAAGCCCCCTTTAAGTACTGAAAGGCTGCATAAGGTCTCCCTGGAGCCTTCTCTTTTCCAGGCTGAACAACCCCAGCCTTTCTTCATAGGAGAGGTGTTCCATCCCCCTGATCATTTTTGTGGCCTCCTCTGGACCCACTCCAACAGGTCCATGTCTTGCCTGTGCTGAGGGCTCCAGAGCTGGATGCAGTACTGCATGGGGGGTCTCACCAGAGCAGAGTAGAGGGGCAGAATCACCTTGACCTGCTGGCCACGCTTCTTTTGGTGCAGCCCAGGATACAGTTGACTTTCTGGGCAGTGAAGCTCAAGATTGTTTGTCTGCATTGCAAACCTCCACATTGAGCTTTTGAAAAATGCTTCATTTAACTAGATACTTGCCCCTCTGTGTGGATAATGTGTCCCCAAAATGAAGGGAGGAAAGGAGGAGGAGGCAAGGAAGAAGAAAGGAACTGTCTTTGCTCCTATTATCTTCGAAGACTGCAACATTTCTGCAGGGTTGCTAGATAAACTGTGAAGGAGAGCTCTCCCATCCTCCCCCCGGCTCTGGGAGACGTCATCCTCCACCCCCTCTGGCGGAGGGCTGATTTCACTTTCTAACCATTTGCTGCAGCATGTTTTACCAGGCCTCAGCTGCAAATAAACCAGATTACCCAGCTGGGCTGGCCTCAGCAGAGAGTATTACCACTTCCAAAGACTGAAATCAAGGTTTTTCACGTCATGTTCAAGTACTGAATAAGGCTGAAACCAGTAATGGGGAGAACAGTAAGGTGGCCAGACATCCAAAAGCGCTCTGAGCTGCATGGGATAAATGGTCACTCTTACTTTGGTAATTTCCCCTTCTTGGGCAACTTTGGGTGGAAGTGCCCTGTTTGCTTTTGCTGCTAACAAAGCGATGACTGCTGTAGGCATGAGCACTGTCAGTTCCGAGAGGATGCAGAGAGCAATTGTGCTGCTCTGGGATTGGGCAGCGGGATCAGAAATGAGGAAAGCAGTGAGCAGAGAGACAGGCAGCTGCAAGGATATAATTCGACCCAAAAGCAGTTTGAAAAAGTCTGGAAAGCAGTTTGGCAAACAGTGCGCTAGCAGGCCTTGCCATTCCCTTTCTACATCAGTGAGGGCTTCACAGTGTCTGAATTTATTGAATCACTCAGATAAGGACGTGGGGGAGTTTATATTTCAGGCAGCCGGGTTTGAAGCTCTTGGCCCTGGCCTTGAAGAGGAAAATGAAGCTGGTCCTAAACACGAAGGGTGGTTCTCACGTGGGTTTTTCTGTCGCCACCATGTGAGACTAGCGCATGCATGCAACAGGCACCGAGCCACAGCCACCAAACACATCCAGACTGCCAGCTGGACTTCAACCAGACATCCAAAGGTGAAATCTTATCTCCATGCCTGAGAGAAAACAGGAGGAGATGCAGATGGTCCCAATAAACCATTGCAGGAAACAAAGTACACTTGATAAGGAGCAAGGGAAAAGGAGGACGAGAATTCCTAATGTCAGTGATTCTGTTAAAGACTTTGACCATGCCTTATGGGAAACTGCAAAGTTAAAATATAAATAAACTGACTTTAAAACCTCAATATTGCAACAGTAGCGGCTGAGTTGAATTTAAATTACCTTCTGTAATTCTTGGAATGTCTAATGCTCTAAGAAAGTGTGATGTTTTTCTTACCTCTTACATAACTTTTTTTGGTCAAATTTCTGAAGCAGTGTATTGATTTTATTTTTTTAAGGCAGGGATTATCAAGCTTGTTATCAGCTGCTTGCAAATAAGATGCAAGGCCTAGGCATAAGCCAGGGAACTAACAATTCAAAGAGTAGGGGATTCTTCTCAAAGTCTTGTCCAAGGATCCTAACCCTTTTCTCAAAACTCCCTGAGTATCCAAAAAAAAGATATGGATGGAAGCATCATATTAGTGACTGTCATTTTATTTTATTTATCTACTGAGTGCAGTGCAAAGAGGGAATCATTTCCCAGCTCTAAATTACTGTGGGTCTTGTCCACAAATGCAGACTACATTGTGCATTTGCTCTTTGCATTCTGAAAGACCCATTGGCTTGAGAAAAAGACACTTGTGTATCTGCTTATAAACAGTGAAAATCAGACAGCCGCACACATAAGATCTAATTTGAAGGTTTAGTTTTGTCTTCACCATCTGAATAGGAATGAGTATTACATCAGCAAGAGCACAGTCTAGCCTCCTCAATGGCTCAGCATTTTGGAGTAAGTCCGTGCAGACCTGCAATATTCTGTCTTATTGACTAGAATTAATTTAATAATACTATTATGGCTCTACTGAACACAAAATGATTCTATAAACCCTGGTGGGGTTTTTTTTTCACCTTCTAAAATGGTATATGAGACAAGTAAATCTACGGGACACTCTTAGACTGACTGCTGATTCATTTCTGATTCATAAAAATAAACAGATAGCAAGACATATGTCTGAGCCAAACAGCATTTACTCTGTGGGAACATGTAAATGTAATAACACTCTTTAACAGGGTTAAACAATATTAGCCCTCTGATTTGTCATTATTAGTGTCACTAATTCTAGTTTCATGAACATCACTGAAAATATATGGCACGCAAAAAACAACTACCATAATGTGAGCACATCCATCTGTCTTTCCAGAAGAAAAACAGGCTTGGCAGGGACTGCAGTTCTGCAAGGATTTGAAACAACAACTTTTTATTCATTAAAATGTGGTTATGGTCTGAAAATGGACTTGGGGGAGAGGAGGAGGGAGGAAAAAAATGATCTCTCATTACAGACAGCACTTAGCCATTCTAGTTTGTCTTCCATTGGCAATCTGCACTGACAGATACAATGGCTTATTACTGCCCCCATTGAAGCCAACGGAAAAATTCCCTGTTGAATTCAGTGGGAGCAAGACCAGACCCCAATTCTGGACTGCTGTCAACAGTGGGGAGCCAATGTCAGTCTAAACAGAGCAAATTTGGTTTCTTTTCTGCCCCATGTGTCTTCAGCAAGTTGCCAGCTAAGTGTTGAATCCAGACTCTTTATAGCTCTTGAGGAGAGCGGCTGGTCAGGCTTTGCCAAGCTTGTGGAGTTTGAGGCTTTGCAAACCTCGTGAAATATTTACTAGCTTTGCAGGATGTGATTGACTTTTGCAAGCCATTTCTCTTCTGACTTCAGGTCAGGGCTCACCTCTTTACCAGCACGCTACTGTTTTGTCTGGGTGTCCATGTGCATGTGTGCAAGAAGGCAGTGCTCGAAACGTGGCACCATGGGGGGGACTTGCACAGGGGTGCGCTTCCCCGAAGCCACAGCCTGGACCAAGTCTCTTCTCCAGCGTGTCCCTGCCCTGCTCTCCCTCCCCTCCTCACCTGCTGTGCAGATTGATTGTGCTGTGCCCACGAGTCTCACTTTGTACAAAGCCTGACACAGTGGGGCTCCCCTTCGAGCCGAGAGGGGCTAATACCAATAAATAACAGTACCCCGAGGAGAAGAAGTGCGTCCGCTGCAAATGAAGGGCCAAGCTGTGATGGAGCACTGAGCTGGAAAGACAGACTAAGCCATCTTCTGCCCCTGCACGTGTCTAACAGGCCAGTGATAACTGCAGCCCGCACGGGAGCTTGGGGGTACATGGGTACCTTCTGAGGCCAGAGTTACCTCCAAATGGTAACCATACCCCAACGGTCCGGGTTTCCCAGCAGGGAGCTCCAGCTTTTTCCCTAACCCTACCAGCAAGAGGACAGGGGCTGCCCGGGGCAGCGGGGGCACGATGGACACACACACAACGGATGTCACCAGCAGCGTCCGGCTGCAGGAGCTGAGCTCAAAGCAGTAGGAGGCGGGGCCAGAAGGGGGTTTCAGAGGTACGTGGCCTCTGTCTCATTAACCTGTTCTGAAAGCCACCAGTGCAGAGAAGGCACCAGAACCGCCTTACACAGTCTGGTCCAGGATTTCCCTACTCCTGTGTGTAGTTGGAAAGATGTTTTCCTGATGCCTAACCTCAGTCGTCTTTGCTGTAAATAAGGTGATTTCTTACGGAACAAGAAAGGCAGTTGATCATGAACCTCTTTATAACAAACTTCTGCCTATTGGAAGACTTTTATCCTATCTCTCCACATTCTTTTCTTTTCTAGACTAAACAAACCCAATTCCTACAACTTTTCCTTACAGGTCATGTTTTCCAAATCTCTTATCATTCCTGTTTGCTCTTCTCTGGCCTCTTGCCAATCGATCTATGTCTTTCTCAAATTATGGTGTCCAAAGCTGGACATCCTGCTCGTATTTTGCTACTTTGGATATAGGAGGACAGTGAGGCAAACAGAATTAGCATGAGATGAGGAGCTGATTTTTAATCCCCTCCATTATCCCTGAGCTGGATAGCACTGCTGCAGGGTTTTAGGAGAAAAAAGAGCCAAAGTGGGAGCTCACTGAAGCATTGAACATCAAATTACATCAATTCCTAGTTATGACCAACTCTTAAATTATGCCAAGTCCTAATTAACTCTGAGGTTATTACTTTGCTCAGATAAATATTCACCTGTACATTCACCTCCGATGGGGTTTCGGGGACAGCATGAAAAGTTTGCCTTGCTTCAGCTCGACTCCTGCCAGCACCTCTGCCTCTCCGCTGCGTTCCTGCAGTCCCACCGCTGAGTGGATCACGACAGATATTGCTGTGCCGACTGCGGGAACAGGGGGAGGACACTGTTGTCATGTCCATGTTCTATCTGTCATCTACTGGTAGCTATTTTTACTGCGCTTATCGCTGTGGTGGGGATGAGCACGGGGTAATGGTAACGCATTAGAGAGCCTTTGAAGCAGAGAGCTGAAAAAAGAAAGATACTGTTGTTTTTTTAATGTGCTAGACTGAGCCTGGGAGGGAATAGCTACCTGTCACCGCATGGGGACCGCTCCGCAGGCACGGCATCTCTGCAGACCCACAGCCTTCCAATGGCACTCAGAATCCCTGAAAAATCACAGTCAGCATCGGAAAAATGCAAATCCCTTCAGGACTGAGCTCCAGGGCTTTAATAGCAGCATGTTTTATTCAGCCTGTTTCCCCTGTGCTGTATGTTGTCCTTTATGTGTTTTCAATATTTAAAGCCTGGGTTTTGTAACAGTGTTTCTTATGGCATTTCCAAAAATTTTCTTTTTCTGTGCCTCTTCATTCCAGTAAAGGTGTGGTTTTGTGCACTGCCCTCCTACAGTTGTGAAATCTCTGGGTGTCCATTAAGATGAAAAGAGTGATAGAGAATTAAATCAGTTTTATAGTTTTATTATCTCTTGTGGCAGCGCTAGTGAAAAGATGGGAGCTGTATCCGTTTGGGCTGTGTAGCAGAGGTAGAGGCAGGGAGCAGGACATGGCAGGACCTGGATTATTAATTTTGATTTTTTCTTTAATTCTGTTTTTCTCCTCAATTGATTTGTAAGGAACCACCATTGCCTTTTATTATTATAAACTAAGCTGTGCAGGAGATTTCAAATGAAAGCATTTAATTTTTTAATCCTCCAATTCCTTCATGAAAAAACCATTCCCCAAACACTATGCATTCAGTGCCACTGGTGATGGGAAATCAAGGACCATTTTTAAATAGATTAATTTATCCAGACAGTCCTGCCATTGACGAATCCAGTTAATAATACTACACAATTTTAGAGAACATAGAGAATTGTTATATCTACTCATTCACCTGCAGAATAACTTAACACTGCATGTCAGCATTTAAAGTGGATTGTCTGTAATTAGGCTGCTATAAAACATAAGTATAGTGGTCACAGACAATAAAACCCAAGGAAGTATCTTTGCAGTATGTCTGAGCACAGGCAGTTACACATGACCATAACAGTCTTTCACAGGAGACTCATACAGAAGAAAAATAACACGTATGTGTGTATATAAATGTATATACACACAAGCATATACGCACTACACAGAATAGGTCTATCAGTCATATCAGTCATATTAGTTATACATCACCTCCAGGGAAAATGGAACTTGGGTTTGGGGAAATTGGAAGGGATTAATTTTAACTGAAGATGATTACATCTGTGTCTGTGATCCTGCAAGACACTGGGGTTTCTCTGTCTGTGTTTTCCCTGGAGACAATGTAGGAAAATGAACAAAGCAGAAACACAGAGATCTGGAGACAGAGGCAGCCTCTTGTACGGCATGGGAGAGGAGAGCCAACACTCTTCTTTCCTTCAGCAGTCCAAAGCACCTCCATAAAGACAGGTACGCTATTGCTCTGCCACCACAGAGGACATCCTTTGAGGGCTCTGGAGGCTTTGGAGTCACTCTGGATGCTGTTGCTGGCAGGTTGCAGCCCCAGAGAGTTGTTCTGCCACAAGAACAGAGCTGCTTATTCCCTCTGAAATAGTATATCGAGGGGTGGGGAGTCCCAAATGACCGGGGTGTCAGGACTCTTGGGTTATATGGCCAACTGCACAGAGTGCTCCAGTCTCTTAGTCCTCCCCTTTGCCACACAGGGACGGTGACCAGGCACTTTGGGGGCTACAGAAGCAAAGTGCCGTATCGATTGCTTTGGTATTGCATGGCATCGCCTGGTGCAGAAAGGCTCCCAGCCGTGCCCACCGGGCAAGTGCAACCGAAGTGCTTAACCTTGCCTCAGACGAGTCTAGCTGCAGCTTATCTACAGCGCTCGCATCTGTCAGCTGCATGTTTAATGGCACTGCTCTCTGGAAAGATGAAATATATGGTTGGGCAATAAAAGAAAAGCTGGAAAGAAAGATTTATAATTTTCCCCTTAAGCCTGTCATTCATGTCATTAATATAGATGTGATTTAGGAGGGCAACAACTTTTTCTTCTTTTTTCTTCTTTCTTTTTTTGCTAAAAGCTTTGTGTATGTACCCACAGTCTGACAACCAAATGGGTCTGCCTTTCTTTTTTCCCCTCCAATATGTGGATTGCTTCTAATTCTGTCAGTCAAATGGAGCAGCAGTTTCGGGAGGGGAGTGATTAAGGCTCCCTCAGAATAAAGGACTGCATGCTGCGCCTCTGCTATTCATCAGAGTTGGAGATGGAAGAGCGATTCCGGGCTCCTGAATAATGGGATTTTTTCAAACATACAAAACACACCTTAGAAATACTGTACAAACAAAGCTCAAAATCTCCAAGTGCCATGCTTATTTTCTGGTTTTTTCTTCATGCTTTATTTTCAATTTTCACCATGTGCTCCAGGACCCCACTCAGCCCAGGCGCTTGCTCGGTGCTTGACTGCAGACTCACTCAGCAAAGCACTTGGCAGTTCCTTAATTTAAGTCTGTGCTTAACTCACTAAAATCAAACGGATTTAAGCTTGTGCTTAAAGTAAAGCCTTTTATTATATAATTTGTTAAAAGAAACTTCCCGATTAGAACTGAATGCATGGTTTTGGTCATTTGTGGGGGGCAAAAAATGCAGAGTAGGTGATTCTGCAGTGTTTCCCAAACCAGTGTCAGTTTACCAAAATATTTGTGTAAGGAAAAAAAAAATATTAAAAAGGTGAAATGTTTTTGAAGGTGTTTCTAAGCAAAACGTTTCAATTTTTTGCAAACTGACATTTTTCAATTTCTTCCAGCATTATTCAGAAATGTTTAAAAACCACTTAGAATGTAAAAAAAAACAAAAGCCTTTCATTTATGGTCAAACAATATCTTTTAATTGACTTCAGGTATTTTCTCTTTCCTTTTTGACTCCTCAAAGATTTTTGACAAATATTCAAGTTCCTCTGCAACAGAAATACTGAGTTGTTTTTAGACTAATATTTATCAGCATTTATTCTTATTAATATTTATTCTTGACTACCAGACAAGACTTTGTTTCTTTAGTTAAGCTATTCTCTTAGCAAACAATACAAAAGCACGGGTGGACATACTGAAGCAGGAACAGTGTCTGTGCATCTTTCCCCCCGGCCCCTCGGGGTGGCCAGCCCAGGTGTGCTGCTTTCCAGCTGCTGGCAACTGCTGGAGGAGCTGCAGTAGGAGCTGGTGTGCAGTGTGTGAGCCGGAGCTGCATCTCTCCCAAAGCCAAGGAGAGGTTTCAGTCGTCGTTTCAGGCTGGGAACCCTGCAGCTTCCCAGCTCCACCTCCAGCAGCGTTTTCCAAAGAGAAGGGAGAAGAGAGGAGCCGGTACTGGAAGACACAAAACCAAACCAAAAAAAATAGAGTTCTCTCTATACATTAGAATTAAAGTGGGAACATGGACTGACTTTTTTGTTTGCAATTCAGTTAAAGATAAGCCCCATCTCCGCGTCATCAGATACACTGTTGTTATTCAGGGAAACAAGGAGGTGTCCCCATGTGTCGAAAGAAGAACGGGCGGGGAAGGCGACCGGCCTGGCTGAACGGGGAGCTCTGGCTGGGACTCAGGGAAAAAAGGAGAGTTTATCACTTGTGGAGGAAGGGTCAGGCAACTCAGGAAGAGTACAGGGATCGCGTTAGGTCGTGCAGAGAGGAAATTAGAAAGGCAAAAGCCCAGCTAGAACTCAACCTGGCCACTGTCGTGAGAGACAACAAAAAATGCTTTTATAAGTATGTTAATGACAAAAGGAGAGCCAAGGAGAATCTCCATCCTCTATTGGATGCGGGGGGGAACGTTGCCACCAAGGACGAGGAAAAGGCTGAGGTACTCAACGCCTTCTTTGCCTCAGTCTTTAGTAGTCAGAGTGGTTATCCTCAGGGTACTCAGCCCCCTGAGCTGGAAGACAGGGACGACGAGCAGGATAAACCCCCCATAATTCAAGAGGATGAAGTTCATGACCTGCTATGCCACCTGGATGTTCACAAGTCTATGGGGCCGGATGGGATCCACCCGAGGGTACTGAGGGAGCTGGCGGAGGAGCTTGCCGAGCCGCTCTCCATCATTTACCAGCAGTCCTGGTTAACTGGGGAGGTCCCGGACGACTGGAGGCTCGCCAATGTGACTCCCATCTACAAGAAGGGCCGGAGGGAGGATCCGGGGAACTACAGACCGGTCAGCCTGACCTCGGTGCCGGGGAAGATCATGGAGCGGTTGGTTTTGAGGGCGCTCACGAGCCATGTCCGGGACAACCAGGGGATCAGGCCCAGCCAGCATGGGTTCATGGAAGGCAGGTCCTGCTTGACCAACCTGATCTCCTTCTATGACCAGGTGACCCGCCTAGTGGATGAGGGAAAGGCAGTGGATGTGGTCTACCTGGACTTCAGTAAGGCCTTTGACACTGTCTCCCACAGCATTCTCCTAGAGAAGCTGGCGGCTCACGGCCTAGACAGGTCCACTCTTCGCTGGGTAAAAAACTGGCTGGACGGCTGAGCCCAGAGAGTTGTGGTGAACGGAGTTAAATCCAGTTGGCGGCCGGTCACGAGCGGTGTTCCCCAGGGCTCAGTACTGGGGCCGGTCTTACTCAATATCTTCATCAATGATCTGGACGAGGGGATCGAGTGCTCCCTCAGTCAGTTTGCAGACGACACCAAGTTGGGCGGGAGTGTTGATCTGCTGGAGGGTAGGAAGGCTCTGCAGAGGGACCTGGACAGGCTGGATCGATGGGCCGAGGCCAACTGTATGAGATTCAACAAGGCCAAGTGCCGGGTCCTGCACTTCGGCCACAACAACCCCAGGCAACGCTACAGGCTTGGGGAAGAGTGGCTGGGAAGCTGCCCAGAGGAAAAGGACCTGGGGGTGCTGGTTGACAGCCGGCTGAACACGAGCCGGCAGTGTGCCCAGGTGGCCAAGAAGGCCAACGGCATCCTGGCCTGTATCAGAAATAGTGTGGCCAGCAGGAGTAGGGAGGTGATCGTGCCCCTGTACTCGGCACTGGTGAGGCCGCACCTCGAATACTGTGTTCAGTTTTGGGCCCCTCACTACAAGAAGGACATGGAGGTGCTGGAGCGTGTCCAGAGGAGGGCAACGAAGCTGGTGAAGGGCCTGGAGCACAAGTCTGATGGGGAGCGGCTGAGGGAACTGGGGGTGTTTAGCCTGGAGAAGAGGAGGCTGAGGGGAGACCTCATCGCGCTCTACAACTACCTGAAAGGAGGTTGTAGCGAGGTGGGTGTTGGTCTCTTCTGCCAAGTAACTAGCGATAGGACAAGAGGAAATGGCCTCAAGTTGCGCCAAGGGAGGTTTAGATTGAACATTAGGAAAAATTTCTTTACTGAAAGAGTGGTCAGGCCTTGGAACAGGCTGCCCAGGGAAGTGGTGGAGTCACCATCCCTGGAGGTATTTAAAAGACGTGTAGATGAGGCCCTTAGGCACATGGTGTAGTGGGCATGGTGGTGTTGGGTTGACGGTTGGACACGATGATCTTAGAGGTCTTTTCCAACCTGTATGATTCTATGATTCTATGATTCTAGGTACCTGTCCTGGCAGCGGGGCAGCAAAGGGGCTCCGGGCAGAGGAGCAGAGGCATTAGTGGCCTGTTCCGCAGATGGGAAACCAAATGGCTGTGCCTTATCAGGGGAGTCAGGGAGTCTATTGCAGGGCTGGTAACTGATCCACAGCCCCCAAAATATCAATCCAGCACCACTGTCATAATACTATCTTCTCCACGCAGTTAAGATAAAAAATATAGATGACTAGAAATTGTACTCCTACATACCAAGTGTATCAAATGGATGGGGGAGGTCCTCAGAGACCGAGCATTTGTTGAAATGCAAGATATTACTTCCTGATTCCCCACTATGTTTTATGGTGTGGCAAATTTATTATGGAGATAATATTCAATGCCCACACTTAACTGAATTTAAATCCAGGAGAACGTATCCAGGTCAGGTTTTTTTCTCATCACTTTTAATGGCTGCAAACATCCTGCACATGTGAGTGACTGTAACAGCATGTCCGCTGTGTTTGCTAAGGTACAATGGAGTGAACACTTCGGTACAACATGGTAAATGTTTCATGAAAAGAGTATCAAATGGACTGTCTAAAACCCTCAGAGACTGTCTGCTCTGCACTCAAACGCAGGACATTATTTCATGATTCCCTGTGATCCCTTTGGCATTGTAATTCTAAACTGTGCAAAGAGAAGTGGATGAAGGCGGATTACAAATTCTAGTCCATATAAAGAACCTGTAATTATTTGTTAAACTGTTGTGTTTAGTCTCCTGTTCTGCTCTCTCCAGACTGGGCTATGCAGTATTTTCCAGTTTAACTCCCTGACTGTATTACTAGTTTATGAGAACTATGTGTTCCTCCTCCTGTTTTCTCACAGGCTTGGAGGTAAGATTTCTCCTTCAGATCCCAGGCGATAGCCCGAGCGTGTCTGCAGGCGGAGGGTAACTGCCTGTGGGATACAAGCTCCAGTCCCACGCTGTGCTGGTGGGACGCTTTTTGACCTGACAGCAGACATTTCTGTATAAGCATTTTACATGTTTCCAGGCATCTTCTTGTACTTTTTTTCTTTTGCTCCTGTTTCCCCTTAGACATGATAGGATTTGTTCTGCTTCAAGACAGAATTTCCCCTAAATTGCAAGAAAGTATCTGCTTCTCTGTCCATCCTTCCTTTCTCAGAAAAAGTGTCCCCTGCTTCATCTGGAGAGGGGGGTGTGTGTGTGTCTATACCTATATATATGTATCTATCTATACGTATATTCTTTCTTACCCTATTCCACTGTGATTTAAAATAGCAACACTTTGCCAGTCTCTTCTCTCCCACCAGAGACAGGTAGGGTTATTTTGAAAGGTGTGAGGATTGTTTGTTTTAATTTTTCTTTAAGTCACCAAAATGGTGTTAAATATAATTTTCATTAAATGCTCCAAACCCACTGCATTTGCCTGGGTGTATTGTTTTTCAGGCTCTCTCCCACCTCTAATCAGCTATGATTCGGCACAGTTGGCAGTCTCTGCTCAGTAAGCAGACTGTCTGAATCACAACTCAGCCCTAGAAAGGATGGTCTTTCTAGGTCAGGGCTAAATATACTGAGTATGGGGGTGAGGATGGAAAAATTCCCATTCCAGCTGCTATCTTGCACTGAGTCTGCAGGGATAAAACTCCCCATCTTGCCGGCACATTGGGAAGCTTCATTCACGGGGATCTGCAAGGGGAAGAGGGAAAGTCCTACAGTGTTCCTACCCCGGCAGCAGAGAGGTCCCTTGGGGACATGGCATTCAGAAGTGGTTCAGAGCAGCCTCACCGTGGCTCTGAGCTGGATGGAGAAAAGGGGCATCAAAGTAGCCACTGGTCACCTCAGCATGAACTAGGCTTACGTCTAAACTTAACATCGCGCTTTCCTAGGACTCCCAACTGTGGTGGTAGGATCAAGAGGTCTGGATTCACCTCCTCTCTGTGCCTAGCCGGGCAGGGTGCCCTGTGAATGCACTGGCCTGCAGGATGCTCCTTGTTCTCCAGTAGTTGCCCATCCTCAGGCAGGGATAGCTACCAGATCTTTTCCTGATCTTAGGGATACTTCCAGGCTGGCTGGCTGGCAAGGAAAGCAAGCTCAGGAAACCTTGCTGAGATATGGCTGTGCTGCAAAGGGCAGGGTACGGATGATATTCAGCCATGTTTGGATGAGGATGCCCCAGCTAGTTTACGAAGCACCAAGACTGGCAGTGTAGGGAGAGCCACGTGCTTTCTCCAGGGCTGACGTTTGCATGATGCCTTCTGAAGCACGTCAGCTGTGGAAAGAGAGCACTCACAGGATCTCCCTCCAGCCTGGTCCAGCTATTCCTCCAGCCCATGGCTGAGACTTGGCAATCTGGCTGGAAAAATTAGAGCACAAATCCATGTGCTGTTTGAAGTCAGTAATGAAACTCCCTTTTCCAGAAGTGGGACTACATTTCCATTGGTCCCTTCCTATTAATTCTGTAATACTATCTTTCATTTTTATATAACGCACTAGCCTCCTGCAAGAGTTCTCTTTCCTTTTAGAAGATGAAGCTTCAAGATTGTTACAGTTGCTAGAGGCAACTATTCTGCAAAATCTTTTTATAAAACGTATTTATCTAATTAGAAATCTTTTAACAGTACCATGCCTGTAGGATCAACTATCTCATTTATACTCTGCAGGGCTGGGGCAAGTGTTGGCTGCTTCTGTAGAACCACAGATAAACAGGGACTGGAGGGGCATTAAATGGCTGCTCCAACTCAGCTAGTCCTAATGCACCTTTTCCAATAAAAAAGTGGGATCTAAGATCTCTCCGGTTTATTATTGGAAGAAAAGTAATGGAGAGGGGGAAGGAGTAAGCTTATAATGGAGTCAATTCAATGTAGTTGGCAACAAGAGTAGAACAGCCTTACATCAGTGACATTTTCCAGTGAAACAAACCTGTTGTACAGAGAACAATTTTTAATTAACTCTGTATCTCATGTGTCAAGGAACGTGAGCAAACTTCTTTATGACTTTACTTTTGGCTGCAAAGTATATCCCAGTTTTTATTCTCCAAGAATAGATTCATGAGGTGAGTGGCAGGGAAGAGAGGGTTTCTAAATACGCGTGTGAAACTCGGTACAAAGCAACTTTGCAAGCACTTTATTGATTTCTTTTTATCTGCTTCTTTTACATGATGTAGAGCACGGCGTATTAAACATTAAATGGTACTCAAAGAATCTTTAAGAAGACAAGGCTTGGTTGAAGTTAGTGTGGAGTTTGGAGAAACCAAATACTTGATGCTCAGCCTTCATGAGAAAGAGCCCAGGCGGCAGCGCAGCCCCGTCAGCCTGGCAGCGTCTGCCCTGCCTTGGCGTCTCTCCTGGCTCAAGGGAGCGGCCCGGGGACTGCCGGTGGCCCAGGGTGACCTTCTCCTGCTCTCGCCGTCCCCGCTGCGAGGGCAGGGCAGCAGGCAGCTCCTAACTCCGCTGTCATGAAGGGTGAAAAGCATTTTCCTTCGTAGGCGTTACCCTGTCCTGTGTGTTTGCCTCTTCTCCATTGGGGCAAGAATCCTGCCTGGCAGAATGTGGGGGACAAAGCTCAGACGGGGTACCAGAGCAGGTACTTGGTTTCAGGTATTAGTTGGTGTGAGCGACTTCTCATGTTTGAAAGTTCAGGGGTGAAGTCAGGAAGAAACTGGAAGTGTCTGTGCCACGGCAAGGTTTCTGCTGCAATGTAGGAGCCACGCTGAAGCACAGTATAATGTCTGGAGATGTCTCCAGAAACCGAAGCTACTGAATCACAAAATTAAACACTTTATCTGTATTTTTTTTAACCTATCCTAGCAAAATAACTTCTGCTCTTAATTCACTTACCCAATCAACACCAGAAACCGATCATTGCTAGCTATTGGCGTGTCTGGTTTGGCTGCATTTCTCTATGTTGCTGAAGATGTGCACAGAGCTTTGCAAGCGAGAACAAGGCAGAAGCTTGCACTGGCTATGATCTGAACTAGCGTGCAGACAAAAAAACACAGAGAATGAGTTTAAAAAAGCACATGAGCATCTCTTTGGCTTTGCACATCTTTTGACATTCCAGGAACATTGTTCAAAATATAGATTGCACTCACAGCCACAAAAGGAGGCTGATGATTTCCAGTCAAGCTGAAAAAATGGGTATTTCATGGGGAGTTGAAAAGGAATTAAAAAGAACTATCTATAAACCAATTGGTTTCACTTATGGTCCCGACGCTCACCAGAGCTCAGGTATTTGTCTCAGTGGGGTTCCCTGCTTGGCCTGTACCCCCCGCCACTGCTACTCCCACTAATGTGTATAGATTAGAGCTGTGTTGCAGACATAGTAATGGCATGTTGAACAGCATAGATCATAGGGGAGCTGAATTTGTATGCTTTAGCACAAATTAGATTGCATTTCTAAAATCCTAATAAGCATAAAGATGGATCCAGAGGGATTGTTACAAACCAAACCCGAATAATAAGCTCATCCAGAATTTACCTAATGGACAAAAGGAGAGACGGTTCTCAAATAATGGGCACATCAAATGAACCAAAGAGCATCTCAGTAAGAAGAAATATGATCCTGTTCTGGGATGCTGGGGCCTGCAGTGGGACATGGAGGAACTTTGCAAATTGTAGCTGCATTGGAGAGAGATGCCGGTGAGTGGGTAGCAGACTTTCTTAAATACAAGAGTCAAGGAAGTACTTTATGTATGGATGAGTAATTGCTTTTATGAGGCCAAGTCCTTCATGGAAGCTAATGGAAAATTTGTCATTGACTTCAATGGGATCGGCACTAGACCCATAACAAGAAAATAATAATGGTCTTGTCTGAGATATAAAGCCAAAAAAAAAAAACCAAACCAACAACAACAAAAAAGAGACAGCATTCACAGCAGCCAAGAGCCTTCTGCATGGATCTAGGAACACTGTACTTGGTGAATCATTTCTCTGTTAGATAGAGCATTTGTTCTGTTCCTGATTTATCTCCAAGCAAATTTAGACTACTCAAAATTGATTTGCTCGTTATAATTTTTTCAATGCCTATGGGCAAACTCTTGGCTTCTGCTGTTTCCTATTGTTATTCCTGCTGAGCAATTGGTTGCCTCGCTCATGTGGGTCTGCTCTTGCTCCCTGCCTGCGTGACGCAACGTTATAAATAGAGGGCTGGTAAAAACCCCAGCTATCCATAGTTCATAGAGGTGGGCTGGCATGGCTCAGAAGTGCTCTGTTACACTACCTGCTGCATGGTTAGCCCCAAAATTCAGAGATTCTTTTGCAGAGTCATTTCAGAGCACCTGTTCTTAAAATGAACTGGGTGCACATGGTAACAAGCGAAAAAGAAAAGCAAAGCAGATAGGAAGACCTTAAAAGGGTTTCCCTAGGAGAGCCATTGAATTGGGAACCTGTAAATCTCCATTAATGCAAATGATTTTGCTGATACAGGTTTTTCACAATAATTTGATTGGGTTGGATTGCTATTTAGGAGGAAGAGGCCTAAAGAATATTACTGGAAATGATGCTGAGGAGCCTGCTGAGTCTTAAGGCAATACCAGCCAGTGTCAGTACATTTTATGGACACTGCTACAGCTCCTCTAGCTATTTTCTTAGTGGGATTTAAGCAGTAGCCTGGAGGGGATTTTACAGACCTCTGGCCTTTTCTGTCGAAGCTGCTGCTTACCCAGGATCCTGTCCAAATTTTATTTAGATATTGCTATTTGGCCTCCCTGTTTACCATTTTTACCATTTTAATTACAGTGAAACTGATCTAGTTGAAGATGTCCCGGCCCATGGCAGGGTGTTGGACTAGATGACCTTTAAAGGTCCCTTCCAACCCAAACCATTCTATGATTCCATGATTCTGTGATTCTGTGTCCCATTGCAGGAGCAGATCCACCATTATTAACCAGTGTAAGAAGTTCTGTTCAACTGCATGGTCTGCAAGAGTAGCCCAGGCTTAGCTTAGGTCTGTTGTGTACAAGTACGATGCCATCTCTAACTCACACAAGTAACATACAGGCTTGTCTTACATCAGATTAGGCAGCCCATCTGATGTTGGGTTTAGCTGTGAGCCGTCGTGCCTTCATTGGGATCCTTTGTTCTTGCAGTACCTTATACCAAAGATATTTTTTGGAAATGCTAAGAATTTGCATGATATTAAAATGCATGTTCCGTTGGGCTTTCCAGTTAATTCTTTCTTTCTTTTTTTTTTAACAAATAGGGCTCAGTTTTACCATTGTTCAATTTTTTCTTTTATTTAAGCAAAATTTTCAGCCATTCAGCGCCTCTGTTGAGATTTTTTTCTTTCATTACTTTATGGCAGATGAAAGTTAAGAGGTCCAATTACTAACATTTTATGATAGCACAGAATATTATTAAAGCACTTAAGAGGTTATTAACACCTTTTATGTACCTCATTATTTAAAAGCCTGCCATATTTAATCATTTTAGCACCATTAAATTGGCATTAACAACAACCCTATGACTTGCACTCAGAAATGTCACCATTTGACAACACTAATGCAATAAAACATCTCACAGAAATCTGGAGGCACCAGGTGAACTCTAATACTTCACAAAAATTGGGCTTTTTCATGGCTTTCAACCACAGAGAGCTGCAAGGAGTGCCAGGGGGTCCCCACCTCGCCCTGCAGGCAGTGCCTGCTGCCAGAGAACCGGGAGGGAGCTGGTGCAATGCATTTGGCAGGAAAGCTGGGTTTGGTATAGGGCCATCTGCAGCGGTGAGGAACACAAGGCACTGGCTGGGATCTCCATGTGCAGAGAAGCAGGAGCTAATCCTAATTCAGTCCTCTCTGGTGTCCGAGCGCAGGTCACAGGTCTTGCCAGTGCAGTGTGAGTCCTGGGAAGCCTTTTGTCTCCCAGTGGGTGCTGTGGCACCTTTGCTGTCTCCCAGTGTCCATGTCAAGTCACAGGCTCAGGCTTTGAGGGCCCTTAATTCAATGATTGTCGCACTCCTACCTGTGCCTGATGATGGCTGAGTAACTTTGCAGATATGCAGGGAATAGCAGAAACACCCTTCATTCCCTGTCCTGGCGGGTCCCCTTGTTTATAGGAACAGTTACACATGTGCTACTCCCTCTTGTAAAGTTGTAAAATTATTTGCCCCATGACCCTCCTCTTGGGTCCCTTTCCTTTCTCTTTTTTCCTCACTCCCTTTCCTGCGGAGGGCTGAGGCTGACATACAATCTGGTGGTTAGCAATTACACACTCAATATCAGCCTCTACCCGTTGATTATCAAGGACAAAAAACAACAGCCGCAGAGTGGCTAAGTGGAACATCATGTTAATCAAGTCAGAAATATTATTTTTACAGCCTCCTGATTATTTCTAACAACCTGCTAAAAGCCAGTGGGACTGGGTGGGTCGGAAAAGCTCTGGTGACATTGGGAGCATTCCAGCCCCTGCTTTTCAGCTCGCAAGCTGAAACTTCAAGAGCAAGATTCAATTCATATGGGTTTTTTTCCCAGCAAAATATGGGATGAATTGTGTTTTCTCTTTAAGCCTTACAAACAAATCCCTTTCCCATAATCATTATTTTCATAGATGAGTGTTACTAATATATTTTGGCATTTTAAAGCACATCCTTGAATTTACTCTGGCAACTGCTACACAGCTGAACACAGAATCAGGGAAATCTATTCCATGACTTATCTGCCCAGACTTCAGTAGCATTCCCTTTCTTCGTGACTGTCTAAGAGAAAAAAATGGAAAAGGTCCCAAAAGCCTCAAGTTTGGAGCCATAAAAGGCCTCCTGAGTTGTTTTTCGGATGCTGGCACTCAGACAAGTGACTGTGTCAAAAACCCCAACAGGTCTATGTACAAAACATATCAGTCCCATCTGCTGGAAGGATGCCACCACCACTATCAGTGTATTAGTTCAGCCATTTGGGGAGAGTAAATGTCAGTATTTGGAATGCAGAAGGGTCAGGGCATTCGGCTGTTAATGAGGCTGCCTGTCCACAGCCAAATCCCCCCTGTGTACGTGATCTGCGGGCGCTTCCCTATTTCCATTGCCCTTGGAGGGATGTATTAATGTTCCAGGCCAGCCACGCTTGGGTTTGTTTTGCTGTTTGTATTACATCTATATCTGCAGTTAAATGCTGGTAGGTCTTCAGGTCTGTTAAACAAATTATGGGAGCCTTTAAACATCATCCCCCACAGCCAGCGCGCAGATCGCTCAGGTGCGGGTGGAGAGAAGCGAGTACGGCTTCCTGCCAATCCCCCTCTCCAGCAGAGCCAACTCCCTCGTTATCTGGAAAGGCGGGGTGGTTAATTAGCATGTGTTGGTGTAGGGTTTAACAGCAGTGCCCTGGCCCTGAGGAGCACAGAGCTGTGTCTTGTTTTCTCCTCCAGGTCTAGTTCCCATCTCCCCAGGTGCCTCCAGTCTCCCTGGAGTTCCCTGCCCCTCCTTCCCCCAGCTCCCTCACCTTTTATAAGGCGGCGTTGTTGTTGTTGTACCCTTCGCCAGAAGATTCCTGATAATAAATGGGCTGAAGCAAGAGAGGTTTATAAGGTATTTTATTTTTCAAAACAGCTTAGAAGTGAGTGCAAATTTTGCTGGGATTTGAGCTCTTAATTCATTTGGCCCTTTTGAGAAATGTCCCTGTGCTGGCCCTTTGCTCAGCCAAGGGCTTTCTCGAGCCTCCCACAGTGCTGGCTTTGCCATGAGCGTCTTTACTCTGCCTGCTCTGCCACGGTGACGGAGCCAGGATGCATCCTTGGGAGCTGGGCCATGGGGTGCATACCTCTGCTTGCTGCAGGACCCTGGGGAGAAGGAAGGCTGTCTCTGATGTCTCCCTGCCACGGCTGCCCTCTCCCTGTGCTCATGCCAGCCGAGGTGGATGGAGAGAGGAATGTCTCTGTGGGGTCAGCAGCAGCTCTTGCTTGCCGGCATGGGCAGCGTGACTATGATGCTTGGGCAGCGGCTCTTGCGGCAAAGTGAGCGATCAAAGTGGGCAAGGACAGGGCAGGGAAGGGAGACTAGAGGTGAAGAGGTGCTGTATATTTATATATATTATGCTATATAATACTATTCTTAAAATGGCAAAACCCACATCCTGCCTATGTGAGCAAGTTTTATGTGTTATATCAATACAGTTGCAGCAACATGTAACTGTATTGTATTCAATGCTGTAGAATAGCTCCCATATGGCTCTTCCTACTAAGTCTTCATTATCAAAAGAGGTGTGACTTTTTTTTCTTTCTTTGTGGGCAGATAGCTAATATATGCTAACTATTTTCCTGTAAAATCCAGTGGTAACTAGACGCAGTGTTGCCAGGTGAGACCAGCCATGGGACACTTAGCATTGCGCAAGTGAAATGGTTTAGTCCCTGTGGCTATTTCAGACTCGCTATTGCTCTTTACCTGCTGAGTTAACTTTAAAACCTGTCTCAGCACTTGTTCTACTTGTGCAAATGTACTTTACTGGGACATTCATCCCAGCCCGTGTAGCCGAGGCAGCAGAAGTTTCTAGTTTAGCCTGCCCTTCCTCGGTCGAGGGGACCGTCTCCTCAGCAAGCAGAGCTAGGCAATTTGGCTGTGTTTTGCAGAGTATCAGCCCAGGCTGGTGCAAACCCAGGATCATTTATTATCTGGGTGTATGATGGATGAGGTGATATGAACTGGTGGCTTTGGTCCATTACTGTTGGAACCAACCGATCTCCTTACTGGCAGCCTCAGCAGAAAGTCTGGGAAAGACTCTGTGACCTGTGGCACCTTTCCCTCCTTGGAGGAAGCTGCTGTCCTTCAGCAGGGGCTGGGAGCCATCAGCACAGCGACCCTTGAGATTTTGCTGCCTCTACTTTCTGGAGCTCTTTCCTACTCTGCCAGGGCTCAGTGGATGCTCCAGATTGCTTGCTGCGAGGCCCAGAAGCTGGCTCCCTGGAGACTTACTGCCCAGGACCCCCAGGCAGGTGACGCAGATCCCACAGATTTCCAACCTGAGATTTGCATGTCTGCTTAGTGGCTGGTTTGCAGCACCGAGGTATTTGCATTTGTGAGTGTGTCTTTTTTCTGCCCCAGATCCCACAGCGAGCTCTGCTCAGAACTGCTGCATCTCGCATGGGGCGCAGGCGAGGATGGCTCACTCGTGCAGCTCACCTGGTGCTTGCCACAGGTTCGGCATTTCAAGTTAAAGTTAGCCCTGGCTTTTAAGGTCTATTCCAACCCATTTAACTCCTGAGCTTTTTGTGAAAAACAAGATGGGAAATACAAAAGCTTACAGCAGCTCCTGTAGCTCACAAAGTAAATGGGAAAGCTAGAATAAATTTACAGTCAGAAAAAGAAGAGCTGTTCTTTACATAAACTCTCACTTTGTTCGAAGACTGTTTATTATCAAAGGATAATTTTAGGTGACAGGTGTTGCTGGGGTATTTTGTGCTGTTTTTTTTTAATTATTACTACTTTCTTGTTATACAGCATGATTCTTGAGCAGATACTCAAACAAGCAAGATTGGCTCATCATTCCTTTTTAATTCCACATCATGTCACTTTGGAAGGGAAATGGCTTGGTAAAAGCCAGGGAGTTCAGATATGATGCTGGCAGATCGTTATGAAATATTCACAAGACATTTAGTTTAACTTGGTGCTAATTGAACACTGACAGCACAAGTTACTCCTGCCTGCAGCAATCGTCTATCACATTTAGGCGAGTGGCATTCCTTCCCCTTTGATGCTCTCCTAGATAGGAGGCTGCGAGGCAGCACAGTTAAAACGAGTAAACACTTGGGCGAGCAGCATCAGAGACGGATCCTGCACTCGCGGTGCCAGGAGAATCCTCCGAAGCTGGTGAGAGTTTATTTGCACGGGGGCTGTAATGAGACCTCAACTCTGTGAAAATACTGAGTATTATGTGAGGGGTGAATTGAAATCAATACAGATATTTTTGGGATATCTTCCTTAGTGAAGACACTTGAAAGCAAGACTATTTGCAGATTAGCTAATGTCACTTTTCTGAAGCCATGCCCCAAAAGCCCTCCTTGCCCTGAGATGAGGGGATTTCCAGGGCAGTTATAGCTGTACCAATGTAAGAGTGTGTTTCTTTATGGAGACATGGACTTATTTACTCTCTTTCATTTTTATTTCTATAGCTCAACATACTGTTTGCTGATATTTGTGAATTTGTTTCTTATTTGTCAGCTCAGCTTCCCCATGGACATTTAATAACAGGAATTTTCCTACCATTTTAATTGTCTTTTATTCCAGAGCCAAGCAGGGTTTGAAACAGAGTAGTAATGCCATCATTTTAGTCACCAGACACGAAGTGTGGTCTAAATAGCTTGGATCAAAACTCAGTACCCAGCTCTGCCTGAAACCCTCTTCCCATCTGTGATTTAGATGCAGTCATCTGCCTTGGGTGCCTCAGTTTCCCAGCTATGGAGAAAGGCCAAGTTGCTAATCAAGGACTTTTCCCATCTTCCCATCTGGAGGCGTTTGCTCCAGGCTTGTCCTGTGCAGTTAGCACAGGGGGTGCACAGAGGGAGTGTGCAGGGACGGCTGCCTCGGTAGGGACCTTGCTTCGCCCTTTGCACAGCAGTCCATGCCAGCCACATTTTGTCATTCTCAGCACAGCTGAAGGACCAAGAGACTTTTACGTTAGAACAGTGACCTAGAACATTTTTAATCCACTGGGGGAAATGTCCCCATCTGCCCAATTCATCTATCCTGGGGAGTTAAACTGGAGAGGGAGTCACATATGAGAAAGGGTTACTGAAAGTGTAAATGAATACTGGGGGGACAGTGACTCAGATTACATGAGTTCATGTAGCAAATGGGGTGGTGACTGTCACATGGGCACTCGCTGGCTGCAGAAAGGCAGACAGTAGTACAACCACCATAAGTGACTAAAGTAGTAGTAGTACAACTAGTAGTAACCATTTAAGAGCTCCAGCAGCTCAAAGGAGTGAAGACCCATTGTTCAATGCTTGTACAAATGCTGGGAAAATGAGCAACCCCTTCCCTGTAATCCTTATGGGAAGCTACAGAAGATGAGGAAAAATGTGAGTAATATTGCACGGGCAGTATCACAGCACACATCAGTGCTGAGGCTTTGTTTTTCCCTTTTATACAGAAATCATTGGAAAAGGGGAGTGTTAAGAAAGGGTTTAAAGGGGGTAGCTGTGACTTCTTCGAAGCTTGGGGTAGGAAGAAGGGTTTTGGAGCTGGGCAGGTTGGAAGCAGCAGCAGCTGATGACTTATCTTTGGGGTGATCCCCATTTCACTCGCCTCCAGCTCCAGGACTGGCGCTGGAGGCGAGTGAAATGGAGATCACCCCAAAGGAGCTTCTGTCTGAGGTGGGGTCACCCATCTGGGATTGCAGAGAAGGGTGACCAGGTAAATGCAAGCAACAGAGAAAAAGATCTTTTCAGTAGTGTTCTGCTTGGCCATGAGAGGGCAAGGGGACAGTTCTCAAAGTAAGGGATAAAGATGTTTCAGTATTAAAAAAAGGAGAATTTTAACTACATGAACATCTTGGATGCTATGGAGAATGAATCTGAGATGCCCAAGCAGAATCTGGAAGTAAGGGCTGAGCTGAAAACCCTAGAAACTGAGTGTTTCTGCCCTAGAATTTTATACAAGGTGGCTAATTGCTGTAGATAGCAATCTGCTGTAAAAACACACCTTGCTTTCAACAAAGACATGGTCTTAGACATATTTTCAAAAGCCAAGGATGGAATACCAGACTAAAAGAGCTCCCAGACTTTTTCAGTGAACCTCCCACTCCTGGATTGCTGAATATTGCTCTCCCAGTAATACTGTCCTTGGGAGGGCTGAGTAAACCTACAGTCCCCCTATGTCTGTATAAAACATCCTCACCAGGAGAAGTGGAGGGAGGGACATGAAATGTCCCATCCTCTGCAGAACCCTGCTCCAACTGGCTTCCATAAGTATCCCTCTTCAGGAGGGAAAATAAATGAGGCTTTCAAAATTGTTTTACTTGATTCATTTCATTCTGGGCTAGAGCAAGGCAAATAGACAGTAGGAGGACTTCACTGATAAAAGTATTTTTTTTCCAAAGCAGAGAATACCAGAAGATAACACAACAGCAAATTACTGCATATTTTAAACCCTTGTAGCTAAACATTCCCTTTTGGGGCTGCGCCAGGTATCTTGCGGTGCCAGTGAAAATGGGATACAGATGTTCACTTGTTTGGATGGAGACACTGCAATAATTCATGCCTGCTACAAATGATAGTATGCCTCGTGCTCACAAAAGAATACGCTGATCTTTTTGTCAGTTATAAGAAAATACATTCTCTGTACCTATATTAAGGAAAATAAGGCCTGTAAAAGCTGTGAACTGGGGAAGAGTGGTTTTTTTCCGTTTCTAAAACTTCTGTTGTAGCAATGCAGCCTGCGCTGCTAAAACTGCTACCACCAGGATAACAACCCAAGGGTGTCATCACTCACAGGGGAGTGAATCGGTGTCTGGGACCGATTGTTAAATACCTGCTGCTAAATGCTAAATGTGTATGAACAGAGGACCTGAGCTTGCAGAACAGTGGAGGCTTGGGATGTTGTGTCTGAGACTTTTTTTTTTTTTTTTTTTACAACTTGAGCTTTGAATACTTGCTGATTTTTGTAAGATGAGCTTAGCTGTTCTTAAAATGTTACCTCTGATTTTGAACTCACTTGTGTTGAAAATAGTCTCATTAAAGTCCATGGTAACTGTTCAGAAATGTGATCTGTCCGTTTTAATGGACGTTATGGAAATGGAAGCTGTATACCCCCAAAATACATAGGATTGGGATAGGGAGAAAGAAGAGCTGAGCCCATCACACTGCAACATAACAGCAGGGCTGACACTCACCTTCTGCTTTTTCATGTGTAGCAGATAACTGCAAAACTGGCATCTGCCAAAAGAATTTGTTAGCATACCTGCACCGCTGGTTTCCCCCTGTTGTGCTCCTGTCAGGAGAGGTACAAACAGGTTCACACCTGCTGTATAGCTTCAGGTGGAAGGAATGCATGTGCAAATTTGGCAGGTAGAAATTTCACTCTTTAAATTAGACTCCACTTCTTGAAATCGGAGCGCTCTGCTTTTCCTGCCTGCTGTTCTATTTTTCACTTTCTTCTTGCAATGCCCATATTAAAATGAAGATTTTTTTTTTTTTTTAAATCTTCTTAGTTCATTTTCATGGTGGAGCTGTAACCGAATCCAAAATCACACTTCTGAGAACCCAGCACCAATGTTGTATGAAGGTTTTAAAGGTGTGCACAGGTTTTTTTTCTCGCTCCCCCGAATTTTACTTTCTCAGTAATTTTTATGAAGTGGGCTTGGGCTTGACACAACGAGCACCATTTGGGATGTAATGACTTATTTTTCTGGTTTATTTGGGAGGTGTTTAACCATTTGCTCACCTTTCTCAAGTTGTAGGTTGTCTTTTAACTGAAAAATCTAATTTTGAAACAAAAATCCCTGAAAATCTTTTGATTCAGAAGCACTTAAATGTAGTGCTTTATTTCCCTAATTTTTTTTCAACTGTTTTTCTTGGCTTAAACCACTCGCCAGATTTTTTTCTAATTTAATGAAAAGTTTTGGCATTCTGAAATGGCATCTTTTGCAGGACTAACTGTTAACTGAATGTTTTGCCCTCGTACTGTTTACTACATGGAATTTTTCACATCAATGCAGACCATGGACAACCCTAGGTAGCCCTATATATTAGGGTAGTGATTTTTCAGTACTCATCAATATGCAGACCATTCAAAACTTTCCAGGGGAAATGTGGATCCCTGGATAGCAAATTCCAGGCTGCGAACAACTGAATGCCCTTTCTCATGTCTCTCTGGACTCCTTGAAGCCCCCAGAAGTTCACAGAACACAGCTAGAAACTGCTTCAGGTTCGCTCCCACTTGCACAGATAATGTAGTAGTTTAGCAAATACGCGCTGCCCCACTGGTATTTCTTCAGTGGAGCTAGTCTCAGCCAGAAATAAAGGCAAGGTCTATTTTCTTCTTCTGTAAGTATGTTCAAAACATGAATTTCCATGAGTTTCCAACATAAGACCTATATCTGCATGGTAAGTAGAGTCACTTTCACTTGCAAATGAGGTTGGATCTGCTAAAAAATCTGCTAATTTGCAATAAAAATAGCATCCATCTTTGCTCTGCAAATATAGCCTATTTGAAAACTGTCCCATTTTCAGAACTGTAGCAGCTTGTCGGATGGGAGAAAGGGGAAGGAGGAAATACCTTGCATTTGAAGTCACTTCGTATTTCTCCAGGACTATTTCACACACCTTTAGTCATTATGTTGCGTTTTGTGTTGTCACATTAATTTTCACAGCAACAGACTGATATAAACAGTGTGACTGCACTGCAGAAGCAAGGGAAGCTGGATTGATTGGGAGGGAGAAGGATTTGTTCAGACATAAATATCTCCTGCCATATTGAGGGGAGTTTTTAAAAAAAAAAAAAAATGGCCAGCCAAGAAATTGCTTTTTTGTAGGAACGTTCTGTTTCTCTCTCTTTTTTTTTTTTCCTTTTTAATGTGTGCTTCAGTGTGAGAGACCAAGAACAAGGGGGAACCAAGTGGCTATTTAATGAGTCTGGGATGCTGAATGCAGCTGCTGTTTCAGGTGGGTGAAACTGCAAGGAATGGAAGACAAGGAAGGTGAACATGTATGCCCAAGATGGTATTAAATAAGGAAGCCTGGTCATGTAAGGTCTTGTTGGGGAAACTGCTGACTTTCTTGCAGGTTAAATGCTTGAAGGAATTGCAGAGTCAGGCTCCAAGAAAATGAGGGCATACACCAAAAAAATCAGCACCTCAGCACACAAACAGGTGAAAATACCAGGTGCAGAGAGGAAAGCCAGTGCAATGCCTTCTATCCCAATCTTCCTGCACCCAATGAAGGATGCAGAGATCACATAGAGAAGAGCAGGTATTGTTGTACCTATACAGCAACTCCTACCTGGCCATCACTTTTATCCCCTATGTATTGGGTTGCTATATGCATGCCTCTAGGGCTCCAGGCTTTCAGAAACCTCCCGTAAGGGCAGGATGAGATGGATTTCTTGCTACGTAGTTTCCCATCTGACCTGTTGGTGATGTTTCCTATGAGGAACTCTGTGCTCTGGGGACTAGGAAATGCGTGGCATCAATCTAGGATTTCAGAGTGGCATAGAAAGTGTCAGTAGTATCTTCTAAGGTTACGTTTGTAGGACTAAGATTGTCCCTGTTCCAGTACCTACATCTGCCTGGCTTGGCAATGCTGCTTTTGGCCTGCCGTGGCCAGTCTGATGAGATTCAATGAAGGCTGGAAACATTCCCTGTGCTCCCATGGCTTTTCCTTTAAGGGAGGAGCTGAGAGATGCCTCAGCTTTGGAGCTCATGATTTGAGTTCTCTGCTGGCACTTGTCACTCCTTGAGTATTTTGGGCTAGAGCCTGTGGACTGGTGTAAGAAAATAAATCCACCTGTAAGGAGGTATGAGGAAAAGTCCCAGTACCTGATCAGAGGTTTTGCCAATAAGGACAGGATGAGTTGCAGCTCTATGAATGCCTTACTCCTCACACTTCTCCTGTGCTAAGGACCGCGGTGACGGGTCACACCATGCTTTGCACAGCATCCGAGCCTTGAACTGAGGTTTCTACTTGGTATGTCCAAGTTTCTGACACCAAAAGCCTAGGGTGGAAACTTGCTTATGTCTGGATGGTTTGCAGCAGGCAAAATTCTTAAAAGAAGAACAGCTAATTGCATATTCATAATGGCTCATACAGTACTTGAGAGAACCCCTTAATTTTTACTGTAGTGGATCTGGAAATTCACCTCTGGCCATGCTCAGCAACATCTATCCCCAGTCTCTGAAGAGCATGGATCAAGAGGAGCTTTTTGGCCCTTTTCCTCTGAGAAAGAACCACTAATTTCTTCAGTTTTAGCACATTATTATCTTTTTAACAAAAGAGCATGATACAGCTCTATACCAGTTGGAAGCAGCGTGATTTGTGTCATGAATACTAATATGCATTTGACAGTATCCTATAAATTCAACACGTTTTGAAGAGCGTTAACAAGAGTTGTAGGAACCATACTTAAATTCTTCCCCTACTTTTTTTTCAATTAAAAGAAAAGGAAGCTAGCGAGAGTCTGTATTTGTATCCAAAACAAATACGGCTTGGGTCACGGCAAGACTTCTGCACGCCGTGCTAGACCTGGGTCTACAGCACATTCATTGATTTTTGTCTCCATGAATCACCCTAAAGCTATAGGCAACAAAAGCTGAAGCGATGTAGATGTGATTTCTAGTTCATTTGTTGTTCATTAGAAAGATTTTCTCTCTCTTATTTGCGGCACCCCTGCTGCTGCGTGTTCATTAGGAGAATGGAATGTATTCCAAATATTTCCTAGCTCTGGCAGGGCAGATGGTGGAAAGTAATTTTCCAAACTCTTTGGAACAGGGGGGAAACAAACCACCCAAATAACCCCAAGTCACCCCCTGCACACCAGAAGAATTCTGTATTTCTGAGTGCAGACATGCTGTACACTTTCTGTCTCTCCGGTTGTACAGTGCTGTGTGTTGGAGTGGTGGGAAGTGTGTATGAATGGGAATGTATCACATTACATGTGGGATGTTAGCAAGGCTGGGATTTTTTTTCACAGGAAACTGCATTTGCAAAGAGCACACAGCAACACGCAGTACCCGAAAAGATGTGTGTGAAGGAGTGAGCAAGATTCATTTCCCTAGATCTTCTGGGCAACCCAATGCTTAAGGGAATCCCAGGGAGGGAGGACAGAGCCTGGGCCATGCTCCAGTTTCTCCGTCCAGCCCTGTGCAGAGGCATCAGGCAAACTGGAAGCTCCTCAGACGCCCTGTCCTTATCCCCTGCCCTTCACCAGCGCGGGCAGAAGGATGTCCGAGTGCTCAGACAATGGTGGAGGAAGCGGCTCTGGCTGCGTTTCCCTTCTGCTCCCTGGGGAGTCGGGGGAGCACACAAGCCAGGGCCAGATTTAGCTCTTGGATCCACATGAAACATCTATGTGCCGACTGCTCCCTTCCTTCATGCTCAGCCTCTTGTCACGGGAGTGGAAGTCGTGCACACACAAGGGGAACAGAAAAGCCGAGTCAATATGCAGCAGGGAGAGCCAGGAACACAATGTGGGTGAAACAAAGAGCGGGACTGTATTTACTGCCTTCCCGGTGGCATTCACTTCTCGTGCTTGGAGCCGGTTTCCTCTTTTCATGAGCCTCTTGACCTGCAGGTCCCTCTCCTCGGCAGACAGACCCCAAAGCCCCGCGGCTGGATCCTTATGCCTCTTCAGATCAAACCAGCAAAACACTTTGAACACAGAGCCTGAACTGTG
Organism: Calonectris borealis; assembly: GCF_964195595.1. NCBI lineage: Eukaryota > Metazoa > Chordata > Aves > Procellariiformes > Procellariidae > Calonectris > Calonectris borealis. Next base: position 11,956,669 of record NC_134328.1, on the reverse strand, counting down.
TGTTTGCGTTGAGGCTTTAAGCTCCTTGGCGCTGGCACCCGGGGTTCCTGTTTGTTTTCCAACTCCTGAGGACAGCAATGGTGCTCTCTGAGTCAATTCAAACAAAGCAAGAGAGCCTTGAGGCAGCGTGGCAGAGCTTACCCGAGCGCCGCCGTCCCCAGGACTGTGCCGTGCTCTGGCCCGTGGAAGGTGCCTCTGGCACTGATTTGGGCTGTCGGCTCAGGCCAGCAGCCCCAAAATCTCACACACAGAAACCTGGCAGAACAAGGAACTTCCTCAAAAGAAGGGCATCAATTGCCCCGTCTGTGCCACCGAGACACCCAGCTTCGGAGGGAGGCACTTTGACAGCTGCTGTAAAACCCCATCAGGTTTTCAAAGCCCGCTATTAGTGATGGATTTTCAAGCCCCCTCTTTCTCCAGGCACTCTCGCGTTGCAGAGTGCGTGGGTGCAGGTGGAGGTGTTGGGGACCCTCACTTGATTCATTTCCACATCTGCCTTCGGGTGGAGATGTATGAACAAGCGGTTCACAAGCAGGCGTTTGAAAAGGCGCCGAGAAAGGGTGCACCCACCGAGCACAAGGCAGGAGACCCCACTGAGCCTGCACTTGTCTTTCAGGCAACTCTATCCCATGGCATCCGACCTTTCTGTAGGCTCAGTTAATTGTTAGTACATAGTGCCGTGCACATTGTGCGACGGCTTTGCAGGAGCGGGGTTGTGAAACGGATGCCTTCTGTAGCTGCCGTGACCTTAAAACCCATTGCTCGGTCACCCAGCAGAAAAAATCGGGAGAATTCCTTCCGAACAGCCGAGTGCTGGTGCCCTTCGGGAGCTGGCTTTTCCTCTTTGGCTAGCCGGAGCTTCCGCCAGCCAGGACTGTCTCACCGCACTGCGTCAGCTGAGATTCAGGAATTTGTCTAAGCTACATCTAATACCCAAACCTGTATTTTTCACAGCCTGACAGAGTTTTAAACTCCTCTCCATCAGCTATGGCGAGTAGTCTTCAGAGATGAGCAGTGGCTATAACTGATTCATCAAGACTCCTGTTAATTTGTTTTTGCTCAATTGTTGCAATATATTTGATTCCCAATTATTAGGCTGTGGAGTCAAGCTTCCTTTAGGTAATTTACAGTGTAGCCTACGTATGTGTAAAAAATTTATCGCAATCGTGTTTTTAATTAAAATGCATACGATAATACCAAAAGGAGAGAGGGGGAGGAAGAGAGGGAACCCAGATTAAGTTTTTAATTGTTTTAATAGTGAGATTTGGTTCAGTGAGAACAGGGCATATTGGTTTCCTTGGAAACATTGGCGATGTATTAGCTGTATAAAATCTAGCATAAAAGATTTGCAAAAGTGAAGCCTTTAGGTTTTAACTGATACTATAACTCTTTTCATTTGGAAAATCAGATTCACACGTGGCCCCTGGAGTCCCAAAAAGGTGTCTTTTTTGTGTTTTCTCTTAAACCTTAGAATTAATAATTTCACAGGTTATCAGAATCATTAGAAATCTAAAATAGCAATAACAACAACAACAAAACCTTCAACAATTCAATATCCCTGATTCATACAATTTAATTAGATGTGCCTGTAAGTTCTCTTTGTGCCAAGCCGTATGAGGCTCAGGCAAGACTCCACGTGATTTGAGAAAGAAGTACAAAAATTTGGCTTTTTAAATGTTCCAATAAAACTAGAGATTATTGCTAATGGAGCAGTAGGTGATGTTTTATATACATCCCATGTTCAGTTATTTTGTTGTAGACAACACTGATACCTGGACATACAATATACAATGCACTCTAGCCAGCTTCAAGTTCAGAGAATCACTGTAGCTGCTGCTAAAGATCTGGCCTCACACGGAGTCTTCGATGCCTCTATTTTTCCTGGCGTACGTCTTAGGAAACAGAGTACCCCTGGGGGGCCTCATCCCCAGAGGCAGCACGTTGGGTTTGGGGCTACAACACCCCAAGGCACCACAGGAGGTCAACTGTGCATTTTAAGGTGATTCTCATCTGAAGTTAAAACATTTTCTTTTCATTCTTTTTGAAAACCAGGCTCCCAAATTATCAATTTTGTCTCTTTTGTGTTAGAAAATGAAGCCTTGTGAAGGAGGATTCAGCTTTCTGTAGTCGAGTGGGATTGAAACAACCAATTTTAATATCTGTGATTCACCTCTGAGCCCAAACTGTGATGATATAGTGCATCTGGGGATCAAATACCGCAGAAACTCTCTCTTTAAACAAAAGGGGGGAAAAAAAGACTGCAGATAAAGTACCAGATGTAGGATTTTGGACTATCAGAAAAGAGAATGGATGGCTTGGTTTTAGCATGTAAGACTAATCACTCAGTTGAAATCATTTCAGCAGCTGAGTAAATAGACTTATGGAAAAGGCATTTATGGGAGCATTTGTGTTCCAGGATCCTCCCTCTCTCCTAGTCCTCCTGTTTGTTTGTTTTTCTGTCTCTTTGGTGTTGAAGCTTCCCAGTTAACAGGTTTATTAGGTAGTGATGACGATGTCAAATGTGCAGCTAGGCAATCCACATGGCCCCTCAACTGCACTGCAGCCGTACGGGCTGAGCAAATGGAGTGCAAGTTCAACAGCCTGTCCAGGAACAATGGGCCTCTCTGCAGCAGCGGGGCTGTTCAGCTGCGTGCTTGGCTCGCCGCCACCCAAAGCCATGACCACCGAGCGCAAGCTCAGCCTCTACCACACACACACGCGCGCATCTTGTCGACTTTTCCTTCTGCTCCGGTGCAATTCCCATCAGCAGCACCCAGCTCCCGGCCCGCGCGCGTCCCAGCGAGCGGCTAGGGCCCGTCCCAGACGACGTTCCTGATGGGTGTTCTCCAAGGTGTCACGGAGGGGCACTTTGAGGGTGCGAAATAACCGCAGCCTAAAGGAGAACAGCGTTCAAGGGCACGGTCCTGGCAGCGCAGCAGCCTCTGCAGGCCCTGCCGCCGATGTCTGCGCGCAGACCGGGCTCCGGCATCAGACCCCCGCGAGGGGAACGTGCGGGTTCGTGGCCGAGCGGGGTGCGGGCGAGCCCCGGCTGTCGGTCCTTCCTGCGGCTCTGCCCGCTCGCGGCAGGGCAGCTCCAGAGTCCCCGGGAGATGATGCCAGTGCCTGCCGTGCACTGCGGACGGCCCAGCGGGCTCCATTAGCCTGAGCAGGAAGCGCTGGGAGCGCCGTGGGTGCAGTGACACGCACCCCACGCACACGCAACGTTTAACTTGCACCCTTCTCCCCGGCTCTGCAGCTCCTGGCGGCCGCGACAGCCGCGTCACCCGCACCCCGCCCCCGGCCCCAGCACCCCGCCGGGCCCGCGGCTCTCTGTGGGAGCGGGGCGCGCGCCGCCCCCGGCCCTGGCTCTTTAAGGCGGCGGCGCGGGAAGGCGCGAGCTGCGCCTTTGTCACGGCACCGGGTCAGCGCGCGGTCACGGCGCCGCCCCACGTGGAGTTAGAGCCCACATGGCCGGGCGCGCCACGCCTCCCTGCGCTGACTGGCTGCCTTGCGCCCGGCGGCCGGGTCCCCCACTTCTGATTGGCTGAGGGCGCGCGTCATTTACACGCGGAGGGCGGGGGAACGCCTGTCCGTGACACCGGGCGCTGTCTGGGGCCGCCCCCGCCGCGTCTGGGGCGATTTAAAGGGACAGAGCCCCGCAGCGCGCGCGGCGTGGGGCGCCGGGCTTGCGTGGGACGGCCGCGCGAGGGGGTTTGGGCCGTGTGGGCCCGGGCTGGCAAGTGCGCGTTCCGGACTCCGCCTGGTTTTCGATGCGAGCCCCGAGGGGGCATTACTGGGCAGAGCCGGAACACGCGTGGGAGCGGGGCCGAGCCCCTGCGCCCCCCGGCGCGCTGTGTCCCGTGGGTCCCCGGCACCAGCCGTGCCCTCCCCGCGCAGCACCGCCGGCCCTGGCACCGGCAGTCTGGGAACCCCCCCCGCCCCGCGGCGGGCCCGCGTGGGTGGTGTGAGGGCGTTTGCTGGGCACGAGGCGCAGGGCCGGGGCGGGGGTTGTGCCCCAGGGGTAACGCAAAGCCGTGCCTGCGCGATGAACCCCTTGTGGGTAACCCACACCCACCCGGGGGCTCTGGCGCAGGGGGGAGGAGGGCGAGGGCTCGCCCTGTGCGGAGCAGTGAACGGCGTTTCACGGCAGGGGCCTCTTCAGAGCCTCCATCTTGAGCGCCGTGGTGGCCCTTCCCCGTAGCGGGCACGCAGGGGCTCCGTGGGGCGATGCCCGGGCTGGTGGCGGCGTTGGGCTGCGGTGGCTGCGGAGCAGCAGCAGCAGGGCAGGGGCGGCCCAGCGGTACCGGTGTTTCCCCCGGCAGGACCGGGCTGCCCGGCTCCGGAGAGCTACAGCCCATCGGCGTGTGTCAAGGCGAAAAACGCAGAACAGAGCCTGGGTTCCTCTGCTCGCACCTTTTAGGCAAGAATCAGAAGATACTAAACACAGCAATCGCCTTTTGGCAAATCAGAGTGTGTTCATGTATGGATCTAACCATGCGTGTGGGTGCACGTGGCTGTATATGGGCATCATAAAAGGACAATTCAATCTATGAACTGTTTGCAGCTGCTCCACTTCTAAACCGCTCCACAGAAGGAGCCTGGCAGCACAGCCGCTGCGAGTGGTTCGGAGCTGGCTATCAGAATTACTCAAGTGCTTCCTCGGATGAGCTCGAAGTCTTCACTTCGGTATGTCAGCTCTCAGTTGGGGAGTTCAGGGTCCCCTTTGTTCACTTTCCAAAGTGCCATTCCTCTCTCCAAAATGCCTGTTATTCCATCAAGAAAAGTCAGGGATTATTTTATGTTTATGCATTTAAAACTCTTTCCTTAGCGCTGTTTTATTTTACATAGCCATCCTGGTTTTCCTAGCACAAGAAAAAGAAATATTCTCAGTTGGGGAGCTGTGAATTCAGAGGGTGATTATTTTTTGTTAGTGAAGTGATATATTTCCTACCAGTGCCTCCAATAAAACGTAAAGGTAGGGTGGAGTCTTTCCAGTGACGTCAGCCAGAGTTATATCAGGCCCCAAATGAGACAGAATGGGTTGGAATAACATTCTGGTGGCTTCAGTAAAAATTTTCATTACAAACAAATACTCATTGACTTTTTAGCCCTCCTGGTTGGGAACAAAACCTCCTAAACGGGACCCAACCCAGCGCGGTGCAGAGAAGGAAAAAAAAGCACTTGGGAGGCAGCTGTGAACTGCCCGGGTTGGTGACAGCAGCTCCTGCCCCAGGTCATCGTCCCGAGGGAGCGGGTGGGCTGAGGAGGGGCTCCCAGCGCGGGAGAGAGCGGGCAGCAGGGGTATTTTGGAGCCTTTTAGGTGGAATGTTGTTTGAGGTGGGTTATTGACACTTAGCAAATGGGGTGAAGTCTCCGAAGGAAAATGCTTTTGCTGTTCCAAACAAGGATGAGGGCTTGTCTACTCAAGACTTAATTCACAGCATCTCGTACGCTTTAAATCATACCTCAGATGTAGCTGTACTGACTTTCAAAGGCAAACAAGCCCTTGGCTACAACTGGCGAGCATCCGCATCCCTGCCCGCCGCTGTTCTCCTCTGTCGCAGCAGAGATCTTGTTCTAATCGTCGGGGAGAAAACTCGAGTTTCTGGTACCAAACAGTTAAAAAAAAAAATTAAGAGGTTAGTCACCAGAAAGTGGAAACCATGTCTGGAATTGTTAGAAATAAGGCTTGCTTGAAAATAAATATAGAATTATTCACCATGGTAACTATTGCCCTATTGCGTTAGTGCATATCGATTTAACATTAATCCAAAGACTAATGCTGTGAAATATTTGGTCTCTTTAATGGACAACTGTTTAGTTAACAAATCTTTGGGGACTTGTGGAGTTTTTTGTTTTGTTTTTCCTTAGATCGCGTCAACAACTTTTGGAAGAAAATGATTTGACTCTTAGGGTTACTTATTTCTCACATGGATCTCCCTTTCCAATTACATTTTATGAATTTATCCTTAGTGCTGCACTATAATGATTATGTGGGGTCGCTCCAATCTTTAACTAATGCTGAAGTGTTGCAGTGAGGAATAAAAGGAAGGATTTAAATGTGACCACACAGGCAAATGCCTGACTTCTGGTCTGGCAATGAGTGAAATTATATTATAGTCCAAAACTAGCCAGAGCTGACTGATGGATTCATGTAGTTCAGTTTGTCCAAGGACCTCAGATCTCACTGAAGCTCCTGTGTGTCCCTTTCCACGGACGAAGAGCCTGAGGCACAGTGAGCAGCCCTGGCTCACCCTGAAATTTTATGGCAAAACCAGGAAGCGAAGGGAGATCTCGCAGTGCCAGACTCATCCTGGAGCCATCAGAGGTGTCTCTAGGGAGAACATAAAAAGAAACTGAGAAAAGCTGATCAGTGACAGGATACAGAAGCCAAAATCAACAAAAGTGTATTCTGGAAGTATCCCACCAGCCGAGCGGTATTCGCTGCTGGTACAGAAGAAACTCTGACAAACGGCAGTGGGCTGGAGAGTGGATAGCGTTATTACAAAGAACAGGGTGAAGCATTTAAAGTTAGCTGATGTACTTTTAATTTTTACAAGCCCATCTGGGATGACTTTAATTATTTGTTCTTAAATCATGGTGGAAAAATGCTGATTGTTCTTAAAGCCACATGAGTCGTTCAGATGAAATCGGGATGGTGGTAAACAGTGCATTTTTAAACCAGCATTGACTTGCAAACAGTTATTTTTCTTTTTTTCTTTTTTTTTAAGGAAGGTTAGGACGATGTGTGAACTTGCAGCAGCCTGCATCTGAAACTAGAGCCTTTATCCACCAAAGTTTTGCAAACTTGTAAAAACTCCCCCTAGAACAAGCTGGCTGATTCATGGGGTGAGGGCGGACTCCTTTCCCCCCACCGGAGCCAGCTCTTCCACAGCTCAGTTGCAACCCGGGCACCGGGTCCTCCCGGCCTGCGCTTGCTCAGCCGTCAGCACATGGACTGTTCTGGTCAGGGTCCGTGAGATGCCCCCACCAAGGCTCCTTCTGCCACAGCGCCCATCCCCAGCACGTCCTGCCTGTGAACAGGCCTCCAGCCGTGCCCTTCCACCTGCTGCCCCGTCTCCCGGTCCCTGGGCCCGTGGGTGACGCCGTGCTAGTTTGCAGCAGAGCGAGCGGAGAAGGACTCTGTAACCCACCAGTCAAGGCACTGACCTGCCACAGAAGAGTAATATATTACTTAAAGCTGCATTTACTTGCTTAAGACCATTTAAGGATGTAGCATGTTTGTGTCTCAAAATACAAGAATTCTGAATCAAACACGAACTATGGCCACATCCATGCAGCCGACAAACTCGGAGGGCTCAGCAGCGGTGGCAGGGCTGGTGCTGGCAGGCTGCTGGCGGCTGGTATCTCCCGCAACATGAGGAAGCGTGTAGCGTTCACCTTCACTTATTTATGGAGGTAGTAGGGGTTTTTTAGTGCGAAGGACTGTTAGTTGCAAGCTGGTGGGCTCAGCTTAGCTTACAGCCACCTTTTCTGGCCAGTCAAGCAAGGTCCATTGGAAAAGAGTCTCTAATACTCAGCTGCCAAGTGTTTTAAAAAGAAAAAAAAATATTTCCAGCTACATAATAATAAAAGTGGGTTGATTGATAAAGCTATCTGAGCTGGCATTTGTCTTCAGAATTTTGACCATGCGTGTGCCTTGCTTTAACTTTCGAGCTGGCCTTTCTGAGGCTTGCAGCTCCCACCCGCCCGAGGCCGATGTCCCTCTAGCATGGGTAACGTTGCTTTACATTTTCACAAAGCATTTCTAGAAATTTGCCTGGCACAAAAGAAACTGAGACTCCAGGACCAGCCTGAAGGAATTGGCCAAAAGGCAGGTAAGAATTACCGCTCCTGCGTTACCAACGAGGAAACTGAGGCTGGGAACAAAATATAAAAATAGGGTTGGAAATGCTTTAATTCCAGCTCTAGTGTAGATTTTTTTCAGGTAATTGTCCCTCCTCTCCCAGGCCTGCACACTAACCCCCACCCCTGGTGCCACCCCCGGCGCCGCTCCCCCTGCGTTTGGGGAACGGCACTGGTACGATAATTAATGTCTGCTCAGCACTGGGAAGCACAAACTTCTCAAAGCTCGTTTCTATCCGAGCCGCAAGATCCTCTTCCGTGTTTCCTTTGGATTAGTAATTGTTGGGAGTTACCATCTGTCAAGTGGCAAAGAGTAAAAGATTAAACAACCTGGCAATTCCTTGTTCCTTCTCTTCAGGCGTTTTCACAGGCCTGGATGGGGCCGCAGGAGTAAAGCACAGGCGCGTATTCAACATTAGTTTGTGAGTAGTCATGTAGAAATAAATTCAGTATTTTTGGGCGGGAAATAAAGGTTCAACCTTATCAGCGAGTGCCACCGTGCCTGACCTGACTTTCGACACCATCCGTCTTGTGTGATTTCTACAGCTTTGTACAAGATTTGGGTTGGTAGCCTGTCCCCTTCTCGGTGCGATCTTCCGGCAGCATCTCTCGGGAGCACAGGCCCAGCTGGGGACTCTTCAGATGCTTCCCAATCCTAAATCGGAGCCATCAAGAATTATGGGAAAATATGTTTTCTTAGAAGATAACTGAAGCTGTCTTTATCTCCCAGTGACAGGATTCACCAAGTACTATAGCAGCTACTTTGCACACTGTAGTTAAGCTTGTTTTGGCATTTTCATTATAAACCTCTGTTTTCACAGGTTTATTTCCTAGAAAAAAAAAAGAAAATTAAAATCTGTCTTGACTAAAACTTGGCGCACTGAGCGCTCAGGGAAGAGATGATGTTTTTCCCTTTTACCTGTGTAAAAAGTGAATGGGGTCATTCCGTTTTAAAGCGGGCGGTTTGAAACAAAACCGGGAGTTTGTCTGAAGGAGCTCCTGAGCTCTGCAGAAGCAGGCAGCGCTGCTGCCACTAACGTTGGAGCCAATGGCAGAATTTGCACCGAGTTCAGCCATGGCCAAACTGGCGCCTACGGGTTCCCCCCCCATTTCTTTTCCAATCTTTCCCATTTTTTTCTTTGAAATGCTGCATTTGGGAACTCTCTGTGCAAAGCAAGCCAAAAGCCCTGTGGCTCTTGTGCTGCGCTGCGTGGGGGCCGTGCCGGGGCCGAAGGGGGTCTCGGCACCCGGGCCGCTGTGGCTTGGGTGGGCGTTGCGGGACCGACCCGGCTTGCAGGCGGTTTTCCTGCAGGGTGGCCAAATCCCGAGGCTTTTGGGGCCGATCTGCAAAGTCACCGCGAGGTCCCACCGCCGCTGCCGGAGGACGGGAGCGGCGGGTGCAGCGGGCCCACGCACGCAGCAGCACCGGCCCCGCAGAGGTGGGGGCGACCCTCGCCCTCCCGGGCGCGGGGCGCAGCCCGGGGTGACCGTCACCTGCCTCCGCTTTTTGGCGCGCCGGCTTGGCGCCCTTCCCGCCGCCCCGGCGGAGGCCGCCCCCGCCGCGCGACTCCCCGGGCACCCGCCCTGCGCGAGCCGGCGCGGAGCCCGCGCGGGGCAGCCCGGGGCGCGCGCCCGCCGAGCCCCCGCCCCCCCGCCCGGCGGCGCGGGGAAAGGGCAGTCCCCGTCTGGCGCTGACGTCACGGGCCCGCCCGCGGCTGGCGGCGGCGCGCGGCCGCGTCCCCGTGGCCGTGAATGAGCGCGGGGGGCGGGAGCGGAGCGGCGCGGAGCGGGAGCGGGCGGGCCGCGCTCCCACCGCGCTCCCACCGCGCCGCGCCCCACAAAAGTGCGGGGCTGCCGCGGCCGGGCCCAGCCCAGCCGCTTCCCGGGCCGGAGGGGGCGCGGAGCAGCCGCCGAGCCGAGCCGCGCCGCGCCGCGCCGAGCCGAGCCGAGCCGCGCCGAGCCGCTGCGGGGGGCGCTGCGCCGCGCCGCGCTGGGTTTTTTTATTTCCAATTTTTGATCGCAGCTGCATTTCCCTCCCCCCGCCCCCCCGCGCCGAGGAGGAGCCCCGGCTTTATGTGGTGCTGCCCGGAGAGCGCTCGGCGGCCGTGAAGTTCTTTGTGTCGCCGTCGCCTTCTTTTTTTCTTTTTTTTTTCTTTTTTTTTTTTCTTAAATGTATAACTTAATGGGTCTGAACAGCACGGCCGTAGCTATTCAGCCCAATGTGTCCTGCACATGCAACTGCAAAAGGTCTTTGTTCCAGAGCATGGAGATCAGTAAGTACTTGTCCTGCTGCTGCCGCGGGGCCGGCCCCGACTTCCCCGGGTGTGAGTGCGAGTGGGTGCGAGGGCGCGGGTGTGCAGGGCGGCTCTGGCGCTCCGCGGCGCCCCGCGCCCCCGCCGCGGGCAGGGAAGTTTCCGCGGGGGCTCCCGGCAGCGCCGAGACCCTTCGCTGCGATGCGCTTGCTCTGATTATTTTTTTTTTCCTCCCCCTCCGTGCGGGCTCTCATCTGTTCCTGTCGGGGTGTCTGGTGCGGGTGTGACACGGCGTGACAGTGCGCGGCACCGCGGGACGGGCTGGCGGAGCGGCCCCGGGCACAGCCTCGCCGGGCACAGCCGCCGCGAGCGGCCGCTCCCGCGCTCTCCTCTCTCGACCCTCGCCCTCCCGGCATCGGTGTGTGAAATCCCAGCTCTTCCCCAGCTCGGCTCCATCACGACCCGCATCTCGCCCCGTCCCCCGCGGCTCAGCCCGGCGATGCTCCGGCCGGTGCAGCCGCCCCTGCCCCGCGCGTTTCCCTCCTGCGGTGCGGTGATGCTGGGGAGCCCCGGCCCCCGAGCCTCCTCCGGGGGTCTTCACTAGCCCCGTGAATCACCTTCCTCTCGTTACTGGGGGGGGCGGGAAGCAGTGCGGTGCGGACAGCCCGGTAGGGCTCGTATTTGGGAACCTGTTCCCCCCACCTCCAGCCCCTGGGGGCTTTTTGCTATGAAGGGCTATTGGCCTTTTTTTAAAAATATTTTTCAACCCTTGCAGAGTAGCAGTGAGTACTGTGCCTGACCTAAATATCCACTACTTTTCTATTTGCTCTTTCTCTCTTGGAAATGAAGTGCATGGAGGTGAGAGAGAAAGAATATTATTGCTGAGGAAAGAGAAATAGTTGGTTTCTCTGGCAATTTAAAGCAAATGCTATTTTCTGTAAAGGGAAGGTTTTCAAGGCATCCCAAGCTGGGTGGGTTGTCAGGATTGTACCCCGCTTAAAACCTTGTTCTGTGCCGTGAAATCTAAACCCTACACAGACTAATGCAAAATGGCCCAAAATGAAAACTTGGGAAAGAGTCTTGATTTTGCATATATTCCTGGCACTGCGATGGGGCAGGCTCGCGCTCGGTGCGTGTAGGGGAAAGTCAGCTGAGCTGTGCCTGTTTCTGCTAGCACAGGATTTGCCCCGTTACCTCCAGCGGGGTTGCAGAGCAGTATTTTGGAGCCAGCATCTGTCCCTTGGTATTTTGGATGGCTTTTGTCCAGTGTCATCTGCCTTCGCCTTCTCCAGTTTCATCGTTGTTTAATTCAGGTGTCTGAGTCCTGGAGAAGGTCTGTAGGCATTTGTATACCGGGTACTAAAATGTGTTCATTCTGAATTTTAGCATAAACCATACCCTTTGTACTGTATGCACATTTAATCTTGATTTAATCTCATTCGTGTTCAGACAAAACTAAGCTGGATTTGCCTGATTTTATTAACACTACCGGTACTGAATAGACCATTATTCTTTCCTGACTTTAACAGGCCGGGCTAGATGTGCATACCAATAGCAGTGTATAAATAATGAAGATACAGTTCTTTTTTGTGTCAGCCAGTTGGTGAACATAAACTGTGTCCCACAGAATTGCAAGGATGAGAGACTTCACTTTGTGTCTGATCAAGGCTCATGGTTATGGTAAAAGTTGTGAATTAAAATGTGTAATGTCTTTTGAAGAAAAAGCTTCTCTTCCAGTCTAACTCTTGGCATGAGGTTTTGTTGGAACAACTCAGGCTTTTAATTTCATTCCTTGACTTTTTAGAAGCAGCATATTTTATAATTTTTTTCCCATTTTTTCAGTGTATGAACGGCTCGGTAGGAGGCAGGTGCCAGTTATGGATGGGGGAATGTGAGAGGCTGGGGACAGTGAAGTACACTGGAGAACACCTTGCCTGAATTCGGATGGGTGTTGCGGGAGCCTCGTGCCTGATGCCGTACGGCTCCCGAGGTCCTTCCCTGGCTTGTCCCCTGCCAGCACTGCGCCTGTCCCCGTGTCAGCCACTCAGCTCTGGGGTCGTGACACTCAGGCGCTGAGTTCCCTTTAGCTCCTGAGAGCCTTGGATCGAGCTGCCTTAATGCTGCCCGCCCTTATTTCATTTTCGGATAGGTTTCTGTATTGCCAATGTTATTTATTTATTTCCTGCTGATGGTGGGCAGCATTAGCTCACCTCTGTGCTACAGGAGGGCTTTGGTTGCACTGCAGGGGCTGTTACCTGATCGCTTCCTCCACCTGGGTTCAGTGGCAAGGACAGGGTTGAGCCTCGCTGAGATAAATGCATTATACAGTTTTTTCCCCCCTCTGATCGCTTGATTTCATTTATCTTTCTAATATGACTTAGAGGGAACCTCAGAGCAGCTACCACCAGATGCTATTTAATTTTCTAGCCAAAAGTTACCACGCAGGAATGCTTTGGGAAAGTGGCATAACTGTAAACTCTTTTAATTTAACCCTCTAATTAGGTTAACTGTACAACTGATCCCCAAAAATATTTCTTTGCAGGCTTTATTCCGTAAGGCAGGCTGCGGCGCTGCGGTGGAGGAAGCAGCTGGGTTCTGTGTGTGGCGCTCCCAGATTAGGATTATAAAAGGGCTTTTTGGGGGCGGGGGTGCAGAGTCTCGCCCGCCGCCGGGGCTGTAGTGCCAATATGCCGGGCGGCGTTAAGCAGCCAGACGTCTGCGGCAGTGGTCTCTAATCGCTTCGGCTGGGTGAAAGAGGTCAGGGGTGATTGTCGTGGCGGAAGAGTCTCTAAATAACTAATTATTTGGCGCAGGGAGCGGAGCGAGGCTGCGTGCCTGCCTCCCCGCTGGCTTCCCCGCTTGCTCGCCCAGGGCAGCTCAGCTCCGGCCACCAGCTGGGCCGGTGCGAACCGCCAGCGCCTGCCCACTCCGGCCAGCACCGAGGCCCCGACGGTGGGGGGGGGCCTCACGCCCGCGCCGGGGCTGCTTTGCACCCCGCGGGGACTTCTCCCAGAGGGTTTGGGTGCCAAGGCTGCCGATCCACGGGCACCCGGGCGTCCCTGCGAGAGGATGACTTCAGGCGCGGGCATGAGGGCAGGTCTCTCTCTGCGCTGGGTGGCTCTCGGCAGAGGCTTTGCTCATCCAGTAACGTTAGCTGAAGCGTTTGGGAGTTTAAGAGGTGTCGTTACATCTCCCCGAGGAGATGAGGCCGTTCCCCTCGGCTGGCAGCAGCGCTCTGACGCCGGTGTCAGAGCAGCGTGCCCGGCCGGTGGCGGGCTGGGGCGAGCGAACTGTGAGAGCGGGTTTCTGTCCAAGCGAGGACTTCTAGGTTTTCACATTCTTTGGTTTAATAACAAACCGAACGCAGATGGCTCAACCAGAGATCACGTCTCCTTTCCACTTCAGACTGCTTTTTTGGCAAATACATTTCTTTCCTGACACTCTGTCAAGGCAGTTATGGCTTCTTCCAGGGCAGAGTGGATAACAACCATGTACTTCTTTATCTCCCCCCAAGTCTTCCTCCAGGAGGTAGGGACACGGAGGGAAGCCAGAGCTGCTACCAGTGTTTCAGCAAGCTGGAGAGTGTTTGTGCAGAGTATGTTCAGTTTGTGGCATGAAGTTTGACTTCACCCAAACCGGGGAGTTCCCTGTGTCCAGCTCTGTCGTGACAAGCGCTGCTTTTTGCCGAGATCAGCGTCCCAAGGTAGGACTCAGGAGGAGCAGAGCACAGATGGCTTTTGCTTACGGTGGCCTAAGAACTGTCTGTGTGTGCCCTTGGCCGTCCCCGGGGACCCTGGTGGTCTGCGGTCCCAGGGACCAGGACTTTTCCCAGGGAAAGTCGTAGTTCCCTGAGCCTGGAGAGCATAGGGGTCTTAAAATTACAGTTTATTTTGTGCCCTCAGGCAGTGGTTTTAATCTTAGTGTTTTATAATCGGTGTTGAATGGGAGAGTGAAAAGACACAGAGGAGGAAATGGAGGGAAAATAGTCAAACTTTGTTTTTTTCCTTTGGGTGAACACCTGGATCGCATTGTGCTGCACAGCGGGACGGGCACACATGGCACCAGAGGTGATCCTATATAATCAGAGGTGATCATATATAATGCAAAGTGGAGACAAGACATGGCTAATTCTTCCACTTCAGTCAGTATCAGGGAGGATGTTTGACACAGTAAGTCCTGTTAGCCTCTGCCCCTGGAATAAGCCTTTGGTTTGCCTTCATTTTATTTAGTAGTATGTTTTCAGATCCTGGTTGTGAGAGGATCAGCACCGAAGGGTGTGTGGGAAACAGCAAGCATATTCCTTTGCTTAAAGCCAGGAATTCCCAAGGTAGGGTCTGGGATCACCTCTAAATTTTCAGGATATTGAACTAGCCGAAATACTGCTGCTTCCTTTGCAGATGGAGAGAAGAGTACCTACAAGTGTATGTTCTTACTTATTTTTATTTGCTGTTGCTCACCAAATATACTAATATTTTTAGATTTCCTAGGCTGAGAGTTGGTGGCTAGATAAATCCAGTTTTAGAATGAATTTGTAAACCTAAATTATAAATGGATAGACGTGAGGAGACCTTTCCAAGGGAAGTACCAAAATACATGGTGTCACTAATAGACAGTAATTACAATCCAGCTCCTTTCCTGAGTAACTCATTGTGCAGTCATGTCTGTTGGTCTTGTTTCAGGTAATAGCAACCGTCAGAATTTGGTAACCCTAATTAGCTAAAAAAAGGTCATTTATTTGCAATGGTGTTTCATGTAAAAACTGACTACCAGTTTGCTTCCTGGAAGGAGATCCCGTGCGTGGTGTGTGGTTTGTCTTATCAGATCCCTCAAGTTCTCTGATACACGGTGCATCTGTCGTTGGCGTGTTTCACCAGAGTAATAAAGCCTGGCTGGAAAGCCTGCGAGGAGAGAGGTACAAGGGCCACTTTGCTGCAATTAAGTGGAAGCTTGGTTCACACCATGAGCTTACTCCCAGACGTCCATAAAGCAAAAGAATCATTAATGTCGACGGGGATGTTTTACGCGGTGTTCTTCCCGTCTGTGTGGCTGAATTGCTGGGTAATTATTTTATAATTAATTTGGGTGACAGAAGGTAGGTCACTTGGGCAGATCCCAGGTGCGGAAACACATCAGAGACCCGCTCCGGCTGGGAGCAGCGCGGCCGAGTCTGGCCCAGAGAGGAACAGGGAGGGTTTTGGCACAAGGCTCCCCTCTGTGAGAGCAGGGTCTTTCAGAGCTGATCGTGTGGGCTGCTGCATTGCTGCTTCCGTGCTGCACTAACCGCAATAGTGGTCTTGGAGCTCCTTGAGGAGCGAGGCGCGAGCGCAGGGTGTAATGGAGCGGTGTAACAGCAATACCGGCGTTAAGCACAGTGCTGCCACGGCAGGAATAAGCTACCTGAGCTGTTCGCACTTCAGTGCTTGCAGGATGAGGCCATGTACTGTTCACCTCGGAGAGCTGACAAGTTTTCAATGCTTGAAAAAGCATCGGGGTAGTGTCTGTGTGTGTACACAGGCATAAATGCATTTGTGAAAGTTAATTGGTTTAGTAATACAAGAAAGTAGTTCAAAATGAACTGGTTAATGAACTAGTTGGTAACCAGAGAAAGGAGTTGTGGGGTTTGGGGTTTTTGTTTAGTTTTTTTAAGAGCAGATAAATTTCAGCTGTAGAAGTTTATTGTCCAAATCAGAGGATTTGGGGAGCTATTGAGAGTAAAGAGAGCTTTGATGATTTGGCAAGGAATACAGCTTCTAAGGCAGCGCTTTGATCTGCATTTTAAATGCTTCTTTGTAATGACAGTTTCACAATTTCTTTTCTCGTTTTAAGTCAGTTTTGCAGAGGTATGTTTTGAGAGAAAATAGTAACAGCACACATTATTCTTGTTGGCTTCGGAGCCAGCTAGAACTTGTAGTTCATCCCAGATCTTTTGGCTACTATGGTAAATTTATGAGTACACCAAAAAGGAAATTAGTAGAGATGTTAAATATTATCAAAGCTTTGCAAATCTTTGAAATATCTCCAGTGTGAAACCTAAACTTGCATTAGCATTTTTGCTGCGGTGTGTTGTACAGTATTTATCTAAGTATCCACCTAATATTGCAGGTTCCTGATTTAGCTTTTTTTTCCTTCTAAAGGACATGTTACTGTTTAGCACATGCATCCTTTTAGTCTTGCATTGCACTTGAAGACCTTGATTCTAGTGACTCAAGCAAGGCAACCCGGTGCTGCTGTAGTGGTGCTGTTGGGAACCTTTTTCTTTCCCTTATATCTACAGCTCAGGTAAACTCTTGTTGGAGGGAGAAGGTTGTTGTCACCTACTGATTCTTATACAAGAGAGCTTGTTGCATTTATTTATTCAGTATAGGTAGAGTAGGAGAGAGGGTAGGAATTGTTTATTAAGGTTTTCATTTAAATCTTACATAGCATCTTTCCTTCTTGTAGCCAGTTTGGGGTAGGGTTTATACCTCTCTTGGGAAATCAGCAGCCTTACGGGTGAGGGACAAATAAGCAAGTTTTCCCAAATTGATCTAGAGCTGTGTGGTAGCTCTTCTGATGCTGTTTTTGGCCTCTCCTGAGCTGTGACTCTAAGCTGTACCAGGCTGGCAGCTCTCTGCTTGTGGACCAAGTTCAGGTGGTGTGTAGGAGAGGGCACACATTTCATTTGCAAGCTAAATTAGCCCTTGAAGTTGGGTCTTCAGTTACATGTAAAGTGTAGCATCACTGGAAGGCCTTAGACAAATAGCATTGTGTGTACATTTAACTTACATCCTTCTCCAAACTGTCAGTGACTTTGTTCAGTTGGACGTTACCCTTGTTATTCTGCATATCTCTCGGGTACAGGATGCTGATTTGGAGCATGTGAGGCTGTGTGGCCCTGAGACTTGTAAATTCAGTCGTCACGCTCAGAGATTCTGCAACCAGTGCACTGGTGCATATTGCAGGCTCAGCTTGGCACCAAGTCCACCTCACCTTTAGATTTTTTTTAACTTAATACTACTTTTTCACTGCATGCAGCAAGGTAGCATTGCTAAGCTCATAGTCGATACAGTATCCCCTTTTTTCTCCAAGTAGTCAGACTTCCAGTTTCTCATTGATACAAGACTAGGCTTATGCTCCGTCTAAACGAGGGTGTTTTTTTCTCTGTGTGTGATGTACGTTAGTGTTGTCACAGGCTGTGGCGTTTCACGAAGATACCTTGCACATGTTTTGAGACTTGCCTCACAAGTTGTCAGTGTTGGTGGTTGTCCACAGTGCTTTCAGCTGGTTCACACATTTGTGTTCGGTGTATTCAGTCTCACACATACCTTTAATAAAATGCCTCAGACTGGCTAATTTTTCACTTGCATTATTCATTCAAAAATGTGCATTTAGAAAGGCAAGTGCTTTTGCACATGGCAGTTCTCTCATCCGTTCATGAGACCCTGCTCCTGCCCACGGTGCTGAGGCATTGTGCCTGTGATGGTTTGCTGCTCTGAGGTGTGTGCGCTTCAGCAGGTGCAACAGGATTTCCCACATTTGCAAACTTGGCCCAAGCAACCCAGCAAAGCAGAGTTTAGCCTTGGAGAATGAAAGCTGATTAACCCCCAGGCATGGAGCATACCAAGAATGAAAAGAGGTGCTTGCACAAAAATCAATACTACTTTTCAAGAATATATGCAGGACGTGGTTTGGGGATTTTTTTCCATCTCTTCATTCTGTCCAATATGTTAAGTAGCTGGTTTGTTACTCTAACCCCCTACAAATGATTGTCAGTAATAATTCTGTAAAACTATGAATCAACTCTGCATGACTTTGTGCAAATAGACTGAGTAATTTCTTTGTTCTTTTCTTCTTACTTTGTAATTGGAGTCTGTA
Organism: Calonectris borealis; assembly: GCF_964195595.1. Taxonomy (NCBI): domain Eukaryota; kingdom Metazoa; phylum Chordata; class Aves; order Procellariiformes; family Procellariidae; genus Calonectris; species Calonectris borealis. The sequence continues at coordinate 11,938,697 of NC_134328.1, read as the reverse complement.
AAAGCCCAAAGGTTTGGTCTTGTGGAAAGCATGATTCATTTATTGGTGTCTGTGCCGACTAGTTATCTTTCAGTAATTCCAAAGTGCTGCTACAAGCCAAGAGTGATTCATACATGGCTAAGTGCACAAACAAATGGGGTCATGGCCATCTGCAGAAACTTTTCTAATCTATTTATGGTATCGGAGAAAGAAGTGGGTGTATTAAGGATGATGGAATAGGTGTCAATTACATTAGTGAATATAACCGGTTAAGTAACACTAACCATTACTCAAAACCACATCTGCTTATTGCTAAAGATCATGACAGTAGGTCCTATTTAAATGTTAACATAGGTCTGATATGAGAGATGGATTGAGGGCTAGCTTGCCTCCTGAGGAGCTCACCATCATGACTGCTATGGTAGTCTCCTCTACCTTCCTTGAGATGTAGATGTTAACTTGCACTATGAGTATTTGTAGTAGCAAAGTCCGCCTCTGCTGTTGCAGATCTCAGTCATTGTATGCTTTACATGCAGAATTTGGCCTAATACTTAATTAACTTGCCATTGATGATCAGTGGAAGTGTTTTTTATTTGCACATCGGGCAGAATGGCTGTGCAACGTCTTAGCAGAGACAGTGGTGGTCAGCTGAGTCAGTTTTCCTTCCAAATGCATCTTCAGTGCTTAAAAATCTCAGAGGGAAGACGACCTGCATCTTACGAGGTAGCCATTTCGCTAATAGTGAGAATTAATTTTCCCCTTTGTAACTCTGATAACAAAACAGCCCTGGCTGCAGCTGCGTCAGAATTGCTTTGTTCAGATTTTAGCCTTTTGCTTTGGGGGAGGCAGTTTGCTCCTGCCGTGCTCACGAGTGGAGGAGCCGGGCCCCAGGGCTGGCTCTTGGGTGCCTGACTTGAATGTGGGAAGGAGGGAGTTTGAGACTAGGGATAGAAAATAGCAGGGGCGAGAAGCACTCCTGGGGAGCATGGATGAGGGCAGCTGGCAGGCTCGCTCCCAACTGCTTGTTGCCAGTGCCTGCCTGCTCTTCAGTCTTGCACTCTGCAGCTGGGGTTGCACCTGAGATACGTGTATCCAACAAGATCTTGTGCTTGCAGAGCATGTGGTGGTCTCACAGTGCTTTAGAAACATCCCACGTCCGGAGGATGGATGAGTGTTACTCCGGAGGCGAGCTGGAGGCACAGGTGGACCACGCTGTGAGGTTTGGAAGCGGCCGTGGCCCCGTCTCCCCGAGCCCCGGGAGACTTGTGTGGTCACTGCTCAGTTGCGTTTGATTTCTAAAGGACTTGACTGGAGCACAGAGCTCATGGACTCAAATTTCTGTAAATTGAATTTAAGCATCGGCACTGGCCAAAAATATGGAAGAATTTGGCAACATGTCGTTGTCCTTTTACTGACGTTTTGAATGCTGTGACCACTTCTGCTGCACCCTCGCTGCACGGGCTCGCACAGAGGGAGACGGGGCCCTGGCCAGCACACGGAGTATGCTGCGGAGGGGGAAGTGACCCAGACTTTTGCCCAAAGGACTGATGAGCCTCTCCTGATGTCTGAACAGCTTTCTTCTTCTGCCCTTGCTTTATTTAAGTCAACAGATTGTGTAAGCCACATGCTAGATTTACCTGCAGGGCAAGTGGGAAGGAAGCAGTGCCATTTGGATGAATTCCCAAAAGATGTCTAACCGCTGAGCGTTAAGACTAACATTTCCAAGCCCGAGTCCCTACAGCCATCCTCCTGAATCTGCTCGCCGCCTCCTCCCTCCGTGTGCGACGCACCCGTGGCTTCGGCTGCTGTGGACAAGTCCCGGGGAAGCTGCCTGCTGCGTCCGCTTGCCGGCAGGTCTGCTGCACGTTGGGCTCTGTGCTGAGCGAGCTTGGAAATTCTCCCCCTCAATGGTTTCTGTTTAATATTATGATTAATATTGTTATTTCTAATAAAAACAAAAAATCCCCTCCAAAGCAAAGCTGTGCCCCGAGCTCCTGCACCCTCCTGTGCTGCGTTTCCTGCGGTGCTGAGGGTACCGGCTGCCATCAGAGCCGCGGGGATGAGATCCACAGCTCAGTAGCTTAAATGACCCAGGGTTGGACTTGTTCTTGGTGCACACTCCAGACTTGAAACCAGGCTGGATTTCCTCGTGCTCTTCACAAGTATCAGTGCAATGAGACCTGGTTCCTCGAGAGTCGGAGAGCATCGGTGTCCCCGGCGCTGGCCTGGTCTGCAAGGGCTCGGCTTCGCTGAAGGCGGATGTCTCGGCTGCTTTCCTGCAGGAGCAGATCCTGCTCTTTCCGTGTTTTTTTCATTCTTTCCACCATTATTGCACCTTAGCAAGGGTGGTCTCTTGACTTCAATAACTTAGTCCAGCATGTACAGATTAGGCTCTTTAGCACTGAGCTCTGAAAGTACCTTGGCCTGTGAGGTGCTGCCTTTAGGACAGTTAAGGAACAACATGATTTATGGACACTTGCTTCACACAATTCAGAGTAAAATTATCTTAAATTGCAATAATTTCCCATATAATAAACAGGAATTTCACTTTTATTGTTACATTTACATTACTGTAATGGGACTGCTTGAATTGGAAGACGCATTTTCGAGTTCAGCGTCTCCCTCTCCAGCGTGCTCAGGCACACACACACGAGGTGTGTAACACTTAATGATCATCACTGGTGTGTAATGCAATGAACGGTTTATATTTCTCTAGTGTGACTTATTCATAGCAGTGTATTCAAATTGCACCTTTTCCAGCTTTTGCTATGAATGCAGGTGATGGCTGTCCTGTCGACTGATGTGCCAGAGACGGGCTCGAGAATAAGGCGGGGGGCAGAGGTCTCTGGCGGGGGTCCCGCGTGTTCCAAGCGAGGTGCAGAGCAAGCTATGAGGTTACAAACATATTCTGTCTTGCTGATAGCTTTTAATCCTCATCATTCTCATGGGTTTTCTTGATAAATACTTCTCAACATCCATTGACTTGCCATCCAGGCCTGAATTGTAAGGAACAATGAACATAATGGATAGCCTCAATTTAATAGATTCACTATGAGCTTTTTATTAATACAGCTTTTTAAAAAAAAAAAGGCAACGATGACTGCATTTATTTAATTTAAGTTCAGAAAGTAGCTCTTTTCAAATCTGAGGGAAGCATGCCTGAGTGGGCTCAGTTCAGCTCATTTGGTTATGCAGCGAGAGAAGGATCCGTCCTGCCGTGCAGCCTGCAGAGCGCTGGCTGGTCTCGAGCGGGTGAACAGCCGCGTGCAGATGTTCAGGAATTTCTCTTTTGACTTGACTGTGGCGTTTTGCTGCTCTTCAGACCACAAGTGCACTCCAGTCACAGCAGGTTCATGGGTTTGGAGATGCTTTTCATCCCCTTCTGCTCTTTCTGTTTGCTGGGGAAGGGATCACGCTGTATCTTGCAGCCATGTGTCTTCCTTGGTTACGCTTCTAGAGATTTGCAGAGCCACGTTAAGCATCTATTAAATTAAGCAAAATGGCCTTTAGAAAGCTACATTTCAAATGGAAGAAATGTTTTATGTAACGTAGGGGTATGTGAGGGGACCTAAATACAAGCTTAAATTGGCTGTTACGAAAATAGGTATAATTGGTTTTTTGCACAGTGATTTTACGGCTTCCGAGTTTAATGTCCTGATGAAATTCTGCATCCAGTCCACGCGCAGCCGAGGAGATGGGGGTTGAGGAGCCCGAGTAATGGGACTGGTTCTAGGAACAGCCTTGCCCTCGTTTGCAAAATCAGGCCTACCTGTCGTTTGCTGAGGCTCCGCGTTATTAGAAAGGCGTCTGGAGCAGCGGTTTCCTCTCGCCCGCGTTTGCCCTTTGGTCTCTCCCTGCAGCAGTTGGCCGCCCGGTGCTGGGGCTGGGCAGGGGAAGGGGCATCTCTTACTACGGTTGTAACTACTGGCAGGTGAAAAATGCAAAACTCTGGCAGCTGTACCCTCCTAACGGTGCACATGCCAAGAACTGCAGCTTTGTTTTCCAGACTGATCAATGCAGTTAAAGTCATTGGGTAATTTAGTAGCTGGAGGCGCTTCTGTGGGCTTGGCATGAGAGCAACTGCTTTGCTTCCCCCCTTGGGGAAGGCTGTGGCCAGGGGATGCTGTGGGGCCGTCACCCAGCCGTTCTGGGACCGGGAGCCTGAGGAAGTGGAGGATATCGCGTTTTGACCTTGCATCCTCATATTAATCCAAATAGTCTTTCCTGTTTCTATATTTAAAGCCTTTCCGTTCTTCTGTCTGGAGAGACAGCGTTGGCTTTCTTGGGTAAAGACTGACCCATCCTCTTCTGGAAAGCTGGTGCCCAAGTAGCTTTTCTCCATGGAAAACAAGGCTTCTCTGAATCTTGCTGGCAGGAATTGGAAGAATAATTTTTTTATTTGGTATATCTTCAGCCAGTTAGGACTTAGAGCTGGTTTTCCTTCTGGCTTATTAAAGGTCTTGCAAGGATGAAAACTGTTGCTTTCCTAAGAGTGTCTTAGCCAACACATGGGAGGAAAGCTTGGCACTGTGAGACAGGGCGGAAAAAGCTGAGATAGGATTTGCTGCTTCTTTGAAACTATCCCTTTTTAATTGTCCAAACAGCGTTTCAAAGAAAATCTTTGCTCTTCTCTATCTTCTTCCAGCATTATAATTCTATATAATCACTTTTCTTTCTCAAAAAGAATAGGGCGTGATTTTTTTTTGCAGAAGGAGGAAGGGATAAATTCCAGATGTTGCTGGGATACACTTTTTGCCTCTGTTTAATGTTTAGTGGCTTTCAGTAAACAGGCTGTGAGAGGTGAAGCTGATGTTTTTATTCCAGGACGAATCATCTACAATAAATCCCATCTGCCAGCGGGGGAGCGTATCTTGGGGGTGACTTGGTGCAGTTAGGAGCTGATCCTGGCTTTCCTGCCTTGCAGAAAGGCAGCTAAGGCTGAGGCTGGCCTGAGTGCTCCTTTGGGGTCTTTGCCCTTGGTCCTTCAGGGTATTCGCCCTCCCCTTCCCCCCTCGCTGCTGAGCTCTGGCTCCGTGAGCAAGAAACGCCGCGCGAGGGTCCGGTCCCCTGCCCGTGCAGACCCCGCGTACGGCACCGTGGGAACGGGCACTTCTGCTCTAAACTGACTCGGTGCTTTTTTGGGAGCAACTCTGATCTGTGGGCAGCCCTGGGTGGGCGAGGGCTGCCCCGTCCTGCATGCCGTCCTGTGTGGGATGCCTGGTTCAGCGGGACTCTTTTGGCCACGCTGCTGGCAAGCCAGGCTTTTTTGGTGCTGCTGCTGGTGTTGCAGCCCAGCAAAGAGCATCCGTGCACCCCGCACCGCAGCGCGAGGCCGGATCCGGGAGCTGGGCTCCAGAGACCGGCGGTGCTCTTCCCTCCTCCCGCAGCGAAGCCTCGTCATTTCAGTGCATGCAATGCTTTTACCTGCTTTTGGAGCCTTCTTGCAGACTAAACCAAAAATCATTTTCCAGCATGTGTTGCACACAGGCGTTGTGGGACAAACGCAGCAGCTCCATTCCCTGTTTCATGTTTTCACCTGTTTAGACTAAGTACATTTTTGTTTTGTTGGCAGCCTATTTGGTTGCACAAACAGTGTAAGACAAAACCACTAGCAGGTGTTGGTCCAGCCAGTATAATTACTGGTTCCTTGCTGCTGCTGCTGGTAGGCAGGCAGCGTGAGCCACCCTTCACATGGAGTCGTCTGGCAGGACTGTGGCTGCAAAAGGGCTCCGGGCACTGATCCACAGGGAATATGCGCCAACTGCTCAGCCACTCCTGTATCTCTTCCCTGCTGCTGATTGCATAAAAAAAAAAAAAGTTATGCATATATGGAGGAAGGGAGGAGAGCCGAGGGTGGCTCTGGTGAAGTTTAAAGCACTGACTTTAACTGCAAATTCTCATTTGCATTTAAAAAGTTGGCAAAATGGATGGCTAAACCAAAAGGCCAAATGTGAGCACGCAAGAGCCAGGTGAGCTCAGAGAGAGGCGAGAAGCAGCGTCCTAAAATCCCGCCTGACTTAGAGGGTTCAGACTCGCTTCTCCCACACATCCCAGGCCATTGCCAAAACATCTTGGGTGAGACATCGTGTGGCGGGACGATGTGCCCGCGTGTGCCCACGGTGTCACGCCTGGGGTGTGCGCAGCAGTGCCGCGCCGAACACCGGCACAGAGGCATTGCCTGTGCTGCAGAGCAGGGTCTGGGGGAGAGCTGTTGCTTTCTACCCTTTTGGAAATTTAACTGAAGAACAACTGATCCTGATCTGGCCAGCTGCTGGCACGGAGGCTCTTTTTCTCAACCTCTAACTTTCCTTTGGATTCCCACCCCTTTTCAGCCTCCGCTTTTTCTCAGCCTCTACTTTTTCTTTCGGCCTCCCATCTCTTTTGGGCGTCCCACCTCTATTTGGCCTCTGTTGCGGTTTAACCCCAGCCGCAACCAAGCCCCACCCAGCCGCTCGCTCACTCCCCCGGTGGGAAGGGGGAGAGAATCGGAAGGGTAAAAGTGAGAAACCCGTGGGCTGAGATAAAGACAGTTTAACAGGTAAAGCAAAAGCCGCGCACGCAAGCAAAGCGAAACAAGGAATTCACTCACTACTTCCCACCGGCAGGCAGGTGTTCAGCCATCGCCAGGACAGCAGGGCTCCATCACGCGTAACGGCTACTTGGGAAGACAAACGCCATCACTCCGAACGTCCCCTCCTTCCTTCTTCTTCCCCCAGCACTATATGCTGAGCGTGACGCCATATGGTATGGAATGTCCCTTTGGTCAGTTGGGGTCGGCTGTCCCGGCCGTGTCCCCTCCCAACTCCTTGTGCACCCCCAGCCTCCTCGCTGGTGGGGTGGGGTGAGGAGCAGAAAAGGCCTTGACTGTGTGTAAGCACTGCTCAGTAACAGCGAAAACATCCCTGTGTTATCAACACTGTTTCCAGCACAAATCCAGAACATAGCCCCACACCAGCTACTATGAAGAAAATTATCCCAGCCAAAACCAGCATAGCCTCCCACCCCTTTTGGGCCTCCCACTCTTTTTGACCTCCAGTTTTTGTTAGCCTTTATTTTTCCCATGGCCTCCCACCACTTTTTGGCCTCCTACCCCTTTTTCGGCCTCCGCTCTTCTTTTGGCCTCCCACCCCTTTTCGGGCTCTGTGCAGCGAGCTGGCTGCGGAGGAGCGAGGAGGAGGAGGTCACAGCTTGTTGCCACACGTGGGTGTCTGGCTCGGCAGAATTCCTTTCTTTTCTTTGCCATCACGATCCATGCCGGTGCCGCTTCCAGCGGGGCGGTGGTGGTGTGCACGCGGGCAGAGGCTCTCAGCTGCCCGTGCGAATGCAGGTGACGCCGCAGGTTTGCACGGTCACTTTTGCATGCCTCCTGCGCGCAAAGCATTGATTTGCAATACATCTGAACTGCTTCCTCTAAATCAGCCTGACTTAAAATCAGTGAGCCGACTCTGAGCCTGTGTATCCCAAGTTATTTAGCTGCCGCAGTAATTTACAGCGACTCTCTGACCCTTAATCTTTTCCTGGGGTGAAAAAGTGGCTTATCTCTGTCCTCTCAGGTGCATGGGAAGTAACTTTTTAAAGCTTTGTTTGGGAGGAATGATGTGTTAATAGAACCCCTGGAACCTCCCAGGCCGCTCTCCTGCACGCGGCGGGAGCGGAGGCAGGAGCGGCGTGAGGAGCGGGCGGCGTGCCGCCCGGGGCACAGCAGCCGTGGCGCGGTGTCTGGCGGCTGGGAGCCTCCCTTGCTCGCGGGTTAAAGGCCACTTTTATAGGCCAGTAGGACTCCTTTGGCATCAGACTGTGGCGGGTACTAATTAGTACCAATTAGCTATTATCAGTGACAGACAGTTCTTATGGGCTTCATAAAAAAGTCCCGCACACAGGTTTTCCCTGGTGAACTCCCCTGCGGGACTGCAGAGTGCTCGCCCGGCCCGCGGTGGCTCGCAGCTCGTCAGGCGCTGCGGTCGTGCTGGTGGGGTCGGGCGGGATCCGTGTCCCGTCATCCCATCAGTTTTGCAGGTAGTAATGCACTGCTCGCTGACGGGCGGGAGAGAAATCATGAGTTGTCTTTTATTCCAAACTTTTTGCTTCTTTGTTCCTCACTTGAAAATACATCGGCTGGGCATTGCATCTGGGGTTTGGTGCAAGATTTTGCTGTGGGTCTTCCTCTTCAGCACCCCACAGCCTCTGCCCCCCCACCGGGCATGGGGTGTCAGGAAAACCTGAGCTTTCACCGAGGCTCAGCAGCCGTGGGGCTCAGCTACGTGTATTTGCGGAGGAGACAGCATGTGGCAAATAGCCCACCGGCGCCTTGAAGTCACAGTGCTGCGCGGGGCCACGGACAGGCGGTCTGGCACTGCTGGATGTGGCGGGAAGGTCTCTGGGGTGGGCTGAGTGATCCCAAAAACTTCGTCAGCCTTCGTAAGGCTTCGGCATGTCATCGGGCGAGTTGGCCGCTGGAGGAGAGGGTCCTGGGGCAGCCTGTGCAGTGGCATGGCTGGAGAGGAACGGGACCTCATGCTGCAACTTCTGGTGTGGGAGAAGCCTGTGGGGTCGTTACTGGGAGTGGTGAGACCCAGCTTGTAGTGCTTTTTGTACTCCTGGCTGCTCGGAGGTGGTAGGCTTGGGTGCAGGTGTCAACCATGGTTGGCTACAGGGGGGGTCTTTGAGAATGAGTCCCCAGGAGGGGAGCGGGGGTGTGTGTTGCAGCCGGTCGGAGGTGGCTCCCATCACTGACGGATGCTTTCTGTTTTTCTTTCAAATGTCTCCAGGCACTGAATGTTTAGTTCGCACCTTTCCAGGTAAACTGGGTAAGTGAAGCATTTCAAGAGTTGCCAAGATCTAATTATGAAGGCTGATTGCATGATTGCAGCCGCTGTACTATAAACACCCTGGTTACTCGCTTGACGGAACGGGTGGTACCTTGTCTTGCCCTGAGAGCAGCAGGTACCTGCTCTTTGGGTACAGAGGGGGGTGCAGCCGTGTCTTCAGAGGCTGGCTGTGCAAATCTGGTGTGTTTTGTCTGTCAATAATTGGCTGCACTTTGGTAATCCTGGGTGGGATTTTTTCTTCTGCTGTTCAATGTAGAAACATCTTCAATAGCTGAATGTCTTTTTAAGCGCGAGTACTCTTCCATTTGCTGTTACTCTGGCAAACTAATGAGCAGCATTACATCGAGGAAAAAAACTTTCACTGTATTTTGTGAAAGTAGTTTGACAACCTGAATCTTTTTAAGTCATGGCATGTTAGACTTCTGTTGAGTGTGACCGGAGCAGCCCGTGTTCAGTACAGCCAAAACCAGGCGTTGGGAGCCCGTTTGAACCAGGCTGCTGGATTTGAGCTGAACCTGTTTGCAGAAGAGCCTTTGCTGGTTTAAAAAGACCTTATTGTAACATTCATGGGTCTCTTCTCAGTTTAGAATTGAGTTTATGAGAGTACCTCAAAAATGTGGTGTCCCAAGCCTGCTGGGGAAGAACTGACTAAATAAAGTGTTAACAAGTGGTGAATAAATTATTTTAATGAATGGTTAATCAATTGTTATAGAGCCTTGGAAGTCAATAGAGCTTATGACCTTGGCTTATAACCACGCTCAGATCTTTAACGTTCTTATGATACCTACAAATCATTCATTAGGCTTTTATCAAGCTTCTATTAGTAAAAGTCATAATCTAAAATAAGACAACAAAGAATTATTTCAGTTGCTTTATTTCGAGCCTGATGGCACAATTTGGTTGCACAGCAAAATAGTCCTTGCTTATGCAAGAAAGCTGTAAAACTCCACTGGTCCCACCAGCAGCGTTATCGTGGTGCAAACATCAGGCAGGGGAACAGCAGGAGCCCAAGGCTGGGCGCAGCCGGTGCATGCGGGGCAGACGCAGCCCCGGTGCTGGGACACTCACGCCAGTCTGTAGGAAAACTGTTCTGCAGCCGTCAATGATTTATTTATATTTATTTTATATTAATACCTTAAACGACAGATTTCAGCAGATAAGCCAGGTGGGTGGAGGGAGCCCCAGTGTCATGCTGCTCTGAGCAGCATAGCTCGGGGCGTTTTCACTCTAGCAAAAGGTGTTTGCTGTTGCTCGACTGTTGTAAAACTTGCACTCATTTTCTCGTCCTGTGATTTAGGCAAGTTTGTGAGCTGGGATGTGTTCGAGCTGTGCTGCTCTTCCTGCTTTGCTTGGTCTTCCCTGTCGCATTTTGTGTGTATGTTTGTGCCTCAGGGAGGGAGGCAAAGATGCAAGTGAAAACATGCGGTTTTCTTAGAATATAAATAATAGAAAATTAGATTTGTTTTGTTTTGTTTTAGAGTTGTTCCCTGCAGTCTCCAGTTGCTTGCTCCTTTGCCACACTCTTGTACTCTTTGGGGGGTTTTAATCTTACTAGACGGATACTATTTGGAGTATGGTGTAGGACACTTGAGCGATCTTGCTGCTAGCGTAATTGTGCGCCCAGCGAGGAGCTGTGTTTGCAGACATCGGTGCATGCCCAAAAAGTCTCCCCGGGCTTCTGAAAGCCACTGTCTGCCAGACATGGCAGCCTCTATCGGATGGCTTTTTGCTTCCCCTTCGTTGTCTGAGTCCTTGTCTCGAGCTACAGCCTGGGCCAGCGTTACCAGACATCGCCACCTCCAACACCCGCTTCCCCCCGGAGCACCCTGGTGCTGCCTGCGGAGCCGGGACCCTCGGGGAGAGATGCCTGTGCCCATCCCTGTGCTGCCTGGGCTAAAGCCCTGCACACGGGGGGTCGAAACACAAACCCTGGGCAGGGAGCACCACCCGAGACCAGCTGAAGGGAGGTTTAGCTTTCATTGGGTTTTTTTCTTGGGTTTTTAAACTGTTCCACCATCTTCCTGGTAACTCCTGGATGTCTCTGGTGCGGATGCCAGACTCTTAAATTTCTGTAAACGACCTGTGGGTCTCTCGCCTGCTGAGAGGGGATAGATTCGGCTAAGCCTCTGCCCAGAGCTGTGCACCGGGGCACGGTCGGGCGCTACCGTCCTCCCCACGGGCAGCAAGAAGGGGCGCTGCAATTTCTGCTGGGTTTTGTGTCGGCTCTCCTGCTTCTCACAGAGGGTGGATGGGAATGGGTTCGGAGGGTGAAGAGGAGATGCCCTCACCAAGGAGCCACTCACCTGATTTAGGAGGGGATGCAGTCCTTGAACTCTTTAAAATCAAAGGGCAGGGTGGAGGATTTGCACAAAACAAAATTCACAAGGCAAAATATGTAACTAGATGAAAATGTGTGATCTACTGATTTCTTAGAGGTTTGAATGAATTCTGTCCGAGTGGACACGCAGACCTCCCCTGTTTCCCAGAAGCTGGGTCACGCTCTGCATTTGCTGCAACACTCCCCTGTGAAAATGCCCATATGCATTGTTCTTTATTTTATTGTTGTGGGTTTGGGCATTTTGTTATATTAGTCTAAATGGGTTTGTTTCCATAGCTGCATACTGCTGATAAAATCCCAGTGTAGGATCTCTCAGTCCCCCTGTGCACGTGTACCAAAAATAAATCACACGCAGTTGTCAGAAGATGAGCTGCTGCTGTGGCCGGTGCCAAGCTGCGAGGAAGTTTGGGCTGGACCTTGCTGAGACCGCAGGTGCGTGGCATCTCGCCCCGGTGCCACCACGCAGTGTCCTGCCGCAGCTCCCAGCTCTGCAGGCAGCGTTGGTGCCTGGGTGGCCCCGGGGACCTGGAACACCTGGGGAAGGAGTTGCTGCAGGAGGGATGATGTTTTGGAAATGGGGTAGGAAGTGATGGAGGCAGGGGGAGAAGAAACTCCCTGTACCTCACCTTTTTTTCAGGTAGAAAGGTATGGATGTGGTAGGGTGTGTTGGTGAAGGATTGGTATCAGGTGGCCACCAGGATAATAAACCTCCCGTCTTGCTCTGAATTTGGTGTGTTCACCATCAGCTGTTAATATTTCACCTCTCATCAGAAGCGGGGTGGGGGTGGGCTTTTAACGGCTATATAAACTATCTCAGCTGATGGGGCTGTTTTTGCTTGGCTTCAGGCTGTAACTCCAAAGGTCCAGCCTGGGGGTGGCAGAAGGATGGAGGGTCCCCTGCAGCTGGCTGAGGTGGCTGCTGGTGGCATGCAGGGTTGCAGGTCCCATGTGGAGCGGTGCTGCTGGGTGCCCAGGGCGGTACTGCACCAGTGCCACCACCTCTGCGCATGTGGGTCCCTCTGGTTTCACCATCTGAACAGCTGTGTTGGAGCACATCTTCTGGCAGGAAACCCTGTTTCTAAGAGGTAGTTTTCTTCCCTTCGGTTTTTGTTTTGCCAAAAGTTCTGATCTGCAGGCTGGCGCGTTTCGGTGCGGGACCAGCCCCGCTGTCTGCCGGGAGCGCTCGGGGCCGGTGCTGCTCCCGCTGCCTGCGGCGGCACGGTCAGGCATGGCCAAGGGCACAGCCGGGGTGTGGGAGCACCCCAGGAAAACCTTTTCGTGGGGGTGCATGGGGGGCGGCTGGCCGGGAGCGCTTCCCCTCGCTGCTCTGCCAGGGGCGTCCTTAAACCCTTGGCTACTCACTCTCCCTTAATGCATCTTTTTAAGTACTGGGTAATAGTGTTTTCTTTCTGGCAGAGATGAAGGAGGGCTTTTAATAGGTCTTTTGTTTTCTCTTTATGCAGTTCCCTGGCAGTAACCTGCCCTTAGCTCTAGCATTTATTTAGGGTATTTGTATTTTTATATGTGAGGACCTACAGTGCCAAGAAGCCAAGGAGCTTGTCCAGGGTCACACAAGAAATGCGTGGTAGAGCTGGGTCTCCGCTTCAGCTTCTCTGAATGTTGAGCTGATCTCTAGGCTTGGTGGACAAACCAAACATCTTGGTTTGTCCCCTTTTAACTGAGACAGACAGGGAAAGCAGAAAATAAAGGCTCTGTGGAAGGAGGCATGTTTTTTTTGCGCTCTCCTGTTGGTGATCTGCGCAGAGCTGGAACGCGGGACGGTTGCGTTTGGGAGCGTGAAGGTGGCATGTGTGAAATACATGGAGGCAAAGGGAAACCCGGGGCCAGTGGGGCTGGAACTCCGATGAGCTCCTTCCTCTGCACTGGGCCCAGCTGTGCTGCGAACTGGGAGCTGCCCTGAAAGCCATGGCTAAACCCCGTGCGTGGCCTCCCTCCCTTGATAACCTGGTGCGTTTTGGGGGTGATGCTGGTCGATGGCTGCAGCTGGGGTTCGCATGGCTGCCCCGTCCCGCAGCGCCTGCGTGCCTGCCCTGTCTGAGGCAGCCCTGTGTGCCGGCAGCACAATACTCGCCTTCACTCCCCGTCAGACTGGAGGTCTAGACGCTCTCCCCGCCTTTTGTTAGCGGGGTCACAGGTTAGGGAGCGTTCCCAGCTCCTTTTCCCTCCACTGGTCAGGAATCCTTCCCAGAATCGGGCGCTCCACTCGGGACTGCAGTGGGGACCTCTCTGGAGGGAGTCACCCCGCTACCCAAACACAGTGAGATTTTTAAATTATTGTGGCAGCTCCCAAAAAGAAATGTGCTTTTGAAATGCAGTCGGGATCACCCCCACTCCAGTTCTTGCAGGCACAGATGCTCAGCTGACACCAGCTAAATAGAAACCTTTTAGCCCTTGCCAGTAAGTCTAGAGCAAACTGCCAAAAAGCATCGAGGACCAAGATAGAAAACGAAGTCAGGCCTGAGCAAAGTACTTACAAATGAAGGATGGAACTGATGTGCTCTGTCTCTTGATTTTTAGCACATGAGATGCTTCAGTCTCTGGGTTTTGTTAAAACACAATGGTGGAATTTTAAAGATTTTCAGCAGATACAAAGCAAATAAGTCCCCTAGCAACAAAGGCAAGGTTTTTTCCGCTTAATGCAGACTTTTTTGACGTGAAGCATTTGTGAAATCTCCCCCCCCCCCCCCCCGCCTTTAAATCAAAGATGAGTTTTGCTGAAGGAGACATTTTTAATCATGTTTAGATATATTCAGAGATGGGACTTAAACCCTTGATGTGCATCTGCTTGTTCCCCCCGCCCCAGCCCACCCTGGCTGGCTGAGTGCTCCCGCAGCTTCAGCCCTCCCTGGCCTGGAGGTGCCTTTGTGCTGCTGCTCAGGGGAGCAGCCCCTGCCTGGGCGGGTGGGAGGTGAGGGGTGGGAACGGTTCGATAAATAAGTTGGTAGCAAGTTTCTTGCATGGTTTCTTCTTCTTCTTTTTTTTTTTTTTTTTCTTCCTGGCAAGAAGACATAACAAAAAATTGGCAGGTTCAGGCTTTTTATTATTGAATTAAAATCTATTAAATAATAACAGTGAGCCAAAACCTGAAAGCGCTATTAGGCAGTGCTCTCGGTGAAGCGAAATGCTTCTGGATCTGGCTCACTTCTGCATTTTGTGTGTATGTGCATGTGTATGGTGTGTGAAGAATGAGTGTGTGAAGCTCAAATAGAGGTTTTAAATAGAACTAACACTGGCGGCTCTTTCTCCATGAATCCAAGGCTATTATGTGTCTGGCTCTCGCCAACATGAATTGCAGAGGAAGTTCATGTAAACTCCATGGCTGATTTGACAGCTGCGCAACCATGGTGGGTTTGAAGCCTGGATGCTGTTGAGCAGAAGCGATGACATTTTTCTATGTCTGGTGATTTACCTCTTTGCAGAGGGTGAGGGGGGACCGAGGGAGCCTATTTCTCCCCCCAGTCCTGGCACCTGCGGTGCTGGTGCAGGGATGGGCACGAGCTGGTGGGCAGTGGTGGCATTGCCTCCTGCCCCGCGGGGGTTTGGCGCTTCCACGCCTTGCCAAGGGGTTGAGATTCCGGAATCGCTGAAAGCCGTGACAGCACAGGCACGCAGGGTGACTGCAGCCGACCGTTCATCAGGGACCTTCTTTTATCCTTATGGCAAAACCCACAAGTACGGTCAGGTCAAGGCTTGAACTTCTTCCCTAAAGCTTTATCGGTGGTCTCGGATACTTCCACTCTCAGGTGAATGTCACCGACTTGCGCTGCCGGGGGGACATGGGCCACCCCGCCGGGGGCGTTGGAGCCTGTCAGCTGGGCAGGGTGTCAGCCGTCTGCTCCTCTCCCGGGACAGCGGCGCTGCTGCGGAGCTCTGCTCTCTGCGTGCGTGGAGGGTCGGGTGGTGTTGGGCCCCTCCAGCACCACGTCTGCAGCCCCTGGAGACAAACCTGCGCTTTTCGCCCCTGTGGAAATCCTGGTGCAGTGTGGGGAGCAAGGTGCACCTGTACACACTGTGGCAGCGGGAACAATTTGGGGTTAATTCCTCTACGAACCCGCAATGCACCGAATGATGCTGCTTGTATGGGGCGTGGGGGGAAGTAATGTTAAATTAAACTCTCCATAAGGGAAGAAAAGCATGCAGCCCCATTCTTTACTGCTCATTTTAGTAATTTCTTCCAGATAACCTCCACATCTGTGTCAGTGCAATTAAAGCAGAAATTCTGTCTAATGAACAGTTGTAGCCCTTGGGCTATTGCGGAATGAACAGTGAAGTTGGAAACAGTCTTATTAAAATAATAATTAAGAAACAAGGGTGGGGAGACAGAGGGAGGTGCAAACGAGGTGGTGGTGGGATGCTATAGGGTGAGGAGCGGAGAGGAACTGCAGTCAACCTGGTTTTGAACTTCCAGGGGTGACTCCCCACCGTGACCCCCCCATAGAAGCGACTGTATGGTGCGGTTGGACCCGGGGCTGGGCACAGCCCAGTCCCCCTCCCTCGCCCGGGCATCTGCTCATGCCATGTCACAACAAAACAGTCTTTAAAAGCCAGTCTTGCACTTTGTTAAAAGTAGCTGTAGGCCTGCGGGGCACTTGCTCCCTTGTGGGCAGCGTTAGCTGTCCTTTTAAGCCAGATCAGCTATTTTGCGTGTATTTTTTTTTTGAAGATTTTGGTTCTCCAACAGCTGATAAAGCTCAGGAAGGGAGGAGAATGTTTCTCGTGTTAGACAGGATTATATCTGGTTTTGCTTTTTCCAGAAAACTGTCCTTTCTCAGTAAAAAAACATGCTGTGCACACCCACATAGTTTGCTTTAACTTTTCTTTCTCTCTTGCTCTCCTGAGGACAGTGACTGCCCAGGCTGAACTGTATCAGTGATGGAGACTGGCCAGTTTCTCTGATGTGAGATAGTTTATTATTTTGCTTTTAAGTAAATTAAAAAAGAAATTCCTTTTCAGTGTTAACCCTTGGAGTTATAATAGTGTCTCTCTGCAAGTTGTGATTTTATATCAATAAATCAATTGATACTTGGAGCTGGCTTTTTCAAACTTAATACGCTCCTATTTAGAAATGCATGTGCTGCAGAAAGCTAGTGACATCTCAGATTAACAAAATAAAAAAAAAAAATCAAATGCCATAAAAAAAAAAAGGCCAAACAAATCCCACTGGAATGATGCATTGGAATGATTTTAGTGGGATTTATGTCTATGAGCTGTGGGGGTTTTGTGGTTTTTTTTTCTTTTGAAATGGTTGTGAACCAGAGTGATTACTTATCATTTTCATTTTAAGTCTATCTGACAAATCGTTTTAGATGGAGAAAGCAATACTGCATCTTTAAATGGCTACTCTGTCAGCGCATCTTGCAGGGCTTTAAATGCCCTTTGTTATCGCAGTCTAGACAGGACGCAGGCGGAATATTTGATACGTTATAAGGCAAAGATTTGACAAGGTTGAATTAATTTACTGGCTTATTTAAAACTGAATTTCAAAACATTTTTCCTTATGAACTTGTCTTTCTCTATCCTATTTTTTTTTTCTGAAGTTAGTACAGTTTGTTTCAACTGTTTAGACTGGGAGAGGAGACATTAGCTTACTGCAGCCTGCAGTACTTTAATTGCCCTTTTTATGACTGTCTAGACATCATGCAGATGCATGTTTGTGGTGAGAAGACATTTCCCCCTCTGGTTATATGATAGTCTGAAACCTTTACATTGCCTATCTCCTTACCCCCTCTGTCTTGGAATGTGCTTTACTCCCTCCATCTCTGAAAATCACTTTTTCCCCTGTTTTATTTTTTGAAGTCCCTATTTTCCTGTTCTTCTCTGCGTGCTTATTTGCAAATGCTAATGCTTTCTAGGGGAATAAAGGTATGTGGAGCAAATCGCTCTTGGAGCCTCACCGGCAGGTCACGCTGCAGAAGCCACAGCTGAGGGATGGCTTTGTGCACTGTTTGTTTCTGTGCCATGTCCTGTGTGTACCTGCATCTCTCCGCAAGTATAGCAATACATATGTATGCCTGTGTTTGTTTGGGTTCCCCTTGCCATAAGAGCACAGCCTTGCAGGCCAGGTTTAAGAATGAAAATATCAGCAAGGTTTGAATGGATTCAGAGTTTTAGTTATGCAAATCGGATGCATTAATTAACCCCGTTGCTATAGCTACTGCTTTATTGTTAAATGCAGTGAAAAGGGGACAAGCTGTGTCCATGGATAATCCTCCCCTCTGTGCTCTTCCCCCCTTCCCCGTCCTCCCGAAGTCGCCCTCCGCCCCGGTGCGAGGGCAGCTGCCGCTCTCCTCCCGGGGGCCGGGGTGCCCACCCGCCGCCGAGCATCCTCGTCCCCGCGGGCAGGTGGCGGGTGGCCTGCGGAGGCGGCTCGAAAAGCCGGGCTAGAAATCACCTCTGTGGAAGGGATGGGCGAGCCGGGGGGCTCCTCGCCCCCATGGCCTCTTCCCTCCACCCGCCCCCAAAACCCATTGTCGGGGCTGACCTTGCGGGTCGGCTCTCCGCTGCTGCCCTGTGTCATCAATCTGCCGTCTGGGGGCTGCGTGGGGACAGGGCGGGGGTGCTGGGGACAATGGGGCAGGCAGGAGGGACACAGATGTGCCAGGGGATTGGGATTGGGATGGGGCGGCTTGTCCCGCCGCGGGCAGGCGAGGGGAGGGCATGGGAACCCAGCCCCCTTCTCTGCTCCGAAAACCGTCTCTGCTGTGCAAACGCTGCTGGGTTTTACACGGGAGAACAGCTTCTCTTTTTGTGTGTGCTTAAAAACTAAGAAATGCACAATGCCACAACAAAATATGGACCTTCCAGCCTATCTGCTGTAGGAGTTAAAACCTTTCTCAGGCTGTTGCTACAGCTGAGGTGGAAGTAAATTTGTTACCTTTAATTTATTCAGATTCGGTGCATTTTTACTCATCTCCCTCATTCACTCTGGCATGTGTATGTGTGTATATAGAAATATAAAATTTTTTTTGACATCTCTGTGAAATGCACATGCATTCGCTCCCATCTGGTGGTGTTCAGACCAGTTCGAGAACTGAACTTGAATATTGCAGTGACCAAGCACAGTGTGTGTGTCTGGGTAGTTGCATGCCTTTTGCGTATTTTTTTCTGCAATGCATAATTATGTCTGTAACTTAAGATTGTTCTTGTTCTGTAGGAGATGAATTGCCTTGTGAAAGGTCACTCTTTTTGTAAGCAAAAGCTGCAAAACGATATAGCCGATAACGGTGCTTAAGAAGAGGCAGAGAAGGGAGAGGTGTCCTGCTGAACGGCCCTGGACAGGGCTGAGGAAATCCGGTCGCAGTTACAGCCCTGTCATGACCTGTGTGGCTTTGGCCAGCTTGCTCAATCCATGTTTCGACATCCGTCTGCGAGCTGCTTGTCGGGGCAGCCCGTGCAGCACCGCTGCCCAGGGGCGCGTGTCCTGGAGCCCCCGGGGGAGCTGCGGTGCCGCAGCCTCGGGTTGGGGGCACGGCGGGGTCCCCGGCACAGCTCCCGAGTGCCGATGGGCTCCTCGGCGCTGCACCGGGTTGATAAGTGAGACAGCGTGGGGGGAGTCAGGCTGATTCATGCAGGCAAAATGCCAGAGGAGCACAGGTTCCCCGGCCACAGCTCGTGGTCTTTCGTGGCTTCTCTGCGCCTTTGCTGATCCCTGAGCTGGGTGTGAGTTGATGGGTGTTGTGCTTGTGGCAGGGAGGCACGGGCGTTGCTGCTTGTCCCCGTGTCCCTCTCGGGGTGCCCCTGCTCGAGCGCTGGTCCCACAGGACTTGCCAGGCACCGTGCCGGGGGTCGGGTGCTGGCACTGGGGCACCTGAGCCGCAGCTGGCTCTGGCAGGGCCGTGGCCGAGCATGTTGGGAATCGGCCGAGGAGTGGTTTTCCCAGGAGTAAGTGGAAATGGAAACTTCTAGAGAACAGCCAGGGTGGAGGGAAGTGGAAAGGGAGGGCACTGGGAAGGGAGACCTGGTAAAACCTGGTATAGCCAGCGTTCAGCTGAGAGAGGCTGTGCTCCATGCTGATGACAGCTGTAAACCTCCATCCTGCACCCGTGCCCCGTCAGTGCTGGCTGTTCTGCAGTGAGGTGTCCCACACGGAGCCCAAAAGCCTGTGCCATCTCACCGCTTTGCAGGCGAGGAGAATGCTTTGCTGTTGCCTTCCTTTTTGTGCACACAACAAATGCAGCGTACTGGATCCTCATGACCTGCAGAATTAAAGTTGCCTTGTTTTGATGGGCCTGGTGACTAATGAAACATATATTCCTTAGTGTCTGCACAGCAGCGGGAGGAGGGAGCAGGCTACGGCACTGCCGGCAGTGGTCGGTGGCATGCACCAGGTGATGTGGTGCAGGCGGCTGCGGTTGACTGTGAAGCTGCAGGTGCCGTCGGTGCGAGGCAGCTCCCTTGCAGCGGGAGACGGGGCTCAAACGAAGTTGGAA
The DNA here is from genome assembly GCF_964195595.1 of Calonectris borealis. Lineage (NCBI taxonomy): Eukaryota > Metazoa > Chordata > Aves > Procellariiformes > Procellariidae > Calonectris > Calonectris borealis. The sequence continues at coordinate 11,919,102 of NC_134328.1, read as the reverse complement.
TCGGAAACCCAATCCCTGTAATAGCTGTTAGCTTTCTGGAGAGGTGGCAAAGCCCTCCCTGGATGGAGCGCTTGCTCTCCTCGGAGTGTCCGTGACTGGCAATTTGTCTGTCGAAACAGATGTGGGCAGCAACAAACATCTATTTCTATAACTAGAAACAAATTTGGTAATTGCCTCTTTCAACAGGACTTGCTCAAGCAGGAAATGAAATTCCTAAATGGCAGTTAGCAAAAGTATTTATAGCTAAGTTCATAAATGAGATGTGCTTTCCTTTGTCATGAGTTTCTGCTGGGTGGAAGGAAAAAACCCTCTACGGTAGCAAGCCACATATTGATCAGGAGTGTTTCCAGGGTATACGAAAATACTTATTTATTAATGTGCTTATTTTTACTAGCTGTAGAGATAGCCCTGACAAACAAAACCTCTTTGGTCTTTCAGGGTCAGCTGACAGCGTTTGATCCAGATATTGTGTACTGTGTTTTTGCACTTGTTCTTTGGTAGATTTTTTTTTTCTGGTTCATGCTATTTATGATTGCAGACTGTAAACTCTTGTTCCTGTGTCCCTCTCTGGATGCTCGTGCTGCCCTCGCCCGTGCCCCAGACGTCGTCCAGGCCTGATGCCGTCGTGCCACCTCTTGGGGAGCAGGAGGTGCTCCTGTTGTTCTCAGCTTGGTGGGGGCCATGAGCCTTTCTCAACGTTTTTTAGTGAGCAAGCGAATTTACCTATCTTTTAAGTGCAAAATCAAAATTACTGTATTCTTTTAATCCAGTTTCGCTGTCCTTACTCTTGGGAGTAACTTCAAAAGCAATGTACTCCTTCCAGTCATCTCAGTAGACTGGGATCAAGCTTACTGCACATAAAATGTGTTGTCTCAAAACCTGGAAAAGGGGAGGGCAAAGGGAGGGAAGGCGTTGGCGTATGCAAGATTTTAGAGTCCAGGTGTCCCAAACCTCGTTAGTTCTCATTGCTCTGAGGGAGCTGATTAATGTCTTCAGGAGTTCCTCTACACAAGTCTCCAGTTGACAGGACCCTGCTCAGAGCCAGGAGGTGTCCCAGCTGAAATTGCTGCTCACCCCAGCTCTCACACTTGCAATTTCCGTGTAAAAGCTGAGTGCTGCCGTGCCGGTCCTGCCTTTCTGGCCCTTGAATGCAGCTCCCACTCCCTGCAGCTGCTGCTGTGGCCATGCTAACTCGGGAAGGTCACCTTTTAAAAACAGGCACAGCAGTGTGATCAGGATAGTTACTGTGTTTTAAGGACTAAACAATTCTCTGGGGCCCGACCAGTCTGATAATTCGGTGGCTATAAGCATGAAATGGGGCCATTTCCTTTAAAACAAACAAAAAAAGGGGGTGAGGGTGCAGGATGAGGCCATCATTTGCCAGTGACTCAGAGGATGTGATGCTTGATTACCCAGGGTGACAAATGAAGACAACTAACTATGTTAAACACAGTTATGGCCCAAGGATTGACACTATGAATATGAGTTCTTGGGGCCCTATCACCCATTTTCCAGCAATGTTTCTTCTCAAACTGTCGCCTTTCCTGAGTCCCACTTGCTCTCTGCCCTCCTGCCCGTTCTCAGCCTGCCATCACTGGCTCGCGCGGCTTTATTTCTGCTTGCTGCATCAGAACCGACCATGTTGAATCTGGAACTGCAATTTAGCCGTTAACTGTACTGATGATGCATGAAGCAGGACCAAATCCGGCAGGCTCTTCCCAGCTGTCCTGCCTGTTGTCACCGGCCTGATCCTGCTCTCTTTGATGCCTCGGTGTTGCTGCTGCAGCTCCAGCTTCAAGATGCTGCTGATTAGTGCCAGCAGGGGCAATATCAAGATCAAGATCATGTTCTCTGTCTTTCTCCAGTACTTCCCGTGCTGCCTTGTAAACAAATACAATTGTTGACAATCTGATGAGCCCTTTGTATGTGGTTTTATGGAGGTATTTAGAAGATAAATGTAGCAGATAAATGCTAATACACGAATATTGCAGTAATGACTTTGCCTGGTCTGATTGTTTCTAAGATGACCTAACAGACGAGTGGAGGGTGAGTAATCTGCCATCTGAAGTTCTTTGTTCTTTCATCTCTTCTTCCCCATCCACGGTCTCTGAGGGGGAGAACATTGGTCTCTTTAACGAGTGGAGCCTGGCATCTGGTGGGTGAAGTGGCCTCTGTAAGCCAGGAGCAGTGTTCGGTGCTGCACCCTCTCTGGCAGCCTTTGGATTCCAGCTGTTGCCTGGAGCTGTTTTGGTTCTTGCTTAAATTAGAGCAGTTCAAATGTAATGTTTAGCATAATGGGCATGTCCCCTTTCCAGGCGAGGCTGGGAAGGGTGGGCCAGGGCAGAGCTGCTTGCACCGCGCCGTGTTGCTGCCGTGCCAGGGTATTTTCCGCCATGCCGTATGCATGAACAGGGGCTGCGAGGGGCCGCGGTCAGACACAGTCCCAGCGCTGGCCCTGCAGCCTCTCTGCGGGATGCTGCAGAGTCCAAGCCCCCGCAGCTGCTTGCTGAGGAGTTGTGAGTTTATTCCCTGCTAAAATCATAACTGAAGGGTGACTAGATTCAGATGGCTCTTCTCAAATTCACATTCTTTAGCCTTGAGTAGAAAAAATGAGGTCCACTCTTTGGCTACATTGCTTAACCCACATCCTTTTACAGAGGCTTTGATGAGCATCTGGCATAACAACCGCACTTAAGCTGGACTCAGTTCTGCTGAGTTTAACCCTCCGGTCCTTCCAGGGAGCCACATGCTTGTCCAAAGTGTGCCCAAATTGTGGTATAATGTCTATGCCTTGCTCTCCGAAAGTGCACTTGCAGCCGGCAAGCACAAATGCAAGCTCTTGGGGCAGGCATAAAACCTGCTCTAAACCGAGCCCAGGTAGGCGTGCATGGGGACCAGGCGGACCTCAGGCCAGCTCTGTGGACCCCCCTTTGGTCCAGGCCTGCTGCAGACTAGTTCAGTAATGCTAGCTCCTGACCTTTCTGGTTCTCTGCTTGCAAAAGACGGCGTTTCAGCATGTGCAAGGCAAGACGGTACAGGGTTTCCTCAAGCTTTCATTTTCCAAAAGTGATTAGGACTTGTTTAGAGCCCTAATTATTGGGGCATGCAAGGTAGCAGTAGGCTCTCAGCTGTTCGTGGCAAGGACTGTCCTTGTGTGTCTCCTTGTTCTCGACGGTGCCTCTGGGCACCGCTGAAGCTGTGGTGCTCTGAAATGCCAGCGAAGACTGGGGAGGGGAGCGGGTCGGGCTGTCAAGTAGCTGACAGAATGGATAAGGGTGTCTCTCCTCCTCCTCCTCCGCAGCTGCTGGTGCCCAAGCCCCTGTCCTTGCCGCTGCCTTCGGCCGGAGATGTGGGTGCTGAGAATGGCTGAAAGTCAGACCCATCACTTCTAGTTTAGGGCAGCGTCTCTTCCTACCCATTGGCAATAAGTTTCATGCAAAGATGGCAGCCCAGGTCTGCTGGAGAAAATACTGGGTCATATCCTTCTTGTGCCTGTCAAAGGGCATGGGTGGGGAGGGGAGCAGGCTGGGACCTCTGGACCAGCGGCTGAGAAGGATGCTTGCTATAGGATGCTATTGAAGCAGCCCAGGTTTTGGGTGACAGACACTGGTGCTGGAAGAGGGAGACCTTGGTCCGCCCCTATTCCAAGACTTGTTTTCCATTTGATCTTTGAGGAGCTGTACAAGCTTGTTCAGAAGCCTTTAAGGTTACTGGCCTGAAACCGTTCTTGGCCAAAATCCTTGAACATCCCTGCTTGGTGTCCCACAAAACTTGTAAGTGCAGAATTTGAGGAATCACGGACAGGGAGGAAGGATGCATGGATGCTCTTCAGCTCCAAGCTTCAAATTATTGCCAGTGCCAGTCTGATCTGGACTTCTATTTCTCCCCACCACCTTCCTGATTACTTTTGAATAGTCTCATCTGCACATGCTCAGTCAAAAAGTAGCTGTACCCTTATTTATATCTTTTACATGCTTTTTTTATGTAACTAGAGCATTGCCATCAAGGGCTACAAGGAACCTGTTCAAACAGAAGAAGCCCAAGGGTGGGGGTGGATGAAAAGATGAGAAAATTGGGAGGAGAGGGAACTGCAATCAGGGCTGTGCACATCTCTGCTGCGTCTTGCTCTGAGTCAAGCAGCCAGGGCAGCTCTGTGGATATCGGAGGTGTTAATGGAAAATCAGGGATGAAAGTGCTCGCTGCGGATTTGTGAACACTTTTCATTAATTCATCCAGTTAATTTTGCCATATCTGGAAAAACTCTGTGTGTGTAGAGACCTTCCTTTCTGGGGTGTGTGGGGGAGGTGCATGGAGGAGGGAGCGTTGCAGTCAGTTGAACTTACCCTGAATCCCCAAGGATTACGGAAGAAGCCAGGACATGTGGTGTGACATTACAGTGCCACCATATTTAGCTGATGGTAGGCAGCAATTCATTTACGGATTTCATAAGCTACAGGACCGGACGTGACCCGACTGTCCCTGGTCTCCGGTGGCTGTGCCGGAGGCCAGTGCCACTTGCTGGGTGCTGCTGTGGGACGGTCCCCACCGAGGTGCCCTGCTCCATGTCGTTGCGGGATCTTGGCTGGGATCTGTTGAATCACGGTGCTGAGTCACCCGCGTGAACCAGGCTCCGTAAATAACCACAGGCACTCCACGAAGCGGCCGTGCGCAGTGAGGAGTGGAAAGTGCTGCTTCGTAGTTGGAGCAAGGGCTCCGGGAGCATCCTCGTCTCAGCTCTGGCACAGCCTCTCCGTAAGCATCTCCTCGCATCTGCCCAGTGCTGTCAGGCATCCTGCTGCCGCCCCGCAGGAGGCACGTGCCCGAGGGCTGGTCGCTGGCGGAGGGCTCGGGTGCCCTGTGCTGTGGCTTCCTGCTCATGTCAATAGACACGTGCCCAGTAATTGCGTCCTGCTGCTGGTGGGCTCCTCAGCTCTGTGCCCGCACGGGAGCCACGCTCCTCCTGCAGTCCCAGGGGGGACCAGGGTCCTCGGCAAGGCTGATTGAGAGCTGGGTCTTGTTCCTGGGCTGAGTGACCCAGGGAAGACAGTGTCCCCCTGCGGTGGACAGGCTGGGAGCCTTGGCTTGCCACTTGGCAGCTGATCTAGGTGCCCAGGGTCAGCGAGCACTCCTCCGCCTTGCCATGGTCTGTCCCTCGTTGCCAGTGGTGCATCTCCCATGCCGAGCTTTGCTCCAGCTGCTCACCCTCTTTGGCTTCCCAGGTTCACATCATTCTCTGCTGCCAGCCTCATATACCTGTGTATGGACTTCATCCGTAGGCTAAGGCTCTGCCGCGGGAGGAAGAGGGAGGCTATGGTGTGCCCACTGCTGCAGGCAAAGCCCTGCTCTCAAACCCTGCGTGGGCACCTGCGGGCCCCCCTGGGGTGGTCAGGGGTGCTGCAGGGGCAGGATGGGGCGAGGGAGCTCAAGGTACCTGCCGATGGAAGTCATCCTTAGCCTGTGTCTTCTGGAGGCTAGAGAGATGCCGCTCCGGTTTGTACAAGACCTGATGACATCTCTCTGTACTTCAGCAGGCAAGTTAGAAAAGTCTCAATCTCTTTCTGCCCATTTTATTGAGGCTTGTTAGGCAGCAGGAGGAACCTCTGTACACCACCGTCCCATTCAGCCTCGGTGTAAAAGCCGTTGCAAGTGTCAGAAAGTGAACACCAGAGGTGAAGGCGCCGTGCGCAGCGGGGTTCCTTGGCTCTTGTGTAGAAACATCACAGGATGTTTCTCTGGGAAAATAAGTGACATGTAATTAAAAATAATCCCTATGTATGGCGGGAAATGGCCAGTCTGGAGATTTCTATACAGCTGGGTTGCAGAGTAACGTCCCAGCATAGACAGGGAGTCTGTTACCTGGGATTGCTGGTGTTTGTGGAGGGTCTTCAACAAGACAGTCCTTGCACTGCGGTGGGCTAAAACCCGAGGCCGGGTCAAGCAGCCCTCCTGCCCGGCGAGGAGCCTGGCTGCCTGTGTGGGCAGCGATGGCACGGCGGTGATTCAGGGGAAATGCAATTTCCACAGTTCTCTGAAACTTCTGAAATAGCAAAATCTGTGTTGTTCTCGGCCCCTTTTTAGTCTCCCTGACTCTTACTCACTTCCTTTTGGATTTTTCGACTACTCAAATTCACATCAGTTCCTAGATTAGGGGGAACCGCTGGAGATCAGCTTTCATTTTAAACCCACTTTTTTTGCCTTTTCTGTGACCTGTGCTATTGCAGATCTTGGGGCAATGTTGGGGAAGTTCTCCCATTGCGGTGGGGCTGTGCCCACCACTCCCAAAGCCTGATGACGGCTTTGCCTGCCCCTGTTACCAGCTCTCCTCTGTACCAGGCACATGGAGCAACCTCAAAACACAGTTTTAGGTGTATTTTCCTGAAGAATGCTGATGAAACGAGTGATAATGGGGCTCTGACGCTGAGGAACTGTCACAGGAGCATCCAGCAGCTGACGTGCATATCCCATCCGTCCTGGATAAAAATTAACTGATGCTTCATTAACTTTCAACAGCAAGGCTTACTCGGGAGGTATCTCATCCTGGCTTGAAGCAGAGTGTTGGGTTGCCTCACACCGGGCTGATGTCCACCAGAAGATGAGATCAGCAGCAGGAGTTTTTTCTCTACACCCTTAAGAGCATATTCTTGATAGTCAGTGCAAGCTTGTGATAGGACTCATCGTGCTTGAACTGTCCCAGCAATCTGTTTCAAGTCAGAACTAAGGGGGTTTTAATGATAAAAATAGCCAGAGGAAGTGAAAGTGAACATCAGAGAAGCAAAGTGTTCTGCAGGGGATTCTTTGCTTGCTTTAATTTTGTCTCAGCAAAACAGGCTTGGGTTTTAGCATGGTGCACCACAGCATTTGTGATGACTAGCAATTTTTTTTTTTTTTAATTTTTCTTAGGAATTGTGGCTAGTGCAGCTACATTTGTTCAGCTTAGCCATTATCTCCTGAGTAATTTCACTTCTCCTTCTCATCACTTCTCAAACGATATGCAATTCCAATATATATAGGAATCATAATTGAAGCTTACAGAGAATTGTTTTGACCTGCAGATGTGTATTATACCCAGCTGAAAGCAAAGGTCATCTTGGCTGAGACCCTGTCTGAAAGCTGTTCTGTCCACTTGTAAATGATAGCTGGAGTACCCGTAATTATTGCAGCAAAACGCAGGTGTATATTTTTTTTTTTCTCCTCTTTATACTTGCCAGTGCTTTGGAGCGTTTGTCTTCAGCAGTGATACTCTATGTGGAAGGAAGAGCATTAATAAACTTTATAGTAAGCATTTTATGAACTGTAGTACAGCTGTAAAAAGTAAGGAAACGCATTTAAAGTATACCATAGCCTCACCTCCCCTGCAGCCGTGTGAACCGTGTGTGTGTGCAGAGGCTCAGCGCTCCCAGCGTCACCGTTCACTCAAATAGCTCTCCCTCCTTGCAAAAATATTAATGAATTTTAAACCTGTGGGTGCCAAGTATTTTGTTCATAGGCACTCGAAGCTCTGAGATGCACCTTTCTGCAGCCGTCTCTGTCGAGCCGTGAGCGTGGTCTTCTGTGGGAGGAGCAGGGCCGGGTGCCCTGGCAGCCGCGCTGGTGAGGGGCCTCCGCCTCGGCACCGACCGCCAGCCAGCTGCCATTTTTATAAATTTCAGGCACTTTAGAGCCTTATTGTCTTGGTGGGCAGGCAACAGCCTGGTCTGGGCAGCAAGGGCACGTGCTGCCTTCTTCCAAAAAGCATTCTGAGCAGGAGAGCGGTCGCAGCCTGCGCATTGCAGCGTCTGCAGGCTTCGGGAGGCAGCGGAGTCTCCTATCATTCATTAATGTAACGCTATAATCTACTGTGAAACCCTTATTCAAGGCTGCATGTGGTTGAAAGTGGCAAGCGAGTAACGAACTTGAAGAATGGGACGTGACAAGTGATTTTACTTGATCACAAATATCCAGTTTCAGGATTGTGAGAATCTGGGGGAAAAATGCTTAGTTGCAAAACAGTTGCACGCGTGCTGACCGACTCCCAGAGCTGCAGCGTCTAGACAGAAAATACAGAAAAGCAGGTTGTGTCACTTAAATGTGATGTCTGAACCTGTTAGTTTGAAACGTATTCTGGAATAAAAATTATGCAAAATTAAATTAGTGTGACCTTACTTTGCATTAGGAGGCTGAATATGCCCATCTTGTAAAGCCTAGTGCATTTATAACACTTCCCTTGGGGAAAATTACAGAGAGAAATGGAATGAGGTCTCTTCTAATTGAAAAGTGACAATGATTAGGAAGCCAAATACAAAATGTGTTGAGTATTTTTTTTTTCTTGTTTTGTTGTGTGTGTGTTTTTAAGAATACCAGTAGAATTATAAATTATGTGCTTTGCAGTTTGGCTTGTTTTTCATTCCCCAAAGGCTTTTTATTAGCATGGCAGCTGAATTGCACTTGTATAATAACGTATTAACTCAAAGTTTGGGGTTTTAATGATCTTTCTTCATTAGTTTGACTGAGCTGCTAGGATAAAATCTTACCGAGTATCTCCAGCTTTCCAGTGTGTTGGGTTTTTTTCCCTCTTCTGCAAATGAAGCCCATGAAGACAAGTTAAAACAGAGGGAGAGTTGGCAGAAACTTTGGCGCCTCGAGTGGGTATGAGTCTCCTGAAACTTGAAAAGCACAAATTGAGTGTGTGGGACTTTTTTTTTTTGTTTGATTTTTAGTTTATTTTTTCCAAAGGCCAGAGTGGGCAACGTGAGCGTTCTCGGGATTAAAGCTCATCTCAACGTACCTGATGTGTTTGCTCCCAGGCGCTGCGAGGCTGCGCTGCTCCTCACGGCTGGGCTTGGGGCAGAGCAGAACTGAGGGCACTGTGTGCTCCTGCGGCGCGGGGCGCAGAGGTCCTGGTGGGTTTGGCCTCCTCATGTATGCATACAGATTGGGAAGAAATTTTAATTTCAGCAGCACCACCAAAGAAGACACAGGGGCATGTCTTGTATCTGATACTTAAGCGTTTGTTCGAGCGCTTGTCTGTTGCAGGACAAGGGTAGATGTGCTCCACTGCAGTGATTGAGCTGTTTGCTTCCCCGTGCTAACGAAGGAGATAGGAGAAGAGCAAGGCCATTGGCATGAAAAGGCCAAAGTCTGAACGGGAGGGGCTGACCAGGTTTTATCGCTCAGACACGTTTCACCAAACCTGTTTACAGAATGTTAATTTGCAGCTTAATTGTTCTCCCTCCTCCCACAAAGCAAGATACTAAAATCGCTGTTCTGTTGATAACGCCAGTGTGATTGGCGTAAGTTAGACTAGATTCCACATTGAAATAACCCAATTTAGAGTTTGAAGAGCAAGGCATGGTGCATGGCCAAACACTGCCTGTACCTCCTGGCCTCGCCCCGTGGTCCCTGTGGGGGTCCAGCCCATCCAGATGAGCAGCTCCAGGAGAAGATGCGAGGGAGACATGGGGCAAGAGGAGCGTCCATGCTGATAAGCAGCATCCCCTTCGTTCTGGTAATCACACCGTGCCTTCCTATTGCACCTCTTGGCAACTGTTTTGTAATACCCCAATTACAGGAGTCTCAGAGACAGAATAAACCGATTTCAGGGCTGGATGGGGATGGATGAGATGCCGGTGTGTTGTCTCAGATCCTGATGGAATTCCCACCCTTTCTTCTGCTTCAGGCTTTGCTCGTTCTATGTCTGTACGTGTGTGCAGGAAGCTTGGCTTAGGTTGTTTGTAAATGACGTATGTCTTGTGTGTGTTCCTTCCTAGGAAGGAATTTGGACAGTGCTTCCTGATGGCCAAAACTTCACCTGTGTCACCGAAGTACTGTGACCAATTTAGCAAGGTTTGGTTAATTTAAGGGACCTCTCGTCCTAGGAAAGGAACTTTGCTTTACAACTACCTTGGCCTTGTTTTTCTTCAGAAATATAACCTCTTTTAACAGAAAAGGAAGTTTTCCGTCACTGGCCTCATTTATATTTTTTTCTTGTGTTTTCTTACTGTGGCCAAAGCACATGCTGCGTTTTGAGGCTAAATTGACTCATCTTCCTAAAAACCTTGATTGTTTTTTGGTTTTTGTTTTCTTTTCTTTTCTGTAATGAATTCCACAAAAAGCAGGCTCTCCGCCCATGCTGGGTGGCTGCTCTCCAGCCCGTGGGCTCTGCTGCCCATGTGTAGGTGAGGCAGGGGGCTCTGGGTCAGTGCCCCCCTGGGGTCTGGCTCTTCGTGGGCAGCCTGGAGAGTACCCAAGGGAGCTGTGGGGCATCCCGTGCCTGGCTGGGGTGCCAGGGCTTCACCCCACCGGTTGGGTGCTGGAGGTCAGCGGGGATGCTCTGGGTGCAGCTGGCACTAGGACATCCCTCTGTAGGGACGCTCTCCTACATAGAGGGGATGACATGGGAAGAGACATTGTGCCTTTTTTTAATGGTTTTGAATCGTCCTCCTTTCCCAACCCTTTAAGTTTTGGAGTTTTTGTGCATCTGGTTAATCTGATTTGTGTTTAGAAGAAACGAGCTCCAGTTTGAGTCCGTTCTTCCAGCACAGAGCACCCATGGGAGCTCTCGGGTCTGGTCACCTGTCATTCCTATGGGTGAGCTGTGCCACTGCTTTGGGGCTGGATCATAAATTGTTGGGAACATGTTTCTTTTCCAGGCTCTTCCCCTTACACTGGCATTTGGGCACCTTGCTGGGGTTGCTGTGAAAGACCCAAAGCTCCTCTTTTAAGAAGATGCCTTTAGCCAAAAGGCATCTTTAAGGCAAAACTCCTTTCCAACATTTGGCTTTTAATCTCTCTCTTCCCACCCTTGTGCAATCTTGTGGTGTAGAGGCAGCTGCATTTTAGGGGTGCTGTAAGTACATGCTCCAAGTCACTCATACATCTAACTTTAAGTGACAGATAAGGCTCCTGCTTTCAAGGCATAACGCTTTTTGGAGGTGGTGGGCAGAGCTGGTTAAGCATTTTGGGCAATGGCAGAAATAGCTGCTGTTTAGCAGAATGAGCTCCGAGGTAACTGGCAGCGCTCACCACCTGGATTGTTTTCTTGACATTTATTTGCTTTTACTGGCACTTAAATGCCACCTGCCAGGAGAAAACTTTCCATAAAAAAACCCAAAATTAAATTTGCCTGACTCAGCAGAAGCCACCCCAGCTGCTACGAGTGGTGTGATGCTGCCCTTCGAGGCATGATGGGTCTTCCTATGTATCTACAGATATATACGTGTGTGTGTGTGTCTGTATAGATAAAATACAGATGGCAGCATCCATGATGGCTTAGGGCACAGCTTTCCAAAACTGGATTTTATAGCTGTCCCTACTGAGAAGCAAACAAAGTTTAAATCCCCAGAACTATTGAATTTTGGTGGTCTGGCCCCTCCTTTATGATGAGCACTGGAGTTGCTGCTGCCCGGTCCTGGGCACAGCGAGCCCTGGGCACTGCTGGCACGAAGGGGCTTGGGGGGAGCGACCGAGCAGTTCCCAGGTGGCATCTGCTCTCTGGGGGCCAAATGCATGGAAATAATGACCCCAGCCCTATGTTTGCCTCCAGTACTCAATTTTCCTTAGCCTCAGAGAGGTGTGAGGAATTATTTCCTTAAGAAATTTTAGGAGCGGTTTCTTACTGCGTCCTGCCAAGTGTCTCCGGAGTTAACCGGATAGTCTGTTGTTTGCTTGTTCTTGTTTGTTTGGAGGATTTTTGGCAGTTTTCCTTTATGCCAGTTCAAGCCACTCAAGCTGCCACTGTCAGCTGGCTGAGCCCTGAGCCGAGGGATGTCTGGAGCTCCGGGACATGGCCCCCATGGGCAGCCGCCTCGCACCCGTCTGGCGTCTCACCGAAAAGCAGGAGGTCTCCCCGCCTGCACCCTGTGGTGGATGGGCCGGTGTCAGGGGGAGGGGTGCTGCCAGTGCCTGCTGTGCCGTGCCGCGGGCTCCCCGTGCCACTGTCCGACCCCCGTGACAGAGGGGACGTGTGCTTGGTGCGAGGGTGTGCCGAGGAGGACTTAGTCCCGTCCTCCCTGGAGGAAGGAGTGGTGGTGATGGGAAGAGAATTGCAGAAATTGAGCTTGCATTTAGCTAAGTTGTTTCATTAGGATGAATTATGCTGGTTCATGGTTCCGTGGCCCCGAGCGAGGCATGCTCAGCACCAAGATGGTGCTGGTTTGGTACCCGGCGGTGGGGGCATCCCCTCCACTGCAGCTGGGAGGGCTTTGGGAAGTCCTGTCTGCATTGTAGCTTGGAAACCTCTGCTTTGTTAGATAGTCTTTAAAGATCCCTCCTAGAGACTCTTCTGTGGCACTGAAAAAGTGAATTGATGAGTTTTTTATTAAGTGAATAGCTGGGCTCAAAGCATGCAGAGCCCACGTAGGCATGTGTGAGAGCTTTATGGGAGAAAGATTCAGCAGCGTCATCAGTGTCTCGGCCGCATTAGTTCTTCTTGTGCTCAATTACATGCTGCTTTTTCTGGTGGCTTAAAGTCTGTCTGTCTCTCTTGCAGCGGAGTTGGAGTTTGTACAGATAATCATAATCGTGGTGGTGATGATGGTGATGGTGGTGGTGATCACGTGTCTGCTGAACCACTACAAACTCTCTGCGCGATCCTTCATCAGCCGGCACAGCCAGGGGAGGCGGAGAGACGAGAACCTCTCATCAGTAAGTCACACCTTGCTCTTCCAGCCCACGTTGTCCTGCGCCATTTGCCAAATGATGGGACGTTGGGGAAAGTTAGGGCCAAAGGCATTCGTTTGGGTCGTGTTTGCCCATGTGCCACTTGGCACTGCATGAAGAGACACCCTCCAGGTTGGGTCTTGGCATCATCTTCTGTCTCTCAGTTATTGCGGGAGTGGGGCCTTTTAGGGATACCTCTGGCTCTTTAAGGTGCTGTATGTTGCAATATACGGACAGCCATAGCCTCTGCCTTTGCCCTGAGCTTTGCAGTTCGGACTTTACATCAGTAAAGTAACTGCACGAGGCTGTTCCTGGTGTGTCCTGTTCCCGAAACCACCACGTACCCTCAGCTAGTTGGGGTGCATATGCCTTGCCTTTAACAGCCCCAAACTATCGACTCCTTTGGCGGCTCCAGTTGGAGACTCTTAAACAACTGTATAAAAACTTACTGCCTGCCTTGAAAAGAATAGGAAATCCTGAAAGACTTTTTCCAGTTTTCACTGGTGGAGCTGCCATTACTGTGGTGGAGGGGTCAGAAAACAGTTGTCAGCCAGACAAGCCGAAATCTCTCCGAGGGATGCTCGAGAGGTTCCCTGGGTAACCCGGGCTCCCTGCTTCATAAAAGCCCGAGGAGAAACATGTTAATTGTACCTCTGACGGGGACTGGAGGGGGAGCCTCTCCAGCCTCCAGGCAGATGTTGGTTTATGCAGTTTCCTCAAACGCAGCAGCTCAGAGAGACTTACAAGAACCTATAGAGAAAAGACATCACATTTTCTTGAAGGGTGAGCATGTACTATTCACCGCTGCCTCCATGGCTCTGTCTTCAGTGCAGGGATATCTTGTACTGATACTTTTTTTTTCCCTAGCGTTCAACCTGAAGGATCTTAAAGCTCTTTAAACGATGGGGCTTCCTCTAGGTCACTGCTTCGTGCCCTCTCCTCTGCAGGCTTCCAGGGCAGGCTGAGCACACCGGTGCTGCCTTGTGGGGGTCTGTGTGGGGCCGTGCTCTCTTGTGTCAAATCCATGCTCGCTGCAGGAAAAAGATCAAATACTGGGATTGCTTTCTCTTTTTTTTTTTTTTGAGAGAGAGAGATCTAAATCTTTTATTAACTAAGTCTGCAGTACAGCGCTGTTGAAGGCTGCCCAGCCAGCAGACGCCCAGGGCGCAGGCTGTCCCTCTGCTCCGTAGCTGCTCTTTTTGTCACACATCACACACAGCAGACGAAGGTCCCTTATCGGGCGCTCTGTGCCGAGTGAGGAAGACCCCCCCCTTGGGAAGGAGGGCTGCGCAAACCCCAAGCTCCATTAAACCACCCTTTGTTTTGTGGGCTGTGGAGCACGTCTCCGGAGGGCCCGGCAGTGAGCTCCGCTCGGGGTCGTTTGCCGATGCTGTGCAGCCAGATCAAAGTGCTGGGAGTGCGTGATCCTGCCTTAAACCAGCCGGTGCGAGGGTGGTGAGCGCTGGAGCACCTGCCTGCCGTGGGGATCAGAGCTGAACTCCCTGCAAGTATCCCGGCTCCTCCCGGAGTTACAGAAATCTTATGTCTCTTCTTACCGTCCCGTGCACCCGCTTCCAAGAGTAGCAGAATGTGGGCATCTGAGCACATGAATTATTAAAAATAGCAGAAAGATTGTTTTCCCGTTTTCAGATTTTTTTTTACTGTTTTATGTCCAGAATGTTTTACTTGAACAATACCAAAATGGTTTCATTTTACATTTTCAAAGCAAGTATTAGATCAAGCCTTTTTTATTTTAATATAGTAATTTCTGTTTTCTTAAGTGGCCTATGTTTTATTTTCTTTAAAAAGAGGAAAGAAGGCTGACATGGAAAGAAGAGAAAACCACATGAAGATTGAACAAAAAGTGCAGGCTGAATAAAAAATTGCTGACTGTTTAAAAAATAGTGCCTTTTCCCCCCCTTTTTTCTTTTTCTTTTTTTTTTCTTTTCTTTTTTAAACTTCACCAGGCCAAAATTTCCAGCAATTTTTTGACCCAATCCCCACACCAAAACAGCTCTGTTATTTATTCAACCTTCAGACACACCAGCAATTAAATGGCTTTTCAGCAAAGGTTAACCTCCGTGCCTCTGCTAGACCTCAGTGAGGATGCGGAGTCTTCAAAACCTTTCTCAGAGCTAAGGAGAGAAATGTGAATGTACCATTTTGGGGTTCCCCCCCCTTTATAATTCTTCCCCTTCTCCCTGCCCCGGTCTGTGCTGCAAGTGCCGCGCTGATGGAGTGGCAGCCAAGCTTCCCTGCGGCCCGCGCGCCCTGCGGACGGGACAGAGAAGCCCTTGTGCGCTAAGCGGGACGCTCCTTGCAGGGGGATCTATCATAGTAAAGATCTTAAAGGTAGCTCCGTTCGGATTTAGCACAGCATGTCTTTTTGTAGGAAACGGCTCCAGTCTAAACGAGCGCTGAAGGCTGGCAGAGGATGTGCTGAACTGCATACCAGTTTATGTAATCCATTAAACTTGTGCTGAACTGGTGTTGAGCTTTTTAAATCCCAAACTTCATTTTGCTGTCGTGACCGCAGATGGGCACTGGTGCTGCATACACGCTTTTCACTTTTTAAAATATTAAAGTAGTTCATCCCATGGTCAGGATACTGCTAGGTCTGCTGGAGTTGTCCTTTTTTGTTGTTGTAGCTCAAAAAATACAGCTGAAGGAGAAATTAATTTCCCTAAAATTTTTTTAAATGCAGGTCTTGCTAGCAAAGAATTCTTGTATTACGTCATGTGTTTCTCCATCACCGTTCTTGCTGTACTTAAACTCTATCTCCTTATAACCTGTACTTAAACCTGTATCCTATAACAAAGTACCTTTGTTTTTCCAGAACTAAAAATATTTAAGAAATGCTACTAAAAATTTTTTTGCAATAAGAATGGCACTGTCCCTGCACCTTTGGAACAGTGATATCCCATTCCCCCAAGAAAAAGTGGTTTAAATGCAATTTCCAAGCATACTTTTGTTCCCCAAAATGGAAAATGTAAGTCCTCCTGAAGACTCGGAGAGTTAATCTACACCATGCAGCTTTACAGAGAAAATTCTCTGACATTACTGAAACAAGCAGTTCTATAAAAGTCAAAGATTGATCTCTAAAGAAATTTAAAAGTAATTTTAGGTTCTGCAGTGAATCCTGGAATACTTGCGGAGGCTTTTGCAGCCGTATTGCTCATCAGATAGCAGAATCTCAGCTTTCGTTTCAGAAAACCATAGCTTTCTAGACTCAGCCATTGTTGAGACGATTTCAAGTCCTAAATATTCCAAAAACCAGAGGTGAGCAAGGAGAGCCCCGAGGACAAGGATTTACAGCGGTGATGCTCCCTCATGGGGCAGCGCGGTTTTTCTTGGCTCAGTGGGGCTGCGTAGCCATCCCGCAGCCAAAGCGCGAAGGCTAAAAGGATATATGTTTTCTGTCTCTGAGGCTTTGCCCTCCTCCTGCTGATTTCCAGCAATTTTAATCCCACTGTTGAGTTTTTAGGCGGGATGAGCAGTTACCCAGATGGGCTCCGCAGTAGTGTGTGAGGCAGAGGGGCGGTGTCGGCGAGCGGTCAGCGTGCTTGTGGTCGGTCAGCCGTGGGCACGTAAGCGTGTCCGGGCCAAGCCCTGGAGTCCCGGGAGAAGTGGTTAATAACAGCTGCAGAGATCCAGCTCCTACAGAAAATGAGTCTCCTGTCTGCTCCTTATCTCTCGGCGGATCCCGTTTTAATGGTGTTTCTACTGCTTTGCTACGCGTGCATCCGCATGTTGCCCGAGCGTTGTTCTTGGACCTCGTCTGTACAAACAGAGGAGTAAACGCGTGAGCCAGAGCTTTTCTTCTAAACACCTGGGTGGGATGTTGGGTGAGTGGGTACTTAGGGTAGGTTTTTGGGGGAGCAGCTCACGTAAGGGTGCGTACCTGCCCTCCCCATCGCCTGCCGCAGTGGGAAGCCCCAGCTGAGCGCGGCGATGCTCCGCACGCTGGGAAGCACCGGGCTGCAGCCGCCCTCGCGGGAGCCGGCTGACATCACTCCCCGGAAAGGGGGAAGCAGATGGGATATTGCCATGGCACTGCCCACTGCCAAGTTAAATATAAAACATCTAGCAGAAGGCAGCGGGGTACTCGCTGCTCAGGAAGTCTGCCACGGGGGCATGGCAAAGTAAACACAATTTTCGGAGTGCTTCCCGCTTCTGCCCACTGCTTTGGCGTCCTTCGGGGTGAGGTGAAGGGCTGGCAGCGTGCGTGGCAGCGCTGGAAACCCTCCCTGCGCCCTTTGGTGTCAGCGCCGTGGCTGAGCAGGGGGTTAGAGGCACGGATTTGATCTGTGGCAGATGCAGTTCCTCTTGGGTCTGTTGGCTGCTGGGGGAATTGGACTGTAGACTATCCCTGCAGGCGAGAAACACATGTAAAATGGACCAGACTAAACAGTTGATGCCTGTGTAAACAGTTGCATATTGAAGTCTCAGGGTCTGTATAAAACACGGCGTTGCATTGCTCGGGAAGGGCTATGCGGCACACAGCTCAGCCAGCGCATTCATTAGCTGTAGCCGGGAAGGGTGCCGGTATTGCGGCACTTAACCTCTGCTCCAAGGAGATGCTCCCTAAAAAACACCGAGATGTGGGAAGAATCTGGGCCGTCTCATTTCCGTATAAATCACTGTTTTCTTTGCACTGGCAACAGGGACCGCCTTGAGGTTTATGTGCAGAGCTGAGCTTCAAAAACAGGAACCTGATGGGATTCTCTCCGTATCTGATACCACGTGCGATGCCACAAAAGAAAACAGATTCCAAAGTTGGGGATAATGAAGAAGAAAAAGGGAGGGGGGCGGGAAGGAGGAGAGGGGGGAGATATAATGGGTGGCTTCTTTGGAGATTTTAACGCGGTGCTGGTGCTGCGTTTTGGGCAGTCGGGTGCGTGTTGTGGGGTGCCCGGGTGCTGAGGCTCCTGCTGCAGGGACGCCCCCGGTCTGTCCGCTCTCGAGATGCTTCTGGGGGGAGCAGAGATGCTGCTCAGCCACCCGCTGGGATAGCTGCAAAGGTATGCAGCGACGTTTTCCCTTGCATGCCGCAGCCTGGTATGAGGCCAGCTGTGCTTCACAGCTGGGTGAGGTCCAGGGAGCATCAGACAGGCAAAATCCCTTCTGACTTCATCAGCAAAGGTGTCCGTGGTGCTGCGGTACCATTGCAGGTTTTTACAGGCTTTCACCGGGGCACCGGGCTGCTCGGACCGCCACCACGGTTATTGTAGAAATAGGTATTTTCATAGTAGGAAAGCTTGTGGTTTGCTCATCTGGAGAGCCCTGCTGCGTAGGGCCCGAGAATGGCCTTTGGGTGGGACACCTTAAAGAAAAAAAGAGGAAAAAGAAACACCCTTGGCTTTTTTTTTTTCCCCACTGGTGATAAATACTTCTGCCTGTGCCTGACTTGCTAGTGCCAGAACTGGAGATTCACCTGCAAGGAACTGGGAAGTGCCAGCTCTTCCAGCTCTTACAGTTATGAGCCTTCTGGCTTGTTTTCCTCCAGCCCTGCCTGCGGGAGGGATGTTGCTATATGTGAATATTAACAATATTTAAATATTTTAGTTCTTAAGGCAAAAGTGTCTGTGTATGCTCAGAGTATCACCAGCAAATGGGAAGAACCTTTGTTTGTTTGTTTTGATCATGAGTTGTAAACTAATCTCATGGTTTGGGGGAAATTGGCTTGTGGCTTTATCGTGCCTGGGGTTGTTGGTGCCTGGGCTGGGATTGCAGGATCGGGGTGGTGCGGTGTAAGGAAGCCTCTAGACCTCAGTTCCTCAGCCTGTTTAAGCTAAGGATCACTTCTCGCTTTGGGGAAAAAACACTCTAGAACCATCCTCTTGGTACAGACCTCCTTTTTTTTTTTTTTTTTTTAAAAGCCAAATCAAAATTAGGCTTAACATTTGGCTATTCACTTATTATCTTTATTTTCCCATGATTTCCTTGATTGTGTGCATCAGAATGTGGGTGTGAGGGGGGTTTTTTTGTTGTTGTTTTTTTAAAAAAATCTTGTCATTATTTCATGGAGCATTTTCTGATGGCTTGTGAATCACCCATGGCTCATGGATCACAAATTGAAAAATACTTCTCTGGCATGTTTAAACCAGGCAGAGAAACATGCTGGGTGGGTGTGGGTGGGAGGGGGGAAGTCTGCAAATGGGAGAGCGTTGTTTGCTGGTGCCGTTCTCATCGTTCATTCTGCAAGTGATCTATTAAATATAAATGGAGGTGAAAACGGAGGGAAATTTTAATCAGAAGTGTTGTTTTCAGTGGTAATATGCTAATACCCTTAGCATAGACCCGTGTGATGCCCAGCATATACAATAGCAGCTAATACCCCTACCAGAGCATGTTGCCTGCTTAGAAGAGGGTGCGTGCTGTGCGCTGCCGCAGCCGGGGCAGGAGCGCGTTGACGGCAGCACCAGCGTCTCACCCGGGCAGTGGTGCAGGATGAAACCTGGCACGAGCCCTTTGCAGAAGGAGCTTAACCGCTGCCGGCAGCCGGACTCACTCTGCGCTCTCTTCTTTCCAATGCAGGAGGGAAGCCTGTGGCCTTCGGAAAGCACCGTGTCGGGGAATGGCATAACAGAGGTGAGGGCGATGCGGGTGCGGCTGCTGCTGCCTTTCCCGCTGTCCCAGGCTGCAGCGTCTCACGCTTCTCGCCCTCCTTCTCTCTTTTTCTCCCTTTCAGCAGCAAATCTACACTCCGAGACCCAGCGACCGCCTGGCAGTGCCATCCTTTCTGCAGAGGGACCGCTTTAACAGATTCCAGCCAACCTACCCCTACATGCAGCACGAGATCGACCTGCCGCCCACCATCTCGCTGTCGGACGGCGAGGAGCCCCCCCCGTACCAGGGACCCTGCACGCTGCAGCTGCGGGACCCCGAGCAGCAAATGGAGCTCAACAGAGAGTCGGTCCGGGCCCCCCCCAACAGAACCATCTTCGACAGTGACTTGATAGATAACTCCGTGTACGGGGGGCCGTGCCCCCCCAGCAGTAACTCTGGCATCAGCGCGACCTGCTATGGGAGCAATGGTAGGATGGAGGGACCGCCGCCGACGTACAGCGAGGTGATAGGGCACTACCCCGGGTCGACGTTTTACCAGCACCAGCAGAACAACAATGGGATGCCCTCCATCTTGGAGGGCAGCAGACTCCATCATTCACAAATCAATGGCCTTGAGAGCACAACTGCATGGAACAAAGAGAAAGAGAAACAAAAAGGGCACCCCTTTTAAAAAAAAATAAAAAAAAAAATTTAAAAAAAAAAAGGAAAAAGGCAAGAAAGTAAATGAAACACTCTGCACTTCTCGTTAAAAGAAAAAGGAGAGAGAGAGAGAGTTGAGGAAGATGAGCAAAGAAAAAAAAAGCCCTTCCCCATCTCTCCATGTATAAATATTTACTTGTTATGTCTGGTCTGAATGCACAAGCCTACCAAGCTTGCAAAAACATTTCTTTACTGAGCTGTGTCTAGACGTTTAAAAAGGAAAAAAAAATCAACTGTAGTCCATTTTTTTTTTTTTTGTTTCTAGTTGAGCTGTGTGTGAATGCTTTTTTTGTTTGATTATTTCACTTATCTTTAAAGACAAAACATTTGCACAAAAAACATTTTGTTTAAAGATCTGCAATATAAATATATAAATATATATTAAAAATAAGAGAAAGTGTATGTGTAAGGAGCAGGAGTATTTTTGTATTAGAAGAGGCCTATTCAAAAAAAAAGTTGTTTTCTGAACTAGAAGAAAAATGGCAATTTTTTGAGTGCCAACTCAAAAAGCGTGTATTACATTGTAAAAAAACAAAAAACAAAAAAAAATCAAAAGCAGGGGTTTAGAGTTATTTATATAAATGTTGAAATTTTGCACTATTTTTTAATATAAATATGTCAGTGCTTGTGTTGGTCAAAGCCTCTATCATGTCTACCATGAACCTGTTAAGGGATATACGTCGAAGTGAAGAACAAAATAGCTGGAAGGGGGTGGAAAAACGCTGAAGTGGTGATGCCAGCCCTGGGAGGAGCGGTGAGCGAGACTGCATCTTATGCAAATCCTTTATTTCCAGAGTCCCCGCGCGTGGCCGCCGACAGTCACGGCTTTATACATTCCCTACAAAGCAAGAGGAGTTGGTGTGTGTCTGTATGTCATCTGGTAGGATTATTGGAGTAAAAAGGTAAAATAAAACCTCCCTGCTTCTGAGAGTCAGTAATGACTGAAGCAGACAAAAATTACTTGATTTTTTTTTTTTTTTTTTTTTTGACAACCTCTAACTTTTTGGAGGGGGGTGGTGGGGATGAGAATAAACTTCTGTGTCTGAAGGAACAAAGTGTTTTTTGGTTTATTTCTTTCAATGTTCAACTGAAGGGCCCTATTTGGAGCTAAAGCGGTGATTATGGAAGTTAATGTGAGTAAATGGTAACGTATCCACTGGCTGCCTTTCAGCTGGGGTTTAAATATCTCATTGAAAGTACGGGCTGAGAAGTGTGGTGGTGGTGAAAGTCATTTTCATTTTGTATTCACCTCCCAAACCTCTGTTTGGGTGAACGGGCGCAGCCGTGTCTCGCAGCTCCGCCGTCCCCCGGCCTGCCTTTGGTCATCGCTATTTTTTACTTTATTATCCTAGCTAAAGAGGCGTCAGATACAGTAGATGGAAATGAATCTGCTCCTGTGATGTATTAATTAAAGGCTAAAGAAATAGGCTTAACGCTTTAGAAGCAACCCCCCTTTACCTCTTCTGAAGATACCCTTGTCCGCAGCAGCACGGTCCCACCTGCCCTCCCGCCCGCCGGGTGTTGTGCGTCTTTAATTTATCTTGGTTTCGGAAGCATTTTGTCTTACTATGCTATTGTTTACATTTTTATATTGTGTAGGTGTCTGGTAGGTGTTTTACCCTCGCGGTGATTTTGTATGTGACGGAGTGAGCGAGTGAGAAACCTGAGAGCGCGCGAGAGAGAGCGAAAGGGAAAAAAACCTGTTCTTGGTCCCGTCTCCCCGGCCGGGAGAGCATCTCTCTGAGCGCGAGGAAGGGTCCGTAGGGGAACCACAGAGCGAAGATTTTACAAGGAGGTGTGATTTCATTTTCTGCAGGATGCTATCTAGTAGAGTGACATAAATGAAAGATATAAAGGCAATAACTATTGTTTTTAAGCAACTTTTCTATTACTTGAAAAAAAAAAAAAAAACAAACCATGAGAACGGTTTTGAAGTTCTGACCATTTGAACAATATTTATATATATTTTAAAGAAGATGATGAGTAGCTGAACTTGAAGTTTGATCATTATTTTTTGCTTTTTTTATTTTTGCCTAGAAATAGTCCTGTACCTTCTCAGTATTTCAAACTGCTTTTCCACAGCTTTTGAAATCTTCATAGCTTTACAGTCGTGTAACCTAAATTTTGATGACCGTAAAAAAAAAAAAAAAAAAAGCCACAAAAAAAAGTCATGCAAAGGAATAAATCTAGTTTGTCATGAAAGGTACAAAACTGATGAATTTATACGAGTTTTTAAAATGTATCTTTCCTTTATGTAACATGTCTATTTAGTGCCTTATTAAAGAAACAGTAACCCTCCCTTTTTAGAGAGGGGAAAACAAATTGTTAGTGTCACAAGTAACCAGCGTCTGGTCTCTTGCTCCTTTGGACCTTGCATTCAATTTTCCAGTCCCCGGAGCAGCTCCCCGTGCCTGGCCACGCAGGCTGCTCCCTCTGCCGCTGCTCTTCTCCGGCTGTTTGTAAGGGAACCGGGACGCATTTATGCACATTATCCTACCTGGGGAAGTAGGAAACTCTGGTGGATATTGTAAATGAGATGCCAACCAAAAGAGAAACAGAAGTATAATATCTACTGCCCTCTTGAGCCAAAATGTGTGAATAGTGGTGTTGGGGGTGGGTTTTTTTTTTGGGGGGGTGGGGGGGTGTTGTTCTGTGAGCTGAACTAGTTTGTTTGCTACAAAAAAACTGGTTACCTCAGCAGGTTTTGGGTGGAATATGCGTCACACATTTAAAACTGAGCAGTGAATAAGGAGGTGTCGTGGGGACTGGAAGTCGTCGTTAAGTAACGGGATTGTCTTGTCAGGTGGCGTCACCCGGCCACCAAACCCCGTAGAGAGGTCGGGGAGGTGGGGAGGGGCTGGAAAGGCACGGAGGGGTAGTGGGAGAGGGTCTGAAAATGCAGTGCAATTAAACCCAGCTCTCATGCTTTGAAGTCCTCAAAATTTCAACTGATTCTGTTTGTTTGGTTTTTTTCCCCCAGTGTGAGCTTTTATTTCTCAAGCATCACCCCAAGCATCTGCAGTTCAGTGATCAGTTTGTTGAGTTCCTGGGTCCAGCTTCATTTGCCTCTTTCTCTAGTTTGGGGAATTTAATGAGTGTGAAATGAGGTGGCTCATCAACACCAAATTGCTATTGCAAATGATGCCTTTCAGTCCATGCCATGCACAAACAAAAACCAAACTGCCACCTTTCCCACTGCCGGTGCAGGTCCCTGGGGAGCGGCTGCAGCCCCGGTGGGGGGGAGCCCTGGGTCCCGGGCAGTGGGTGCAACTCGAGTCCACCTCGACGGAGCCAAGTTGTCATCTTTTGTCTGTCTTCTGTCCGTCCCTCTGCTTTGCAGTCCCAAGTACTGTGTATTTCAAGTGCAGATACCAGATCTGGGGCCCAGATCAACTCCAAGTTCTGAATGGGTGTTTAGAAATAATGGTCTGTTCTTTTTTATTATTATTGTTGTTGTTGTTGTTGTTATTGTTATTATTATTATTATTACTATTTAATGTTACTTTTTGCCTCGGGGTCCATTTCTTCCCAATTCCCATGTCCCGTATTGCCACCAAGGCAGAGAATTTGCTTTGCACACCCTTGCTGACGTCTCTACTCGTTTCCTTCTGGCCTTCGTGCGGCTCAGGAGAGAGCTGTACTAGCAGCGGGACTGCGGTCCCGCTCCGTAGGAGTCTCTAGCGTCTTGCAGCTGCCAGCAGAGAGATTCAGGCCCCTTAAGAATGATTTCTTTTTAAACAAACACAGAAGAAACAAGGCATTGCTAATGCTTAGCAACCTCTTGTCCTAGCCTGCCTTTTTGCTCGAAGTTGTAAGAGTCACGTTAGCTTTAAAAGGGGTTGTTAATCTTACAGAGTTTCTTAGCTTACAGTACGGCAAAGAGCATCCTTAAAGTGCCCCCAAATCTTAATGGCCTGGAATGGGAACGTGGCTTTGTCGATCGGGATGGTGAGGAAGGAAGGGTTGCGTTTGGGGCTGACACTGGTAAAACTTGTGTTCCCTTCACAACCCTCGATTTCACCGGTTTGAAGATTCAGCTTTACTAATCTAGTGCGTTGTTTCCATAAGCGTTAGGGAATTCATTCTGTCTTAAGCGGGGGTATAAGGAAATCCAATTGCTTTCTGGAGAATCACCCATTTGTATGTGTATTGAACTATAAAATTGCACTAACTGCTATATTAAAAAATAAAGAAGTAAAAGCCCAACATTGTTACTAAGGATTGGGAAAAGACTGAATCCAGATGTGTAGCATTAACAGTGCTAGGCGAGAACAGAATGAATTTTTAATCTCTTCTGTCTCTGTATCGCTCAGAGATTTTCTATGTACAACACAAAGCTACAAAAAACAAAAAGAAGTTTTCCAGAAACCGCGCTTCAAATTTTTGCTGTACTATAGAAGCTCATGAAGGACAACATTAAAGTCCTAATTTGCCTGCCTTATAGACACATTTAATTGTATTAATATTTTCTTAAACTTCCAGTTGCATTGCTTTGGCTTTGGAGTTTGTTATAGGCAGTCCTGTATCCTGAGTTCTGTTCAAGTTTAAACTTATGTAAACTATTGACAGCACATGCAATGCAGTACTTATCTATATTTTGCTGTTTTAGTATGAATATGTACTCTGATGCCAATTTACAAAAATCTGTTGTAAACGCTTATTGTGTAACAGTAACCGATAGTGGCAATTATATGTCATTCTAAAAGCTGCAATACTTATACAATAAATTTTACAATACTTTGGAAAATTTGCCTTCACCTTTTGCTTTGTTACTCAAAAATCAGAGTTTGCCAACACAATGTAATGTCAAAAGCTCTTCCTATTTTCTTTTTGAATATTGGAAAATGAATATTCTCAGTTTTTGATATTTGTGTAGTTTCCCCCTTCCTCGTTAAGTAGCCTTCTGAAAAACAGGCCAACCTCTGTATTGCCACGACGTGTTTTTTCCCGTGAAGCTGTAGCTGGTTCCTGGTGTATTTGCATGCTCGGTCCATGTGTGCGTGTGTGCGTGTACAATTCTGTTTTCTTTTGAGTAGATCAGGTGTCGCAGCTTTAATCCCAGAAGAAGCATTCCTGGTTTGCACCAATATGTCCAACACTTGCGATCCTGCCTTTCAGCCAAGAACATCACTGATGGTCAGAAGGTCTTAACTTGAATAACCGTCAATCAACAAGAACTGTGTAGATTGACTCAAATCCTAAGCACAGATAATTTGTGTGACTTCTTCCTTCCTGAGACTGTGGTCAAATTGCAGTGATCACATTAAAATAATTGAAAACTCAACTGTTTGCAGGGGGTTTTCTTTTTGTGTTTCTGGAGGATGTCCTGTCGATTCACCCAGACCTTGGGTTCCCTCTTGGGACTAAAGAGCGTGTAGTAATTAATCCCTGGGCTTCGCCTGAGGGCTGTCAGCTCTGCCTAAGCCCTCGGTCTCCCCAGCCCTTCTCTGGCTGATCGCAAACCTCCAGTTAAGGTGGCAGCGTTTCTGAAAGTGGCCCCTGGCTTTTACAAGCGGCCCCTCCAGCTGATTTGGATGGGCAAGTGGTGGACGCTTGGCTTTAATTTGGGGGAGCCGTGAGCACGAGGAGCTCCTGTGGACTTCAGCGGGACGTCTGGATGCTCTGCACGGCCGGTTACTTGCAACACAGCCCCGAGCTGATGGCCAGTTGGGAAAATATCACTAGTAATGACTGAAAGCAGCTTAATTGCAGCCCAGGAAGGAGAACCCCAAATCCGGCTCTGATCCTGGAACTGTGCCGCTTGCCTCCCAGTCGTCATTTATTTTGTGAGATTCCTGGTGTCCTCTGAGCATTGCTGCTGGAAAGACGACCCGGGGCGATACAGTACTGGACAGCAGCTGCTTTAATTTTTCCCCACGGTGAGCAATCGGCTGCTTTTAACACCGTGCCGTTGCCTGGCTCGTCGGCGGGGCTCTCCTGGCTTCAGGGAACGCTCGCCAATAACTGACCACGGGGCAAATACCCAGCCGAGCCCAGTTTGGAGCCCTTCTACCTTTAGGCCCAAATTACTCAACATACCCCGGCGAGTGGTAGGGCTTCAAGCCTGGTGTTGTCCCCAGGGAGCCAGGGGTTCCCGAAGAGCTGGGGTACCGCTTGGAGGAAGGGTGCGCTGCTGTGAGGCGAGGTTCATGAGCAGCACTGTGGGTTAAATTGCTCTCATTGCCATTTTAGAGCGTAGGACGCTGGCCCCAGCAGTCTGGGCTCCGGGATGAATCGGTGGGTGATGATTTGGAGGTGCAAGTGGGCTTCTCGAGGCATCACGGAGCACCTGAGATGATGTATCGGAGGTGCCGGCGAGCGTGCTGTGTGCAGTACTGCTCTGTGTGCCAGCGTTCCGTGCCTTCCCGTCCATTTGCAAACCACCAGCTGTTAGCCAGGAAGCCTTTTTTCCTCTAAATCATGTTTTAAACGAGCAGAACCCTGCTCACTCCGTTTTAGTGACCGACCAACTTTCACATGAGTGTTTGGAGCGAAAATTTTTAACCCATTTGCAATCAAGAGTGATGCTTTGTCCCAAAGCCGGGCTCTCCAGGGCTGGATTTCTTGTTCCCTTTTGGGAGGTACCTTAGCAGCTCAAGCAGGCCTGCGAGGGGGCCGGTGGCAGCTCCCGGGGGGGCTGTGCTACGGGACAGCTTTTAGGAAGCAAAATCTGCATTTCAGCCTGAGTGCATGGACCAAAACAAGCGAATCCCCCTGTTGCGTATGTTCGAGCAGGTAATGAAGACGTGAGTTTTGTCTTCGTTGCAATCTTCATTAGCCCTGCTCCTGCCTCAGCGAGCACGGCTGGGATTAACCCTCGATACGGTGGGAGCTCCGCAGGAGCTGACACGGCTCGCGGAAACCGAGGCCCCCATCCTGAAAAGACACAGATGTCTCATTTTGTGCACTGTGAATAATACAGATAAAAATTCAAATGGCTTACTCAGCGTGTAACACTGCGCACGGGAGTCCTGTGGGATCGGGGCCGGCAGGAAGAAACAAGGTGAAAATCCACGGCGGGGATGAGTTGATTTGCTTTCCAACACGGCGCTTTGATTGACGAAGGCGATGCTGCGAGGGGGGGAGCACAGGCGGGATGAGCTCGGTGACCGTGGCGGGATGCCGATGGCCCCGGCGTTGGCTTGAGCGGCTCCAAACCCACTTTCCCGTCCCATGTGCAAAGAAACACCAGAACGCTCCATTTCTGAGTGGGGGGCAATGCCCCTGCCCCAACCTCAGGGTCACAAGTATCCAAGTGGGAAACATCCACCTTGCTCCAGGCGCGGCGAGGCGGGGGAAAGGGCAGGGTTTGGTTTGAATCACTGTTTCGAAATGACATTTTTCATTTTTGGATTCACGGCTGAAACCAACAACTTCCCACAGAAAATGGGAACGCAGCTGAAACCACATTTTCCAAAGGGGAATTTTTTTAAATGAAAAAAACAAAAGCCAAGTTCAACCAGCACAGTGCGTGGGAATGGGCAGAGAAATATTGTTACTAAGCTACCTTTCTGCGGCTGATGAGGTGATCTGGGGACACTGCAGCACGGCTGATTGGCAAAAGATTATTTTTAACCCTTTTTTCTTTTTCTTTTTTTTGCAATTCAGTGAAAGAAACAATTTTGTGACTTATGGAAACCACAAGTGGCAAAGCCTTTGATTTTAAACAGATTTCTGTGCTGCAAATTGAATAGGACTTAAGAAATCAGATTCAGCTTTCCCCTGTGCTTCCAGCACCGAAACCCATTTTGCAGCGCTTCTGGCCCTCCCTGGCTGCGCTGGCTGAAGGTGTAAATTCCGACTTCAAAGTATCTGAACTTCACAGCAGCTTTTTTTTTTTTTTTCGCTTTTTGTCTCCATATTTTATCTGCCTGTCCCAACCCAAACTCTTCCCCTCTGTCTGCCGGCACCTCCTCTCTGCCATCGCCCTCCTCGGGAGCCGCGTTACCCCCCTGCTCTCCCCGGCAGATGATTCATTTCTCGTGCGGTCTCGGCGGCCGCTCGCGCCACGTCGCTGCCTGCGCCTGCATTTAATCCGGTTTGCGCCCGGGGGGGACGAAGCAAACCCCCCCCCCAGGGCTTGTTCAGCTCCAGTCCCGGTGCTCGGGGATGGTCCCCGCCAGTGACTCCCTCCCAGTAAAGACGGAGGAGATGGCTTGGGGTGCTTTGAGTGGGGAAGGTGTGAAACCGGGAGTCAGCCTCTTGCTTTTTAACCTGTTCAGGCTGCTTTTCCCTCAGATATTGATTTAGCGGAGGTTTTTTCCCTCCGTGCTGCTGGCCCCGAAGGCCCTGCGCAGGCTGAGACCTGCCGAGGGAGGGGAAGCCTTGCCCAGGGACAGAAACCCCCGCGTAAGGTGGCTGGAAACACAAATTCTCCCTCATGGCGAGTGTCCCAGTGATGGGTTACACTGAGATTTATTAAGAAAGCAACGTGCTCTCACAGGAATCCTTGCTGTTGACTGTCCTGACTGTAATGGGAATTTACTCCAAACACTTGCTGCTATCCTTTTTTTTTTTCTTTAAAAAAAGAGACTAGAAATTCCCACTGCTTTGACATAAAACAGGACTGTGTAACAGCGTTAGTAGCAAAAGCGAAAGACCGGACAGGAGAAAAGAGGAAATAATTCCTGCCTTGTGCTCCGAGACATGATCAGGCTGGAAAAGCACTACTGAAAATTCACTTCATTTAAGGTCTGGTGGGGTCAAAACTGCTTCCCCCTCCCTCTTTCCCCTTCTCAGGAGCCCTGCAGACAGCTCAGCCCTCTCCTTCGAGCCCAGTGCAGGCAGACTCAGGGGTTTTGCTGGGTGAGGGGGCAGGCAGGGGCAGGCAGGGCAGCTGGGGGCTTTGACCCAGGTGGGCACAATCCTGCCATGGCCCAGGAGGCAAATTTAAGCAGCTCCAGGGATTCTCTGCTCTTCTGCTGAGCAGGAGCTAAAGGAGGTTTTGAAGAGGGTGTTTCCTGACCGCCCTTTGCAGCTGCATGAGGTGGGACTCGGTTTTGGTTCAGTGATGCCCTGCGTTTCTGAAGCTGCCTTGGTGGTGCGAAGGAAAGACAAATCCTCTGAAACAGCAGCCGCTCCAGTGCTTACTCTTTTTGAGATGAGATTGAGATTCATGATTTTTTTTTTTTAGAGTACCCAAAACTGGGCTTCAGGAGCTGTAGATGTGCTTTTTCTTCCTCCGTGGCTGAAAGCGCACGGATCACCGCAGCTCTGGGGCCTCCTCCCTGGCTGCCTTCCCCCCCGGGGAGCAGGACCCGCTGCTCCCCGCGTGAGCGGGGCTTGCTGCCTGCTGGGGAGCAGCCCTCTCTGCTGGGGGGTGTTGCCCAGCAGGCCGGGTGGGTGGCTGCACCGCTCCCCAGCTGCCCCCCTGGCTCTATGGAGAGCCTGTTGTCAGGTAGGGTTAAAAGGTGCATAAATGAAATTTAGGGCTCTGGCTGACCAGAGTGATGGCCCTGGACTGGGCGGAGGAGAGGTGACATGAAGCAGTCCGTGCAGCGTACTTGGAGTGGGTTTTGCAACGCAGAAATGCGGGAGAGCGTTGACTGCTGGTCAGGGTTCGTTAGTTGTCAGCTCTGGGTGGGTGTTCGCTCTCGCCCCCTCGCACAGTCCTGACTCTCAGTTCAAATGCACATGATTGCCTTGAGACTGACTGTTAGCAGCAGCAATAAATCACAATCACAGCAGCCAGTGGTGAGTTTTGGATGCCAGTCAAAATGCAGCTCCTTGGAGTATTTATCTCTTGCGAAGGCAGAGAACCTGGGCATTGACCGATTAGATCAGCCTGGCGCTGTGAAGTTGCATTTGATTAAGAGAGTAACTCTGAAGTACAAAGCTATTGCTTTGGTGTTGATGTGCACTGCTAATAGCAGCCTGGCTTTAAAAAAAGAAACTGGAGGCTTGAGTATAACGCACCTCCGCTGCATTGCTCGCTAAGCGACGCGCTGCACCGAGGCAGGTGGCTTTGCACCAGGCGCCCACCTTCTCCTTTCTGCTGTGGCCTTGCTATTGTCAGGCATAAATGGAGAGGAAAAGGTGGCTTTTGCTGCATTAGAAGCTTGGCACAGATGTCATATCTTGTTTCCCAATACTGCGGAAGGTACTGGGCTACTTCAAAAGACCTTCAAGATGGATATCCCTGCCCCAGGGAGGGGACTGTGCTGTTCTGGGGATCACAGCAGCTCCGCTGAGTCGCTCGTCAGCAGGACGTGGCGGTGGCCGTCAGGCCCAGGCAGCCACTGTGGTGTCACGGTTGGGTATTCTCAGTTTGCCATGCTGTCCCCTTGGTGTCACCGACGGAGGATGGGCTGTGGCCACAGCTCCTGCTCCGATACTGTAGGGTTGAGTTAGTGTCTCCAGTACCAATGCAGTCAGCTACCGTATTGCAAGGGGTGTTTGCAGTACTTGGGCCCGTTAAGATGGGTTAGAATTAGGCATCCAAAACACTGCAGGAGCTCTAAAATAGTCATGCAAGCATGCAGTCATGCAAGACCAACCCCTTCGGGGTGCTTTGGGGTGTTTTGAGGAGAGTCTGTGTAGGTCTGGGGTAGTCAGCGGAGCTGGTGTGAGTGCGAGGAGGGAGCTGGGTTGGGTTTTACCTCGGGGTGAGTGCGCGCCGATGGCTTTCTTGGGGAAGATGACGAGCTGTAAGCATGTGTTCGCTCCAGACAACTTATTAATGTACTTGTCCACCACAGCGCACACAGATTTCTCCTTGAATCTCAAACCAAGGCTCTGCAACATTCAGATGAGCAGAATCAGGTTAAAAACCAAATGATGCACGACCCCACTACTTTCTTTTTCTCATGCCTATTTTTCTCTTGTGAGAGCTGCTGTTTGCTCTGCTGAGCAGGTCTGTCGATTTTCTGTTCTGAGGTGGAAAGCTTGAGGTTCCTCAAGAGCCTGGCCCTGGTGCCCTGCCTCCCCGCTCCCAGGGCAGCCCTCCCGTGGGCATGGAGGAGCTGGAGCTAAATATAAGCTGGGGAGGGGGAAAAAAAAAAGGGGGGAGTGGAGGAGGTGAGCGAGAGGATCTGTTCATTTTCCTTCTGATCTCTGAGCCCTGTTATGTTTTATTGCTTTGCAAACAGGAGGTCTGGAAAGCTTCCTTTCCTCCTGCGCCAGTGCAAGGTCAGCTGGGTGCATAATTCCTGCACTTGAAGGAAAAAATACTAAATATGACTAGATTTATAGTAATGTTGTAAGAGTGGCATGAAACTGGAACTCTGTTTACCCTCTCCAAGCCAGATTTTACTGTAAATGCCCAAATAAACTATTTATAAAAACAATTTCTGCAAATTTGCACAGTGCCTGGACGCACTTGCACCCTGCTGCTGAGAACTTAGATCCGATGAGTAACCTGCGGCAGAAGAGCAATTTTTATTGCAGAAACCCCCTACGGAAGGCGATGCAGGCAGGTGCTTTACGTGCAACGGATCTCGAGGAAGGCGAGGCACATTCAGCACACTCGCTCTTTATGTCCACATAAGGATGTGGTCGCCGCCGCCTATAGCCTGGCGATGCTTCAAAGGAAACTCTTCCGTTTCGGGGTGCATGGTGTTTGAGTAACTGTGTCAGAGAACAAAGGGACAGTATCAAGGAATATAATCGAGACTCCCTGTGGTGTAGAAAAGCACAGTGTGAAGCAAAGCTTTAAGGAAGTAGACCAACTCTTAAAAATTCGTTCAGGTTTACTCAGCTCTTCCGATTTGTCAGAAGATGCCCGACTCCTCGGTGAGGTTTCTGCCCTGAATCGAGGTCTTCTCAGACTGAGTCATGAGCAAATGTAACTAGTTGTGAGTAATTGCTGGAACCAAATGTGAGTTTGGAAAATGGGCTTTGTCTTTTCTCTTAAAGTTTTGGTTTATGGGAAAAGGCATTGGTTTCGCTTTCCCGCTCCGGCTTTCAGCGCCGTGTGTGGGTAAAAGCACAGCCACGGGTCCCTGCTTCTGCGTGTGCTGCCCGTGCGTGGGGGTTTCTGATACCCCCAGGAGACTATGCCCATCGCTCACTTTCTGTCTTGGTCTTCAGCTTCTGGAAGCTGACTTTAGGACTTGGGCAAACAGCACAAATATCATCCAACGCAGGTACATGTTGCTTTTAAAGAAATTCTGCATTATCAGGCCTACGTAGGAAAAAACCCCAAAACCATCAGGGAGTGCATTATGTTGTCCTCCATCCCCATGTGCTAGCTGGGTGTGCTGTCCTCCTCTCAGCTTCTGGGTTCCTGTTAACCCAGGACTTGTTCATGGCTTGAGGAACAAGGTTCCGCTGCAGAAACAGCCCAGTCCCCAGCCCTGTCCTTCGATGCATCTCAACCTCCTCAGGGCAAACCGACGGCGGCACTTCCCACCGCTGCGACCCCTGATCTGCCTTTCCTGGAGACTCTCGTTTCTTCTCCAGATCTGGCTGAGATACAGGGGGGTAGTGTAGGACTTGAGTGGAATCAAAATTGCATTTTAATTGTAAACATTTGTCCAGAAATTAATGTTTCTGAACTAATGTTTCTCTCCAACCAGTGCGTTCGGAAACAAATGATTCTTGGTAATTGATTTTCTCCATATAATGGGAGATGTACATGTAGAAAATCAGCGACGCATAATTGAAAATCCCCCTCTTTCAGCAGGTATCCACATAATCACTCAACTGATGCGTTTGCTTGTCCTCTGGCAGTTATCACCTAGGAGTCGCATGGTTGTCTGGAGGGGGTTAATTTTTCTAATTTTTGTTTCTTGAGCTGAATTAAGTGTTGAAAATCACTATAAACAGGCTTCCATGTCTAATAAGTTTGCTTATAGTCCCAAATAACTGTACCCATAGGGGGAATGTTATTGATGGCTTCCTCCCTTGGTTGGAAAAGTATATTTGATGTCTTCACACTTCTGAGATCGGTAATTCCACCATTTGTCCCAATATGTAAAACAGTTTTGAGCAACATCCAAGGGCCTTTTAGCAGCTGATCGATGGTTCCTCCGTAGTGAAGGTACTCGGCTCCAAAGCCCTTGTCTCTGCCGTGCCAGACCAACTACCTCAAAACCCCAGAAACCTAACATAGCGAACTGAGTCTGAGGGAGTGGGAGCAGAGTATAAAAGTAAGTGTAAAATAAGTTGTAAAACTGAAAAGCTGTGATTCATTGCCTCTCATATAAGGCAGGTGAGATCTTGCCCTGCTGCGAAGCAGGTCTCGAAGGTGACAACAAATTTTGGTTGCTTTAGGAGGGTAAAAACAAGTCCTGCACATAGCTGGTGCGTAAATCAGCGCATAAAGAGGAGCTGCAGGGTCAGTGTCCTGCCCGGGAGCATCCCTCCCCTCCCGTGGCTGTTTTGGGTGCCTTAGCCCAGCAGTGCATGAAGCTCTCCTGCCAGTGGAGAGGGCTTTCCTCTAGGAAGCCTAGGAAATGGTCAAAATGCAACAGCTATGCTTCATTTTGCAGTCTGTAGGTGCCAAGGGGAAGGCAGGAGCGCCCGACTGAGGAGAGAGCTGAGGCAAAAGGTGCAAATTGGCTTTGACGTGCACCTGCAGGAGGGGAGCAGCAGCTCCCGGGGAGCTGAGTGGATGGCTCGGCCCCTTCGAAAGGGGCTTGTGGCAAAAAAGACCCCACCAGAATGGCACCTGGCCGGCGCAATTTGGAAAGCAGGGTTTGCACGTGGGGAAGTCAGCTGTTTACATGAGCTGGGTTTAACTTCTCGTGTGATGGGAAAGGTTACAAGATGTTTGGGGCTCTTTGTGAAAGGTGCTGTGAAATCCAGAAATTAAGAGGTTGCTGAAAGCGTACTTAGATGGGATGGAGCATTGGATGACGTGGTTATATTTAGTGGTTGCTTGAGGGCCAAACTCTACCCGTACGAGACTTGTAAGTGGCCATGAGATTACAGGACTCGGCTTGCACCAGGAGTGACTACACAAACGCAGTTTTTGGTCCCTGTGAAAGCTGGGGATTACATGGAGCAACTTCCCAGCCATTGATTGATCCCTGAAGTCTGAGCTTTGGAAATGCTGAAATCCAAGAGTGCGGAGGAAAGCGAGACCACAGCCTGGGGCAGCTCAGGGCGAGTGTCCCAGCTACCTGGTGGCCGCAGGCAGGGAGGGCTTGCAAACTGGGCTGCACATTGTGCTGACAGCTGTCCAGCATCCCGGGCTATACGTAGGATGGATATACCTCTCGCAAGTGTATGGCAACAGCTTACCATGTCCATGATGGTCAGCTTTGCTTCATACAACTTTCTCACCGCACACCTTCAGTAACAGCCCATGACGGGTCCTTGGTATTTTACAGAAGTTTCCCCGTGTTGCTTTGACCTCTCTTACTATCAGCCTGAGCAGACAAAAGTAATCAAGGTTTGTTCAAAAGTAATTTTGCGTTAGAGCTTCTCTTGAGGAGCAGATAATCTGGTTGGTTGGGGTTTTTTTTGTTAATAAAGCTGCATAACAAAGGATTTCATCATTCCAGTGATACTGAATGTAATGTGCTTGCAATAATTAATGCCACTGCTAATGGCGGATTGGAATTTTGCCTTAATGATATCATTAAGATACATTTCATGCATTTAATTGTTTTTGTAAAATGACAGCTAAGCTCTCCTGCCTCACATTTCCCATTTCCTGATTCAATTACTTCACATGCAAGGGCAACCTGCTAGGAATGGCCTTTCACAGCTTTTCTTTCCAGGGGAAATCAAGTGGGTTTTGGTTAGATATGTCAATACATTTCAGGTTAGCAAAGCTTTTCTGTGCTGTTTGTCAATGTTAGTGGTGATCAGATGCACTGAACTCTCTCCTCCTTGCTGGCCTGGATTTCATGAGAAATAGGAGGGAAAAAAATGTCGACAGGCCTGGGAAGAACAAGAAGGTTAAAATCAACCTGCAGGCCTTATTGCATGCCCTGCTGCACCAGTGGGAGGTAAAGTTCAGGTAAAACACGACATGTCTGGCCCAAAGACAGGACTCTTGGGATCAGGGACTCCAGCCTCAGAGGGGATGATGTCTTGATCCAGGGATTCATTAGCAAAAGTTCCCGGGTGTTGATCACATGAAATCCAGCTGCGGGAGAAGAGCTGGCAGCTCCAAACGGGTCCATCCGCTGCCACAGGGAACAGAGATCAGCTATGAGCAACAGGGTAGGATCTTCTTCTGCGTGTCCCCAGCTTCGAAGCTGATTTAGCTTGCGCAAGATAGTGTGACCACACCGGGTATCATGTTCTGGAAGAGACGTTTTGGGAGATCTGCTCCTTTCCTGGTTTGTTTTCGCGTGGTAGTGCCGATTCGTTAGCCGTGACGGTGCTGACCTGAGCAGGAGGCTCAGGGCTTCCCTCCTGGACACGTGCAAAGTTTCCTGCTTGCTTGTTGAAATTAAGTGAGCTTGTGCCTTTGCAAGGCCAGAGCCAGTCACCCACAGCAAGCCCAGTCTTCTGGCAAGGCATCTAGGAGGCATAGGAATCAGTGTGGTCCGTTGTGGTCCAAAATAGGACCTAGAGCCCTTGGCAATGGTGACGTACGTGGATTTGTTTTGGATGAGTAAATACAGTTTTCTCTGGACAGGAATTTGTAGTTATGTTTGCAATTCCCAGCTGCTCAGAGGGATGGGAGTGGTGCGTACTCTCTACTTGTGCCTCTTCTGACTGCAGCTCCCTCCCAAATCTGTGATCATTGTTATATGGCTACACGAAGGCAAAATTTAGGATGACGGTGGTTAGGAAACAGGGGAATCTCTGGCTGCAATAATCTCTACAGAAAATATTGTTAAGTTGCCTTGGGGGGTAGATGGCTTTTTGCTTGTCTTTAGCATCACTGCTGGATTTTGGACCATCTGAGAATAGTCAAAACTGCCCCAAAGGCCATCCAGATTGCTACTGCTCTTTGCATTGCAAAGCCAGAACCCACAGTGTTATACACGCTATGTAATGAAAAGCAGGTAAAGCAAGCGGAGAAACGCAAGTGGATTTGTGCAGACAACAGAGTGGGAACTTCCATGCCAGGCGACAGACGCAGCAACTGGTAAATACTTTAAAAACCTTTCCAAGTTGTTACTGCAACATTGACCGTGGGAAGCATTTGGAAGCAGGCTTTTGTTCTCAAGAC
This sequence comes from Calonectris borealis, assembly GCF_964195595.1. Lineage (NCBI taxonomy): Eukaryota > Metazoa > Chordata > Aves > Procellariiformes > Procellariidae > Calonectris > Calonectris borealis. Next base: position 11,883,122 of record NC_134328.1, on the reverse strand, counting down.
TATAACCGTGCTGTTGACTCGACAAGTCCTTGACCTCAATTAGTTGCGTTTGTTATTTGGAGTCCAGTGGGGATGAAGTCAATTGCCTCTTTCTTTCTCTTCTTTCTTCCCATCCTTTCTTGCTTGGTGTATGACAGAGCTGAAACTTGGCTAAGGCACAAATCCCATTCAGCACTTGATGGGTTTTGCCCTAACAGCGTCCTGGGGGATCTGCAGAAGAGGCAGAGGAACCTTTGGCTCTGTAGAGCCACAGCCAACAGAGGGGACTTCTACATTAGAAATGTCCTGCTGGATAGGCTGCACATCTGCTTTGCTACTGGCCTGCTAGAAGCCTCGAGCAAGAAGCTTCATGGGTCTCTTTCTCATATGTTTTGAAAGCGATGGAAGACATTCCTGCGCTAGGTCCCAGTCACAGGAAGCTCATTAGGGATAACAGCTCAGTTACCATCTATAAAAACTGTTGTCAACCCTGAATGGTTTCAAACCACTAGAACACTAGTACACCACGACCTGTATCTGCTGGAACAAGGTCTATGCTGTATTGTCAAGCTCTGGAAGTCAAAAACATTCACGTTGTTTCTCAGGTAAAATAATTCCCATCAAAACAGACCTCAGAGGGCTTTAGGGGCTGCATGTTGGAAAGTCAATGCAGAAGGATGTCAATCCATGTTATACAAACTGCAGAGAAAGAGTCTTGAACTCTGACCAAACACAAAGCAGTCGGTTAATGACCGTGCAGCAGGTATTGTTCTGAGATTTATTTTTTTGTTACATCAGGTGTTGGGTAACACTTAAAGGAACTTTGTCTTTTTGATTATTGATCCAACAAAAAGTTCCCTCCCAGTTCTCTTTGGGTTAGAGACCACTGACTGCTCTTCAATTTTCTGATGCTTTTCTTGAGTTACTGATGCTAATGGTTATCGCTGGATTTATCTTTAACCTTTATGGTCAGGGGTGGGGAGGTTGGGTCCGAGCTGCCTGTGCTGTGACAGGGAAGAGGGCAGCGGGTGAAAGGAGATGGAAAAACCACTGAGCTCCTCCTCCTTTCCACCTTTTGTAAAACAGGGCTAAGTCTGAGACACCATGCATTTTTGGCTCTATATAGGGATGAGACATTACGAAAATACAGATTTATGTCAGAAAAAAGAATCTAAAATTAACTAGAACTTCCGTCTGTCATCAGGTAAGTTGCACTTGCTTTCAGCTCCTCCCTACTGACGCTTGGGCAAACGGCAGTCTGCGACGTTAGAGAAACACTAGGTACCAGAAAGAGCTAAGTAAGAGGTGTGAGGAGCACTGATTTCCACTACGTAAAGTAGTGCAATACCATCTCACATCTTTCTACTAGGAAGCTGAATTTCCAGTTCAATTTTGCGTATAGATTCTAGAGTGTTTTGTCAATAAATACCTTCCCCCCAACCCACCCCCTCCTTGCTGTGATTGTTAGTAACAAATTTATGTTGTGTTTTATTTCAGGTCGTCCAACAAATTCAGGTTGTCCAACAAATACTGGAACAAAACTGATCACCATTAATTGTTCTGCTCAGAATAAACGAACAACATAATTTATCAATGTGGCAATAACAATAATGTTTGTATTTCCTATTCTTGAAATACTTGGATTGGAAATGACAACATTATAATTGAAAATAATAGTAATTATCTCTCTGCAAAGGTGTTTTGTTGCTACACTCAATACCTTCTTTGAAACCAGCCATGATCAGAAGTCACGATAACCAACAATAAACTAAAAATTCATTTTTCTAGAGATTATTGCACTGCATCTGTTGTGTGGGAAATAGCTCTGATTTTTGTTTTGTTTGGGATTTCAAAATGGTTTGTGATGGGAGATTTCAAACCAATACCATAAGGAAAAATCAACCGCTTCTATTTAGCTAAATTTGAAATGCTATATGATGAGTGTTTTTTAATGCAGCGTGTGTATGTATATATATGGATGTACACCTTGAGATCAATATTAATATGGAAACAAGACACTTACTATATCAAAATGAGAAGGAAACATCAACATAATTCTTCACACTTCCCTACTGAAAAATGCCAAACGTTGTATGTTGTCAAACCGCGGGCAACTTACGGAGTTGGGTATGACTGAGTTGAGCACTGCCCGAGCCCAGGGGAACAGTGTTTCCTCCTGGAACCAGGACCCTCAGCACCACTCACACCTGCCTTGTGCTCAGGGACCATGGGCAGGGGCTTGGTGACGTCTCTTGCCCGGCCCAGGCAAATTTTGGTTGGTTGGTCCAGAGCAGCTTTAAACTTCAACAACTAAAATGCATTCACAGTTCTTCCCTGGAAAATAATATACCTGGGCAGGGAAAGGACGGTTTGGATTGTATTTTGCACTTATTCCTCCCTTTTTTATTGCTCATTTCAAGTAACACCACCCTTTTGCATTGCTGCGGTGCCGTTGGCTGAGACACCTGCCCCAGCTCCTCCTTTCCAGCAGGGACAGGGACCTCCTGGGGAGAAGCCACCGAGCAGTAGCTCTAGAGAGCATCACCAGTGGAAGAGAGAACCAAATGAGCATTTTGGACACTTCCAACCTGGATTTGGGGCTGAAGGAGGCAGGCAAGAGCTTTGAAGGTGAGGTGGCACCCCACAGCTGGACTCAGGGAGGGACGCCTGGTCTCGGGGTGGGGTCCTGCAGCAGCTCCATGCAGACATTTAATACCTTCTCCTTAGATCCTTATTTCGTCTTAATCTATTGACATTATTCCCTTATGAACTAGTTCCTGGTGTCCTTATTAACCAAGGATTAATTAATTATTAATTAAGCAGCCCAGGCTACTTTTTAATTCAACTTGTTAATTAAGTATAGGACGCTAATGAGGCAGCTTGTTAATTGAGTTGTCAAGGGGAGGTGAGGATGGCGAGGAGGATCTCTGCCTGGTTCCTGTGGCAGAGCCAGGAATGTGGCTCCTTGTGGGGCCATCAGTCGTGGAAGCTTCCGGAGCTGGGTCGTGCACTTGCAGCTTGGGAGAAGCTTTATTCGTGTGTATTCCTGTTGTCATCCCAAGGCAACCTGTCAAGAAGAGACTCCAGGACTTGCAGGCCAATATTTCGGTGCTTCTCGCAGGGCTAAGCTGTGTAAGCACTGGGACAGGACCAGGGTGACCTTGGGATGAATGACTTGGAGGTGTGGGAGGTGATGGGCCGTGGTGGCCACCTGCTTTTGACAGCCTTAATGAGATTCACAAATGGGAATTGTGCTCCTTGAAATGACTTTTCCCCAAGATGAGAAAGATCTGCAATTTACAGGCAATAACTAGAGCAAGAGACAAACAGGAGTCCTCTGCTTCGCCGGAGCCTTTGCAGCGAGCAAGGGCCACATATCTCTGGTAAGTTAGAGCTACCTGTGGTCTGCCCCAGCTCTGCTCCTTCTTCTGTTTGCAGGATCAGGCCAGGACCCATTAGAGGATGGAGCCGCTGAGCTGTGCTCCTATGTCTCCCCGGAGCTGTGAGGACAAGATCCTTAGTGTTAAAGCTTTGTGAGATAACCCCATGCAAGCATCTTACTGCAGATTAGCATCAGGTAGTCAGGACTGATACGGTAATTTCAGGATGTTTTCTCTGAAAAGTTTGCTGATGGGCCATTTCTTGTTGCCAGCAAGACTCTAACGTCACTGGTTTGTTCCACTGCTAATGCCATTCCCCAGGCGAGCTGAAAATAAAACCATTTCTAATCTCTTCTGAAAGTTTCTGAAAAGAACTGGGGGGAGGGAAGAGCTAATGAGGAAAACACACAGCTTTAGAAACAGAAGTGCATTCCCTGAAGTCAACAGCCTAAAAAAAAATTTTTTCTGAATATTCATTTCTACTGAGATTTTCTATGGCTAGAATTAATTTGTCACAAATACACTGACAAAGCATTTCTGGTGGAGTGATGAAGGCTACAGGCAGAGGTCTACTTAGTGTCTTTTGAAGAAAAATAACTAGCTATCAAATAACTTTAAACTCTTACAGCTTTACTGGCCTGATCCTGCTTTCATTAAAGAATGCTACTTGGCTTTGAAGACAGCTAAAGCTATTGAAAAATTGTTATATGGATTTATTTTTGGTTAATTCAGTTCCCTTCTGGTGTACTGGTATATTATCCACTGACACTTTGACAGGCACTGGATTTTTGTTTTCTCTTAATGGAGAGGGAAGAGAACGAAACCATTAAAGCGCCCACAGAGTTGTTCAGGGCTCGGTTCTGCTGGTTTTCCCCTTCCCTTTTGCAGTAACGTCGGGGTCCTTGGGACGCTTCCCCGAAGTAAAAGATTTCTGACAGCAGCCAAATAGCAAATCGATGCCGACTGTCTCAAACGACTGACACGTAACGACATCTGCCTCGTTAGATCAGATCACTGCTCCCTGCCAGGCGGGCTTGCACTGCCAGCGGTGGTCAGTTTGGGGAATTAAAGTCTTCAAGGTTTCCTCCTTTATCTTTCTACCTCCAGAGTAATTGCTGCGTGAGTCATGGACAGGACATCCTTGCAGGACCCAGCGACTGACTCAAATCAGGGGGAATATTTTTTGATGGGAGAAGGATCAGACCTGATTCTGTAACCATTACTCACCCCAAGTAGCACTATTCAATAAGTCTATTCATGTAAGTAAGCCTTCACTGACGTGAGTAATGGTGGCAGATTCTGGCCCTGAGTTATTACACGAAACCATCTCGAGCTCAGGAGAAAGCTGCGTGACTCAGATCTAGCTTTAAAAATAAAAGTTTTAAATCCCAAGTTATGATGTGCCATTTGGCTCCTGCTGAAGTTAGTCTAAAAAGGCTGCACTGAATAATAAAAAAGATCAAGCTTTTGATGTTAAGTTGCATGTTCAAGCATAAAATCCAGCCTTGATGATGAAGCTTAGCCTGGCTTATTTCACTCAGGCAAAGACACTAAACAAGAACCTTACACTATTTCGCACTTAGAGGAAATGTCTGTGCGTTTAAAAAAAAAAAAGGTTTTGACAGATAAGTAATTAGGAAACATCTGGCCAAACCGAAGGCAACAGAAGTGATTCCAATCAAAGGTGGTTCATTGAAAGCTTTTCATCTCGACTCCAACAGAAACGGCAAACTTAGCACTTAAAAAAAAAAAATTCCAGCTTTCTGATGAAGTGTTAAAAAGTCAGACAGCGAAAAGTGCATATACATCCACCCAGCACACGAGGCTAATGGAGGAGGAGAGAAAATATTGGGCTGTGCAGATGCGGAGGTGTGTGCCAAGGGCCCAGAGGCAGGGCCAGCGTTTCGACACTGTCGCGGTGTTTTTGATCTAATTCCCAGCAGCCGCGTGGCTCCAAGACTGACACGTTATTGCAAAGGTCCATTACCGAAGGGTGCCTTGCAAGTCCCTGGTACCCGCTTCCAGCGGCGCCTCCTGCGCTGGCGGCTCCGCGCGCCCCTCCCTATGGGCACCATAGGACAGGCGAGGCTCGTGCCGGCCGTTCGTGGCTGGTCTGCAGGAGCCGGCTGGGAGGTTCCTGCAGTCCTGACAGCCCTTGTCTCGTTCCTCCTTTTCAAAAGCTTCATCGGAGCTATGCACAGAGGAATGGAGTATCTTTATCAGGGATTTTGGGTGAGTGATGGTCCCTCTCAGCAGGCTCTGTTTCTCTTGGCATGGTGTTTTGAAGATCTTTCCCCACATTTAGTGAATGCTGCTTGTTTGGAGGCTCCATTAAAAGAAATACCAGAATTGTGTGGCTGCTTCCCTCAGCTAATTGCGTTGGAAGGACGTTGATGTGTTCCTTAAGAGGTGGTGTTTTCTCATGGCGTTCTGGCTGTTGCAGCGCCTGCTAGAAAGGGTCCTTCAGGCTTTTTTAAATTTCAAAGAAGTTTCATTTTGAGTTTTCGGGCAAAGATTTAGATATGTTTTTTTATTCAAACTGGCAGGTTTACACATGCCCAACCTCTTCAGCCTCCATGGCCCTTCCTTCCTGGCGTTCACACGTGGTATCTCAGCAGGGGTGGACAGCACAGCCACCTCTGCGCTTTGCAGGCACTTGGAATCGAACCCTGCTGTTGGTGGGGGCAGTTGCTTCTTTAAACTGCCCATTTTTATATTTTTAACACACCAGACTAAAAGCCCAGGACAAAACTCACTGCGTCTCGCTGCTCAGCATCCAGTTGCAGACCTGAGCTCTGCCAAGCAGGGCAGGAGGGGCTGCGGGCCCCGGAGAAGGGATGGGAGCAGGCGAGCGCTGGCCGTGCGTCCCCTTGCCTCCCTGCCCAGAAGAGGAGGAGGGGGAAGGAGAGGATCGCTGCTCCAGCACAGCAGCCATTTTAAGCTGCTTCTTGCACAGCTGGAAATCATTGCGATAGCATCAGCTGCCAAGGAGAGTTATGAGATTTGGCAGGATTCAGAGGGAAAGAGGTAGCAGCTAAACCATTTGTGAATAGAAAGTGCTTCAAAGACATAGCGAGGGGCCCTGGCTCACCGGTGGGTGCCAGCGTGGGTCCCGCTGTCCCGTACTTCGCACAGCCTGGGCTGCCCAGCCCCACGGCGGGACGGAGCAGGACCCAGCACCGACCCCAGGACGGCACCCGGGAGGGCACGAGGCTCCGTGCGGGGTGAAGGGCACCTGCAGGTCTTGAATTGCTCCTGCAGTTTGTTGCCCCACCAGCGCGTCCCCAGGCAGCTGGAATACCTTACAACTGGGGTGGATTTATTATTGAGTAAGGAAATATGTGCTCTGTAACCCCACCGCAAAAAGCCTCTGTAAGGCAAGAACAGGAAGTGTACAATATATTCCTTTCCAAGTTAATTGCTATTATTTTGATTAAAACACATTATCATATAAATATTTGATTAAGAATGCTATTAAATCTTTCTTGCTCATGAACTGTGACAACTTTAAAGTCTAACCTTTTATAGCTTGGCACCACATCATTATTTTGCTCATTAACTACGTTTAATAATTCGATCTCATAATATGCTTTGCCATTTGGAACCTGCCTTTGTGTGCCAAGTTCAAATCGATGCTGTTAGTTATTTGTGCCACTGCAGATAATTAAACAAAAATTAAAAGCAATTTAACCTTGCAGTCTGGCTTTGGGTAGAGGAGTGTTCGAGAAAGGGAGTGGATCACAGAGCACAACTCAACGGGAGTTCTTCTGCCGTTGGCTGCGTCGGTGCAAAGCCGGCCGGGAGCGGTGTGGGAAAGCGGAGGTGTCTCCTGGGGGGGCAGGGAGGCTCCAGTAATTCAGAAAGTCCCTTTCCACCATGTAAAGCTGCTGGGCATCGCAAACAGAGTGGGCAAACTCGCTGTGGACTCTCATAAATGTCATGGTAGGGTACAACGGTGAGCAGCGGGGTCTCTGGCGCGCGGGGAGGGGAAGCAGAGCAGCTCCAGCTGAGGGGTCACCTCCGAGGGCAGCGGTCTCCCACTCCCCGGGGACGCATCTCCGCGGGGGTGAGGGTGCTGCCTTCCTGCCCTGGCTCCTTCTTTTTGGATAGCACGGTGCTCGGCGGGCTCCTCCTCAGGATCAGGCCCTCGCAGGCTGTCTGGAGGCAGAAGGATGCCGCTGTCTCTCCCAGCTCACTCCAAACAGCCAGAGCCCACTTTCCTAATTTAAACCGCACACAAAAGCTTGCCTTACATGGTCACGGATACTATTTTTAGGTTTGCCAATTAATCCAGCTCCGTTTGAGCTGGATTAGAAATCACATACCCCCTTAATTATAGGTGTATAAACTCCAGACTGGCAGCTGTTTTGACATTCTCAGCTGGGAAATTTGCCCTAAACAGCCGCCCCCCTCCCCAGGCTGCGGCAGGATTGCGGGCTCGGGGCTGCCTGCCTTCGTGCCCATCTGCTGCGATGGCACCGCGCCTGCTCTCGGCGCGCTTGGACGCCTGCCCTGGGACACAGGTGCCAGGCAGCAATGAGCCGAGATGGGCAGCCTCCCTCTTTCTTCTTTCGCCTTTTTTTCTTTTTTTTTTTTTTTTTTTTTTCCCCCTGCAGGAAAATCTCCCCTGTGTCCCCCAGGCCTTTTCTTTCCACTGAAGACATCTGCCGGGAACGAGAAGGGGCTCGTGCCGACGCTTCCGCGGCGGGGTCTCTCGGGGCCTGCGGGAAGTGCCTGCCCCACACGATGGGCAATGGGGCCGGCCCCTGGCACCGCCGTGCACCGAGCCCCAGCGCAGGGCTGCCGGCCTGGCACGGCTCGAGCTCCCCACGCCCGGCAGTGCCAGCCCACGCGGGGCGGCCTGCGGCACCTCTGTGCGTGCCCAGGGCTAACGCGGGAAGCCGTGCCATGGGGCTGCTCTGCCCTCCCCAAGCGTGCAGAGGCACGCAGGCAGCACTGGCACCGCGGGTGACCCCACAGCCGCTGCTCTGGGGGCTCGAAGGGCGGGATGCTGCCCCTCTCCTGGCAAGGGTTCCTCTCCGGGGAAAGGGAAACCGGAGTGAGGGGCTGCCTTATTTATTTTAAAGTGGGCGGGGGAGATTTTAAAGGTGAACATCTATAGTGCTGCCCATTTCTAACACTGCCAGTGCCGCTGAATGGTGGGTTTCTGCTGAGAGCCTGTTGTGACCTAAAGCAAAGAGATAAAAAGCAAATTTCAGAGAAAGTTCCGTGAGGACTCTCCCTGGGACGGGCTGTATCCAGCCCAGGGGCAGGAGCTGTGCTCAGTCACCGAGGACCACCCCGTGGCACCTCCAAAGGCCCCGCGTGCCGAGGGGCAGAGGCAGGGCCGGGTGGTCAGACCCTGCCTTACCGAGTCCCTCGTCCCACCCCGAGGAGACATGCCCAACGCAGCTGCTGGAGCATCGCTGCTAATTGTGGCTCCCAGCCCGCGGCAGCCGGGGGAAGGTTTGTGGCTGAGCCATACCTGAGCAGTGAGCTAATTCCCCAGCAGCGCGGGGGCAGCGTCATTCCCCTGCCGGAGGGTCCCCGCCTGTCCTGCTCCGACTCTCCATGGGCTTCATGCCCGGTGGTCGTCTCGTTTCTTTGCTTCTTTCCTGATAGCTGGAGGTTTGACAATAACTGGCATGAATGCTGTTTGATCTTAACAAATGCTTTTATTTTTTTTGTTTCAGTGTAATATTAAATGCTTTTGAGTCTAGTGAACAAAGTGCCCTGCTCGCTTGAGCTCCATGGGGCTTCCCTCCTCTCGTTGCATGGCACTGTCAGCAGCATTAGCACATGACAGTCCTGTGCCCTTTTCCTGACAAACTCACGGCACCTCTTGGATCCCTTTTAATTTTGTGCTCCCTGAATCAGCTCTCCAGGCTGCCCCTGACTGGAACACCTCCCTGCTGAAAACTGCACCCCAGGACCACCTCCATCAGGAGCCTGGCATCCCGCCCCCGGCAGGAAGGTGATTCCCATCCGCAGGCAGCGGCTGTGCAGTGCAGGTGCTGATACCAGCCCCCCGACTCGCCGCCCTGCCACCCCCATCTGCGCACGCACCCACAGCCACACGCTCTGGCTGGCAGGCAGCTAAAACATCCCCTTGCAGGGGAAAAAAATCACCCCTTTTTACAACTTGCTTGAGTCACTCCACATCCTCCTTGTTTATGTTGAAGTCTGGCACATTGCACCTCGTGGGACAGCTCGCCGACCAGGCACAGGCACCCAAAGTAGTTTTCCATTGAAGCTGCAACCATATACATTTACTCATCATATTTTCCGCTGCCCATCGGAAAAAAAGAGGTTAGTGTTATGACTGCCAGCGCTGCCCTTGGAGAGGGAGACGTTTAATGCTGTGTTGGTGCGTCCGGCCGTTGCCTTCAAGCAAAGGTCTTCCCAGGTGCAGGCAAGGTGGAGGGTGTTGCATGAAGATCCTCCTGCCCCAGGGCTGCCCCAAGGGTTGGTTTATGAAGCCATGGGCCACGGCGAGTGATGAGGAAGGGAATGAGCTCATTTCTCAAGTCAGCTCTTCAAGTGCATGACAGAGAGGCCACCTCTCCCAGTTGATGGTGACATCGCGGGGGTGCCGGAGGAACCCTGGGCCACCCTGGGGCCCTGGCAGGAGGCACAGCACCCGCGCACACCTCTGCCACAGCTCCTGCTGCTCAGCCGAGGGCTGGAAAGGAAACACGTGAGGATTTCCCAGGCTTTGCTGCTGCTGGTCAGACCAGCAATGCCCTGGCAGAGCATCAATCCCACCTGTGACTTTACAGAGCTGTTTGGAAAGAAATGTCTGTGTCTGGCAGGGGTCGAGAAGGGGAAAGTGGAGGTACCTGCTTTTATGGGCTTTGGAAACTCGTAAAAGCTTTGGTGGAGTTCTGGGGGAAGGCTTTGAGGCCGACCTGGTCCAACCCGCTGGCTGCGGGGTGCGGAGGCTGCCTCCTCCCCCTGCCTTGCTGCAGCTCTTTTTGGTGGACGCGATGCTTTACTTGCCCTCGGTGTCCACCAGAGCAAACGGGAGGTGGTTACCAGAGCCCGTGAGACTGGTGCAATCAACCCTGCGCACCCGCTCCCCGCCGTGAGTCACGCCGCCGACACAAGCCCCTGTTCCGCTGGGCGGTGGAGCACGTGAAAGCAGGAAGGTTTCGTGTCTGACAGTGGTTAGCGCAGTGACTCACAGGGCAGCAATTCTACCCATCCTCACCTGGCTGCTGCTGAACGAGGACATAGCCATGGTGGATTCCTGAGGCTTTGCGTGCCACCCTCCCCGTGGCCCCTCCCCGCATGACACCGAAACCATCCCCCAGAGATGGTTCTCAGATAGCGCTGCGAATCAGCCCAGGGCGTGAGGGCTTGTCACGGTGTCCCGTGTCCCCATGCCCAGGGCTGGACCACCACTGCTGCGTGCAGAGAGCTGAGTGAAGGGTGACAAACCAGAGGCTCAAATCTTCCTGCCCCTGTGCTCCCTGCGCCTGCCGGTAGCTGCCCTCCAACGTGCCACCGGTGTCACCTGCGGTGTGGTTACGGCACTAAGATCCCGCGCGGTTTGAGCAATCGCCGTGGTGCCTGAAGACCATAGCCCAAGCCAAGGCAGGTCTCCTGGCCCTTGGCGAGCACCGGCAGGCAAGGCCAGTCCTGCAAAGGGATTTACGCAGGTACAAAGGCAATTGCTCATCAAAGCGGCAAATGTTCCTGGTCCCTGTTGAAGCCCCTGTTATGTCACGAGCATTTCTGGACGTACTGTTTCCATCCATCCTATAGCAATGTCTGGAAATGAGTAGCTTTGCAAGCAACTGGAGTTCCCTGGATTGGAGGGGGGTTAGAAAAGACAAACACAGAGGTGAGCCTTGATATTTATGTCCAAAGAGGAACCTAATTTGAACGTTTCCAAATTCAGACCTAATTAGCAAAATGAAGATGTTTTGTCCCGCCAGTAGATTCCCAGATACATGTGTACCTTACAGCTGCGTTTTCTAAGCAAGGCACCCACCTCCCCACAATAAGCAACCAAGCTGCTGCCACCACAAGCCCACTGCTGCAGCGGGATCTGCACCGCCGGGGAATCCCTTCCTGCAGCGCTGCCCGCCCTGGGGCAGCTCGTGCTGCAGCAGCTCTAGCCCAGGGCCTTAACATCCCTAAATGCACGACAGAGAGACAGAGAATAAACTTTAAAAAGTCCTTCTTGCCTTCCCTCCAGGCTCTGAACCGATTAGCTGCTGCAGAGCCGTATCCAGACACAAACCAAGAGCCCCGTTCCTCCACGGTGCCTCCCCGCTGTGCTCTGCCCGGCCAGGATGGGAAGGGGGATCGAGGCAAGGACATGGGGACCTCTTTCCCGCACGCAGTCCGTGGCCACTCTCTGCTTAGACTACTGAGAGAACCAAGTGGGGGAAGAATTTACAAATCTCTGCAGCAGGAACTGAACAGAGACCTGCCAACTTCATCTCTGCGGGCTGACCAGTGCCGGCCAGTCCTGACTGGGGCCGGCCACTGGGAAAGCAGGGCTGGGATGCTGCTCAGAGCACCCGGAGCCATCCAGACCCCTCTCGTCCGCTGCCAACACAGTGAAGAAACCCCCCGTGAGATGAGAGAGGCCCTGCCAGACCGCTCCGATGCCTTCGAGTTCTCGCAATAGCCAGCGGGAACTGCAATTAACGTCTGCTGCAATTTCTTCATTATCATAATGACAGTGCTCAGCAAAATATACGGGAGACATTGACGGTGACGCCCAGATGCTGGAACCATACGATGCCACATGGAAAATCATGGCGTGGTATAAAAACTAGGCTTTTATATGGTACAGCTGCCTCTGCATAATGCCCTCATAATTTATCAGTGTACAGCATCTGGTTCTTTGCTGTCATTCTTCGACTTTCAGACAACCATAATCTCAAGTGTCTTAATAATAACACAGACCTGCCAGACAGGGGAGGAGGGAGGATGGGAAGGGGGTGGGGAGCAAAATTGGTCCTTTTGTGCCGTTCATCCCAAATTAGAGGGGAAAACCAGAAAAAGTCTGGTGGGGACTGAGAGTGCTGCAGGGGCGGGAAGGGCGAGGGATGCTGGGGCCGCACAGCAGGTCCTGGAGGACCCTGCCCGAGGGGGCACATTGCAGAAGCCGTGGCTTTGGTATCCAGGCTTGGAAGAGCTTCCAGGCATTGGCTCTTTCTGGGGCGAATTTCCCTTTGTAGGTTTAATGAAAACCATTTGGCCAAGCCTGCAATTCGAGTGCATGCACAGTGGTGGTGCAGGGCCCAGCCCCGCAGCCTGGCGCGGGGTGGCACCATGGCAGAGCTCGCCGAGGCTCGGCCGCCAGCCCCAGGGCTGTGCAGGCTGAAGGGACGATACAGGGTCCCGCACTGGCAGCCTGGAAAAAAAATGCTAAAAGGATTTGAGGCAGGAGCTTTGCCTTTGGAGCTTTGCAACCACGCTGCTGGGCGGCTGCAAAGCTGTGCCAGTGTAAAGCTGCCCACCCGCTGCCCTGGCAGCCCCTCCGTCACGGAGGGGCTCTCGTGGCACGTCCCTTCCCATTGCGGGCACTTGCGAGGGTGCCCAACCCATGACACCTACAGCAGTTTTGGGCTCCCTGAGGGTGGGCACCCCAAACCTGGCGTGCTGGGGTGTGAAGAGCCAAACTTATAAAATGCGTTACAAGACTGGGACCATGGCTGACACATCATCGCCCCCATCGTTTTAATCTCCTGGTGCATCTCCCGTCGAAGTCGGGGGAAATTCCTGGGGTATGGCTGAGCCCTGAGCGTGAGCGACGCTGCAGAGAGGACCTGCAGGCGTGGGGCCAAATCTGTGCCCCGGTTACACAGGTGTAACCCCACCGACACCGCTGGGTCACACTTGCTCCGGGCCGAGCAAGGGGGACCTGACTGGCATCCGCTGCAGATGGGTGCTGCGGGTCCCCAGCACCCCATGGCACAGCGGTGCCTCAGACCCTGCCCCGTCCCCAGCGCGCCCTGGGCCCCCGGCAAGGGGAGGTGGGATGTGGGACATGGGACGTGGCAGGCTGCCTGCTGCCACCACGAGATGGCGAGCGAAGGAGCCTCTTTGCGGGCTGTCCTAGGGAAAGGTGCTCGGCTCTCGGCTGCATGGGATATCTCAGCGTGATTTTCCGTAGCAAGGGATGAGAGGAGGGTGGGGACCAAGTTCGGGGACACCCATGGCCAGGCTGGGTAAGAATAATGATGTTTGAAATGATCCGAGCAGAATTTGGGAGTACATGGCCGTGTGTCCCGTGGCCATTCGTACCGCCTGACTACCCGCCTTTTCTGACACGCTGGATCTCCACGGGAAGGGCTGCCTCCCTGCTTCCCCTCTCCATCCCCGTTACTGCCAGGATAACCCATTGCTTCCCCACCTCCCCAGCAGCCGGGATGAGCAGGAGCAGAGCCGGGGCAGGAGGAGGTTAATGGCAGTCCCGTTAGTGCTGATGAGGGGCACCTGGAGGGTGGGGAGACCCTCCAAGAAGGGGTGGAGGAGCAGGAGCCCTGCTTGGAGGTGCTGCCTGGGGAGGAGCAGAAAGGCCCTTTCCTGGGTGCAATGGAAGAGGGGAAATGTGTGGCTGCATGAAGGCAAGTGGTGGGTGTTGGGGGCTGGCTCTGCCAGGGGTGGGGAGGCTCTGGGTGAGCCCTGCAGTAGGGTGATGGTGATGATGAGCTGCAGGACTGAAGTCTTGCCCAGCTGATGCTTTCCTCTGATGTTGCCCGATCTCTGTGGCTGCCTCCTGTCCTGCCTTCTGGGTGCTCTGCTCCAGTGCATGCACATGAGTCCCATCCTTTGCTGGGCTATGCATCTTCTCCTGGTGCTTGCCTGGGGGCTCTGACCTGGCAGGAGGGCTTGGGCCATCCCCAAGGCAGCCTGTCCCCTGTGATGCAGGCTGGCAGTGGTCCCTCTCTGCCCCAGTTTGCAAAAGGGGCAGCCAAGCTACTTCCCCCTGGATATTTCTGCTGGAAAAGCTTCCTGTGGAAACCAGCTCACACCTTCACTGGAAAGGATGTCTGCAGGAACAGAAAGGGCTTTTTGTTAAATATGTGCACACGTGGAATTTGTACGTGAGCTGTCTAAGCACTTCCCCAGTGCTGCTGACTGGGGTGGGCATTCGCACGACTGCCATTTAGAAGTGAGACTTGATCTGGCTGCTGTGGAAGGACCAGGAGCACGTTCAGCACCGTAACCTCCAGAACCGAATCCTGGCGGTGCAGCGCTGAATGGGCATCGGTGTCCCCTTGTCTTTCAGTATCAGAGCAATTAATTTACCACCCTATTGAGACAAATGAGGGTGGTTATGACAGCCATTTTGTAATGGGAATTAGTAATCTAATAGACACACAGCTAGCACTCCTCCAGTAGTGCTTTGACCTGCAGACCTGTTTGAGTAGCTACAATTTGTGGCAGTCCAGAGTATCCTGATTTTTTTTGGTGTTTTTTTTTTTATTTTTAGTGCACAGAAACTTCTGGCTACTTTGTCCTTTTAAGATAGGAGGTGAGTAGAGAGGCATGGGTTATTTCACCCCACTCTCTCTCTTTGTGTATTGAGAGATAAGCACCGTATTGCATTAACAATCAGAGAATATGTGAGAAACTGGAACTATTGGTCCTAGTTGGGACAGAAGCTTTACCTTGGGAGGGTGCCTGGGTTGGGGGAGATCCTTGGCTGGAATGAGTGCAGATGCTGCCAGCTTCACCGTGCCATTGGAGGTGAAGTTTGTTCAGGCTTGCTCTAAACTTTTTGGCACGTATCCAGACGTGAGGCACCTCTCTGCTGGGTCATTTTAGGTTACTGGGGTTAAACATTGATTGCAGTGAAGGGCTCCAACGCATGGGCAAGGCACTATAGCTTAGTGGTAATGTTAGCTGAGCCACAGAAACCGGCCTGTTGGTCCTCAGCATGTGTGCTGGGGTAGTTCAGCCTCCTGTGAAAGAGGTTTAGGTGAACGCAGTCTGTGCTAAGAGCATTTGTGGTCTGGGACCGCTGTTCAGCTGAGAGGGGGCAACCTAAGTCCCGGCAGAATGTTCCCTCCTAAACCAGTGCACGCTTGTGTATTCATTGGGGGACTTTTTGCACCATTAATGTAAACCTCCCTTCAGTGGTCACCTGAAACACCTCTGAAACAAGATGTACTTTTAAAACAAACAAAACATCCAGTTACAGAAACCCCAAGTCCTGCTTTCTTTCATGCAGCGCCGAGATTAAGTGACCCAAGACAGCCCGCCCTCTGGTCGTGCGACAGCCTGTCCCGGCTGGGTGGGCACCCAGCCTTGTGTGAAGGGACTTTGTGCTGCTTTGTGCAGGATGGAGTCTGCGTCAAGCCCACCCCAGGGCTGATGTGGGGTCCTGTGGAGGAGAGAGCAGCCTGGCTCTTAAGGACTGATTTCCTTAGGACAAAGGAGGTGGTTTGGGCAGAGAAGGAGGCATCCCATGGGTAATACAGCCTGCGGTAACTGGGAGATGTGAACCAGCCAGCGAGGCAGCTGGTGCGTTAACCTCACTGTCCTGATCCCAGCCCTGAACTGCTGGGCTGAAACGTGGGGTGGTTTTGGTCTCTTTTGAGGCACACGTCTCCTTGCAGCCTTTCTGAAATCCTGCATGCTCTTCTGTACCACCAAACGCACCCCTGGCAGCGGTGTGCAGGTATTTGGGTCAGTCTTCTTTGGGGCTGCCCTCCCCAAGGTCTGTACTACCCCTCTGCCCATAGGCAACAACCCTGGGGAGGGCTGCAGTGGGGTAGGAATTATTTCCCAATGTGTCTTAAGCGTATAGACTAATACACACTTGCAGGCTCTGGTTAGATTTCTTTCTTCCCAAGAACCAAACCACGCTTGCAGCCCAGGCTGCCTGCCCCTGCTAACCACAGCCCGAGCCACCCAGCAGCCCTGCCTCTTCCTTCTCCCCTGCCCCCTCCAAACCCAGACCACCATAAAAACCAACTGGTTTTGCTTCTGCGGGAGTGGGAGTCCATGAGCCCGGTGGCCTGGGCTGCTGCGATGCTTCGGGGCTCCAGCTTCCCCATAACTGCTCCACCAGCCCCCTCCTTGGAAAGTGAAGTCCCCCAGGCCAGCACGATCCCTGTGATTTCTGCAAAACTGGCACAGTCTGCCCTGGTAATTTGCCGAAAAGGCTGAATATAAATAAAGTCGATATGTCCATTGGTTTACTTAAAGCAGCGTGTGCGTTGCCCTCTGAAAATACAATGTTTACCCTGATGGCTGTAGTGCTGGGTTCATACATTCAGGTGAAATGTTCTGGACCAAAGTACAGCCGTACAGCCAATACAGCCGGCTGCAAGCAGGAATCCAACACGTCGGAGAACAAACACGTTACGCCAGCGGGTGAGCTGGAGCTGCATTCCTGAGTGTTTTTGCCCAGCGTGGGTGTCCCTGTGATAGAGGAGCCGATTGGGGAGCTGCCAAGTGGCCCCTTCTCTTATTTAAAACAAATGTGTAGTGAGGCTTTATCAGGTTCAGCGTTAATTAACACACAGGGATAAATCCACTTATTTTAGAGCTGCCTCTTTCCTGTACCTGCTGGTTGTATTTTTGTGGTCAATCTTGTATTCATCTGCTTTTGCACTGATTCCTTTTGTGTTCATGGAAGTGTTGGGTGAGAAGGACCTTGGAAGGGCTTGAGTTTGGTCCCTGAGATGTTGCCAGAGCTAGTTTGGGTTAGCTGTGTCTTGGCTTGGAAACCTCCAAGGACAGAGACTCCTTGGCCTCTCGGGCAGCCTCACGGCATTTTACCAACCCTCCAGGAGAAACTTTCCTGGTGTTCAACCTGAACCTCCCCAGGTGCAGCCCATGGCCCCTCAGCACATCCCCAGCATTGCAGGACCTGAGGCTCAGCTCTTCCAATCTTGCCAGCCCCTTCTTCCTGATTTCCACCTTTGAAGTAGTTGGAGTGAGGCAGCCTGGTAGGTCTGGGGGTTGCCAGTGGAGATTATCATTCAAAGAAATACATATTTTTCAACAAAACCATCACGTGCTCTTGTTCTTGCTGCTGGCCTGGGTCAGTCCTGAGGTCTGCTCAGTCCCTTCCTCATGGGCAGGAGACTGCAGGTGTCCCACGGCTCGGAAATGAAACCCGCCCCGAGAGGAAATGCCTTCCTGGTGCCCAGCTGGGAAGCCTGAATTTTTCTGTCCCTTTTTAAAACATTTATCTTTTAAATGGTGACTTATCCACCATTTCAGCTGAAGTCGGACTGGTGAACGCTGCTGGGAAATGGGGTTTGGATCTGCATGTTTCCTCTGTGAGCTCCAGAGGGGTGGTGGAGTCTTATCTCTCTTCAGTCTCCCTTGGCAACATCTATTTACATGGCTGCACAAGCTGCTGAAATAGTTACTTCATCCTAGCCTTTTGTTTTGTTTCATTGGAAACCAATATTTTGGCCATGTCAAGGCTTGAATTCTTTTGTGGCATGTTTAATCCAGGTTTGATGGCTTGCTCTGGTCCCAGAGGTAGAAAACCGAGTAGAAATAAATACAGAGAAGGAATTGTTGGGATGGAAAAGAAACTGGGGGGGAAAAACCCTGAAGTCTCAGCAGTTTGGCAAAAAGCCTCTATCATTTCTTTGTAATATGGCTCATGAGACTTTATGAATCTCTGCTTAAAAAGGAGGGAGATGGTTTCAAACCCTCTGGTGGCATGGCCAGGTCATTAAGAAAGTTCTCACTGACTGAAGGATTTTGGGTTTCTGAGCACGGCTGATGGGGGTTAACCCATCCTGTGGGTTGGGGATATTCCTGTCTTCTGTACTTTTCCTCCTGGCCGGTGGCAGCAGCATGGGACAGTTTTGACGGGGTGTTGTCTCCTTCCAACTTGTGGTGATGGGGAGGCCTTGCTGGCGGTGCTGGCCTGTGAGCTGACTTCTGGTGCCCGCTCCTCTCTTGCCTCTCTATCTTGTAAGCTAACAGCATCCTCACCCTTACACAGAACCAGCCTGGGGGGAGCTGCTTCCCCAGGGGTGGTGGTCTTGGCTTGTGTCTAAAGATCCTGCTGGGTCTCCCACCCATCCCGGTGCCTCCGAGGAGGACTCTGGGTGCCTCTTTTTCCTCCCAGCTGCTCTGTCTCACCTATTTTGACCGTAAGTTCTCTGGACAAGAGCTTTTGATGGAGACCGGAGGTTTTTGTCCTGTTTGTGCCCGGGAGTGCCGTTATTTCAAGTAACCAGAGCAGCATTTCTGCTGTAGCTGAGCAGCCTTTGCCCAAGTCCCTATTTGCAGGGGAGCCCGCAGGAGAATTTCACTTACTGCCTTATCAGCCTTATCTGCTTCTCCCCTGAAGCCAGGGTGGTGACGAGTGTTTTCTTCTCATTTATCTGTGTACATGCCTTAGCGATTGGCCAGAAGAGATGGGGAATACTGTAGATATCTAAACAAATCACTTTCTTCCGATGTACGTTACGCCAGGAACCAACCTTACTGCATTGCAACGGGAGCAGCAGGGCCCTGTCCGGGCTGATGAGCAAAGCTCAGACCTGAATCTAGGCAGAATCTCTTGGAAAGCTTTTATCTAGGTTTTGATTTCTAGCAAAGATAGCCATTATCTGCACAAAATAAACTTCTTTGTCCTGTAAGCGCCAGCGATGTTACAGATGGCAGACTGTGTGTGACAGGACTGCCAAAACGGAGCCGGCCAAAGGGCCAGTTTGCGTTTGCTTCCCGGGGTTGGGCCGCGCTCCAACAGCCAAACCGCAGCCTGGTCCCTCTGGGCTGCTCAAACCCGCCTTCGACGGCGCCGCCTTCCTCGTCGCTGCTCTGCTGCCTCCCCCAAGCTCCCAGCCCTCGTCCCACCCCGGCGGGAAGGTGGTTACCTTCTCCTTTTCCCTCCTCCCCCCAAGCCCACATGGATGCCGTCCCAGGAGGTACCACAAGCTACCGTAGCACAGGACAGTTTCTCCTCCTCCTCCTCCTCCCTTCCCACTGGTGCCAAGGGACTGGGCGAGTCTGACCCTCACCCCGAGGGGAGCCGCATCACACCTCGCGATCGCTGTCTTGTGTTTGGCAGCAGTGACAGAGGACAACTTGGCCTAAATAATACATTACCAGAGCCGATCTCGCTGTGCAGATCATTTTGCTGGCTTTGTAAAGTTAATCAGTTTACATGTTGCCATTAGGTCAGGAAAGCTCCATTTACCTTAAATAATTAATCAAGATCAATTAAACAGAGGGTAATTGCAGAGAACAGCAAAAGGCAGAATGACCCTCGTTTCTTCCACTTCTTTATCCTGCGTGGACAACCCAGTGCAATAGCACAGCTCACGGAGCTTGGGCAGTGGGAGAGTAACTTACATTTATGTTTTGCGATGACAGCTCTATCCCCAAGGTTTGACCTAATTACTATGTCTTGTCTCGACTTCTGTCTGGGAGTTATTGTTGCTGTCATAGTGGCAAATGCAGCTAATGAAAACATCCAGTGGTTCCATTAAAATATTAGTGTGGTGAGTCGGCTCTGTTGTGCAAGTGCAAATGAATGTTTCTGAAATTTTTTGGTGACTGTCTTATCAAATGTATCATCAAAACAAATACTTGTTAGGATGCCTGGAGGATATTTTCCAAAGGAGAAACTTCTTGAAAATAATTCTATAATATATTTGATAATCATTAAAATGCTAGTAAAACTACCGATGACTGAGTTTCTGGCAAAGTTGGATGAGGGAGCAACATGGCAGACCAGAGAGCAGCGTAAAGGACCTCCCGTAACAGGGAATTGAAATGCCTCTTACGTAGGAGAACTTTACAGAGGCTGAGACCTTTGGCCATTTTAGCTGATCTCGGAGCTGCTTGGTGGTAACTTGTAGTAGTTTACACACTGTTTCTTGGGATCTTTATTGCATAAATAAGTTGGTTCAATAGAGTAGCAGCCAATAGAGAAACTAGCAGAAAGGAGCACGGTATTTCCCAGCGACACAGCTTTAGACAAGCCCTTTGGAGGTGGGGGCAGGAGAGACCACGCAGGGTGTTCCTGGAAGGAGCCCGTTTCCTTCGCTCCCACTGAGTTACAAAACTTGTTTTCCAATTCTGAGAATCATCAGCGCAAAAGGACCATAAAGAGTTTTGAGAGGACTTTCTTTGGCTCGTTTGTTAGGAAGCTCTTTGCAGCGAACTGGCAAATGCCTGCTGCTCGCTGGCTGGCCTCCTCCCAGAGCAGGGGAAGGATTAGGTAAGGTGGCTGTGTTTGCAGTCCTCTTAGCTGGTGTAAGAGTTACTTTAGTATGATAATGTCTCTGGCCCTAACTTCCAAAAAGAACAGCAAGTCCCTGAGCCATGGCAGACTTTGAGTAACACAGATTTCCAAGATACTGCATGGGCTCTTTTTAAAAACTGGAAGACTCTTATCCCAAAGAAGCAAAGGCAAATAGTTTCCTGCTCGAAAGGGTGTGCTTAGAGAGATGAACAGACTAGACATGAATTACTGCTCTGAAACGATCTCTTCTGCTACCCTTCACTTTTGTGGACTCTGCTTGTGGTCTGTTGCGATAGCTTTGCTTATTCTTTGTCCTCAGACATGGTATTTTTATATGGATACATCTATAAGTAATACATTATAAAAAAAATTCTGCACAGTGATAACTCACGGATGTTTTTGCTTCTGATAGGGAAATTGAAGAGGTTTTGTTTGGCTGTAATTCCTAGAGATCAGCTTGTTAATGAAGTAGTCGATGAACTTTGTGTTGGATGTTGCAATGTCCCGCGAGCTGTAGTACTTATCTGGATTACTTTTCAGAGGACCCATGTCCTGTCTGCTCCACAGGGAGGTTCACAGAGCAGTCCATAAATCCTCGGTAATGCACACAATGGATTTTGTTTTAATTTATAATCTGCTCCAAGTCACAGCACACTGCTCACTAGTTGTTGATCCAGCTGGGGTGCCTGCTGTACGATGTGCACTGAGTATCTCTCCAGACAAACGTGGTTCCCCTTCAGTCTAAATCTCCCTACCTGGTAGCAAAGCATGATGGTGTAATATACCCAAGGCCTGGAAATATTTATGCTACAAGGACTTCTGGGCTAAGGTGTGGCTGGTATTGTGGGTTCCTGTGCTGTGTACGCTGTGCAACAGCAACTGTCAGGCACCTAATTTCAGTAGTGTTAATATTGAAAGGTATCCGGTTCTGCGCACAGGCAGGCTGCAAACCTCCTGTTAACAACGTAATCTCCAGCCACCAAAATCATTGCCCTACTTTGTTCAGAGGGGATGCATTCCTTCTCTTAGGTGCTTTTGAGGTTTAGCGATAAGGGAGTACTTAGCACTATAACCAGAAGTTTGAGGGAGGAAAACTGGCAGCTGCAGGAGCCTCGGGTGCCTGCAAAGAGTTAACTTGCACCGCTGGTTGCATGACAGCCCCCAGCTGTCTGTGCCTTCCCCTCCAGCATTTCTCTCCATTATTTCATCAAAGCAACAGGCATGGTTTTAATTTTCCATGACTTGCTTATGAAATATGATCCTCACTGTAATAAAGAAATGATTTGGTTTGTAATGGATACATAAGAAATCAATTTCCTATTTTTAAATTAGGTGGGATTAACAATGAAGCAAACAATAAGCAGAGCGACGGGGAGAGAAGGATGGGAGAAAGACCCAGCAGCCCCCAGACAGGGCTGACTGCACTTGGACGTGTTACACTGCATTTGTTAATGGCTTCACTGAGGCAGTCACAGCTGTAGTGTTTCTTCTAATGTATATTCATTTTCTGCTTGAAAATCATGACGTTGGGAAGATTGGTAGAGATTCATAACTTTCCTTCTGCCTAGCAGTGACATTTAAGGTGCAACATGGTTTCTGTTCAAATTCATGGTTCAAAAAACCCGGCACCATCACAAATGTCTTGGGAACAGATGCCCTCCCTGGTCTTCCCGCTGGGACAGCATCCAGCAAACACGGTCACCTGGACCGGGAGGTTGGGAGCTGCTCTTCAGCAGCTGGAACAGAAGAAGCTTCCAGCTTCTACTTTCTAAGGGTATAGCCACATGGGAGGGAGCCGCTTGTTTGGAGATACCGCAGCAGTGTGACACAGCCTGCGGGGAGTTCTCCAGCTGTCATTGCTAGAAACCCTCTGGTCCCCAGGTATCTGGTCCCCCCCTTTACCTTCCTCCTACAGCACTGAACAGTGCTGCTTGGGGACCCCCAGGCCAGGCAGTTGTCAGCAGTCCCACAGTCCTGCACAAGACTAACCAGTACAGTCACCTTCCTGGCAGCTCTATGCACTATATCTCTGCAAAAAAAAAAAAAAGGCATTTTCCAGTCCCTGCTGCAGTCAATATTCCCAGCACCTGGTAACCCTGAGCTGGTGTCCCACGTACTTTGCCTGCGCTGGCAGAGCAATCCCTCCGGTGAGGTCTGTTGGAGGGGTCCGGGAGGCACAGGGATTAGCCTTTAGCCTCTCGAGATGCTCTGTGTGCTTTTTTCCCCCTAGCTCTCCTGGGAAATTCACCTCCTGTGTGGCACAAAGCGGGTACAGTGCTCGCTGGGCACGTGTCGGGGGCCCGGTGCAGGCTGTGTGCTGCAGAGGCACCCATTTCCCTCCAGGACACAGTTCCTTGAAGTTGCAGGCGTCTCCGAAGGCAGATTGCCCTTTAGACCTTGGACTGCAGACAGTTGATAGAGGTTCCCCTGCCAAGCCGCACCGAGCATTGCCAGCGTGTTTTTGTGTCGTTAACAGATGTGCTGTTCCCCTGTTTTCCTACGCACGCACACGCCGCACGCTTTGCCGTACAGGGAGCTCCGGGATCACAGTGTCCCTGGAGCTATCTGACTTGGAGGGGTTCGGAGGTGGGGAGCTGGGCGTTTGCGGTACTGGGGGTGACAAGCCTGTCCGAGTCTGTCCCTCTCAGCAGATCACCAAACTGCAGTCTGGACTTGCTAGAGCTGCTCTTCTGGTGCCAGCGTCTCCTCCTGGCCCAGCTCCACACTTCTGCTAAGTGGCTTTGGAGCTGCCCCAGGGGTCTGTCACGGGTTGGAATTAGAGTTGCATTTGGCTGGCTGGTCTGTCTTTCCTTCCTGGATGCTATTGCTTTTTTTAGCTTATCTCAGTTCTGCATGGGTTTGTGAGTTCCTGCTGAAGTCTCTAACAAGATTTGTATGGTGGCTTCTTTTTCCTCCAAGCAATCATAATTTGGCCAGAAATAAATGTCTGCAAAATTCTTTTTAAAGTCTCTCCTTCATGTAGGTTTCAGCAGCCTTCCTGAGAGACAAGCCATAAAAACTGATGGGACTTTTGGAAATGGTTGGTGGGACTTCTAGGACTGGGCAGAAGTCCAAGCAATTTCTTGTAATCTTCTCCACATAGATCTGTTATTGCTGGGGCAGGTACCAGATGCATTATCACTACTAATCTCCTTCAAGGGTGGAGGGGTGCCTGAGCGTAGATAACTATGATGAAATAGAGCCAAATTTCTGTCTTATAGAATAAAGACCAAGAAAACTCCACAGAATCCGAGGCCTGCTTCTACTTACAGGTGTCGGAAGGATATTGTTTTTATACTGTAAGACCACCAGTCAACCCACAGTTCTCAAACAGCCTCCCCCTCCCTTTCCCAACTGCTGTCCTAGTTAAATTCATAGCATCTTTTTTTTTTTCCTACTGGCTACCTCTGGAGCTTCAAGTAACTGTTGGTACTTTCCCAAACTGAAAGGCAAAACCAGACCAAATGTACAAAAACAAACCTCAGCAAAGAACCCACAGATTCTTCTTGTCACCGCCGAAGCCAGCGAGAGCTCTGCCGTCCAGCTCCACTGTCACTGCCATGTGGCTCTTCATGAACTTGCTATTTAGCACTAAGGCAATCCAGTGACTGCGGTGGAACAAAAGTTGAGGCACACTTACCTTAGCCTGGTCATACTTGAACGAGCTATAGGAAAAGGAAGACAGGAGTCAAATTGCTCAGTGAGAGTCAGTGCAACGCAGTGTCACCCCAGAA
Organism: Calonectris borealis; assembly: GCF_964195595.1. Lineage (NCBI taxonomy): Eukaryota > Metazoa > Chordata > Aves > Procellariiformes > Procellariidae > Calonectris > Calonectris borealis. The sequence continues at coordinate 11,858,832 of NC_134328.1, read as the reverse complement.
GGTTCACTTGGGTCTCACCACCCTTCTGGCTTCTGCCAGCAGGAATAACTCCTGGGAGAGTTGTACCGCTCTAGGCTTAGCGGTGCGTAAGCCGTGCAAAGTCATAGACTTTTGCAGCGTTACTGGATCCTGATGGCGATGTTGTTCGCCCTGTGGGCTAGAATTTATCTCCATGCCACTTGCAAGCAAGGCTCTGTTAGCTTCTGAGCCAGTTGAACTGGCATAATCTTGTAGCATTTAGGCTTCACTCTCTTTCCAACCTTGGTTAAATTTAAAGCTGCTATTCCTAGCTGCTCTCAGGATCTGGAGCTCCAGAACACCACGGGAAGTTTCTCATCTGTTCAGAAAGACACAGATAAATATAGTGATGGTTTCCGGTGGGTAAAACGAGGTTTTGTTGTGCTCTTCACATTCATAGCTGAGATGGCATTCGTACGCACATGCTGTTGCTGTGCCAGCCTCCATCATGGTGATGGGGCCTTCCTAGGATTTCACGGACGAGATGAGGAGGGGAAAGAGTTCAGACTATTAGTTTAGTTTAAAGTCCCCAAAACTATACAAAGGGGGGTAAGATCTATTAACTGTGAGCCTAGAAGCTATTTTCCATGGAGGATGAGCTTAGTTTGTTCTGGAGAACAGCTGTTTATCAGGAGCAAGTTTCTGGGAAGGGCTGTTCCTTGGCCATCTCAACCTGGGAAATGGTGTTGTGATGCTTTACAAGAAAAAGAACAAAAACTAGTAGCTTGGTTTAAAAAAAGAACAACAACAACAACAAAAACCCGCAGCAGTTTTACAAAGGGATTTTTTTAGCTGAATAAAAGGCCTTGAGGCTGCATAAAAACAGCACAAAAACTTTGATATGTTCCTTTGGGAGGATTAAAACAGATGTTTTCTCTTTTCCAGTGGCCAGTATCTGACATTTCCAAAGAAGACACAAAGAACATTTCTGGGATGTGTGTTAGAAAAAGTTCTGCTAGCAGCTTATCCACTTGAATGAAAGCTGAAGTCAGATCATCTCAGAATCTACATCTGGTCACACTTACGCTGGAGAAAAGCCACAGCAAGTCCAATGGCGCCAATGTAAGGAGGAGCAAAATGAATTCCGAGGTGACCAGTGTCACTGGTGGTAACGAAGGCAGCATAAAGCCCTTCAGGCTGGGTAGGGACAGCTCAGAGGTCTTCTGCATGGCCCCTTACAACAAAGGCACCGTAACAATGTTTGTGTTTGCGAGGGTCAGATACAGCCTGAATTTTGCATATTAATATACGTGGATTTCCACAATTTGTTCACAAAATCCTTCCCTGTTAAAGTTTTGCAGCCAAAAGTTATATCTGTGATGGCTGCAGAATGCAGTAAAGGCATACAATAGCAATCCGGTTTTCTTTCTCTTTTTTTCCACCTAGCTGTTTTGCATACAGATTCACAGATGTGGCAGGACGTGTTTTGGAATCTCGGTGACTGGGGTTTGCCAGCACCCATTTGACAAATGTGCCCTTTTGTATCGCTGAGGTGAAACCACTGCCAGAAATGTCCTCCATGATCAACAATAATGATTACTAATTTGGAATTTAGAGCGCTCTGCTTTGCCATTCGTAAGCAGCATTTCAGTAGTCTTCCAGCCAGGTACATCTCTAGTTACGATAATTGTCTTTCAGTTAGGGAGCTAATTGACTATACTGCAGCAAGTATGGAATAAATCATGTTACTATGGTAGCCAAGGTTTCTGGAAATCAGTATTTCCCAGAGCACAAATGTTATTTCTCTGAATTTTACTTCTTTCCCTGAAAATAGCCCTATCATCACAGAATTGTGAGAGATTTGAAGTTGGGTTTCACTTTTTTCCAATAAGAGTTCTGCAGCGAGCTGGATGTTGCTTTTCAGTTTTATTTATTTGGTTTAACCTTCATCGTGTTGACAGAATACAGGTGTGTGGATATCTCATGTACTCAAGCTAATTACTACTGAGACTGACATCTGAGAAAGGGATTTGAAGGAACAAGACAAAACACAGTCAAAATTTGACCTTGAAACATTAGAAATGAGCCCAAAGGATGGCATCAGGCTTGGAGACTTCTCAACCTGAGCAAAGATTGGACCAAGGTCTGGGTCTGAGCTCTATGGATTTATCTGTGCTAATAGAAGTACTTGGCACTGAAGCCAGACTTTTTGCCCAAGTAGATAAAGGTCATTTAGAGGGACTGCACTAACTTTGAGGGAGTCCCGCACAGCCTCCCCTGGATGTGGTGCATCCATCACTGTGTTGTCTTGTTCGGTGAATCATGGCATAACGAAGGTACCAGAGGCTGTATCCTCAATAGCACTAATGGTTAAACTGTGATTTTGATTTTGTCTCTCTTCTTTTCAGCCACCGGTACATCCACAAGTGTTTTAAGAAAGTATTCTGTTTTGCGCTTCCCAGAATACCAAGTGCATTTCATAACACAGCTGTTGCAAATGTTATGGCTCCGTACACTTCATGTGTTAGTCTTTCCTGTGCTTCCCTTCTCTGAATCGCATTTAATAGGCTAAGTTTTATATTTCTCTACTAATTTGTTGAAATTTATTGCATTTGTTGCCTTCCCCTCTTTCTTTTGAAAATCAGGGGAACTTCCAAATTTCAATTTTAAAGCATTTTGTTCTAATTCATTTTGTTTTTATGGAGCATAGTATTTGTTGGAGGGAGAGAAGTTGAGATCATAATCTGGCACGGTTGACTAAGTTTCTAAATTTTAAACCGCCGCCTTCTCTCTTTTTAAACATTTTCTCTGCCAATACTAAACATTTTGATCATTCAAAGTGTAAATTGTACTCCCCATAGATGCTGATGGGTTGCGGATATATTTACATACAAAGGAGCTGTTGAATGACTCATGCAAAAAGTTATTTTCTTGTTCTCAGCCTTAACAGTACAGCATTTCCCCCCACCCCCCATTTTCTGTAGTTTCTGGAATGATTTGCATGCCCGTCAGTCTCTGAGCAGTGTTTGAAAAGGTGCATGTGGTTAAAATGTGTGGAGCCGGAGAACCGCAAATGGTTTAAATATTTTTGCCAGAAGTGCTCGTGATAGCCACTTTCCATGAGTTGTGTTATATTATATGGAAAGAAGACCCAGAGGAGAACCCCGAGGGCAGCGGCGGTCAAGGGAAGGAAAGTCTGCCAACCTCTTGGGGTGAGAATGACAAAGCGAAGGTTTAGTCAGAGTACGAAATCCAGTGGTTTGGGCAGGGGCATGGTGTTCTCAAGGCAGTTAGCACCTTATAACACCAATCTGGCTAGCTGGGTGTGTGCTACAAGATCACAGTTGTGTTGGCCCACAGTGATGGTACCTATCTCCTCATTAAGCAGCATTTTATGGGGCAAGTGTCACTTGGTTCTCCCATGTCCATATGCCTGCTGGGCTTGGGCCTTTGGCACAGGTTCCTCTGACATGAAGTACAAGTCATTTCTTTTGTAATATGCAGAATGTCAAGCCTGGTTTTGTTTGAAAAGGCAGAACAGCACACTGGAGCTGCTCAGAGCACTCTGGAAAGCCCCGAGCTTCTGTACATCTCCTGGGCAGCATTTCAAAATGCGCTTGGAACATGTTTGCACTGCTGAGGGCTGGGATCCTCTCATGAGGCCCATAAGAGACTCTGAGACTGTAACTGGCCATAACTCTCTGATGTTAGCATGACAGATTTTCTTAGATCTCCTTGTTCTTCCTTAGACTTATCCAAATCCTAGGTCCAATACTGTCATATCAGTTTGGGAATGGCCCAAGCTTTTCATCAACTATTTATAGGATTACTTTATAAACAACTTCATTTCATACATGTGATAGTAGTCCTTGAATCTGAGGAGTGCATATACTAGTCTCTCTTGGCTCACTTCCTCTGACTTATTTACTGTTTTCCACCTTGATTTTTCTTTTAATTTGGAGCTCACTCAAGAGTACACAGGCTAAAGATGACCCTACAGGAGATATGCATCCATGCAGATGTGGTTTTTGACCAGCAAGCAGGTCAACCGATGATCATCTCTACAGAGGCTGCACTGCTCTCCTCTGCTTTTGTCACAGCTTTCTATTGTCTGTTTTTTGTGTGATCTATCTATTGACTTATGCTGTATTATTCACTTCAGAATTGATAATGTTTGCGTTAAGTCCTAAACATGGAGTCAGGAGGTAGTTAGAGGCTTTTCAGGCTATGTGACCTCTCCTAGCAAACTTCGAAGGGCATCTGTTGACCAGCCCTGGTACTGTTTGTTTTGCAAGGAAGCAGGGTCTATAAAAAGGCTTGTTACACAATGTAAGTGATTTTCTTTTTGCTAAGCAAATATTTGCAATATATTTTGGGAGACCAAGCATTCAAAGTGAAAAAGCAGGATACCTGCCAGGGATGTGGGAAGCATGTAAAGGACACCTTTAATTGGGAGAACATGGGTTGGTTTTAGTATCTTCGATCTACAAGGAAGCCAACGCAGGCTCCTACCCCTATTTTCATTGAGCTCTAAGGCTTTAGGCATCTTAACAAATCCGGAAAACTCTTCCCAAATTGTCTTTACTTTAACAGCTCCACTAGTTATTCTTGCAAAAGCCAAGGTACTGTGGAACAGAGACAAATCCTATGACTTCAGCAAATGAGCAAGGTCCTAATATAGGACTTTCCTAGAGGGTAGTTTATTCTATAAATGCCTGAAGTAACTAACAATGCCCAGTTATGGAGAGCACGTCACTAGCTGGATGATTTCTCGCAGCTGGTATCGTAATTCCTGGATCATTCCTTTGGCTTGAATAGAAGTGGCAAAGACAGTATGTGGCTTAACTAGTTGGCTTAGGAGTAGCAGATCAATGCTAGTCAACATCTAACTTCCACATGTGAATTTCTCTCTGTGCTGTGGTATTGACAGGAGGCCCAATTTATATGCATGTAGTTTATAAACAGTGAGAATACTGGAAATGAGGTCATATTTTGTATAAACATTTATTTCAACAGTTTAAAGAACAAGCCATTCAAAACATCTGGAAATCACAGGAACATGAGGCATATATAATAGCAATATCTTAAATACGCGTGAGTAATACAAAGTCGTATTTCACTATGATAAAAGTTACAACTACATTTTTCTAAAAAATATTTAAGCCATGAAATATGTTTAGGTAATGTATATACAGCATCTAAGTTCCTTCCTTCCTGTAGAGTCTGAGACACTAGTGGTCTGTGTGATAGAAACAATGTGCTACACCTTGAAGGCTGGATTGCTTTGGATTGTATATGCAGAACTAGGCAAGTAATTTACACACGTCATGGCTACATGTGCGTGTAAGTGACAGATCAGGGTTTTGAAGATCATGTGCACATACATTCCCACAGCTGCTCTCCTATTCACAACAACTGATGTAGTTATAAATCATTAGGTCTGGAGTTACTTCTAGAATGCCCCTACCTATATTCTAACTAAACTAAGACCTACTTTTCATTATAACTCCCTGCCCATCAGTGTGCTGTTACGCTTCCAGTGGTGATTTGGTAAGATGTGTTTGTCCTGTGTAGGTTGATAAATAATTGTGGGTTTGATCAGCTACAACTGTTTTATTCTCATCGCTAAGGCAAGCATTTCCCTTTCTATTTCATAGGGAAGGTCAGCATTAACTTGCACTTCAAAGTATTGTTTGATTTCTTCTACCTCCCTTTCCCAGAACTCTTTGGAGATATCAAACAGTTCGGTCAAGTTGACATCTTCTAAACCCTTCAGGTTCAAAGCAGTGTTAGCAGGGATGTAACCTATGGCAGTTGGCTTGGCAGAGGCTTTCCCTTCAATTCTGTTGAACATCCACTCCAGCACACGGGAATTCTCTCCATAGCCAGGCCACAGGAATTTCCCTTGGCTGTCTTTCCGGAACCAGTTAACGTGAAAGATCCTTGGTAGTTTTGCAGCTGGACGATGTGCCATGCTGAGCCAGTGGGCCAAGTATTTGCCAAAGTTGTAGCCAAAGAAAGGTCTCATGGCAAACGGATCGTGCATAATGATTTTGCCTGTCCAAAACACAAATGGAGAATGTAAGGTAATAAATAGCACATTTATTCTAAACCACAAAGATTCAGATCCTCCCAGGATTTAGTACCTATGGTCCCTTAACCACCCTTCTGCATCTGAACCAAAGAGCTTTGAGAAACAATGCAAGCATTATCCTTCATATACAAAAAAAGTACAAATTAGATTAATTTTTGTAATCAGTAGAAATTAATTTCTTAAATCTCACGCCAAGCAGCCTAAATGAAGATCCTCAAGAGCTGGCTTTCATCATTCATGTATTTACGTTAAGTTCTAGCAGAAAAGAAAGTTTAAGTTTGTTTATCGCAGACTGTAACAAGAACTCCATATCAAGGCTTCTGGCAACCCCATGCCTGCACCCTGTTCTGTGTGCTTGCCACCTAGGGGATTATTTTGCTTAATTTGACTTTTACAGAGAATTTGGCTTTTAATTCCAGTACAAATATTTTCTATTGTGAAAATGCACAGGTTGCAAAATTAGCTGCCAAGACTGAAATGCAAAAGAGCAGGGGAGGAGGACAGAGCAGGCAGTCCAGAGAGGATTGTTTTTAATACAGGTAGGCAGATTAAATTTTGATTTACCTTTGTGCTCAGCAGCTGCTGTTGCTTCAGATCTCATAGCTGCTCCTATAAATACTCCATGCTGCCAGTTAAAGGCCTCATATACGAGAGGCACACCTGTAAAGAACAAAATCACTTCAGTAATTAGAGGTCCAGAAACATTTTTATAACAGGTTTTGCTACCTGAGATACTGCCAAATGCATGTTCCTGTATAATGTATTCTAATTTTTCCTGTTTTTTTAATCAGTTCATTTCCTGCCCTCTTATAGCGAAGAAGTTTAAACAAATGTTTTCAAAACTGGCTACTGATTACTGAACACATCCATGTTTAGTTGCTCAGTGGGAGATATCTGGGACCTTAGAATCCCCAGCAGATTTTCTGGAAGTAGAATCTTGTCCTGTAGTCATGATGTTAGACTCAGACCTAGCATTACTTCTATTTCTTTTCCAACTTTAGGTGATCTTTAACAGATCAATTTATTTTACTTCCTTTTCTGTAAACTGTCTACAACTGGTTCATTTCTCTAACCATTTCCTATCTGAACTAGTTAAACTGCAAGCAAACTGAGACAAGTACAGCAATTTGCTATGTGTCTATGTATTACCCAGGTTCGTGGGTCCTGATCTCTCTCCGGTCCTTTATTATTATTACCCATTTTGTGTTAACACCTAACAATTCAGACATTGAAATATCAGTGGCTGTAAGTGTGTGTGTCAACGGCTAACATGGAGAAGTTAGACCAACATGGTTATTTCCTTGCTTTTGCAGCTGTGAAAGCAAAACCTGTGTTTACGCCCAGCTGTGTTTCAACCCTTCTGCGGTCAGCACTTCAGCCTTGATACGTGGCTGCTGCATCTCTTACCAGCAGGTCTGCGGCCTCCAAATATTATCCCTTCAATGGGCACGCCTTCGGGTGATTCCCATGCGGGGTCCATGATGGGGCACTGGCTGGCTGGAGTGCAGAATCGTGAATTGGGATGAGCACAAGGTTCCCCTGTACAGAATACAATGAAAAGGTCAAAATGGCAGAATTAACTTGAATTCAGCAGAGAAAGCAAAGAGAGACTGTGGAGTGGGCCAGGTTACCATTATCTGGGGTCCAATCCCTGTTCTTCCATGAAGTCAGTGTTACTCCTGGTGGTAAGGGCTCATCAATGCCTTCCCAATAGACACCTCCGTCACTGGTTTCTGCCACATTGGTAAAGATGGTGTTCTTGAATATGGTTTTAATAGCATTGGGGTTTGTTTTGACTGAGGTTCCAGGGGCAACACCAAAAAAACCATTTTCTGGATTAATTGCCCTTAAGTTGCCTGGAAGTTAAATGACAAAATGTAAGTAAATCAAACTGTTTTAATTCTATCCAGAATTTTGTAGCATGTCTTGCTGCACCTAAAAGCAACCTGGACTGGACTGTAAACCAATCCAATTTCAGTTCCACACCTTGTTCATCAAACTTCATCCAGGCAATATCATCACCCACACATTCAATTTTCCATCCTGGCAGGCTTGGGTTCATCATGGCCAGGTTAGTTTTTCCACATGCACTAGGGAATGCTGCAGCAAAATACTTCTTTTCACCTTCTGGATTGGTAATGCCCAGGATCTATTGAAAAATTAATGCAACTGTTAAACTCGGTCTTTTTTTCTTGCACTTTTCGTTTTGAAGATTGTCTCCCAGCAAGTGGTAATGATAAAATATTTAATTATGCAAATTTGTTCCTACAGAAGAAGCACAATATAATATAGTTGACAAATAACTCAAACTGTACTTTATAATCAAAAAGTCTACTCTTCCTGCCCTTAGAATATCTGCAAGGAGTTCTTATATTTTTAAAAAATGCCAGGTATGTATATAATTCAAACGTTTATTTTTATTTTGCTGATTAAAGATACACAGACTGTATACAGCTGTGTTTCTCAGCTGAGACAGAAGAAAACCAGGCAATATTCTTTTGGCTGCACGATTGAAGTGAAAGCACTTCATATACGGATACTTCTGCACTTCTCAGAGTTCAGATATTTTTTCTGAGACTGTTCTCTTATGTACTTTGAGACTCTTTTTCAGTGGTATTTTATGGTAGTAGAATGTTTAAATGACAGCAGAAAGTAAAAGAAAGTACAAAGCAGAACTGATTTAGAAAATCTAATATTTGCAGATTTTTGAGTGCATAGACCTCTTTATAATATGAAAGACAATTTTCAAAACTTGCATTAATCTTTTACTATTAGACTTGTAGGGGCAATGTGGATGCCCAGTGATGATGTTTAGGCTCTGCTCAAGTACAGGGGTCTGCCTACAAGTAGCCACTGTCAGAAGTTCCACATCTTTCTTGGTTTCTGATTTTACAGGTACTATTTTAAAATGTTTGGTACTTAACCTTGCAAGCAGTTTCCTATTTCTCATAAGCCTGCCATGTGATAAATTAATATCTAATGTTACAGGACTATCCATATGAGACTAATTTCATTGATAGCAAGATGTGATGTATTTATGTTGAGCTAATTTAGGCTGTTCAAACACACATGATTTAATAGCTCTTACCAGCATGTGCTCAGCTAGCCAGCCCTCCTCTTTGGCGATTCTGCTGGCAATTCTGAGAGCAAAGCATTTTTTCCCCAGTAAGGAGTTTCCTCCATAACCACTGCCAAATGAAATGATCTCTCTGCGATCCGGGAGATGGGCAATCAGCGTTAACTCCGGGTTGCACGGCCAGTTGTTGATTAATGGTTCTGCAGAACAGAATGTTGTACTCATGAATGCAGCAATTTCCATGCTGGATCACACTGTTGTTTTATCAGCATCAAGCCTCTGACAGCAACCCATACCAGATGCTTTAAAGGAAACCCCCTGGTAAGTACTAGGGATAATAATCTCCTTTCCATGAAACTCTCATGGAGCTTTAATTCCTTTAATTGAGTTCGGAACCTAGTGCTGTTGCACAAACCACCCTGTCTTCTATGGTGAGTGTCTCCCATGTGCTGAGAACACGCAGTCAGCTCTAAAACATGCCCCTGGGAATTTCCAGTTTTTAATGTCTCTTACCTTTTAGCGGTAGAGGACATCCAACTGAGTGAAGGCATTTTACAAACTCCCCATTACTCAGGGCTTTCAAAGCAGCTGTTCCCATCCGTGTCATGATCCTCATGCTGGCCACTACATACGGTGAGTCTGTCAGCTCAATCCCAATCTTGGACAAAGGAGACCCAATAGGCCCCATGCTGAAGGGGATGACATACATTGTACGTCCTGGAAAACAGGGAGTAGCAAGATGTGGCAAAGAGCAAAACAAGGAACTTCTGAAATAATCTTTCCTAACATGGAGGTTGTTTCTCACTCCCTTAAAAGCTGTTTGTCTTGTGGGTGTTTCTGATGATGTTTAAAGAGCTGTAGCTTTGTTTGTCTAATTATGTAGCAAGAAATTTTATCTTAAATGCTGAAAGCAGCTGTTCAGACAAATCGTCTAGCCAGTAGTAAAGGTGGGCAGAGGCCAAGTTCTCTGTTGGTGTAAATCACTGAACCTGAAATTATTGCTGGGGATGGGGGTCCTCCATTCTCACTTCCTATCTGCTGCTCAGTTGCTTGCGACTTCCTGAAAAAAATCACCCAAATTTTCCTACCTTAGTTTGCCCCTCTTTATGAAGAGAAGAATGCTGGAACGAGACTGAGGACTATCCATGCACAAGCATTTGGATCTATGGTAAAGATCTGGATGAAACCAACAGTGACTAAGATCAGGGGTATAAACCTAAACCTTCAGCTAAAATCTTTCTTTAAAGATTACAGTAACCAGTAGTAGTAGTGTCTCTGTAATCCTAGAAGTTCAATGTCAACCGTCCTTTTCTTGCCTACCTTGCATGCAGCCTGGGAACCTGGTATTGAAGGCTTTCTCAAAATCTTCTTCAGACATCCAGCGACCCAGCTGGCTAGTTCCAGTTTTTGGGATCGGAGTGGTATCTCTCTGTTCTTGAGTGATGATGACGGTTTTGCTCTCAATTCTCGCGACATCTCTGGGATCAGTGAGAGCCAACCAGCTGCATTTCACCAAAAATCATGAAATTAGACTGTAATTATAAATATAGCACTTTTTACCCTTATGTGGGACTGGTTTAGCACAAAAAGCTGTGTAAGGCCAAAACTACAGTGACAGAGCCAGTATTATAGATAATCTCAAAAATCAGTCAGATACATTTCCTCATACAAATTGTTTCAAGACTTTCCAGTACGAATAACAAATTATATGGCCTAGGAAATTCTGGTTACACGTTAATACTCCTTCGCCTCGTATCTCAGTCTTATTCTCTGTTGCTAACTTCCAGGGAAAAATTAATCTCATTTAATTCTCATTCTCATCAGTGTGAAGTTGTTTTGCATGGGGACCACAAAATGATGCCTCAAGCAAAGTAGATACCAAGTAAGTACTTTAAGTGTCGGTATAAGTGCCTGTGGGATCAGAATCCAGCTTAGTGGATTTGCATAGCCCTTTAAGTTAGAGGCATCACAAAAGAAATACTGAGTATAAGCATGATTATAAAAAGTGAAGGAGTTTATTAAAGGGGATTCTTTTTCCCCTCTAAAGAATTTTTGCCATCTATTTACAATAGAGAGGATTGTTTTACATTTTCACCTCTGTGCATAGAAATTTTCCACGAGTATAAAAATGTTCTAGTTGGGCTGTCATAACCATCATCACTACAGCTAAGCATATAATTAACAATGAATAATTTATCTGGTGAATCTTGCCCTTTTCTCTCCCAAATAGTCTGCAAACAGATTGCCAAATTCCTGCACTTAGTTATTCAAAAGTCTTTGCAGATTTCTTCCATGAAGATCTCTTGGTCGGCACGTAATTTCTGATTATGTACTTGTTGTTAATATTCTCCTTTCATGTTGGGTTAGTTGGGAGAGATGATGAAATATTTGAAAAAAGTATTTGCTGAATACATTACAGTCAAAGCTCATCGGCACGATATGAATAATGCCTGTACTGAATAATATTTGAACACCCACAGAGCTATTTGAATGCCACAAAAAAGTATTTGATGAATAAACTAATTGACTAAAATAGCAGAATTCTTCAAAAGATGTATTTGCTAAATAATATTTAGCCATTGCTAATGATTAGTTACGTAAGTCTCCTGACATTATTTCAGTTCCCTGATATAACTAATCAATAGAGACAATGTACAGTTGATAGTCCAATTGAATAATATGCTTTATGTTAATTTTTACAGGAAAAAGTTTGCTTTTCCTGAGTATTTCACCTATGTAAGCTACAGTGCCAAAATGTTCATGGAAAGCAAATATTGAAGGGTTATAAGCAGTTTTAAAAGTAAACAGGATAGAAAATGCATATTGCAATTCTGACTTGATACTTCCTTCAGGCTACTTACCAGTTCTCATACTTGCTCAGCTTCTTGATCATGCCTTGTTCCACCATGATGTCCAGAATTTTTTTGTTTTCTTCTTCCGAGCCATCGCAGATATGAATGCTCTCAGGTTGGCACAGCTTGGCATTACTTTCAATGAAATCTCTCGCTTCTGGAGGCAGGCTCTGCAAATCCCCCTGGACAACCTTGGGCATGACGTTTACCTCTGCTTTCAACTGTGGGGGCATTATTGAACCTGTGGTGGATCTTGCTGATGGCTTTGAAATACTGACCACAATCTAAAATCAAATATATTGCGTGTGTTAGCATACTATGACATTCTAACCAGAGTCAATAAGCCTTCCTAATAACGTATAACGCAAAGGTAGAATTTGTAATAGACTTGATCATGTACTTCTGCTTTAAAATCAATATAGAGAACTTGGATCACTGGTAATTTCAAGCTGGAAAAAATAGAGGCCATTCTACTTACTGTCTTTATAAGATTGAGTTGGATGTCAGAGAGGATTCTGCTGTCCCTTTCAGTTGATCCTGTTTCACTTGCGTTGGAGTACTCTTGTGATCACTGCTTTCCAAGGAAGCATCCTCCTTCCTTAAATATTCTTCGTGGTGGTGTCCATCCCACTAGGTGAGGTGAGGGAGGCTTGTCCTTTATGTCACCACTGGATGTGTCTTGGGACAGTGCCACTGACATTGTCATCATGCAGAGTTGTCAACAAAGCAGTCCTGACGAGGTAATCATTTAACAGGTTTGATTAATGAATGTTGAAAGCGGTGATTCTTAGCCCCTAGGTTTGCTGTTTTGAAGCAGTTACAAAATTTAGCAGTTTAACCAAACTTTGATCCAATTTGGCTTTGAAAGCAAAAGCGTCATAACTTCTCGATGTGTGGGAAAGGTTGAGTACAAAGCGTATCTGGAACCGGGAACATGGGGGTCGTCCAGGCAAAGCGCGGTTGGCACATTTGGTAGGTAGATGCTCGCTAGTTGGCTGTGAAGTGGAGGCTCGTCCAAGGTGTGCTCACTCACCTTGGGAACATCATTGCCTGATCCGGGGATAAAGCTCAACAGTGAGCACTGACACCCTGAACAACCACTACAGACACCTGCCTGGAGGCCTTATTTTTGTCCATGCAATTCTGAAAAAACCAAGCAATGTAAATCTAAATCTTGGGTTTCTTTCAGTGCAGGAGAAAAAGTTTTTGCTTATGGCTTGCTTTAGGCTCTTGCAAACTGAACAATTATTTTCTATTGCTACAAGCTCAGAAGAGACAGATCAGCAACTGCCTCAGTAATTAACCCCCTCCTTCAAACGTTATGTTTTATTTTACTGGGAGTCCTATGGGGGTCATAAAATATTAACCCATCTTTAAATTAGTACTCAAAGAAAAGGCACAAAACTGCTCAGGAATGTGGCTGCACACTTTTTATATGTGTGAAGTGCACTGTGTGCATATGTACATATACAGACGTGTACATACCTGTATCTGTTGTGGCAGTATATGATACCAACAGCCACTACTACTCTTAGAATTCTGAGGGTGAGAGTGTGACCTCAGAGGTTTTGAGGTCTTGCCTCTAACTGTTCCTGTCTGTCTTGTCTTTCAGCTCTTTATCTTCCCCTACTCCATTTTAGACCATCTCACCCACAAAGACAGGCTGATCTTCACGTCCATTTGTCCATGCAGTCTAGGTGTCTGAAGGCTGAAGTATTTCAGACAAATAAAACTGTAGGAATAATCCTGCTGCCATTTCACCTCGCTCTGATCACACCCAGTCCCAGCAAAGCATCTGGGGCCTGAATGAGGCGATGCTTTCATGCCAACCTGTCACTTCTTATATTGATGGGGCTTCCACCATGCATGTAAAATATTGCCAACGGTAGTTTGCAGAACAGGAAATCTAGGAATCCCAGCTAAGTTTCAGGGAGTTCTTTAAAGCAACAGAATTGATGTAAGTATCCTATCTAAAGGATGTTCATAACCCGCCACCTGCTCAGCTTTGTGCAGTCAGTGAGATGTTTCCAGCAAGGCTTTTGCCGAGGCAGCCAGCAGTGATTTGCAAGCCCTGAACAGCCAGGTCTGGCAGAGCAGCACGGATCAGGATTGCAGCTCGCCTTCCTGCCCTGCAAGTCTAAAATACCGCGGAGCTGAATCTCACACTGCGGGAACGCTTCCCCTGGGACTGTATCCTCTATCTCTCCTGCAAAGCTTTTTATTATGTTTTGTAAACGTGAAGGGAAGAAAATAGTGAAGTAAGAGGGGCTGTCCTTGATGCATTGCAAGGCCAAACATTCCTCAAAAGGAAAACAAAAATCTGGTAGGATAAGAGGTGCTAAAGACAGCTCCAGATGGGGCTCTGCCATAAGTAAAGGTAAATCAAAGACAATTTAATAATAACAACAGTGGTGTTTGTCTTTGGAGCCCACATATTGTGTTGCTGGTGGAGCTGATCAGAAATATTTTGGCCAACTGTTTTGCTTTTAAAACATATCATTAAGTACTTCATTAAAAATAAAATGGGGCATAATCTTCAGTAATACTAAGCAGACCCCTTTTTTCAGTGAAGTACAAAAATTCCGAGTCCTTCCCGCTGGCCAGATAAGTCATTATACATAGAAATAACAACTGAGAGTAAAACAGCAATGCTTCAGTTGTCAGAAGAGTGAACCAGAAAACGATCATATCTCAGCACAAGTAAAGTCAGAATAAAAGCTTAAAATTGACAGTGTAAGACAGCAGGATTAGTCCTAGTATCTTTTCAGTTTTGAGCGGAGGAAAAAATCCCCAAACCCAGAGCATTAGTTTCTGCCAATTAAATTATAGTCAGGCAGGTGTTGTGCAAATTTTCTCACACTGCAATCCTAACCTCCCACAATCTTGCTATACAAACTGTGGGCTTCTCTTGAGAAGACACTAAATATGCCAAATTGGTGGCACTGTGTTATGAACATATGTCCATTAAAAATCATATTAAGGATTCCAAATGTTTTTCATTTGTGATGGCAGCAGGGCTTGAGTGCAGATGTCCACTGGGAATTCTAGACACTTAAGCATCAAATTACTTGTATTTAGGTAACACCTCCCATCAGAGGATCTCAAAGCATATCACAAACACACAGTAAGCCTCAAGCCCATATATAAAACATGCATAGTATTTGGTGCAATGAAATAACTGGAGCATATGCAAATCAGGGCCAAGATCTTTTTCCAAGGATCATGTCATTTAGAGATTCAGCTTTTAGATAGCGAACAGAAGGCATTAAAGGTTTAATCTGAAGATACTGAATTCTCATAACTCCCAGTAGCTCCCACAAAAAAACCCCAGAAGTAGCATCTCCAATGGCTCAGTTACAGTGGTCTTGAGGTGTTCACCCAACACCAGTGTGTACTGCTGTTTGTACGTGTCTGCCTTCTGGATTCAGTGGCCTGGGAGATCTCACTAGTGAGAAACACGGAAGGTGGTATGGGGACAATGTAAGGTCTTTTTAAAAAAAAATTGTCTTGAAGGTAAAGTTTATTTTCCATTTAAATGAGAAAACTTTTTTAGTAGTAACTGTATTGTAACACTCATCTAATAGCTGATACCATTTCTTCGGATTGAACTTTTTTTGGCACTTTTTCTCTGTGCTTCTTGACACTTGAATGTGATGCTCATCAGGTGTCTTCTTGGAAGCTGTCAAATTATTTAAATGAGTGTAAATCTGACATTTTGAGATGATAGTGTTCAACAAGTGCCTCGAAAGGAGTGTTTTCAGGATGTTTGCTTTGATGGACACTATTCAGGCTGCTCAAAATAGAGGTTTTGAGCACTTCAGCTTTTACTGACTTACTGGAACTCGATGCAATAAATGCAAAGGTTCTTAGATGCTCAGAAAAAGTGTCATAAGAAAGCTTAACTCATCACTACAAACTGAGGTGCAACAAAGCACTCTCAATGAGATCTGAAAGTTGTTAATGACATATAATAATACTCAGAAATTCTACTACCCTCCCATTGCCAATTATCCTACTTATTGTCACCTCCAAAGAGTTTGTCACTTGGGTTTTTTGTTATAAAATTGTAGCTTTTTTAAAAGATTCTCTGAGCTATTCTACTAATGGAAGAACATTGCTTCTTGATTGTTATTTTTGCTGTGAAGTTGTGCTCAGCTGATACTGAGCATACTGTGCTGCTGGACTGGATGCTGCATGAGCCCAGATCCAAGAGCAGCCCTTGCAAGCGTACAGATCACAGAAACCAGGGCAGGGACTGCTCCCTCAATTTCCAGAAGAAAACGTGAACCGTGCAAACTGCCTGCAGTTGCAAAAGAGCCTGTGACTGAGCCAAGTGTTTATTCCGGACCCTGCACAGCCCTGTGTGATATTTCCGCCTCACAGCCCCTTTTCTTACAGGCAGTTCTTCGGCACTGACCCAGCTGCAGGAGGTCTGGGGGCTCTGGCCACACGTGCTGCACACTCCTCTCCTCGTGCGCCGCGTGAACCGTGAGACTGAGCCTCTGGGACCAGGCAGAACAGGTAGCAGCAAACTGGGAGCTTCCCAGTGCTTCCCTTCTGACCTCTCTCTCCAACCCTAAATGATACAGTATTTGTCTTGGTCAGATTGTAAGATATAACATTTGTGGATCCCTAAGGTAACGTAACTTTTTTACCTGTCTTCAAGTGGCTTGTTCTGATGGCAGAGGAATGAGAAAAGGGGACAAAATACCCAGATTTATCATGATTAGCCTGCACTTTCATTAGCCTGTCCAGCATTTTCATCTTGACAACAGACATGCTAAAACTTCTCAAAACAAATGGAAGTAAATCTCAGCAGAGGTGCGTGTTTATGCATTAGTGCGTGTTTATGGGCTCTGATGAAAGTCATCAACCTTTGATGCTTAGTTTAGTATCGGCTTGAGTGATCAATCCTGGGCTGTATTTTAGGGAAAGTCCTGGCTGCGGCACAGTCCATGCCAAGGCTGACATTATACCACAAGCAGACTGGTTTCTTGCTTGTTATTGTTCTGCTTTGGCAGAGAAACTATTTATTCTTTTTGGTTCTCTTTTCCATTTGCTCTTGTAAGGAATAAAAACTGGAGCATTGGCTAGGATGGTACTGTGGCACATCGACACATTGCCTGTGAAGGATACTGGAGGTTTATTTCCCTCCTGTCACACTGGTGACTCTTCTCAGCAACACAAGACACTTAGCTTGGACTCTGATTTCGCACCTGAATCTCAGGTGGGAGACAGCACCCCACATGCAGAGCAGCAAGCGGCTCCCCATTAATGGTGTTTGCTCAATTAGTGGCTCTGAGCAGCATGTTATTCACTGTTCATCATTCTCTCTCACCAGCTCGTTAGCTCTGGAAATGGGATTGATTCATGTAGTCGTAACCTTGATAAGTAGTTGCCCTTTTGGAGCTCTTTCTCGAGCTGTGACTCTAATCAGAGGACTCTTCCCGTAGGAACACTGTCCTCTCTTTCGTAAAACCCGTATCATGGATCAGTGAATGTAAGTAATGGGCTCTGTAGCCACTGGTATCTGACCAGTGGCCGGGTATGTGTAACCCTGTCAAGTGTGAGCTCAGGAACTCTTCTCGTCTATTGTAGAAGGTCTAATAGGCACACGGAGAGTTTGGGCCCACCAAGAATTCAACTGACTTTATCTTAGCCGCACAAGGTTGATAAGAACATGACTATGATTTTTGCATGGTTACTGCATTTTTTTGGCTGGATGCACAGCAGAACCACAGCCAGGAGAGAAGGGGACAAACTGTACTAAACAGAGTGGAAAACAGTCAGCATAAGGTTGTGTGTTTCCCTTCACCTATGTAGCATCTGCTCTGCTCAGTCATACAAAGCCCAGATGGCACCGAGATTCAGCTTTGCAAATAAAAATGGTAACCCTTGCTGGAGCGAAATCTGTTTACCAGAGAGGTGTGTGTTCGCAGCTGTCAAGGGCTCCCTGCTTCCTACCTGCGGAGGGGGTAAATGACAAATCCTTGCACACAAGTTCAAACAGCGGGAGATGTTTCAACTTCTTGTTAAAGAGCAGTCTTCTGGCTTCCCTGCTGATAACTAGGGTCCTGCTAACTGTGCCCTTTTACAGAGACTTCACCTCCTCAGGCCTTAAGTAATGCATGGCAGCACCTGTTAAAATTCAAATGGGTTTATTTTTTTCTAGGATGAGACAACCCTGTCTCCTCTTGCTTCTTCCTTTTGCATGCCGTTGGTTATTTCTCTGCGATCCTTCACTTGCTAACAGCACTCTGTTGTCAGTTGTCATTTCAGGGTTACGCAGCTCTGTCTACCTGACTGGCAATGTGTTTCTTCTCATTTATTTAAATACTTCCATTTACCTTTTGTCTCTCTTGTCACTTTTATCCCTCATTACATGCAGTCTGACCCACCGGACACAGTTCTATATGTCCTTCATGAGCTAACTTCTTTAAAGAAGGATGGCTCTAACCAGTAAGCACGGGTGCAGATTCAGAAGGTTTAGGTTCTGTTTCTTCCTCTGCTATGGATTTCCCATTTGACTTTGGATGTAACTTTACATCCCCAAGCCTTTATCCTCTCCATGGAAAGGGGGTTGGGAGGTGCTAATGCCAATTTCTCTCTGTTCTGGTGCATTCTTTCTAGTTTGGTAGATAGTTCCCGGCCAGAGGGGTTTAAAACCTAATTAGACAAGATCATTATCTCTTCTCATCTTTATATCTGTGCCAGGGATAGTCCCTGCTGGGTCCTCTCTAGATTATTGTAATGCAAATAGTATGTTCTTATTTGAAATGAAAAACATCTACTATAACCTTTTTTCTCCTTTGAACACAAAAGCACCAACTTGGGCTGAACTGTGTTTTCTGTTTCAAGTGAGATTTGTTCTATATTTTTCCCAGGAAAATAGCTTTGATGAATATTTCAAGCATTTTGTAACACTGGAAGCAACAACAACAGGATAGAGAAGCTGATTGTGCAGAAATAAAAGCCAGGCTACATCTAAAGGTGAGAAGGCAAATGTGCCTATGTCAAGCACTACATACCTTTTGGTTCTTGAACCTAACTGCTGTAGGAAAATCAACATTACAAAAAACCAATTACCTTTGTAATAGATCCTGTGTTTACTGGAAAACCCTGATGTAAGTGTTAACAGGCCAGGTGAAATCCTACATCCTGTACGCTTATGCTTAGCACATTTCTAATAGGAAGAAGGCAACGGGGGTGGACCACAATGAGATTTTTTTCAATGTAAAAGCATTTTTGTTTTGTCAAAGTAAATGGTTCCTACCAGACAAGTACCGAGTATGATTATTGCTACAAACAACACTCGGTAAAGAGGTCAAGGGTTCAACTGGAGCCTGGAGATCATACTTTTTTTTTTATGCTTTTAGGAAGACTGATTCAGGATGATTCATATGCATATGAATACTGTTTACTTAAAGAGAAACCTCTTATACATGAGCTTAAACTAATATGTACAAATGAGTAGCAATCAGCTTGCATTCTGCAAATAAAATAAAACAAGTAACCCACTTGTTAACCTTGTATAGTTCAGGTATTTGGGTTGCAATAGCACTAAGGCAGTACCTTGTTATTTTGGGTGAAAGCATAAATGCGCTCTGCCCAGGAGATCTTATTGTTTAAGACAGAACAAAAGAAAGGTATGAATGACAGATCAAGAGACTGTAAGTTTGTAGAGGCAGCTCTGAACAGAGTAATAACCATTATTCACAAAACACAAGTCACTTAGCTATTCTCATTTGCTTTCTAGGCACTTCCTCATCTTGCTGTTTAAAAAGATTATGCAGAGGAGGACTATAAGGCTGACTTTGTTTATTCTTATAGGAGCATAAAAGATGTACAATTATGCCTGCATATTTCTGTTACCTGTTCCTGATGGAGAGGCACAGGGCTATCTAGTTTTGGTCTTTAGGTGATGATTCGTCACTGTAGCAGGGAGGAAGACTCTAAGATTTAAGGTATCTCTGCTGATAAATATCAAGGAGTAAATCACCTGCTGTCAGTGAAGTCACACTAATATACGTGCCTTTAAATATGCCCTTAAATGTTGTGGCTTATTCTAGATTTCTTTGGATTTTTGAATCGAGAAGCTTGATTCAGGCTCCTCAGAAACTTTAGCGCCCATGCTGATTTGTGATCTGAGCTGGAAAAAAATCACACGGGAAGCCACTGCTCTTCTGAACCCACCAACCAGCTCCTTACTGCTGATTTTGCAAGGTTTAATGTGCACTTGCTGCATATCCACGTGGAAGCAGAATTTGAACTCCTTTGCGCTGTACATCTCACTCATTGATTTATTAGGACAATGATTTAATAGTCCCGTTCTCTGGTGATCCTATTAACTTCCAAGCAATGGTGCCTGTTTAGCTGTGCACAAAGAGCTGTTCTCAGAACTGTTTTCCTGATTAAAGATTAACAATGTGATAAAAGCAAGGAAACATGGGCATCCTTGGAGTTTGTTTCTTACATCAGTTGGGTTAAACCTTTGCTATCTTTTCTCACTGTGTATCTTCACTTTGTGTTTGGCAATCAAATTCTGCACAGCTCTAGCACGTTTCCTCCAGTTTAGTCAAAACAAGAGGAAAACTTTCTGCCTTTTAAACTTTTAACTCTTTGACCCTTGCACAAACAGCAGCAGAAACCTTTACTAACTAACTAACTAAGAGGAGTTGTCTTTAAAACTTTCTTTGCTATCTCTCGGATTAAAGAGTATTCTGTAAAAACAGTGGAAGTCACTGAGGTGTAGTTAACTGTATAATCATGCTAATGTCTTTTGAAATGGAAGAAGTAATATGCTTCTCGAGTAAACATCCTTCTTCCAAACAAACCCAGGCACGTAGATCTGCTGTTTGCCACAAGCAGCAAATGGAGCATTACTGGATGGCAGAATTGTTTCTAAATATATCATGATGTTAGATGAAATGGTTAATAGATAAATTGCAATTATGGTTAATATTTTTTAGACCACTTCCCTGACTTGTGTCTGAGCAATCAATCATCCCTGGTACTTTCAGCTCCAATAAGCTTATGTTAAACACTTCCCCTTTTATATATTCCACATCTGTATGCTATTATGCCCTGGGTTTTTTTGTCATGCTATATAATTATAATCATTAACAGTATGGAGCAGGATTTTAAAAGCATAGGCAATACTTAAAAGCATTAAGTCCTTTAACTTAATAGAAGTTGCTTTGGTTCTTCTACAAGAACCACTCATATTTAAAGAGACGATTTGTCTTCTCAAAGTCGAGATTAGCACTGGAGAGAGAGCAAAGCAAGGCTTTCCCCGTGCCTCAGGCACAGCCACATCTAGCTGATTGTGCATGAACGGCACAGTCCAAGCAAGCACTGTGCCTCCAAGAGAGCTCTGCAGCTCTCCCCACCCTCCTCTTTGCACCGAGAAAGAGAAGTGGTAATTTATAGCCGGGCTAGACACCAGTCAATCAATACCCTCCAGGATGACTTCCATCTGTCTTTGCTTTGCTATGCTCCCATCTTCCCTTTGCTTTGGGGAATAAGTAAGGAAACAAGTAGGACTGTATATTCTAAAGTTCCTGGATCTGAGGTGTGACTAGCTTTTATATGACTATAGAGACAGGGACCAGAGAATTGTCGTCTTTCGGGCAGACAAGAAATCCAAGTCAGATCTGAATCCTAAATGATGTCTGCTAGAATAAACAGCAACTCCCATCTCAGAACCAGATGTCCGGGGGAAAAACAAAAAAGAAAAAAAAAGCGAAAATATTTTAATAATACTCTTCTTTCCAAGTGACCAGTATCTTTTCTGAAATTCAGACTGTCTAATTTCTCCTGAGAATCTTCCAGGCCAGCACTGAAGCATTAGGTTAATTCTGAATCGGTAATTTTCAGTTGCTTCGAACAGCATCCAAAAAAAAATAATCCTTTTTTTTTTTTTTTTAAATCTCACTCATTGGCTGACATGTTTTCATTTTTTTTAATTAAGGTTTTTGGTGGTCTCTGAAGAAGTGCTTCATCTGTGTGAAAGTAGGACGCTAAAAGAACAAGTTGACAACAGCACCAGAAAGTACAGCGAAAAGATTTCAACCATTTAGTGACTACAACTTCATAAACTGAACAATATTTAAAGGAGCCACATGAATTAGAAGATTATAAAAGTATACTCGCTTTCTCTGAAACAGGTGATGGTGTGACGGAGGTTATCTACTGCTGTCATTATTAAGAGGGGCAATATCTCACTGCAAAACAGGTGATGAAGGTAGCAATTGTCCCTGGTGTTAAGAGCAGAAGTAAAGGCGGGTATGTTTTCAGACCGGTGTTAAGGCACATAGATACCACTATGACAAGTGCAGTGTGAATACGACATACACTTGGAAACAAAAGTGAGACATTGGAGGAAAGTGAAAATGGAAAACTTTCCAGATGCCAGGTGGAAAATGATATTAAAGCTGTCAAAATAAGTCACAACAAGGACTGGGTTTTCTCGTAGACTAACAGGAGTCATGTTCTGGAGAAGAATGGAGTTTTCAACTACAAGATGGAATAACATAAATGAAACAATTATGAGCATTGGAGGTTAAACTGGGGCTTATTTGTTTGGCTTTTTGCTTTGGTCTCTCTCTTTTTTTTTCTTTTTTTTTTCCTTTTTTTTTTTTTCTCTTTTAAGTGTACTGCAACAGTCCTGATTTACTCTGAGTTTTGTGGACAGAACAAAAATGTGTAAATAAATCACACCACTATTGCTTCACATAGTTATCTATTCTGGGTCTAATTCCAAACCCATTTAAATCGATGGCAATCCTTCTGTTGGCATCAGAGGATTGTAGTTTAGGACCTATGATAGGAAGATGGAGGTGCAAAGGATACACAGTAAAGGCTGGTTATACAGCCTCTGCAGTCATCCAAAGTGATTTTCTAAAACACAGGAAGGGAATGAAACTGAAGACTTCGAACTACCTTGAAGGTCAAATATGCTTTATGCTTTTCAAAAAGTCAGCTCCATCTAACAAGCATTAAGCATCTTAAATATTATAAAAGACATTATTCAGATTTAAGACTGACAATCTGAACAGATAATCCAATATTTTACTCATCAAAAAAGTCAGCTGTGCTGTTTATACTCAGAGGACAAACGCAGATCAGAACAAAGTTTGCTGTGTTTCCTTAGTGCAGCCAAGGGCAGAATTTACTCTGCTGATTTAGGATTTAGTTGTCCGTGTATTCACTTTCATGCACTGGTAGATTCTTATCAGCAATTTATCTGCAATTTTGTGGCTGAATTTTGCTTCTTTATGTAAGATTACTTTAGCACAAGAGAATGTGCCTACATTAAATTCCTTATATTCCTTATAAAATACTCCTAACAAACAGTAATTCATATTGAGTATGTTTACCCCCAAAAATATAATTATGATTTAAAAAATAAAAAAGGTCCTCTATTCTTTTAGTGATAGATTTTTCATGCAGTCTGTTGATCTGTTAGAAAGAAATAGACCCTTTAGAGGAGTGGGTTGAAGCTTGATTGCAGTTAGAGATAGATGATGCAGTAGGCAGTATTGGTAACTAGAGATTGTACACACAATAGACCATAACGGCCATTATGGAGCTGTTAACGTCTATTGTGTCAAAATGTAATTAGAAAGCGGCTGAATTTGTAGATTGCTGATCCAAGTGGTTCCTTTAAATTCAACAAAAATGAACTGAAGGGCTATTCTGCATTTGAGTTATAAATCCTGGAAAATATCAGTTTATAATGGAAATAATGACAGACCTTTAACTGTAGCTGCGTGCATGGTGCTGGTATTAATAACACAGAAGTACAAGACAGGACAGCTCTTGGATGCTGATGACTGTTCAAGTGCAGAAAAACTCATTAAAATGACCTAAAGGAGGATATATTATTATAACAACCTTTTTCCTCAGTGCCCTTCAACTATCATAATTGCACAGTATACGTAGCAACTTGAAAAGATTCAGAAATGTGTAAGTATAATCTCTGGCTACAGTCACCAGCAGCGTAATTATATGAATATATTGTGTATTCTGCATCCTGTTCTTTGGTTTTGAGAGCCCACAGGTTCTGCAGATGATGAATAATGTGGTATCTAACTAAAATATCAGCCAGAATACATATTCAACCTTAAATAATTGCTTTGGATTTGTGTTGATTCCAAGTAACATAATAGTTATGACTAATTTGCAGTTATCAAATGTAAAAAACTTATATTACTTTTGCATTTAGGATTCTGTAGATTTGTGGATAGGAGTAGTTGTTGTCAAGGGTATTTATGGGAGTTACAGGAACTTGCGATCTCTAAGGATAAGGCCCAGTAAGGTCAATGACCTAAAATCAGGCTTGTCATGAGATTCGTTTTTCAAGATGTGAAGGTTTTAATTTTTCATTTTTACAACTTGTTACAGTGGCTCTGCTGATGTACTTTTCACGGCTACATCCTTTGCAGTAGTCAAAATCACTGGCTTTTCCAATGGTGCTGTATAGCACCTGCTACCTCAGGCACCCAAAACACAGAAATAGTAATAATGTTCCTGCCAAATTCAGTGGAAAAAGGGACACGTGGTTCCTGGGTACCCAGCAGTGTTAAATGTACTCAGAAACACACCGTGTAACATTGGCTTTGTGCAAAACACCACCTCGTCTGATGGAATAGTACAGCTAAACAGGCCAGCGGTATTTGCTGCTATTTTGTGCTAAGGTTATTTCACAAATGACAGTTTTAATGAGTTACTTACACAGGCAAGGAAAGCCATGAATTGGTTAAGGGTTTTGTTCTGTTTAAAGTTCAGTACGTGGTTTAGTAGGATCTGGACCACGCTGGGCTATAGTCCCTTTGCAATGTACTGTACTTTGCAATGCTCTGAACTAATAGAGATAAAGCTCCAAATCCGTCCTATGCACTAGTATATAATAGAGTATTAATAGTAAATGGGCCTTATAAAATGTCTGACAATTGGAAATTGCTAGTCTAGAAGGGTACACAAGATTAAATGTCAAGTCTCTCAAATCGTACAAGTTTACCTCAAAGACATTTTTACAATACCTTTGGAGAACTCTTAAGTCTAAAACTTCTTGTTCTCATTGAATAACCAATCCTGGCCTAAAGTATAGTGTAATGATGCTTATATATTGCTCTACTGCCTCTGCAAATGTACTTCAGCCAATTTTGTAAAACACTTCAGCTCCCAGGGTAAGAGATGCTGCGGCACTAGCAGTCAGCCAGCTCTTCAGCAGCACTCCAGCGACATGGCACCCAGGCTGAAGTGTTTCCATGAGAGAAACATGGGAAGTACTTCAAATATTTTGCAAGCGGGGTGTACTGGTTTTGGCTGGGATAGAGTTAATTTTCTTCATAGTAGCTAGTGTGGGGCTATGTTCTGGATTTGTGCTGGAAACAGTGTTGATAACACAGGGATGTTTTCGCTGTTGCTGAGCAGTGCTTACACACAGTCAAGGCCTTTTCTGCTCCTCACCCCACCCCACCCGCGAGGAGGCTGGGGGTGCACAAGGAGTTGGGAGGGGACACGGCCGGGACAGCTGACCCAACCGACCAAAGGGACATTCCATACCATATGGCATCATGCTCAGCATATAGTGCTGGGAGAAGAAGAAGGAAGGAGGGGACGTTCGGAGTGATGGCGTTTGTCTTCCCAAGTAACCGTTATGCGTGATGGAGCCCTGCTGTCCTGGCGATGGCTGAACAGCTGCCTGCCGGTGGGAAGTAGTGAGTGAATTCCTTGTTTCGCTTTGCTTGTGTGCGCGGCTTTTGCTTTACCTGTTAAACTGTCTTTATCTCAGCCCACGAGTTCTCTCACTTTTACCCTTCCGATTCTCTCCCCCTTCCCACCGGGGGAGTGAGCGAGCGGCTGGGTGGGGCCTGGTTGACGGCTGGGTTTAAACCACAACACGGGGAAACCAACTGAGCTCAGCCCCCTGGTCTCCGACCAAGTGGGAGCAGAAGGTTAACGGCCTACATCTAGGGTTTGAGCGTGACAAAATGGCAGGCTGCTTTTACGGGCGCCTTGCTGCCTAGCAGCGTGGATTTGCTGTGCTTTCACTGTGAGGAGAAGGGCTCTTTGCTGAGCATCAGGCATGGGCCTTGCACGGGGAGGCCTTTGGAGGTTTGCCCATGTCAAGCCCTTGCACCTCTTGAGGAATTAACGGGTGAGGAACCAGCTCTGCCCCACAGGAGACGCTGCCCACGAGTGGGCTTCTCCCCCACGGCTGCCGCTGAGGGGGCGGACTCCCCCGTGGGGGCGCGGGGCCGCCCATGCCAAGGTGCACAACAGGGAAGGGGCCCCTCAGCACAGAGCCCCTTCTCCGCCCGCCCTTCACTGAGGGGAAGCACCAGGGCACGGGGCACGCCCGCTGCCGACAGGCCGCCAAAGCTGCCCGGCAGCCTGGGGGCTGGGCCCGCCGTCGCCGCGGGAGGGGGGAGGAGGGCGGCGGTCCGGAGGTGGGAGCCTTCCCGCTGCGGGGCCGTGAGGTGGGTTGGGGTGGGGGGAGCCCTGGCCGAGGAGCAGGGGGAGCTGAGGGGGTGGGGCTGGGGGGGGTGAGGGCCGGCCGGGAGGCCTTGGGAGTGGGCCCGCGGGCAGGGGTGGTCAGTGAGGCGGCGGGGGGCGCAGGGGGTGGCAGGCGTGCTGTGGTAGCCAGTGTGCGGGAGGTCTGCGGGTGAGCAGGCAGTTCAAGGTGGTTCAAGGGCTGGAGTGCGAGGCAGGGCCAGGGGCTTGTCCTGAAAGCCTGTGATTTGCCCTCGTTTTTAACTTGCCTTTTGAACAGGTTCACTCAGCAGCGTACGTGGCCTTAGAGCTGCTGGAGCCTTTCATCAAAATCGGGGGTACCGACAAAAAAAGGGACAGAAGAGGAGAGGAGCGTGACGGGGACAGGATAACCCGAGTGACGGAGAGGAGCAGTGCCAGTGACCACAGCGCGGGACTCAACATGGGGACGGGGGCAAGTGACCCCCCAGAGTGGTCCCTGTCCCCTGAAGAGGGTGAAAAACACTTGCTGACACTACAGACAGTGTGTCTGCAGGCAGAGGAGGAGGACTTGGAGGGAGTCTGCCAGATAACTGCCCACCCGCAGAAGGGGGTGGCGATGGCAGCGCTGGCCGGGGCAGTTGTGGTGCAGACGGTGGTGCAGCAGGGGCAGGGTGTGCTGCACAACGTGCCAGCAGGCATGGCTGTAAGTGTGCGGGAAGGTGTCTGTATTTTTTATGACTTAGGGCTGATGCAGATTAATGTTTTGCAAGAAAAAGGGCAAGCAAAGAGTTCAGAAAGCAAGCCAACAGAGAAACCACCAGACATGCTACTGACTGAGGTACAAGTTCCGGATGTGGTGAAGATGTCAGTACGTTAGCTGTTAGCTTGTACTATCACACGGATTCGATTCTGACTTCAATACTATTTTTTCTAGGTGTTCAGATTTGTTGGACTTGGGTATCTAAGCCTTTGTATAGCTTTTTATAATTTCATCCTATGTTTAAAAAGGCAGACTAAAAATTTAGCCTTTCTAGATGACTAATCTGTTGAAGTTCAGCCAAGTTTTTAATTCAATTCGCCAGTTTGGTGCTATTTGGTTTGACAGCCTGGATCTCTTAAGTAGCATTAGACAATTTCCCTTCTCCTACATTAATACAATACAGCAGTCATCGTTAAAGCTGGATGTGTAATATGGTCTCATTTGAAATGGATTTTATTAAAAAGACATGCAAACATTGGTATTTATCCTGTGCTAGCTATTGGTTTTATAATAAATTTTTTTTTTCTTTTAAAACTCATGTGCCACCCTAGATAATTTCTGAGGTATGGTCATATTTAAGTTTTATTTAATGCAAAAAGTATCACAACCTTGTTAATTGCCATATGACAAAAATACATAAGCATTACAATTAGACTGCAAAAGTTCTATATTAGTTTGGTAAAAAATTGAGAGCGTACTTTCTTGTCATTTTCTTTTCAAAGGTAAATGTACTGAAATTAAAATGTTTTAAAAAAATGAGGATACAAGTTTCTGTGTTCTGAGTGCTGTAATCTTAAAATGATACTCTGAAATTTTATATAAAATTTTGAAGAGCTAGGGCTCAATTTTAGTAATTGTTCACCTCCCAGTTAGGCTGCTGTATGTTAAATGCAAATTTTTTGTTGCAGTTTTGTCCATCACATTTAAGGCTGAAAATCAAAATGAATTAGTAGCTTGCCTCTTGTTGATAGCTCATTTGTTTTGCCACTAGCGACTACCTTTGATTAGGGAAGTTGTAAAACGTTTTCTTTTTTAAATAGATTGATGGAGATAATGATGTCATTGCATTTGAAAATAAGGTTCAGCAACTGACCCCATCTGAAGAGGGGGGAGGAAAGGAACTTTTTTTCACTCTTGGGGAAAAAAAGAGTCAGAGCTGCAAAGCCAGTGATGATTTGTCAGACTCACGTGATGAAGGTAAAGAGCAGGAATATGCAACTCCATCAGAACAAACAGTTATAAGAAATCCCAAGAATCTAAAATTTCAGATTTGTGCTCCGCATCAGAAAAAAGGTAAAAAGTTAATAATCTTTGTAGTTCATTTTTAGATAACATCTGTTAAGGTAGGTTTTGAAGTGAGGTTGAAATTTTATATTAAATATTCACAGTGTTAATTGTTAAGTTTAAATTATGTTAAATCTAACATTCTGTGGAAATTTGGAAGAAAGAATAATACCCTTCAGCCTTAAGTGATAAAAGATACTTCTTCAGGCTGATGTCATCTGTGTTGCATTCAGGAGAGACATTTTGGATGGCATTTAGAAATTAATGGTCTTTTGAACAGCATGTGGTATTTGAAACCTCCAGGGAGATTTCAAAGTTAATATTGTGTATAAATGTCTTTGACTAACCCCAGTAATTTACTTAGTCTTTCTTAGTTCCCTCATTCAGCTTCAAAATGTGCTGTTCGGGGGTTTATGGAGGAGCTTAGAGTGGTTCCAAGTTACTGGCTGAGGGTGGTGGGCAAGTGTCAATGCCTGTCAGCAAGGTAGCTCCCAGAACCTAAGTAAAAGTAACAGAAAATGGCTGATTTAAGATTTTAGGAACGTAAAAGTATGTTGCGGAAGTTAAGGACTGACTTACAAGGGAATGGATAAGCAACTGTTTCCCTAGAAACTGTATGTCTGTACTGTAAAAGTTGAATGACATCAGTAATGTTGAAGAGTCTGTAAACGTGTGTGTCATCGTATCTGGATATTAAGGTATCTTGGCTGAGGTTTAAAGTATGGCTATTGTACCAATTGTTAATGTCCCTTGTTTTAGTTACTGTGTTTATAGGAAGCACATTTGAGCAGCTTTAACAAAGCTAACAATGTTCTTTTGTGTGGGCATGAATCCACAATGAATAAATAACAATAAAGTGGTTTTGTTTGCTGTTATTGAAGTGAAATGTTAGCTGCACATCTCTGTGTGGTATAAAGCATTGTATAAAATATATTTTGGTCTCAGCAAGAAAATCATTACAGAGAGTGCACTTGGGAGCTGAGACAACTGTTCTGGAAAGGCTCTTCAAATATGACGTATTTGCCATTTCGCCGTTTCAAATCTTCCAAACTGAAAGTGTTGCACATTTACTCTTAACTTGTTAAGCTCAAAAGAAATTCATAACTGCTGTGCTATGAACTTGGAAATGTTATGTAAATGTCCAGAAAGCATAACTTTATTCTATGACTTCTTCAAGGAATTCATCTTTTTTTCCTCAAATTCAACTAATAATTGTAAAGAGGCTTTTACGTCATGATTTTTTTTACATACACTTTACGGATTTAGGACTACCAGAAAGCTGAGAGTAGCCTAACCTGCCATTTCCAAATCTCTGAACAAGTTTACTCAGTACTGATTATACAGTTGTCATCAAGAAGTGCGTTGCACAGGTTTTAAGTGCCTTGATGAACCACATCTTAATGATGCTGTCAAGAGAGGAAGTTTCATCCTGTCTTGGAGGAGTGAGCTAGGCTAGGAGTTCGTTTTTTTGGGATTAGGTTCTAAACTGTATCACATGGCACTATTTTTTGGGCAAATCACTTAAGTCTTAAATAGATACAATAATTTCTATCTGACAGCTTGATTTTTTTTAATATATTTTGAAGTTCTTTTATGTAGAAGTATGAAGTAGTTTTACCCAAAATAGAGGAACTATATTGAAATTGGTACTATTTTTTGAAAAAGTGAAGTCATCGTTTTGTGGCTCTTACGATCTAAATGTGTCTTTGTTCCCACAGGAGAAAAAGCAGTCTTCAGCTGTGGTTTGTGCACATTCACCTCACTCAGAATATCAAGTCTTAATCGTCATGTGAAAACCCATTCTGATGAGAAACGCCATGTGTGTCACCTCTGCCTTAAGGCTTTTCGTACAGCTACCCTCCTGCATAATCATGTGAATGTACATACAGGTATCTAACGTGTGAAAATACTTCATTTTACATATTGTCTGCAAAATTTAATTAACAGGCAAATGACTTTGTCTTAGAGTTGTATTCGCGATCATTTTGTGCTTAGAAGTTTCTCTCATTTCATTTGGAATTCCACGCAGAAAAGACATGGTCTGTAGTTAGTAATTCTCTATGTATGTATTCATTTATTTTGTTAAATACCATTCTGAAAATTTTTGTCAACTGAATTGACTTCAGTTGTGTCTGATTCCTATGTGCATAATAGAATTTTTGGTGATGTTTTCATTTTGCTATATAACCATATGAAGTAAATCAATAAATTGTGTTTATAATGAACTTTTGGTGTACATTTATTGTATATAAAAATTCAGAATCTCAGAAAAGGTTCTGTTAAAAAATCGTGCATGTTTATTTAAGGCAGACTAATCATACCATTGTGGTGTTAAATAAAATTCTAAGAAACGGTGTATTCTTACAGGGACCAGACCCCATAAATGCAGTGACTGTGATATGGCATTTGTGACCAGTGGTGAGCTTTCACGACACAGGCGCTACAAGCATACTTTAGAAAAACCTTTCAAGTGTTCAGTGTGTAAATATTCTAGTGTAGAAGTAAGTACAGTACTGAATCTTTTGGGAGGGTTTGTAGGCTTTCACATGCTAAGATTTTAATGTACTCTAAAATTACAACATTTTTGCACAAATTTTTAATCTTGAGATGTTTCCGCTAAATTGGGACCTAGCTGCGCATATATCGTACTGTCTATATCATCCTTGGTTATTGTCAGATTTCTATATGAGATCAAGTCAATACATTACAGAGGTAGTTGCAGATGTCAAGCTACAGTATTAATACTTTGTTTGTAATGCGGATGTATATATGCATTCTGAATTGGGAGGAATGGCCAAACTTGTGGTTGCTGTAATACTTCAATACTGTGAAAGAGGACTGTAGAGACCATAGAGGTAGGGAGATCTGCTGGATCCCAGGAATCAGTGGCCCATGTATAATAGCATCCAAGCAAAGACCACCAGGCTCCGCTTATGGCCTTGGACCACAATGGTGGGTTGAATTTCATTTGTCTGCTATATTACTGCAGTATTACTGCAAGATAGCTGATTACTAAACCTTTGTGGTGCCATGCATTTTATTTGCATGCACATCCTTTCATCCCCATCGCCCCACAAAAAAGGAACAAGTAATCGGAGTTCTTTGGATCCTTACTTTGTCCATGTAGTAGAATTTATAAATGAGTTGCTTCAAATTAATATCTGTACAATTATTTAGCTTTTTAAAACTAGTTACATTTTAAGGGTGTTTTCTTTTTTATTATACTAAAATTGCTGCTAGACAATGTGTTTGTGAATTTGGTCCTACAACAGCATACTTGGTCCTCCTTTACACTTCATTCCATATACTGTAGGACAAGACTGGCTAATGTCTAAAATGAAGCTCATGTAATGTGTTTATACGCTTGACGATGTTTGGTTTTACAGGATTGAAATTTTCTTAATCTGGAAATAAAAAAAATTAGAGACTGCCTAAGGGTTCACTTGGAAAAAATAGGCTTTCAGTCATGCAGCTATGATTGAATCACAGTCATAGTCACCTATGATTGAATCACTGTCACAGTTTAGTGGATATTCAGTATCTAAATTTTTTATGTGCTGTGTCCAGATCTAAAGCTGTAAGCAAGCCTGAATTTTATTCCATGCACCTTATCTTATTAATTAGATTTTGGGTAGCTTGCATCTTTAAAAACCTTGTCAGCTTATGTTAGTGTCCTATTCTTTCCCTTGTTTCAATAAGGAGGTATTCAGCACTGATTGCTGTTGCAGAACTCCCACTAATATTGCTGTAAGCTTTACCTGAATAAGGAGAGCTGAAGGAGCCCCCTAGTAATACCATGCAAATGATTTGACTTTTGTATAGCAAAGATTGGCAATCATGTTTAATTTTATTTAAGTGAATAGTGTTGTAGATTTGACTGGACACAGCAGTGAATTCATTGAGTATGCTTGTAAAGGGAGGAATTGAACATTAGATAACTCCTAATTTTACCTTGTATACCTACAATGTTTATGTAGAACATATCAGAAGAACAGTATAAAAAAGCAGAATGAATTAAACTTTTGCAGTGGAAGTGCTTCATTGGGATTTGAAGATGAATAAAGACTTTGGTTAATGAGTTTGGTCTTTCATTTATTTTCCTGAGTATTTTCAAAGAATTTTATGTTTGGCATATCCAAGTAGCCTGAAGGTAGTAGGTATCCCCTTCAGCTGATTTAAAAATTCTAGCTTTTATGTTCTTATTATGAAGTTTCTCCTTTTGTTTATGTTGGCAGTAAATACGGAAGTAGGATCATCTGGGGAAAGAGTACAGAAATGTTACCTAAAACCACAACAGGCTGATTGTACAGAAAAGGGGTGGGGGAAGAGCACTAAATCTGGGATTGATGCAATATTTAAAATTGCAATAGATGTATTTCGTAAAATTGCTTATATTTTAATTGATTATGTCTCTAATGTAAATGTTACTGCAGAAAATTTTTGGTTTTTATACTAGGCAAGCAAAATGAAACGACACATTCGCTCACACACAGGAGAGCGTCCTTATGCCTGTGACCTTTGCAGTTATGCTAGCAAAGATGCATATAAACTGAAAAGGCACATGATAACTCATTCAGGTAGGACTCTGACGTAATGATCAAGTCTATGTCCTTAGGCCCTTAACATTCATAGGGTTAGAGTGATCTAATTTCAGACTCTAAAATTAGCACTTTTCTTATTTGTGATTTTGAGGAAATACGTGACTGAAAAACACGTTCTCTTTAAATTGTCTGGATTTGGCTATTGGAAGTCTAGCTGTACAGTGCTAGTAGTTACAGTCTCGCTGTTCTTCCTAAACTTTTTTTAATATTGGAAAAATATTTCATTTATGTGGTCTTGTTTTCTGTGGATCAAGTTGTCACTTTTATTTCTCAAGGAGTTAATTTTATATGGAGATGCATCTGACAGGAGAGTTTAAAATGTCTGTTCAAAACATGGACATTGTTGTGGCCCCAAATTGCTAGTAACTAATTTGGTCAGCAAAGAATTAAATTGTTTTAATATTGAAAGCAATGTGTTCCAATCATGTAACGTGCATGCCTTCTGAGAAGGCAGTTAGTATCTATTATATACTTCAGGGTTTAACTTAGCTCAATTATGATATGTAATGTATGTTACGATTAGTGTTTTAGTTTGAATCAGAGTGTGGTTTGAATCAAATCTTCCAAATATCCCCACTTACCATGCTTTGGTTCATATCTCGAGGCAGTTTGGTGCAATTAAACTCAATTCTTTTTTAATAAGAGTCAACCAGAAGAGTCCAACAGTGCACCTAGTGTTATCCAGTACTGGTAGGGAGTTAGTCCACAGAACCAGACTGGAGCTGGTTCAAAATCTGTGTACACGTTGGGTCCTCAGCACCAGCTGTTTCTCTCTCCTCTTACTAGACTGCGCTAATTGCCAGTGTTGATGTAATTTTTGATGATACTCACACCTGATGTGACTTTTTGCGGCAGAATGGCAAAAAAAGAATTTACTGCTTTCTCTTCTGCCATTACCAACGGCTGGTGTTGAATCATTTTTATCATGATGTTACAGCTGTTCACTTTCTCTCTTTGCACATTTGATAATTCTGCATTTTTGTACGTGAAATATCCAAGACAAAATATAAGTTAATTAAAATAATTCCTGATTAATAGTTTAGAATTATATTAATGGCTTTACGCTTCATCGCAGCTTCTGGAAACCAAGATTTTGCGTTGTAATCAGCTATGTAAACTGTTTTAGGTGCATTGTCAACTAATAGTAACATTTTGGTTGGTCTGGAGACTGTTGCTGTTAGAACATGGGTGTTGAGATCTGTGGGACTTTTGCATTTGTATCAAATAAGTAGAGAGGGTTTCTAAGTGTATGTTATTTTAATATGTTTTTTATAGGTGAAAAACCTCATGAATGTTATGTTTGCCAGGCCAAATTCACACAAAGTGGTACCATGAAAATCCATATGTTACAGCAGCATGGAGAAAATGTGCCAAAATACCAGTGTCCACATTGTAGT
This sequence comes from Calonectris borealis, assembly GCF_964195595.1. NCBI lineage: Eukaryota > Metazoa > Chordata > Aves > Procellariiformes > Procellariidae > Calonectris > Calonectris borealis. The sequence goes on along the minus strand of NC_134328.1, from coordinate 11,824,329 downwards.
ACCTTTATTGCACGAAAAAGTGACTTGGGTGAGTTTAAAGGAAAAAATTGAAAAAGAAATGTCGAGATAATTAGAGGTGAAATCTCTAATTTTCACTGCTTACAATGATACCAAATATGTTATATTTGACTTTATATCATTACAGAATATTTCTATGGAAAATGTATTCATTGTTTTACAGGTAAGTTCCTCCTGCAAGGAGATGTGGTGACATCTTGTGGTTGATGCTTTAATTTGTTTAAAATGCAAAGTGGCAAACATTTACCTTTTTTTTCTGCTCGATACCTGTGGCATTGTGACCTTCTGTTTTTCAGTAAGAAGGTACTTCACAAAAATCTATGTCCCGGTTGTATTGAAAAGTTTTTTCTCAAAACCACAGAAGATAGTCAGATCTGTATAAAGCCATTTCAGTTCTCACATTCTGTTTCTTTCTCAGCTGTAGTTAAAATGTGTATATGCGTCTAGCTCTATGAGAAACTAAAATAGATTGAATGTTTTAGTATATAGTATATATATAATATATAGTGGCTTTTTGCATATAGCAAATCAGCTTTTACCTCTTAATCTAAAATTGTACTGCATGTTTAGTTGCTGAGGGCATTGTCCTTATAATTTAAAGAAATACCTGTAATTGCACTAGTTAGTAAAGTGCAAGTTAACTTTTAAGTTTGACTTCTTCAGTCCAGCAGACAATGGTTTTACTATGCTTCAAGCACTCAAAATTCTTAGAATTCTAAATTCTATTATATCAATATCAAAGATTATATTCAGACTATATAACACTCATGAAACATCGAAGGTGATACAATAAACTCAAATGTCTCTTAGCTGGTTGGGGTCTTTTCCCAGAATGCAAAGAACAAACCACTGCATAAGTTCATCTTTGTTCTATATGCAGATAATGGGATTTTCTCCTTTGCCATCAGTATCAAACAGTACTGACATCCAGGTTGATACTGAAAATATAAATTAAAATTATAATTATAACTGAAAATACAAATTAAAATTTTTCCTTGTACAAACCACAGTTCTTGAAATACAAGCCATCATGATTTTCTGGGAATTTATACTAAATTTTTTAACTACTCTTGTTTGGAACAGTACTTGCTTCAAGTACCAGTAAAGTTGTCCCTATCCATACATTTCATGGGTAAATTCATCTTCTTTTCTAGGAAGAAAATGTTTTTGTACAGATGGGAGTTTTATTAATAAATCAGTGTATTAGAAATATAGCATATTTACTGTATTTGAAGCAATATAGCTGACCAATACCAATAAACCTGTATAAAATTTTAGGTTTCCAGAAATATATGAAAAAGCTGTGTTAATTAGACATACAAAGTTGCCTTTAGCATCTACTTATATTTTCAAAAAAAGATCCCATTGAGGTCTATTAAGTATTTGAAGGTAGAAATGGAATTGTTATTTACATATATACAATTTCTTTGTTAGTGTATTTTTGCACTTTTCATTTTAATATTGTAAATACTACTTTGGCTAGCATTTTCAAATTAATTTTTGTGAATAGATAAAAGCAGGCAGTTACCAGATTTTTTGAAAGGATTTGATTTTAATTTCTCTGGAAAGTTACAACATCTTGCTGCAACTTTAGTTATCTTAAACTAATTTGAAAAATTGCCTATTTGGCAATTTAACCCTACTGCAGAGAACACAGAAGGTTCTTTTTTGTGTCTTCCTCTACAATGTATGCGTTACTCAGGCCTATGCACAGTGTAACTCTTGTTCAAAATTGTGGAAATCAAAAATTTACCATTAAAATTCATTGCTTTTAATAACTGTTCAGGTGTCCACTTGCGAAATCTTCATTCCTACATGGCAGTGCCAATTAAATGCAGTTACTGTGAAGCTGTTTTTCATGAGCGCTATGCTCTTATTCAGCACAAGAAGATTCATAGAAATGAAAAAAGATTCAAATGTGATCAGTGCAGCTACGCATGTAAGCAGGTATTTAAATTCACTGAAAAATTATTGCTTTTTCAATTGATGGTTTGGCAAGGTAGGGTTGGATTTGGGGTTATATTTACCTTAAGAAAATAAAAACTTTTGTTACTGCCATCTAATTGAAATAGTGTAGTTAGATTTATTTGCAAGATAAATGGTTCCCAAATAAACAGTAAAATTGAAATGCTGGAAAGTCTGAGGATATCTTCTCGATAAATCTTTTGTTTGTGAACTGCTTAGAAGTATAAAGTAAAAGCAAACACTTTCAGTGGCATTGTGATGAGAATAAAATATAATATTTGCGCCTTAAATGTGATTTTCAGCAGTGTCACAGAATAAATTCAGTCTGAACTGAAAATTTTATTTTAAAGAATACATTTAGGATAGCATTGCTTTGGCCTTGATATGTTGGAATGTACCATTGCTCCATTCTGATGATTTTCTCCACTAACCTTAATAAGGTTAGGAGGAAAACCTCTGACCTTCTCCAGGCTTGGGGAAGAGAGGCTGGAAAGCTGCCCGGAGGAAAAGGACCTGGGGGTGCTGGTTGACAGCCGGCTGAACATGAGCCAGCAGTGTGCCCAGGTGGCCAAGAAGGCCAACGGCATCCTGGCCTGTATCAGAAATAGTGTGGCCAGCAGGAGCAGGGAGGTGATCGTGGCCCTGTACTGGGCACTGGTGAGGCCGCACCTCGAATCCTGTGTTCAGTTCTGGGCCCCTCACTACAAGAAGAACATGGAGGTGCTGGAGCGTGTCCAGAGAAGGGCAACGAAGCTGGTGAAGGGTCTGGAGCACAAGTCTTGTGAGGAGCGGCTGAGGGAACTGGGGTTGTTCAGCCTGGAGAAGAGGAGGCTGAGGGGAGACCTCATCGCGCTCTACAACTACCTGAAAGGAGGTTGTAGCGAGGTGGGGGTTGGTCTCTTCTCCCAAGTAACAAGTGATAGGACGAGCGGAAGTGGCCTCAAGTTGTGCCAGGGGAGGGTTAGATTGGAGATTAGGAAAAATTTCTTTACTGAAAGAGTGGTCAGGCCTTGGAACAGGCTGCCCAGGGAAGTGGTGGAGTCACCATCCCTGGAAGTATTTAAAAGACGTGTAGATGAGGCGCTTAGGGACACGGTTTAGTAGGCATGGTTTAGTAGGCATTGAGTTGATGGTTGGACTCAATGATCTTAGAGGTCTTTTCCAACCTTAATGATTCTATGATTCTAAGTCAGTGGGCAGTATCCCAATGTGTTCTTCAGCATCTGCTTACAGGGGAGGATAATTGAGGAATCTGTGCAACATCCTTGCATTTTTCTGTGTGCCTGTGTGGTTTTTTGAACCTGTGTCACAGAGCTGGATTGTTACAGATTGTTACAGTTATGTTACAGATACTGTCTTTGTTTCAGGAACGATGCTTAATTGTACATAAACGAACCCATACTGGTGAGAAGCCCTTCACTTGCTTGTGCTGCAGCAAAAGCTTTCGACGGAAGCAGCTTCTCACTCTTCACTTTAGGAAGCACCATGATTCTAATATTAAGCCTACAGTTTATGAATGCCCTAAATGTGGTAAGGGCTATTCACTCTGGGTAAGATACTTCCTTTTAAGGAATCTCAGTGGAGTTATCTTTAGCTAAGTATTGCAGATCATATTGTCACAAAGAACTGAGAGTAAAAAGCAGTGTACTGGCTGGAATGTTAACTCCTTAACGCTAAGCCAGCACAACTTGTTTGTTTTCTTTCCCAAACATTACATTGGGGAATTAATAAAGAACTTTATAGTATTCTCCTTTAAGTAGAAAATATCTGCCGCATCATATTTTCAGGATTGGTACTGGTTTGTACAATCCAGTATTGAAGCTACAAATGTTTAACACGGTAGTCTTCTTAAAACAAATAAAAAGGCAGTGTGGAGGTATGAATTCTAAGACAAATTAAAGAATTTGGAAAGATAATTGAAGTGAAAGAGTGCTAGGACCAGTTCAGCAAGGAAAGTAAGAAATTATTATTCACATCTTCAAAACCATATGCAGTGAGAACATATCTCACTGTGTGCAGTGGTGCACACTTCTAAAGTAAATGTAACCTTTCTTCCACATACAGATTTTACATGTAAAACTTTATTGCTTATCCAGGAACCAGAAAATGATAAATTGATTTTATACCCACTAAATGGCAATGTTCCTTTAAAGCAGAATTTTAATATGTATTCTGGAAAACCGTCAGGAGTTTTATGGAGGTTGTTAACTAAATCACCCTTTTACTCAGTGTTCCAAAATTTGTCTGTCAGAACCATATTTGTTTTTTGTATGTGTGTTAAAGTGCTTACATACATTAATATTTGATTCATATATTTATGCTTCATTATGCTAACAGAATAATATGCATAAGCATGCTGAAAATTGTGGATTGGTGAGGGCAAAAACTGCTACACCCAGAAAAAGAAGCAAGGGCAAAAATAAAACCCATGAGGAACCAAAGCGTGTTAAGCAAGAAGGTAATCAGCGAATAAGTTAGAATTTAATCATGTAAATTAGAATCAAGAATAAAAGGCTAAGGCAGTGAATCTCCCCTGCTGTTTAATTATTGTTTCATAATGAAGCTAATTTAAGTGCTAATAATGGAAGAATACTTCAGAATAGTCTTTATTGTGTGTCAGAAATTCTTGTCATCTGAGTTGGGTCATTGCTTCGGTAGACATTCTGGGACTTCTATTCCCCTGCTCCTGCAAACATCTTCCTAAACTCCCTGCTTAGCAATACTTACAAATGCGTTTTTCTTTTCCCTTTTACAAATTCCCTTTGCCTTTATAAAGGAGGATGAAACACATGATTACTGAGATGAGCCATAGTGAGTTTTCTTAAGAGCTTATGATTTAGAATATACTGCTTTAATACAGACCGGATTGAAAACTTTTAGATTTCATCTTTTTTCTCTCATACTCAGACCAGATAGTGATCAAATAATAATAAAAATGCTACTGATTTAAATAGCTAGAGTCATTCTTCTGTCGTACTGTAGAGGTGATCAGGCCAGTTTATAAAGCTCTTGGTTCAGCATGTCTGTGCAATCAGAAACTCAGTTGTAATTACTTGGTGTTATTCATTGTGGATAGCTCTTGAGCACCGAGCGTTTATTCTGTAAACTTCGATATAAATGAAAAGATGGTCCATAGTTAATCTCTTTCCTTCTCTTTCTTCTGCTTCCTCATCTTTTGTCATTAGATTAAGATTCCCAGAAAGTGAATGAGTTCAGGTTTTGGCAGACCACAATGGTAGACTAATTGGTCAGTTAGTGTCTTGTCAGTGAAAACTCCAAGCAATAAGTGAAGTGCCTTTTCTATCTGGGTTATGCTAGTACATTCCTGATACAATCATTTATGTTTTATCTTATTTGCAACTCTAAAAACATACAAAGTATATTTTTTTTATTCTCTCAAATAAACCTTAGCCTGTCATCACATACGTAGTGTGGTGACGTGCATTTCTGTTGAGTTAGACAAAGCACAACATACAATATTCAGCTGGGTCAGGCCATGGGCAGGAACCCTGTATTCTCATGCATCCTGCCTTCCCCTTGTCTGTTTGATCTAATGCTGAATCTCTGCACTGTTGCAGGGTGAGAGCTGGCCATATATTTCTGAGGTCACCTTCAGGGCCACCAGGGCCAAAAAAATAGCTTTGCCTGACCAGAACATCCTGTCATTTTTTGCCTCTCTGCTTCCCGGATGCTGTTTGAAAGCCATAGTAGTCTCCTTGATAGGATTCTTCAGGTGATTTTTATGGAGTAAGAGGCAAGAATAGAGATACATATAAGGCCTAGATGTCCTAAAACCTTAAATTTTTGTATATCAGATTATATCTACACTGATTTGTGGCCAATGACACCGAGATAAAATTTGACATAGTGAGAAGAAGAAATGTTGAAGCTTTTCTGAATCTAATGAATATATATCGGCAGCTGAGTTTACATTAGCATTGACACTTCTGTTTTCACTGGTAAGGCTGTTAAAGAGAAATGTTACAGCTGCAGTGTTTATGTTTTTGCAATAATTAGATTTTGCTGTTTATTAATGTTTTGCTATGTGCAAACAATTTCTTTTTGATATCTTGCAGATCCTTTCATATGGAAGCTTGATTTTCTAGAGCTAAGATAATGTGTCTTTAGATGTTGTTCATGCAAATACTCAGTTCATTAATTGACTCACACAAATATTAGAAATTTCTGTGCTGGTTCCAGAAGGTTTTTTTCCAAAGATGACATTTGCGAATATATGTCACTGTTCACTTCTTGCACAACTTGCAGGGGCCTGTGGGATCCTGTATGTGGCTTTACAAAAGATTACTTGTGTGACTGGTGCTCTCAATGATTTGCTGTTACTAATAATTAAAAAATAAAATGCACGTATATGAGAATTAAATTTCTGGTTAAATAATGGTTAGTTTTCCTCTGATAAGAACACCATGGATACTACTCACTAACATGGCTTATAATGCAATATTCAACATAAAATATATTCATTCTCCAAATAAAATATAAGATAAAATATATGCTGTTGTTATATATTGGCAGTATTTTCTCCACTAAATTACATTGCCCGTTTGTCAAATTTATTGAAATACTTATTTGTCTTTCTGGTTAATGACCACAACGTTTAATTTTTTTTGCAAAGTTGACCTGGAATCGTTCCAAGATGCCTCCACAGTGAAAAATGGACATTGTGCCAGTGAGATTGTTCCTGTTTTAGATGGAGTAGAAACAGCAACTCCGAGAGAACAGAAAACAGAAATGACTTGTGAAATGATTCTCAACATGATGGACAAATAACGCACAAACAGACTCTGGTCTTCCTTGTTTTCACTGGTTGTAACTGACCGGTTCCAAGTGTCTAACTACGTCCAGTTAGAAAGCTAGAAAAGACACTGGTTGAAAGCTTTGAAGCCCTTCTGTGCTCGTTTTTCTTCTTGTTGCAATTTCTACTGTGTAACTAAATAACATTGCCAAAGTGTGAAAGTTATAGGGAACCTTCACCTGTTTTATTACATACGTGTAATAAAGAATGAAGAAAAAATTAGCTCATTTCAGAGTAATTTATGGAAAAGTAGTTAGGTTTGTTTCACCTTGCATTTCATTTTTCTTCCAGATTTACTCACAGAATTGCATACTGATCTGAAGCAAATTTATGCCCCAGTAGCTCTATAGAATGGAGAGCTGCATGAACTTCAGTCTATTTGTACTTTCCCGAGGTGAGCACATGAAAGGCAATGACTTTTTTAATGCAAGGAACATTTACTAAATCTCCTTTCTGTAAATACCTTTTTTCCTAACAGAATTCACGATGCTAAAATACAATTTTGTGCTAAAAAAATGCAGGGTTTTATGTCCCATACTTCTAGTAATTATTTAATGTTATTAGCTCCATTTTCTCTTCCCAGTGGTTTTCAATAGGTATAATGTCATTATCTTCAGAAGAGTTCCTTTAGTTTTACATCAGCATGGAAAATAGTGGCAGAAGCAGATATCCCTTACTTTTTGGCTTGTTGTTAGAGTTCCTGCAAGCTTTGGTGTATGGTTTCACAGCTGGGTCATGCTGCCCGTCCTGTCTTTTTCCCCATGTTGCAGGCATAATTTTCTTTCTTCTCTCTGTTTCAGCTCTAGCAACCATATGGCTGTAGGGTGAGTTGGATGAGCATACAAATCTATTTAGAAACTAATCTTTTCTCTTGTCTTAGGTTTGGTCAGATCAGTTAGCTGGACAGACATAGAGCTACATGACGGTTAGAGTTGACAAAAATGGAGCAGCAGCAGTGTGTGCTGGTGTTAGAAACGTGTGCAGGACCACCCCTTTCTGAGAATGCATAACTTTCTATCACCTTAAGCTGACTATTTTTTGAGTACAGGTGGTAGCTGTTTTCTTTCCTCCTCCTTCCCCTTTAAATAGCCTTCTTGCAAGTGTTTCCATGTAAGATTGTGATCATACATTTAGCACTAGATCCAAAACAGGGTCTTCAATAAAGCACACTTGTATTATTTAGGAAAGTTCATGTTTATAGTACATTTAAGAATCAGAGAAATTTTAACTGTGAAATACAATTCTCTAACTTTTTTAGGTATAAGAACTACTGGTTTTACTGCTTCATTAATAATTAATATAGTTAGAGTAATTACAGTAAGTACTGTTGATTTTTATGATTAGTTACAATGATCACAATTGCCATTTATGCACTGTTCGCTCATTTTTTTGTCATTTATAATTAATACTTTGAAGCCTGTTCATAAAAACTTATCTTTTCAAATATTCATCCTTAATGCTGCTATTCTTACGTTATGTTTCATTATAAATAAGCCCTAGCATTACTAACCAATTTTAATAATACCAAGTGATATAACAAGTAAATAATTTCAATTAAAATGCCAAATCCTTATCCTAATTTAAAGATTAACATCTATGTTTAATTTCATTATAAATATAATACAGAACTTGGCCAGTATAAAATTGTTTGAGTTTGCATGTTAAGCAAGCTATGTTTGCTAGTTATGCTGATGTGGTCAGGGGTAGTAAATTCTGCTGTGTGCTGTGCATTCCAGATGAACTGCAGTTTGAGATCTAAATACTGGCAATGTTAACTTCTGTTACTTTGAAAAGTCTGTTAAAAATGAAAGCTTAGGTTTTTTTCCAGTTAGTATATTAAGTGAACAGATTTATCCTATAAATCATATACTTGATAACATGTCTACATGCCTGCTCTACTAGGATAACTTTTTAAATTTGGCAACTGTTCTGCTGTTAATAAGACCCAAAACAATGGCGTGCTTAGAAGCTTTAACTGTCATGCAGTGTCTTAAGTATCTCCACGTACGTGGCGAGGAGCTAAGCATGTCAGTATTGGCAGTAGATTTAGAAGATGTAGACCACTTTACATTAAAAGGCCTCATCGAGACCTTAATCAATCAGCTCAATCAAATATATGAACAGGAATTACCACTTTGGTAATAGAAACCTCATTCAGTTTTGTAGCCTATGTTTTTAGCAATCACTGAGAAGTCAGTGTATTTGAATTTATCAAAATTACTCATTGGCTTTGTCCTCCTTCTATTATAATGGTGTTATTTGAGTGTTTAATAAAGATTCATAATTGTTGTTTTGTGTCCATTTTCATAATGGTAATATTTATCCAGTTTTAGTAAGTTAATGATTTGTCCTGGGTGCCTTATCAATCACAGGACTTAAAAATACTTTTGTCCATGATAATTGCTAAAATAATATTGTTGACTTTATTCTTTTTATTCCATTTGTGTCATAAATTCTAAGCAACAGATTTCTGTGTTAAAATTCATTTTAGAAGTTGTATAGATTACTTGATCAATTTTGTGAATATATATTGTTCATTTGAATTGTTGTTAATAACAAAGCTGACTCATTTTGTGCTGACATCTGAAAATCAGACTACGTAAAGTAGAATGTGAATGTAATAATAAAAGATCTTGTTATCTCTGAACCTGCAAAATGATTCTTTAAGTAGTTAGAAGCTGGAAATGTGTCCCTTTGAAAATCAAGAAAGAATGCTTTGACCTCTTCAGGAGCCATTCCTAATGGTCTCGTGCTTTTTAACCACAGTGATTGTTCTTCATGATTAAGAATTTGCATCACTGTGGCTCTCAGATGTTTATTTTACAAAGAGAATCTAATATAATGTTACTATTAATATATTTTAGACCAGTACACATGTATTAATATCTTTTAAACCAGTACATATTCTGAACAGATGCCAATTTTAAAATATTTTAATTTACTAATTATGGAGGAGTTGTTAAATATACAGGAATGTTTCGTGTAATGAAACAGATAATACTGATAATACTAATAATCTTCTCTGATAATTCAGTTATTTGGAAAAGAAGATTTCTACATAAAAGGAAGCATGCATTCTGAGTTTCATCTGCAAGCAGAAATTGTCTACGGTTCAAATAGTTAATGTGTGAGGAAAAGTACAGTTTCTGCACGGGCACGTGTAACACATACCCAGTAGATAAAAGCAGAGAAAGAGTAAAAACAGTACTTTGGTTACATTTTTACTAATTAGGCTCCATAATATAACTGAGACCTTGAAGCATAGTAACTTCAACGATGCTAATATGTGGCATATGATGCTGCAAAACTAAGTACATTTTGATGTATTGATTAGAATGAATTGCCTTCTGAAACGTTGAAGAATTGTTCCCCAGAAAATCCTAGAATTTGCCAAGGAAATGAAGAAAAGTAGCTAGCGTCAGCAAGAGTGGAGCTGTAAGTTGGAACGTGTGCTTGCATGATAGCGTGTAATTAAGCATTGTGCTGGGCGTTGACGACTGATAGCGGTAATTAGAGGAGCTTCCTGTAGATGGCAGTACACGTTCACATCTATTAAACGCGGAAGAACAAATGACGCATGTCAAAGGTGGTTTGATTTTTTTGTCTTAATATTGACTTAGTAAGGCACTTGCTGATGATTTTATGCATGTCAAGGCTATATAAAAAGAGTTCTTGGTAGCTTTTTTCCTTAGCAGGCTAATAAGTCCTAGTATCGCTACAAAGTGTAGTCGCTGCGAGGAAAGAGGATGGGGTGCGCGTACCTGCCTGTCTTCTACTGAAGCACGGATGGGATGGGATGGGGCTGCCTTGTGGCTACTGAAATGGGCATTGGCGCTCGGTCAGCTGGCACAGTCCCAGCTGCACGGCCCGTCCCTCCACGTTCACTGACTGCGATGCCTCTTCAACCCCGCACGTGGTGCCTTTGCAGTGTTTGTCTTCTGCTCTGGCTTAGTTGGCCGAGTTGGCTCAGTGAAAGGTCAGGTGAGTGCCACCAGTGCAAGGGAGGTGTAGGGAGTGTGCACCAGGAGCATGTTAATATATTTTCTGTTGCTGATAAATCATTTTACCATATCATGTAAAACTATTGTTTAATGATAATTTAAGCTGTTTATCTAAGAAATGTTTAGTTAAAGAGATTTTAAGGCTTTTAGCAAGCAACAGATTTGTTAGGCAGATTATAAAGTCCTTTAAGATGAGGGGAAGTGAGCACACAGACCATGAGAGGTGATAAGACCCTTCATAGAAGGTGAGCTTCTCAACTCCTATAGATTTCATTTTTCTCCAAGTTAAGCTTTGACACAACAGTGTGGAAATGGTGCACAGTCAGTGTCACCACAAAGACTAGGTCTTTTCTCTGCATGCTGTGATGTAAGATTTTACCATGAGGTGATCTTTACTCATCGTCTAAGCATGATTCTAGTAGAGTAGATAAGGAAAATAGTGGATTTCCAGCTGATTTGCATTTTTGTGAATGTTCCAAGAAATTTTCTTGAACTGTCAAATCTTAAATTCCTGCCATCCTCTCCTTCATACCCAAACGAATCTTTGTCCTGTCTTTCAAATCTTTTTGCTGATTACCGAGTCTGGATTAGGGAAACATGTCTGCTGTCTGTCAGTACATTTACTGAAGATCTTTGCCATGATTACTTTTTTGTTAGTTAAAATGAATTTGGTTATTTAACGATCTCGCAACTATACTGCAAATATAACTGACAAAAATTTAACAGATGGGAATTTAATTTTTGTTACTGTTTTGAGAAAGCCTAAGCTGTCTCTCTCAGCCGTAGCCATGTTGTCTCCATTGTGCAGATGAGGAAGATGATACGCAGAACAAAATTAATCTCTGATTTAATCCTTTTGCCTTCAGGAGCAATGAAGCCCACTGATGATACAGTATGCTGCTGCTTATTACTCGTTTAATCTCAGTGGACTAGAAATAGAAACCCAGGGTGTTGCAGCATGTAATGATTAAGTTACGTTAGCAGGAGGAGGTGAGCAAATGGGCAAGGACCTAATGACATTAAGCCAGTGCTGTTAATCACTTCCAGAGACATTAAACTCAGAATATTAGAACTGAAATAACATTTAGAACTTCTTAAAGGTCAGTGCTTAGGGTGGTATAAAGGCACTGTGGCAGCATGACTAATGGCCGTGGGCGTGAGTGGTGGTATAGCATCTCATAAGGAGGAATATGGAGAGAGTTTCATCTGGTGGTAATTGGGAAGGTTCATAAAGGAGATGCAGACTCAATAGTCTTCAGACCTTTCTTAAGTAGGAAGAGTAAAATGTGTAACGTTTTCCTTCGACACAAGTAGAGGCCCCACTGAATGTAAGCTCACTCCATGCGGTCACTAATGGATGACTGAATTATGGCTGACAATGTTATATATGGCTCTAACAGTAACTTCCACTCGCACAGTTTAATATCTATTTTTTGTTTTGTTTAAAAAACTGAATGTGCATTTGAAAGCAATTTACATTTATACAGTATGCCTTCAGGCAAACATCATTCCCTGTTGTTGTGCTTTTAAACAGTCCAGCTATTGTTTGAAGTTAGTCACTGAAACAGTTGGACTCTGTCTGGCGTTTTGGGTGTGTGATCTTTACAAAATGGTAAAGAATTTTCTGACAGTTTTGGTTCAATCTGTTTTCACTTTGAATTGGCACTTGACGATGAAGAATTTAGTTTCTTTCTTCTTTGGTAGTTCACTGTTTGAGTTACCTCTGTAAATGATTTTGTTTATTTTTAGCTTTGTTTTTTTTTCCAGATTCGATCTATTACTGGTTTCATCCCTGCCCCATCCACATAACAACACTTCCAGCTAATGGGAGGAATGCAAAGGAGGAGTGACATTGCTGTTTGCTTTGGTGACAAAGAGTCTTGCTTTTATTACCAACTAATCAAATGGTAGGTAGAAGCTAATGGTGATTATAATTAAGCTTTTGAACTGCCATCCTTTTTCTGGAAGCACTGTATGCTGAGAGAACTAAGCTATCCTCCCTTTAAGGCAAAGGTGATTTTTCATTGTTCTTACCAGCTGTTTCAGTGTGAAGTGAAAATTATAAAACTGTTTATAGTAGTTATTTTCCCATCCTATTTTAAACGTACCGCTCTTTGAACTGAGTTATTTATCTCTTCATCATTTAGCATTACTGACTGTGAATTGAAATTGCTTAATTTTAAATGGGCTATATCCTCCAGGTCATGCCTTCCAACAAAACCTGTGCAGGAGTTTTACTTCAATAACAATTGTGTGATAATAAATGTCTTAATAATGTTAATGTGACACTATGGTCCATCTTTGCATAGGTGTAAGTTTAGTTCAATGAATTCATTCCAGTTAGATGGGAGCTGAGACAGTGGTCTCTTTCTTTTGGGGCTGACTTCCAAAAATTGATGCATAATCAGCAAATTCCATTGAAGACTGAGATACTCAGCACCTTTTAAGATTAGGTGATGCATCTGTACTTTGCATACAAAAAGATTTTTTTCTGCTTCTCTTGAAATTCCTAAGAGAAATGCAGAAGTGTGCGAGGGTGCCTGCTGGCTGCGTCTTGACAGAAGAACTGTATAGGAGTGAACTGCTGTTCATTCGGGGGCTGGCCGCTCCGTCTGGCAGATGCAGGCTAGCTACAGGAGGCCGTATGTATGGGCAGGCAGGCTGTCCTAATAGTGGAGTTTTCTCTTTCTCAGAAGCAGATGATTGAATAGAAACAATACGTTGCTTTCCCCATTTGATGATGAAGACTGACAGTTTGTAGGAGATGAGTCAAAGGTTACTGATGAGAAGATCCATCCAGATAATTGCTGTAATTGCACCCTGAGGATGCAGCTCCTATCACAAAGCTTTAGGCAGTGATTCTGTTTGTAAGTATATGCTTGACAGTGAACTTCATCCTGTGCGTTAAATCAAGAAAGTTCCTTTATGAGATATAAATGGAGAAAGTTCTCTTTTGACTTTTTCTTAATCCAACCATGTTTTCTTCTGTCAGGAGGTGAATAGGAAATAGTCCCATTCTGAAAGAGAGAAGTAGTTGTGATTTAGACATAAAAATACCATTTAGTGTTTGATGAATACACTAGCTGCTGTTACTTCACAACAAATACCATTAAGCAGCATGAATGAGTGAATATACATAATTCATAGTATTTAATTTGAAAATGCATCTTTTTCTTACAGTTATTGGTTCATTTTTCTTGAGTTTGTCCAGTGACTTCTTTACAATTAAATACAAAAAGCTTTTCTGTTGGGGAGTGAACAGTTACAGACAGGACACAAGCAGCATCCCTGCCACAAAATTAGCTCTTTATTCCACCCCTTCACAAGGCACAGAAATCAGCAATGCGAACACATTAGGATGAGGATTCATGTTGGGGAATGAGAGGCAGTGAAAGCACATCAAATTTATCAGCATATCAATAGTTGCTGTTAAATGCTCAAGTATTATGAGCTAGAACTCAAAAATGAGTTTCATAACAGCTAGGTAGCAATTTTAGATATTGTAGCCCTAGCTCTTTAAACTTGTAAATGAGAGGAAGGTGAAACCATTTGGATTTCCTAGAAAATACACAAGTAATTTTAAAGGTATTTATGTGTCTCCAAATGCATTAAAATGTAAATGTAACTTTCAGAAGCATCAACGGCTCAGTCTGTGGCAGGGGTGGGTGGTGCTCTGGTACCCGATGGTGTTTCCAGGTGAACAAAATCTTGTGTGCTCTTGTGTTTGTGACTGCATTTGGTGTGAAAGCAAGCCTGAATCTGACGACAGCCACTGTTTAATGGGTATAGACAAAGCTGCTTGATGTAATGTCCACTGAAATAGTTGATCAAAGATTAATAGTTTTTTCAGAATTTAGGTTGTTCCGTGATTGTTCATGAAACCAGTGAAAGTCCCTCCAAGACTTTCAAAGAATGAGATTCATTATCAAATCCCATTTTTAGAAACTGAAAATTTTTGGTTTTTTAAGTGCTCTGAGAAAATGTATCTTGCCTGAATACATGCATACTCTTGCTTAATAAAGAAGTAACTTACATAAGTCCTCATGCTGCATGATACAGAGACTATTAGCAAGGAAGTGAGGAAGTGATGAAATTTGTTCTATTCTAGCCCACGCTCTCTGGGACATGCATCTAGCCTGGGAATCAGCACAAACTGGGCACATAAGTATATTTATTTACATTTACCATAACACTCAGCTGTTAGGAATGTCTTTTCCTTTTGAATATGACTCAATATTTTATAACTATGCACTTAGAAAGAAATTGTAAATAGAATTGATCACAGGCAGCGATCTGTTCCTTGCAGCGTAGACTTTTTAGATTAACTATCTGTTCCGAGCTTATATTCATGCCTTACAAAAGATACAAAAATAATGACATCATTTTGTGCTATTTTGTAGTGGTACAAAACAAAGCCAGTCTTATGCTTCTCACTGGGTAGGACTAAAATCCAAAAGCTTTGTGGTCGCGTTGCTGAGTGAAACTAAGGAAATAAGTAACACCATTATCTGTCAGTCCAGTCCTTGGCAGTTAGGGTTTAATTACATGAAGAATAAGAAACCTTAAACAGAGGTTGTGCTCACTAAGAAGGAGTTAAAATGGCAGGAACTAACTCAAATACAAAAATTAGGTTGTGTTTTTTACCTCAGACGACAGTTTATGTTTGAATGTTGTGTATACCACAGAATGCTTCCTATTTTAATAGATTATTTCTTCGCCCATAGGGCAATTTTTCTTCTCTCTCTCTTTTTTTTTTTTACCAGAGGTCCAAGGGATTGGAAATAAAATGTTTGTTTTTGGAAGAAGTTATAGTGTTCGTTTTCTGCCAAAACTACAAAAAGAATCCTGATTAACCAACCATTAGTGAGGAAGGTAAGTAAGCATCCAACATTATGTATGATCTTGTTTATTAACAGACATTTACATTTGCCGTTCAGGCTGTGTTCCGTGTACCAGTTTTCTATGGTTACCAGAAGCTGACAGAATACAGAAGTGCAGAGGTAACCTTGCGCTGCTTTAAACAAAGGCTTGTTCCTCTCTGATGCACTCTGGGGCTGGTTTGCATGTCGAGGCATGTTCCTTTCCTACCGACACTTATACAAAGGCAGGGGGAGAATACCATCTTCTGGAAACCACTTTGTTTTTTTCAATCTGATGTTATTTCCTCCTTCATAGATTTTTCTGCTCAAACTCCAAGAAAGTGTGATAAGAAAGACAAGTACCTGTCTCTAAAGTACATGCCAGTGTAGGTATTTTAATAATAAAGCTTTGCTCTCGTATTGCAATTTATTCAGTCAGGTTTCTTTTTTGTTCAGTTAAATTGCTATGAGACTTTTCACACTGATAAAGGCTGCAGTATCAGAGACATAGTGGTTTACATCATACAACTCTCCTGCAAGTATTAATTTAAACTTGTCTTTATTATTATGAAATAAGTAGGTAGTAACATAGTCATGAGAAAAATTCTGCTAACATAGATCAGTACATTTAGAATTAGATTGGTACAAATTGTTTGTAGGTTTCAGACTCCATTTAGTACAGTAGAATATGCATGCAATCTGTAAAATTCAGTGATTCCCTGCTTACTTTGGTAGAAATCCTTTTGAAATAACGGATGTATAGTTCAGAACAGAATTTTACATTTTTTATATTAGTTCAATAACAGAACAATAATCTGATATTATGGTCGTTTAATTTATACCTTTTGCCGCTTATGCAGCAAAATGTATAACAGTACTTCGTGCTCACCGTAGATCTTGATATTTAATTATAATTCATTCAGTGTCTATAATTCAAATATACTCTTGAAAGTCTCCCCAAAGCTCTTGCTCGTGGGAAACTAACAGACTTACACCAAACATATCTGCCACTACTTGATGAGAGATTGGGAAAAAAATCTTCTTAAAATACAGTAGAAGAGAACTGCAAAAATCAGAGGCTGTCTTCTTGAGACAACTGCTGCACAGGAGCTCTGGCAGCTATTTTTGCTGGGAGTGCTTTGGGTAGAAGACAAACATGGTCAAATTAGCTAGAATGCTGGAAGTTCAGTCAAGGATACTGCCTTAAATAGTTCACCCAGAAAAGGACAAAGCTTTCTTAGGGCAGCCCCTTCAGAATTCCAATTGCAGTAACAATTTTTAATAAGTAAATATCAAATATAGTAATTTTTCTGTGGTTTTGTTTTACAGCAGATTATTGGAATGTTCTGAGGTCAAATTCAGCCCTCGTAACTATGAAAAACGCACTAATGCAAAAATATGTAGCTGAGAGTAGACCTTGATTAATATCGTTGTTTTCCTATGCTAGGTTATATTTTTTTCTATTCATGGCAATAGGTCACATAGCTGGAAAAAAAGGATGATAACAAGATGCTAAAATGTGTTCATGATTGGGCTTCTTTTACTGTCCAATGGTTTTTACTTCTTGCCAAATACCTGCTATTTGACCTTCTCTGGGCTATGATAATATTGACCTAAAGGGCACAGGAGATTATCTTCCAATGTAAGAATAAAATTCAGTATTTACTCATAAATATTTCTGTATTCGTTCTTGTTCGGTTGTGAGGAACATGGGGAGGAGTGAGGTTGCAGTGCAAGTTGCAGAACAAGAAAGCGTTGAAGCTGCTGTAGATGTAGGCCCTCGTTCATTAAGTCAGTTCACGCTTGTTCAGGAGGCCACAGAAGTTGGCTTGAACATTTACCTGTGCTAGGGACAAAGGAGCATCTCTAGAGGATAGCAGCAATCTGGAAGTTTTCAAGATGCAATTAGACAGGGTGCTAGATAATCTCATCTAGGCTCCCTTTCCCAAGAAAGGCTGGACCAGATGATGGTTCGAGGTCCCTTCCAACCCGGACTGCTCTGTGGTTCTATGGTTCATTTTTGCTTTTCAAGGGCAGCCTAGTGCTTTTTGATGTGCTGCTTGGTGTTACAAGTAAAAGCTTATCAGAGCTCAATTTTAGAAACTTCTGACAGCGGGTTAGAGGTGGCTGATGTGAGTGAGGTTGGGCAAACCCTTCTGTTGCCAGGGAGTTCAGGTAGGTTGGGCTTGAGATAGGTATGTGCTGGCAGGCTGCAAAGGGCTGACCCCTCTTTTTCACCTCTTCAATGTAGCACTTCATTTTGGCCCGCTGGCTGCCATTAGGCTTCAGTGTTTTGGGTCAAATTTGGAGGGGAACATCAGTGTGCCTGATGCTGGGCATGCTTATTCTTCTCTTCTGGTGCTCTCTCAGGTGAAATGATCACCTACCACCCCATCTTCTGGCTCAAATATTCCATGCGAGCTTGCCCCTGGTTCTCACATACATGTGTCCTGCTGTGCCAGTATTGCAGCCAATGTATACGGACCTGACACTGTGAATATTCAGCCTTTTGCTTGATCATTCCTGTCCACTCATCTCAAAATCCTTCAGCTGCCACAAAAGCTTTACAGAAGTTCCAGTCTCTCCCAAAATGCCGTATGTGTGGGTGCAACCCCCCATCTGTTAATTAACTTTTGCAGGCACAGACCAGTTTCTAATCGTGTGTGGCTATATTCAGCCCACTTGTATAAAAGAGTAATTTTCAAATGCCAAAAGTGGATCATTCTGTGGATCATTTGTCGCGACCCCTTTGCAAATGCAGCCCTCACTGTGGTGAGGTATTCACGTTGGTCTCAGCAAAGGGTTAACACGGGCTGTGCACAGGCAGTCCCCTTGCTGCCGCTGCTAAAGAAACATTAATTATAGAGAGCCATAAGGATTCGGAGCAGCTAAAAGGCTGAGTAGTATTTAAAACCAAGACAGTCAAATAACCGGTTGGATTTGATCTCTAATAAATTACTATGTTCTGATGATAAAATTCAGCAAAAGTGTGACAGTCAGATGGGGAGGTTGGCAGCAAAAGTTTTAAAAATAAATAGTCTTAAATTGCAGGAAATTACAGCAAGCAGCTCCTTGGGGTTATTTTTCTCCGTGCATTGTGTGTCTGAGGAGGCAGGCAGCCTGCTGGCAAGCTTTTGACCTTTTGTGTGCGAAATAAAATATGCAGGTGCAATAGTGTGAATGCACAAGGGGTGACAGTGACTTTCAGCTGCGGGTTTGTGCACTGCGGGCCCCCCAGGGCTGCCAGGGGTGCTCCAGATCAGCCCCGTTAAACCTGAGATAAACACAGTGAGAGACTATGGCTGTAAAGGATTGCAGAATATGTGGGTTTCCTACATATATTCTTGTATTCAAAACCTGTAAATCAGCCGATGGAAGACTTGTTTTAAATTAACTTGCTGATAACTGATCTGAGTCTCATATTGCCCTATTCATATTTCAGTCTGGAGTAACTCTTCTCAGGGCAGTTGAGTTTAGCTCAGTTACATTGCTGCAACCGTGATCCAACTCCCAGTTGCTTGTGTGAAAGGAAATCCACACCTGCATGGTATGGACAACTTCTTCTTCTCAGTGTGATTGTATGTGAAGAAAACCAGGACAAATTTATACCAAGAGATTTTAAAGCTCCTTTTACCGCAATATCTGAGCAGCTCGTAATCTTTTACGTGCTTTTCATCACAAAAAAAACCCTGTGAAATTGGGGAAGCATTATTGCCTTTTTTTGTGTGGTTTTGGAGCTGATGCAGTGGAAGACTGACTTATTATCTAGAGAAGTTTATGGGAGAAAAAGCCATGCCAAGCTGTAGGGTGACGCAGAAGCATTTTTTCTCATGAAATCTTTGTCACGGCAAGCAAAATATAGTGATATTTTTGAGGGAAAAAAAGGGTTAGCTGTTATTCTGATGTTTCCTTGCGCTCCTTGCGCTCAAGTTTCACATGAGATTCTTTCTGCATGGAGGATAAGTTTTGTGTCATTTTTGCTTTGTAGCATCGGTGTTGTTTGGCCCATCCTAAATTGTCAGCTGTCTCTTTTTTATGTGAAGGATATCATGCTTTTTTTTTTTCTGCAAGACAAGTTTTAAAGATTAAACTGTATCAAATTAAACAAATCTATTGTGTAGCTTGTATTATTACATTCTGCACCTTGAAGAAATACTAGTTATTTGATTCTAAATGATTTATGTCTAAGAGGAAAAAATATTCTCAGATAAGCTGTTGTCACAGACATAAGCATTTTAGGGCCATATGCTAGTTACTTAAATGAAGTAGCAATTTCATAATTTATGTAACAAATAAGAATATATCATTACTTGGTTATGGTTTCTAAAATTCTTTGCTTATACATATCAATAAAGTAGAATTTAAGCCTGATCTTTTAAAAGAAAGGGCAAATAACTATATTTTACATTGTTAGAAATAATATAATAAGGCTTTCCAGCACTTCAGCAGAAGGAGCATAAAGAATGCATTTTTAATGTATCCTTGTTTTAAAGGTGACTTGAGAAGCATTTTTGGAAGTTTTATTTGTGACCTGTTTTTACTCCTTAATACTAAAAGAAGAAAGACCAAAGGGGTTTTCATGTTCTGTCCCTTTTTTTCTCACCCTTTTAGAAATTCAAGCTTCAGCCCTGGGGAAAAAAAAAACTGAGGTAGTTTCTGTCTATAGGAGAATAGACAAACTCTAATGGTGAGCATGCTTTCTTAGCATACTTTTAAATTTTGTATGCCACAGTATGTTATTTTTAATTGTTCATTGTTTTAACTTCATGAAGGCTTTTAATGTAACTGTTCCTGAAAGAACTCTACAAATTACGTATGGGAAGCCTCGCAAGCAGCTGGTTTCTGCAAATGTATTTGAGGAGCTTTCTTCAGACATCTTGCTTTGCCTTATTTCCCCATTGAGAGATCTTCCAGACCGGAAGGTTGGAGGTGAAGGAGGTGACTTTTTAAGACCAATCTTCTAACAGTGAGGAAGCAGAGTGTACCATCTCTGACTGTCCTGGTTGTCAGAAGCAGATCAGACAGCAGTTTAGCTGACTTCACCCAAGATGGACCAGGCAGTGTCTGAGCTGGTAGATTCCAAGAGGTACGGAAATTTGATAAAGGAAAAAAAAATTTGATAAAGGAAAAAAAGCACTGGTGAACTGTGGCAAAGTTCTGCATTCGGGTTTTGTTCTGGCTTTCTAACAAATTGAGGAGCGACATCTCTTAGTGTCCGCTTTTCTTTTCCACTTTTTTCTTGGGAGTCCTTTATGCTTGCAAACCTATCTGAGGATGTGTTGTGTTATATTCCAAATTCCTAAAACTGCTAAGTAAATATGAATGAGAAGTGACCAATTTTAAATGTAATAAAGGTGCTATAGATAGAAAGGTGACACTAACGTTGGGAGTGTCGACGCTGTGGTGGCTGGAGAAACACGTACTCTCAATTCTCCCTCTGCAACAGAAGTGACAAGAGTCCTGGGTCTCTCTGGAGAAAAGGAGTTGCTCCACTCAGATATTCAGTGTTTATCAGATCAATATTCATATAAACAAAACTGAAGAGTTCCAGTCATTCAGTTCTCAGAGTTTAATGTTGTTGTTACTGCTCCAGTGTTTGTCAATTGTTCAGGCATGAAAAATCACTAGTTTCTACTGTGGAAAAAACCCCTGCAATGTCCCAAACACTTCCCTGTCTTTATAAATCATAGAGGAACACATAAGGAACTTACATAGAGAATTATGAATTCAAAGTTTTATCTACTGATAGATCACATTTAGAACCAATTTTTAGCTTCCATGTTCTTACCAAAATATTGTTTTAAAAAATCAAAGAATACGTTTTTGGAAGCTTAAATAACCTATTTAGAGAAATTTGTATTCTTGTTAGGTTTTTCGGCTAAAACCAGTTCTAACTATTATCTGCTGGTGGCACCATTACACCAAAAGAATTTAATATCCAAGTCTTAAACAGAAAAAATGCCACAAATTACACCTTTCAATCTGATTTAATGGAAAAAAATTTTTTTTTTTTGTTTCTTCATAGGTTGATGTCAGTTAGACTATTTAGCTTGTTGTCTATCCTTCTCAACAACAGATGTTATTAAAACAGGTGATTGCAGCAGATTTTGGACTGAGCATGACAACATGGCTCAAACAGTTGATAAGGAAAGGAAGAACAAACACTTGTGGTGCTGAACATAGATATTGAGATTTTTACGCGAGATGCATGTGATATTGCTGAAATCTGGTAAGAGCTAATGCCTTGAGATTCCGGCTCTCTTGTCAGGACAGGACTCACTCTTTTAGATCCAGCAGAGTTTCAGGGTTGACCATAGCCTACACTAGTGAGATTCAGAGAGGACCAGGTCAGACAAAGAACTGCAGCACTCTATCAAAAAAGGTCCACATCCAAGGCAGCTGGAAAGACGGACATTAGCAGCTGGCAAGGCTTTGACTATCTCTACCCATATGTGAAAACTGCTCGCCTTAGAACTTCAAGAGCTATTAACTCTGAAAGCACCACTCACTTCCATCCCCGACGCTCTGAGCTGCTCAGTGCGCCCTATAGACAGCAGCAGAGCCTGGACCCTGTCCTCACTAACAAAACCTCCTGTCAATATGGCATTTTGATGCCATGGGGCCTTTGTGGGTGACTTTTAAAGAAATGAGCTTGATAAGGAACCTAATGGTGATGTAACAGGGAAGGAAATTGTCTGGTAGTTTCACGTAAAGCAGATG
Source organism: Calonectris borealis (assembly GCF_964195595.1). Taxonomy (NCBI): domain Eukaryota; kingdom Metazoa; phylum Chordata; class Aves; order Procellariiformes; family Procellariidae; genus Calonectris; species Calonectris borealis. The sequence continues at coordinate 11,801,953 of NC_134328.1, read as the reverse complement.
ATCCTTTATGCAATCATACCCTGTTTTCTTCCTGCGTCAGAAGTATTTCTACATTGAGTTTTATTTCCTTCTTTTCTTTCAGGAATCTTGACTAAATAAATCAAAAAACAACTTGGAATTTGGTTCATCTTTTGGATGCTGATGATTATTCTCTGACACTTGGCTTTTCTAATTGTAAGTGTGTAGGAACAAGGCCCTTAATCTTGTATCTCCTCTCTAAATTTTGACAAGGGTTTGATTTGTGGTATGATCTATTGATAAAAAGCTTCCTGGTAGCTCTTCGTTTGCTACAGAATGACTGAACACAGGTACATTAGCTTTTGTCTGTGGGGTAACAGCAACCATTTGTTTTTCTTGGCAGCTAAAATACAGCTGATTCTGTTCTCTTCACAAGCTTATGCTTGTGTGAAATATCTATGGATTAAAAACAAGACCTCATTTTTGAAACATATCAGTTGTGTGTATGTGCAGAGCGGCGCACAGGGGGATTTGTTTTGTTTTTCGTATAATGAACGCTGTACATTCAGAATCTTTGAATACAGATTATATCCATTCTATACATGGTAGTTGCATATATGTATATTTAATGCCTGTGCCAAATCTTTCTGCTACCTTAAGTTTAATTTTTAAGGACGATATTGATTGCTGCAGTTGTCCAGTTGTTAGTGTTAGTGCGGGTTTAAATCATCCTCTGGGTCAGGAAGTGCCGGCAGTGCTGGTTGTAGCACGGAGGGGGTATTCCAGGTAGATTCGCGTTGTGTTTACCTTGCTTGTAATACTCCTCTCTACAGATTTGCTGTTGGCCACTGCTGGAAGCAGGTTAGTGAGTTGGGTGGCTCCTCCTGCAGCTGATCGTAGCAGTTGGTAGTTAAATACTTATTTTCTGTGCACTTTTTCACAGAAATAGATTACAGAAAGTGTTTTGGATGTACATTTTGCATGTATTTAGTAGTTGCTAAGTTTCCTGAATCTGAATCTGCATTCCCTTTGTTTCTACATTCCCTTTCCGACTCGGACAAAAATTTTGAGGGGTGAAAATATCTGACTTTATACTTTCTATTTTATTTATTTCACTGAGCTTTTCCTAATCCTTCATGTAATTTCCTAGACTTTTTTATTATTGATATATATTGATACATAACTGTATGAGTCAGTTGTATACCACAGTACACAATGCAGTTTGGCTTCTCCTGTGGCTAGGAGAGGCAATCACTTCCAACACACAGGGTGGTAAGTGTTTCTCCACACAAGTTTCTTCTAACTTTAGTTTTTAGCTTAATGCTATGAAGATTGAAAACTTTTAGTAGTTACCTGAATTAATCTTTCTCCTCCCTGGAAGACACAAACACTTCTAATTAAATACATAGTGGATTCTATTAATCCTGTTTCTTACAAGGAACTAATTACTGTAGTCTTCTTCCTTTACTCAAAAATGGGAGAATCACATAACACTTCAGTCCATTGTGAATGTCCTTATCCGTGGCACATGATGCTCTATGTGTCAGGATTAAATGAGAGAGAAAATTATGCATTTTATAAATCTTCATATAAATCTTCACCTGGTAATTTTCTTTTTCCCTCAATTTTAGAAGATACAAATTCATCCCATGTTGCTCCCTCCTTCCCATGGTTAATGTTGCTTTATATCTAGGCAGAAGTAATTTGTGCAAGACATATCGCTTATAGGACAGTGCCTAAAAATATTGCAAAAGGTCATTGCACATCAGACAGAAGGCAGTGCTTGTTCCAGCCACTTGCTCTGAGAACTACAGGTCTTTGTTAATATTAATTGTGTATCTTTTAAACAGTGCATGTTTTAAAAATACACTGCGCAAACATGCAGCTATGAACATTTGTAAGCCCTGGGACTGGATAATGGAGGTCAGTCCTTCACTGATGATTTTAGGCATAAATATTTGCTGTTCTTATTAACTTCAACATTTGTGAATTAGAGCCATATTGTGCATATGCTTCCAGGAAAGTGGGGTATATTTCCATGCTCACTGTATCCAAAAATGTAAGTGAAATAAAAATAGTAACAAAGATGTATAAAGTACCAAGAAGATTCAGAGCTAATAATTTGCACAAACATTCACCATGATTGTGCTTATAATAGTAACTATGTACACAGAACATGGGAAAAAATCTGCTGGGAGATGACGGCCAGATTCCCTATGTGCTTGGAAGAAGTTGAGCTGCTGTGAGGAGGTGGACTTACAGCATCGACATCCTCCTGCTCCTCTCTGCCGGCCCAAGGATGCGTCTGCCCGGAGGGCTCAGCGCCCGCAGTGCACGCTGCGGCAGCTGCTTTCCCGGCCCCTGCTCCCTCGGATGTTGCAAATGGCTCGCAAAAGGCAGAGGCGGCAGGCTGCTCCGTGGGCTGGCGTGAGGATCCAGCTGGGTTGCCCCCGGGGGTTATCTTCTTTCTTACAGGGGTGGTACAACTGGGACAGGGTGAAGTGAAATTGAAAACTAGCTCCCAAAATGTAGTACACACATACATTCATCTTTTCTGACATCCCTTCTTGTGAGCCCAGGCAAGATCAAAAGACACAATTCTCCCTTCAGGTGGACATTATCTAAGAATGATGTTTTTACTAAAAAAACCCTGATTCTGAGACTTTTATATGTCTCCAGAGAAAAGACTGCAATATTTGAAAGACTATATCAATATTAAACAAAGAAACCCTACACCTGGACACCATTCCTGTCAAGGCCATCTCACTCTAGCATGCTTGGTTTGTTTTGTAATTTATCCTTAATAAGAAAATGTTGAAAATGTCTGATTCTGGCTTTGCATCAAAGGCAGTGAAGCTGTACATGTACGTCGTCATTTATGATGTGACGAAGTGCTGCATGGCAATTTACAAACCAAATTTATGTTGCTATTGAGTATGGCTTTTCTGAAAACTGGTGCATAGATGTGTTTACAAAGGTAATTATTCACACAGATTTAGAAAAAAAGAAAAAGAATGAGGTGTGGTGGAAGTGACAGTGTCACAAACCTGGAAGGTGATGCTGTGTAGGTAAAGTCATTTCAGAAATTCTTTAAGTGTTAAGCTTATTACAATAAATATTAATTCTCTTTTGGAAGAAAGGTTGAGGTAAAACAGATGGGGCAGTTGCCAAGAAAATGGTTTGAAAGGAATTAATGTGCACATGTTGACATTTCCTGCTTTTACATCTTTTTTTTTTTTAAATAACTTATGAAATAGCCTTGAGTAGAAAAATTGTGTTTATTAGTGTGGTATGAAGACAAACAATTCCAGCACCTCAGAAGGGCTGTCTTGCATTGTACCTCTCTCCTGTGGTATTTGACCACCCCATTTCATTTCTGCCCAACACATGCTTTTATTTTGTTTTTGAGACAGCAAGATATCATGACTTGAACAGAAATTGAGTAGCATCTTTTACTTGCCGTGCATGCAACCTTTTCCACCTAGAGAGGTTAAATGTGTGCGGGACTTGGACCACTTTCCCATGGCTGCCCACTTGAGGTGGAAAGTCATCAGCCCTGTCTCCCCCGGGCACAGGTTTCGTCTCTCTCTTCCTCCGAGCACAATTACAATTCATCGGTTCATTCCCACACTCCCTACCTGAAAATCAGATCCATGAAGCAGGTTTGGGAGGGGAGGACATTGGTAGGTTGAAGGCCAAGGAATATCTTCCTCCCTGGTCCCTCTCGGTATCCGTCCATGCAGTCCCTGCCCCATGCGCTGGATATCTTCTACACCTCTGCTCCCACGAGATTCCCTGGATTTTCCCTGCGAGAATCCAGTCTCCTCCCTGAGCATCCCCCCCGCAGCATCCTGTAGCTCTGCAAATAGTGCAGATAATGCTCTGCTGTCTTTTTTCCAAGTAAGATTTGAACATACGTTTTATATGGAGATGCTGATGGACAGCAACATCTGCTGCTCCCAGCCAGCTCATACGCTCTTATTTGGATTGTAATTACTTCATCGGCTGCGATCTGTGTCCTGTGTTTGCCCACTATCTGTTTCTGTCAGGTCTTCGTCTTCTACAAACCACCCATTATGTAGTGATGATAATTAAATCTCCCCTCCACCAGGCAGGTCTGAGCAGTGCAAGAAGGGCCCTCCTTGTCCGTGCAGCTGCCAAAGAAGATGCAGCTTGTAATGACGCCTTAATCACCTGCCTGCTAGACAATGGCCGGGACCACCTATTTGTTTCAAACAAGCTATTTTAGCAGCTGTCAGATGCTAATGGCTTTCAGCTGCTGACAACCTGTGCCCTATGCAAACCAGGGGACATATCATGGAAATGTGCATAAATATTCATGTGGGACTAACAAAACCAAAAGTGCAAGTATGGTTATCAGAGCTCTTGCATGAATATATTGTAGCCGGCCCTGTTGTGTTGATTTTAATGTGATGAATGCAGGGCGAATGTTTTGAAGTAATGTTGTCCTTTCTACGTTTGTGAGAAAAAATCCACCGAAAGTAGCGAGGGTGCAGGGGTGCGTGAGGAAGAGCAGGATTTGTGCCCCTGCATAATGTAGGCAGTTCTAGATCGGCATTGCTGTCTGTCATGGGTGATGCACTAAAACTTGTTATTGAGAGAAAGAAGTTGCTGTGTTTAATCATTCTGTTTGCATTTCTCTTCTGAACCTGCATATGAAGAATTGAAAGTTTCTCACCAGATCTGTGCTAGATGCGTAAGGAACACAAGAACCCAGTGATTGAGTTCAGTGTTTTAAAAATTAAATTAATTAACTAATTTCAAGAACAGGAAAGTATCTGATTTGGTCAAGACTTGATAATTTCCCACTGTTCTAGCACCCTGAAGCCTCAAATCTTTGACATCAAATAGAAACGTTGTGAGTCAGTCTCTTTAGACAGAGTGTTTTAGAAATTAATTCTGTCAATGTGTCTGCATGGGATTATTTTAAAAATATTTTGTTTGTAATGTGCTTCTACTTTCCTCAGCAGATTCTGGATAGCCATGCTGAGAGGGGATGTTCAGATTAAAGCACATGATGAGGATGAGGAAGGTTCTGTAACAACAGAGTCAATGGAAAAGGATGATGGTCCTCTCGAAACTCTTCCTTGGTAGGTACGTATAAGGTACGTAAGAAGCCAGTGACATGCATTTGCTCGTGTTTCTCTGCCATATCAATAACTTGCAGTAACATTCAAAATCTGTAAACTGTTTTTAATCAGTCTTCTGTAAAAGTAATCGATTTTTGGGAGAATAGTAAAGCTGTCTTTATATATCCCTTACATCTTTTACCTCTATTGCCTGGAGTGAAGTTTACCATTAAAATTCACTAAAAAGTTGCTGTCTTTAAGATTGCATAAAAAGGTGCAGAGCTGGACAGGGATTAAAGGATCAATCCTGCAAACTGTTGGAACGCAACCAATTTTGCTTATGAGAGCTTCAGTGGGAAAAATTCACACTGTGGTTTGACTGTGGTCTGATTCTCATTTGCACTGACTCTGCTATATACTGCTAGAAACGGGTGGGATTCAGCCTTGAATGGGACTGACCACATGAGAAATGTTTCTTGGGTACGTGCAAACAAGACAGAATCTAGCTTCATCTAAATCTGAAAATAATTATAAATTGTTGCTGGTACCTTAATTTCCTTGCATAATTATTCATATAGACTGTGTATGTATATTTTTGTAGCGAAGAGGTGTTGTGAAAATGAAGTTAATTCGGTGTTTCAGATAAAGAAGGATATTTTAGTTAGAAATTGTTGTCATAATAGTTACACAAAAGGATTCAAATATTCTGTAACTTAGTCTGAATAAAATATTAAAAGATACAGGTGTTGTTCATGAACCATCAAAGAGTTTCTCACTGCCACCGTGTTTTATTAAAATGAAAAGAAGAAGAGAAAAGAAAAAAACCAGAGCCATGTGCTAATCCTTTCCTTTGTTGCTTAAGGGAAATTTCAGCATAAAGTAGCAATTTCCATATCATTTGAATAGCAGTTGCAACCCATTGATGTTTAAAGTAAAATGTGCAACTACTATAATCAGCAAAACAGATGCAAATGTCTTGTCTGTCTTCAAATGTAGCTCCCTGCTTGCTGCGTCTATTAGATTTAGAGTGGAAAACTCGATCAGATAATTAAAAACAGAGAAGCTATTCTTTCATTTCTTACGTACTAATAGTTTGTTCAAAAGCAAGCTGGAGTGAGCTTGGCTACATGCAGCGGCAGTGCGAGTGAGGGTCCCTGCAGCATCGCAGCCAGCCCTCCCCTCCTGGGCTGCAGAAGATGCCGCAGCCTGCGCTGCTTTGGGGTGGGAAAGGGACGCGTCTCCCCCCCTCCGCCACGTTCGCTAACCCTTCTCCTGCCCCTGGGGACAGGAATGGCCTTTTAGTTCTGTTTATGCCCGGTGGCATCCCAGTGCAAGTCTCTGCACATTTTTGTAAATAAGCAATAACAAAAATAAATGACATTTAGTGTTTAGATCCCAGACCAGTGGTTTTGTTTGTGCAGGGTACAGTGTAGCAGGTCAGACAAAATCCCGCTGGACTCCCTGAGCTCTGCCATGCCAGGCGTTGGGTGGCTGAAACCGTTCCTCAGGGGGCTTTTTAGCTCTAAAAAAACCTGTAATGGTACGAAGAAAGAGTTGAGTTTATCCTTCGCATTTCCAAATTAAACAATGAACACACGTTGGTGGTGCTTTCCTCTGCTTGGCGTATCTGAGCTGCTGGCGTAACAACTAGAGCTGGCTAGGGATGGCCATCAGAATGATTTCTGGGTGAAACTGCCCTTCTTGGAAAAGGGAAAACTTCTCAGGAAAAGACTTTGGTTTTGATCAAAACAAGATTAAACTTCTGTTAGATAAATGAAATTGATGACAGCTTGCCTATCCACCTGGATAAAAGGATCTTATCAATTTCTGTAAGGTGTCTGCTGGTAAAACCCCTCTTGTGTCTGTGTCGGGGAGCTGCGTCCTGGGGCAAGGGAGGAAAGTGGGGCGCAGCCCCATCTTCTCTTCAGCTCCTGCTGCCAGGCAGAACAGGCTGCAAAGGGGGAGGCCCAGGAGCTTCCCCATCTTCTTTGAAGTCCCTTCTAATTTTTTTTCCTGGATGGAGAAAGAACATGAAATGGATGAAGCCTCCCAAGCAGGTTGCTGATGGGATGAGGAACCCTGCTTTGCTTCTTCTAAAACACTTTCCTAGAAAAAGGCTGTATTTTTTTTTTCCTAATTAGAAGACATCTTATGGAAAAGGATTTCCATCTTGTGGTCAGCTGTGGTAATAAAGCACTCCCGCTGTTTTTTTTTTTTTTATAGCAAAACAAAATGCTTTTAATAAGAAATAATGCAAATCTGTTGTAGTTCCTTGTGAAGGTAAATGTTGAAGACCTCACAAAGTCTGCTTGCATTTATACTTGGGCATGTCTACCTATTGGGAGGTAAAAAATGTTTAAGGGTTAGCCCCCTTCAGAAAGTCATCTTTGGAACAAAACAGAATTGTAAGAGTTATAATATAAACTATTCATGACAGAATATTCAATTTTGACAGATTATACAGTATGTCGGCCTCAGGACCCACTCACAGGAGCCCAGACTGAGGATTATTTGTAGCCTTAGCAGAACAGAGGCAATTACTCCTGAACTTCTGGGAAAATTTGTATCCAGAGCCAAATATTGTTGCTTGGATTGTTTTCTATTCCAGGATGACTCTTAGGCTCGGTACAACGTCATCATAACTTCAGGCAGACATTTGTTCTTCAGGACAAATTTTGAAACTCATGCTTTAACCTCGAAATAGCAAAATGCTGCAGGGTTAAGTGCTGGAGTTCACTGGAAAATCTACTCACTTCAGTGGGAAAGATTTTTTAACATATTAAAAACAAAACAAATTTGGAAAGGTCATTTTAAATATTAAGAACTGTGACTGAAGGGCAGAGCTGTGTGCGCTGGAGAAGTTTTGAGCTGCTGGCATTCAGGATCTAGTGCAGGTTGTATCTCCAGTGCCCTTTAGATGACTTCTATTGTACAAGCATACAAATACAGGTGAGGCTGTTAAAAAGGAATAATTTGATTCTTATATTTAATTATTAACTTAGTTGTCCAGTTGTACACTGTGATGCCACCACTGATTACACTGAAGATATTCTGACTTCAGTGAGAATAGGACCAGCCCTGAATGTTTATAGAGTTAAATAAGATCTCAGATCAAATTCTTATAGATACATGTAAGAACTTTATAAGTTATTTTTATTTTGAGGGCTTGTAACTAAAGGAGATATTCAGTATGTTCCTTAGTGGGTGCCAAAAAGCTTATTTTCAGAAGTGTCTGAGTCTCAGGGAAAGTCAATGACTGCTATATTTAATCTGAAGTCTATACAACTGCTGCCGAAATCAAGCCGTGTTCTTTTTGTAGGAATAATAAGAAAAAACCCCAGCATTTAGGTGAAGAATCAGGCACCACACATACAACTTATCTGACATACAGCTATGTGATTTTAAAAAAACAGCTCAACAAAACCGTCTGAGGTTGTGCTTTAAATGTTAGGAAATGTAAGGAGAGTAGAAAAGGAAAAAATTGTGAACTCTCTGTAGTATTTGGTAAATAGTTTCCAGAAAAACCTACTTCCAAAGCTTGCACGTGGGCCTTGTTCTATTGGTAACTGCAGTCAGTGCAGTCAGTCTCTACTGAAACAGGATCCAATTTATTTTTTTTCTTTTTATGTGGAAATATAAATCTTGGACTTTAATCACAAAAACACTTAAGGAGGAAAATACTGTGTCTTTTTATTAAAAAAGAAGTCGTCAGAACTACTGGTTAGTTAAAAGTGTTAAAAAATACTCGAGAAAAAGCTTCCTTAAATCAAACAAATCTCTCATTTTGCTTTTAGACCTTCCTGGAGAGTGCTCTGTTTATACCATTTATTTTAAGTGTGAGAACTTTATGTCAGATCAAACCATTAGCAACTCTCCAGGGAGCAAACAGCAAAGCGCCCGGCAGGGCTCGGGGCCGCTGTGACGAAATACAGTTTCTACACTTTTGCATTTTGCCACAGGAAGCGAGCGATGAGGAGAAATCAGCCAGCGAGAGGCAGATAATTTGGCAACGAAGGGAGCAGCTGAGCCCTCCGGGGTGGCTGTTCCGCAGCCGCTGGGGAAGGCAGGCTGGGCTCTCTGGGCATCCCGGGAACCCTCGGGCTGAGCTTCGGCAGGCGGTGTGTGGTGTGGATCACGCACCCAGCAGGCCAGGCTGGCTGCATCCCTGGGGTCCCTCTCCGGGTTTGGACTATTCTGTGGATTGCAATGTGTACATGGATGGGCATTTCTTCTTTCAAAGTTTTGGGAGTTCGTCCGTGGTCCCATGCCCGTGGTAAAGCCAAATTGAGGGGCTTTGCTGGCCCTGCTGGTGAAGACGCTGCTTTGGTTGAGGGATGAACGACTCTTTTCTTCAATTTACCAGATTGCTTCCCTTCTCTGTTTTGAACTACAGAGTAATTACATCCTTTGAAAAACTTTGCTACATTTATCTAATCCTTTGCACCGATAATGTTACCCAGTGCGCTGTGTTCATTCAGTGAAGAAGTGTTTTACTGTCTGAAATTGTGCTGTATTGGCGTGAGGTTTGTGCACATGCTTGTGTTTTCATTTCAAAAAGTTTGCCCTGCGCAAATAACTCTTAATACCTATGTAAGCTCTCGTGTATCTGCAGTCCTGACAGCAGTGGGTGGGCACCATCCTCCCTGCTTCTGCAGTTTCCAGCCTTGGAGAGGACTATTTTGTGCAAGTTTCGGTTCCCACATCCTCAGCTCTTCAAACTGTGATGAGGAAAATAAGTGTGGGTGCTTTGGAGAGAGCTGGCTGGCCAAATGGCCTGTTGTTTTTTCCTTTTATTACCAGTTGCTAAGAAATGTCTGAAGGAAGCTGGCAAGCACACATATAAATGGCTGCTAGGGTCGCCAAGGTGTGGCCTCAGAGGAGAGAGGTGGCAGCTCCCAAGGTCAGGAACAGCAGGGGGGTGTCCCAGGCGGGTACCAGCAGTGACTTGCAAATAGACAGCGAGGCACTCGTGACATGGGCTCTCCTGGGCATGGTCTGTGCAGGGACACATCTGTGGAGAGTTTCTCTTGCCTTGGAACCTCTTGCCTGGTTACTCCGCTTGGTTCCTCTTGGACTTGGGAAGTCCCGTGTTTTGCAATCCCAGCACACAGAGTGGAAATCAGGTGTCTTGATAAGTGGTGGTGCCTCAGAGCGGGGGTTTCACCCGCCCGAAAGTTCGGTTGTTTCTATGGCTGAAATACAGTGCGCTCTTTTCATTGGTTTTATTTTTTCTGCAGTTCCTAAGCTGTGGGCGAGCGCTGTGACACCAGGCTGCCAGCTTGCAACAGCAGCATCCCAGAAATACTGGTTAATCACTAGTTTATTAGCTTATGGCCTTAGGCAAACCTGAAATCATTAACAGCCCATTTGTTGGGCTAATGATTCTTTTTTACTAGATGTACAATTTAATATATGGTAACTTGCATGCTTAATTATGCTCTTCAAAGCTTCTTTTGAAGGAATTTATTTTTCTGCATGCTTGTATATAAAAGGGTTGGGAGCTGGCTGACTTTGCTTGCATGCTACTCTGTGTTAAAATCTAGATAGTTTATTTAAGAAGATTTTAATTTAGATATGGGTATTTCCTCCTTTGCTTGTTCTTTCAATATTTTTATCTTTGAGTGCTTGAAAAATAAATAATGATGAATTACCAACATTTTTAAAACGGCATCATTTTATGCCCCATTGTATCTTGCTACATTGTTTTGGACAAGACGTAAACCCAAAGTCCTGATCAACAGGGCCATTGTGGCAGCAGTTTCCAAATGAATGCGAGTCTTGATCTCAGTGTCCTGGCTGCGTTCCAGCCTGGTTGATTTTACTCCACGGCAAGTCCCACTCTGTTCTCGCTAACCTCAGTGGGAACAGAGACAGACCACTGTAAAGTGCTGCTAATCCCACGTGCCGTTTGCATGCAGCACTTGTAAAGCATTCTGGGATCAGTTTGGATGAAAAAGGCTATGCATGTAAGATGTTTTTCATTGGCATCCCAAATCCGGTAGTATATCAATGAAAGAAGGTTATGAATTTGTCAATCGGGATAATTTTTCTGAGCTAGGCAGCTGATTGAGAAGGATAATAAACATGAATTTGATTTTCTTTCTGTGAGCTCTAGTGTCCCCTTCATGGAGATTAAAAATTTCCCAGTACTGTTTTCAGCTCCACAGAGCAAGCAAAAGATAATCTCCTGCTTGGATATACTCACACTATTGCAATCCAGTAATAGGATCGCCATACAGTTTTGACTTAACAGGCACTGGGAGAGGATAATCCTGTTTATTCGGTCATCCAAAACACTGATGCTCTGAGATAATCAGTGGGCTGCGAGCAGGGGAGGAGGAGGGACGTGTGAGGTTCTCTTTGCCCGGGTGGTTCATCTGGTCAGGTGCTTAGCACTGGGGAATGGCTTGATCTCATTACTGCAGCCCCGACAGAGCATGGGAGAGTACCGAAACCCTCCTCACAACACAAGCCCCGGGGAAGCCAACCTGATAAAATAACAGCCTTTGGCAGAGTCTGATCCAGATGTTGTGTTCAACAATTCTAAAAAATTTTTCTTTTTGTGATTGATTTAATATAGAAAGACTCAGATGAGTGTCTGAGTGGCCACATCAGGTACTTTGTACAAAATGCTTTGGCTACCAGGTGGCAGTGATTGCGTCGTAAATGGATCATCTCCCCATACTCACTCACATTTGGAAAGTTAAATAAAGCTAATGTCTTGTACTTGGATCCAAATTTGCTAAAAGTACAACTAATGCAATTTTTGCTAGACATGAGACACTGCTTTTTCATAGGATATTGAATATTTGTATGCGGCCACTAGATCTCTGTGAATGTAAAGGCACATTCTGCAAATCTCTTTCCAAAAAATACAGTCAGTAAGACACTTTCCCTAGTGATCTAGAGCTACGCCTTGAGACTGGGCTGTACAGAATCTCTTGAGAGGGCACGTTAGTGAGCTTTCAGAGCATTTTCTTTTTCTGTTCTTGCGATCATTAAAGCTTTCACACTTCATATTATATCCCAATTCCTTTATTGGCTCGGGTTTCTGTGAAAGGCCCTATCTTCACTTCTATTTTATCTCAGTTAATGTGCCTATTTAGCGATCAGTACTTTCCTATTGTAGGTATTTTTGTATTTGTAACATTAACTTTTACAGCTGACATGAGCCATGGATTAACTTCAAATAGTGATGTTGACTTGGAAGCCTTATTTTATGATCTCTGAGCTGTCATAGTCCAGATGACAGGTTTATAGTTTGGGAAGCTAGTAGCAATGGCTGAGCAATTGCTCACTGGTCTTTATAACTAATGTATTGTAGCTAGGTGCAACTCCTCACCATGGTGACACTTGCAAATATTGAACACACATAAAATGATTCATGGGACCCAGTATAATGCTAACTTTAATTAATATTTTACAAGATACTAGCTTTATTTAACTTTTGAAATGTGACTGGATATGGGGAGATGATCCAAAGGACAGAATGTTGCTATTTAAAATCTATAGGCACTCACATTTGTATGCTTGTTTTTAAAATGAATTTTTTTTAAAACAAAAATTTTTCTTCTTCTTTCTCTGCTGACAGTTGTTCAGGGAAGTGGCTCCTGTGGATTTTGTGTGTGTGTGTGTGTGTGTGTGTGTGTGTTGAGTGATGAGCTCTGAAAAGTGGCGTTCTTGCTTTCCTGCCTTCCTCCGTCTTTTTGCATTCTCATGCAGTCAGGATCGCAGGGCTGTATTCTTCCTGGAAGGGCTTTAGGATGCCTTGTGCAGAGAGCACCGTGCTGTGGCACAGCCCTGCTGGGAGGTGCACAGCATCACTCTCTCTGCTGTAGGCAAGCACTGACGTACCCCAACCATCAGACCCTTCAGACTCAAGATTTAGCCATTTTCCCTTGAAGAAATGACGTATTTTGGGCAAGTAACACCAGATTCTTTACTAGAGTCGGCAGGAAATAAAGGAGTATGGTGACTGCAGACCTTTGGGGCTCTGTGGATCTCTTCTAAAGAAACAGCAAGGGTTAACCAAGATTAACAAGCCTTCTGGCTGTAAGTGGTTTTGTGAATACATGAAAAATCTTGTAGGATTTGCAAACTGGAAACGACTGATGTTATTCAAAGGGTTGAAGTGGTTTTGCTAGGTGCTGGTACTTCTTAAACCAGCCCCCAGGGAGCAGTAAAGCGGCACAGCCTTAATTTGGTTTCCTGAGTCACTGCAGGGACAGAGCGGGTTTCCCCTCAGCCTCTGAAAGTTGTGTACCCTGCCTGGCCACAGTTCAGTCCTTAGGAGACTCTGGGCAGCCCATCTTGCTGGAGAGGACACTGTAGAGGTGGCTGTCCCTGATCTTCTTTCCACCCAGCAGGGCCATGCGGCCAGCATGCAGTGAGGACCGAGCGCCCAGGGATGCCCGTTCATGGGCTGAGCAATGCCAAGCCTCCCTCCGCCCTGCCTGCCCAAAGCTGCTGTTGACACAGAAAGCTGCTTTTGTGGCACCAGAATCAGTCTCTGGCTGGAGATGAGCTGAAGCTGACGCTGGGTAGGTGATGCTGGAGATGTTGATCTGTGAATGCTCTGCTTCTAGGAGGTCCTTTCTAATGCTCCAGTTCTTTCTTCTTCCCAAACACTATGGGAAGTCCAAACAGCCATGGCAGCAAAATGTTCCCATAGGAAATTAGCCACAAGACTGTACTTCGGAAGTGGACTGCTGTGATCAGTTTATTCCAGATTTCCATGCACTTTAATTGGAATTCATTGGACCTAAGAATCAATCTACAGACCAGGAAAAAAGTTTTACCTGACAGAGGATGCATCAGCCCACCTACCTAGATGGTGGTCACACCATCCTTAGAAGTGATCATAGCTAGGTGCTTTCCCTTTGGTTATGTCCTAACAATCTGAGATATCACTTCACATTCATAGCCATGACCTCTTATAGCAATGACACAATGACCAACAAGGAGGAGGCTTGTGAGTGCATAGCTTCATGATGTGGAAACCCCTGAAGAAAAACTGTTTCTCAATGCTTAGGTTTATACATAAATTTCCCTTCTAAGATTTCCTTTTGTAATTTTTCCAACTATAACTGTAAAGAAGCAAACGTTATCAGATCTTTTAAACTCACGAGCATTCTTCTGCAAGCAAGAAGAAAAATGGCCCATCATCACTCCTGTTTGTCACATGACTCAAAGAAGTGCCCATTAGTTCCCAACCATTTTATATAAAAGGGAGAACAATGAAGACACTGACAGCACTTTTATTTGTCTATACTGAATCCTGCAGAGGTGGCAGAGAAAAAATCCTGCATTAATAAAATAATAAATTGCTCTTCACGTTAACATAAAATACCTTTACAATGATGAAAAGATTTGGGTTCACTCCAGTGTGGTTTTCCCTGCATGGTTGGTTTTTGCATTTCTTTCAGCTTGCTCTTTGTAATCCATTTCCAGTTGGGGTTTTTCTTTCCGAGTCTGACATATAGCATGATGTTACAAATTCTGGCCTGTGATAGCTTGAGGACTATGTTTATTTGTTTAGACAAAATCTCTTTCCTCTCAAGTCTATTTTAAATGCCATGGAAACGTTCTCTTAGTCCTAAGGTTTTGTTTGTCATTGTTAAACGTATGCTCAAGGTCAGCAGTGACCGAACCATCCTTTGCAGGAGGCATCTTCCACAGTCCAGGGATGGCTTTGGGAAGTCATGAGGGGATGATAGAGAGGAGAGGAAGATCAAGGGATAAGAACTTTTTCTACATGATTTGAAAGGTTTCTTTTTCTTTGAAATGTGTACAACCAGAAGTAACCACGAGGCAGGAGTTGAAAGCTGAAACTGCAGCACTCAAGCCTGGCCCAACGTCAGGGGACAACCTCTGGTGAGTTTTGTTTCTTCCCTGGCCTCACGGCTGGGAATATGCCATGATTTAAAACCACTGTAGCATTTAACTGCCCCATTACACAAAGCAGAAAGCGGAGTGACTGACCTCATCTGCTAGAACAAGTGTTTTAATGCTGGCCAAAGTTCAAATCAATCAAAAGGTCGAACTTGTTTAAGGCAGTGAGTGATAAGAGAGGGATGGCTCAGGAAGCTCATTTCCAGCCGTTGGAATAGAGCCAGCCTGGCTGCAGGAAAAACTCCAGATAGCAGAAACCCTGGAAAACAGTGACAGCTCAGAAACTGAGGGCTGAGCCTCCCCTTGCTGGAGTCAGTGGCTGGAGGGAATTCCCACCAAAGTCAATAGAAGAAAACTGGACCCTGGGGAATAGGACTTCAGGTAATTCTCCTGGCAAGGCCTGGTCAGGAGTCAAGTCATAGTTTCTTTAATTCGGTGAGGTTTTCAGTCAGGTGGTGGAATGGACTGTTAGAGGAAAATTTGATTTTCTAGCTGAAAGATTTCTCCCTGTGAAGAAGGAAAGACCGAGGTTGCATTTGTAATTAAGCGTGCTCATAGCATCACAGCTCTCTGAAATGCAGATCTCTGGTGGCATCTCCCTCAGCACGGGCATGGTGGTTAAAGAGAGATGTGCAAAACTTCTGGTCATTAAGAGAAGTTTGAGGTAAGCTGAATCTGCCTGAAAAAAGAGGACAGTTTATCCCCCTTGGGAGGGATGGGAGGGAAGAGGAAACTCATACCTTGCTCAGCTGAGACTGGAACAGGCCTTTTTCCCCACACCATCAGAGGCAGAGTTTTTCCCTCCCAATGTTTTCTTCTGTTCAGGGGAGGACATGGGTTCTGTGGAAAATTTACCTTCTGGTTCTATGTGGGGCTGCTCAGCACCAGCAGCTCTTCGGAAAACCCTTTCCACAGTTTTTACTGGCTGCTTTTCCAAGGATCTAATGGCTTTATTTAAAACAAACCAAAAAAAAAAAAAAAAAAGAGAAGAGGGAGTGAGGACTTCTTAGAGTATGTTCCTGCCATTTGAATTGTGATGGGGGACATTACTGGGGAGCTAGAAAGCCCATTAGCCTCCATGGCACATGGCCATGCTTTCGTAAGCTTGCAAGGGATGGATTTTTTATATATACTTTTTTTTTTTGTCAAAGAAAGCATTCTCCAAGGGCCAATTACAGAAAAAAATCCCTGGCCTTTTTGGCAGAATTCCCTGTTACTTACACAGCCAGGATTTTCTGTGCTCCAGCTCTTGTGTGTGACCCACGTTCTCAAACGTCCAGGGCCAAATGAGGATCTTTTGGCTCAGGGCTGAATCTGACCCTTTTTCTTGTATGGAAAAGATGTAAACGATTCTGTGGGTGGATGAAGAAAGGTGATACTTGGGATGAGAAAAGGTGGCCGAGGCCGCTGGCCTAGCATTAAGAGGAAGGATGGGTTGAGGACCGAGCCACAGACCTGCTGTATCACCAGGACCACCAATGCAGGACCACCATTGCTTGTTAGGTCCGATGGGAAGTGGGGGAAGGACCACCAGACCTGAAGGGAGGCTACAGCAGCTTGGGGCTGTGCTGGTGGATGAACAGCAGCTCATTTGTGTTACCACACGTTACTCTTATCTCACTGAAAGTGAACAATAACCGAAAGCAACATGGCTGCCTCTGTGCTCAGTTCTGCAGAAGCACTAACACGGTGCAGGCAACAGGCATTTTGTGATGTTCTGGGCCTCTTTCTGTTGATCGTGGTCTTCTCAGCAGGGAGCAATACCGTGCCCCCAGGTTTGCCAAGCCGGTGGCCACTGCACAGTGGCGGCACCCCAAAAACATTGGCATGGCGCTAAGAAGTACAGGGTCTCCCTTAGGAAGGCAGGAGGCATCACAGACCTCGGACTTGGCTGAAGAGGAGGCAAAAGCACCCTGCAGTCCAGCTCCAGACTGCTCAGCCCAGGGGGGTGTCTGCACATCCCGTCCCTCCAGCCTCAGAGGTGAGGTCTGCTCTGCTTTTTACTCGCCCTCAACCTCATTGTTGGCAAAACCAGTACCAGCAGCGACGCTGCAACAAAGAATGGTTTTTTTCTGAGCTCTGATTCATGAAACCAGATGTGCCTGTGCTTTTTTTAAGCTCATTTGAATGTATGCAATGGACTTCTAGCTTTGCAAAATCATCAGTTACCAGATGTCTTTTAAATTGTCTACCTTGCAAAATCATCAGTTACCAGATGTCTTTTAAATTGTAAACCTCTGTAGCCAGAGGGTAAAACTGTGTCAAAACAGTCACTGATAAGAATTTATATTACACTTAAAATACACTATGATTTCCTCCAGCTCTTTCCCCTGAAAAGTTCTCTCACGGAAATTTTATGGCTCACAAAAGATTTGTCACCCACCCATCGCTATAGTTTCAGTCCCAGATTTACTGATAAATGCTTTTAATAATTAACAGTTGCAGGGACTCTGTACCTTTGTCTGACAGATATCTCATCTCTCTGACAGTAGAGAAAAGGCCTATTGTAACTGGAAGAGTCATGAGGGCTGCATGCTGGTGGAAGGTACCCGTGGTGGTACAGTCTGGGTCCAAATGCAGATCTTCCCCAGCGGTTGAAGCTGTTCATGAGCAGAATTTTGTCCTGGGCCCAGTTTTGAGCTCGAGGTAGCCAGAGGGATGCTTGCAGAGTTCCTAAGGTAAAGGAGGTTTTGGGGCTGTATGGGGCTGGGAAGGAGCTGTGCAAATCGAAAGGACGAGCAGGTTGGGGTGTGACTTTCCTTCTTAACCCAGCTGCCCAAGGTCTCATCCAGCCTCTGTGCTGGCTGCCAAAAGCTCATACTGAGTGGCTATTTTGGGATAAAGCAACACCGAGCGTTACTTTAGAGATGTTTGGAGAGAGACTTAATAAAATCAACTAATAAGGTTTGACGTGCTGAAGATTAGAAAGAGCCATTCCAAACATCTGCCCTGACCTCGGAGGTGGGAGGCTCAACGGAGACATGCGTGTCCCGGGGCTGGGAGGTCCTCTCCTGAGATGGCTGATGGGACACGGCCCGCCGCTGCATGCTGCCCAGACAACTCACCTCTTTGCAAAGCCATCTCTGAACTGGGAGGGCAAACCAGCAGGATAACCTGGCACTGGCTGTTGGTCTTGGACAGACTGCCCAAGAAAAAAAAAAGCAGCAAAAAGCCAGCTCTAAGCTGTTGTGTTCGGGGGCTGGGAGCAGCCAAGCTCTCCGTGCAGCAGGCAGCTGGGGGTGGTAACTTCAGCAGTTGTCATCTGTAAATCATCCTGTCCCTCCATCAGAAGGCTCACGTGGCTCGCACCGGGGGAGCGGGGGTCCCTGCCGACGGCCGGGCCAGCTCCGCTGAAACAGCAGAGCCACCGCCGCGCTGCCCTCACCGCTTGTTACGGGCACAACTGCGAATTGCTTTGGGCTTTCAGCTTCTGGTTTTGTTTTGATGATGTTGGTTTTTTTTTTTTTTTCCTTTTTTGTCATAGGACCAGCCCAGAATAGAATCACGAGATTGGTGTTTGTTACTTTCCAAATAATCTATGCACTGTTTTTAGTGCTGACACTGTATGAAAGGCTGTGTCACCACTGCGCTCATGTTTCCATGTGACACTGAAGCTTACTGTTTTTTCCCATTTCATAACTAATAAGTGAAATGAGTTTGACAGCCTTGGTTTCAGCTTTAGCTCATTGGTTCCCATGTCGCAGATAGGCTCGGTTAGCAGCAAATTCTTTTCAGGAGAAGAGAATTACAGTTCAAGCTTGAAATGTGCTAGTGTCCAATGCAAAGTTTTAAATTCTTGACCAAAGTTAGATAAAGCTGGCTGAAAGTGTGACGTTTGAAATACACTATCTATTTATCTTTTCCTTCTGACCAAAAATACCTAGAGTGGAAGTATGTGCCTTATTTGCATCTGAGCAGAGAACAGTTGAGCTCCTCTAAAGAAAAGAGTATTTTAAATTTTAAATATTCTGTTTTTTTTAAAATCTGTGCAGCTTTCCCTCTCCCTATATGTATATATATTATCTATATTAAAAAAAAAAATTGTATGTGTATATACACGTATCTTTAAAGAAAACAGAATGGTTGGTTTTCAAGGTATAGGAAAGCTTATTTAACTGGTAATAAGAAAAAAATGCTAGCTCTCCCACAGTAGTCATTAATAGCTCCGAGTTCCAGCCTGAGTACAGATGGAGCTTTGATATTATCACAGTTTTGCAGCGAGTATGTGCTGTATATCCTGCTGCTAATCCTGTGGTGGAAATCGGCTCCTCCTAACACCTGGTGCCAAGACACAACCATTTGCCTGAACCTGACACAACCGATTTCAGCTACAGCATATGCAGCCTCGTGGGCTGGATTTGGGCATATCCCAGCTCGGGAAGTCAATGCCGGGCCCTTTCTCTGACTTGTGCTGTGGGCTGAGGTCCTCCTGCCTCCCCGTGTAAAACAGCTCCTCCAAAGCCGCCGTTCTGGGCTGCCCTCCTGGGTCGCTTTCAGCTCAGCTATTTATTCAAGCTCCGTTTCTCTATGTTCGTTCAGGACTGCTCCTCCCCTCCGGGCACACAGAAAGAGGATTTGTTTTTAGACAATGTTTTTAGTTATAGCTTCCAGCAGGATGAGCTATCTCACATCACAGCTTGGGCGAGGGAGGAACGGCATGTGAAATACAGCAGCTTCTGGGATCAAATGAGGAGCAAGTGCCTGCGGAGCTGGGAGCCCCGGGCTTTCCGGCTGCGGCCCTGGGCTTCGTCAGGACGATGCTGTTTACCGAGCCTCCCCGACTGGCCGTGGCTGGGCAGGGAGCGCGAGTGCTGTAAAAACTGAAGTCAGATGTAGAGTCCCGATGGTTTGGGCCACTTTGCTAACTTTCTGCGAGCAGGTCTTGTTCTTTAAGAGTTTTCTAGGAGCTGAATGGAAGACGTTAGGGGGTTTTAGAGGGGCTTTTTTGGTAACAGTTTGCTAAATTTATGTTTTAGATCTGAAGGGACCCTTAGCCTGACCTCTGGTACATAACATAGAGTATTGAATTTCATGCACTTAACTCCCACAGTCTGTCCAAGAACTGACTGACCACAGTGCTTTCCTAAGGAAAAAAAAAAAAGCTCTTAAATGCAGTCATTTCAGCATGGTGGAAATGTTTCTTATTCCTAATAACATGCCAATAGCTAGGAGTCATGTGGATTTTCAAGAAGGCTCTCTGACAAAGATGTGACCGAGGCTCTCCCTGCCTTCCGCTTGACCCCATTATCCTCCCCAGATTGCACTCTGCCTGCTGCTGCCTCCTCTCCTGGTCATGCTGGAGGTTAGAGAGACATTAAATAAGCTAAAGGGGCAGAGGGGGAAGAGGTATCCATTTTGGGAATAAGGAAGGGGTAGGCTGAAAGCAGGGATCATTTAACCCAGCTCAGCAGCAGCAGGGTTAATCTGACCTTGCCCTACATTTGGGTGGGAAATTGTCAGCTCAAAACATGTGTTTATTATTCCACACAGATGTTTGTAACGATGTATGGGCTGTCACTGCTGTTCCTTTGCCTTGCAATAGTGCCGCGACACAAACCCTGGGCTGGGCACTTCACCGGTGCAGAGCAAAAGAGGTCTCAGGCTCACAAGGTAATTGCTTATCTTCGTCCATTAATTTCCCTTTTTCTTTTTCTTTTTTTGCAGTACCCAGATAATATAGTTTCTCTCCCAGACTCAAAATACAATGACAAATAAATGATTTCATGTAACCTCCTGAGATAGGGAGAACCGAGATAGACGCCTGGGGTAATGGAAGACTGGGGGATTCGTGTGGGGGATGCACAGAGCTGGAAAGCTGCAGCATGGCTTTTCTAAAATGACACAGCCAAAGATACTCTAGAGATTATCCTCCAAAACCTCAGTGGTCAAGGGCCTAATGACTCTTAAATAGCGGTCAAATGTCTGCTTATTATCAATCACGTATCGCCCGTTCAACTGCATTAATGAAAGTTCCTTGATAAAAGCTGCCTTATCATCCGGAACTGAGATACCCGGTCTAATGTGCTCCCGCAAGGCTCGAGGAGACGCTCCTCTCAGCAGCAAGAGAGACCATGTCTGGCCCTCCTGAATTAGGCTGAGTCAAATGGTCGGTCAGGCTCTCCAGAAAGAAGCAATTTCTTTCACCTTGTGGTGTTAAAGGACTGCTTTATCCATGTGCCAGAAAGGATTCTGGCTGCCTTGCAAGAGTTTAGGGTCCGAGCAAACACACCTTGCTGGCCATTTGCAGCGGCCTGGGCTGCAGGCCACCGCAGCAGCACGGGGCAGTGTCACTGCGCCCTGAGCGGATAGCACAGGGTGTTCGCTGTACATCCATCTGCCATAACCATGTACCTCCTTGGGTTGAAACTGGTATTTTAAATTGTTGATTACGATTTTTTCCAGATTTATTACCTGCTTTTATGTTCACTGTTTGGCTGCCTGCTCCCCCTCCATCTGCCAGCCCTGTAATCCACCTCCTCTTATCTCAGCACAGTTTGCTCCACCTCTTGCTCATTTTCATTTTATTGCCTAGCTAATCTCATCCTCCTGCTTTTCCTGACACTGCTCCCCCCTCCCCATCTGTGGAGATTAAATCACTGCTCCTTTTGTTTGGTGCCACTCAAAATTCCCTCATTTCACTCAGGCTTTGGGATGCTTCCAGGCACTTTTGCTGTTATTGCACACATCCGTTTTCCTGGCACAAAAAGGCCCGTCAGCATCTGATGGAACCGTTAGCGAGTCCTCGTTTCAGCCAGTTCTCAGAGATGTCCTGAATCTGCAATGGAGCTGAGCTCAGCCTGAGACACGCACAGAGCAACAGAGGCAGCTGTGTGTCCTGGTCACTACAGGAACGCCGGCTGGACGCTTAGGACAGCTCTGTCAGGGGCTGGCACCTGAATATTAGTTGAGAAAAATCTAGATCTAAGGCATGGGCTAGAAGATCTCCAAGCTACCAAAATGTGAGGTTTTGGAAGTGTGGTTTTCTCATATGGTTAGGTAATGTATCGGTGTAGTCAACCTGTCATCCCTGTTTACAGCACCTAGCGGCATGCCAGTGTTCGTGGCCTCAGAGGTCTCTCATTCTGGTGACTGCTGATTGTTGCTGAGGGTTTTAGGCCCAAAGTTGAAACTGGCCTCCCTGTTCAAGGGTGCTAAGTGCATCCTGGCTTGGGGTCACAACTGCAGGTACGGGTGGGGACACTGGATTTTCAAGCCACGTGTTTCTGGCACCCTCCCGCCCCCCACGGGGTCACACAGCTGAGAACAGTGCTGGAGACTCTCCTGCCGGTATTTCCTCCACCTGTGTGACTGTGCAAGTCCACGGACTTCAGTGCTGTCAATGTCGGCTCAGAACCGGAACCAGCAGAGCCTTTAACCCCCCGGCAAACCCCAGATGATTTCAAAACGGCTTACAGCTGAGGGACCAAGTCCATTTGCAGGACTCCTCGCAGCTGCCAGGCTGCTGTTCTTCCCCGCTGTGAGCACCCACGCGTGTTTGCTGCCAGGAGCTGGGTGAGAAGTCGTCTGTGGTGGGCTGACCCTGGCTGGATGCCGGGTGCCCCCCAGAGCTGCTCTATCCCTCCCCTCCTCAGCTGGGCAGGGGAGAGAAAAAGTAAGGAAAGGCTCCTGGGTCGAGGTAAGGACAGGGAGAGATCACTCACCAGTTACCGTCACGGGCAAAACAGAGTCGACTTGGGGGAATTAGTTCAGTTTATTACCGGTCAAATCATTGTAGAATAATGACAAATACAACCAAATCTTAAAAACGCCTTCCCCCCACCCCTCCCTTCCCCTTAACTTCACTCCCGATTTTCTCTCCCCCCTCCCCGCCAGCGGCACACGGGGACGGGAATGGGGGTTGCGGTCAGTTCATCACACGTTGTCTCTGCCGCTCCTTCCTCCTCAGGGGGAGGACTCCTCACACTCTTCCCCTGCTCCAGCGTGGGGTCCCTCCCAGGGAAGACGGTCCTCCACAAACTTCTCCAACGTGAGTCCTTCCCACGGGCTGCAGTTCTTCACAAACTGCTCCAGCGTGGGTCCCTTCCACAGGGTGCAGTCCTTCAGGAACAGACTGCTCCAGCGTGGGTCCCCCATGGAGTCACAAGTCCTGCCAGCAAACCTGCTCCAGTGTGGACTCCTCTCTCCACGGGGCCACAGGTCCTGCCAGGAGCCTGCTCCAGTGCGGGCTTCCCACGGGGTCACAGCCTCCTTCGGGCCTCCACCTCCTCTGGCATGGGTCCTCCATGGGCTGCAGGTGGGTATCTGCCCCACCATTAACCTCCACGGGCTGCAGGGGAATCTCTGCTCCGGTGCCTGGAGCACCTCCTCCCCCTCCTTCTTCACTGACCTTGGTGTCTGCAGGGTTGTTTCTCTCGCATATTCTCACTTCTCTAAGTGGCTGCGATTGCGCAGGTTTTTTTCCCCCTTCTCAAATATGTTATCCCAGAGGCGCTACCACAGTCACTGCTGGGCTTGGCCTGGGCCAGCGGCGGGTCCATCCTGGAGCCGGCTGGTGTTGGCTCTATTGGACATGGGGGAAGCTTCTAGCAGCTTCTCACAGAAGCCACCCCTGTAGCCCCCCCGCTACTAAAACCTTGCCACACAAACCCAATACAAAGCCCTAAAGTCTTGATTCAGATAAACCCCCTTTGAGCACATGGAAGGTACTCCCCTAAGTGAGGACCACTGCTCTTTGGCCCTAATTGTTGAGTTTAGGTATTCATTTTTAATCTGTTTGGTTTTTATCTCTTGCCTTACTTCTCAACTTGCAATGCCACTGTGATGCATTTGCTATATCTCCCCTCACTACTTTTATCTGCAACATGTTTTAAATAAGTTTAAAGAGTACAAGAGCTAAAAAAAAAAAAGTCAGGCAGCTTAAGATAAAAGCCAGCAGCATGCTTTTAAAAATAGACTGGGCAGCCCTGCGAGAGGTGCCAAGTAAGTGGGTGCGCAGGAGGGGAACGGAGCGGGCTGAAGAGACACTGTTTAAACAGAAGGTAAATAAGTGGCAGCGGGAGCTGCAGTTCATTTTGTTCCCTTACGTGTTGCTCAGATAATGCAACATATCTTCAGGCAGGCTGGTTCTAAAAGTGGGTGCAGCTCTTGGGTTTCACTGGGTGACGCTCAGGCTGCGGCGCTCGTACGGAGTCTCCCATGAAGCGTCTGTGGGAGCGGCGCGAGTGCGTGCCAGTGAAATGGCGTTTAGTGTTTCAAAACCAGCAGCAATACTCGGGTCTCAGCACTGGTACTTTATGAAGATGACTTTTGCAGTGAAGCATGTGTGCCTTTGTATTACACCAAGGTGCCTGATGCAGAAGGGGCTGCCTGTAAATCCCTGAGGTCAGGCAATGTTTTGTTAAAATTCTCTTTCCTGCTGTGGTTGACCTGGGGAAACAGCAATCGTCTGACAGTGACCATGGCACTTAATTAGTAAGTCAGGTTTGAAGTGTCCGGTTCAATGAGTAATTTCACAGAAGAGTTTAGGATTGAAACTGGTTTAATGTAACAAAACAATTGTCTTGAAAGCCTCCTTGGCATTTTAATGGTGTTTTTCTTTGGTCTAAATATACACGAGAAGTTGAGAGGATGTGTAAACCTGAGCAAGGGATAAAAGGGACCAAGAGAAAGAATCAAAGATCTTGTCCAAACTCCACGCTATTGCACAATTGTGTGAGCCACCGGCTTCCCTAGGATAGGGCATCATCCCAGGGGGCTGCACGAGTCACCACTCCTCTCTCACTGCTCCAGGATGAGCGTTAGTGTCTTTCTTCTTACCCTCCTCTCTCCCGCCTAGTTGAGCTCAGCTCAGCTGTGAGAAGGATGAGTGTTTGTTAACATTCAGTGGCCGTGGCAATGATCAACCAGCTCTTCCTTGCTCCCGAGAAGACTGCGTTTGAATTCAGCACATGTTGCTCACTGGCATGGAGAATTCTCCATTTCTTGGCTAAATGAGTCTTCTCAGGCTGTCCCTGTTCTGTAAACAGCAAATTCAGGAGAGAAAGGGCAGCAGTGCTCTTTGGCCAAACCATGGTAAGCAGTTACATTCTCATAGAGAAGGCGGCAGAGAGTGCTGCCTTCCTCCTGGGAATGGAGTGTTCCCCTGTAAGGTTGGTGTCTGTTGGGCGAATTGTTGCCTACAAGGTTAATTAGCTGTAGAAAATGAGCTAAAATACTTGGGAGTAATGAATCATAATGAATTGTTACATTTGAGGAGTGACAAGCTAAATTCATGCATGTTTTGGACTTGTTTTAGTCAGAATGGAAAATAGTGCTATGCATTTTTCTGTTGTTCTGCTTTCATTTCTAGATGTCCGGAAGTAAATCAACATGACCTGAGTTTGTAAGGTCTTGCGATGCTTGATTGCACAATGTTTAATCTCTCTCCCGAGTTCTTGAGCTGGTCTAGGAGCAGCCGCTCTTCTGGAATCCATACATTTGCCCCCACCTTCAACAAATGTGATTTTGACCTGTTACTGAGAAAACACAAAACTTCTCCAAACTTAAAGAGAAAAAAACGTTGTGTTGTCCTAATACTATGAGTGGTAGTGTTACATGGCACTTCTGACTGAGGTGTAGCACCCTCATCTAGGAAAGTACTGAAGTAGATTACATGATAGATTCACTTCCCATACCAAGGTGAGTCAAGGGACCTATTGGTAGCAAGACTCATCAGATCCTTCAAGCTTTTACTGTCCCCAGAAGAATCTCCAGAGTTTTTCTATGGAATTAGACCTAGCAAAATAGCAAGCTAAGGGGTAGACAGACATTGTAACTCTTGAAATACCTGGGAAGTAAGGATAAGCAAGCTACTCCTACCTGGAAGATAGCTTCTGGAATCTCAAGATAAGCTGAAGGACATTGTGAAAAAGAGGGTCTTGATGAGAAGAATTTTTTCTTCGTCCCCTTCAAGAAACATAATGTGTCCCTGGGTGAGCTAAAGCCTGACACAAACTGTTGTGCTTGATTTGGGTTTTTTTGTTGTGGTACCAAGGTTCAGCTGGTTCAGAGTTGGAGGAGCTGTGAGCTCCCAACAGTAGGAGGATTTGAATTCACAGCCTTTCTTTTAAATAGATCAGTGGTTCCAGGAGAGTGAGTGGGACTGCTGCAATGTTTTAAGTTCTTTGCTGGATTGATGCCTCTGGAAGTGTTTGGAGAGATTTAACAAATCTTTCTGTCTCTTGAAGGTGCACATTGGTGTTCGCCCAGTCATGACTGCATGAGGCAGACTGTTGTTTCTGTCACCGCTGGGAGAAGACATCCTTCTCATTCCCAGAGAAAGAGCACTTTGGGGATCAAAGACAAAAGGTACCAACTGACATTTAATATATGTCAAAAACTAATATAGGTTAGGACTAAATTAGTGCATTTCTCCAGATGTTTTCACAGTTGCCCTGGCTGCAGCACAATGGGTTGTGTTCTGAGCTGTGAGGTACTCATACCGGTCTTTCTCACCTCCACTGATGTGGTTGCTCCTAGCATGATCAGGTGCAGACTCTCCCTTACTAAGTGCTATAAAAGGCATCACTCTGACACAAAGTGGAAAATTCTCCTTGGGGTGCACAGCTCTTACAGGAGGCAGTCAGTGGGGATGATTGCTTATAGACCTGGCCCCATGCTTTGAGATGTGAATTCATATACAATATCTTCTGTGAAAGCAGCTATTCTTGCTCTTGCCAAACTGCTCCAAAGACCCATACAATGATGTTAATTGTAAGCCACAAGCTGGCTTTTATCTTTGAATTGTTTTCCTCTAACAATTTTAAGAAGAGCTCAGCATGTTCTCAGTAGGAGCTGATAGATGCTGAGCACTTCTGAAATCCTGCCAACTTCATTTAGGTTCCTAAATGGGAACTGAGTGCTTTTGAACATATGATCCTAAGGGTGCATTTTATAACACTACAGCTCTGTCCATATCATTTCTTTCCTCTCTTACTGTCCCCAGAATGCTCCCAGCAGTGGCAACATCACTAGGAGCACCAGGCTAGTCAAGGCTTGAGTGATGTCTCAGTTATTATGTCAGCTCAAGCAGCACTGAACAGAATTAAATGACAGCAGTTATGAGGCGGGTGCCTGTCTGCATCCTGTCTGCAGTAGGGTCCCCATCATCATTACCAGCAGTACAGATACTATTGAGATGGCTGTAGTGGATTTGATATCTATATATGTATGTATATGAAAACAAAAATCCAGTGCAAACTCTGCCTTCTTTTTCAGAGTATTTCATGCTGTATTTCAGGCTATGTACACTGTACTTGACAATGCTCTGACTCTCAATTTCAGGATTCAGATTTTCTCCTAAATAGGTTCTCGGGGCAGATATAATGAATATTTTTTAGTGCTTGTGAGGCAGAGGAGGAGGGAAGACAGGCCTTTTATCTGAAGCATGAGTTAGTGCATGGAAGGCATCTGTTTTGGTCCTGTGAGGCTGACATCCTCTCCCAGCAGACTTGGCAGAGAGTGGAAGAACCACATATCAGAAAATCTGGGGGGCCCACATGCTGTGGACAAAAGTATGGCAAAGAATTTAAACATTAGCAAGGGGAGTGATGTTAGAGGGCTGGCTAAAAGCGATTAGTATAGCGCTCTGGAATGTGGCGTTTCAATAGCTGCTCCAGAAGGATCTGCAGCCCCATTGACTTCTGCAGCGTCAGGAGAGAGCCCTTGCACTCCGGCTTTTGCCAATTTGAATGGGTGAGCATGCAGGGCAATACGTGCAGCGATCACAGAGCTCCCTGCTCCGGCTGCTCACAGGGCACTCTGCACCATGCCCCCCATGCCTGCTGCCTGGGCTGTTTTCCTTCGCTCCAGGGAAATCTGATGCCCCAGTGACTCAGGTGGCTGCCAAGGTCCTCGTGCATTGCCAGAAACCCCCTTGATAATCTTCATCAGTGCTAGGCCATAGCCTTGCTGTTTGCTTACCCGGGGCCAAAGCACTAGAAGCCGCCTTTGGCCGTGATCTGGCTGTTAGCTGTGCATTCGGGTGGTGTGTCCGTGTGAGGTTTGGGTGTTTTGCTTCCACTGCTGCCTGGGTTTTGGTCTCTTTGGGAATGCACCCAGCAGGACTGAGCATGTGTCTGTGGTCACATTCACTTGTTTCATTTCCTTTTCTTTTTCTTTTCTTTTTGTTTTTCCCTTCTGATTTCTAGGTAGATAAATCAAAGTGTGGAATCAATTAAAAATAGAGCTGGGTAGAAGCCCTGGCTGATGTGAACACATACATTTTTAGTTGAGGTGGGAAAAGAATGCCCTCATTCAAGCCCTCATGTAGGGCAGGGAATTCCCTAGCTTTTGTCTAAATATGGCATGCAAGAGCAGAGCACAAGCAACGCAGTACTTCACTGAGTACTGTTTAAAAGGGTGCTTGGCACCGTCCAGCCAGCAGGATTCTTGTAAAAACATGGCACAAGGAGTTGTTTGACAGATTCTGACATAGCAAAGTCTTTACAAGAGGCTAAAAAAAAATAAAAGAAGGAAAAGAGAGAAACTGCAGAGTACATGAAGCCAAAAGCATACTCTCTGCCTAGGAAGAACGTAGAATAAAAGGCACTTAGCACCGAGTCATACCCTGCATGCTATGTGGGTCTGATCCTATTAGTGATTGATGGCACCGAGTTAAAAACCCGCTCCTGAATGATTGCCTGTTGTCAATCATTCAGGAGAGGTGATGGAGAAGTAGTGAGAGCTAGGGAGGAGACTGCTATGGCTTGAACCCACCGAGCAGAGTCTCTGTCACAGACTTTCCTGGTTGGATGGACCTGTCCTCTGCTATCCTGATGTCGCTGTGCAGTGTTTCACCCTGCAGGTAGTGGCATTTCACTAGCAGATCTTTGGATGCAACCCTCAGTACCAAGCAATCCCGTGGTTTGGGTAGGTGTCTCCCTATTTGCAAAGCTTATGCTGAGTTGTGGCTTTGAATACCTATCGCAGCAGTGAGCAACGATTTGTGCCTGGAAGAAAACCAATCTCCCACTGCCTCCGCCACGTCTGGAGACATTGCGAGTCCCTCAGAGCACAAAGGCCTTTACACATCTCAGCAATGGAGATTTTTGTCTCCAAAATTCCTAGTCCGCTCTTGAAATGTGGCCATTATGTGAGTGTGTTTTGAGGGAGGGAAAACTTGTCTGGGATTCAGTCCAGTTCTGGAGGTCTCAGAGGACACCTCACTCGGCGACTCTGTTACTGACACCAGCTACGCAACAGGCTGTGTAGCTCATACAGAGAAGGTCTTGGCTCAGCCTTCCCTGTGTGAAGAGAAGTCCTTCCCTGAATTCACCTCTAATGCAGCATCCATACTCGATCACAGCTGGAGCTTCCTCACATCAAAGATAAGGCACTCTCCCCAGGTTGGCTGATTGGATGGTGTCTTGCAATGTAAACTAGAATGGTAGAGGAGACAAGTAGTCTGTAATTAGCACATAACCTCAGGCAGTTTTGTTGTTCCTGAAATGCAAGGACTAAATTGTGTTCTGCTGCAATAGTATTGGCTTTAGGTGAGTCCATTAGCTGCTCTGCATTTGTACTAGTGTTACTGAAAGCTGTTCCCGAAGAGCTGCAAAGCTGTATGGCATGGAATAGGAACCAGGAGGTCTCAGATCCACTCCTGAGGGCGTCTACCAGTGAAACCAAAGGGAAGCCCATCATGTATTTTAATGTGCTGCCCATGAGGTACACTCAATGGCAAAGCAACAAAGTCCAAGAGTTTCTGGGTCATTTTAGCAAAGCTCAGGGGAGAGCAAAGGCACAGAAGCACTCCCCCACCCTTTCTGAGCATTTCAGTTGATGTTGTTAATTGTGGTGGAGCGGCTGCAAATATTTCTGAAGGCAAATATTTGATGTCCCAATTCACTAGAAAATAAGTGGAAGAACCAACCGCCTGCCTACTCATCTGGTCATCTCAACAAAACTGAGCCAGGGCTGAGAATAAATAGCAACGACTGCTGAGCTTTTGTAGTCAGCTTCTCTACGAACAAGAGCTGTGATGGGAGAGCAAACAACACCTGCCCAGGAGGAACTGGGCACGGGCTGAAAAGGGAGCAGAGGCTGTTTATGCAGCCGTTGGTCTCCAGGGTGGGGCTGCTGGCAGAAGCGGGAAGAAGATGATATCTCCATCAGCCCATGCTAATGCCATGCTAATGCAAGAGGCAGAATGGGTGAGCGCCCTGCTTCCCTGTGCCCCGGCTCGTGAGCGATGGGTAGTGGCTCCTCCGTGCCCACCAGGAGGAAAGCCTCTGGAGTGGAACTGCCCCCCGAGCGGGTCCTGCTCTTGGCTGGTGTGTGGGTCACACCAGAGGACAAATCGCAGGGTTGTCACAGGGGAGAAAAAAGGTAGACAGTCCCTTATCTGGCAGAGGAGGCAGATCATTCACTGCTCACACCGCTACCCAAGTATGAGTTCTGCTAAGGAAACCAGTATCACTTTGCCCTAACTGGGAAGAGGGGAGATGGTATGTTCTTTATGTGCTGGGGCTGGGCATACGCACGGCCCACATACCCAATGTCCAAGTGATCTGTGTTTGGGTACTGGGTTTTTTCTTAATTTTTTGTTTTGTTTTGTTTTTAGCCTTCTAAAAACAAACTTTGGATTCATCAGATGGAAATGATCTCATCGCATTACGGATTCGCTTTCCTGGGAAACTAAACTTCTGGTGTAATCATGGGAAAGTCTCACCTTCCCTTTTTTATTTTCCTTTAACCGAGTTTCTATTGAAATGAGCTTGGCAGGCTAACAACTCAGAAGCTAAGAGACAAAAGACAACCCTTTGTTACTATTAGTTTTTTTTTAATCTCATGATTTGCTTACCAAGCTCATGATTTTGGGGAGATGGCAAGTGATTTTTGAATATTTAATGACATATATCCAAATCTATAGAGAAGGCAAGCCCCCTCATAATACATTTTACCAACACAGTAGTCTGTTTGTCCCACTGCCAACAAAAAAAAGAAGTAAAGCCCAATAATTAGTTACTGCTCTATCTTTTGTAGTTTTCTTTGAGCTGCAACACTTTCTGTTCACTCCTACTCTTTTTCTACCTCTTACAAATTCTTTGCACAACTGGAAACCTGGCTCAGCAAATCCAGTCTAGTATCACTACACTCAAGCAAGGAAAGACTTGGCTCCTCTTCAAAGGGAGCTTTTATCAAGTGTTTAGTGTGATGTGACAAAGCAGGGAAGTGTGCCATGGATGCGATGCTTCCAAATCCCCCCTTCTACCTTGATTAAACTTGAGAGCGATTACCCTTGCCAGGGTGATGAACCCTGCCAACGTGCATCTTGTTTACAGCTGTGTTGAGTTTTTAATGTGTTTTCCTGTTTCTGGCTAGAAGAACACGCTTCCGCTTTATGGCCTGCATAAAATGCCATTTAAAATATCAAATTTCTAACACATCGGAAACTAGAAAGCCGGGACAGCATCGCTCATGTGTGTGAAGTTACACTTGGGCCTCAGCAGACCTGCAAGGTCTTGCTGTCAGTGCGGGAAAGCTTTGGATGAGGGCAGTAGAAACTAAAAATATTTAGCCTGGGACTATTTTATTGTGGTGGGGACAAGACTATGCTGTCTGGTGCGAGCAGGCTCTAGACGCCGCTGTAAATTCCAGGTGAAAATTCCACAGCATTTGCCATTTTATTTTGCCCATAGGTTTATGTTGACTATGTGTAACCCCTAACCCTGAGTCTTTCATGATGTCACTTCCGCTGCGCTCTGATGATGCCCTACCAATCCCCGTGGCTTCTGGTTCCAGTCCCCGCCCCCCACTTCTGACTGGCTGAGCGAATGAACAAACCAACTTGAAGATCCACTCAACTTTCTGGATTTGAATTTCACACCAAGGCGTGGCTAGGAGTTCTCGCGAGACTGTAAGATATAAAATGCTGTTTGTTGTGGTTTAACCCCAGCCGGCAACCAAGCCCCACCCAGCCGCTCGCTCACTCCCCCGGTGGGATGGGGGAGAGAATCGGAAGGGTAAAAGTGAGAGAACTCGTGGGCTGAGATAAAGACAGTTTAACAGGTAAAGCAAAAGCCGCGCACACAAGCAAAGCGAAACAAGGAATTCACTCACTACTTCCCACCGGCAGGCAGGTGTTCAGCCATCGCCAGGACAGCAGGGCTCCATCACACATAACGGTTACGTGGGAAGACAAACGCCATCACTCCAAACGTCCCCTCCTTCCTTCTTCTTCCCCCAGCACTATATGCTGAGCATGATGCCATATGGTATGGAATGTCCCTTTGGTCGGTTGGGGTCAGCTGTCCCGGCCGTGTCCCCTCCCAACTCCTTGTGCACCCCCAGCCTCCTCGCGGGTGGGGTGGGGTGAAGAGCAGAAAAGGCCTTGACTGTGTGTAAGCACTGCTCAGCAACAGTGAAAACATCCCTGTGTTATCAACACTGTTTCCAGCAGAAATCCAGAACGTAGCCCCACGCTAGCTACTATGAAGAAAATTAACTCTGTCCCAGCCAAAATGAGCACGCCATTAAAATCCAGAATGTTGAGTGTATCTTCAAGTTGGTTCGTTCATTCGCTCAGCCAATGGGGTGGAAGGGGCAGGACCGGAAGGACATCATCAGAGCGCACCAGAAGTGACATCATGAAAGAGGCGGGATTAGGGTTAGAGGTTACACGTAGTCACATATACCTATGGGCATGCCACATTTTGGTGAAAAAATATTTGACAAAACATTTTCCTTTTACCAATTTCCCAGTTGTCTATAGCAGTCACTTTAAAAGTGGCTGCATCTAACTAGTTTTATTTAAAAATATCCTCTTTCTTTTTTCTCTTTTTTTTTTCTTCCTCACAAGAACCAGTCCAGTTTTCAGAGAAACTTTAACAGGAAAGAAGCACATCAGCACCCTGTGAAATTTCCATGTTTAGCTTTGAATCTGTCAGGTTATCTGGACAAAAAAATACGTTGTGAATTTTCCAGTTCAGTGACTCTGTACAGTTTGGTGTTCTTGCCTTGCAGTTTGGACAGAATACACTGGAGGAGAGGAGCTTTTCTCCCTGGTTGTTCCTGCCTCTGCCCTGTGTTTCGTCAGCTGGCCCCAGCCCATCGCTCTGTGCCCAGGCAGCCAACTGGCTTCCTCCCTTTTTCTCTGGATAATCTTCCCTCTTTTTGTTGACTACAATGACATGAAACACTCTATTTCAGTTGCAGGAAAAATCAAGATTATGATGTGGCGCTGAACCTTTCTTTGCCCAGGACTCAGTGGTTACCCCTGAAGCCATTCGTGGACGGTGGTGGAACACCAGACTCAACCCGTGGGTGAGCTTGACTCTCTACTGTGACGCCAAACGAGGCACAGCGCTGCAGCTGCGCTTGTACCCAGGACTGGCGTGGGGTCACGTACGGCACGGTCCTGGGTGCAGAGGCACCCTCTGCGCAGTGAGGTGGGCTTTCTGGTGGGCCCATGCTGAGGCAGCACCAGTTCAGCTCTTTGCTGTTTACCCACCTCGCGTGCAGAGAAAAACCTTGGCTTAGCCTGGGCGAGATCTACCTTTGAGCACTTGGACGAGGGAAGTGCCTAATTGCAGGTTGGTACTCGCTGCTGGGAAATAGCCTTGGACCTCAGCCAGCCCCGAGCAGGGAGGTGGCAAAGCTGCCTTTGATGCCTCTGCTTCTATTGAGCAGCAGCTCCTGGAGGGCTGGCCCTGCAGGCAGAGCCACGGCGAGGCTCTCCAACAAGTTGTTCCCATTCCTGCTCACCGCAGACGCGGCAGCCCACCTGCTCTCCACTGTGCTGGAATATCACCCGGCACTGGCGCCTTGGCTCTGTTGTTTCAGGCCGCAATGGGTAATTTTTAATCCCTCTATTCAGAGTGTTTCGAGGAACAGGAGGAGAAACATACGGCATATGCTCACCTCGGCTCCCAGGAGGCGTGGGGGAGTGTGTCCCAGCAGCTGCTGGGGTAATCCTTGTCCTTCTGTCCGCAGCCGCATCCGAAAGGTGTGCTCAGAGTGCCTGGGCGTCACCCCACAAGCAGGTGGGCTCCACCGGCTGGGCAGGGCTGGGGGGGCAAAGTCCCTTCCTTCCCTCTGCGCCCGACAGGGTCATGAGCAACGGCATGTGCAGTGCAGAGGGACCAAAGGAGGGACTCCATCCTCTCCTGGTCTCCTTCAGGCAGACCAGCTCCACAGCGGTGCTGGGGGGCATCTCAAAGGCACAGGTTAACCCACAACAGTCACACTGGGGCAGAGGCTTTTGAGGGTACGGGTGCCTTAGTGGTTTGGAAGCTGGTTGGATTAAGGACTCACATTTGATCAAAGAGGGTCTATGGTGAGATCCAGGCTAGACAGCTGTGGCCTCAAAGCACATGAGATATCTGCAGCAGTGGTAGATGGGGGCAGGCTGTAGTGCTCAGCCACCGGTAACCTGCCTCCTGGATCCTGTACCACCTTGTCTTCCCTTGTCATCAAATCTCCAGCACATCTTGTCTTGATGTACTGTCATTGCTCATTGTCCTGGCCCTCATCCTGACCCTACTGCAGTCAACAGGAATGGTGTCGGCAGCATCGGTGGAACCAGCGTCTCCTCTTCTCCCTTTGCTTCTTCCCTCCTGCATCCCCTCCTGCCCTGATCTCGCTCTCTCGCTGCATCGCCTGCTCTGGGCACCATCTGGTGAGTTTTGGTCTGTCTCATCTCACCAACTGTCGTTTGTCCTGGCTGTGGTGTAAACGTGCTCACATTTTGCATCAAAGGACCCCTAAACCATTCGCTTTGTGGACCAGCCGGCCTGTCGGAGAGGAGCCAAGCAGTTGGCACTCAATAAGCAACGAGCATTAATAAAAGCATTACAGTGAGGTTAGTGCCTCATTAAAGTAATGCTGACGAACCGGCTGCCTTCCAGAAGTATGAAATTTTAACTAACACTTCCTCCTTCTAATTTTATGTATAATTAAATCTTCCTAGGGAGACAATATTCAGTTCTCCAGGCTGCTACAGCATGAGCAAAGCCCAAAGCCCAATTCAGAGGAGTTGCTCTGGAAACGCACTGGTGCTCTTGGGAGCAGTCTCCGGCCCCATCCTGCAGCCTCATCGTACAAAAATTCGGTGCAGTGGTCATGGCAGCGTCTGGGGGCTCGCTGTACCGTAAGCACCAGCATTCCGGGGTCCGCGCCAGCACTGGGGGATGTGGCTGAGCCCGCAGCCCTCCCTCTCCACCTGTGCTGGGTCGGGCTCTGCCTGCCCCCCGTCCACTGCAGGTTTGATTAGCGTGGGATGAAGGCAGGCTCAGGACCCTGTGTGCTACGCTCCAGCTCTGACCCACACTCCCAGCCCTGGCCGCAGCCAGCACACCCGGGTTAGAGCGGCCAAAAGGAACTGGACTGGCACAGATCATCTGGCCCGGAGGTGCAGGCAGTGCCATTCATTATGGCTCTTCTCCGCTTGCCAGAAGCAGGGTGTAGCTGGGCGGCCGGGCCAAAGGCTGCCGTTAGCCTGTAGAGATGCTGAAGTGAAAGGCTACGCCGCTCGTGTTTGCTGCTAGCACCCTTTGCCAGGCGTGTCGGGGAGGGAGAGGTCCCGTGGCTTTTGTGCGGGAGCTGCGGTGCCCTATGGTCCACAGGCGCTTGCTGCTCCACAAGCAGGATCCGAGCTTTGGCGGATGGAGATAGCTGGGTTTGGGGACTGGGGACTGATGCGTTTTGGCCAAACGGCTCAGATGGGAAGCAGCAGGGTTTTGTGCCGGAGAGGTTTTGCTCTGGGCCCTCCTCCAGCCTCTCGAGCATCCTTGGGGCTGGCTCCAGGTGGTGCTCCTGGCTCCCCGCGCAGCCCCTGGGCTGCGGCAGCTCCGTGCCCGCTGCAGCAGACACCCAACTGCCCGCCGAGCCCCACGACTCCATTGTAAGGCAAATTAATTCTCCCGTGCACTGAGGAATAGCCGTGCTCTTGGGTAGGTTTGGCAGTGGCAGTGAGGAAAGCAGCTGCTCCTGGACACACAGCCCCTTTTTATTTCATTTGCCTGGTTTTAGCAGCATGTGACGGGCATGTGAGCGACGGTGCTGCCGGACACGCCGCCGCCGGGGCATCTCGCTGGCCGGACAGCTGAAGCTGCTGTCTTCCCCGTTCATGTGTGAGCACACACCTTCTCTCTGCTGGTCCTCCTCCTCTCACCTCTGACAGGTTTTTATTCTCATGCTTTCTTTGAAGCAAACCCAGAGGTTTCGTTGTCAAAGGATGGTGTTTGATGGATGAATCCCTCTCTTTTACCTTGCCTGATGGGGAGGGTACAGGGCAAACCCGGTGTTTTAAATATGTTTTTAATGATAAACGCCACTTTCATGACAAGAAACAACCAATCCAAATGGTTTCTGCTATGTGGATGGTCTGCCCGGGGCAGAGGGTGTCATCAGAATGACCGTGGTGCTACGCTGCTGTCTTATGTTCAATTTGTTGCAGAGACTGACTCGGAGCTCGACGCAGCTGCAGGCTTGTGCTAGGGCTGGGCCCCTGCTGCTTCCTACAGCTGATGGGCTGGAGGGGGCTACACAAGCGATCATTCGACTTTTGGGTGTGCGTGCCTGGGGCTGGCAGTGTCTCAGGGTGCGGGACGACCACAGCCTGGGGGAGTTCACGTCTCACTGCAAAATTTCTTCTTCGTTTCAGGCATTACGGCACAGATTTTCTTCTTGCAAAGGCCCCAGCTCTGAGACAATCACTATCCTTGCTGCAGTGGAATTAATAGGGTGTCCAGGGGCAAAGGTAAAACTAAAGTACGTAAGTAAATGTTTGCAGGATCAGGACCTTATTCAGGCATAAATCAGGTAGCTCCAGCCAACAATAGAATTACCTAAGTATAAAATCCCATGTAAGCCAGTAAGATCAGCTCCAAACCTGCTATGAATTTGCTTTTTGTTTCCATGCCAAGAATACATCACTTCTAACTGCTGCAATCAGGTCTGGTTCTTTTTATTTTTTTTTGAGTGCTTTTGGGCACATTTATTTCCTGTCACCAGCAGATACGCACGGAGCCTGACCCTCCTTTTCTTGGGCATGCCCCAGCCTGCTTCGCCCACAATAATTTGTCGCTATCGGGATATTTTTTTTCTTTCCTTGCCTTTTCTGTTACTGCATTCAGTAAACAAAGGGACAGCAGTGACGATCCAAAACCATTCTTTGTATTTGCCTGGGAACAGAGTCAACTATTTGTTCTTCTGTTGTTGTTGGGTTTTTTCTCTTTTTGAACTGGTGACGGTTTAAATGGCTACTGGTACCTGTGGTGCAGCGTATACTGGTGTTCCAGGATTTGTTACCAAATGGCACTGGGCAGTCATGGTGGAGGCAGTGAGGAGGACAGGGAACTGCACATGGGAAGTATCAGATCAAACCAAAGGTCCAGGGCACAGATGTCCCTGCTGTCCCTCCTGAAGAACGTGAAAATAGCTTGCAGGATTTTCCTCAGTTTCCCAGTTCTCAGCGCACTGTTTTGAGACGGTGCCCCAAGACAAGAAGTCTGGTGATATTTGCACGGGGTTGAGCCAGGAGGAGACTGGTTCTTGGAAATGAGCTTGGGCAAAATACCTGGGAGAAGGAAGGCAGGGAGAGATGGTAGAGAGAGAAGGAAGCTGGAGGCTCTTTTAGCTCGAGGGCAAACTTTTATTGGGCTCTCCGTCCATGTGCAGCAGCAGCGCAGGCAGCGAAGGCAGCTCCCGGAGCGGTCTATTCCTGGCAGACACCAGGAGAAGTGTCCCAGCTCCCGTTCCCATCCCCGTCTGTCCCTCCAGCTGCAGCCCACGAAAGGGTGCTCCGAGAGCCTGGCAGAGCCTCCCCTGCCCCATCACACCGGGACACAGCAGTCCCCGGGACAGCAGCTGTGAGGAACAGGTATGCATTTTCCAAGTGACATTTAGGCTCTTAAGTTATTTTTGAAAATGGCCCAGAGGGTCCTAATTTATGTGCTGTAGAAAAACACTGCCTGTGACTTGCTTTGCTGTGAACACCCCGTATCCCCGTAAATGGGGTTTTTTATAGTTTTTGCCTTCTCAGTCTTGTGTCTTGAAGCAGAAGCAAAATCCACCAGGTAACTGTAATTGCTGTTCCCACTGTTGTGTTTTCCTCGTGGCATGCCTCTGCCATAATCACAGCTCGGTATCTTGGGTATGTCTGAAATGGGAGGCCTTCTCTAATGCCACGGAGGGGATGGCTGGCTGGCAAGGAAAATAAATCACCCTGAGCTGACGTCCTTTAGAAGCCATTATTTCAATAGACCACAAAAATGAAGAAGTGCTGGGGAGAAGCCAGGCGTGACTCGCAAACGGCCACGCTGGAGCGCTCACCCGGGCGCCTGTCCTCGGGACGGCGGGGCAGGGGCTGCCTGCCCGCTCCGCGGTGGCGTGCCCCGGCCGGGGGGACCCATGTGCCAGGCTCGGCTGCTGACGCTCCTGTCCCGGCAGAGCGGCTCCCAGGTGGGGTCAGCAGCCTCCTCTCTCCAGGCTATTTCGGGGAACGTTTTGCAGCCCCATGAGGGTTTCCACTTGCACCGTGCAGCAGGGGAATGGGAGGGGAGGGCAGTTTTGCGCTGCTGCCCTTCTCAGGATTTTCGGTGTTCAGTTTTGTTTGGCTCTGGAGCAAAACTGAAGCCCTCCGAGTGACCATGCAGACAGCGTCAAAGCATCCCCTTGCAGCTGCACAGCAGCGCTTTCCTCCCATGTGTCGCCGTGCTTTGGGCACTGACGTGGGCTGGGGACACCCTAGTGCCATCAAAGCCATTTGTCACCCCTGGGCGCTCAGGAGCAAGGGTGGGAGCTGCCCCCCTGCCTCCGCCAGCCATAACCACCATGCTGCAAACCAAAACTCCCTGCAGCGAAACATCCTCGGGAGCCATATGGCATCTCTGAGGCTTTGATCGAATTGAACGAAACCCAAAGCAGCCCAGCAGGTTGTACTGCGAGCCCCGGCGAGCCCGGGGGGGCTTGTCCTACCCTGCTTGGGGCGTGCAGGCTGCCAGCCCGGGCGTTAACGAAGTGTCTTAGGGTCTCCTGCCAGTGCCCGGTGGAGGTGCTGGCGGGATCGGGGGGTTTGCATGTACAGGAGGATGGTTTTGTGGTCAAGTGATGCAAGTGGAGAGAACATCATCTCAGGCTGAGGTTTCAAATAGCCAGCAGACAGAAGGTGGGTCAGGGGAGCTTGGGGATACGCAGTGTTTGCTCTAAACCTGGGCCATAAAAGCCACGATTCAAACCTGTTCTCGGGACCAAGGCTGGCTCTGCCAAGCCACCGTGAATTGCAGGAGATCCCTGACCTGAGCTCTGCTCTTTCAGGAGGGGATAAACAGTCCTGGAGCACATCGGAAGGAGAGGTGGACTCGTGTCTAACCTGCTGGTGTCCACAAAAACAAGTCCCAAATCCACAGAGGCAAAAAAAATCACCCCGGAGGATTTCTCCTGGATTTTACCTCGCACTTCACTGCAGTACTTTGCGATGCTTCCAGTTTGCTGTGGAAAAATAAGCAGCCCAGATCTGTTGAATCTCCAACCTTATATTAAGCATTTACTGTCTGGTCTCTGGGGCAGAGCCGTCTTCCTACGCTGTGGGCCAGGCTCAGCCCTCAGCCCTGCCCCTGGTAGGACGGGGTGGTGGTGAGCGGCATCTCCCGCCGCCGGGACGCGGCCGGCTGGAGGAGGGATGTGTGCCCTCCCGCCTGGAGCTATGGGGAGGGCAGAGAAACTGGCTGATCTCAGGGGACTGGCCAGAAAGGGCAAGGACCTGGTGCAGAGGGTGGATGTTTAATGTTGCAAAGGTTTCTGGAGGTTTGGTTTATAATTCTCATTATGTAAAAATGCCTGATTTCAGAGTTTGCTCTAAAAGAAAGTGGGCGGTGGAGAGATGATAGTTTCTGACTGATTATGGACTCATTTTTTAATTGTGTACCCATAATGTGATGTCATGCAAAAAAAATCTAACCCCTACAGAAACTCATTTCAAAATGAATAACTGCAACATTTTTTCAGTCATTGTCTAAAAGGGATGTTTCAGTATTGCTGGGACTTCCCTTCTTCCCCACCTCTTTTCACCAGAATACAACATTCTGATATAATTGATGGGGCATTCGGACTCTGATAGCATTTGCTTCCACCCAGTTTCTTATGAAAACCCTCCTGCTGCCTCGCAGAGCTACGTGAAGGTACGTAAGCTATACTTCCCCACTTTCTCCGTCCCAGAAGGAGGATGGGAACTGGAAAATACCTCCAGTTCCTCACTAAAGGGGTTAAGGCGATGGGGCTCTGCACAAAACATCTCTGGCAATGGGCTCTTGCAGCATTTTTATCTGCTTGCTGGGCTAAAAATTGTGACCTTGGCCATTGCAGCAGATGCTCTCTGGAAGCACTCTGCAGTGAAATCTGTTTGAATAGCAACAGCAGAACCGATGGAATAATTTATATCTCTGAATTAGCAAAGATATTAATCTGCCTCAGGGACAAAAAAAAATCCTGTGAAACTTCTAGGGGCTTTGCTTGGTTTTCCTGCACCTGATGGGGCTCTTAGGCCTCTGCCTTGTGCTTCTGCGTCGCTGCGTGGCGGAGAAACCCTGGCACAGAGCGGCCACTTGTGCTGATAACGGGAAAGTCGGTGTTTGGTCCTGCTGTCAACGGGCTTTAGCGTGGAGAGAAACCTTCACTAATCAGCTTGCTTTGTACATTTTTACAGCAAAGTGAAAGATGCCTGGGATTATTTGTTGGTCACTAAGCAAATGTTCCAGAGGCCGTTTACAAAGTCTTGATTGACAAAAGTGCTGAAAACTTACAACCTTCCACAGGCCCTCGCCTCCCCAGAGGCAACCCAGGCCCAGGGCTGGGATGGGAGATGGAGATGATGGAGGTGGAGATGATGGAGATGGAGCCTCCTCCTGCAGGAGCCGCAGGGGTCACCCGGGGCTGAAGAGTGGGGAGAAGCTCATTTGTTATGCAAATGTCTGCTTGAGCCTGGCGTAGACAGTGGAAAGCTCTTGAATTATTTTAAGCAGAGGACAAAAGTTCTTTCCCTCCCCCTATCATCTTGAATCCTTGTAAAAACAAAACAAAACAGAAACCTCTGTGTGAACCATCTGACAATGATCAGCACTCGGCTTTCCTGGCAAGACCGAGGTGGCCGGGAGTACACAGGCACATGGAAATAGAACAATTAAGAAAAAAACTGTATTGGAAGCAGCCGAGCTTTATTTTATCTCGATGACAGCACGAACTAATCATTCTCCAGCCTTATCTCCGTGAGCGTGCAGGGGACCGGCATGCTGCAGGGGCTGTCGCTGGGTGACCAGCAGAGATACTTCCCCACTGCCTACTTGGGGCGAGGGCAGGCTGTGGCTCAGCCCAGGCTCTCCGGGTGAGGAGGGGAGCAGGGGTGGCTATTTTGGATGCACGAAGCACTTGCAGGCCAAAAGTTCAAGCTGGCAGCCTGGCTCATGCAGAAAAGCCACCCGTGCGCAGCGGCGAGCTTCCTGCGCCGGCCGGCGGCTGGGCTCTGCCGGCTGCCTGCTCCTGCCCGGGGCACCAAGCCGCAGCTTTGCATCAGCAGATGTGCATTTCATGGCTGCTAAGAAAATCCTGTCAGTATTTACATAGCGTCGAGGGGTGCCGAGGGGACAAAGCGGAGCCTTTCCCATGCCGGCTGCAGGACACTGTTCCCGTGGGGAGAGCAGCCGAACCCGTGCCATGTGCTCCTGGGGCAGCGGCTGCATGAGGGGATGGCACTGCCCGTACTCTGCCTGCCAGGAGCCACAGCAAAAACCTGTTTCCCAGACAGATGGCACCTCTCCGGAGTGGTTTTCCCCTGAGCCAAGTTCTCCCCTGGCCTCGGCATCCCTGTGCCCCCACACCGTGTGAAACCCAGGTGGGCAGCTGAGCTCTGGCGTGCAGAGGGCTGGCTAAACGGGGGATAAATCAGCTTTTAAAAAGGGGGACATGCAGGGCTGGGCCCACAGACAGACCCGTGTTTTGGGAATACCAGCACAGCAGAAGGTGCCAGGAGGATGCAAGGCTTAACGTGAGCCTTATATAGGGTCTGTGACTGGTCGTGTCGGTCACTGCCTGGGAAGCAGGGGGAATCCGTCCCCCCGCAGTGGTGTCTGCCTGCCTCTTCCCCTGCCCGGGCCAGTGGGGGGCGAGGAGGGGGTTTGGGTTTCCCCCAGACCCACTCAGCCCCCCAGAGAGTCATGCTGGTTCTGCAGCCCCACGGCCAAACGTGGGTGTAGCAAAAGAGCCCCTTCCCGTGGGGCCGCCTGCCTCGCTGGGCGGCTGCTGACCGGTGCCGGCACCGCACTGGCACAACGCGGCCATTGACGGGGGAACGTCGCTTTTTCCACGGGGAGTGTGTCACACGGGGTTGCTTCCGATGATTCCTGCGTGGGGCTTCCCTGTGGCCTCGTCCCCCTGTCCCGAACACGTCAGGGGCATGAGCTGCGCTGCACCGCTCCTGCCTCTGGCTTTGCAGCTGCCCGGAGACACCCGGGTCCCCAGGGCTTTGCTGCTGTCACTGAGGGAGGTGAGCAAGGCCAGGGAGGCTGGGGAAAACCCTCGACAAGCCTAAACAACCCCCCAAAAACCCCAGCCAGCTTGGCAGAGTTAAGTTCAAGCCGGTGCGGGCTCTGCCAGCTCCTCAGCCCAGCGTGAGCTTGCATCCCGGCATCCCGATGGTGCCCGTGGCATCGCTGCAAGCTCACGGCTCGCCTCGTCCCCGGCTCAGCGCTCTCCTCTGCAGGGGAACCAGAGGCCCTTGGCCGTTACGTGTGGCAGTGGCCGCACACGTGTGCCGTGCGTGGCAGGGGATGAGCCGCCGTGCTGGCGGTGCCCAGTCGCACGCCACCGCCCTGCCTTGCTGCTGCTGCCTCGTCTCGCGGAGCCCGCGGGCATGGGAGGGGAGGGAGCCTGTGCCTCCCCGCGGGGAGGTCCGGGCAAAGCCCCTCACCATCGTCCGCACCACGGGGTGAGAGCAAAAAGGCTCGTTCCAGGGCCACAAGCTAACTGGAGTGAGCTCAGCTGCCTTTACTAGTCATATCAGGAATAAAAGAGTAAGCATGGTGTGCCACAACAGCCCGTCCTCAGAGCCGAACAGTGTCCGGCTGAGACTGAAGGTGACACTGGGAGATGCTTCATTTCCTTAGTGCCATGTCTGTGCTGCAAATTCTCCACTGCAATTCCTCACTGCTTAAAAGCAGTTGCTCTCATGGGCATTTTTGAAATTGTTAGAAAAATCTGTGTGGGCATTGCAATGTTTGTTTTCTCTGATGACTATTTTTAATCTTGTTTTCCATTTAAAAAAAAAAAAAAAAGAAAGCTCTAGATATGAATTGAAACTGTGCCTTTAAATACAGCATGCCAATAGCTGCACAAAACTAAACACAAAATCAGGGCTAAAAATCTGTGAAAAGCTAAAGCCTTTTATGACGCTCGCTTGGCAGCACTGCCGAGAGCCCGGGGACCAAGACCGGGGCAGTGCCCTGGCGCCAGAGGGGTTAAAGAAGTGGGATCAGCCTGCGAGGAGGGAGCTGGAGCTGGAGCTGGAGCTGGAGCGGGAGCTGGAGCTGGAGCGGGAGCTGGAGCTGGCCTTTCCAGGAGAGGATGCTGGCATCAGCTCCCTCAGTCTTCCCCATGGCACCCAGCCTCGGAGAGCTGCCGGTGCGCCTGGGGCTCTCCGCTTTTGTTCCCTTGCCGGGGACTTGGCCAAGCGACATTCGGCCCGAGCCAAAGGAGGGATGGCCAAGAGCGCACAGTGCTCCTTGCAGCAAGCCGGGGGCGGGGGGCCCTGCAGCGCGAGCGGGGGCACCCCAAAAGCAGAGGCAGGGTCTTGCTCGGCAGCACTGGTGGTGCCACGTTGCGCTCGGTGCCGTGCCGGCCAGAGAGCACGATGCTCGGGGACAGGAGCAGCTCTGCACATGTCCTGCGTTGGTTTTTAGGAACCGAGCAGGGGTTTTAGGAACCAGCATTCCCCGGGGAATGTCCGAAGCTGGGGAGGGAAGATGGGGGACGGCGGCGTGTGGGAAGAGCGGTGGCACGGACCCCGGCGAATGTCACGCTGAGCTATTTTAAGATTTTTATCTTGCTGCCCTCTGACAAAAATGTGCTTTGGAGCAGAGCTTATCGTGTGCAGTTTGGCACACGGGGGGCCAGTGAGGGGG
Organism: Calonectris borealis; assembly: GCF_964195595.1. NCBI lineage: Eukaryota > Metazoa > Chordata > Aves > Procellariiformes > Procellariidae > Calonectris > Calonectris borealis. The sequence continues at coordinate 11,757,903 of NC_134328.1, read as the reverse complement.
TGACCGAGTGTATCCCCGTGAGCTGGGGCAGGCGATGCAGAGCAGGCAAGCCGGCGGCGCAGCGGCGGTGGGTGCTGCCGGCGCAGCCGTGAGCGCGTGCCACGGGACATGGGCATGAACGGGCACGGGCCTGACCCAGCCAGCCCTTCTGGCGGCTTTCCAAGGGGGCAGATAAAAAACAGGTATCTGAGCCAAAATCCCAGCCCAGGTCTGAGCCAGGGGAGCGCCAGGCTTTGCTGTGCTTCCGGCTTCCCAGCGTCACCCAGCCCCCGGGGCGGCCGAGGACAGACCTTGGCTGGGACCTTCCCTACCTCCAGTTTCTAAACTTTGGATCGTCCTGAACAGGGTGATTTATCAGATGAAAAATGCTGCCTGCTGTAGCCACCTTTCCCCCTGGTTATGCCCCAGGGAGCACAGGGCATCGAGCGCAGAGGCACGACGAGCGGGCCAGGGTGCGTGCCCTGTGGTTGCCACCACCACCAACTCCCGCTGGCTCCCGGGGGGGGCGAGGGGGTGCCGGGCTGGGGGGACACTGCAGACAACCCCCCCCCGAGGTGAGGGCAACTCTGCAAACACCCAAACCGGCAGCACCAGCCCACCACTGCTGCGAGCCCAAGGTGCTTGTGAGTTATCACCCTCGCCCTCTCGGCTGCTGGGGCTGGAGATTAGGGAGCTGCTCCTTATCGGCCGCCAGCCCCGCACCCAGCCCCGCACCCGCCGGGCTCCTCTTTCGGTCTTACTCACTGGAAAAATGAGTAAGCCTGTTGCAACCGTCGCTGTGATGCTCTCGGGCAGCAGGCTCGGGCTGTGCTCACTTGGGTTGGGGTGGTTTGGGTTTTTTTTTTAAGCATCTCAGCACAGAAACCTGTAGCAGCCAGGACGCATTGCAGACACCCACGGAAGCCGGGACTGTGCAAATGGCGTGTGCTGGAGCTCAGTGCCTGGCACGTACGGAGCCCACCGCGTCTGATGGGGATGGGAAGAGGAAACGCTGCGTGAGTGTGTGCTTGTGTGTGCAAGAGGGGAGAGGGAAATCCAGAGTCCTCACTGTGCCAACAACCTGGCAGTGCCGCACTTGCACAGAGACCTCCATACCTGCCCCCAAACCCACTGCCTGTGCACAAAGCTCTTGGTCCGGTCTCTGAACCTGGACCCAACTCCTGTGTGTGTCCGTCCATCTGTCCGAGCAGGTCTCAACCCCTCCAGCCTCCTCCCACACCGCACCGGGATGCTCTGCACAATGACCATTTCTGGCAGTTTAGATGGCAGCTACAAGAAAATATTCGGGCACTCTTCAGCTTTACCAGGCACATGATCCGGACAGTGCCAATGGTATAAACATTTGGATTCGATTTATTATTTTTTCTGCAGGCTCTGTCTCAGCTGGGCGGCTGCAGAGCGGCTCTGGGGCTGGGGCTGGGGCTGCTCTCTGCCCGCGGGAAGGGGGCTGGGGCAGGCGGCTGGCAGTGCCCGGCCAGGGCAGCCTGGCAGCATTTACCCAACTCGATGGGATATTTTTTTTTTTTTTCCATTCAAGCCCGTGCAGAGCTGCTGGCAGGACTGGAGCTTTCGTCCAGATTGCAGATGCCCAAAATATCTGTATTCTGGCCTGAGCAGACTGAGGCTGAAGAAGTGCTCATGGTTGGCTGATTGAAGAGCGCATACGGGAGTCCAGGCGGACAGACAGCCACCCACAGGCGAAGTGCCTGAGAATGTACAGCAGCAGCGGGCAAGAGGATGGGGAATGCCACCGGGCACTGCCTAGCCCAGGGCTCCCTCCAGCAGGAGCCAAGGACGACCCCGCACCCTGTGTGCCCGTCTCCCGGCCACGGCTCTCGCTCCAGCAGGTGATTTTTTTTACTATTTTTTCCAGCCTGCTGAAAATTGAGCACAGTCCAGGACATGGTTTTGACGCGGACCAGCTCATGCTCATCCCAGCGATGCTGGGACACAGCTCTAGGGCTGGGTCCTGCCCAACCTTGCCCAGCCCCACTGCAAACCCTTCCCACCGGCTGCACCCACGCCAGCAATGGCTGCATCTTACTGGGACAGAGGTGGCATTTCCAGCCCTAATTAAATTGGCAACATGGTCCCGGGTTTAGCCTGCAGGCCAGGGCCGGGCTGGGCTGGGGCGGCCGTGGGCGGTGGGGCTCCTGCAAAGCCTCGGTCAGCCCTTGGGGTGCTCTCGGGTGGGCTCAGCAAAAGGGGAGCCTGGAAAGGGAAAAAGCCGCAGCACACGGTGGGCAGGTGCCGGGCAGGCGAGGGCTGTGCCCAGCACGGTTCATGGACCTCCCGGCCTGAAGTGTCTGAGCACCCGTAAACTGGTCCTACCGCCATTAAATTGGTTTTATTGTATTGCTGCTATGTTATGCTCCTCATTTTAAATTAACTTCTAACCTAAACTTCATTCTGGCATCTTCAGCAGTCAGGATTTATGGAAGAAAAGTTAAAATATCAGTCAAAATAAGGCATTTATATGTATTCTCTCTCTCTCTCTCTCTCTCTCTCTCTCACATGCAGATATTGATAGAAAATACGTGTTTGCTCACACTTACATGTTTCTAATCATATTTTTATATTGTATAAATATATAAATATATAAATATAGTATAAATGTTTTTATACATATAAAATTCATTGGAAACAGGAAACCAAATCAGTTTACCTTACTAAAATGGCATGAAATAGAGTAGCATACACTGCTGGAAAAGGATCGGATGTGATTTTTGGAAGGTTTTTCTTCCCTTGAGGGCTCATTCTACCATGTTTATGTCTATAAACCTGCTAATTTTAAAGCCAGCTCACAGAAAACGAGTGGTATGATTTATTTATTTCATTTCATTTTGCACAGCTCAAGCTTTGCTTAACGTGCTAGCATGTAAGCAGCTCACGTAAACACAACCAGCTGATGCTCCTGGAGAAAGCAAACGGCTCTGGGTATCTGCGTGCGCGCGCTGACCCCCCCGGTGTTTATCTGGAGGTAGAGGTTAAACGGGAACCACTCAAGCATGCTTAGTCTGATTTTAAAAGATCTTTTGAGTGTTAAACATGTAGTAAGATGCTTAGTGCTATTTTCAAACCAAGACGTGTTCCTGGCTGATTTACAAAAGGCCACGCTCTCCAGCTTTACATGGGTAAATGCTTTTAAAAATTGGCTCCTGGGATTTCGGGGCTCATCGATTCGATAGGACTTAATGATCAGGCTCCCCAAGCCGCTTCCGAAAGTGGGAGTTGAGCTCTTCTCTCACGTCAGTCCTTTAGATTATTTCACCTTACGCTTCTTTATCTGATTTCTATTTAAAGCTGAGTATGGTGGCTCTTGAAAGAAGATGCAAACCATCCTTTAATAAGAGGCCACTAAGATGATGGTGTCCCGGTGCCATTGTTAATACCGCTTGTCTCTCCTCTGCTGTACCGCACCGGCTTGGTGCGATGGTGGTGCAGCCCCCCCATTGCTGCCGGACACCGGGGCAGGCGGCTCCAGGAGCCAGCCCCCCGCGCGGGGGACAACGTGGGCCATAACCCGGATAACGGGGCACCGTCACGCCTCCGCTAAATGCGCAGCTCGTGGCACGTGAATGCAGCAAGCCCAGGGGTTGCTGCAGAGGCTGCAGCTCCAAGGTGCTGGCGGGAAAAAGGAAAAAATACTTACTTTGTGTATATGCATATGTATTTTTATATATAGTGTGTGTTTAAACATATCTGTATATAATTGTATATTCAAATTATATATAAGTTTAAATACATATATACACAAACAAATAACTATACTCATGCACATATATTTAGGGCTCTTTAGAGAAAGGCATGTAAGCCCTGCGCCCATGGCCAGTGCTACCCTGAGTCCCTCCTGCCAGGGTGGCACTGCCAGGGTGGCACTGCCAGGGTGGCACTGCTCACGCCCCAGCCCGGCCCTGGGGTAGCGGCTGAGGCTGGGCACAGCCTGTACCCCCCGCAGTCTGGTTCACCAGGGACGTGCTGTGCCTTTAGCACCCTAAAATATTGCAGCACTTTCAGACAGTAATCTCTGACGTCTCCATCTCCGACCTTTCCATCAGCAACTTCTCCATCTCCAACCCCTCCATCACCATTGGCCTCCCGAGCACACAGCTAATAAATCTGAGCCTTTAATTGCCCTCCCACACAGTGTGGCCTTATCTGAGCCATCGTCCCTCTCGCTGTGCCTCGTCACACCTCTGTGTTTCCTGGTTTGTGCTGCTGGTGTCAGCAAAAGGATAAAACCGATATATTTGGCTTTGGTTTTATGTACAAATCCCCCCAATAACGGCTGCGTGGTCCCACATGATGTGTCGGACACGGCGAGGCGGCTCTGCCTGGGGGTGGATTTACAAACCCTCTGCTTTTATCTCATGCAAGGTCGCCCTTTTTTTTATTATTTATGTAGCTAAAACTATGCAAAAATTAGTGGGGGGGGGGGGGGAAACAAACAAACCATAAATTCCATTGCTAAGGACATCAGTAAGGGCGGAGGGGGCTGCCTGCCCGGGGTGCTGGTGCTGGGACCACTGGGGCTGGAGAAGCCCTGATCCCCATTTACAGCTGGTTGTTAGGTGACAAGAAGGACTGGTATCTCTGGTACCCAAGGGAGATTTATTTATTTCCCACCCCCTTCTATAAGTTTGGGAAGTTTTCCGCAGCCCTCCGGGAGAGCGGGGCCGGCGTGGCGCGGGCGCAGCGGTATCAGCGGCCGCAGGTCTATCGGGCTGAGCAGAAGCTTTTCCAGGAACTACCCAGTGAAACACATGACCGTGCCCCGGCCGAAGGGCGGTACGTGACAGGCATTCACCGGGCTCCCGGCGAGTCAGTTGACTTTGTTATTCAAACTATTTTAGTGATGGTTTTTAATCCCAGGCTTAAGTTTTTCTTTTCCTTTTTTTCTTTTTTGTTTTCTTTCTTTTTTTCTCTCTGAACAAGGGAATCTCTACGCTGGCAGGATTCAGAGAGGCACAAAGGAGGGAAAAACAAGTTTCAGCCAGAAGGCGGGGGGGGTGGAAAAAAAGGGGATGCTGTTAGCATTCTGTGTATGTGAGGGGGTAAAACCATTTTGCTGTGAACTTTATTTTAAAGGGTAAGTGCCAAATGCAGCCCAGTTACTATGCAAATAAATCCTGTGCTCGGCCTTTCCCTCTCAGCTGTAAAGTTTTGGCACTGGGGCTCGTTAGCCACGGGAGCTGGGCTGCGGGGGCTGGCAGTGTCCCCCGGTGTCCCCAGCCCTCCCTCCCGGGGACAGCCACCGGCTGGGGGTGCCACTGCAAAGCTCCGGACCTCGATGGGAGCCCGCGGGGCTCCCCAAGTGTCTCGGCCAGATAACGCGGGGCGGCGGGGGCGAGCGCTGCAGCGACGTGGGCTCGGTGCTCCCCTGCCCCTTATCGCCAGCGGGTTTGGGTGGCCGCTGGCAGCAGAGCCCTTGGCTGTGCCTCCGTGACAGGGACACCCCGGGGTGAGGAAGTGCCTGGAAAGGGCCGAAATCTCACCCGAGCCATCCCCTTCCCACGGCGGGCCGGTGGGGAGGGTCTGGCAGCAGCCCCGAAGCTCCGCAGGCAGCCTGCGGTACGGGGCTGTGGGGTGGGAAGGGAGGCGATGCCGGGCTGCAGCTGGGCGCGTCCGGGTGAAGACCAGGACCCCGCACTGGTATTTATGGTGATGCTTCCCCATGGCAGCAGAGGGGCTGCACGTGCTCCAGCCCACACAAGCCAAAGCTCACCCTGACAGCCCCGCTGTGACGGTTTCCTATGAGAACGATTTGAATTTGTGATGCAAATGACTGGGCATGTGGGCACAGCTGCTGGGAGGTGGCCTGGACTGGGTCAGCCGCCAGCATGGCCACGGTGATGTGCCCAGGACAAGGTCCGGACCCCATGGCTGCTCCCATCCCCAGAACCTGTGCCACGCAGACAGTGCTGCAGGGCTGCCCTGCCAAAACCACCCAGCCCTCGCCACTCCTCCCTGCATCCCTGCGGCCGCACGTCGTCGCACCAAAGCTCTTATAACAGCACCGCAACTCCCCAGTCCGTGCCCACCGTGTCTGCCCGGAGCAGAGCTGAGCTGCCCGGCGTGAGCTCACTTTGTCCCAGGACAACATAAGGCACACGGTACAGGTGATAGGGGATGCTCCATCAAGCAGTGCATGGAAAAAAAAAAAAAAACAACAAAATTACACTTTTAAGCAATTGCAAGGTGATTTAAGCCCTTGTCCTGTGCTACCCTGACAGTCAGGAGCCACGCAGGCACTGCCTCTCATCTGCACCCCACTGCTCATGCACTGCGTTTAACTCTTGTCCCTCTAACACAGCGACCCGTCGGGCTCTTCCCGCTTTCCCTGCCTAGCACCGGGCCAAGGAAGCGCTTGGACACCCTTTCGGGGGCTGCAGGCTTCCCTCGCCACCTGCCATCACAACCCCACTTCCAGCTGGGAAGCTGGACAGGGGACTTCGTTATTATCCTGCCAGGCCACAGTTTCACAGTTGGGGTTTTGCAAACAGGAGGGCGGCAGGTTGGGCTGTTGTTTTGATGTGGTTGTTTCTCAAAACGAGCCCGGAGCAAAACTGAGCGGGATCCAGGAATGGCATTCGACAGCGGCAGGCTGGGTGCCGGGCGAAGGAGGCGTGCTGCTGCTCAGCGCTGCCCGCGCCCTCGCTTCCTGGCAGTTTTGGCCACCTTTCAGGAAATTAGAGTCAGCTAAATGGAAAATCATCACTCTTTTCACTTTAAAATGCACCGGGGACATATTCTTTTTTCAATGACAAATTAATCTTTGGAGGCCTCGGTCCTCCTATTGACCTGGGGAGACACGGGTCCTCGGTGAAGACAAAAGCTGACGTTCAGCCGTGCTGGAGCCAGGCGGGAGCGCTGCCTGAGGACGGGCACCGCAACACGGCTCCCGGCACCCTCACCCGCCTCCGAAACCCTCCCCTCCCTCCTCCTCCTCAGAAAAACTCATGACAGGGAGAAAGAAGAATTGCTGAATAATCTCTGGCCCCGATAGTACTTCAAAGGCAGGTTTCTCGGGCCAGGCTGTGTTCCTCACCAGTGCCGTGCTGGACGCGGCGCTCAGCTCTTACTCCTTTGGCAGCCCCACAGCTGTATCCAGAAACTAATTACTTAAAAAGGAAATAAATGTCACCCGCATGGTTGTAAGCAAAACCCTGGGCAGGACGAAGAGCCCCACCAAGATCTGCATTCTCACGCGATATGAGCAAGGGAGGAATGAGCTGTTTCCATTCATTGAGATGGGCTGTTTACTCTGAGGCCTACTGATAACGTTAGACGTGTCCCACTGTGTGCCTTTAAGTTCACCAGGGCAGCTGATCAGACACAGTGCTGAACTGCCTCTGCTTCCATCCTATGGCACCCTCTTCCCCCAGGAAGGCTTTAGGCATCATCACCTTCTGAACAGCAATATACACTGGTGCCAAAGATGCAGGGACTTCCTGGCACCAGTTCTGCTCTAACCTTGAGATATGAACTAGGTAACTAGCACATTCAAACAGAATAATTTTATTTACTTTTAAAAGCTTATATTCACAGTTTCTAATGGTCAAAATCTGCGAACCAAATTTCTAAAGCAAGTAGGGAGGTGAAGGGAAGTCCAATGTGGCTGGGTAACGCGAAGGAGGCTCAGGGGTGCAAGCACCCCGCCAGAGCCCCACCGCTGCCCGCAGCCTGCCCATGTCCTGCCGGATCAGAGATCCCCTAACTGGGACAGGGCTTTGGCAGGCCACTCGCTTTTGGGTGGATTCAACTTAGGAAAAAAAAATTTATTCTAAGCAAATAACAGAAGGAAAGTGATATCCTGAGGGTTCTGGGGTAAGATCCGATCTCGGCCGTCCCGGTTTCCACTGGCGCTGCACCAGGATGGCAGCACTTTACACCCTCCGCTCCGCACAGGCTGGGTGTGAGCAAGCGCCCGGTGCTGGGCACGAGCGTTGGGGACCGCCCAGCTCCGGCGCGACACTGCAGGAGCTCAAAAACCCCGAGGTGCCAAGAGCTAGAGGTGGCTTGGCACACGCAGAGCGAGCAACGGTGCATGAGACGCGCTGCGAGGGCCGGCTGCGCCCATGCAACGCCTGTGCGATGCAATGCTGGGGCCGGATGCGAGCAGGGGCTCTCGCCAGGCCCCGCTGCACCGCAGGACACGTCCTCCCAACCCACCCTGGCACGCTCGCGGGCGAAAGCCCAGCGTAGCCAGATCAGGTCAATTTGAAAGTACTCCCTAATGGACTCTAGCCAAGCAAACATGGTAGCATACAGTATCAAATAATTTTAAAAGTTAAAATAGTTTATTGCTGTTCTTTGTAGAAATGCACTTAACTTACATCATCTGTTCTCTTCCTTTATTTGGCTGTTGGATTATAGGCATAAAAAGGTTACGTTTACCCATTTGTTCAATGACATAATACCTTTCCCTCTTTTGCTCCACTCACGATAATTCTCCTAAGCTTCGCTGGCCAACAGCCCCAAATCTCTTTTACATAAATACTGTAAATGTCTCCATAGGTTGCAGCATTGTAACAAAAGATCTACCAAAGTAGACAAAATGTTCGGTATTCTTGGTTGGTTTTTTGCATTTAAAAATATACCTAAATTTGAGATAATCTTAACAGAGTAACAATTACAATAAGAAAATAGTACAGTGCGTTGACTAAAGGAATATTCTGCTCTCCTTCAAGCCAATATTCCCTTTTGCATGTTGAAGTGATTCAGCAATTACTTAAGAACTTTTACCTACATACAATAATTTAGTAAAATGAGAATTAAACAAGGCAGATACTTACTACTATTCTTCTGTCTGCAATTCACAGCTCATGCGAATAAAATCGCAATAAATATTAAAAAATAGTTTTTCTTTTGCTTTTTTTTTTGTAAGGCATCTCTGAGTATTACAAAGTTTTTGTACAACCAAAAAATAAGATTGCTTTTTTCCATGTTCTCCGAGTACCTCTGTACCTCAACAGTAATTAAAAGGATTGCAGGTTTGATGAGGAGGGGAGGGCTGACGGGGTAGGGCCGGAAAGACGACCACTGGTGATGGAAGCAGACTGCGATGTGTGCAAGAATCTGTAGTTTTCCTGTGAAACATTTCAGTCACTTTTAGAACATCTTCAAGACAATATCTGTCCAGATTGAGAAAAACAACTTACCAAAAGTCCATTTTCATGAGCACAGTCAGACTGCAAGGGTTTGGGTTCGCCCTTAACTCTATAAATAGCTTAGGTATTGATATGCACCTACGTAAAGGGGATAAAGGGGCGGGGTGATTTTTTTTTCCTTTTTTTTTTTTGTTTTGTTTCTTTTATTGTTTTTTTTTTGTTGTCCTAGTTGTATCCTTCCACTGTAAAAGATTGTCCTAGGTGGCGAAGGCGCGGGCAGGGCCCTTACTGCATGCGGTCGGGCTGCAGCTGTTGGGGCTGGTACTGCACGAACGCGGTGGCGGGCGCCGCTGGGTTGCTGGCGGTGATGGGAGGCTGGACTGCGCCCGTGTAGCCGTATCCCACAAAGCCGGCAGCGGGGGAGGCAGCGTAGGGGTACTGATCGTAGGCAGCTGTGGTGTACTGGGAATAGGCTTGGCTGGCGGCGGTGTAGTCGATGTAGGGAGACGTGATGGACTGCACAGGGGTGGGGATCACCACGCTGGGCTGGATGATAGCTTGGGGGTAAACATAGTGAGGCGTGAGTCTGTGGAGGCAAAGGGAGAGAGTCAGCGAGGGGCTGAGCTCCCTCCAGCCTGCGTGTCCCCCTCCTTCCCCCCCAAATTCATGTGCATCAGCCACAGAAACGGCGCTGCCCAGCAGTGCTGCCCTCGAGTCAGGGTGCGGCTCGGGGTGGAGGGAATGAAAAGCAGAACACTGCTAGACCCCAAGGGTGGAAGTAGTGCAAGGTGAAGCACGGACTGCAAGAACGGACACACCCCCTGGTCTCCACATCTTGTATCTCCCACTATGCAGGCTGCTGCTCCCCAAAATGACCTCCCTAGACGGCCGCGACACAGCCCCTGCCTGACTGGCTCGCCATGTCTCCCTAGCCCCCACGTGCCCTGCCTGTCCCTGCCAGCGCTGGCAGCCTTGCCACCTCCCGTATCCTCCAGGTCCACGCTCCCCCCCTACTGCCCAAACGCTGGTGGAGGCTCCTGAGGACCCACAGCCCCCGCCGGCACCTCCCGGCACCGGGGACACCGGGTCGCTCCTCCGCTCGTCCCATCAGGGCAGCGTCCCCAGGCACAGCCGAGGGCCTTCCCGCTCGCCAGCTGTCATCAGTTACTGCACATTTAAGCCAGTGTTTCCATAACACTGGATGTTTAGGGCAATGCTACAGGGTGTTTGTTGTAAAACACCAGATATTAATTCTGGTTTTCTTCCCCTCAGTAACACTCCTCAGTAGCGACCGAGCCAGCAGCCCCCGGCCTGGCAGCGATGCTCGCGTGCCCAGGAGCTTTTACACCCAGGCTCTGCGGCCAGCCGGCCCCCGGCGCTTCCTCTGCCCTTCCGACGCAGGTCCTGGAGCGTTGCTTTTCACCAGCCGGTTTGCCTGTGCCCTGAGGTAGCCGTGCTGCTGAGGGGAATTTAACAATGCCACAGTCAATTAAAGTCCACAGACTGAAAGAACCTGGAGATGATTAATGCAGGATTGCCCACTAATTTGCTAGAAACTGCTAATGAGGAGGAAAGGAAAAAAAAGCAGCAAAATGAAAGGGCTATATTTTCCAAAGGGCCCACAACAAGTCAGGCCTCAACCAAGGGCAAAAACTGCACAAACCTGAAGGTTTAGGTCCATCCACACAAACTGCCACAGGCCAGACAAAAACGGGCACTAGCACATGCAACCGCAGAGCGCAAACAGGATCTGCCTGCACAGCCCTCGGCAGCAGAGAGCTCCTTTGTGCACGGGCTTGACAGATTTGGGGCTTGTTTAACAAATAGGGGTGTGCAGACTGTCACCAGCAAACGGCGTGTGACCACCGAAAGATCAGAGCCACGTGCTGGTCCCTTTGGCCGACTGCTTGCCGAATCACGTAAGGCAAGAGCATGAACCAAAAGCCATCCTTCAGAGACCTCGTTCCATCCTGCCCCCAAACCCAACTCATTTTGGCAAACAAAAAACCCAAGGTAAAACTCTGCGAAGAGCTTATGCAGATTCAAATATTTTGGGGAATTTTGTGTGGATGTGTGTGACAGCACATTTTCAAACACGACCACTTTTAAAAGCCTCCCACAGGCTTTTCACAAGATGCAGACTTGTACGTGCCTAAACGGCTCTCTAAAGCCGAGCTCAGCTGCTCGGGGAAAGGATCCCCCCTCGTCCGCCTGGTCTCCGGGGTCGGAAACCCCAGCAGACTCGCCACGCTGCCCAGAGCGGGACCCGGGGCTCTGGTGCTGCATGGGGACTCGCAGGCAGGGACTGGAAACTTCTGCTGGATGGGTCACTGGCTGCCCTCATTCCACCCGAGTGCCCATCCCAGGTCTCAGCCACCACCTACGACGTACTGGGGTCCACCTGGGGCTGGTCCCCCCTACCCAGCAGTTACGGGGCTGTTCCCATTTGCTTTACAACCAGCACTGGATGGTTTAACCCGCTCTTCAGGCAGGAGAAAGGCTTCTTGCAAACAAGTGCTCATCTGAACCGAGTTTTCTCTTGTTTTCCCACTCACATACGCACTTTGGTTTTTCTTGAGGCAATTTGCACGATGAGAGAATGATTGTTCTCCTCCCCCCCCAACAACACTGCCTCCGAAATCAGGGTCCTTAGGTAAAACGAGGCCTCCCCCAGAGCAGCCCCGGGGAGGATGGATGGTGGAGAGCAGCACCTCAACCTTTGGCTGATCAAGTGCCAAAGACCATCTCCGGAGGCCAGACCCATGCCCAGCGTAGTGCAGAGAGGGACCTCACAGCCCTTCAGTCCCTAAATGCACCAATATCACCCTGTGACTAACAAGAATGAGATGAGGCGGCAGAAATTCCCTGAATCACTTTTGGATTAGCTCTGATCTAAACTGAGGCCGGCACGGCTGAACCAGGGCTAGAGCTTACGTGCCAGTTCAGACCAAGAGCTCTTCGTGTCGCGCACTCGCATCAGCCGGCGGCAGCAGCCGCCTCTTCCGAGGAGCTGGGCCCAGTCCCAACCCAGAGGTTCCTCACACTTGGTCATCGGGGGTTTCTTTTGTTTCTTTTTGTTTTAAATAATGCAGATGTGCAATACTGCTCTCTTGGCCTGCCGGGGTCTGGGGAAAGGCTCCGCAGAGGCACCCCCAGGCATTGGCCCATGCAACCATTGGGGGCGAGACGAGCGGATCCCACGCACGCCTCCTGCTCTACCCCTCGTAAATCGGCAGCTGGGACAACAGCCTGCACCCCAGATTGGTGACGGATGCTCTGGCTGCCTGTTGCTTCTCCCTACATGTGTCCCACTACTGGGCTTCCTGCTACTCCAGGGCTTGAAAAAGTTAAAACCACCCCACAAACACAACGAAAAACCAAATGCACAACCCTCATGCTCAGGACTCACTAAAAAACACCCACCAGCAGGAGCAGAGGAGGAGCCTGCACTTCTCCTGCACACAGGCATTCAGCCTGCGCCTGCAAAATGACCAGGAGGACGGCCCGAGAGCCTCCGAGCAATCCAGCCTGAGCACCATCCTGTTTGAGCAGCTCCGCAGGTCACCCCCGACGTCCCCTGCCGCCCCCCAACTGCTCTGCGGAGCCGGCACAACCCACGCGGGGGACGCGGCCATGTGCGGGGCCAGCGCACGCTCCCAACTCATCCCCGAGAAATTCCACGTCGGCTTTGCTTTCACGTACACAGCTCCTCCATCGCAGCTCCCACGGTCTGCTCCAGAGAGACAGCAAATCCACGACATCCTGCACTACTTTTTTGCTCAGCAAGGAAAATTTCCAGCTCTTCAATGCTACTTCGAATAAAAAGCACCATTAGCTAAGAGGACATTAGTAAGTATTCCTGTAAGTTTCCAGAAATACACCCCAGCCCAATACATATACAAGCGCACATCACACACCATAGTTTACTGCACTAGAAAATCACACTCAGCAACGCCAGAATCTGCTTCTATGTGAAAGGGAAGGTTCTTTTGGCCTGTGAGGTTTTAAAAGTTTAGCTAGAAATTTCAATCATGATATGCAGTTTGGACTTCTGAATTAGGTGGACAGATGGCAACTCAAGGGTCAAAACAAAACCCAAGGTAAGGTCACTTTGATGATTTGCAGCTACAAACCAAACAAAACCAGTTCAGTACGATGAAGTTCTCTGCTGGCTACGTTCAGTGTTCACAGAAGGTCTTAAAGTATTTCCCCCCCTTCCATTATTTCTGAAGACCTTTCGGGGGGGAAGCTCTTTTAGAGTTTTTTTTCTAAAAATCAGCAAACTCTAACCTGAATTTCTACAGAATGAGTCACATCTGTGTTTTAAGATGCCTTTCCCTTCCTCCCTGCAGTTTTTCTCCCTCCCCCATGACGGGCCCTGCCAGCCAGAAGAGAACTTCATCTAGAATACACACAATGTGATTATAAAACGCCAACCAAGTGATCAGCCATCGCCACCACACATCAAAGTCATCCCGTGAACAGCAGACGTACCAGATGCTTATGGCATTACAATTAATCGCGGGCAAAGGCCACAAAACGCAACAAGCATGGTCAAACCTAAGTCTAGAGCCGGCAGCGGCCGCAGGAGGGCTCGGGAGGGCCGTCGCGGTGCAGGAGGGCAGCCGGGACCGCCACGCTAGCCCACGTTCCTAACTACGTGGCACGACGCCACGCTGCCGCGGCAGCCAAAATTGAAAGACACAGAACAAAAGAGATGGTTACAGAGCCATTGGCAGAGGAGACGCAGACGGCTTCTGCTTTTGCTGTGCAAAATACGAAGGACAGAACAAAAGCAGCCCGTTTTCGGTGCAGTCCTGGGTGGAGATGTTCAAATGCATCAGGTGAGGCTTGCCGCTACCAGCGCCCTGGGCTCCTGGGAGGTGGTGCCTGCTGAAAGAGCGGACTTTTTCAAACCTGCCGTCACCCGGGTCTCCCCACCGCACCGGCAGGGCTGCCCAGGGCGAGCTGCAGGGCAGGGGTGGCTGTCGGGCAGTGGCAGCCCCAAGGCCAGCTAGGAAGAAGAGACCAGTCAGATGGCCATGTGTCCCACACCCCTTCCCAAATGGCAAGGAAGAGGAAGAAGCCAACGAGGCCCTCTCCCTCATCAGCAGCTCTATCTGGCGGAGCTCATCTCAGAGGCATTTTATATATTTGATTATTTTAGGTCAGATTTACACCTAAAATGTGTTTTAGCTGCACCTTCTCAGCTCTCCCCCATCCTGCAGGACTTCATACGCATGAGCCCCGAGCAGCTCCTGCAGGCTGCACGCGTCTGGGAGAGCCCCGAGCAGGAGTTCCTGACCCCCCTGATCTCTGCCAGCCACACTGGGAGCTGGTTTCGCTGCTTCTAGAGAGGTGGGAGACAACTGCAATCCTCTGTCAAGAGGGACACAGCATCACACGAACACTTGGGAAACATGGAGGGGCACAGGGCTCTTGGCAGCCACACAGAGATCAGCACACAAACACCACCACCACGACCAGCCTTTTATTCCTTGAAGAATAAAAGAAACAGAGCCCTTTGTGTCTGCCAGTGAAGGCACAAATTCTGGCATTTGACCCCAGGAATTTGGCTTCCATTTCCACTAGAGTTGACCCGTTAGCTGCAGGGACACCCACGCTGCCACAACACGTGATGGCAGGCGGTGCTGGGCTTCAGTTGGTAGGTGGTACTGCAGAACAAGCTGAGCATAGCCACAGTTGTCCATGACAGCAACATGAAAACTACCTCTGGTGAAGTGACACCTCCAACCACAGCCTGGATGACGGATTTGAATCATAGAATGGTTTGGGTTGGAAGGGACCTTAAAGATCATCTAGTTCCAAGCCCCCTGCCATAGGCAGGGACACCTTCCACTAGACCAGGTTGCTCAAAGCCCCATCCAACCTGGCCTTGAACACTTCCAGGGATGGGGCATCCACAACTGCTCTGGGCAACCTGTACCAGTGTCTCACCACCCTCAGAGTGAAGAATTTCTTCCTTATATCTAATCTAAATCTACCCTCTTTCAGTTTAAAGCCATTACCCCTTGTCCTATCACTACACGCCCTTGTAAAAAGTCCCTCTCCAGCATTCTTGTAGGTCCCCTTCAGGTACCGGAAGGCTGCTATAAGGTCTCCCTGGAGCCTTCTCTTCTCCAGGCTGAACAACCCCAACTCTCTCAGCCTGTCTTCACAGGAGAGGTGCTCCAGCCCTCTGATCATCTTCATGGCCCTCCTCTGGACCCGCTCCAACAGGTCCATGTCCTTCTTATATTGGGGGCCCCAGAGCTGAACGCAGTACTCCAGGTGGAGTCTCACGAGAGCGGAGTAGAGGGGGAGAATCACCTCCCTCGACCTGCTGGTCACGCTTCTTTTGATGCAGCCCAGGATACGCTTGGCTTTCTGGGCTGCAAGCGCACATTGCCGGGTCATGTTGAGCTTCTCATCGACCAACACCCCCCAGTCCTTCTCAGGGCTGCTCTCCATCCATTCTCTGCCCAGCCTGTATTTGTGCTTGGGATTGCCCTGACCCATGTGCAGGACCTTGCACTTGGCCTTGTTGAACTTCATGAGGTTCGCACGGCCCCACCTCTCAAGCCTGTCAAGGTCCCTCTGGATGGCATCCCTTCCCTCCAGCGTGTCGTCGGCAAACTTGCTGAGGGTGCACTCAACCCCACTGCCCATGTCGCCAACAAAGATGTTAAACAGCGCCGGTCCCAATACCGACCCCCGAGGAACGCCACTCGTCAGTGGTCTCCACCTGGACATTGAGCCGTTGACCGCAACTCTTTGAGTACCAGCCAATTCCTTATCCACCAAGTGGTCCATCTGTCAAATCCATGTCTCTCCAATTTAGAGACAAAGGTGTCACGTGGGACAGTGTCAAATGCTTTGCACAAGTCCAGCTAGATGACTTCAGTTGCTCTTCCCTTACCCACTAATGCTGTAACCCCGTCGTAGAAGGCCACCAAATTTGTCAGGCACGACTTGCCCTTAGTGAAGCCACGTTGGCTGTCACCAATCACCTCCTTATTTCCCATGTGCCTCAGCATAGCTTCCAGGAGGATCTGCTCCATGATCTTGCCGGGCACAGAGGTGAGACTGACTGGCCTGTAGTTCCCCAGGTCTTCCTTTTTTCCCTTTTTAAAAATGGGGGTTATGTTTCTCCTTTTCCAGTCAGTGGGAACTTCACCAGACTGCCACGACTTCTCAGATATGATGGACAGTGGCTTAGCAACTTCATCCGCCAGCTCCCTCAGGACCCACAGATGCATTTGAAGATGTATTTTGAAGTGAGTTCACGAGTGTAAGAGCACCAGACAGGAGCTGCTCTGGGAAGCACACCCCAGCAACACCAAGGAAGACAGCAGCAGTCCCGGAGCTCTACACTTGCATTAGCAGTGCTGCAACACCACCGTGGTGCCAGTGATGCACAGACACATCCTGATGTAACTCATGCCCAAGAACATCATTCCTGAAGGACACTCCCAAGCCAGCAAGCACTCACCTCGTGGAGACACTTTCAGTAAACCTGCGGGGAGTGGTGGCAGGCTCGGCAATACGTATCACATGGGCCCCAGCCACAATGACAGGCTGTAGAAATGTGAGAAATTCAGGTCCTGTTCTCAAATCCAGACAGGACGAGGAGGGGCTACAGGCTGAAGCATGGCCAGGGCCGTCCCTGCCTGCCAAGAAGGACTCTTGCTCCGGGAGGAGATCACGCAGAGTTTATCCATCAACACCTTGGTGCAGATCAGGACATTCATTGTGCCCCGACCACTCCACCATCCATCAGCTTTCACTGACACAGGCTGGGCTTCAACCACTGACATGACAAACCTCCAAATCCTGAGGTGTCCCTACTGAAGCCCATTTAAACATGCATTGAAATGTCAATGGCTTCTGCCTCATCAGCCAGCTATCTCAGCCAGCTCAAAGTAAGACAAGGATGAACTCTGCAGCTCCGTGATCCAGTACTTATCCTCACTGACACAAACACAAAATAGCAAACCAACCAATCCCATTTCTGCTCATCTTGCAACTAATTTGCCTGTCCGTCTTCTACTCGTCCTCCTCTGGCCCTCTGGGAGGATTTACACAGCGGCCTGTGCAAACAGGTACACGACGGGGTCTCCTGCTTCCCCACTGGGACCAGACGTCACCACACTGGTGGCAATCACCAAGGAACAACCTGCCGCAACAGACTGTCCCAGGCTGGAATCAGTACAAGAGAAAAAGTGAGTATATTGCAGGACTCAGTGATAACCTCTGCTGGTTGCCAAGCCTACCAAAACCAACGCTCGAGAAATACAAATGCCAACTTAAGGGTACAAGAGCAATCCATGATTTCAATTTATTTTTATTTTGGCAGGAAAGAAAAAATTTAAGGAACAGGAGGCACCACAGTAGCTGAGAACCTATCATAGCCCAGCAATGTCCTCATTGTACAGTGTTAGCACATCTTGACTTCACAATGCAACAAAATAATGGCCCATAGTGGAGGAAGATGGATCCCACAAAAACAAGTAAAAAGAAATACCATCTACGCCTTCCCCCACAGCCGGTGCAGAGGCGTGGGGAAAAAAACGAAAGAAATAAAAAAATCAGGTTGCAGACCAAAGATGAGAGTACGTCTTCTCACAAAGATCTAATCCTTCTTCTCAGCTTAACCAAGAGCCTGAGATCAACATGCTGAGCTTCACCACGAGTTAGCCAGGCTCAACAATTTACAGCTTTATCCTCTGCATCTTGCTTCCCCCACGCCCAAAGGAAAAAGGAAAAAAAAAAAAAATCCCCAAGAAAGGCATGTTGGGCCAGACCAAAAATAGTTTTGGAGAAGCAAGCTGAAAAACACTCAGGTAGCAGGAGATAACATCTGCCTGAAACAAGAGCCATCTGGCACCAAGGAAAAAGCCACATGGAAGTTTATCCGCAACTAGTCAGCTATCCAGAGAAGGAAAAAACCCTCCCCTTTCGAGTTATCAGCACAGCCAAAACAGAAATGAACTGACAGAAGAAACAGAAAATGCTTCACACCAGTGCGCTACAGGAGCCTGAGTCCTTCAGCATCAGTGTGAGAAACCCAGGGGATGCTAGATTCATCCTGTCCACGCAGGAGGAAAACCAGAGGCTCTGACAGATTAACCCAGGAAGCCCCAGGAATTCTGCCTTTAACTAAGCTTTCCAATTTTCTTCTGCAATTTGGAGAAAGCCAAAGGCTGCAGAAACATCTCTGAAGTCTTCTCAAATACCTGACAAGTTTTGGCATAATATATATTAAATTGACTACTTTCAACTGGTTCCATTTTTTAACAGACTTACTTTCTTTACACACGATCCCTTCAACTGACTTTTAATTAAAATCATCCACACATTTGATTTATCAAAAACTCTTTCTTGGATAGATGAAGTATTTTGAAGTAGAATGCTTTAGCTATGGAAGAAGAAATGAAATGCCTATTTTTGATAAAAGAAAACCTACACTGATAAAACAAGTCATTTCTCAGCCAAAAAAGAAATTCCATTTTTTAAGAGTTCCAGTGATCTCTGCTGCCAGTTGTGCCTTTCTTGTCCTGGAGCATCTAAGACATCTCCCTCCACACCTTCCCGCAAGCCGGAATCACGGCGGGGTTGCGAGTCTGCCCCAGCACGGCTTTCCCAGCCTCCGCTGCTTTGGCCGGAGCAGAGCCAGCAGCAGCTCAGCTATGACACAGGAGAACTGAAACGCTCAAAGCTGGCAACAGGGAAATTGCAGGGGACAGCCGGTCCTGTTTACAGGATTTAGAGACCGAGAAATAGGAGACTCAGTTTTAACTCTGAGGTCCACGACTTTCCATCTTTTGCGATCATAGCGTATATTTAGCTCTGGTATGTAGCTTGCTCCCATCTGTGGGGAACAAGTTCTTCATATAAGTCATATTTAGAAGTGACCCAGTGTCCTTGCTACCAAATTATCAGCACAACAACTGTCTAGCTCCCTCGCTGGTGTCCTCAGCTCAGAGGCAGGCCGGTCAGAGCTGCATTTATCATTTGAATTACTGGGCATGTGTTTAATACTACAGAGTTAGGGACCAGTATGCCAACAGCTGCGCGAAGGAAAGATGAGATCAAGTACAAGCTGGACTGCTCTGAAAATTCAGACGTGTGCATGAATCTGCCGCATCGGGACTAAGTGGCACCAGCCAGATCAGAATAGGAGAATTTTGCAACTACCGCTCCCCAGCTCCTGCAACTTGGGTCTCGGCGGCTGCTCTCACACTGGTGAGGGTGAAGAGCAAATCCACCGAAGGCAATGGAATCCCGCAGAGGAGATGGCACAACTTGAGTCATGTGCTGTAAAGAAAAGCTAGAGCCCGCTCAGGCTTGCTCTCCATCACACGCAGACCTGTGCCCTGACTGCACTGGAACGGCACACGGCATCCTTCACCCAGAGCCTGTCCCCTGCAAAAGGTCTACTACTGCCTCGAGCTTGGCACAACATTTATGTAGCCAAGTGTAAGGTCAGTATATCAGACCGTGCTCTCCCTTTTTATTGTTCTACGGGACTATACTAGATGCAGGACATGAGCAAATTGTGCCCAAAACCAAAACAAATTGTATACCAAGCCCTTGGGTCTGATACCAGCATTTGCCACCTTGAAGTAGATGTTCAAGAAAATTCGCAAAGCCATCTGATCTGCTTATAAATACACGTCTGCTCTTAGAGGAGGAAAAAAAAGGAGCTCTTTCTGACTGGCAAGCATTTGGGCTGAATAGCAGTAACCATGCCCGAGAACTAGCAGCTGAAGCCATTTGGAAAATGGATTTGAATGTTTCTTAGGAAATCCCCCCCAAAAGCTTTCATGTTATTGGCACATGACAAACAACAGGTGCCGGGTGAGCCATCCCCATGGGAGCCGCTTCTGACCGGCAGAGCAGGCTGGGCTCCTGCAGCGGACCAGCTTTCTGGTAAGTGGTGCAATAGGAAGTCGGAGCACGGGGGATGCCAACTGACAGAGGCTGAGCAGAGCAAGGCCAGCATGCGCCGTTTTATAAGCATAACCACAGAAAAGATGAAAGTTTGTTTCCTTTTATTTTTAACCCAATAGACAAGTTTTAAGGATAAACAGCTGCGAGAGAGGGTGGGCTGACACAAAGAGGGACTTTCTTCACTTCCCAACTGCAGCGGCATCAATGCATGAAATCTCAAACTCAAAGAGATTTAACTCTTTCTGATGTCGCCTGAGACTCAACATGGGCCAGAGTCAGGGGGCCACCAAAATAAGCAGCCACACAAGGATGGGCAGTGGGGTCTCTGGGGCAGCGACATCCAATGTGCAGATATGGAAAGAGCTGGATCCCGCTGCAAGAGACAGCTCTATGTTTCCAAGAGCTCAGTCACTTACTCAGTCACTGGTAGATCTCCCACACAGATAGCTGCTTCGCTGAGGCACTGCCACAGGAATGCATCTGCCGTACGCTGCTTGCGTCCGGAGCTGCAAGCACGGCAGCAAAGAGGGGAACCAGGGAATCCCCGTTCCCTGCACAGACTCGAGCCTGTCTCGAGCACCAGAGTCCCAGAGGAGAGGACCAACAGGGGGGCACCAAGCAGCTCTGCCATGTCACCATGTACTCCTGGTCAAGTAGTCTACACAGTTGCTCCTAGAAGCTTCCAAGAAGTTTCCTATGTTTCTCAAAATTTCTTAAAAGGGACGCTGCTGCAGTCAGAGACAGCTCCATTTGGAGAGAGAGGGTCTCCCCCTCCTCTGATCGCGTAAGTGCAGCTCTGTGCTGGCTGGCAGCTGCAGGGACACGCTGTGGCATTGCCAGCTGCCTCCAAGAAAAGCGCAGTCTGCAAGCTCCGGGCTAAGCCCCCAGGCCTAATTTTGCCTCCCTAAACTCAGAAGCCAGATCTCCGAGTCACCCTGACACAGACGCATCCTTTGCCTTGCATTACTGTTAAGATCTCTGGTTACGACAATCTAGAGACTACTTTTCAAAACAGGATTTACTACCGACTCCGTGCTGTCTGCTGTGCGAGTACCTCCCCTGCCAGGACAGCAGGAGGAAGGAGAGAGGCTCCTCATGGTTTCTCTTTCTGTTCCGCATACCCCCGGCAATATTTACAGCTGCATTTGTGTGCCTGGGGCTGGGGGGAAGCCTTCAGTTTATAAATAATCCTCACTGATGTTTGCGTAATTTTCATAGTTTCCATTCATTTCAGGTTTCACCAAAACCTGCATTTTGTGGCTTGATAGCTGGAACATGACTGGCTCGCTCTCTTATTTAACTGCCTAGCAGTTAATGGGTTGTTCATTCATTTCTTCCTTGCCAAGTCCAGCTTGCACACCTAGTACCCCGTGTCCCATAACAATCCTCTTTTGGAAACTGCATGCCAACCCCTGGGCACAAACACTGTGCAGAGACAGGAACTGCAGCAGGGAAAACCCTGCGACGTCCTACTCCACGGGCAAAGCAGACAAGCCACTGAGCTTCATCTGGGGAAGGTCAGGATCCACTCCGCACGGTGCAGAGCAAACGGACAACAACAATTCGATGAAGCTCCCAAAGACAGACAGAGCCTGATAAACTCCTCATCTATCCTCAAATCCCACAAAGGGCCAAGGAAATTGTGAGTTCAAGGGAATGCAAGAGTGGAGCCTGGCAGGCTCTTGATTTTGTTGGTCTACTGACGAGACAACCGGCAGCCAAGCTCCACTGCTCAACTGAGCACCTGATGCTTTGCTCAGAAGCCACAGAGCAGCCCCAGTCATGGTGCTCAGGTAAACGGCCCCACATTTTGGCAAACCCACATTTTCAGTGATTCTGCTCCAGCAATGACTGAATGCAATGGAATTCTTGTTTACTGATGCTTGCAAATAATGACATATAATCACCTTCCTCCAACCCTTCAGTCTCCTGGTTCCCATCTCTTGGCAACTGATAAATAATTTATAGTGCTCTCTGCTGTATGTGCTAACTGCAGCTCTGCTGGTTTAATGATGAAACCGATGCCTAAGAACTGTCTAGATCACAAGGAACACATAGTCAGTTGATCCCACACTCTGTGTGTGAAACTAAAAGCCAACTGTTCAAAAAGAAAAACTACGCTTTCCAGAGCTGCAGGGCTGCGGCTGCTGGGTAGGAACAGCACCCACAGGAACAGCAGATTATCTGCAAGAGGAACAGGCGTGCGCCAGCTCTCCTGCCAACACGAGGAGTTTAACGTGCTTCGCTCTTTTGTTCTTTTCTGTTAGCATGCGTGGAAAAACTCCTAACAGGGCTAGTTTTATTGTCAACTTCTCTTGTGCACTCCTGTGCAATTTGGAAAGCCTCTGGGGTTCACATCTTGAAGGCACCGCTGCTGCCTACTTTGGGGGCTAAGAAAGCTATTGTAGCTCCCACGCAAGGAGAGCTATTAAAAAGCAGCATCTTGTCTACGTAGACTACTGTGCCTCTTGCACCAAAAAAAAGAGACTTTTCATTTCATGACAGATGTTCTTCCAGTCTTTCCAACAGAGCCGTAACCACTTATGAAAACTGGCATGTTTGAACCGTACACAACACACGTACACTGGGTGTGCACTATTGTGGCAACACAGTCTCTTACATCCATAAACTCATTGGAATGAGATTACCCAGGCAGTTGGCAACTGCAGCCATGAGGGCAGAGGAGTGAAAGTTTCTGTTTTGTTGTTAGCAGATTTTTCTTCTTAAAAAAAAAAAAAAAAACAAAAAAAGCACCCCAAAAAAACACAAGCAGAGAGCAGGAAAGGCATGAAGTATTTCTGTTGACAAAGGCCAAAATCCCATCTATTTATATTAGAGTCACACAAAACCCACAACAGAGCAGTGCTCAAAAGCTTTAAAAAATGCACCTACTTTCTTAATGCTCTTAGAAAATAATAATAAAAAAACCCTATCAATATTCACTTTCTGAAATGGTGTAAAAAAAGAACTGCATCAATCATTAAACAGTTAAATGAAGGCAGTATGACAGTCACTATTGTTCTCATGAAGCACACTTGTCTTTTGCCGAGCAGCTGCCAGATCCTATTAGATGTATAAAAAGAGGACTTTTCTAACCGAGCAGGGATGGTATAAGCTATTGAAAACAGCAGACAAAAGCCCACTTTTGCAGACTATTCAAGCCTTGTATAACATCTGTCCAAAATCAATTTTTGACCTAATGTTACTTTCATTAAGTAACAGACTTTGTTTCCAATGCAATTTGTTTTCTAGGATAAAACTGTATCCTAAGCATTATTACGTGGGCAATGTAGAAGATCTTATTTGAGAAACATGAGAACAGAATTTGCTTAATTCTTTTGACACCTTAAGTACTATAATAGAGAAACCATTTTCCATTTATTTGAATTCTTGTGAATTCTTGAAGCTGGCAAAGCAGCAAGCAATGCATTGGGTTTATTATGACTAAGATTTACTGAGGATAAAGGACGATCTTTGGGAATTACACTAAAGCTGACAAATGCACAAAACTTCTGAAATCTTCACCAGAAATAAAGTACTCCGAACATTAACAACAGCTGTTGAAACTGTCCACTCTTGACGGCTAAGGCTTCTTTCAGCATTTTAAATAATGAGGAAGTTGATTCATGAATTTGATTTCAAACAGACTATTAAGAAACATTTCCACTTACCCAAAGGGTCTCTGAATGAAGGCTGGATGTAGCTGCTGCACACCTATGGTAAAACCTAAAAAAGCGTTCAGAAAAAAGAAATATTAATGAATGGCATCCATTGTAACATTCAACTCGTAATATACATGCATAATTACACCTCAGACCACATGTACATGTATTTCATCTGCTATGCACGCGAGCAAATTCAGAGCCCCGTTTAGAAGCAACTTAATTTTAATATGCGTATGTGATAGGCACGAGGACCAGATGGGAATTCAGATTAAAGAACAGTGTGAAAGTGCTGTTATTGAACAGACAATGGGGAATAATGCCTTATTTTACACACTGGGTACTGTGGTCATTAAACCAAAGGGCAGAATGATGAAATGGACCTTACTGTTAATACCGATGCAACGAAGAGTGTAACAGGAAAGATTAGCCATGGAAGAAAACAGCTTTAACTCGGTTATAAGAACTTAGGTGCATAACACCAGTGTAACAGGTATGAGTAAGATACGGAAGAGAGATAACTGGACTACAGTGTCCTCAGTAAGGGATAAGGACGCATCATCAGATCAGATGAATCCAGCCTGAGGAACTTGTTTCCTTGTCTTACAAGTTATTCTAATAGAGAGAGATGGGATCTCCTGGATGCCTCACCAGTTTGAATACTCCTTGGTTTTGCTCCCAAATATGCCAGGTTCACATTTGCTTTCCTGCCATCAATGATGGGGTTTGGGTCTTTGCATGCTCTTTCAGCTGCAGCTCTGTCTGCCATGGTCACCTGGAATTAAACACAGCCTTGTTTGTAGCAACGGCACTTTGTAAACACTCCAGCAACCGGCACTAAGTGGAGTTTATTTATTGTTCTATTTTGAATCGGGAGCTGAACTCCGCTTCACGCAGTCTCACTTGCATAGCAAGATGGGAAAGGCTCCTGGGGACTTGATAGAAAAGAGGGCTCCCCCCTCGCCAAGTGACTCCGTTGGGCTTACGCCAGTTGTTTTCCCTTGCCTTTCCACCTCCTCCCCCATGCTTTTTTAAGAAGTTGGTGGAGCCGGTCACAAAACTGCCCGCAGCAGAGACAGCTCAGGGGAGCTAGCAGGCGGGGACCCGCGCTCCCGAAACGCGCGGTGCAGGGCCCGAGGGCAGCACGTCGCGCCTCGCTGAAGCCCGCAAAGAAGGAAGGCGGCGGGACCGGGGGAAGGAGGTGCTGAAAAGAACGGCACGGCCTCGGCCGGCCGGGGGGCTCTCCTCCCGGGGCCCCCACCCCAGCCTTTGTCCTGGCCGGGCCACCCCCGCTCCCGCCCGCGCCGGGCACAGCCTCCCCAGCCCCGGCAACCACCGGGACGGGCGGCAGCAGCGAGCCGCTCCGCGGCGGGCAGCGCCCGGCCACCGGGGGGTCCGCCGGCCCCGGGGCACCGCTGCAGCCCCCTTCCCCGGGGCGGGAGTGGGGGGCAGCCCCGCCACCGCTCAGCGCGGCGCCCGGCCCGCCGGGGAGCGGAGCGGGGCGGGGGGACACCGACGCACGGAGCGGCACTTACAAAGCCGTATCCCCGGGATTTGCCGGTCTGCCGGTCGGTGATCACCACCGCCTCCTCGATGTCCCCGAAGACCTCGAAGTACTTCCTGAGGGAGGAGTCGGTGGTGTGGTAGGGCAGCCCCCCGACGAAGATCTTGGTGAAGGTGGTGTCCTTCTGCACGGTGTGCATGGTGCCGGGCGCGGCCGGCCCCAGCCGGCATCCACCCCGCGCCGCCGGCGACGAGAAGAAACCCCCCCCCGCTCCGAGCCCCCGCGGCGGCTGAAGGGAGCGGAGCGGCGGCTGGGTCCCGGGGGCCTACAGCCGGCTCATGGCCGCGCTTTGTCCCGGGAGCGCGGGCGGCGCCGCGCCCTCCCGCCGGTGCCGGTGAGTAGCGGCCGCCCGCCGCCGCCGCCGCCTTTGTAGGGCCGCGCCCGCCCCGCCCCGCCCCACCGCCGCCGCGCAGGGGCGCTCGGGGCGCGTAGTCCGGCACCGCGCCCGCCCGGGCACCCGCCGCGGCCCGGCCGGCGGGCGGCCCGGCCCTGGGGGCCGAGGGCCCGGTGGGCAGTGCCCCTGCGGCGGCGGGCGCCGGGCGCTGCCCCCGGCCCAGCCGCGGAGCTGCCTCCAGCCGCGGCCGGCCTGCCCCACAGGGAGCGGCCCCTGCCCCTGCGGGCATCGGCACCCCCGCTGGGCCCTGCGGACCCCCGGGGGGACGGGGTCCCTTGCGAGCAGCCCCTCGGCCCGAGCCTGGCGCAGACTACAAGTCCCGGCGGCGCCCGGGGAGCAGCTACAAACCCCGCGGGCACGGGGGGAGCGGCTGGGGGGAAGCGGACTGCTGCTGCCGGAGCCCGCCAAAGAAAACCGCCTCGAAAGAGGGTTTTTTTTTTCATGCCTCCTTCCCTCTTTTCAATTGCATAATAATCTCAACTGCAAGTGTTTAATCCCTGGCAGGTTCGGACACAGGGACAAAGCCATCAAGCAGTTTGCCAGCCTTTGTGGCTCGCGGGGTGGCGAAGGCACGTTAGGAAGCCAAGGCAGGAGGAAGGGGTGGTCTTGAACCAAGTCAACAAGGAGGAATAGCCAGGGGTTTAAACACGGAATGAGGTCTAAAAGTATCTTTCTTAAGCAGGTTCCTAAGCTTCCTGCTTCTCCACTGGACACATGGACAACATCTCTCTGTGCAGCCTGCCTCTGTGGGACAGGGATGCATTATTCCCATTTCCACTGGTGGTCAGCAATGGGGTTCTTCTCCACTGTCCCCCTTTTGCATTTTCAAAAAAATCACAGAATCATAGAATACCAGGTTGGAAGGGACCTCAAGGATCACCTGGTCTAACCTTTCTTAGCAAAAGCACGGTCCAGACAAGATAGCCCAGCACCCTGTCCAGCCAAATCTTAAAAGTGTCCGATGTTCCCTCTAAGGACAGGAAGCTTGTACAAGGGAGGCTGTGAAACACCACTGCCTTTGATCCGACCTGCAGTTTTCAGGCCTGACCAGGGAAAGGTGTGATTCAAAGCTGGGAGTATAGTTGCTGTAGTGCAGCCCCATACTCAATTCATGTTCTCCTCCATTCATAACTGCAGGAAAACAAAAGCTGAAAAGCCACTTGATTTCTCAAAATCCACCCTTGGAGAACACTCCAATGGTGGAATGCTTGCAATGCTTTAATTCCTCCCCTCCACCATCAGTTGGATTCTGGGGTGTGGGAGGGGGTCCTAGAAATCATTTTTCATTCAGTTTCCATCACCCAGATATTCATCACCTAGAACCTTAAGAACTGCCCCTGTGCCTTAGGTTTATCTTGCCTCTACAGGGTCATCATTTTGCAGAGAAAGAGAGAAGATTTTTTGCCACATGATAAATGCAGAGGTAATAATTTAGCAAAAAAGCCAGTGAAGTTCTACATCACCATCTACTTTGGCTTCTATACAGCAGGTTCAGACTCTGCAGACATTTTTCTTTTACGGAGCCCACAGAGAAAAGCCAGTTATTTCAAGAGAAAGGAATGCGTTAATGTCTGCACTCCATAGTTATTCATTAATATTTTTCTTGCACTGCTTCCATAGTTCTAAACACCCTATGCTTCATAAAAGAAAGAGCTTTAAAAAAAAAAAAAGGCCAAGGAAAGCCATTAAGGTTTTCATTCCTAAAGCACCAGACTTCAAGACTAGGACACATTTCCATTGATTACTGTGGAAGAAAGATGGAGCTGGGCCAGCAGCACCCAGCATCACTGCAACATTAACTGCCTTCTGCAAAAGGGACAGTCACGTGGGAATCCTTGGAGCCTTTGTGTTGTTTTATGCAGCTATGTGTGTATGTGCAGTCACTAGCTGTCCCTGGTCCATCCCAACAGCAAGCCCAGAATACACCTTTAGGGTCGGAATACAGCCAGAGGCCGGGGCCTCTCCACCACTGAGTCACACCCCTTCTGTCTGCATGACTTCCACCACAAACTGCACATCAGCTGCTTCCTGGGCAGCCTGAGCTAATGACAACCCAGTTGGCATTTAGTTGCTGTTCTTTTACAGAGCTTCATTCTGCTCCAAATGATGGCAAAGGTTCAAATCATCCAAATAGACTCCGGCTCCTCTGCAAGGAAGGCAAGGCTCTCAGTTCTCAAAAGCTACCAGAAGTATTTCAGTTCTCACTGCTTACACCGGTCAGGGGGAGAAAAACATCACATACTTTTTTCCTCTTCAAACACGAGCCCCACATCTCTCAAAGGAGAAATCCCAGTTCCTCTTCTTTCCTAGAGGCAGGATCAGAAGTTCTTTTACAGGCAGAACAGAACAAGAAAGAAATTAGGGCTAAACACGTACTTAGTGAACACTGCAAACCCCACAGTACCGCTGGCGTGGCTGCGGGGAGCGTGCGTTTGTTTTGCCACACCCTGGAAAGCAGGACGGGAAATGAAATCTCCTGTCTCATGGTACAGCTATTATAAGCACAGGGTCTAATGAGCCGTTACCACAAACAGCGGGCAAAGAGAAGAGAAAGCGAGTAAGGGCAACTTTATGTGAGTTAACTTTTTTTATGTTTTTTCCCTCGTTCTTGGGATAAACACCAACAGATTAAATCCAGCCACCAGATCAAAACTGCAGGAGCTTGGCAAACCCAGTTTGCTGACACTTGCCTGTGCTTTTACTACAATGATAAGAGTACCTGAGAAGACTACGTTGCAAGTTTCTGTGGTCAAAGAGAGCTCCTGCAGAGATAGGCGTATCTCAAAGTACGACGCTGCCTTGGGGAATGCTGGGCAATGCTTAGCACAAATCCGAGAGCAGACTGCAAGCAAAAAGGGGAACACAGATCTGATACGTGCTATTGTAGAGCTGTATTTAGTTCTTTGTATTTATTAAGAAATAAAACTACACTGGTCAATCAATGAGGAGGCTCAGAGAAAAGTAATCTTTAGCAGTGGTGTACAGCCATCCACATTCTTAATGTGTAGGATTTGTATTGCAAATCCAGAGCATCCTATTTTCATACAGATTGGGAAGATTAATTTTATGGTAATTCAACATAGTTAAGAGAACTTACTGGCTTTTTACTTACATGTTAATATATTCCTTGAGGCTTATGCAAAACTGATACACAAAGGCTCCTCTGGTAGACTTCAGCAGCATTATCCAAGATGTGAAATGGAGCAGCTGCAAATCACCAAACCAAGTGTCCTGGATTCCACTGAAAATCTTCGAGAAGGTGGCACTGCAAGACCAGCCAGGTACAGAACCACATAGAAGTGGTCCCTGTCTAAAGGAAGAAAAACAAATTATGGCAGAGGGAGTTGTACCTCCGGGAGCACAAGAACAGGAGAGAGAGAAGGGGAAAGAGTAGCAAATTCATGCAGAGGAAAAGCTAGTCCTGTTCCTTGCCCTCTGCAAAGCCGCAAAGTCTTTTCTGTTCTTGTCCCTCCCTTGGCAGGGAGGGGTAGAATGAACGTCAGTGAAGCTCTGTGGTGCTGTCCTTGTATACTTGTCTGAGCATTTCCCTTTCTTCCCCTGGTGTCTTTGAGAGAATTGTGTTGAGACACCCCAGGTCTGATTTGAAAGCCATTGAAGAACCTCCTTCATTTCTTACAAAACTGATGGGCTCTATTTTTAAAATGGAGCAGGGCTACTGTGGAGCTCTGACCTTTTTCAGTTTCTGCTGCTGCTTAGCCAAGACTTCGTTGCTGTAGGGCAGTGCCCTTGGGTTTTGTCATGGATACCCGCTTACTGGTTATTGCAACAACAGTAGATGAAGCATCCCTCTTAGAAGCTCCACAGTTAAATAAGTTAGCTGGAGAGCAAGGGACTTACTGTGGGAACTGTTTGGTTTGTTAGTTTTACTAATGCTCAGTCTGGATGCTGGCCACCAGCTAGGCTGTGAACAGTAGCGTAGCTGGGAGATCTTGAGGGAAGCTGCATTCAGCGGCATTTGGTTTAGGTTATAGCAGGAAATTCTGCATCTAGGCCCTTTGTCTCAGATTTTCTGCTTTGATGCCCTGAACACACCATGGCCATTGCTTAACTCAGAGCTGCTGCTGCAACAAGAATTAAAAAATAAAAATTCTTCCTCTTTGGGCCACTTTTAACAAAATATTGGAGTAGAGAATGTTCCTAATCAGGACTCCTTTTTGAATAGGCTTTTGCTTCAGTAGGAATCTTCCAATAGGATTGTTTACTCTTCTGAAATACTTCAGATCTGGGATGCTGAGAAAGCTCTATTTCCTTTGCTGGCTACGCTAGTTACATAGAAGCAGACCATCAGCTCTAGTGGTCACAGAATGATCCGTTTTAACGATGCAAATAACCTGCAATAAGAGAACATAAGAGGGTGCCACAAGGATATGGACATTGCTAACTCTGGGATTGAGAGAAGCAACAAATGGGACACCTGACCGGACCACAAACACATTTTAGAGAGAGAGTGGCGATCTCCCTTGATATCCCTTCGCAAAATGAGAGTTGTGTGTCTGTGCCAAGACTAAAGACAAACTGAATCATGATAACAGCTAACGAGATTCCCCCAAAATAAAACAGAGGCTAGGGAGAGAAATTGCAGAGCTCATAACTGCTTGGAGGATCTTGCCACAAGAAGGCAGAGCTGCAATGCAAGACTTGGATATAAATCTGAATTAAAATATAGGCATAAGAGGAATAATGGCCAATGAAACTAAGAGGCTGTGCCATCACATTCCTCATACACCTGCAACTACCAGCAAGGAGAACTTCTGTATTCAGGAATGTTGTGCTTTGTTCTCTGTTGATGGTACGTGTCCAGAGCTTGCTCCTACTCCTCTGGTCCTGCACTTCCCAGGATGAATGGACAATGTTAGGAATCAAAGTCCACTGGACAGTAAACCACTTCCAATTGCTACTGCTGGGTGCTGCCACTGCCAGAGCTTCCTTTGCTCCCATCTACCAGGACACGCGTTGTGGCAGTAAGACTCCCTGCAGCTCACACCGCCCCATCACCATTTCCCCTGAGTGTCCCAGAGATGAGGCTCAGCTGCAACACAGGAGCTTGGCACTTTTTCTTCCATGCGCTCTTGTGCTGAGCATGCCCGTCACATCGCAGGGGAGAATGAACCACCTGCTCGGGAGCAGGAAGGATTGGGTCAGCAAGGAAAGGTGCTTCAGTGGACCAGTGGTGACCATGTGCTGCAGTGCACCGCGAGTGGTCGAACCTGCATTTATCGGTGCTGGTATCAGCAAACTGGTGGTGGTTACTCTGCGCTTGGGGAATTTCTCTTCCATGATCTACAGTGTGTTATCACAGGTAGCCTCCCGGGAGTTGTGTGTGTAAATGTCCCAGACAACCAGACCCGGTCTTGGCAGAGCATGCTGGGGAGCTGGAATGACAATGCACCAAGGATGCAGGAGATCTGGTGGGGCCTGCCAACTGGGGATTGTCACAGTCTGACAGCAGGGAGCTGGGCTGGCTTTCTGAGCGATGAAAATACTGCCCTTGATTAGGATGACGACTTGTTTTCTGGCATTTTTGGCATCTATACCAAATAGTTTTGTCATCATCAGTATTGTAATGTCTTGGCCTAGAGCAATGGTAACCCCTGCCTTTCCTGTGACCTTGGGGATGATTGCTTGTTGGCCTATAAGTGAATAAACTAATGAAAAGTGCTGTGATGTTCATATTGCAACTAAATTATGCAACAAATCCATGAAACCCTTCAGTAGCTGATTTCAGTTTCTTTACTTTGTAGGAGAAGACAGGAAAGGGATGATAAAGGTTAGAAATACAAAAGGCAAACAACTTGTGGACCAGAAGTTTCTATCCAGATTTTCTACCACAACTCCTCCATTGATAGTAAGTAATGGTGAACAGAAGCTGTAAGAGAGAGAGGTTCATTTTCCTGCTATTGACAGCATTAGGTGATGTCAGAAGAACATTAAAAATGTAGGCCAAAATACTGCCCATTTCCTCAACGTTACCTTTGGTGAGGTAAGTGCCATGGAGGAAGACTCTCTTCAGGAACAGGCTCAGGTATCCCCAAATCTGCAGGGCAGGGCATGGGGAGAAGGGAGAGAAAGATAAAGAGACAAAACCACTAGTCATCATCTGCTAAATACAATCTCCAATAAAGGTATTGTTCTTTCCTGAATTTCTGCACAGAAATTCTGGCTTTCTTTAATGGAAATACTGTCCCAGCTCTTTCAGGCTGGGATTTAATTATTGAGCAAAAGGGTTTTCCTCCCTGAAAAAGTTTTTTAGAAAAAACATTCCATCTGAGTCAAACTGCAAAGCTTACATCTCAAAATAGTTCAAGAAATATTTTCACTATTTCAATTTTATGTTGTACTTTGGGAAAATATTAATTGTAACTTCATACTTTTGTTAGCGTTTTGAAAACCATAAACTACATTTTAACATGAGCAAGAAATCATTTTGTGTTCTTTAAAGGAAGGAAGCAGAAAATTTCAGGCATTTTGAAACAGCTTTAATCATTTTTTTTTCCCCTCAAATTTTTGTTAAGCTGTTATGTTAAAACTAAGTGGTATTTTCTGATTTAAAAAATGAAAGGAAAACGCCAGAAGGTTCCTAACAATCTCTGCCAGAGCTGCCAGGGCCACATCCCATGACCTTTTCATGGGATTGCACGTGACACTAGTAGCACAAACTGAGCAGGAACTGTCCAGCCACTCCAACGAGGGAATGGTCAGGACACAGAAGAACATTAAACAAGATGTCTCAGCTCTGGGACATACAACACAGTTGTATGGGCAAGAGAGGCATTCTTAACAGCTAAAGAAATGTGAATTCAGAGCTGGAACACATCAATAGCACTGGGTCAGACTTCAGGTGGGCCTTTTCTCTCCAACTTCCCGCAGGCAAGTATACCCAGGTCTCACCCATCTGGATCACCTCCTTAATCTGGTGGTGTCCTCTTCTGCAGGTTGCTGCATTTTAGACCTTACTAATGCAGACTCTTCTGTCTTGTCACACCCAGTGAGATAAATAATCCATCTACTCTGATATCACCCTTCCAATTTCTGATACTTTTAGGAGGTATTTAATGCCTGCAATGAGCCTGGCCAAGTGCAGAATACCATACACAAAAAAAAAAAATAGATGATTGGCATGGTATGTAATTAACCTTCTTTAAAGGTTTAGTTAGAAACTCTTAGAGTCTCTTAGTTACCATGTCTACTCTATTCAAACACAAGGCAGCAAAGATTCGTTGCAGTGGCTCTGAACAGGGTATGAACACAATTGAACTGTCAAGAGATCAAAACAACATATCAGCACTGGATACAAAAGCTATATCCATGGACCCTGGAGAGGTATTTAAGAAGAAAAACACAGTTACCTGGACTGAAATCTGGGCAGAATGATTCCAACTTCTACATGATCTCAAAAGGCCCAAAACGTGCCTTTTACAAAAAACTCGATTACCACACTGCCACAGAAGAGCAGCACAGTCACAGACTGCAAGGGTCAAAGCTCACTCAGGTGATGCCATCCAGTTCCTTACAGTACAACACCCACATCCAACCGGCTGGAGCATCGCAGTCATTGCTGCTGAGGAAAAGCCATCAACAGCTCAACAGGCAATTGCCAGCAACATGATGTCCCCAACATTGCAGCAGGACAATGACATCAGCTGAACACGACAACTGAAACATAGGCAGGCCATTTCCTGCTAAATCACACGGACCAGTTACTATAGCATGCTTTTAGTTAGTGGATAAGCACATAGAGAAGAGCATAAGACAATAAAGAGGGTATACATTACATGCATTCTCAGAAAGACAGAAAAAAGGGTAGTAGGTCAGTTGATCTGTATTTTTGAAGTAAAGTCAAGTTCGTGAACAAAACGTATGGATTGGTACTAAATTAGGAAATCCATTCTGCTTCTTGGAGTATTATTTTCCTTTTGCCAGCCTGGGGGGGCCAAAGCCAGGCCTACCTCAAAGGACATTTTCATCAGCGTACAGGAAGAAAAAACCCTTCCGTTTCCTTACCAGAAGGGCAGCTTTGACAGCACTGTCCATGAAAATAAGGAGGCTTAGTAAGAGCAAGATACTAGCAAGTAGGTTCTCAGATGACTCCGTGATAGGAAAGTTACTGTTGGGGAACTTTTCCCTGGACCAAGCAATGTTCAGAATAGTTTGGAGAGTTCAATCATCTTCTCTTTCATTTCCTCACTGCTGCTGGCAGCGCCACCAGAGAAAGGTGCTCAGATGATCAACTGGATGACCTAAGCCGTTGTGAAAGACATAGGTCAGCATTACAGAATGACTTGAACTGCATCACACAGCCTATGGTTGAACAAAAGCTCAATAGGAGAAGGGCTCAATGAAAAAGGTTTTGCTAAGCTGTTCTCTTTTAGTAGACATTGCCCATCTTTCTGTGTTTTTGTGAAAAGCTGTTTCAGTCCAGTGAATGTGTTTCTGAAATGCTACATACTAACTTTTGAAGTCTGACAACATTCAACAGATGTAAAAGTTGTTCTTTACAAATATATAGGTACTGTTCCATAAATTAAACATTAATGCATAAACAACCAATTACTGTCTGCAGCCCTGCTGCTTTAGACCATGAATGAACATTATGTAGAAAAAGGAGACCTCCAAGGAAAAGAGTCAGATGTCTGCAGAAAGCAATTACCTGTCAGTAAGTGATATCTGTCCTTTTGAGTCCATATAAATCCCACTCTGTGTTACAGCAGGAGCATGGCAGACAGCTGCCCTTCCAAAGAAAAGAAAAAAAGATGTATTTTAACTCTGATTTTAGCCATTTGAGAATAGTTTGAGCTACTGCATTATTTCTGCACTTTACCAAGTACAATAATCATGGTCTATTTTAAACAGAATGTATCTCCCTTTGTTGTAGATTAGTTGTTGCATTGTAGGCTAGCAGAGAAAGATGACTGAACCACCTGACAGTGGCTCAGAAAAGGACATTTGAACTTACACCGTTCTGGGAGACGGCACAACCGTGATTAAATACCTTGGGAGGGTTTGGAGAAAATGTGTTACTTGAGTTTTGCTTCATAGTGTTCCCAGGAACTGAACATCATCATTTTCCTTATCTGGCCCAGCAAACCAAAGAATGCAGCACTACTAATGATTTGCATTTAAGAAATATTAATGACAGAAAGCATTCAGTATTAAACTACAAAGCATTTGTTAAGTCTCTCCTTCTTACTTTATGGTGTATTAACTGAACCGGGTATTTAACAGGCAGTTTCCAGCATTTTTCTTTTACTACAAGAAACTCGTGATTGGATCTCAGCGTATACATATTTCACATGTATAAAGCAGTTATTGCCTGCAGAAGATATACTGGACAGTAAAGGGTAAACTTTCCCTATTCACAGTTAGGGGCATTACCTTAATCTTTTATCTAGGCCCGCTTTTCAGTGGCACTTGATACAGGAGCTATACGAAACACTTCCTTGAATACATAAAGCCAGAGATTGAGTTACACATGATTGAAGATCTATGCCGCTAGTAAGACAAAAGCTCCTATACTACCTGGCACATGCCTGCTAAATTATTGAAGTGTCTCTTTAGACTGAATATATTCACTGGATAATTAGTCAACAGAAGAAAACGGTCTCTCTTTACAAAGCTAATGTTGACAGGCATTGTATCTTTCATGCACTGTAACAAAAAGTATTTGCAGAACTGATGCAACACAAACATTTGGAATTGCTCTGTCAATGCACAAATGCTCCTGAGGCACACGGCCCCTTTGTGATATTGCCTCAGTCTCATATTACCTTACGAGCAAGCCCTAAACAGTGTGAATTCCTTTTACCTAATGTGGCACTACCCCCATTTCAGAAGCAGGTAAATAGTACAAATAAACGGAGGCTTGCTTTGCATTTGAGGAACGAGGCTGATCAAACTGAAATAGATACCTGTAAGCCCGACTCCAGCCCTGTGCTGTGCTGGCCTCTGCTGCTGTGCCGAGTGGGACCCACCCGGGGCAGGGCAGACAGACCACTGCCGCTTTTAATTCATAACGCATGTAGTTGCGATACCCCCGTGTGCCACTCCAGCGGCTGTATTCTCATGAGCTCGTTTCCTGCTGCAGATCCTTGAGAACACAGGCTACTCCATGTGTACACAGAACATACCGCACAATGAAAGTACTAGCATCTGTCTGCTGAAGCCATCACAGCCAGCCAGCTGATGTTCCCTCGTTTATTCTGACCTGGCAAGGGAAGAACGGTAGCAGTTTCCACACTTAAAATGGCTGTCCTATCGCTGAGAGCAGTAGGATGGTCTCTGTACTGCCTGTATATAAACCTAAGCTTACCTGGAAATAAGAATAGATGGCTTTCAGCTGTTTGAACATGAGCTGTAGGACGAAACACACAGTTCTACCAACTCCAACTCACAGCCTGAGGTATGCAAAGATGACATTCTGTCAATGCAGAGATTACTGGGTTTTTTTCGTTTAAACTACGGCTGTCACCCAACACTAAGGGGACAGACAGGTTCTTTTAGGGACCCTTGGCAGAACGGTGACGGCACTAAATTATAGTTACAGTTAAAGCTTTATTTTCTTAACAGGATATTATGATTAGTACAGTACAGAATTTATGATTAAAATGGCACAGGATTTCTACAAGCAGAATCAATGTAGTACAATCTGTAAATAGCGTAATACAGAATTTATACTACAACTTAACTTACAATTTCTAATCACCTGGACCCTCTGCAGATCAGGTCAGATCTTAATATATGGTTTGCTGTATCAATACATAATCATAATTTAGACTCGAAAATCATATAAAAGAATACAAGTCACTCACTCAATCCTGGGAGGAAGCAGACGAGGACGGAGGCATCCCTGGCCACCGGGAGGTCTCGGGTCTCACTGTCCAGCAGCAGTTTGAGTCCAAGTTCCCCACTTAGGGCTTCTAACTGCTTGATTTTATAGACCTGCTCTGCGTGCTGTTACGCTTCCCTGTTCTGTTGATGGGGTCATCAACACCACCTGGCTGGCCGGGTGCCTGGGACCTTCAAGGCCAGCAAGGAAGGGAGTAATCGGCCTGGCACCCAGGAATCTTGAGGCTGGCAGGGAGGGGAAGAAGAAATCGGTTTGGTTTGTCTACTTGGTTCACAGGGCCTTCAGGGCCTGATAATGAGGGAAAGGGAACGAATACATGACCTGCTCGGTCACAGAGAATGGCTGCTTGCCTTATAAAATGGCGTTAGTTATGCTAACTACATTACCAGGGGTGGCGAGCAGGGGCTACCAGTCACATAGCCCCAGGGACAAAATAACTACATGGGGTAAATAAGCAATTTAAAAACATATTCAAATCTTATAATTCAAGACTATTTCTCCCTTTCATTATCTGGTGCATTTCCCAGCTTTGAAAATGAAAATAAAAAAGACATTGCATTTCAAATTTTTGGAAAAAAGTGCCCTTGTTTTTAAGTAGCTTATCACTGAGCTTACCTGTTTGATTTCAGTGAAGTATTTTTACTGGCTTTTTTCTTTCTTCCTTCAAGAAATCCAGTTTAGAAAAAACCCTAGAGTTACTTACCAGTTTTAAGCCTACAGTCTCCGACAATAGCAGTATGAAAACTAGTCTAAGTTATTAAGATTTGCCTTAGAAAGGGAAGTTAATTAGAACACTAGTAGCCAGTAGTCCAGCTCATATGCTAACTCACTCAGCTCCACCCTCACTTAATTCTAAACTCTTAAAATGTCTGGTCCCCAAACATGCTACCAACACCTTTAATACTACCTAGGTCCCCAAAACTCAGGCAGCCACACAGATGTCTCTCTGAGCAGCTAAAAGAGCATCTCATAGTTTGTTCTAAAAAGGTCTCTTATGGATAGATATCATGTACACTCCTGTAAAACTCAAATTAAAAAGTATTTCCATCTTGTATGTATCTTCATCCATTCTCTGAGTATTTTGGGATAGCTTGATATTACAAATAACCGTATCTTGTATTACAGCACACGTGGAGCAGCTCTGCACGGCACTGCTAGCTCCTTAGAGAACTTCAGTGGAGCCCAGTGTGCAGCAGCCCGTGCTGCGGGGAAAACTATGGTAAAGAAGCCATCAATGCTGCCATCTCCTGGCACAACAGGAGATTTACAGCAAGAGCTTTAAAAGACGCATTTAGAGCATTTTGTGCACACTGCAACTGCTAGTGTAGAAAGTTTTATTAGGGAATTGTTTTTTTCTGAGTTTGTTCCATTCATTATTTTGTGTTGCAGCACTAGATGATGATTCTCACCTGGCTGGTAAGCTGAACAACCTATGGGAAATGTTATACATAGTGAATCTCCATGAAAAACTTCTGGAAGAAGGCAAGTTTAGTTTTACCCCAGACTGCAAATGACACTTAGCTCGCGAATCTGGAGATGTGAAAACCTAACAGCATAAACCTTAACATTTCATTTTGCCCTGGTTCATCTCTACAAACAGCAACAGCAGAAAGCAAACAAGAAACAAGTGGCTTCTATCATTTCAAAAGCCAGATGGCGTAAACCTTTTGAGCCTGGTTTGACACAATTCCTTATAGTGGACAGTTGCCCAAACACCTCGTCTGCAAACAGCACTTAATCACAATTACATTGAACCAGGCCTAAGCAATAGTTTTATTGACATTTCCCACATACACCTAACCCCACCACTATCCCAAATCCATACTTCTCTGGAGAATGACTCAAACCAACCTGTTTTCCTAGCCTGGGAGCTAGGCTGGAATACTCACTGATTCAGCTATTGCATTTCATCTGACAGATGGTAAATTAAGAAACTCTGCCCGAATGCTTGCCATTGTGCAAACAGGTCTTGCTTTCATCTGTGAAAGGCTTTAGCAGACAAACTTTTTGTCCATTGCTTCGTTTTCCAAAATGCACTTTATTAAACCAACATGCAGGACCACTGACATGTGAGACTAGCAGAAGCTGATCTGAAAATGTTTATAAAATGTCCCCATTTTGGGGGGGCTTAACTGAGTTGCTCTTTATGCCAAAGATTATTTTTCTGCAATAACACACAAACACTGACAGCAAACATTCAAAAAATTAATGAAAATTAGTTATTTTATAACTCTAGCATTCCTATGGTTAGCTTTGTGTACACATTAGAATCCTGCATTCTACTTCATTCAGTTTTTTTGGACAGGTAACTGCCATAAAACAGCAAGTTAACACATTTCCAGAACATGCGCTAACACTTATTTGTGTGTGAATAAGCTCTCACTACACATTTGATACTTGAAGGGATACAGCTGTGTGTACTTTACAAGAGAACCTCACAATAATTCCAGGGAGGAGTAAATTGCCAATGCATTCTCTTAACTTGGGTAATGGAAAACCAAATCAGTTCAAAGTTTGACTCTGTCCTCCCAATTGAATATATCTAATGTGCACAGCAACGTAATGGAAAATATGCCCTTCTAAAATTAGTCTGAACAATTAATGTGATGACTAAATAATTCTGAAACCTTGCTGACAGATAAAAAGAAATTGATTCCAACGGGAGAATAAGGACTTAACATATTAATACAGAACTGTATTACCAAACAAGAGACTTGCCAGTGCTGGCTTCATAATGAAAATAAATTTTGGCCAAACTTAGTATCCACTTAAGTAGGTGCAACTCCATTGGATCCAGCTGAAACGTACCTGTTGAACTACAGTGAATCTATTTTCTCATCACTCATTCACATTGTTAAGTAAAACAGATTTTTTTAAACAAGAAACGTGATACATTCCATTCCTCCCTGTTTACACCAGTGGGAGTTCTGCACACACGAGATTAGAATTTTTTTTTTCCTCCCCTCCCATCAATGGTCACACACACTTAACCTTTAGCCTGCAATTGCTTGGTGGCATTTATTTGACTGCGAAGACTGGAAAAATGTGCTAACAACCAAAGATTACAGCATAACAATCACAACCTTTAAAAATAAAATTCAACAAAAACAGAAGAAATGTTTGAGCAAGTGACCAGCTATTGATGTAACTGCCGGGAACTCTTCCCTATCTTAAAGAAAACAAGTAGTCCACGAATGTGAAATCTAAAACATGTAAAACACAGAAGTAGCTGGAAAAAAACTAATTTGAGAAATAAAACCCAGAAAAGAGCATCTCTAAACAACAGAGTATATTTCATGGACTTTCCTCAACTATATCAAACAAGAAATACACACCCAACAAAACCTGATGAACACCGTAAAGAGAAGAGTCTGAAGTTAAAGGACCAGTAGGCTACAGAGAGTTTGAAGACAGTATGATTTATTTGTACTAAGACAAATTGTCAGGTGTGTGGCTGTTGAGATAGCAAGGAACTCGGTTCACTCTCATAAAACAAAGGCCTTTCACACTAGTCCTCTTAAGTCTTTGACGCAAAACCACAGGAATCATTCATAATGAAATAGCAACTGGAAAAAGCATTAGATTTCCAGCTCAAGCAGCTGGAGGAAAAGTACTTTACTTTCAGAAAATGTATCTGAATTACAGTGAAAGGATAAGAAGCTGCTTTTAGAAGTGAAGCACACCACCTTGCCCATGTTACTACAACAGAACTTTTGAATATAAAAAAGCATTTAGTAAAAATTTTATTTTAAATGTAGCATGAATCCGTAAGTGTTACAACATACAGTTTTACAGAGAATTTGTACAATATGACAGGTATCTCTATACATGCGCCCCCCCCCCCCCCCTTTTTATTTAGTCATTATCAAACAAACAATAGTTAAACAGAAATAATAAGCATTCACTTCTAAAAAGAAAACTTTGGCATGTGTACAACTGGCTAGTTAAAAGTAAACAGTGGTAGATTCAAGTCAGAAAGAGACCCACTTGTTTTGTTTCACAGCATTTTTGACCAGAATGAAACTCAGCAGCACTATTTTCTAGTTAATACAAAAATGAGTACTTTTTTTCAGTCCAGAAACCCCTGTTAAGGGACAAAAACATGTTAAGAGAGATGCAAAAGAACCAACTTTTAACTCTAAAGGTGTCAGTTTTAAAGCAGTTTAGGCCACGAGTATTTTGCACACATTGGTTTGGTCATGAACAAAACAACTGAACTATGTATCACTTGGCACAACTGACACTTTCTCCTTTGGACTAGAATAAGCATGAGTATCGTCTCAAAAGTCATGTCCATTGCTGGAGTGTAATAAAAAATTAAAGTAGAATTTGCACTGTGCCCATCTGCTGTCTCGAGTTTCTGTCACTGCTGTTGGCCACTTACATGCCTACCAAATTCATCCAAAAAATGAGGGAAAACAATTTGCAAAGCATTTCTTCCTGGCATACAGTAGACAGTATTTCGATTTTAAAAAAATCAGAAAGCAATGAAAGAACCCCTGAATAGTAAGTAATAACAAGCCTGCTTTGAGAAGAATTACTTGCAATTCTTCAAGTAATTACAAAAAATACAGTATTTATACAACTTCTCCAGAACTATTATAATTAAGATATTTTAATGTAGTACTAATAAAATAAATCCATAGATACAAATGGTTGCACTTCTAAGCAGGAATATCTAACCCAGATTCAGATTTTGCTGCAATTTCATTATTGCTGTGGAACAGACAGTGGTTAAGTCACGTGAATATTAGCCTCTCTTTCTTATACACATCGGAATATCTATTTGAAAAAATGTTCTCCAGCAAGTCAGAATACATTTAATGTAATTTTTACAGTTCCTGCTAAATGTTAGCGATCCAAAGTTGACTGAACTGTGGTGCAATAGGGCACAAATGGCAGAAGAGCAGTGGAGTAGAGGCAGGAATGGCAGAAAAACAGTAGAGTAACACAAGTCAGACTCATACTCACTACTTCTTATTCCTAGGCTTTAATTCTTCTGCTGCATTTCGCAGAAAAATGTAATTTTTCTTTTGTGGATTGTAAAATTCGTGACCCTAAAAAGAAAAATCATCTGGATTTACTCTCTTCAAAGAAGAAATATCAGCATGATCTTAAAATGTAAGAATATGAATATTCCATTAGTTTGGTTTATTAAAATTTAATCTTAAAGTCTTTAAAAATAGATATTGGACAACATTGGCGGATTAGAAACAGCTTACTATAACACGTAATTACAAGAATTGTGCATATAAAGTAAAAATGGATAAATGTCCTAAATTTTAAGGTATAAAAAACTTTTCATGAAAGAATAACTACATATCTTTAAGCTCTACTTTACAAATGCAGCGTAAGAGTTCAATATGATTTTTTTTTTTAATATGTCATTCTAGGTAGAGAAGAAACTAAAATTTTATTGGCCACCCAGTTTCACTTTATATTTTCTATATTTTAAATGAAATAAGATCACATTTTTTCAAAGTGAAGTTTGCCAAGTTCTACAGGCAACTGCAAAAATATCTCTGTTCCCCAACTGCAGATGCAAATATATATATACTTTGCATATTGACATTATTTGCATATACATTACCAACTCAAAACACAAGTATTCAAACCAGGGAGAGTAAACACTAATAAAGCTATTAAAGACCAACACACAACTTGAAAATTACCAACTCCGCTTGACAGAAATGGTTCTAGAAAGGAAATGTAGTACCCACAGGTTTTACTACTTAATATCGGTTTATAGATCTGAAAGATACCTCGGTACCTATCTACCATTGCAGTCTACCCAAGCATTTAGAACAGAAGAATTCATCTGCCCTAGTTATCTTACTTTGGGCAGCATCCAGAAGACTAAATACAATGAAGTAAATTAAAATTTTGCTCTCTTTGTGGCACGCAATCAAGTTCATCTGTGTGATTTCTGCAGTCATTTCAGTCAAAACCACAAGAAATGTTATCCTCAAATTTAAGATCACTAGTTGTAACAGCAAAGTAACACTTTTAACAGAAGTTGCCATTCCATTAAAATCAGTTACATTTCAACCTTGCTACCCCCTTCTTAAACTATTAAGAAGTATTGATTCTCCACATATTATAGTTTGTTGTGATTCTCTTGCATCTATGATTTGTTGTTGAGTCAAGTTTGGAAGAGAAATACATAAATAAGTGCCACCAACAAGCTGCACTGAATGGTACTGGAAATTTAGTACATGGCATTCAAACACTGGTTTAAGTGTTTAAAAAAAAGCTGTGACTGTAGTTATAAAGTTAAAGAGAATCTGCAGAAGAAGCAGACGTGCATTTCAAAGAGATTTGTGGGAACCTGTTAGGGTGCCACATTGCCCCATGACATTCCCCACAGCAGAATGCGTGTGAGCAATCAGAATAACTTCTGAATCATGTAATTTACATTTTGCTCATCCACATTTACAAAATAGCATTGTTTAGCAATCTTATCCAACTGAAGCTAAAAATTAAAGATGTCTAAAACAACCATTCTAAGTTCTTTTGCATGCTTGTGAAATTAGAAAGACTCAGCTACTATTTATAAAGAACAATGATAGTCTTAGTCTTAATTGTCAACTGCAAGTATGAATACAAGTCTAAACTTTTCTTACCTTTGACCAATCATAACTGGAAGCATATGCAAATATATTGCCATTATGGTTGAAACAACAAGCAGATATCGGCTGGTCAAGTTGTTCTGATGTTTTCAGCTTCGTTCGTGCATCTTTATCCCAAAAGCTGAATCTACCATCAGATCCTACTGTTGCAAGAGTACCATGGACA
Organism: Calonectris borealis; assembly: GCF_964195595.1. NCBI lineage: Eukaryota > Metazoa > Chordata > Aves > Procellariiformes > Procellariidae > Calonectris > Calonectris borealis. The sequence continues at coordinate 11,714,561 of NC_134328.1, read as the reverse complement.
GGGTGAAATGCTATCCCATTTACCTGCAGAATCATAAAAAATACTATGTAAAACACCACACACGGGAACACTCACAACACATGTGCTGAATCCTGAGAGAGTAAATACACAGGAAAGATTTTTTTCAACTAGATATAGTTCTTATTTTTTTTTAATGTTTTCAGGTATGTTCTCTGGAAAAACAAAAAAACCCAAAAAACCCCACGGAAGCAACAAGGAAAACATCATCCCTTTCGTAGTACTTAAAAATTCAATGCATAATCCCATTACACAAATATATTAAGTATTGCTTCAATATCAGCAAAATTAACAAGTGTCATCTCCACCAAGACAATTTAATGAATGGTTGATCTGGTGCTTGTTCTAAGGGAAGTATAAAAATTTGCCTTTCCCCTTAATGGATGACTATGCCTGGTCTTTAAACATACATCTAAGTAACTTTAGGCAAGATAAAAGGTCAAGGAGAAGAAACGATTCATAGCCAATTTTACGTTAAGAGTGTATATTGCCCTGTACAAATGATCTAGTGGTATATGCTGAATACTTACAGCATAGATATCCTGAGGTGCTGATGTGTTTGTTCCATTGGAGCGATGACATTTAAAAGTGAAATTATCTTTTGCACTGGGGAGGGTAAAAAAAAGTCTTTTTACTTTCCTTGTAAACGGAGCAATAAAGAAAGGATGTTTTATGAAATGATACTTACGGATTTGGGGGGTTGATATAATGAATAGCTACTCTTCCTTCAATACTTCCAAGGGCAAATCCAGTAGGTTTGTTCACTTTGTCTTTAAAAATAGCAACACAGCGATGCTAAATTTGAGAAAGATACAGAGGATTTTAGACAGAGGCCCAAGGGCCAGATTTTCTGAATGCTCTTTTCCGTGGGGACACAAAAGATCACATACATCAATGCAAAGTAAAGCAAAACCACAAACAAGGTCAAAAGATAGGTTAAATTCTATTGAGAATCTGGGCCACAGTATTTACATTTCTAAATCCTTATGAAGATCAGCAATAGATCAATGGCAAACCAGGACATGTGCCATACTGAGATAAAGTACTTCGGTTTTGAAACACTGTTTTTACCAAAAACTGGCAAGCCCAGAATTTCAACAGTGTGTATAAATACACTTGCAATAAATATAATAATTTACCTGGTGTTTAAGAGGAGATTCTATTCTTCTAAATTCAGAAGGTTGATTCTCTAACTGATAAACTATCAAACCCCTTTCTGCAGTGGCCACAGCAGCCATAGGATGAACCTGGATAAGGTTGTAAAATAGGTTGAAAGAGAGGCACTTGTGTTAACAGCATGGCAGAGAATTCTATTTATTACTTTGCAGAAATCCCTGAAGAAGTTAAAGGAATTAGACTATTTTCTGGGGGGAAGAGAGGGGGGGAAAGAGAAAGAACAAAGTTCTTTTGTAGACATATCTTCAAACAAAACAAATCAGTTCTTCCCTGCCATTGAGAAATAAAACATACCAAAAATCTTCTAATTATTAGCTGACCCTTCCAATGTGAATCGCAATAGTGGTAATGCAAACTCATCCAGAAATGAGGGTAGGTCAGTCCTAGTGCTGATTTGGTTTTGTGGTGTTAAAAGGATAATAAGCATGTTTTGTACGATGCAAATACTTATTTTCCAGACCCTGATCAAGATCAATTTATGTTTTATTGCTAAAATCACACAGAGATCAAATACTATTCTATGATTCTATATGAACAGTCAGTTTTTAGTGCTAACCTACAGAAGCCTCAAAGACTGCCAGTTTATTCATACTCCCAGTCATCTAGCTGACACTAGTTTACCATATATCTTGGCTTACCACATCCGCACAATAACATCTTTCAGGGAGCTGCAATGTCATCATAGGTGTTGGTGAACGGGTATCCCAGAACTGATGGAAACAGAGAAATGAACAAACTTATCCTTGGAGTTGAGGATACACCATTTAAATTACTTTAGTAAAAAGAACGCAATTGGTACCAAGTTGTTTCATTCTTGTCTATAGTCAGAATGCTGCAACTCCCTGTGAAGTGAGGCCATTTCATTAATCTGTTTTTTGTATTAGCATTTAATAAAATATTTTCATACACAGATTACTAGCACGCTTTGTGTCCATTTGTTCAGGTAAAAATCATACCTTCAAAGTCTTATCCCAGCTTCCTGTCATCACACAGCTATAATTTGGTGCTTTAATCCAATGGATAGTCTTCACAGGAGCATCATGCTGAAGAAAAAAAAGGACAAACACACACACATTAACTAAGACAACAGTCCACATTTCTTGTTTATGCTCCTCATATTTTTTGTATGTGTTTACACTTTTTATCCATTCAAGAAAAGTGATTTATTATTTTAGTCACAGCACTCAGGATAAAGGTTGGTCATGACCTTATTGTGCTGTTTAGTGCTGTAAAATCACCCACATAAGAAAAAAATCGTTCCTGACACAAAGAACTACAATCAAGTCACCTATATAGGAAGACGGTCACAGCAGAAATACAAATTATGAACAGCAGGACTTTCTATTTATTTATAAAGGATATTATCCATCATGCTAAAAATCAGCACTTTAATATAGTACATTATTACAAACTAGTATAAAAACCAGCTTCTTCTGACAAGAGCTACAGAAGAAAGGCCTGTTAATTACATCAACAAGATTTTAAAATTAAGGCTGAGAATATGAATTTTATCACCTTAAATAAGATACAAGAAGCAATCACTAAAAGGACTAACTCTCTTCTTAAATGATAACTCATTTTAGTCACCATAACTACATATTCTATGAACAGACATTAACTTCTAAACTGAGAATGTAAATTAAAATCCCTGTTACTGCTGCAGCAGAAAGCTGGTATTTGTGAAAGTGAATTCAATGTTTTCTTAAAATTTTTTTCCCCTATAATGCAGCAGGTGACTTAGTGAGATAACAGCAGTAATGGAGAGAGTTCTCTCAAGTAAAATAGCGAAAACAGCTGCACAGGTTATTCAAATCACTTCGATTGCAGGTCTACCTATTCATGTGCACTTCATCATCTCAAAAAATATAAAAAGTACCCTACAACCTCTTCTTCATATAGCAGCATCTACTTCCGAAGCACTAAACATTACCTTAATTTGCTAATAAAGGTAGGTTTTAATAAAAATAGAAAAGGAAAAAAAACACCTAATAGCTTGGGGCTTGCTTACTTACTTGTGCAATCTGAATAGCTTGATTACTGTTGAGATCCCACATTTTGGCAGTTTTATCACAGGAAGCAGTAAATACTTTACTCCCATCCTAAAAAACAAGAATAAGGCCAAGAGATTAAATAGCTCTATCATGCAGTATCTTTAGAAAACTGTCAAGTCTTATTCTCTTCTAGTAATAGCGTAACATTAATGTAACATATACAGGGATTGCAAGACAAAGAAGAAACACAGAAGAGGAAATTTATTTACACCTGTATGTCATAAAAGAGAAATCTCTGCTAGCTATTATCTAGCTTCAAATACATTCTTACTTTTAAACTCACTTTCACCCTTCTTACGCCCATGTTAGTCTGTTCTATTGGAACATACTTAGCACATATTTACAGTAACATAAGCCTATACGATAATCATGGGCTGCATCTACACGTGGCACTCATGTTTGTCTGGAAACTAGATGCCAATTTATTTAGGGTTTTGGTAAAAATTTTTTACTTATTTTTAAATAGGAACATACATCACTCCAGCAGCCATCTAGTACAGGCCCTGTGTGCATCTGCTGAGCCTTCGGAATTGTCTGCCCATTATCTTGAACTTCCCAGCAGCGAACCTGTAACAGAAGCGTGTACAGACATAACATATGAACTAAGAACTTAAAAGACTTCTCTTCTTGAAGATTCCAGCCTTAGTTTATCCAACGAAAAGTATGATTATAAACACCAAGCTTTTTTCAGAACTAGTGAAACCTTATTTTCTCTGATTACGTTCCTTTTATCTGTACAGCCACAATTCAACTCCACAACTTCAACACCACCTCAGAAGTACCTTACAATCACGTAACATCTCCCAGTGCCCTCCTGGAGAACCCTTAACCGTCAGCTAGGAAGAAGCTGCCTGCTGCAGGCTACCAGCCAACAGACCACACAGAGCAGTTAAAAAGTGTGCTCACATTTGCCTTCCCCTCCCTGTTTGTGCCAGTTGCGATCTCACCCTTCAATCCAAACTTCAATAAGGTTGTAGGAACTTAATCTTTTTTGAGACTACACTGACAAACTGGATGATTTACCATTGTGTTCACGGTTTATTCACTGGGCAAAGCATAATTATGTTAGCTTAATTGTATAAGAAAATAAAGCCACAAACCAAACAAACAGGAAAAAGAAAAATCAAAGTAATAAAAATCTAACAGGGAAAACATTGACTACATATTCTGAGCTGAAGCTTAAAACACACAGGCAGAGGAATGACTTGTCTGAAGATCATAACTGAATTTCTCAGTTGTAGCAGCTCAGCTGTGTCAAACTCAGTGCCTTGGCACCAGACACAAATTTTGCAGTTCTGCAAAGAGGAAGATTTTTAGGTGCCCTGGCACAAGTTTTTAGGATCGCAGTTTAGGCACCAATGCTCCCACTTTATTCATCTGTAGGTCTGACTGCGATTACTTACATCATTTGCCCATGATCCTGCAATGAGGAAATTACCCGGCAATGTTGGCGGACTAAATGCTAAACAAGATATGCTGTCATCAGGTGGAGATGTTACTTCAATATCCTATAAAGAAAACAAACCAAAATTAGCCACATTTGAAAACTGTGCACTGAGATTCTATTACTTCTCTAGGGTCAGTTAGTAGGTATTGCTAAGGTCATGCTGTGACACATGAAAACACAGCAGAAGAACAGTGGTTCCCACAGGGACTAACGCACATACCTTCATTGGATTATGGTTATCCGCAGTCGTGCTGCCGAACATGCTGGTACCTCCAGTACCAAACCCTGATGTTGATCCAAACAGACTCATCCTCACCCTGCAAAGGAGGAAAACGCTTACTGAGACCTGCAAGGCCCTCAAGCACCCCTAGGGTGCCCCACCGCAGCCACTACACCAGCACACCCCTCACCCCGCCTGGGAGGCACCCAGGGATATAAAAACATACGACATTAAAAAAGAAAACCACACTTCTCCTTGCAGTTGGATCCCTGACATTTCCCGGTCGGCCACCCTGCCGCCGCTGTCAGGGATCCCTCTCCGGTCGTCACCCGGCGAGAGCTAACCCTTCATGCCCCTCAGCCCTCCCCCGCCACCGCCGGGCTGCGGGAGCAACGGCGCCCCAGGGAGCCCCACGCCCGGCGCAGCCCGCCCCAGAGGCGCTCCCCCTCCGGCACACGCCCCAGCCTCGTGTCTCTGCCTACAGCCCGCCCGGCGGGGCAGCGAGGATGCCCGGCAGGCGAGGACACGCCATTTCGCTGCGGTCCCGCTTCCCTGCCAGCAGAACCGGCCAGCGGCCGGCGCGGGGAGCGGCCGTTCGCGGGGGCCGTTGGAGCGGGGCTGAGGGCGCCCGCAGGCGGGGCGGCGCCGTCCGGGAGCACGGGGCAGACCCCAGCGCCGACCCACACTCACCCGTGTGGCGGGCCCGCTCCGGCCCGCTGCCTCCAGCGACGCGGCCCAGCAGCTAAGGCGGCGGCAGCGCGGGGGCAGGCCGCGTCTCTCTGCGCAGGCGCCGCGGCCGGCGGGGCGGTGGCGGCGCCTGCGCTCTGGCCAGGCAGGGCGGGAAGGGGCCGGGCGCGGGCAGGCCCAGGCCCGGGGGCAAGGCCCGGCGGTGTGCTGCTGGGGCTCCGAGGCAGAGGCTGCTCGCCCGCTGCCTGCCGGCCGGCAGGAACCGGCCCGGCGGGGCCGTGCCAGGTCCTGCTCCGCTCGGCCCGCTGGGGACCTCCGTGGCGCTGCCGCTAAGGAAAGAGAAAAATAATTAATTACTTTCGCTGCGCCGTGAGGAACGGGGTCAGCTGAGCAGCGATGTCTGTAGCGCTGCAGCGGACATCGCAAATAAGGTGGTTTTTTGCGACGTCGAGGGAGTTCGAGTGGCCAGGCGGGTCAAAGCACATTCAGCTCCCCTTGGGCGTTACAGTGGCGCTAAATACATCTGCTGCAGCCTGGGGGAACGTCACCCGTTCGAATTCCAGTAGTGTTAGCCCGTGGTAGAACACTGCTGCCAGCATTTCGGGAAGTCGCTTACTCTCACGAAAATGCAGCCTTCCTTAAGGCGGGACGCAGAGACGTGCCCTGCTGCTGCTGAACTCCGCCCGGCCCGCTGCCTGCGCGTGACCCGAGCCTCCGGCTGCCTCCGCACCCGCGGCGGGGTAGCCGTGTATGCGTCCTGGGCTAGGCTGCCTGTGCACCGGGACGCTGGAAGTTACTAGTAGGTAGTAACACTGCTGCTGTGCAGTAAATAAACAGGAATCTTAATTCCTTTTGAATTTAATACTGGTGGAACAGTAGTAAGAAAAAAAACCTAGATCAGTCTACTGAAAATACTATCTGTAAGATCCGTGCTGATGACTGTATAGATCAATTTTGGAAGTATTTTCTATGCAGTCAGTTTGGTTTCCTCACATAAAATTCATTGTACGCTTAAATCACCATAGTTTCCTGCTCCTTTTTACTGTTTTAGAGCCAATTAAATAAAGAATAAGGGATTCTGTTATGATGTGCATCATTAACAGGATTGTTTATTAAATTCTTAATCAGTAACATCTGCTCCCTTACTTGTTCATTGAAGACAAATGGTAATTTGGTTGCTGGAACATTTATAGCTGCTTGAGATATGCAGTAATGAAGAATTATCTCTGACTTTTCAGTCTGAATTTACAGCAAACGCAAAATGCCACAGTGCTGTACTTAAAATAATTTGCAAAAGGAGGCACGTGCAATAAATTGTTAACAAAGTCTTTTACTCTCTTCAAAAATAAAAAGGTTGGTAAGCATCATCTTGTGCTTTAAGACAGAAGGCAAAGCAATTCCTTGGTATATTTTTGAACGTAACATTTTCTGGCCAGAAAGAACATATCTCATTATCTTTTTATGTATGCACCATTGCATTTGGCATTCTCACAGTGGAGAAGCCACAGAATGGAAGCAACAGCATTCTGTAAAAGAATCCTAATTTCTCTTATGGTTTGAAAGAGGAAAATAATGATAATACAGATAGAGCGATAAAGAAACCTAACAAGAAGCTGAAGCATACTCCTCTGTCTCTCTGCATTTTTTCTGAGAGCAGTCAACAAAATAAATCAATATCAAGAAAAGCATTTCATTTGCAAACAAGCATTCATAGCCATCCACCAAACTGCAGTTTGTTTGGTAAATAGACTCTGGAAAGATAATCTGATGAAAGAGAAGTTAAAACTTGAATTTCAGCCTTCAGTTTAGATGCTGCCATAATTTCCAGCTAAAAAAAGAACAAATTAATGTGTGATGCTGTAACAGCCTGACCCAGGGTTAGGTAATTATTTAAATATGAATTACACTTGTTGGATGTGCATGTAGAACTGTGAAGTTAGTATTACTGGAAACGGTGCTGCAAAATCCCTGTCACTGAGCTGAGATTCATTTTACAGTATGTCCATGTGTTCCCTAGCGTGTACCTCACAGTAACACAAACAATTTAAGATGAGTATAAACAGGAAGGAGAAGGTACACAATACCTTTTCTTCCTTTCTCACCGTTTCACACAATATATGCCTGAATTGAGGTATGTGGTTTAAAAGCTACAGGCGAGATTAGAGGTCTAGTACTAAGTACTGCTAGTAGGTATAGTAAGCTAGTACTGCTGTAAGCATTCCCCTACTTGTAAAGACGTAATATATTCTGTAATATTTTGGAAAGCGGTAAAATCCCATGTACAGCATACTATCATCAGATGACTAATGGCAGGAACACTTAAAATGCTGCCAGTTCTGGCCTGTGAGACATTGAGGCCCACTGATTCAGAGAGACAGTGGGCATGGGCTTTCTCAATCTTGCCTTCTTTTAGGGCTGCAAAACCTTACTAGTTCTGCTATACTAAGAGTTTGTCATCATAAAGAGGAAGAGGATTGCAGATGATAGGATTTGTCCTGTGGGGAGTAAGAAATAGGAAACAATAGGTTTATACATACTTCTTTTTTCCACATTGGCTGACAAGCAATATAAGGTCTCTTTTGTATACTTGCTAACTTATTTTGATCTTGCTGTGTAAGTGGAATCAGGACATCTTTGCGTATATTTAATCTGAAAAGAAAATAAAGTTAAATTTTCTTGTTAAAAATATTTATTCCAACTTACTTCTTTATATTAAGCCAAAATAATATATGAAAAGAATAATGGATTTAAATGTCAGTTGTCTTTTTGTGCATTAAGTCAGATTGCATTTCCTGTCTATGAAACAGAAGAATACTGCTGTTTCTTTTGGGGAAATAACTAACCTCTCAAGATCAGATGGAAGGAGACCAAGCCACTTCATAGATGGAACGGTGAGATGATGGGCCTCAAAAGACATTGACTAAAATAAGAAAGGTCAACTATAACATTCAGTGACTTTTAGTTTAAATTATTTGAGATATATGCCTTCCAAGGTCATGGTCAGATTTTATTACAAAGCTATTAGGTATTTTCTATCAGAACGGTATAGGAGAAAATAGTGCAACCGAAGCTTACCATATCCCCTTGCTGGAAACAGTTCCTTCGCAAAGACTTGCACCCTTCAGCCTATGACAGATTCTAGACTAGTCCAAATTAGGCTGGTCTAGTCTGAATTGTTTTGTTGTGTTTTGTTTTTTACAGTCAATATGAGTCTGATTGCCAAAAAAAAAAAAAAGCCAGGATGAGCAATGACAATCAAATCTGGAAATTTCTGATATTTTCTGCTGGAAAGTACCACATCATATAAAAATAGCCCAAACAAAGGTTCATCTGGTCCGGTATCATGGCTACAGTAAATATCTCAGGGAAAAGTGTAAAAACAAATAAGCAATTAATGATACTTCTCAGAATACTCCCCCTGCTCCCAATGGTTTGTGACTCCAGCTTTCTGAGCCAGAAGCGGTGGTGGTGTAATACTTGATTTTGTCGGGTTGCTTTTAGAATCCATGAAAACTTTTGTCATCTACAGCACCCTACAGCAAAGCATCACAATCAAATTACATGTTGTATAAAGGAACAGTGCCATTGTTTGTAATGAACTTGACATATTCTAGTTTCATTTCATACACCTGTTGCTCTGTAACTGAACAAAATAAACTTTCAAAGGAACCTGACAATTCAATTTAATCCTGGATGATGGTGTTTTATCAGTTTACACAACTTTGTAGGAGAGCTGAAAGCGTGACAGCTCACTTGAAAACTTGGGAGTTCTGTTTCCCTGGATGTCCTTGAGGCATATGTTATGACATATATTTGAACTCTGACATCATCAATGTCTGACAGTTTTCTGAAGTTTGGTGGTTTGGGTTTTTGTTTTGTTTTGGTTTTTTCTACTTTGGATGTTTTTTCTCCATCTGCTCCTGCCCTCTGCCTTCACCTTAGTTTGCCTGCCTTCCATATTGTCTTCAGTGTAATATAATAACGTCTTCTTGTTCCCTTTGCCTCTTCTTCCATAATGTCCCACACTAACACATGTATCCATAAGCGAATTCTCACCCCAAAACAAAATCTTTACCAACATAACATGATTTTGTGGAAGGTCACCTATCTCACAAGTTATGTCCTCCTCCCAAGATCCCTCCAGCCTTCATTTCTCTTCCAAGGCAGAAACAAAGCAAAATGGAGAACACACTGCTATTTGCACCTCCTGAAAACTGCCTGTGCAGCAGGGAAAAACTGAAATATAGTTAAATGAAACACCTGTCATTGTTAACTAGTTCCTTTTTGTTGCAGGAAGAAGCCATTTCTGCAGATACTAAAAACTGTGTCTTTGTTTTGAAACAAAATGATAAAAGGCAGTAACCATTCTAACAAAGGCTGTAACATTTCATACATTCCAGCTTCAAGGCTGGGCTAGAAAACAATATATTTGAAGTGGAAAAATTATACTCACCACAGATCCATATTTGTAGATGCACATTATTTCTACACCTAGGTTGCAGAATATCAAATGTCAAGCGTCTGTTTATCTGCACACTAGGCATGTTTAAGACGACTGCATTAAGAATTCAATTTTATGGCATACCAGTAATGGCTTTATGATTAGTGCGGTTCTTTATGGTTTACAATTATTTTTAGAGTTTGTCAAAATAATGAGAATTTGAGCATAATATATCACCTTTATATAGTTAAATGTTTCATGCTGTCTGTGCAGTCATTTCAAAACCAAGGATAATCAGCTCTTTTACACGTTGTCCAGCATTTATCACAAAAAGTATCTGTCTTTATCCTGTGTAGTCTGTATCTCTTAGTACTATTACTTTGAGCAGCTGCTTCTTATTTTGCAGTAATCACCCTAATTTCAGGTGGTATCAGTGTAGATACATGAAAGATTTTCTACATTTTGTGTACATGAATTCAGATTCTGAATTCAGACAAAGGCATACACACTCACATACGCAGAATCCCTCATGAAATGAGGGAAATTTCAGGCCTGCCACTGATGTAACAGAACAGCACATCCAGAATGTGATGGACTTGTTTTAGGATTAACTTTATTCCTGCTGGCATCAGACTTGTAGTTTCTAGCTTTCACTACTGTAAACTATTGACATGAGTGCTGAATTATTAATGTATGTGAACTACTTTAAAACTAATGAAAGACTCAGTTTGCTCATACTGTTTTCTTCATGTCTGTCTGGCCTAAGGATCATAACATAGTTAAAAATTTTGCTTTATACCAAACTGAGCAATGTTTACAAAAGTTCCTGTTATTTCCTTTTATTTTACAAAACAAATAGTATAGCCAACAGCTGAAATTCTTGACAGAGCAACATTTTCAATGGTATTGAACCCTGTAAAGATATAGCTAGGACCTCCTGAGACTTTTAGGAGTGGTCAAGTGCCTAACTCCTATTAAAATCAGTGGAATCATGCAATGGATCATAAAATTCCACTATCCTTACCCTCATTTTTAGGCCCACAGGTACTTTCAAAATCTAGCTCTATTCTGAGCTACGAATTCTATAAAAATTGTTTTTCTTTTTTAGGTATAAGGTAAGATCCTTATTAATAATCAAAGCACAACAAATCATCACAGAGGGTAAGGATATATTCAATGGGGATGTAAAGCTAGTACTGATGTTTCAGTTAAACTCCTTCCATACTCCTAGATATATTCTGCATAAAACAGGAACCTTCTGATTGTGTTGGATCTCTATGCTCTGAGTACCTTCCCATAAAAGTGAGAAAAGATATTCTAAATAAATTTTGCTTTCCTTTTATGTCATTGAACCTCTACAGATTTACCATGTGGATCTGCATCCATAAGGGTGAAAATAGGAATTTGAAAAGTATCCCACAGCTTTCTGACCAGAAGTCGTGTATTAAGATCTGGTATGCCTCTTCCCTAAGGAAATAAAATAAAAGCAAACAGTTTTAAATTAATTAAAACAACATCTGGCTACATATGTGTTTACATTTGTCATTTGAAAGCAATCAAACAAACAAAATGCTGGCAGAAATATTTCTCCAGCAGTTATTTTGCAGGGAAAGTTGTATGCTCCCATTTTGGCTCTGTGAGGGGGGGAAGGAGGAACAACGGGCTGGGGCACAGCACAGCAGATGTCCTGGATTACAGGCACTGTAGACATTCCTCTATTTAAGGAGATAATTTGTAAGGTCTGGGAGTTGATGTATAGGTGTACCCTGGTATCTGTATAAGCTGGTATAAAAAGGCCACTTTTTTCTTCTCAAAAATATTTATGGTACTAATGAAACAATATAAAACAACTTCTTGCTGTGACTGACTATTACTGGACAGTATGGTGCATAGTATAAATGCTTCTCTCTCTTAGGTATGGGGATATGTTTCTTCCTTCTTGTGGGCCAAATTTGTCCCAGAAGAAGTAGGTATGCATATTCCATTTACACATTCCTATTAATTCTTCAGGCTCCATAGCTCTTTCAGTACAATCCAAAATCAACCAATTCTGTTTCATTTGGGTTTTCCAAACCTAGGATCCTGAAGGATAAAAGGTTACTCAACAGTTAAGCCTTTCTGAGACTGAGTGGGGCAGCCACTTTGCAGCAGCACATGAAGTTGATAAGCTACTAAGCTCTAAGGAGATGTTTGGAGGAAATAAGTCTTTAGAATGTGTATTTTGTATTTCTACCAGGATAATAAAGTGAAAAAAAAATATCGTTAGACATGTTTCATATTAATTTTATTATGGACTTTTGACCAAGTTTGAGCACCACTACAATGCTAAAGTATCATTTAAATTCTTACGTCTAGCTAGACGATATGAAGTGTAAGATGCATACCGTAATCATTATACATGGGGACAATTTATTGCAGAAGTCATCATCCAGGAGTCTCTGAAAAGTTGCATCTTTTTCTACAATTAACATAAATTTGGCATGTGAGATTAAATCTTTTCTGTTAAGGCTAGCTGCATGTAAAATGATCCATCACACCAATCAATTAAAACTAAATGCTCTAAAATACCTGTTCTGGAGCCAAAAGCAGTGTTCATGACTCAATTTCAGAGCCAACAAGCAAAGAAAAAATTACCAGAACATTGTTTAACTTGGAATATTCTTTGTTTTTACTTTATTTTGTCAGTCTACAACAAGAGTTCTTGCTCAAAGGATACTTTTAATTCCTTGAACATTAGATGGCACAGAGACTGCCTAAAACAACAAAGATGAGATTAATCATTTTAAATAGAGAAAATGAGATATTTAAAAATAACAACATTAGGTAATGAAGGACACAATTACATCCTGAAACAACCATTCATCTTCTATGTAGAAGATCAGTCTTGACATTTTCATCTCTTTATAAGCCTATTCAACCATTCATATCCTGCTCTATTGTATGGTTGTGTAGGAGTCCTCCTGTTATGTTTTTCAAAAGTGTTTGTGCTACTGTCACAGAAGATTGTTCATCATATGGGCATTACAGAGATAACAATTAATTATTGTTTATTAATTATTGTCCTGATTAATTTTTTGTCTGTCTTAGCCAGAAAAAAGTCAGCTTAGTGTGAAGATTGCAAATTTAATACAGGCTTAAAACATTTAAGTATTCTTTTTGGAAGACTATTAAATCCTTTCTTTTATTAATCTGTAACCTGATTTTATAACTATTTTGGAGCAACAATTTTAAGACATAGTAATGTTTACTTTACATCTCATATTAGGATTGGCTCAATCTGGCAAGCATATGGGTGAGAAAACAGGAACTGGAGGAAGAACTTGGCAAAAGAGTATGTATATATTGAAGCGTGTGGTCTGTTTTTACTTCTGATTGCTAAATCACTTCCGGTGCCAGGCTCGAACAATTCAACAAAAAAAAATATGAAGAGCTGTAGAAGAACATTAATAACAGGGGTCTTTACACTCTGCTTAAAAACCAAGTATAGTAGGCAGCTAAGGTTATCTTTCCATTTTGAAATTACCAACTTAGGCTTACAATGAACACATATTCCAGGAAATCATGACAACAGTCAGCAAGTCTGAGTTCTGTTCCTGCTTTCATACTCTTACATACAGCTATAGGACATCTTTTAGGGCTAGATTAGTTGAATCTCATCTCCTCAAATCACTTTTGGCTCTTAACTCTTATGAAACCATGGTTATAAACTTCTCTTTAGCTCAGTGCTACCTTTGATAAAATTAGTTGACAATACAAGCCCTTCTAATGTCTGTAATTCCTGTATAAGTGATAATCCTGAGACCAAACAGCCTGATATTATATACCCTTGGTCATACAGTGCTGGGCACATGAAGACAATATCAACTCTTATGAAGTATCAGCATTAAACTTCTGTAAATGAGAACATAATTTGGGTCCAGAAAGAGATTTCTAATTATAGAGGCTCAGTTCAGTCTCTCATCTGTGCTGTTGCTACTAGAGGAGTCTGCCCCGTGTGGTTGAAGAAGCTCATTGAGGACCATATAAGTATGTTAACTAGTGCTGTAAGATTTGTTTTCTTACTCTGCCAGAAATCAATCTATTGTACCAGAAACGATGTATGTTCAGAGTGCTCAGGATTCTTTGATTCAGAGCACTTTTTTGATGGAACATTGTAATATAAAGCCTAAGACACACAGTATATACGCCTTCTTCTGCAAGGCTCCCGTGGTAGAACGTAATGCTAAAAACCATATCCAAAGGACATATTCCTGGTGAATATATAGCTGAGCTTCAGATTTGCAATACAGTTGAGCAATACTTTTTATCTCTCTTTTTTCATCCAGGTTGTAATGTCACAATTTGCCACAAGCACAGGTCTGTCCAATAAATGTATACAGTAACCTGAGCTACAAGAAGTGCAGGATATCATGCAAAGGTAGATGCTATGAATTGCTGTTAGTGTTTTATAATACGTACTGTTGCACCGCAGGTACAATTCACTTTTGTACCATCTTCCTCAGTGTAACTCAAATTACCAGCAACAAAACCTTTAGTTGTAGACAGCTGAAAAAAATAGTAAGTTGTATACAGTAAATTGGAAGTTACATGCTGTTATGTTACTATATTGCACAAGTGAAACAAGAAACTTCTGAAAAGAATTCTGACCAGTAATAAGCAGTTATCGACTGCCATCAACCTTTTAAACACTAAGCAATGTTGTTGTCGTCATGGATATAAAGGCATACTTACAATAAATAATGCTAACTGCATTTATAGATACAAAGGAATTCTTGTAAATCATGAGATACAAGTAAATTTGAAAGGTTGTTACATCTCTGACTGACTTTAAATTTTTATTTAACCCTGAAGTTAGCAAATCATTTGAGTACAAATTGCTAAGCAGATGTCTTGCACTCTGAAGTTTAAGCTCTGCCTTCACTAGATAATAGCAAAAGGCCCTGTGATTTTAGCTGGCATTTTGCCCCAAACTCTTTGGAGCAAGCAAGCTCTATGAATTTTCTCTGAAGAAAGAAATCTTTCGAGGGCTATGATAAACCATAATTAGGTTTCATTTGCACAAATGACACTTTTTATTTTAACTATGTATTTCCTACTGATAACTTTTCTTTGTATTTCAGCTTTCAGTTCAATCTATATGAATTGGAAATAATGATAAAAACATTCATAATAAGCCACTTACTATATGTAGACTTCTCCGAGGTATCTTAAGCATGCAAGAAATGTCATTGATTATATTGTCCACAACACTTTGGCTACCAAACAGTAGTGTATCTGAATAATATATATCTCTATCAAGACAAAATATTGTATTTGTAATTATAATACTGAAACAGCTGTAGGCTCATGAGAATTTTATAGAGGGCATGGATAATCAGATCAAGCTAAAGCATTTTACGTACAGGAATCCATTATCCTACAGGTTTGCATCCTACAGGCTGTTTTTCACAGTAATATTCTTAAAATACAACTTTATTTGAAATTCTAGAAATGTAGTATGTTACCTTTTAGTTGCATAAGTATTGCTCTGCACCATCTTATAGATCATAGATAATATTTTGAGCATCAGAGCTGAAAAGATACATTTAAAAAAAATCTTATCCATTTTCAGAAATGCATATATAATAATTTGTCTTTATATTGACCCATATTTGTGTCTCATAAAATAAAACTTTGAAACATATATTTTAATATGCTGTGGAAATACAGAGAAACTGTTCTAATCAATAGACTTAATAACTTCTAGCATAATTAGAAAAAATACGATGGAGTTAAGTCAGGGAATGTATGCCCTACTGTCCAGGCCAAGAAATTAAATGACTGAGTTAGAAAAAGAAATTAGCATATTGTCCATATTCCAAGATTCCTTTACTAGCTAGCTTTTTGAAGAAGGGTGATGTTTTTACATTAAGACCTTTTGAACATGTCTTCAGCTGATATTCATTCAGGGAGGGTAGAAACTCTAAGAACGCTGTATTAATTTCACTGTCATTCACTATAATTTAATAGGGAAGAGAAAAGCTGAAGGGCTGGTCATAATATCAGGTTATATTAACCATACACTTCTAAATCACAGTGCATAATATTTTTTATGGATTTTGTTTTGTTTTCTTTTCTTTTTTACAAAGTTTTGAACTAAAATACAAGAAAAAACAAGAATTCTGCTTTTGGACTTTTTTAACTTACCGAATTTTGGTGCTGATCTAGGGCAGTCACTTCTTATTTGTTTTGTAGTACAACGTGGTATCATCTGTAGACCTACAGAATCTTTAAATCTGATACATGGCAAACAAATACAATAAAACTGTAAACTTTTTGAGTATATGTAAATTGTTCTCTGCAAGGTAATTCAGACTCAGACCCCTTTCCTATAATCAAATATGCTAGTGCTATTTTCAGACTCAGTACAGAAATCAACAACTTGGGTGGAGTTGGAGTTGCTGAAAGAAAAAGGCAGTAGTCATCATCTGCCAAAATGACCCATTCAAAACATTACTGAACTGCTCCCCATCTGATCATTGGCTTCAAAACATGAAAGTTTCCCAAGAAGATACTTCAAGACTGAATTTAAGCCTAAAATACATGTTTCCAGACAAAAGTAGAGACAAGAAAAACATTTTATACATGTTTATGGCTGTTAATATATCAGCATCAATTATTATTTAGCATGAAAACAAAGGAATAACCAACACAGGAAAAAACGCGAATCATTCTTGGAATACAAATCAAGTCTGACACAGTGACTTTCTGACATAGAATGTGTGAAAAAGCATTATTATTTCATATTACAATAATATTATCTGATTTATGCGCTTAAATTATTATCAGAATAACTCAATTATATTCCATTACTAACTTTTGGAAACAAAAATGTGGCCCATCCTATTCTCTAAACAGTTTTTTAATCTAAATGAGCTCCACCATTTTGTGTTTCACCATTTCATGTCTGAAGGTGCACATTTCACCAAAAGAGTCAGTTATTTTTTGTAATGACACTTCATTATTTTACTTAAAATTATTTTAGCGCCTTATGATATGACAGTTCTGTCTTTAAAGCATTCTTTTTCATTTCAGAGTTTTGTATGTGCTTTTAAAAATTATTGGTGGTAAAATAGCCATAATTTTATCTAAAACCACATAATGTTTCTAAATCTCTTTGTCAAAGGTTTTGCTCCATGCATCCTTTGGGTGGCAGAACACACCGCGGTGCACATGCGTAAAGTGACAGCAATAACGAACAGCACAGCGCAGCATCTGCCTGCCAGCTTCCCAGTAACCTTCTTGCCTTTGTGCTGCAACATTTAAAAGGTATTTGTGCGTTTCACTTGCATGCTCCCTACATTGTAACTGCACGGGAGGAAAACAGTAATCAAAACTCTGCAGGATTGCTCTCTCAGGTTAAATAAGGATCGCTCCTTTCAGAAAACAGTATGCTGAAGGACCTCAGCCCCAGTGTGGCTCCCACAGATATTTCATAAAGGCAACTGCAAACTGGCATTAGATCAGACATCCAGTAATTCTTCCTAGGATTGCATTTACCCCAGCAGAAGAGTTTTCTATAAAATCTTCTTTCCACTAATGGGAAATCTATTCTTTTTTTTTTTTTTTTTTTTCTTTTTTTTTTCTGGAAAGATAGAGCTGGACAATGGAAACTGATTGTACTGCTTTAGGCCTGGCATTCTCACCGATTGACATCATTCTCGGGTAAACACCTCTCTCGGCATCTACAAATGTTTAGAAGGAACATTTCAAACATGAAATCATTCTCTTGTTCTACTAGTTCCTGCCCAGCAGATTCCAGCTGTGTAGACTAGGTATGAAAAGGCTGCTTAAAAAAGAAAAAAAAAGCCTCACTGACTATATTTTCTTCCATTCATATTATATTTTGGCATTCTATTTTTATTTTTATTTGTCTATTTATTTTTATTTTAATCTTCTTACTGCTGCATTGAAGTGGGATATAGGTCACTATTCAATGGAAACGCATATCTGAGATTACATTTCTCCACCACATATAATAGTTCAGCTTTTTTTAATGTGATTGATGAGTCTTATTTTTAACACACTGTGATGTTAACTTGTTTTAATTTGAACATTTTTCCCTCTATGTGTTCTGATGGCAAATAACATCTCACATTTGTTTTTCTAGCCTGGAATGCCGTTTCCCCGAAGATTGCCAAAAATTGCAAAACTTTGTTATAGTATTTTAATTTTACAGACATATGAGTGAAACATTTTTGTCAAACTATCAAGACACAAACCATTAAATTCCCTGGAACATACAAGCCTTTCAGTTAACTGATTACCTTCAGGCCCCTCAGGGTTTTTGATTGACAGAAATTTATTGTTCTCATTAAATGAGTATTCTACCAAAGTGTTACCCGTGGAAGGTTTGCTATGCTTTCTCAACCTCAAATGTCTGTAATGTGTCCACTTACAAGCACCTCTGCAATCTTACCAATCTAAATATCCTTTAACCCACTGACGTCCAAAGCCATTACAGGGCAAGAAACAGATTTGTGTCTTCGTTTATCCTTTGCTTCTGTATTATAGAAAGAAATTAATCTCTCAGTTTCAGGTATTTTGAGTTTAAATGAGCTCCTTGGAAAAATACTGTTGCACAAGCAACTTCTACAAATCACAAAGTGTGTTACAAAGGAGGACAGGTTGCTTTTTCTCTGATCCTGTCTAGATAAGCTGGCGTAAGATCTGAAATTTAGATAGCGTATTAGAAACTTGGTTTGCTTTACTTGGCCGGTAATGAACTTAGAACACAACATGGAGTCAAGAAATACAACAGGAAGAGGTAAGATGCATCTTGTCTGAAGAACAAAAAGATAAGTTTATCACTATCATTTAAAAAAGTAAGGTACCATGGGGAAAAGCAGAGGAAAATAAAAGAGGAAACACAGAAAAGGCGTTGGAGGATGAAATTGCTAGTAATTGTTTCCAGCCTAAAACAGATTTTTTCACTCTAACACAACTTATCATTTCTGGTTTCTACTGCTTCCAGAAAATGATTGTTTATAGGACCTCCCTTTCCTTTCTAACCCCTATTACAGTAGTTGTACATTCCCCTTTATGCTATGGTCTGCTGTTGCTTAATACATGATACCTGTTCACGCAGAGTGGTTACTAAGCATTACTTTT
This sequence comes from Calonectris borealis, assembly GCF_964195595.1. Lineage (NCBI taxonomy): Eukaryota > Metazoa > Chordata > Aves > Procellariiformes > Procellariidae > Calonectris > Calonectris borealis. Next base: position 11,695,371 of record NC_134328.1, on the reverse strand, counting down.
TATTTGTCTGTTACTTTTTAAGAAGTCAGATTACTTATTGATTCTAATACTTATAGAATTATATAACATTAACTTTTCTGGAAGTTACATAATCATATTTATATTCATGGCATTTATATTAATATAAGGCAGAACTTCAAAGTACATAATACTTACTCTATGTTCCTCCAATCGGATCTGTTAGCCAGTGTGAGAACAGGTGCTTTTTTTTGGGCCAAGCTTTTAAGTACATCTTGAATAACATTTTCTATTGCTTCAAGAACTTCAGAACTGAAACAAAGAAAATTAATTATACAGTTCATACGATAAAATCTAGTTCTACATTGAGTTTTGATCATCTATCTCCACTCCTACAAAAATCATGTAATCCAAAACTGCTTTAAGGATATATTTGTTTCAAAAATGTGGAGGAACTATTTTGTTTTTTAATTTTGTTTTGTTTGGTTTCCCTAAAATCTTTGCCTTTCCATTCCAGATGCATGACTGAGGACGGAATTAAAAGTACATTTCTATTCAATCCTGAAACCATCAAATTTCTCACCAGCTGAACTTTTAGACCAACTGGCTGGTTTGTGACTAATGATTAATGTTTTACTATAAATGATGTAATATTGGCTTTGGCTATGATTTGGGCTAAGTTGTTTTTAAATGCTGTAAATTTAAAAAATATTCAAGAGTACAAATACTTCCTATTGTACCATTGCACGTTAACCTTTTGATCTGCTGCCCTGAACAAACTATTAAGCGTTTTAATTATATGAAGGCTTAGTCTCAACAGATGCGCTGTGAAAAGAATAAAATCTGTATCTTTCACCTAAAAAGACTAAGTAACCTTGCAGCAGATCCCTTACAGCAAAACTGTAGGCTGGTTTGAGTGTTATGACAGATGCTTTTTATTTTCATAAGCAATCTGACTCCAACATTTTAGCTGTCCTTAAAATTAGAAGTGTACTATATACCATCTTAAGTTTAGTAGGAATGAAAAGAATAGACAAAACTTATTTTAGCTCAAAGTTTTATCAGCAAAGTCCAATTTTGTCATTAAGTAATATACTAAGAAAAGATGAGTCAATACCAGTGCACACCACACAAAATGAATTAACCCACTGTTACAAAATCAGCAAGAATGATCTTTAAAACCTAGCGAAGAGTCTCCTTAAACAATAATGAAGTTTCACTAAAGCTCTCTTATATCAGCTGAATATGTTTCTTCCATTTTGTAATTCAGCTTCCACTTACTCCTCATTCTGTTGAAACTAGATTATCATTTTTTGAAAGCAGTTTCGTATTAACCTTTTATTTTAAAAAGTTATTTGTAATAGTACCTGTATGAAAAAACCCTACAAGTATTGCTAACATTTTTGTCCAATAATATTAAACCATTCAAAAAACACAATGCAAGATTTTTTTCTGTTTTTCAGATGAATACACTTGGACACAGAGAGACTAATGGCTTTCCAAAGTGAAACAGTGAAGCATTTGCAGTGCTGATAATACAAGAAGGCTTGGTCATGCAGCCAATATGTAAATTCATTTTCTACTCTATAATAGCTTCATAATCAAGTCCAAGATTCCCTAACTTTCAGACTCATAGTCTCTTCCTCCCAATTAAAATCCTACATCTCACTGCCATATCCAATATAGAAATTCTAGTAAGCACAGAGGAAATGGTTGGCTGGTGAGTTAAATGTGTAATGCAGCAAGTGGTAAAACAGGTAAGCAAAGCTGACTATGGTGCAGACCTCCAACATAACAAAAATTAGTGTTGAAGACAGTAAAAATATGTATGGGCAGATGGATGAAAAAACAGATAGGTAGATAGGAAATCTAAACCATGTCATTGCTTTGATACTTATTCATTTTGTTCTGTCCACTGTAACTGTCTTAATATTCCAGATGTACTTCAAAGTTTGCTGCAGAATTTGAAAGTCCAGGTTTCTGTTCCAACCCCAATTTCCCAATTTGTTGGCCAACAGAAGTTGTAAATGTGGCAAAATAGGAGGAAGAGGACAGCAATTCTTTGTGTACCCCCTGCTGATATTCTGTCTCTTTTTGCAGAGATTAACTGAATTTTAATAAGCAAACATACAATACTGGCCAAGTATGCCTACTTAAAATTCAGTTTGGTTTAGTTAAGAGCGAAATCTGAGCAGAGAAGGGGTAGGCACTGTATATCTCACAGGGTTTGCCTGATCATTTCTAACAGGTTGCAGCATGAGTAGGTACTTGTTTCTGTATAGCACAAGAAATAATCTTCAACATTAATAGCATAAAAGATTAATATTATAGCACCTTTAGCAAGCAAACAATATAAATACACAAGAGAAACAGTTACAAATAAAAATCTGCAATGTAATAAACCAACACACTCCAAAACCCAGAACTGTACAATCGCTAAAGCTATGCGGTTCCCATACCCTGCTACAAAGACCAAGAACTCTCCAAGTCATCATTATTATTATTATTATTATTACTATTATTATTATTATTATTATTATTATTATTATTATTATTATTATTATTATTATTATTATTCTCCTCCTCCTTTTTCTTTTAAAATATTTTTAAGATGCTCCCAGTCTGTTCTAGCCTCTGAGGCTGATACACTGTGTACGGAAAAAGTCTTTAAAAAAATGATGAGGGTTTTTTGTTAGTGAAATTCAGTATATTGGTTTTGTCACAGTTTTCTGTATTTCTGTCTGTACCTACAGAGTTTTTGGAGAGGTCTGAGGGAATGGAGATGCTGTTTGCAGTGTGAGAGCCCCTTCTCCCCTGTGCTTTTGTAGGGGAGTATGTTTTTCACTTTTGCACAAGCCCATCAGGTGCAATGGTGCACTACCTGCTTAAGTATTACCACAGAAAGAGAGTATGGGTGCTATTTTTCACACATTTTACCTAGGGACGTGGCTCTCATGACCAGACAGACTTGTTTCCCTGAAGCTGGCCTTGTTCCCAGCTGGCACTTCAGTGGAACGCACACTGTGGTCCTCCATGAAGGTTGGTGCAGGCCAATCCAACTTCTCTGGAAGGGATGAAGCCATGTTAAAGGAGGCAAAAGAGATTACCAAAGAAATTAGAAAAGGCTATTCTGCGCCTTCATTCTGCGCGCTGGACTTAAAACTCATGATCTGAGGTCAAATCATAGGGCCAGAGAGAAAAAGCAGAAAATTTCTGTAGAAACTAAAGTCAAGATTTTCCTGCCCTTCCTGACTGACTGACTGACCGAGGGCTTTTCCCGCCCTTTCTAACAGACGGGAGCTGGCCCTGCCCTTCCTGACTGACTGAGGGCTTTTCCGGCTCTTCCTGACTGACCAATGGCGTTTCCCGCTCTTGCTAACAGACAGGAGATGGCCCCGCCCACCCTCTCTGACAGGGACCTTCTCCCGCCCTTCCTGACTGACCACGTCCTCTGCTGGGAACTGAACCCCAAAACTGTCTCTGGAGCTGCTGTGGGTGAGCAGATAGTTAACCACAAACTCCGTAGCACCCACGTTTCCGGAATAAATCCAGCCAGACTGGCTAGAAAGCGGCTAAACGGCTCATCAATACGTTCCTCATCCTTTCTGAACAACCAGCAATTTTTTTCTTCCCTTAATATCAAATGTCTTTTCCTGACTGTTCTAAGTGGCTGGAAGAAAGCTGAAAAAACCTGAAAGCTCCAGTGCAACTCCAGGTGTTGAAAATCAGCTTCCTTCCCCAAAATGGAATTCAAACTTCTACTGAGATTAAGGATTTAACACTATTTTTATCATCTGCCTTCAGCATTCCAAAGTTTTACAATAGACTTGGGATATGTTTTCAAATCTTTCTCAATACACTGTTAAAAACTTGTGTTCTGAACAAACAATAAACCCCCAATTCTAAGAGTCATGAATCACTGGCTTCCAAGGAAGCTGAGATTTCAGAAGAAAATGCTAAGTTTTGTAAGGCTTATGGCTGAACCAGGACTTTTACGATTCACATGGTGTCCTCGGCCAGAGGGCATCACTTCAAAAAGGACGTTATACAGCCAGAGACAGGCTGCAAATCTGAAAAGAAACCCCACATGCGATTATCATTTTGGTGCATTTCGTACCTGTTGTCTTTAGATGTTCACCTTTTCCTACAAAAATTCCAGTCTTCTCTTTCACTTCAGAAAGATTAAACTCATTGTGATTTTAAAGAGAAAATGCAGTACTTCTGGGAGACCTGGTGAAGGCCAGAAGAGTGCACTGGTGCATGGCCAGTTCCTCTTCATTGCCGAAACAGCCCCCCTGCAGCCCCGGGTTCTCCCGGAGAAGAACCGCATCTCAGTTTCTTCAGTGGGTTTTGAGTGCAGAGATCAGGGCTCCTTGACTGGCAGCTCGATGGTGAAAAAAAGCAAATCCTAGGAAATTAAACTGTTCTTACCTTTGCAGTTATGATATGCCAAAGTGTATTTTCAACTTCTAATTACATCATCATAATTGACTGCCTCATAGTGGTCATTCTGAGAGTGTTAGCAGTTACTTAGGAGATAAATATCTTAAAGGCTTGTCCTTTCTAGAGAAAATTTTGTAAAGCCCACTGTTGATAACATCATCTTTTATGCACAGCAGTCAGTAATATTGGAAGCTGTGCTGTATCTAGCTCGCTGCCAACAGCATTTCAAATGTTGCGATGCTTAGACTTGTTGTTAGCAAATTAGATGATGTATCGTTTAAAATGTTGGAGGCAGCTGGTTTCTCCTGCTGTTCCATTAGCTACTACCCCTGAACCTTTCTTCTTTGGTACTCATAAGAGTAAGCAGTCCAAATCCAGCTTGGGTAGGTAATTAAAAAATTCATGCATTGATTTATTCAAGGAAAACCTCAGGCTATGATGATATAAACACAAGGTGCTTCAATTAACAGAGGGGGAGCAAAAGAAAGGGGAATTAATAAATTGAAATTTTCAGATCTTTCATCTTAAGTCTTTGGCCTTTGGGTACCTTGAGATCACTCCGGAAATATTTATGTAAAATCTCTGTAGCTCTTTCCAACAATTCAACATCAAAATCAAAAGATTTTTGTTTGATATAGAACTGACAAAATTATATCATGCCCCTAGCAACAGATTGCAAACAAAACTATATACATCAACTTGTGAGAAGCTAATTTAATGACTTGTCTCTTCTTCATAGCAGCAAACAGCAACTATAAAAAAAGCACAATCAAAATACTCAATGCTTATACCTGAGTTAACAAAACAGAGATTGGAAAACAAGCAACAGTAACAAAAATTTCCATGCTTGAACCTTAATATTGCACACATATAGGTAAATATGTATAAGTATTTATAACCACATAAATTAGTATCCAGAGTATGACCAGTAAATGAACTACAATCAATAAATGAACTGGCAGGTTCATTTCCTAAAGCCCTCTTTCCTTCTTTATTTATTTCCCCTTTTAAAACTCTGCTCGGGGCGGGGCAGGGGGGGAATTTCAATTGCAAATACTGACTGCATGTTTTATATATATTAGAAGGAAAATTATTAGGAAAACAAATAATGAACCATTATTAAATGTTAAGATGGAAAGAAAAATGTGAAAAAAGCAGTATAACCGATGCAGTTATCTCAACGTTTGTCTTGCTTCTACAAAGATGTGCAGTAGAGGGCACCACAGATGGCAGAGAAAAGAAGATTACTACTTTGAAGCTGTTAAATTTAACACTATGATTTCACTAGTCCTTGATAAAACAAGTATGATACGTAATGAAACATTTTCAGATTTGTTTGCTTTAAAAGATAGCCTGTTACCAAAAAGTTCCCTTAAGGTTGTCTCCTATTATAAACACATGCTCTTATCAGTACACTTTTGGAGGAAGCTGTGCTATGAAATAGTCTGTATGAGCTGTCTGATGCCAATTTCAAAGTCAGTCTGTAACTGCTGAAGAAAAACCTGTCTGGTCCAAAACCTGTTGCTATCACTACATCCTACACAATGAAAGAGCTATACAGAACAAAAATGTGCATTTATCTTAGTGCCAACATTTTAAACTGCTTGTTACTGATTTCTGATATATAAATAACTGCATCAGTAGAATTAATAATATATAAAATATGTATGCTTTTTCCTTTTCTTCACTGCATACCTTATCAAAAGATTTTTCCTCTTTTCATATGTAGTTAGTATCTTACATTAAGTTTTCATGATTGCAATGGTAAGTATTTCTCACCAAATGGTCTGTCCTTAATTCTTTTAATAGACTGGTAGGCACACCTGTGGACCTGATATGCTTATTTTCAATCAATGTCAAATAGCATGTGCAATCCAGTCTTTCCCTCAACCCTAAAAAAAAGGGAAACTTCTGTAAAAGGTAGTGATTCAGTGCAAGCAGAAGTATTTGGGCCAGATCGGAGTGTTAAGGAGATAGATGAAGGCTCAAAAACTACAGTAAGAACAGGGGAAAAAAATCTCCACCAGCCATTTAAGAGCTTCTCGGGAATATGGCTTCTGTGTTCCAGCAAGCTTCAATTTCTTTCTGGCTTCCTTGGTTGTGATCTGGACAATCCTTGGAAGGACAGACGTTTTGTGAGCCAACAGATTTTACTGTAAATAAGTTAGGACGAAACAGGAGCCAGATCTATCACCTGCCAGCTACATGAAAAGTTACTGATCTTTTTCTAATGAGCAAAGCCCAGAGAAATAGGAGATGAAAAGTCATTCACTGCTAACAGCTAACAACTTCAAATGGGATATCTCCTTCCAACTAACATGGTTGGTTAAAAAAACCACAAAACTAATACATGTTTTCAGTTTACCTAGCTCTGGAGTGAGAAACACCTGTAAAATATTTATTCTGCGGTGAGCCAAATCACCATAAGAGGAAGTGGGGTTTTGTTACCATCCCTCCTTTTTGTGTTTTATCTTTCAGCCAGAAATAAACTCTAACAGGCCTTTCTTAAAAGGAAAAGTAACTTTCATCTAACCTTTGTCACACTGATTTTCAGATCCATCATTTTCTAATGCTTTTAGGGGCAGTAAAGTATTTTGGGTGGCAGGGCAAGGCAGATATTTGGGACAAACAAACACAAAGTAAATTAAATAAAAGAATGCTTTTTCCTAATTTAGCATAAATGCCACGTGCATTGACAATAACTAAGCTGCAAACAGGCAGCATTACGTGACTGAACATTTGAAGACATAATTTTTATGTGCTGAGAAGTTTGAGCTTGCCCAGTACTATCATAGCCACTATTTCTCATTCCTAAACTGGTCTCATGCTAAGATAGGACACTCCTTTAGCCTGATTCACCCTCTGTAGTCCCAGTTACTGTATCAGCTTCTCATACTTGCCGCAGTTTTAAAGCAGGAACTGCAGGCTGAAGGCATATACCCTACCTGAAAAAAAAAAAAAAAAATCAGTTGTAGCGGCTCTAAGGCTTGGAAAAGTTCGAAAAAAATGAGAATAGGATTTTATATGGGCAAGTTGGGCATTCTACTACTTTTATTATTCTTTTGAAGAGCATATTGTGGAGGAACATAGAAAAAACATTTTGAAACATCCAAGCCGCCATGTATCATAGAATCACAGAATGGTTTGGGTTGGAAGGGACCTTTAAAGGTCATCTAGTCCAACCCCCTTGCCATGGCCAGGGACATCTTCAACTAGATCAGGTTGCTCAGAGCCGCGTCCAGGCTGACCTTGAATGTTTCCAGGGATGGGGCATCTACCACCTCTCTGGGCAACCTGTGCCAGGGTTTCACCATCCTCAGTGTAAAAAATCTCCTTATATCTAGTCTAAATCTCCCCTCTTTTAGTTTAAAACCATTCCCCTTGTCCTGTCAGAACAGGCCCTGCTAAACAGTCTGTCCCCATCTTTCTTATAAGCCCCCTTTAAGTACTGAAAGGCTGCAATAAGGTCTCCCTGGAGCCTTCTCTTCTCCAGGCTGAACAACCCCAACCCTCTCAGCCTTTCTTCACAGGAGAGGTGTTCCATCCCCCTGATCATTTTTGTGGCCCTCCTCTGGACCCGCTCCAACAGGTCCATGTCTTGTACTGTGTGTGTACTTGAGTGTAAGTGACTGCTGAAAAAAACCAAAGAGATTGTCTTGCTGTTGAAGAACCTCTCTCACATACAAATAATAAATATAATTGTCTATATGATGGACAAAATGATAAACTCTTTCTCTCCTGTCTTCTATATCAAAATCCCATGACAGCTGAATAATAAAAGAGATCAGGCAAATACATGATGCCACTCTCTCCACCTAATGCCTGTCTATTTCTAAGAGAGAGAAACACCTATCATTTACCTATTACCCCATTTTTCATTGCTAGGAATGCGAATCAAATTAAAATCTGGGCTGAAGTCCTCATATAGCAGCTAAATAAATAATAAGGCTAGGGGACTACGGGTGAGTTACAGCCAATTCCCTCCACTCTTTCTAGCAGCTCCCAGAAATCAGCTGCTCTTATTGTCTAGACGGTAGAAATCTGACCAAACCCGCTTGTCAACAGTGGTAAGTTCTCAGGTAGCTACATGTCATACCATAGAAGCAGTAATAATATCTAATGAATTGATTTGTAAACATCTATATGCTTGTAAAAATCCAAATCTGGTTTTAACTGAATATTGAATAAACATGTTATTAGGAAAAATTCCGATTAAAAAAATGTGTTAAAGGGAAAATATGTTGAAACAAACAAATGGAAGACATTTGTGCTAAAACATAACTGGAAAGCAAGAATATCTTCCATTCCATGTTCATGAGACAGCTTGAACATAGCAGTCTTGGAAACAGCTGCACCATTTCTTCTGGCTTTCAAAAGGCAAAATGTCTTGTTTATTTTCTGTTTTCCTTTTGTTGGCAAAATCCTAGAAAGCATGAAAACTCAGGTGTGATTTTGCTCTTTAAACCCAAAAATGCCAGCTGCTGTACATTAAAAATACTTGAGCCAAAATCTGTTCTTTCACTTATATGAATGCTACACCAGTGCTGTCATGGCCCCAGATTTATGCCAACAGGTAAAACCTGGGATGGACTTTAGACCTTTGTTATTAACTATTTAATAATGCCTGGGGAAAGTGAAGTAAGAGGATGACGTAGGAGTCTTTTCTGACACTGAGTACTGTGGGCCATATAAATAATGAAAAGGGTGAGGCAGTTGATTAACAGACTTCTACTTCATTTTTGGAAGCCTAGATTAAAATCAACTTTATGTCATCCTTTAAAATGCATTTGGTGATTTTAATTAAACTACTAATGTTAATTGGTCCACACCACAAAAATGCCAGGGGCACTGTGATGTAATTTTAGATAAATGGCAACATTTGCTTTTGAGGGTCCTAAGGCTCAGTAAAAAGTATATCAAATAAAAAAAATAGCATAGATGTCTATTCTTGGTTTGCTGGGGTTTTTTTACTGGAGGAGAAGAGAAAAACCATAATTCAAATGTAAACATGAATCCAGCCCAAAACGTGTCTTACCGGGTTGTGTATAAGTAGTTCTGGATCCAGTGAGATTGCCTTCAGTGAAGACTTCTCTGCGCTGCCTTTCCAGGATACGTTTTTAGTCCATTCAAACATTTTGCAAAGTCTTTCTGCATATTTATAGACCACTCTTTTCTCTGTACTCAGAGCAAACTCAAATGTCTCAGCTGGATGTCACTGCTGTTAACCATCGTCTGTATTTGGGCATGGAGGAAGGTATGACATTTTGCTCTGTTTTGCCTTGTTTCAGTGCTGTTGGCGATGAAAGCTACCAACCGTCTTGAGTCTGGCTTGATGGATCTTCTTCCAGGCAACTTTCTGTCTTCTGGTTTAGGACTGGGCTCTAGAAGCTGCTGGACCAGAATAATCACAAGGATGTCCCATAACCGAAAAGGTATACAGCTCACAGCTACAAGAAGGTGTTAATGAAATGTTTGGTTAATAAAACTATGGAGTCTGTGCACATAAATACAAACTTCTACAATATAAAGCTCTCCCTGGCTGAATCTCATGTATTGATCCCAAAGGGAGTTCAGTGCTGAATTTGGGCCTTAAAGAATTGAATAGAACAAATTTATACTATTCTCTAAAAACAAAATCTTCTGGCACGAACAGGAGTTTGGAGCTGTGGACTAAGAGCTTTTCTACACTGGAAAATTGACTGGAATTGCTATTGCAGAATAAGCTATTCTGCAACAACTTACTGTCTGACCCATGACTTTTCCAGACTAGAATATCCACACAGGGAGCTATTATGGATAGTTTATTCAGAAATAGCTATTGCGGTCACTTTTCCCACACAGATAAATGCACAATGTCCATGCATATCTATAGTAAGGAAAAAGCTTGGGTTTTTTACAGAAGAATACTTTTTTTCTGATATATAACATGTGGCAAAATGGTAAAGTAGGCAGGGAACTTTCAATCACATCCTGATGCAATTGATTAAGACCCTTTATCGAATTTACTAATATAAGATACATTATAATAATTTACTATGATTACATGTTAACAACATCTCTACATCTGCAAGGCTATGTCCATTACCGGATGTTGCATCAGCTTAACTAAATCATTTAAAAAAAAAAACGTATCTAATTAAGTCAGTGCAAAAATATTAACAAAATCATTTGCTGTAGTCTCTGATTGACAGATCTCACATCTCAGTCATCAGCCTTCTGATCATATATATGTTGTTAGAAAGAAATATACAACCGTTCCATGCCTCTGTAAAAGCCAAGCTTTTTTGGTGTTAGCTCATTAATTTTAATAAACAATAAATAAACAATAAATAGCCACTTGCTGTCAGCAGTACCTCTTCTAGGTTAAGAATTCCTGTTTCTGTCGTAGGCACAGGTGGATGACTGGTGGGTCTAGCACTTGTTATCAGAGAGACAGTTCCTTTCTAAACATCTGATGTAGTGTTAATTTATTATTTCAGTATTTTTCTGCATGTCCTCTACTCTGTAATGTTAAAGGGTCTCTCATGCATTGTGCTGGAAGGCATGCATGTTTGGATGCACTCACTAGGAGTTTTGAGTGCCAGGAATGCAAGATTGGGACCCTACCATGTCAAGGAGAAGAAATAAAAAATAACTGGTGTAGAAACGGCATTGCTGAAGATACTATCGTCCATCCGTTAGTTCTGAGAAAACGATA